>NC_141689.1:1463462376-1464741469 GCF_964263255.1 Lissotriton vulgaris | reverse complement strand
AAATGGGATGGCCTGACACCTACACTTCAATAAGTAGTGTCTTGTCCTCACAAAAATAAATGATTACCCCCACAGACAGCGCCTGGCAGCAATGACTGAGTTGAAAGGGATCCTTGTGCACTTCAGAGAGATCCTTTGAAGTCATACCCTACATCAAATGCACTTTTAGGTATAAGTACTGGGTCTCTGAACCCCTCAAATCAGACACTACTGGATCTTGAACTGAACCTCTGTCAGAAGAACTGCTGTGCTGCTTAAAGGGCTCGACTGGACTGCTTTTCTAAAGGGGCTGCTTTTCTGCTTGATCCCCTGCTGCCTACTGCGCTCTGACTCTGCTAAAGTATAGCTGAACTCTGAATTCCCCCCAAATTGATCTCCAAGGGTTTGCTGGCTTGCCCCCTCATTTCTGAAGTTTCAAGGACACAAAAGACTTTCAGCAGTTCTGCTGGTGCTGCTTGACTCTGCCTTCCGTGAGTCCTAACCATGCCTGAGTTGCTTCTCCAGTTCTGTACATCAGAAGTGTCTGCTATAGCCGCTTTGCTACAAAATCGATGCATTTCCTGTCTGTGTGTAGGCTCACCGGTGCATCGACTCAGTTGCAGGTGTAAAATCAGCACATCACCTTTGAACCAGCACTTTTGCCTTCAGAGATCAACACTTCGGACAGAATATCACCCTCGCTACAGCCTGGTGAGATTAATGCATCCTCCCGACTGCGTGGCAGAATACTGCAAATCGCTCAATGCCTCTTGTCTCAGGCATCCGCCTTTGGAATTAACGCATCGCCTTCATTGCATAGAGATATTATACACATCTCATTGCTTACAACCAGGGAAGATACTTTGTAAACCGAGGTCTACGTGGGTCTTGTAGCCAGCCAGTGCTCCATTGCAGTTGTCCTGAACTTTGACTTTGCCCTAATTCAGCATGATCTAAAGTAACCTCTTTAATCTACTTGCTTCTAAGTGCTTTACTGCATTTATTTATTTCGAATTTACCATCTCAACTTCTATTTATTGGATTTTTATTGTTTTGGTCTTGTGTTGTTTTTAATATAGTAATCTGTTTTTTTATAAAGCTATGTGGAGTCTTTTTGTGGTGTATTCATTATGTTACAACGTGTGTGTGTGTATTGCACAACTACTGAACACATTTCCGCATTAGATAAGCCTGACTGCTCTGTGCTAAGCTACCACAGGGTGAGAACAGGTTATCATTTAGTGGGTATATGGCTTACCCTGACTAGAGTAGTGGTTCCTGCTTGGCCTGGGTGCATACCTCCGCCAACCAGAAATCCCATTTCTATCACAGTCCAGCCCCTTTCACAGCATTCTGGGGTGAAAGAAAGTTTGGTGCTTGGAGGAAACTTGCAGCACACATCCCCTGTGATCAGCAGTGCCCTTTTGTTTCAGGTCTGGCTTCTTACCCGCATGTCTTTAAAGGAACCCTTGTGACTGGAACCAGATCTCTGTCTTTCTTCACTTTATCACAAGTAGGAACATCTTGCTAGTACTGGACAGGGAGGTGCTGCTAATTAAATTATGGCAATTTTTCTTCAGTCCCCTTCCTCTGCCTGGAGAAATCTAATCCCTCAATGCTGGCCAATATATAAGTAAATGAATGAAGACATATAAAGAAAGGTAAATTCACAGAGAATAAACATGGAGAAGTGTGGATCAACGGTTAGAGGCGGCAGACCCAGTGGCAGAGGTCGGCCTGGGACCAGGGTTCAATTCCCGACGCTGCCGGGTGCAGGACCAATGTCAGCGGGCCCGATAAATCTCACCTAGGTGCCACTCTAACCATGGGGTCCCACGCTGCAACTCTGGGCAATAGCTTGCTTAGTCTCCACTCTGGCCCCATCACCGACGGGGATGCCTGGCTGCACCTTGGGGATGCCCAGTAAAGGAACCATCTCACAGGGATAGCCAGGACAGGTTCCCCCGTGATACAGTGCTGGGACGCTCCAGGGTAACCACGCGCTCTATAAATCCAACATTCATTCTATAAATCCAACATTCATAAACATACCTCTTAATATGGTTTAGTGTTCCTAAAATTCTGAGGAAAAGATATGCCAAGGACCTTTATGCCTCCTGGTAATCATATGTTACATTTTAGGTACATCTTGCGTAACGTGCAAGCCCATTTAAACACTACAGGTTTTACCTTCAGACAAAAAAGAAATGGAGAATTTGTTTTTAATACCAGATTTAATTATAAGGCCTTTGAGTGACACATGCAATTCAGTTTAGGTCCCATCCGAACCAGAGCTACCTGTGTTCACATGCTAGACTGAGTCAGGCAACACACATCACTGTACAGCTTGCACATATGTGCACATGCATGCGTACATGTGTCCATGCATAACCTGTGCAGAGTTTCCTACTCTAGCTCCACAGCAGCAGGCATTATTTTGAAAGGTTAGCCTTGCAAGGTAAAGCTGTTATCCAGTTTACGTAGAGTTTTCAATAGGTGAAATTGCTTTAGTGGGGAAAATGCCACAACAGAGGTTTAAAAACCAGAGGTTAGAACCTGCTTTCTAAACCACGACCAAAGTACTTTGGCAGATATGGACACAACGTTTACAATATGGCAGCGAAAGCGTGCCTAAACGTTAGGACTAGGAATAATCCTAAACTCTATAACATTCCCATGAAGTAGCATTTTTGTTTCTTCCAAACAGCACATTATTTTCTATGGCTATCCCTGAATCTTAAGGGGCAGATTTACAATTACTGGTGCATCCCTACATATCGGCAGCGATGTGCCAGTAATTGTGCGCCGCAGCTCCGCCACCCTTGAAGCACCGCATTTACAATGAGGCGCACCATGGGGCAAAAACGGCACAGATGCGTCACGCTTCTGTGCTGTAAAAGCAGCACATTGCTGGAGTTGCGTCGCAAGCGCGACGCAGCTCCAGCAATGATCAGGGGGGCCCTATGTGCACAATGCTGCGTCAATCCTCATGCCTGCTTCAAGCAGGCGCAGGGTTTTGACGCAGCATGGGCCCAAAAGTGACTGAGTGAAATTTTGTAGATTTCACTCAGCCACTTTTGGGAGGCGTTCCTGCACCGGAACGCCTCCCCCTGCGATGGTACGCCTCTTCTGGCGCAGGGCTTTACAACGTGACGCATCTGGGAGATGCGTCACGTTGTAAATACCCAGCACATTGGCGCATCTTTTGCGCCGCCGCTGCGTCACAAAACGGATGCAACGGTGGCGTAAAAGCAGCGCAAGGGGCTTGTAAATCTGCCCCTAAGAGTTTAATCCACGCATACTGGAAAGCATATTGTTGATGTCACTCTTAGGCTCTTTCCTATTTACATTAATTTATATACATTACATTGATGTAAGAAGTAGCAGTACATCTCCAGTACTTTCAGACAACGAGGGAGAGTGGCCTCTGGTATTTTGTATAAATTCCTCTGTGTGGTGCGAATTCCTTTCACACAAAGAAGATTTAAATATCATGATCTGTAGGGGGAATTGCATGATTCTTAGAAAGGTTGCCACCTGGGTATATAGCAACAGAAATGTAAAATAGATTTTCACAATACAAATGCCAAAGGCTGCTCCTATGCAATTAAGAATATTTGTTTTCTTTTTATGGAGTTTGTGTGGACTTTATTTTGAAAGCAGTCTTTAAAAACGAAAATTGATCATTGTTTTAAATAGACGAAGCAAACCTCACGGTAGAGACGAGAGCGCTGTTTACAGCCAACAAACAGATTGTACTTAAAAAGTGGAGACTGAGGGGCATATTATCAAGGGGGTTTATCTCCGCTTTTTTGGCTTTAAAAGCCAAGAAAGCGGAGATAAAATGATCTCCCTATTACCTAGCTGTCGCTAATACCAGTTAGCGACAGCTAGTAGGAGATAGCGACCATCTTGGGCTCCACTTTGCATGTCAGTGATATTTATCACTAATGACATGCAAAGTGGGCGTGCCAAGATGTTAGAAAAATATCGAAAGAGTCGCTAACATCACTATCTCCTATTACCAACTTTTGGAGATATTCGCGCTAAGCGCGAATATCTCCAAAAGCTAACACCTGCCCTGAGCAGTTCTTAGCCATGTTATCCAATGGGAGGTGGATAACATGGCTAAGAGCATTAGCTCGGTAATGCATGAATATCGCGGACTTTTCAGCGATATTCATGCATTGCGGCCGTTTTTTATCGCATTTTGATAAACCTTGGTAATACCAAGGTTTATCTGCGATAAAAATCGCCGCAGCTCAGCGGTACATTTTTGTCTCTAACCAAGCAATAGCGATAATTATCGCTATTGCTTGGTAATATGCCCCAGAATTTGTCATCTGTTGCTTTCTTGCTACTGCACAATATTGACAATTGTATTCAAAAGCAAGTGGCAGTGTAAAATACATGGGAGAGATAATCTCTGGAAATAAATGCATCTAATTTTGCAACATAGGCTACTCAAAATGCAACATCGAATACTATTGGCAAGTTGGATGAAACGTTTTAGTAGTTGTAAAGCCTGCTATCTTCTAATTGTGTGGGTTTGAAACTACTAAACAATATCCCCCTATATACTAAGCCCATTTTAGGAGCCAGTTAAGTATGGACATATTCCTAAAATGAGTTTAGAAATGGTTTAACAATCACTATTTGGAAGAGGCATGTTGTGGGTGCCCCATTCAAATATCGATTTGATAACCTCTCTATAAGCTATCAGATCAAAAGTTGGGGTGGTAACCTATTTGGACCCCTTCCCCTCTGCAACCTTTTATACAAGTTTTAGGAAAAATAGTAAGCGCTATAGGGTGCTACCTCCAAATCTCACTGAAACATTTACAAAAATAAAAATAAGCAAAATTAGCCCCATTTGTTTTAAGGATGTTGGGATGCATTTAAAAAAACACTTTTTTAAAAGCAATCACAGGGATGGTGGTCTATGGGTGTGATCAATTAGAGTCAATCACAAGTAGTGACCGGCATAATAAATTTGGTTGCGAAAAGTAGAGTCGTAAATTGTGATTGCTTTTTGCAATTTAAAGTTAGTCCTTCTAGCTCTTTTTTGTTTAAGTGCACCTGACACTGTGCTACAATAACTGTATGGTTTCATTTAAAAATCAAAACATATTTATAGTGGTCTAGAGAACAGAATTCTTCAGAGCATTTCTATAATATAATACTTATGCACATGTTGTAATCTGTAGCCACCCCATATTTTGCTGCTGTTATGTTGAGCCTACACTATGAATTAAGCTGCATGAAGGCCCTCTGATACACAGCTTACATTCATCATGTGTAATACATTATGCTCCATCTCACATTTAATGCACTTGTGAATAAATATGTCACAGCTTACCTGCTTTTCTAATTAGAATCTCTTTACTATGAAGAAAGGATTGCAGAACTAAGATATTACATAGTACACAAGTGTATGAGGACCAGACCCAATCAAAACAAGGCTTATATCATGTCACATTTATAGGCGAATTAGGAAAAATAATCTCAACAGTACAGTCCTTCCAAAAGCAATCATGAAGTGATTTTCTTCATAAATATAGTTTCCACCAGAGGTCACCTATACGTTATTGAATCGGGAGATTGTAATTCATCTGGTGGAGCTGTAAACATTAATAGCCTGCCTTTGGTGAGTTTTTTACCAAAATTCCCTGAGAAGCATTGTGTGGCAGCGGTGACACTACAACTCTTCAGACTGAGAGAATGGACTATTTGTTAAGTCATGCTGGGCGATCTTTGGCGGAGAAGTACTGGAATACAGACAGAAAGGGACATCATAATCCCTATGGTGGTGCCCAGCAGGCACCGGCACCGTTGTAGGGTGATGATTCCCATCTGATGTTCTGACGGGCTCCTTGATCCCATCGGAACCGTGGTGGTTGGTCTTCCCAACTACCAAAGACACGCCCACCATTTTAATGTGGCGGGCAGAAAACCTGCTTTCGATGGTGGTGAAACCGCCACTGACAGGCTGTCGTAGTGGTTTCACCACCATCGTAATCAGCCCCCTATTATGAGTGGTGTCTTAATTCCAATGGAGATGACAACAGTAGTTACTATTCCAACTAGAATTATGAGTTTTACTTACATCTGGAGTTTTTGACTGATAAAATCAGCCAAAAACTCTGGGTGAATGATTGGCTTAAAAAGATTTTCTTAGGAAATTGGACTAAGAAATAATGATTTCCTCAGTAATTCCTCATTTGATATTAGACCATCAGGTTCAACTTCTAGTGCATGATTTTTCCAAGCCATGGAGTAACTGGTGCGCTCAGCATCAGTAGCTTGGGGTTGGGGGTGTGAATAAATTACAACCTATTTCCCGAGCTAATTTCACATTTGAAGGAACCAATGGCCCTGATTGAAGACATGGTGTGCAGTGCACCCATGAGAAGTGTGGAGTTCTGTACACTAGATTCTGCTTGAAACCACTGATTCAAGTTGTCTTCTTGCCTCCTTTGAAATACACTGCGTTAGAGTTCTATGTTTCTGTGTTACAGCCTTGATTTAAAGTTTCTATTTGTGAGAAAGCTGTATATTAGTTGGGGTGTATTGGGGTACACCACATGCAATAATGTCACTATCCTGTTAGGTCCAGTCAAAGATTATAGTAATTTAAATCTGAGTTAAACCTCTGGTATCTAATGCACATATCAGACAGGCTTAACTTAACGAAAATGTGTAAATTATTTGAAAGTTCGAAAACTATGAAAAAAAAGCACAACATAATAATCCATTAAAATTGCAAAAAATCAATAAGGGCAACCAGAGATATGAATTTCTTAAAGTTTAAAAGACAATAGCGCCAAAAAGTGCAACACTTCAATGATAGTCAATGGTTACTGTAGACCAGGACCTAGGCATCATTTGAGGCTGACGTGGATGGGGAACGGGCTGGATGCACCAAGTAGGTTCAAAATAGCTTCTAAGTCCCAATCTAAAAAGAGAATATTGTCAGTGTTTTGAGGAAATGTTTTATCACAGGGGACAAACCTCGCATTCAAACTGATGCAGTGAACTGTCAATCAGATACTTTTTCGAGTCAGTCCCCTAGAAGCTCTGGAGCAAAGGTTTTGAAAAAGTTCCCAAACTTCTTTAGGTGCCCAGACAACCAAAGGAGTACACTTCTAAGGCCGTCAGGGCTTCAGGGGAAGCACCTAGAGACTCTCAGCTTGTCAGGCAGCAAAGTTCAGTCCCAGTTCAGTTGCCACTGGTTAGTTGGGATACTTCACAGAAATATCCTTCTCAGTTTTGTATGCCCCTGATGCCACCCAGGGGATCCTTAGAAATCATTCAGTTATTGGATTTCAAGTAGAAGTCATTCCAACCTCCTCAGGTCTTTCTCACAGGTCACAGATGGCAAGTGCAGCAGGTTCAGTCCGCACAGTATCCTTTTGCAAGTCTAGCAGTGTTCGCAGGAAAGCTGGGTAACTGGCCTGCTTTGTATAGTTCACCAGCCTATGGGTAGAGGACACACAAGGACAGTCCTACTTTCTCTCTGACCAATGAAGTGAAGGTTGCCAGGCTCTGACCTACCCTCATTTGTAGTATCACAAAATGCAATATGCCAGGGCAAATCCAATATGGCAAGGGTCTTCAACCACACTAAATTTAGGTTTAGGAGTGAGTGGGGACCAATATATTATATTATATAATATTATATAATATTATATTATATTATATTATATTATATTATATTATATTATATTATATTATATTATATTATATTATATTATATTATATTATATTATGTTAAGAACCAAGACCTCTAGAAATATCCTTTATTACAGGAGAACTTAGAGATACTTCTGGTCAACCTAGAATTCATTATAATGTATGGAATTAATATATGTTGAACATCGTAGTGTAACAGCAATCCTCCATGATCCCGTATGTGCCTACTTGCTCTACACAAAACTTGTGTCTTACTCTCCAAGCTATATACAAATATTTGACCACAACACACACATATAGGTCATGGTTGTCTGTTGTAAAAATCTATTTTCAAAATACCACACTCCCAGACTCCTGCTCACATGAGCCAGCCAAGTTCTCCTGGACAGAAGAACAGAAGAACATGAAATGAGCAACGATTTCATAGGGGGATGCACAAACTGGACAGATGGGATATGCCTGTACCAGAGGGCACCACCTGCTGTGAAACTTATTCACAGTGAGAATAACTTCAAAATTTAAGATATAGCGCTCTAGCTTTGAGGAGGCTCAATCTTATCAAGAAACTGTCAAAAGAACGGTGAGCATTTTACATTAAAAATGTTTCTTTCAGGCCTCCTTTTCATTGACATATGGCCAGTATGTGGTCTTCAGTTGTCCAATCATCGCCTTACTACTTATGGATGAATTATCCCACAGCTGCCTCATATCAAGATTGTTGAACCAGAACTTAATGTATTTAAACCAGGGTAATTTGCAGCCTACATTAAAGTCTTTTAGGGCTATATGTAGGTAGGTGCTTTGCAATTGCAAACCCTGCTATTTGTAGAATTCAGGGTGTTTGCAATCGCAAAAGTGAGTGTTGCGATGTAGGTAAGTATGTTGCCACGCAAAATTGGTATTCGCAAAAATGGCGATAAGCAATTTTGCGTGGCAAGGATTCTGCTAATAAAATTGCGAATTAACAAGCTGCGTCCCAGTATTCGCGAAAATCGCAAAATGCGTCCCGCAAATTGCGAATTCGCATTTTGCTGTGTAGGAAAAAATCGCAAATTGCGGTTTTACGAAATTCGCAATTTTGCACTTCTCAAATACCACCAACTCAGAACAGTTGATAACCAGGTGCAACCAATTTAAACAGGTCCACAATGCCACAGTGGCCTTTCACAATGGCTGGCCTGTATGTAATAGCCAGGAGGCTGCATATCCGAGAGATTGAACAGAGAATGAGACGCCAGGAGAGGATCTGCAGAACACGCGTCACCCTCCTCCAGGTCACTGAGGAGGACAACCATGTGCACTACAGACTGCACCCAGAAAGTATCCTGGAGCTGATAGAGGAGCTGACACCCATGCTGGAGCACCCCACATACAGGGCACGCACCATTCCCACCCACATACAGGTGTTGTGCTCACTGCACCTCCTAGCGTCAGGGAGTTTTCAGGGGTAATAGCCACCGCAGGAGGGGTCTCCCAGAGTGCACTTTCGCACTTTTTTCATGCTTTCCTTAATGCTATGATGCAGAGGATGCATCACCACATCCAATTTCCAAACACACAGCAGGCACTTGACAAGACCAAACACGATGTTTACCTAATAGCACAATTCCCCACGTAATTGGCTTCGTAGACGGAACCCATGTCGCACTGTCCCCCCCTCACACAATGAGTATGTGTTCAGAAACAGAAAATCCTATCATTCTTTAAACATCCAGGTAGTCTGCAATGCTAAACATGTAATCACAGATATAGTAGCAAAATTTCCCAGGAAGCACTCATGATTCCTTCATTTTCCGACACTGTGGTTTACATCGCAGACTCACAAATGGAGAGTTTGGAGAGGGATACCTGCTAGGTCATTGTATGGCACACACAAACACTAGTATGAAATGTCTAAACTGGCAGTATATCACTAAACATCAACCTACTTTATCCCTGCAGGAGACAGTGCATATGATGCGCGGGACTACATCCTCACACCCTACCTCAATCCAGCCACTGCATCAGAGCGGGGGTACAACAGTGCCCACAGAGCCACAAGATCCACCATTGAGTGAACCTTTGGAATCCTCAAAAGCTGTTTCCGGTGCCTGCATAAGAATGGAGGTGCCCTGCAGTACAACCTTGAGGCGTGTTGCAAAATTGTGGTGGCCTGCGCAATGATATACAACATCGCTATCAAGAAGGGCACCTCCGTGGATCTGACAGATGCAGACACATCAGATAAGGAGGATCCAGCTCCCCAACGCAGACGTGTAGGTGGAGCCGGGGCAGCTGCCGGGCACCTGAGACGTGAGGACATCACACAGAACTACTTATAAGTGAGAAATAAGTACACAATGCCAAATGATGATGTGAAACAAAATAGGTTTATTCCCTTAACAACAGGATAACTAATGTCACACAGTGTGACTGTAAGTCTGTTGGTAGCACCTGTCGTTACAGTGCCATCATAGTTCTAAATCAGTTAGTCCATATGGCATGTGTTGCCTCACAAGATGCCATAGGTGCATGCTGCCCCTTCACCTCCGGCATGCACGTCCTGTTGCCCCTCCTTCTAGCTGCGCACTTGCCTCACTGTTGTCTTCCCCTGCTCTGGCCTGATTCCCACTCCAGCACCTTTCAGCAGGAATTGGAGGAGTTGGGGTGCTCCTGCTGGACTGGCCATCAGTGTTCAAGCTCCCAGGTGTTCCAATGCCACCGGTGACTACAGAACACAATTGATCAAGCGCATGCGTGACCTGCACCACGCCCCTAGCCACATCCTGGCAGCAGTGTGCCATCTCATGTTGCATGCTAATGCATCTTCGAGCTAGCATGGAGATTGCGGTAGATTGGCGAGTCACAGCTTTAGTGAAGTGGTCGAGACGTGTGTTGTTCCCTGCGCCTGTTCTCCCTATAATTAGCCTCCAAAGCTTGTGACATGGTAGTCACCCCAAGCCTCAACTCTGACATGTGGCAGTTATGTTGGGCTAGTTGGCGCTAAATTGATATGATCCCTTTGCCTTGCAGGCACTGTGCACACAACATGCTTCCCTCCAGGCCTGCAAAGACCGAGTCTGTTCCTGAGGAGGCATTGCTGGTGGTGGCCCGAGCCCTGTGTCTTGCACCACTGCCGGTTGCGGTTTGTGCCCTGGATTGTGATGTGCTCAGCCTTGGGACTTGGGTTGGACCAGCCTGTGAGTCCTCATCAGCATCAGTTGACTCTAACACCATTGGTTGCAGTGTTGGAACGAGTCTGCGCTGTTTGGGTGGCGCTGATTGTGTTTCCCTTGTTGCACCCTACTCCTCCTGCCCTGCCCGGTCCTCATCTGTAGCTGTCTCCACCCCTTCAGCCATTGTATCCTGTGTTGTTGGTTCAGCTGTAAAATGAAATGCACACATGAGTTGTGTGTCCTGTTTTTTTCAAGCATTAAAGTTCTTTATACAACTAATGACATGACTATTTGTCCATTTTGCACATTGCAGGGATGACTCTTCCCTATGTACCCTTTGTATGTGTCACAGGACCAAGTTTCAGTGCATGGGACTACATTTCCCATAATGCAATTCTGGGTGACCTTGAACACATGGACTGGATTTCTACTCATGCATGGGTGTTTGGGGCTGTGAGTTGGATGGGTATGTTTTGGGGATAATGGCATGAATCTTACCTTGTCTGGTGTCTCTATTTTCTGAGCTGTCAAGATCAGCCACACCCGTCACAGACTCAGGCATGAGTGTGCCCTCCACCAACTCCTCCAGGGGCATCAGCTCTGGTGCAGTTGAGGTCCCACCTCCAGTGGCTTTTGCCTCTACAATCTGGTGGCCACCCTCTCCTTTGATATTTGCCTCATATCGTACCACCTCTTCCTTAAGTCCTCAATGGAGCGGTGGGTTGCTTATCACATAGACTTTTTCTTGGATGTCAATCCAATTTTCCTCTTCCTTGCCTCAGGAACACGGAGTGAGCTTTTCCCAAATAGGAGGTCATGGTGCCTCACAACCTCCGCTGTCAACACCTCAAGCTCCCTCTCAGAGGACTTTTGTTTTCTCTTCCTGCTGTGTTCCTCTGTCTGCTTTTCACCGCCCTGGGAATCCATTTCAGCTCCTTTGAGATGCAGAGTCAAAAGCACACTCCCTCCTCACAGTCTCTCAGGCAGCAAATGAGTCAGGAACAGGTGCAGGCAATCAGGTGGAGCATAGGCAGTCACACTTCCTGGTTGTGAGGTCATCATTCTGCACCTGAATTGCTTTTTTCTGTTTTTGCGATTCCTTAATAGCGAATTTGCTATTAAGGAATCGCTGTTTGAGTAATCGCTCTTTGATTCTGTGAATTTTTGGTCATCGCTAGTTTTTTAGGGATTTTTTACCTACATCGCGTTTTGCGATTACGAAAAATGTGATTCGCAGAAAATCGCATTTTCAGAATCGCAAAAATGAATTTACCTACATATGCCCCATGGTTCAGTAAACAATGATTAGCACTGGACTAAATTTTTACTCGATCACAACCTTATCCAGTACAAGAGAGGTTTGCAATTCGCAATACGTATGATGTTTCATTGCACCAGATTTAATTGGAATCAAGGGTGCCTTTTGTCTAAGGCCAGTGAGAGATCGAATAAACCTATTATGTTATTGCCAGCTAGGAAACATTGCCAAAGCCGCAAACCTCAGAATCATAGAGCGCTAAGCTAACAGCTTTTGCTTGGTAGATCTCCAAGAGAAGTGGTTCTATCGGGAGAGAGACAATTTCTTAGAACATTTATATACATAGTCTGTTTCTTCATACAAAATATGGAAACATTCAATGGACAAGGATTATTTGAAAAGGAGTCAAAAAGAAATCCCTGGGTGTACACTGAAGTAGGTGCGTTATCTAAATGGAACTAAGGAAAAGGTCTAAATAATTTCCGAGAAAACACGCAAATCTTGTTAATGCTGAGCAAACGATTTGGGGGATAAGAAATAAGGTGTTGTATACTCAAACAGGTCAACACGCCCCCAGAACAGTGATATTGTTTTTTCTCTATGTATCCACACAGAAATTCTTTAATATAAGTGTAGAAGCCGGTGACCCCAAAGAGACGGCATGTTCTGATGAAGGTGTTACAACATCAAGTACAAATAACACCGAAACGCGTCAACGCATTTGTGGCTAGAATCCCAACAAGGTCAAGGAGGTAGCAGATACTCATAAATTATAGATACTGTCTACTGTACCACCAGCATTAAGGAAAAGACCAGAGGATCTATAAGAGTAGTGGTGAAAAATATCAAGGCCACAATAACAGGGGGTTTGTGAAAAGGATCCAATTGTTGTTTTTTTGTGGAATTGTATTGATTAACTTTTTCTCCTTTGTTTTATAACTCTGATGATTGTGATATTATGTTTTTCATGTATAATGAATTGTTTTCAATTGTCTTTTGAAATTTTATTGCACTTATTCAAAGAGATGTTCTTTGGATTTTTAATTTATCTTTCTGTGATAAGAGGTTACATTTTTACAAAATATTAAACAGATTGTGAACGTTTACTTTTAGTGTGGAACTCTTTATCTAATGCTTTACTTTTATATAAATTCTCCCCTTAATGCCCCTACAAGGAATGTCCGTATGATTGGTTAGAACCTATGCAGTAACATAACGCACCTACTTCAGTGTACACCCAGGGATTTCTTTTTGACTACGTGGTCACTGTACCCTGTTCCCTGTGGATAGTGGGGTACTCTCTCTTGTGTTTATTTGAAAGAACGGCCTTGTGCTGGAGAGCTAGGTTTTTGTGTAGACTCACGAGTTTTTCCTCCAAAAAACACAAAAAGTCTTTCTATCCAATGATTCAATGGATACACTAAAGACCTTCGGCTTTAGTGAGGAGCAATTGAATAAGATTCTAAGCTCAAACAGAAGGGGGAATAATATAACAGTAATCCCCACTGGAGGTGAGAAATGGAACCAACTAGTCAACCTCAAAAAGAAAATTATCAGGACGGAACTTCATGCCGAATTCTTGACACAATATGTGAGGGGAGGCTCAATACCGATAGGACTCCAGATACGGAATGAACCAGGGTTGTTTATAGACAATCAAACATTTCTAGAAACCTGGACATTCATATGTAACAGATGCAGTAGAGATCTTATGCTACTGATAATAGAGACAGCCCAGACCACCATCCTGATAGAAATGCGAGAAATTAAGGAATTAGAAAAAGCTCTCCTAGACAGTAATGCTGTTGAAGAAGCCAAGAAGAAAATAGATGAAATAAACCAGGATATGAATGGGTACTGAGAATACTTAACAAACCGTAAGAAAGGATATGAACAAATTTACCCAGGAAGTGGTATATCCCTTTCTAAGGAAAGATTATTACACTGAGAAAGAAGAACAGAATAGAAATGGGGGCCCCAGAGTGAGATTCCAATCTAGGAGACCAAGACATCTGAACTTCTCAGATACCTCAGAAAGCAGTGGGGAAGAGGAAGTGCCCACAAGAGAAGATGAAGAGTATGCAGGCCCCAACAGAGATTATGACAAGGCTTTTTAGGTTTCGACCTGGCGAGGGCACGCAGTGCCCCTCCCAGATCGAAAACTTTTGTCAACAGTATGGATGTTCGGACCGCCTCTGTTTCCCATTGGCTAGCTCCATAAATGGACGCTAGCCATTGGGAGACAGAGGCTGTCAATCACGTTTTCTGGTGAAAACGCGATTCGGGGGCGTTTCTGGGTCTTTTTTTAAGCCCTGCCCCTTTTGCCTTGTGTCCCGGGCCGCGCTGTGATTGGCTGCAGGCCCGGGACACCCCCGTGACCTCATTTCCCGGGCCCCGCTGTGATTGGCTGCCGGCCCGGGACACCCCCGTGACGTCAGCCAATCACAGCACGGCCCGGGACCTGACTTGTTTTATTTTGCGTTTGCAGTGTCTGAAGTGCCCCCGATTAATGCAGACGTTTTCTGTCTGTGTTTTCGACCTTCGGAATGCACCGCTTGGAAACAGCGCGCAGTAATAATTGTCTATCTCTCCATCCGAGCTGTGCTATGTGGAACTCATACGCCAACTCGAAATTCCGAGTTAAATATGCAAAACCTTTGCTCTGCTATTTCAACAAAACAAGCACTCATCTCTGTGCTGACGCAGCATGGCTGTTGGTGACACTGCCCCGTTTTCCTGTTGAGAAATAATTTTGCCCATGTAATAAGTTCATGCTTCCTTCCCCTTTCCACCTGGCAAGGAAGGGACATCTACATTTTTCAGAAGATTTATGAGCATCTCCAGGGTGGGAAACATCTTCAAGGCTTGATCGTGAACAGCTGTGCTGGAACAGTGCAGTGATGGGCGCTCGTCTGTTTTTCCTCTTGTAGTTTCCAAAGTGCATACATTTAACTCATAATTTCACCGAATTAGTGCATGAACTGCAGGGAACACAACTCGGAAACAGTAAGTAGTGAAAGCCTCTCTCTCAATCAGAGCTTCACTGTCTGCAGCCCATACATTAACTTGGAGAAATTCAAAGTTAAATGTATGCCTTGGTGAAGACACTGAATACAGGCGTTCTTCTCTGCATTGGTCTAGCGCACATCTTTAGGCTAGGGCCCAAATACGGTTATGAATACCCACACACTCGTGAAGCTGAGCATGTTTCCAGATGCGGACCACAACCAATCCCTTACCTACATCCATAGCCATGGTTTTTTTTTATATAAAGCCAGGGGGGTTGATTAACAAACGTTTATGTGAGCTTGTGACAACCTTGTCGCACTTCTTAATTTCAAGAAGTGATTCTCATCTACTAATGGAAGAAGGGTTTGTGGATCTTAAGTGTCCTACTGGAGGATTTACTTCAATACTAAGCTCCATCGAGTCTTAAAGGAAGTTTTCCCACAGGTCACTTTTAAACTCACCCAAATTGAATGTATGTGTGCACAAAAAGCGTGCGTCTGAGTTCCTGTGTCCATATTTACCTCGCTCATCTCATGTTTGATAGGGAGAGGCTATTTATTATCAGCCTGAGTGAGCTCTACTCCTCCCCAGTTGTTGACAAAGGTTAGCTGAACCACTATGGCATCTAATCCTTGTCTCTTCGCCCCCTGCCCCCAGCGGCCGCTGCCATTACTCTGCGCTGCCCAGGGGTGTATCTAAGGCCCCGAGCAGGGTCAGCCCCCCTCTTTACCTGGTATGGCCCTCCTCCAGAGACTGGTAGCTCCAGTCCACCATCACGGCACCCACGTAGCGCTGACGCAGGGCGGCTCGCGCAGCTGAGGGCAGCCCGCAGAGGACCCCCACGAGGAGCAGGAGCGCGCGCGGGCCTGAGGCAGCCATGGGGCTCCGCGGAGTCTCGGCCCCCTCGTCTGACAGGTGCATGGTGTCTGGCCCCTGCCTGCTGTACCTCTGAGGCGGCAAGGTCTGTGGAGGGCCGTAGTGTCTGAGCCCTGCGGTGCCTGCCCCTGGTGGAGGGAGGCTCCTTCCTGGACGCGTGGGAGGGTGGGAGGCCGGTGCCTGGCAGTTCTTCACTCTGCAGATAGCCCTCCTCGCACAGGGGTGCGGCCCGCCCTCCTCCGAGCAGCCAGGCACCGAGCCAGTGTGTGGGCTGAGGTCACACTGAGGTGCTGCTCTGGAAGTGTCTGTTTGCTCTGACTCTGCTCTACCTTTGTGAACATGGTACGAGCCAAATTCGATTTGTTTTTGTCATACCGGTATGATTTGTCAAATTTCCACCGTCAGAACTATTTCCCCACTGCACGTCAAGGTTGAGGTGGGTGAGGCTACACATTAGGATGGAGAATCGAGAGAAGGGTCTGGCTCGGCTCTTAGAGCCCGTACACTAGCCGAGCCCTGAAAATGTTTGCTGTGTAAATATTACAACAAACATCTCGTAAAATATAACAAAGTCTCTTAAGATTAAAAAAAAAAAAAAGCGTATTGACGCGGTGAGCTTTGACATTAAGCACTGCACTAAGAACCATTTATTAAAAGTGAGTGTTTTAAACATGAATAATTAGTGAACTAAAAAAACAGACTGTTGTCATGTAAACCCCGTATGTTGCACAGATTATTATTAGGGCCGCTAGAATTATGCAATTCCGTGTCTTTTTCTGCATAATTATGGATTTGCCTCACAATCCGCCATCTGTTGCATAATTGGCAGATTTTAGCAGTTTCTAGCTCAAATGGATCAAAAGTTACAAACAAGCACTGGCGTTGCCAATAGGTTTCGCATTTTGAAAGTTGGAGCTATTCGTTTTGTAAATGACATTTTATATTTATATATCGTTATTGGCATTGTCAATAACAATATATAAATATAAAATGTCATTTACAAAATCAATAGCTCCAACTTTCCAAATGCGAAACCTATTGGCAACGCCAGTGCTTGTTTAGAACAGCGCCTACAGAGAGCACAGAGAGGGTTTCAAAACAGAGCAAGAGGACCATACACAAGGAGGCCAGTACAAAGAGAACAGGAACAGGAATACCAGCAGAACCAGGCCCCTCAGGAGTACAAACGTACCAGAAACAAGGTGTACTGGCGATAGAATCAACACCCATTATTAATCTATCAAGTAGAACATTAACTCCGGTAGAAAAACAAGTGCTAGGAATGGGTTTTAACTTTGTACCGACAACAGGGATCAATAAATTCCAGCTAGAAAAAGAGTTAAGGGCCTTTTTTCGAAAAATACGGCTACGCCGTTTCTTCGAAAATAGACCAGCCAGAGAGGAGCCAAAAGATTCAGGACTAAGAGCAAAATCCACCTTCACCCCTAGCTTAGGGATGGTAGACAAAAATTTGGAGATATTCGAGGCAATTGTAAAACTAGAGATAGGGAATTTACTGAGCAAGAAACATTTCCAAGAAAATAACATCAGTAAAACACAGAGGTATGCAATTGACTCTTTATCGAATGATAATTTAATAACAATCAAACCCGCGGACAAAGGCGGAGGGGTCGTAGTCTTCGACACTGAAGACTATGATCGTAGAGCGTTGAGTCTACTATCCAATGAGTTGCATTACAAAAGAGTCCCACAATCTAGACTGACGAATCTTAAAAAAGAGGTAGAGACACTACTATTGGAAGCCAAGACAAAGGGCGACATCACAGAAGAAGAATGGAAGTTCTTAAACAATACTCGTCCGAAAACTCCAGCTTTTTATGGACTTCCAAAAGTCCATAAGAGCTTAGATAATCCGCCACTTAGACCCATAGTGGCTTCCATTGATTCCCTGCTAGAACCTCTGAGCCAATACGCTGATAGGTTTCTTAAACCTCTGGTAGAGAAACAGAAATCATACATCCGAGACACTTCGGACATGATTGCGAAGACAGAAGGTGTAGAGTTTGACGGAGCAAATGAAATTATGGTGACCCTCGATGTAGAGTCACTCTACACCAACATTGCACAGAAGGATACCATCGAAGTAGTCAGGACCCTCTTAGAAGAGACAGAGATCACAGGAGGAAGCAAGGAATTCATAGTGCAATGCGTCTCTATGGTTCTTCTAAACAATATATTTCTTTTCAAAAAAGATCTCTACCTTCAATGTAAGGGGACTAGCATGGGCGCCACCTGTGCGCCAAGTCTAGCTTGTATCTATGTGAGTGTGTTTGAAAATAAACATATATACAACGAGGTCAGTCCATATTACGAACACATTCGGAACTGGACTCGTTTTATAGATGATATTTTCTTTATATGGTCTGGACCAGTAGATCTTCTAGAAGACTTCCTCACCTGGCTGAATCTAGGAGACCCAAATCTTAGGTTTACTGCAGAATACAACAGAACTAAAGTAAACTTTCTAGATATTCGTATAAAGAGCGAAGACAAACATCTGAAGGTGGAACTATTTAAGAAAGAATCAGATCGCAATACTGTATTGCACTACAATAGTTACCACCCCAAGAGCCAGAAAGATTCAATACCCTTTGGGGAGTTTCTCCGGTTAAGGAGAAACTGCACGAACATTGAGGACTTCTATCGCCACGCAGGAGAGATGAAGTCAAAATTCAAGGATAGGGGCTACCCAAAAAAACTTATCGACCACTCCTTTAAGAGGGCACGATTCTACGATAGGGATTGTCTTTTAACCAAAAAAGAAAAGAAGCAAACTAATGAGAAAATAGTCATGGTAAGCCAGTATTCAGCAGTGGCAAACCAAGTTAAGAATATAATAAATCACAACTGGAAAATTTTAAACGAAGGGGCAGAGACTGTTCTAGAACGTCCCCTGTATGCATATAGAATGAACAAAAACCTTAGATGTAGCTTAGTGCATACGTACAGAGACGACATAATAGAAGGACAAAAGACCATGACAGGAAGAAAGGCAGTTGGGAACCACAAGTGCGGTAATTGCTGCATCTGTGAACTGTGTCTAGTAACCAAAGAAGTGGAACTAAATGGAGCCGCACAGAAAATTACCACACTGAATAACTGCAGAACTAAAAATGTGGTATATTTAATCTTATGTCCGTGTAACCAAGGATATGTAGGAGAAACAGGTAGGGAACTCAGGCTAAGAATAGGAGAGCACAAATCAGCGATTAAAAACAATAAAGAAAATGCACCACTAGTTAACCATTGGAAGGAACAAGGACACAATATAAAAGACATCAGATGGGTAATCCTAGAAAGAATTAAGGAGCAAACCAGATTGGGAGATAGCTCCAAAAGAAGAAAACAACAGGAGCAATGGTTCATGATTAAATTTGACACCATTAAGCGTGGCCTAAACTCAAGGGAGGAGTGGGAAACCTTAATTTAGGGCAGAGTTATGTACGGAAGACACAGAGTAATATATACTACATGATCTATAAATGAGTCCTGTATTTTATAAATAGAACAAGTAGAACTACTGAGAAGATCAACTAAAATTGGGCGCGAAAAATTGAATATATAAAAACGAGACCGCGAGGCAGATTCTGGACATGTACATGCAAATGCACAAACTACCTAAAGCCAGAAAGTCATATTCACCTAACACCGGTGGAAAATTTAAGTGCCCGTGTGGGGTAGCGTAATAGAGATCAATAGACAATTAAATGATCTATAAATGAGTTCTTTCTCTTTAGAAATATAAATAGTAAAGTCATTGAGGAAATGAAACAGAATTGCATGCTCATAATCAAATATAGCGAAAAAACAAGAGACT
The DNA here is from genome assembly GCF_964263255.1 of Lissotriton vulgaris. Classification (NCBI taxonomy): domain Eukaryota; kingdom Metazoa; phylum Chordata; class Amphibia; order Caudata; family Salamandridae; genus Lissotriton; species Lissotriton vulgaris. Next base: position 1,464,721,662 of record NC_141689.1, on the reverse strand, counting down.
GTGAGGTAGACTATGGGCATGTATATGCATATGCATAAAATATCTAAATCCGGGAAGTCATTTCACTCCATACCGGCAGGTGAACTTTATGGCCCGTTTTGGGTAGTGCAAAATAGACTAATAAAGAACTACACATATTAGGTGGGTAAATAATTCGTTTCCTAGACTTTCTAACATATATAACTCACGTTTGCTGTCCTAAAATCATGATAAGCATATCCGGGATAGAAATAAGGAATGACTTTATACAAGTCCATAACTTCTTAAAAGAAATAAAATACAGTAAATAAAGTGGAGTCTAACATTATAGGATGGTTAACATTGTAACGCCCCATTCACACTATCTGAAAAAAAGTCCACTCTAAGATGGCGCCGACCATAGAGGACCAAAATAACCTGAACGGAGGGGAGTAAACAACCCGTTTCCTAGACAACTGAACATAGATCACTCATGTCTATTACCCTGAAATCATATTAAGCATATCCGTGATAGAAGTAATAAATGACCTTATACAAGTACATAACCTCTTAAAAGGGAATAAAATAGAGTAAATAAAGTGGAGTCTAACATTACAGGAGGGTTAACATCGCAATGCCCCATGTACACTATCCGAAAAAAAGTCCACTCTAAGATGGCGCCGACCACCAAGGGCCCAAACAAACTGAACGGAGCATGCGCGATCCCCAGCTGCAAACAATTCTTGGGATCAGCGCATTATAAAAGTAGTATGTCGGTAGCGTCTTCCCAGAAAAGGAGAAGAACGCGGCAGAGACGCAGACAAGTACACAAACAGGTAAGCAGAAGCGGGAGGGCTCTGATTCAAAAAGGCGAGTAGAATCGGGAGGGCTTAAACTAAAGCTTCCGCATATCGGGTGTAGTACGTAGTTTATCTTTGAGGGCAGGGAGAGTCATAAAATACTATTTCCCTGCCATACGCCACTACCACATGCATGTAAAAAGGTGGGGGACATAAGCAGCCAACAAGTTTGTCCCTTTTTAAAGAACAAAGGAGGTAAATCAGAAATTTAATAATGTATTTGAATCCAGTCAAAAGGGTCAGTCTAAAGAGAAGGGACATTCCCCATACAAATAAAATACAAGTCAATTTTTGTTAGATATGCTTCCCTGAGAGATTTAAAGGAAATAGGATAGAAACGAACTAAAATGTAGATGGGTTACATCCCAGGAAAGCAACTTAAATCTAAATAAACCTCTCTTACCTACAGAACATATCCAGTTCCAAAGTCAAGGAAAATTGAAAAATTGACATATGCCCGTTCAGGAGAGCATTTTAAATTTCATGAAGGTAAGAGGGATGGGGACTAGAACGTACAAGACAGGTCGCTAACCACAATGAGACAATGGTTAACCATGACCCCCTTGCTTATACAGGTATTCACCTTGTGTTAACCCAAAATATCCGAGAGAAAGAGGGAATCATATTCTACCTGATTATACAACAGGAGAAAAGACCCTCCCATCCTTGAGAAGGTCCATTAACCCAAAGGTAAATATAGGAAATCACAACAGCTGGGAGGGGAACAAACATAGGACTTTAGAATAAACTAATGATATTAAAATAATCTGTTACCCCATAGGCGCAACAAATAACCTGCAGAGATCGTCTATAATAGGCGTCCTGATGACTGTGTTCCCAGGGGAATCTTCCAAGATTTAAAGGGTAAGGGGGAAACCAAAATGGGTAGCAACGATAGATGATAGAAGGATGAATGTTGTTGTGAATGTGAGTATGAGTGTAAATCCCATACTGTTCCCACACTAAAAAGAAACGGAGGGTATGGTCTCATATGGCATTAGTGACCCAAGTCCCCAACGAGTAATGAGAACAATGTAACTGTGAACCTAGCCTATAATGACATCTGCAATATTAGAATGAATATAGGTTGTCTTTCACCATCTATGTAACTAGTAAATAATGCCTTGATGAAATCATGAATAGGCCAATCTAAATGGAATTAAGGAAAAAGTCTAAATAATTTCTGAGAAAACACGCTAATCTTGTTAATGCTGAGCAAACGAGTTGGGGGATAAGAAATAAGGTGTTGTATACTCAAACAGGTCAACACGCCCCCAGAACAGTGATATTGTTTTTCTCTATGTATCCACACAGAAATTCTTTAATATAAGTGTAGAAGCCGGAGACCCCAAAGAGACGGCATGTTCTGATGAAGGTGTTACAACATCAAGTACAAATAACACCGAAACGCGTCAACGCATTGGTGGCTAGAATCCCAACAAGGTCAAGGAGGTAGCAGATACTCATAAATTAGAGATACTGTCTACTGTACCACCAGCATTAAGGAAAAGACCAGAGGATCTATAAGAGTAGTGGTGAAAAATATCAAGGCCACAATAACAGGGGGTTTGTGAAAAGGATCCAATTGTTGTTTTTTTGTGGAAATGTATTGATTAACTTTTTCTCCATTGTTTTATAACTCTGATGATTGTGATATTATGTTTTTCATATATAATGATTTTTTTTTAATTGTCTTTTGAAATTTTATTGCACTTATTCAGAGAGATGTTCTTTGGATTTTTAATTTATCTTTCTGTGATAAGAGGTTTCATTTTTACAAAATATTAAAAAGATTGTGAACGTTTACTTTTAGTGTGGAACTCTTTATCTAATGCTTTACTTTTATATAAATTCTCTCCTTAATGCCCCTACAAGGAATGTCTGTATGATTGGTTAGAACCCATGCAGTAACATAACGCACCTACTTCAGTGTACACCCAGGGATTTCTTTTTGACTACGTTGTCACTGTACCCTGTTCCCTGTGGATAGTGGGGTACTCTCTTGTTAGACGGAGAACCTGAGGGCCGGCCGAGCAACGGGGAGAGGCCTCCTGGCGAGGGCCCTCTCCTCAGATCGTACGGACGAGCAACCACCCCCCCACAGATGGACGCCACACAAAGATAGGTTCTTAGCACTTTTATCGGTATTCTTAGGCAGGTTATTCTTAACGATACAGTAAGGACAGGATACTGGGATCCCTTCAATTCTACTATCTGTGGGAAGGGGGTAGCGGGACAGTCTTGGTACCGTTCTGGTACACGGCTATCTGGCGTACAGCTCTCAATCCTCGAGCTGGCGGGTTTCTCTGGTAGGGGCCGCAGCAGTGGCAGCAGGCCTCCAAGGATAGTTCACGAAGATGAGCCGCAGCAGCACCAGCAGGCCTTCAAGAATGCTTCACGAAGATGAGCCGCGGCAGCACCAGCAGGCCTTCAAGGATGGTTTACGAAGATAAGCCGCGCCAGCAGGCCTTCAAGGATGGTTCAAGAAGAGGAGTCGCGGCAGCGCCAGCAGGCCTTCAAGGATGGTTCACGAAGATGAGCCGTGGCATCGCCAGCAGGCCTTCAAGGATGGTTTACGAAGATGAGCCGCGGCAGCGGCAGCAGGCCTCAAAAGATAGTTCACGAAGATGAGCCGCGGCAGTGCCAGCAGGCCTCCAAGGATGAGTTCGTCTCGGGGTCTCTCGACTCCAGGATACAACTGCTTCCTCCTCTGGAGCTGCCCCAGTTATAGGTCTGATGCCCTTTGATGTCCGGACCTTCGCACTTGGAGGTCGGGGGGTCTGGGATGAGGGAGTCCAGACACCCAGCAGGGGGGTGGAGCCAGCGCCCAGGGAGGCAGGGGGCGATCGAAACCAGGCGGAGGGGAGCCATCGACTCGCCAAGTGGTCCCTCGATGTCGGGGCTTGGCTGGGCCGGAGGCTGAGGTCGACACGAGGCCACGGGCCTGGTCGTGGAGGGTCCAAGATGGCGGCTGGGCCGGAGACGAGGAACCGGGAAAGGGTCCGGACCAGCCGAGAGGGTTGAGGAGATGAGGTCGAGCTCCGTCGGGGGATAGCTGGGGGCGGCCCTGAGGGGTGGCAGGTGCGGCTCTTGTCCGGGGAACAGGGTTAGTGGTAGTCCGGGACCCGCCATGCGGGAGGGGTCGGACCACGCCACGAGGCCGGGTCCAACATGCGTCCCCCCCAGCTGAAGGCAGGGAGAGTCACCCATCCTCTTGGGTAATCTCCTCGCCGAGGCGGAACAAGCGGGACAGGCCGTCGGCGTTGGCGTGATCGTGGCCTGGGCGATGTTCCACAGTGAAGTCCATCCCTTGCAGGGAGATGGACCACCGCAACAGCTTCGGATTCTGTCCTCGCATCTGCATTAGCCATTGCAGAGGCCAGTGGTCTGTTTGCACACGGAAGTGGGTACCAAAGAGATAGGGCCGGAGCTTCTTGAGGGCCCACACCACGGCGAAGGCCTCTCACTCTATGGTGCTCCAGCGCTGCTCTCGGGCCAGCAGGCGTCGGCTGATGAAGGCAACTGGCTGGTCAACTCCTTCGGCGTTGATTTGGGAGAGAACGGCTCCGACGCCGTGATCGGAGGCATCGGTTTGTACTATGAACTCCCGGCTGTAGTCGGGGGCTTGGAGCACTGGTGCGGTACACATTGCTGTTTTGAGGGTCTCAAAGGCGACCTGACACTCCGGGGTCCAATGTACCTTCGGTGGGTGCTTCTTTGACGTGAGTTCTGTGAGGGGCCCCACAATGCTGCCATAGTCCTTCACGAAGCGCTGGTAGTATCCGGTAAGCCCCAGGAAGGCTCTGACCTCCGTTTGGGTGACCGGGGGTTCCCAGGCCCGGATGGCGGCGATCTTGGGTTGGAGGGGGGCCACCTGGCCACTTCCCACCTGGTGCCCCAGGTAGGTCACAGACCCTTGGCCGATTTGGCACTTGCTGGCCTTGATTGTTAGTCCGGCCCGCCGGAGGGCGGTCAAGACCTCCCAGAGGTGTTGGAGGTGTTCGGCCCAGTGGAGACTGTACACGGCAATATCGTCCAGGTAGGCGGCGCTGAACTCCTCGAGCCCCGCCAGCACCTTGTTCACGAGTCTCTGGAACGTGGCGGGGGCTTTTTTCATCCCGAAGGGCATCCGAAGTGGTAGTGGCCATCCGGGGTGGAGAAGGCGGATCGCTCTTGGGCGCCCGGGGTGAGGTCGATCTGCCAGTAGCCCGCAGTTAGGTCGAAGGTGCTCAGGTAGCGGGTGGCCCCCAGGCGGTCGATCAGCTCATCAGCCCGAGGGATGGGGTGAGCGTCTGTTCGGGTGATGGAGTTCAAGCCCAGGTAGTCCACACAAAATCTGAGTTCGGGGGCGACGCCAGGGACAGCGGCCTTGGGGACCAGCACGACCGGGCTGGCCCAGGGGCTGTCGCAGGGCTCGATCACTCCCAGGGCCAGCATCTTGGACACTTCTGACTGGATGCAGGCGCGTACTCGATCGGGCACTCGGTAGGCCCTGTGCCGGATAGGGGGGCTATCCCCGGTGTCGACATAGTGGAGGCACCAGGGAGTGACCCCAGGGGTGAGGGAGAACAGGTCGGCAAATTGCAGTAGCAAGTCTTGGCAGCTTTGGCGTTGTGCGGGGGTCAGGGCGGAAGAGAGGTGGACTCCTTCCACGGAGCCGTCTTTTTCGAGGGTCTTCAGGAGGTCGGGGAGGGGCTCGGAGTCCTCTTCAGCCCCACTGTCGGTAGCCATAAGGAGGCTAAGTACTGAGCGCACAAAGTGAGGCTTAAGTCTGTTGGCATGGAGGACCCGGAGGGGGTTCCTATGGGATTCCATGTCCAGCAGGTAGGTGACTGGGCCCTTGCGCTCCACCACCTTGAAGGGTCCTGTCCACTTGTCCTGGAGGGTGCACGGTTCAACCGGGGACATGACCCAGACCTGTTGTCCCGGCTCGAACTCAATGGACGAGGCATTCTGATCGTACCAGCGTTTCATGTCCTCTTGGCTGGCTTCGAGGTTGGCCTTGGCAAGTTCCCTGAACTGCCGAGTTTGGTTCCGGAGGGTCAAGAGGTATCGGTAGACATCAGGAGGGGTATTCTGGGGGGTCACCTCCCATCCCTCTTTGACCAGACTTAGGGGACCCCGGGCGGGGTGCCCATACAATAGCTCGAAAGGGCTGAATCCCAGGGACTTCTGTGGGACCTCCCGGTAGGCAAACAGGAGGCAGGGCAGCAACACATCCCATTGGCGTCGTAAGGGCTCCTCCAGGCCCATGATCATACCCTTGAGGGTGCGATTGAAGCGTTCCACGAGTCCATTCCCTTGCGGGTGGTAGGGGGTCGTAAATTTGTAGGTGACCCCGCACTGTTGCCATAAGGACTTCATGTACCGGGAGATGAAGTTCGTGCCCCGATCACTGACGACTTCTCGGGGGAAACCCACCCGCGAGAAGATCCCCATCAGGGCTCGGCCCACCACGGGCGCTGTCACGGTCCGGAGAGGTATGGCTTCGGGATAGCGGGTGGCATGGTCCACCAGGACGAGTATGAACCTGTGACCTTGCGCTGTTCGGGGCTCCAGGGGCCCCACGATGTCAATCCCACCCGTTCAAAAGGAGTGTTGACGATGGGGAAGGGTTGCAGGGGGACTTTTAGTTTTCGGCCGCACTTCCCGCTGGCCTGGCAGGTGGGGCAGGCTCGGCAGTGGTTGATCACATCGTTCCTCATTTTAGGCCAGTAGAAATGGGTCACCAGGCGGCTGTAAGTTTTGTCCTGCCCCAGGTGCCCAGCGAAAGGTACATCATGAGCCAGGTTCAGGAGGAAGTCTCTGAATTGGAGGGGGACTACCAGCACCCGGCTGGCCCCTAGCTCGGCAATCTTCTGTTCGCTGTAGAGAATTTCATGGTCCCAATAGATCCAGTGAGCTCCCGAGGCGTCCCCTGCGCTCTGGGCTGCAGCTTGCTGTCGGATTCCCTCGAGGGAGGGACACGTTTTTTGTTCTTGACGGAACTGTTCTTGAGTGGGGCCACCTTCCTGGCGCCACTGGGAAAGCTCCGGCAGGTCGTGGAGAGGCTCCGATGCTTCATCGTTGGGTCCCGGGGGGCCGGCCTCGGGGTGGTGTCTTCAGAGCTGACGGGCGGTGGAGGTTCGGGCCACTCGGGTTCTTCAGTGGAGGGAATGGCGCGAGCGGCCATGGATCGGGTCGTCGCACAGACCCATTCAGGAAGGCCGAGCATCCCCAGGTGCTCTCTGCATTCAACGGCCGCCCAGGGGGAGCTCTCCAGGTCGTTCCCCAGATGGCAGTCTACGGGGGCATCGTCTCGGACGGTCACCTTCAGCATGCCCGACACTCCTCCCCATTCGAAGGGGACGCGGGCCATCTGGCACATGCTCTCAGAGTTGTCCGCGGACCGTACTGGGCATAGTACGTTGGGTAAGATTTGATATGGGGACACCAGGTGGCAACGGATGGCTGTCACACTGGCTCCTGTGTTGCGGAGGGCTTCGGCCCTGTGTCCATTAATGGTGACCCACTGGCTGTATTTCTGCGTGTTGGCCGGGATGGGGGCCCGCAGGACCATGTCTCCCTCTCCTAGACATACCAGGGACATGGCTGCGGGTTCCCACTCGGTCTGGTATGGCTCACAATCTTCGGCTTCCTCTTCGCCTTGTTCTTCTCCGAGAGCCACGGCGGTGATCTGGCGGTTCAGCGGACCCGTGGCATTGGCTGGCTGGTTTCTGGGACAGTTGGGGTCATTGGCGTAATGACCGGGTCGCTGGCATTTGTGGCAGACAATGTTGGAGCGGAATCCCGGCCGCGTCGGAGGGCTTCCTCTTCCGGCCGGGGACGGGGGATTGCTGGCGGGGGCCACCATGGCGGTGTCCCGGCCCCGACTCTGACCTCCTCCTCGAGGACGGTGGGACCCCTGGGAGGCTCGGCCTTGGTCGCCCGCCCAGTTCCGGGGGACCCAGGTGCTCTCCCACCGATCCGCTTCGATGGCGAGTTTCCGGGGCTCGGTCAGCTTGCTGTCGAGGAGATGCTGCCTTAGTTCAACGAAACAGTTATTGGAGAGGTGTTCCCACACAATGAGATCGACCAATTGTTCGTAGGTGGTGACTTGGCTGCCTTTGATCCACCCCTCTAAGGCTCTGCTAAAAAAGTTCACATATTGCACCCAGGTGGTACCGGGGATCCTTTTACAGTCTCGGAATCGCTGCCGGTATATCTCGGGTGTGAGCCCATAGCGAGTGAGAAGGGCGGATTTCATATGCTCGTAGGAGGTCATCTCAGCGTCGGGGAGCTGTAGCAGGGCATCTCTTCCTTCGTTGACGAATCTCCCCCACAACCCGGCTCCCCAGTCTTTTCGTGGGACACGGTGGGAGGTCATGGCTACCTCGTAGGCCTTGAACCATTGCTGGATGTCGTCGTTCCGGTAGTACTCTCGGACGACATCTTTGGGAATGTGGACCTTGGTGTCCGTCGGGGGAGCGGAGCTCTGGTTCTCGGAGACGCCGAGATCCCTGTTTTGTTTTCTAATTTCCAGTTCTTTTAAACCGCGCTCGTGTTCGTACGCGAGCTTCTTCTCCTCCAGCTCCCTCTGGCTTTTTTTCTCTTCCCGTTCTCCCTGTAGTCGTAAGTGTTCAAGGGCTATCTTTTTTTCGGCTAGTTTTAGTTCCCCCATCTAAGCGGAGTCTGGTCAGTTCCAACTCGTGGAGCCGGCTCCTTTCTCATTCTCGGGCCTCCTCGGGAGAGAGGCCCACTCTTCTCTCCTCCTCGGTGGTTGCAACGGTTTCCGTGGTCTCGATGTTTTCGCTTTGGGGTGGAGACGCTCCCGTCTCCACCCAAGTCTGCAAAGCGTGCTTGAGATCGTCTTTGGTGCTTAGTCCCGTGGTAGCGATACCCAAGTCTATGCAGAATTGCTTCAATTCCTTGTGACTGTACTCTTCTAGCCGTTCCATCTGGAATTTTGCGGTTGTTCCGATCTCTTTCGTTGACATGGTTGCTGTGTGTTTGTAGTGGGGCGAGTTACTCTCCGTACGATTTGCGTCGGCTCGAATCGCGCCGCTGGCCACCAATGTTAGACGGAGAACCTGAGGGTTGGCCGAGCAAGGGGGAGAGGCCTACCGGCGAGGGCCCTCTCCTCAGATCGTACAGACGAGCAACCACCCCCCCACAGATGGACGCCACACAAAGATAGGTTCTTAGCACTTTTATCGGTATTCTTAGGCAGGTTATTCTTAACGATACAGTAAGGACAGGATACTGGGATCCCTTCAATTCTAGTATCTGTGGGAAGGGGGTAGCGGGACAGTCTTGGTACTGTTCTGGTACAGGGCTATCTGGCGTCCAGCTCTCAATCCTCGAGCTGGCGGGTTTCTCTGGTAGGGGCCGCGGCAGCGCCAGCAGGCCTCCAAGGATAGTCCACGAAGATGAGCCGCGGCAGCGCCAGCAGGCCTTCAAGAATGGTTCACGAAGATGAGCCGCGTCAGCGCCAGCAGGCCTTCAAGAATGGTTCACGAAGATGAGCCGTGGCAGCGCCAGCAGGCCTTCAAGGATGGTTTACGAAGATGAGCCGCGGCAGCGCCAGCAGGCCTTTAAGGATGGTTCACGAAGAGGAGCCGCGGCAGCGCCAGCAGGCCTTCAAGGGTGGTTCACGAAGATGAGCCGCGGCAGCGCCAGCAGGCCTTCAAGGATGGTTTACGAAGATGAGCCGCGGCAGCGCCAGCAGGCCTCAAAAGATAGTTCACGAAGATGAGCCGCGGCAGCGCCAGCAGGCCTCCAAGGATGAGTTCGTCTCGGGGTCTCTCGACTCCAGGATACAACTGCTTCCTCCTCTGGAGCTGCCCCAGTTATAGGTCTGGTGCCCTTTGATGTCCGGACCTTCGCACTTGGAGGTCGGGGGGTCCGGGATGAGGGAGTCCAGACACCCAGCAGGGGGGTGGAGCCAGCGCCCAGGGAGGCTGGGGGCGATCGAAACCAGGCGGAGGGGAGCCATCGACACTCGTTCTCCCATTGACTCGCCAAGTGGTCTCTTTACCCCCTGGGTGAATGGTGGTGCCTCGATGTCGGGGCTTGGCTGGGCCAGAGGCTGATGTCGACACGAGGCCACGGGGCCTGGTCGTGGAGGGTCCAAGATGGCGGCTGGGCTGGAGACGAGGATCCGGGAAAGGGTCCGGACCAGCCAAGAGAGTTGAGGAGATGAGGTCGAGTTCCGTCGGGGGAGAGCTGGGGGCGGCCCGGAGGGGCGGCAGGTGCGGCTCTTGTCCGGGGAACAGGGGTAGTGGTAGTCCGGGACCCGCCATGCAGGAGGGGTCGGACCACGCCCCGAGGCCGGGTCCAACATCTCTCTTGTGTTTATTTGAAAAGGACACAACAACTTTGTTTAGTAATCAAGAGTTACTTATTATTTTGCAAGTATTGATACAATTTATGTGGCAGCTGTCCAACAGCAAGAAGGTAAAGAATCATACATAAAGTGCATGGTAATTTTTTTTGTGACTAGAAGTGATACATGACATGTGATATATATAGAGATCAAAACACATGACATAAATAATATTGAAAAGTATAGATAATCATCAGTCCATATGCGTTACATTGGTCACAACAAAATATATATATGAATATAGTTCCAGCCCTATATTGCAGAAGTGCCTTACTTTTCCTGATTTGTGCATTAAATAGTATTTGTCAGCAGGACCCCCAGGTAATCAAACTAATTCACTCCCTCGAGAGTACCATGAATATTTATCTTCCTTCTTGCCTTAGCCAAACACTCTTCCAATTCAAAAGGGAGAAATGAAAGACTTGGTAAATTGTACTGTTGTTCTCCCTAAACTCTGCCATCAAATAAGATAAGACCTTTGCTGCTTTTATCCAATGCCTAACTTTAACAAGGATCTGTCTGAAAAACATCTTTTGGACAGTATTAATAAGGCTAATTGGTCTTGAATTAGCTAAATTTTCCCTGGTGCCTTTCTGAAAAATTGGAATTATTTCAGCCCTTCTCAGGTTGTCAGGAATATCTGATTTAGCAGCATTTAGATTTGACAATAGATTGATATACAGGACCCAAATGGATGGTTCAGAACATATAGATCTGCCTGGAGTTTATCCAATCCGGTTAGTCTTCCCACCTTCATTAGGTCAACAGCCACCAGTGTCTCCTCTAGAGTAAAAACAATGTGTTTTAAATTACCTCTCTATTTCAAGGGTCCCAAAGACTTATATCATGGAACTCAATATGTAAACTAGCAGCCAGATACAACTCTTTGAAATGCTTAAACCACACCTCCAGTTGTTTATAGAACTTCTCTACTTTGATGAAATCTCTATTTCCATAAGCAAGGAGGTGACAGAATTCCCTGTTCTCCTTATTTTTCAAGTTAGTGGCTAGATCACGCCATTTGACTCCTCCCAATCCCTCTTTCTAATATTTTGAACAAGCTTGCACTATTTTCTAGAAGCTACTATTGCATCTTTTGTGTCCCCCCCTTAAGAACTTTAATTTGCTTTGCATAAGCCTTCCCGCACAAGGAGTTAAACCAACTGTCTTCTGTATCTGCACCTTTTTTGGGATGGGGCAAGCTTGGAAAAGTGGGCTATTAGACAATCAATCATGAATTAATAATATAGGAAGCCTGTCAGAAGGAGTGTTAGAGGATTGTTCCAATATAATGTAGCATTTTTTTGGACAATCTGTAGTACATGGCCATCTGGCACTCCTTTTATTGATAGATTGGAATACTAGGGCAGACAGAGAGGAAGTCCTCACATTGTCTTGAAAGGGTGTACCCGTTAAAGTTAACAAAAGGTCATTGTGATCACTGTTGATTCCGTCTACAACCCTCAAGTCTCCCATGTTTAAGCAACTGTGTAAATCCAGTAAAATGTAATTGATGTTACTTGTAGTCATAGCACTCTTGAAATTTTTTTCATGGGTATGATCAGAAATCGAGCGACCATTGCATGCCTGCAGCCCATGTGTGAGAACAAAGGATGCTAATTGGAATGCAACCTGAAGTATCTTTTTTAATTAAGGGGTTGTTAGCTTAGGGATATTCCGAAGTCTATATTCCTCTTTTATCTGGTTACTTATGGTTCTTTGGGGATCAAAGTTTGTATAAAAGTCACCTGCAATTCGCAAGGGATAGCTAGCAATGTCATAATCCTAAAAATCAACCAGAATTTGGATGATTTTGGAGTCCTTGTTCCCCTTTGTGCTATGGCAGCAGCTTATCAGAGGAAATGAGAATCCCTAGTATATCCGGGAATCTTATTTCTAGTAGTTTTATTTTTATGTCAAGTAATACTTTGATCCAGATGGTTAATCCCCCAGATGGACGGCTAAAGGTAGATGGGAGTGCTTCCACACTGAAGTTTAGGTAACCCGATCTATGAAGTGGCAAATCTGCCCATGTTTCCTGAAAGAGGCAACATGGAAAGAATCAATAAAACTTCCCCAACTTGGATCCTGTACTTAGATTTAATTCCCACTATGTTCCAAGAGAGCAGCTTTGATGTAAACTGGTCAGGTGTGTGTACCATTTCAATGGAAAGCTCAGAATTTTGGGAAACACACAATCTTGACTATCTGCCTGAGCTCACTAGTTATTCTCCAGGTTTCCAGATTCCACCCTCATTTTCCCAAGGAAAAGGGAATCGACCTTGCACTGCTTGTAAAACGGACAGTCTGCATTTGGCTCTAAACGATTAATAGGTCAATCAGCTACACTTGGTTTAGGATTCGCAATCCGCCCCAACATTACATTTAGAGATTGAGGTTCCAGAGCATCATTCACCAGCTGGGGCACTCTAGGGGTCTCAATAAGCATCAAATCAGTTAGCCAGACAGGAGGCGGACTTACTTTAAATCGAATGCAGGAGCCATTACTAGGATTAGTTCATAGTTCGAGGTCCACTAGACCCCTCTGCAATGTCACTTCCTTTAATTTTGAAATGCAATGTGGCCATGAGGGTCATTCATAGGAGACACACGTTCAACATAATGGAGATCTGACCTTTTGTTTGATAGCAGTAATCTTTTCCTCAACACTAATTGGCTCTAAATAATTCAGTATGGGCGCTTTTACCAGCCTCTAGGTCAGGGACCGGTGTCAGGTGCAGATATGTGGGTTTTGGACTGCATGCATCTTTGATATACCAGTGACTCTGTAGACACCATCAGTTCCCTCCTCACCACAGGAGTTCCTCCCAACAAGGTGTTTACCCTTTGGTGCTGGCTGTACTTGCGATTCTCTATCAGAGACAGAGTAAACATGGCATCCACCCACACTCCTATACTTTACATCATATAACCTGGTATTGTAGTGAAACCCCTTTTTAAGATGTCTTGCACCTGGGCTCTTGAATTCATGATTTCTTCACTCATCAATATGTCCTTACCGTCCTCTCTACCAGTGACATTTTTATTATTAACACCAGCCAACTTTGTCATAGGGGATAACAATTCCTCAGGTCTCCCCATCTTAAAAGGTCTACTGGTAGGAGCAGTGCTAGTGGATGGTTTCAATTACTTAAGTAGTTAATATCTACTACGGCATTCTACTATGTGGACACTTGTTTCATCTGGGCATGCTACATCTTTCTTCACAAGCTCTGTAGGGTTTCCTACAAGTACAGTGCTGTCTATAACCAGTTTGCAAGTGTTAGATGGATATATTCAATTCCTGCTTAGTCCTTGTTGATGTGACTTCATAAGCGAGCCATGTGGTTGCTTTCGGGAAGCACGCTTCTATTTCTCAAATATGGCCCAGACCTAGAGCCAATTTGGAAAGTAATTTAAAATTGATTCCACCTATTCTATCAAATTATCAATCGCTTTGCATGTGCAATTAGATGCAGCATGACCCATAGATGGTTTCCTAGTTTCGCGAGGGCTATCTGCTGATTTTCTCTTGCCCATTTTGAGGGATGAGCAAACTGGTATCGGCTTTAGTGCTGCCTAGAGCCCAGAATAAGCTGATCTGAATTTACATTGATGACAATTGTAAAGCATTTGAATATACTGTTTGGGGGTGTGAACATTCATTTGACATCACAGTTCTTGAAGGCTAATTTGATTAACTTTCCAGCTTCTCCCAGCTTGCCCTTGACCTGAAGACAATGTGAATTGGGTGTGAAATTACTACCAGGAGCATAGAATAAGCTGACCTGAATGGGCATTGATGATACCTCTAACACATTTGAATATACTGTTTGGGGGCTGTGGGCATTCTGTTGACACCATAGTGTCATATCCTGCCTGGCATGTCTGTTGAGCCAATTATTGTGCACCCCCTGTTGTGAAATGTATAGTGTATGTATGTAGACTCAAAATGAATGTCTATTTTCTATAATGATACTCCCATACTAATAGCGATCATGGAATATGTAAGAAATTAATCGTTGATACTTGTTCAGGGGGTCAGGTTATGTAACAGGTTGGAAAACACAAAAAGCATGGAGAATCATCTCTGATTCAGTGTGTTACTAGAGATCCTATGGTTGAGGCCCTGTTTATGGTTAGAAAGCCTATATCTCCAACTCAGTTCCTTTTCCAATAATGTTTTTTGTACATTCTCAGTAGTTCTCATTTGTTCAATGACTGTCCATCTAAAGTCATTTGTAGTGTGTTCGATCTGTAGGAAATCATCTGTCATTTTGGCGGTATTTCTCTTACACCTAACGTTAATGCTGCGTTCGCAGATGCGTTGTTTGACCCTTCTAGCAGTCATCCCAATGTATCTCATGTTGCATGGGCATGTTATTAGGCACACCACATTTGTTGATTTGCAATTAGTGTGTGCTTGGAGTACCCAGGTCTTGTTGGGTTCCAAATCCATATTTAGTCCTAAGAAAGAATGTAGAATATCAATTGATTCCAACTTGATCTTAAATAAATTATCAGTTAACTAAGTGCACAAGTAATGTCACTATCCCATGTCACTTATCCTGATGAAGGCCCCACCCTGTTGACCATTTAGCGGATTAAAACACAAAATGTTGATGATACCAAAGCAAGGAGGAGCGAAGAATTACTGCCCACAACCAACTTAGAATTTAAAGTCTACTAAATCCGTTCTTACACACCCCCTTGCGAGTCATTATACTCATGGAGTAACCACAGCCTCCATTAAGCCAATAACAGGAAATAGGAACTGTTGAGCTCCACTGGTGCCTTATTAATGTTTTTTTACTAAAATCACAACACTTGTTTTCACTGTGTGAGGTTTGTACGCCATCATTGACAAGTGTATTACAATAGTTACGTGTAAAGTGTTGGGACGCGCACTAAGTCGAGAAATTGGTTTTTATTTGCTTTTCTTTAATTAAAAATAAATTGGTTAATGCTGTCAAAAAACATATACTTAAACCCATTAAATAAAACGCACTTTTCTATCCTTCTTCTTCTTAGCATCCACCAAAAATCATGTGCCCGAATACCACCCTTTCTCCACTGATCTTGATTGATGGGTTGCATTGGCTCCAGGCTATACGATTCTCTATTGAGATGCTGCTGTTGGGACCTGCAAGTATGGCACTTTGCTTGTGCCCGAGGCATGCAGAGGGAGACAAGCATGGGCTTGATTCGCCTGATCCTTTTCTCATATAGTTGAGATAGAGATGGAAAATGCCATCACACCCTCAACAACTGTCTTCAGGTGGACTAGGGGAGGGGTTTCCACTCATCACTTGTCATCGTAGCATGCTGCTGGGGAGGGACAGTGGAGAAATCAAACGAGGGAGACATCCTGATGGATGGAAGTACTAAAAACACTACAGCACCAATATTGGGGAGCTACGTCAAGGCTTAAGGTGAGAGCATGGAGGCTCCCAGTGAGAAAGAAAGGAGGCAATAATGTTGCGGAAATATTCCTAAGTAAGCAAGTAAGGCAATGGATTTACAACTAGACTGCTAACCTGCAAACTGTGGCCTTTACTTCAAATGTTAGTGGCAATACTAGAAGTAAAAATTACAAGTTACTAATCTATACACTATCATAGTGACCTTTACAGACCAACAAGGGAGGCAGCATCTTTCAGTACATTCATTTTGTTACTAACAAGGCCTAGATCTACAGAGACTGAGGGCATACTAATCGTGCCTTGATGCCAACAGGGGATTACTGTCTAGTGTTTGGGCTGACTATATATCTTAACAGCATTACAATGTCATTTTCGGCCTGCTTCTTGGCCGAAGATTTATCTTGAAAACTGCCTTTCTTGCTGGATTGTAACTTTCATTCTGCCACCTGCATGCAGTACTTTGTAATGTAATGAAACAAACACTTAATTGTAAACATGAAGAACCCTCTATTTCTCTTCTGGATTTTACCTTGCTATATAAAAATGTAAATAAATAGTGCAATGACCTTGGCCTGTACAAAATGCAAAATGAAGATAAACTTATTTGCCCTCAGGCCACAACTAAACTGTGTCCACTTCGTATGTATTTTTTTATCAATTAGTGGTCATTGAGTCAAAACATTTCTGCTGTTGTACATTGACTGGTCTGCCCCTATATGGCTTGAGTTGAAATGGCTTTTCCCGGTTATCATAAATAACTTTGTATCAAGGGGAGCAATATAGATTCTCCGGAAGCAGTGTTTGTGGGCGGGCGAAGAATGTGCTAGTTGTGTTTGGATGGCCCATAGAGAGGCATTGTTTCAGTGTGCCTCATCAGCCCCAAGGGTGTCTGAAAGCCATGGAGCCGTGATGAGCAAGCGTATCATGTTAGCTGACATGCTAGCAGCAAAAGCCCGAGAACACTTTGCAGGGGTCATATGGGCCGGGATGCCCGCCACCCCTCCCAACACCAATTCCCCATGGGAGGAGACAGACACAGATTTGAACTTTTGGAAGGCGGGGGGGCCTCACGACCCCCCCGGCCGTATTTATTAAAATATGAAACAAAATTTAAAACTTTAAATTAAAACGTTTCATGAATCATGTACAAATTCAACTTCAATTACATCTTGATGAAGACAGGTTTTTCAGGCTAACCTTAACAAATCTCTAATACAAAGGTTTCCTAGCCGAGTCTAGCATCCTGATAAATGCATTACATTTGAATATGTACAACCTAACATTAAGGGCCAACGGCAAGGTCTTAACCGTTGTCAGATCCCTATCACCAACTTCCCGCCCTCACGGTGTGAGTGGCGCATGCGCAGAGGACTTTATCCTCACCGCCAATTGTAACTTCCCTTGTCGTGGGGGCCCTCTTTCACTCGGCGCCATCTTAAGGTCGTCTGAGTTCGTGTGCGAGGTATCCGTAAGAAGGACAGCGTGGACTCCCCCCCCCTTCCCCACACTCTCTTCTGCCGGAGCGGATATCCCGCCCCCGGGAAATTCGTGGGAGGGGCATATAGCCGTCTCCCCCTGGGAGGGGCCTATGGCCGTCTCCCCCTGGGCGACCCATCCGCAGTGGGTGCCGCCCCCCCATGGGAGGGGCCAATGGCCGCCTCCCCCGGGCGCTCCCATCCATAATGGGTGGCGCCACCCCTAGGGACCTTGAAATCACTGCTCACGATCATGACCTTACCGCCACAGGCCAGATAGTTGACCGACTATCTTGCCCCCCCACACCTCCTATGGGTCATGTCTCCTCAAACCCACTAGCCAAGCTACGATGTCTCCTATCAGTAAGTCACTACCAGTCCTGGACAGGTGCACCCCATCATTCGAATAACAGTGATCGCCCCTGATACACCCATGAGAAATGCTCTGGAGATAAGCAGAGTGAAAGAATTTCTCTATTTTATTGTTGACCCTCTTTACTGAGTGGTTCAACGCTGTCATAGACAAACCTCCCCGCCATATCCTCCTGGGAATCATGTGGGACCAGGCAATTGTACATCCAGGGAGCCTTTTGGCTAACCAGCTAGCTACAGACAGTATGTGCTCAACTAACACCCGTCTTCCCAGTCTCACCAAGTCATTGCCCCCTACATGCACTATGACTACAGATGACGGTGACCTATGCCGCCCTAATAGTTCCTCCACAAAACTTTGCAATCGGTCAATACAGAGGCCGCCCTTCCCATGGAAGGTCACTCTGAACCCATATTCCTCAGATCTGTGGATCGCATCACCTGCTTTAAATATGTCCCCGGCACGCCTCACGTATGAGTGGCCCACGACCTGTAATCCAAACAAAAGACAACAAGCGTGAGTGCATTTCATCAGTCTTTTACAACATGTGCAGTCGCACATATCTCTTGAAACAATTCGAGGACCAACGGCCTAATTGTTTCCCCTCGTCTGCCTGCACACCCCAAGCCGTAGCTTCTGTAGCGGACCCTATTCTAAATGAATGGGTCCCAAAATCACACGGGTTCAAGCCAGCTGCTTCAATCGTAATTGCCAGCACCCTCTGAAATTGAAATCTTGTCAATGGGGTGCCGTCCATATGTCTAAGCAGGGCCCCCACTCATGTTGTCAACCTTTGTTTCAGGTAGGCCTCCACATGCCTCACTGGACAACTGGGATTCCCCGGAGCGCGCTGCAACACCACACTATTCCCCAGGGCCTCCTGGTCCGTTTTTGACCTGGCTATCGAGTTCAGCAGAGAATCCCCCCTTACTTGGATGTGATCCCTGCGTAGACCTCCTTCCACATCTTTCTTATTCCCTGCCACAAGTTCACTCACCCGCAGGGCCCCATAGAATGCCAATGTGAATGCTGCTCGGAATAGCATTACCTCGCTGGGCGAGGAGCATGTCTCGTCCAGTTTCGCCAGTAAGGTGGTCAATTTATCAAACCCAATCGGGTGCCTGTTATCCGGTCTGCGACCCTCCAGGCGCCACCAGCCGCGGAGAGCCTTCCTGACTAAGAAGGAGTTTGTCGGGTCCCATATCCCGTGGAGCTGTGCCATAAATGATATGGCTTTTAACACTTGAGGGGTTTTGTCCTACAAGTCCTGGCTGGACAAATATACGTTATATCAAAACAAAGGTGCCAGGGCTCGAGTTCAATTCACGACTACTTTTTATTTAGCAGCTATGTACCTTCTTTAAATAGATTCCGAAGGTTTGTGTACTCATTCATACATTTCTTTCAAAGTTTCAAAATTATTTACATTTTGTACAAACATCAGAGGTTTAAACATTCCCTAAGCAGTTAAAACAGTACAAATATAAATGATATATGTGATACTTTGTGAATAACAAATAATAACATTCATTAATAGTTACAATTGACTATTTGGACTACAAAGCAACTAAATTTGGTACACCTGTACTTATTTTCTACTAGTCCTAACGACCAAGCGTGCATATTTAGTGGGACTAGACACATTTGGGCCTTATAACTTTTGCTGAAATCGCCCTATATTCGTGTACATGGATCCTTTGATCCGAACCCTCAAAATTTAGGTTCCCTTAAAACAGCCGAACAGCCCACGCGTTTCCAAACCCTTTGTTCTGCTTACAGGGTTCTTCCTCAGGGCTGAGCTGTGTACCTATGGTGTAAGATTGGGGAATATTTAGTATCTCCTCTTCTCAAATTTATTTGGCTAGCATACTGTATGAGAAAAAAGGGGCGGTATTACCTCTTCTCATGTGAATGTTCGCTATCATTTTCGGGCACGGGGCATCTGATTATCCTTCGATATCGCCATTGCCTGGACAATGAATTAAAGGATGGCATGCTTTTGAGTTTCTCATCTTATTTGGAAATTTGGTGAAATACATGCTGTCATGTTTTACATCCTTTCTAAGAAATCGCCAGCACTTAGTTACTTGTTCTATATTTTAAAGTACTCGAAAAGTTGCGTTGTCCGTTTGTGGAATTTGTTCTGTGATGCTTAGTTCTGTTGGATTGAAAGATTGGGATCAGTCCGTGTGTGAGAATAATTAAGTGTTTGTTGCGCACTGGTCTAGCGCAGTAAAACTTACTTGTGAGCGGGAAAGGTATGTGTCTCGGATGCGGCTCCACTTTGTTTTATTTTCTTCGTATTACCTTCCTAATGGCTTGGGTCTCTGTGGGTTTAAAAAAAGGGGCGACCATTCAATATGTTTACAGTTACGGTCGTGGTGTTACTTAATGAAGGTCAGGGGTAGTTAATCCGAACTTCTTACCTCTGTTGGATGTACCCGAGTCTACTTTAGAAATCTCCGTGTGGCCGCATGACTGGTGTTCATTTCGCCGTGAGTCGACTGCTGTTCTCAGACGTTCCTCCGGAACTTGTCTTTCTTTTAAGTACTCAGCTAAGCATCATGGAACTTGTAGTCTTCTATGTTTTTGGTGTTTGACACTGTGTGAGACCTGGGTTTTGCAAAGTTAAATCGAGTTGTATTTGAAGGAGTGACTGGCACTGTGTCTTGCAAGGGAGTATGTGTTTGCACGGGGGTGGTTTGACAGGGGGCTCAGTAGTTAGATCGTTGTACGAGCCACATTTATGGTGGCCTCTTAACTAAAGAAAAACAAAAGTATCGCACAACACGTAGTGAGAGCTGACCTGGGAGTCAGCCAAGCCAAATCAGACTTAAGCACCCTATGGAAATTACCACCAATAAGAGGCCACCATAAATGTGGCTTGTGCGTGTCCTGTGCTAACACGATAGAAGGGGAGGAATTTCAATTTAATACATCAAAATGGCTACATAAAGAATTCTCCAATTGCAAAACAAGCAATGTAATATATGCAATCATGTGCCCATGCCCCAAGTTGTACATTGGGAAAGCTACCCAAAGAGTGAACCAACGAGTGGTGCAACACAGATCCAGAATTAGACACAAGGTGTTGACTGACCCTATGGTACAACACTTTGTGGAACAGAAACACAGACAGATTTCCAATGGACAGTACTATCGGCAATAAAAGTTCCCCCTAGAGGAGGAAATGTAGATGCCATGTTGTTGAAAAAAGAGGCCTACTTAATTCTTAAATTTAACTGTGTGGTGGACGGGTTGAACGAAATGTCTGAATTACAACGATCTAACTACTGAGCCCCCTGTCAAACCACCCCCGTGCAAACACATACTCCCTTGCAAGACACAGTGCCAGTCACTCCTTCAAATACAACTCGATTTAACTTTGCAAAACCCAGGTCTCACACAGTGTCAAACACCAAAAACATAGAAGACTACAAGTTCCATTATACTTAGCTGAGTACTTAAAAGAAAGACAAGTTCCGGAGGAACGTCTGAGAACAGCAGTCGACTCGCGGCGAACTGAACGCCAGTCATGCGGCCACACGGAGATTTCTAAAGTAGACTCGGGTACATCCAACAGAGGTAAGAAGTTCGGATTAACTACCCCTGACCTTCATTAAGTAACACCACGACCGTAACTGTAAACATATTGAATGGTCGCCCCTTTTTTTAAACCCACAGAGACGCAAGCGGATCACCGACAGAATTTCGACCTCAGAAATATCGACCTACAAGAATATCGAGTCAACAATATCAAGGGCAAAAATATCTACATCCTATCTACAACATGGTAAGTACAAAAATATCGAAAAAATAATATCGATGTAAAAAATATCGATGTTAAAAATATCGATTTTTTTTTTATATATATAAATGTAAAAGTAAGTATATAACATTAATAAATAAAATATACATATTTAAAAGTATCTAATAATATTTAAAATTAATAAATAATGCATATATATTAATAATACATTAATTAAATATATACAGTAAATATATAATATATATGTACTGAACAATAAGTATTAATAATTAATTTACTAATTTATAAATTAATGAAATATATTCTAATTTACTGATACATTTACAAACATAAAACAATAACATAAATAAAATGTAAGTAATATAAAAAATAAAATAAACGTGATATTTTAACAATTAATTATATAAAACGTTGGATAGCGTAAGGGTAAAAATTACTATTCCTACTCCAGAGAGTGGAACAGTAGGGAAAGCGTTTGATAGCGTAGGGATAAAATTACTATTCCCACTCCAGAGAGTGCAACAGTCGAGAAAACTGACCCTGAACCCAAAAACACCCCTTTACCCAAGAACTGAAAACTGACCCTGAACCCTAAAAATACCCCTTTACCCAAAAACTGAAAACTGACCCTGAACCCTAAAAATACCCCTTTACCCAACAACTGAAAACTGACCCTGAACCCTAAAAATACCCTTTACCCAAAAACTGAAAACTGACCCTGAACCCTAAAAATACCCCTTTACCCAAGAACTGAAAACTGACCCTGAACCCTAAAAATACCCCTTTACCCATGAACTGAAAACTGACCCTGAACCCTAAAAATACCCCTTTACCCAAGAACTGAAAACTGACCCTGAACCCTAAAAATACCCCTTTACCCATGAACTGAAAACTGACCCTGAACCCTAAAAATACCCCTTTACCCAAGAACTGAAAACTGACCCTGAACCCTCAAAATACCCCTTTACCCAAAAACTGAAAACTGACCCTGAACCCTAAAAATACCCCTTTACCCAAGAACTGAAAACTGACCCTGAACCCTAAAAATACCCCTTTACCCAAAAACTGAAAACTGACCCTGAACCCTAAAAATACCCCTTTACCCAAAAACTGAAAACTGACCCTAAACCCTCAAAATACATCTTTACCCAAGAACTGAAAACTGACCCTGAACCCTTAAAAAACCCCTTTACCCAAAAACCCAAAACTGACCCTGTACACTAAAAATACCCCATTACCCTAAAACCCAAAAATGACCCTGAACCCTAAAAATACTCCTTAACCCAAAGTTAAATAATATTATTTAATTAGCAATTAATAATTAATTAACAATAACAATAAAGTAAATATATTAGCACATAAGCTGTAATTAATTTAATTTAATAATTAATATAATTTTTCCCCAATTAATTAATTAACAGTAACTAAAAATTATATATATATAAATAAATTACTCTAATTAATGTAATTAACTAATTAATATTATTTAATTACCAATTAATTACTAATTTTAAATATGTACAAAATTATATTAATTAATTAACTAATTAATATTAATTATTTGCCAATTAATTAGTTATAAATATTTAAAAACATATATTAATTAATTAATTATTATTAAATTACTCCCCACCCTATTCCCCTATAAACCCACATCCCGCTACAGAAAATATATATCAATTAATCAATTAATTATTTCCCAATTAATCAATATTAATTAGCAAATAATTATAATTAATTAATTAATCCTACTAATTATTAATCAACTTACCATAATTAAATTACTTCCCACCCTATTCCCCTATAACCCACAACCCGCTCCGGTACTAAAACATCAAATTTCCTTATAAATGTATATATTATTATAGAAAATGTATACACATATAATAGTAATTATTTTAAATACTTAAATTAAACATATAACACATACATAATAAAAAACTATAAAATAATACAAATATCGATATTAGTGTCATCGAAATTATTAACATCGATATATATGCTATCGATATTACTAACTTCGACATTACTTACATCGATATTAAGTATTTCGATATTACTTACCTTGGGTCGATATTCTGTCCTACGATATTCTTGCCTTCGATATTATGCTCCTTCGATATTTCAGACTCGATATTATGGTAGGTCAATATTTCCAACTCGATATTTTGACTGTCTACCGACGCTAGCCATTAGGAAGATAATACGAAGAAAATAAAACAAAGTGGAGCCGCATACGAGACACATACCTTTCCCGCTCACAAGTAAGTTTTACTGTGCTAGACCAGTGCGCAACAAACACTTAGTTATTCTCACACACGGACTGATCCCAATCTTTCAATCCAACAGAACTAAGCATCACAGAACAAATTCCACAAACGGAAAACGCAACTTTTCGAGTACTTTAAAATATAGAACAAGTAACTAAGTGCTGGTGATTTCTTAGAAAGGATGTAAAACGTGACAGCATGTATTTCACCAAATTTCCAAATAAGATGAGAAACTCAAAAGCATGCCATCCTTTAATTCATTGTCCAGGCAATGGCGATATCGAAGGATAATCAGATGCCCCGTGCCCGAAAATGATAGCGAACATTCACGTGAGAAGAGGTAATACCGCCCCTTTTTTCTCATACAGTATACTAGCCAAATAAATTTGAGAAGAGGAGATACTAAATATTCCCCAATCTTACACCAAAGGTACACAGCTCAGCCCTGAGGAAGAACCCTGTAAACAGAACAAAGGGTTTGGAAACGCGTGGGCTGTTCGGCTGTTTTAAGGGAACCTAAATTTCGAGGGTTCAGATCAAAGGATCCATGTACACGAATATAGGGCGATTTCAGCAAAAGTTATAAGGCCCAAATGTGTCTAGTCCCACTAAATATGCACGCTTGGTCGTTAGGACTAGTAGAAAAATAAGTACAGGTGTACCAAATTTAGTTGCTTTGTAGTCCAAATAGTCAATTGTAACTATTAATGAATGTTATTATTTGGAATTCACAAGAGTATCACATATATGTTTTATGTTTGTACTGTTTTAACTGCTTAAGGAATGTTTAAACCTCTGATGTTTGAACAAAATGTAAATAATTTTGAAACTTTGAAAGAAATGTATGAATGAGTACACAAACCTTCGGAATCTATTTAAAGAAGGTACATAGCTGCTAAATAAAAAGCATAAATGATATGGCGGCCTTATACCTATTGGCGGTTGCCGCCGACCGGCCTTCCTTATGAAGTGCCACCAAAAATTGGAGCAAGGACTCCTCCTGCACCCATCTATGCTCCCCTACCGGCCCCAGAAAGGTGCAGTATGAACGGAACGCCCCTTCATAAGCTTTCCTCGTCCTGGGCGCTAAACTGGCTTTTGTAGTCCGGGGCACCGATCTGCCATAGTGCTTCGGGGAAAGGTGCCGCCACTAGCTCCGCTGAGGGTAGACAATCCCTGAAAGCCTGCATTTTGGAACGAGATAGCTCATCAGCTGCATTATTTAGTACACCCGGCACATGTTTTGCCCTGAACTGTACGTTCAATCTCATGCATCGCAATACAATCTCTTTCAACAGTCGTAAAATCCATCTGCAGCGTGCTGCCTGCTGGTTAATGCACTCAACCACTGTCATGTTATCTGACCAAAACACCACCGAGCGGTCCCTAAAGTCTTCCGGCCATGCCACCATAGCCACCCAGATGGGGAATAGTTCCAGGAAACCAATGTTATTCGTCAGGCCGCTTGTTCGCCACCACGCCGGTGTTTGTGCCGACCACCGGTTTCCGAAGATTGCACCAAACCCCACGCTGCCCGCCAAGTCGGTCCATAAACCGAGTTCCACCGACGAGGCTGGGGGTTTGCTCCATACCACTCAGCCGTTAAAGTCCACCCGGAATGCCAGCCAAATGAGCATGTCCTGGCGAACCTCTGCCGATAGTCTTGTGTGGTGGTGCCCTTCCTTAAGGCCCACCATGGATTGCGCAATGGATCGAGAGAAAGGGCGAGCCATCGGTATCACTCTCAATGCAAAGTTAAGCTGACCCACTGTCTGTTGTAACTGGTGCAGGGTCACCTACTCCGTCCGGAGACACTGTAACAGGGAAGCCCTAAACTTGGCAACCTTCTCCGTCGGCAAACGGAAGCACCCCTCCTCCGAGTCTAGTTCTATACCCAGGAACTCGAGGGAGGTAGTCAGCCCTACTGTCTTACCTGGCGCCAATGGAACCCCGAAACCCCGCATGAGCACGCAGAAGTCCTGCAATGCCCGCGCACAGTCCCGAGTGCCCACTGGGCCAAGAAAGAGGAAATCATCCAGATAATGCATCACATGTTTGTGCCTTGTGGCCTTCAGGAACACCCATTCCAAAAACGAGCTAAACATTTCAAAATAGGCACACGAAATCAAACGACCCATTGGCATGCACATATCCATGTAGTATTTCCCCTGAAACATGAAACCCAGCAGGCGCTGGTCTTGAGGGTGTACTGGGAGCAACCTGAATGCAGATTCAATGCCTAATTTAGCTAACAATGCACCAGGGCCCAGGCGATTCAACAGTACTACTGCGTCATCGAACGATGCATACTTTACTGAACATACCTCGGGGTCAATCGCCTCGTTTACTGAAGCCCCCCTTGGGGCCGATGGATTGTGAATGAGTCTATACTCCCCCAGGTCCTTCTTCGGAACCACTCCTAATGGGGAACACACAAAATCAACCACTGGTGGGTCTCCAAATGGTCCTGCCACTCGCCCCAAGCTAACCTCTTTTGCTATCTTTTTGGCGGCAACTGTTGGGTTGTGTTGAATAGACAACTGGTTTTTACAGGAAGTGTTCCCACAAAAATTGCCCGCCGGGATCCTGAAGCCATATGAGAAGCCATCCCTCAGAGTGCCGGTGGACGCATGATCAGGGTATCTGTTTAGCCGAGGGGTCAAAGCCAAGATATCTACGGGCGAAGATGTTTGCTTCCGAGGCACCGTATCAATCCTGCTTGGGACCCCCCTTCCCTCCTGTGCCATTGGCCTTAGATCGGCAACTGGTTTCCGGGTGTGAGGAGTTTCCACACCCCGAGCAAGCGTGCCGGAACCTACATGTTCCTTGGGGCCTGTTACATGTTCCTTTATTGAAGCCCCAACACACCCCTCGCTTGATTCCGTTCCCGCCCGACCTAGGCTGGGACTCCACCCCGTAGTTCACACAAAAGGGCTGTGACTGCCTCTGAGGGAATACCCCGGAGCCGTTTGTGCTCGACCCTGAACAACTCGCTGATCCTAGCAAGAGCTGTGCATGTCATGATACTGTATCCAGACAATCCCATGTCAAGGCCTCGTTAAACTCCTTCGCTTTTCTAAAGGCCATATCATAGCCTTTACATTCATCACCCCCATACTTCGCATGAAAGTTCGTGATTCTACTCTGATAACATACCAAGTCACTCAACACATCTGGTGTACGTTCTGCGATAATCGCCACAAAGATAGAAAAGGCCCTGATCCATTTCATCATTGTCTCATAGACCGTGAATTCGGCCATCTAGGCCTGCCATACACTGGGGTGCCATAAATCTTTCTGGGTCTTTGCATACTCTAACTCTCGATGATCAGTCAACAGTGAAAACATGTTAATGTACTTGTTGGCCCACACCATCTCTTTCGTAACCATGGGAACATGTTGAGCCAAACTTTCCCGCCTTGAGGGTACCGCGCACTCCCCCACCATCGGTAAGGATCTCTTACCGGCTTCCGCCGCGCTTCCAGCCGCGTCCGTTGTTTTCTCCTGGTTGTCAGCCGTGACCACCTTCGCCACCTGCAGGGAAATAGAAGGCACATTCGCTGTCCCGGTCTCCCTTGCCTGCCGCAACTGCTAGATAATTATTCTGGCCTCTTCGGCCGGGTCTCCCGCAGCCGCAGATCCCCCGCTCCCTTTTTTAGCCACGGTAACACTGCCACTAACTGAAGCGCTAATTCCGGGGGCATCTGGTCATCCACCAGCGGCGTGATAACCATGGGAAAACTTTGAAATCCCTGTTTTTCCCAGTGATGGGTAAAGTGTTCCTGTGTCTTTCACTATAAAGAAGGTCTGGCTGAGGGACAGGTTTTCCTATATATTCCTAGACATTATGCAAATACCTAGTAAGGCAGAGGAAGCTACTACCCTTCAATTCAACAAATTTAAAAACAATAATTGAATATGACGGACAAACACTAAATGTAAGGTTTTTAAAAAAAGGATATAGGTTTTATTGTTTTTCCTCCCAACTGGGTTACAATCTAAAAACAGTATCACAAATTCATTAAAAAATCACGAAATCTGGTATTCCAAATAATACATAAAGTACAACGTAATGGTTAAAAAAGACAGTCAAAACAGTCAAAACAGTCGACGCAGCGTTTCGGTGCTTTCTTTCTTTTGACACCTTCTTCAGGACATTTGGACTTTTGACGCCATGCTATTCTAAAAATAGATAAAAGTGTTTTAGTGTTTGATCTTAGTTCTTAAGCTTACTCTCCTCTTGTTTAGTATGCTCCCTAATGTTATATACATTTTAAATCATGCCAGACCACTCTCTAAAGAACAACCAGGATCTTTATTTATGTTGGTTACACCAGGGAACTCCTATGGAGAACACCTGTAAGGTTTTCCTTTACCAGACGATAAATGGCTTGATGTACCACTTTAAACATTGAACAAAAAAATGTTTTTACATTATATACAGGTTGTCCACAATACCTGAATCATGGAACCAATCAATTTCAATTTGTTTTCTCGTAGGTTGTTGGCTGCTCAGGTTTATTCAATTCCCTTGAGCTATATTGATTATAAAATAGAAACCTGATTTACTATTTCATCTACATTAGATTGAACTGACATATTCCTACATAAAAGACAGTTTTACCTTTATAAAACAACCGTGAGCATATATTCACACGGAGGAGCCACCGTCAATGAGGGGGAGTTCTTTTGGTCTTTATACCTAGATAATTACATAAGCAAACAATTGTATAATCGCCTGATTCTCTATGTTGTCTTTCAAAAATGCAAAATTGCGCTATCAAGATATTATGGGCACCATGTACTAACCTGTACATGTATTTGTACTTCGCTGAACCTGCTCCGAACGCTTTCAATTGCTCGGGCTCTTATTGAATATTTTCTTAGTGCACAATCCTAAAATGCGTGAAATAAAAAGAGTAATTCACCTAGGGGCCCACAGATACTCTAATCGAAAGAACTACATTTGTTCTCTAATTCTATATATTACGGTCTAATGCGCTCACATTACCACCTATCTAATGTCTACCACGTGGAACGAGGTGCTTTACATCTTTGTATATTTAGGGCTGTTGCTACATCTATCCGGTGCCTTTTGCCTACCCGAGGCAGATATCCCTTAGGCGTTACGTCGGGTACAGTTATGTACGAAAAACGGCTCTAAAACAATTTGTTTTGCCCAACATGCATTTTATTCTTCCACAAGTTAAATGTACCGCTCTAGTTGAGCGTGGTAACAAGTTAAAATAAATTATCGCTGGTCAGGATTTTAAGCTAGGATAACGATCTAAAGCCTAGTATCGAGTCTCACCTTGTAATTGTAGTGCGGCCTCCCTGCTCCTCCGTGTTTACGTCTTCGGTTCAATGGAAGAATGACACGGGTGTACAGGAACCGCAGATTTAAGTTCCGCGGGGTGAAATTGACCCGGAAACACTACCGGTCAGTTTTTAATCAATTTGTAAACCTAGTTTGTGTCGGTGGTTTCGAGCGCCTACATCTGTTCGAATCAGGGTGTATATGGCTCGAGATACGCGATATTCATTATTAAAACGCGAAATGTGCCGATAGTCGGATTTTTAATTAAAATTGAATTTATGATGACCCGGAAGTGTACCTACGGGATCCGAAAACATTTTGTTAAGATATTTTTAGGCGGATGAATAAGCCTATAGTTACTGATAGACACGTAGGCAGGAGGCATGTTAATTTATCTGGTCTACACAATGAATTGCAAAATTTTTTAGTTTCAAGGAATTATTTCCGGTGGAAACGGCGGCCATCTTAGAACGGGCAGATCACAGTCGAGTGCTATACACAGTATGGATAACAGCGATCTTGCTTACTCGATATTAAGGGATATTCCAGTGTAGCCTTGACATTATCATCACAATTAAGGATGTTGACCATACATTCATATCTATTATTAATACATCGAGTAACGCCCCAGCATTATTTTGAAAACATGTATTCCCATCTACATAGACAAGAGTACACGTATCTGTTGGAAAGGCATACAATAGAATTTCACAATTGCATAACAAGATCTTGGCAACGTCAATTCATGTCGACATGTAGATATAGTTTTAAATCTATTACATATGCAAAGCGATTTAATAACATATAAATTGGCTAATTTATATTTCAACCGAAACTTATATTCGAAAAAGCAGTGCCATTTTCTGCATCAAATACATTTTACATTTCTGTGTATTGGACAACCCCCCGCCGCAACTGTTGCCTAAACGCAAGTTATATCTTGACATATATCTATATTGTTTAATGTCAGGGCAAAAAAAACAACGCACTGATCTATGGTTTAGGGTGGGGATATATAGCTAATGTAGGAACGAGTCAGATACCAACTGGGTTTGCTACATATCCCATGGGTTGTGTTGAGTTATAAAATTAATCTCTCCCACTCTTCCCTGTTATTAAGTCCTGTGCGGAAAGTGTTGAAGAGGGACATATAGAACTGCTCCCTTTTCTTTCTTTTGATGTCTATATTGCCACCTCTGGTATTGTGTGAAATAGCTTCTAACACACACCATTTGAGATCGTCTATCTTGTGTTTATGTGTTATCCAGTGGATAACCATGGGGATAGGCAACCCCCCATCCAGTCCCGGTACCGGGATGGGTGCAGGCACTACTGGAATTGGTGGAGTCTCTACCGGAACTGGGGCCTCGCTGGGACCCGTTTTCCCCTTCCTCTTCTTACCCTTATCCCCTGGGGTGACGTTCGGCAAAGCCAGTCCTATGACCCTCTTAGGTCATCCCGAGGGGGGATTCTGGGCCTCCACCTGTTTCCTGAGGTCCGCCAAGCCGTGATCTAGCCGGTCTACTTTACCGAATTTTCGGTCCTTCACCGCCACTTGGTTCACCAACGTGCGCAGCATCCTTTCCATCTCGAAGCTCTTTCCGGGCTTCTTGCCAGGCATGTCTGTGTTGC
Organism: Lissotriton vulgaris; assembly: GCF_964263255.1. NCBI lineage: Eukaryota > Metazoa > Chordata > Amphibia > Caudata > Salamandridae > Lissotriton > Lissotriton vulgaris. The sequence continues at coordinate 1,464,691,221 of NC_141689.1, read as the reverse complement.
CTTGATGACTGAAAGAGAAAAACAAAGATTACAAGTTCTCAAAAAAGTGCAGCTTGTTCCCTTGAGGGCTCACGAGCGATGAGTGGTGCAGCCTTCAGAGTGCAGGAACAAGAGGAGGCTTCGTTGGATTCCCGCACCTTTTATCCAGCTGCGGGAGGGCGGGGCCCCGCCTCAAGCACGCCCATCAGTGCACAGACTTCCGGGCGGGTGTTTAGGACAACCTCTTTTGGGCGGGAGGAGCGTGTTCCGGCCACACCGCTTCGGGCATACCAGCCGGGACACGCTGGTATGCCCGACACAATGGTTTCCCGGGGGATCGGGGCACCCATCCATAAGTTCGGGGGGACCGAGTGGTCTCCCCTTTCCATTCAGAGCTCTGGGAGATGGATGTAGATGAGGGACCCACCACAGCTCAGTCATATGCGCCCACAGTCACCTGACCTACCATTGCAACTTCATCTTCCTCCCCTATTGTGGCAATAGCTTCATGTGTTACAAGGGAGATAATCACCAAGCTACAGCCTCGGGACATCTCCAGAATCATTAGTCAGTAATCCACTAGTGACACTGCAGGCCTAATATCGCACTCCCCTGGTTCTTCTGATGCCATGACACATCATAGAGGGCACTGATTATGTGGAGAATTATGGGGACGGTATGATAGTACAGCCAGGAACTAGAGTCCATTGACGGTTGAATGAAGAAAGATGATGCTGCCAGGAAAGAATGCGTTTTCTCAGATGTATGTCGTTACAACGCGTGGTATTACCACGTATACCGTTACAACGCAGGTTTTACAACGCAAGTCGTTACAACGACTTGCGTTGGGCGGCGCTGGATAGTGGAATGGTTTAATTAACTATACCAACTCCAGTTCCCGTGGATAGTAGGGAAGGCATTGGATAGTAACTTAAACTATTCCCTATCCTACAGCGCCCTCCAGCGCAAGTCGTTGTAACGAAGTTCGTTGTAACACCTGCATGGCAATGGTACCGCGTTGTAAAAGATTTGTGGTAAAGGATGTTCCCCCGTTTTCTCTTTAGCAAGGGGGAGAATCATTACATGTTTATGACATTTTGAAAAATACCTCCATTTGTAGTTTATTTTGTTACAAGTCAAGTGACTATTGTGTTTATTGTTTGGTTAAGAAGTAATCTCTGGAGATATTGTATCTAATTAGTTTTCTATTCATGTACTCTGAATGTGTGTCACATTTCAAAGGTGGTTGTTCACCATTATCATCATCTTCATCATCATCCTCACTTGTGTTGGGTTTCCTCCTCATTTGTCTCTAATATCTGTTGCTGCATTTCAATAGTGTGGACCATTGATCATGTTAGTACCACATGACAAACCCAATCTGGTTCGCATCTTAGTCCTCCCCAAGTTCAGTGAAGACATTTTCAATGAGACAGTAATAATCCAAATGATTGCACAGCATTGCTGCGTGTACAGTTATGTGCCCTATGGTATCTATGCTCTATCCTCTGGCTGGTGCTATCTGAAGGGTCAGGAGTCTTTTAACGTATACACAACAGCAGGTTGGCTCAGAGGACTATGAGTTATTTAATTTTGCCATGCTGGAGTCCAGCTTTGATAGGTCCTGAGTATTTGTCTTACAGGATTTAAATGAGTTATTTGAAAACTAGACTCTCTCACTGATAAGCAAATTACCTTAACATTTCAATGCTTTGGAACTTGCAATGAGCATGCCACATCCTTCTCATATTAAGGGATATGCAGTAGGTACTTTATTCTCCAACTCTCCACTAGTACTGTCTTTTTGGCTAGTCACTGTGTCCTGGTTGGAGAACGTCCTTCTACTTTTGCTTTTCCCTCTCACAACCAGCTGAAAGGAGATGTATGAATTACACAGCTTCTAAATGGGAGGAGTACAAAAGTGTATCTATTAATAAACTAACTCCCCTCATACCGTTCTTTTTTTTTAAGACAGTCAATGACCACCAGTCAGGTGTGGAATCATGTTATAGACAATTGAGCACTGAAGCAGATATGTTATCTCCACTACAAGAAAGAAGAGCTAAAATCCCGCATACCTCTTGTAAGTAGTATAAAAAATGTTTACTGAGTTATGCAGAGATCTGTGGGCAATGGAATGCAGCTGGTGATGCAACTATGATCCAGCTGTAAAACTAGAATGAAAGCATCTAAACTGCATCTACAATCCAAATTTCGTAAGACTAAAAGGCATTTCTTTATATAATGTTTTCAGCTCCCAACATGGTGGCTACTGTTTTGCCACCATTGGAGATCCTTGAGATCTTCAATCAGTGCCAGGTAACTGCAAATCAATGATGATTTTTATGCAGAGCATTCTGAAGGGAAAATCTCAACTATATCTAATGAACAAATGGCACAGTTTGTATCTCATTTAGGAGCAACGCCTAACTCAACTCAACTCCCATTGTAGACAATTTTGGAGTACAATTCACCTCCCACCTTTCTATGATGGAACAGGTGAAGTCTACGGTCAGTGTGTGTTTTCTTTCAACTTTGAATGATGAAAATGGTCCTTTGATTTTTTTTCTTTCTCCCACAAAGTGAACATACATTTCCTTGCAGTTGGACTGCTGTATTGTGGTGTGCTTACATGTATCTCTATACCAGATCCTCAAACATCAAATGGTTCAGTAATTTGCTGGAAAACCGGTCTTGTGGCTTAAAGTTAGGGAACACATTTTGCACACACTGACCTCCATTTACTGGCTCCCTGTTGCTAGAATAGAAATTGTTTATGCCTACGCAGTGCTCCATGTAAGTTAGCATTCACTGCACCATTTTCTATTTGGGGGACATTTTAGGCTTTTTGAAACTGATCTAGTTCAATTACGAGACATGCTTCTTTCTGAGTTTCGTTTCTGCCATGTTAGGTTTTCTTTCAGTAATGAGCACAATGCTCATGTCAGCACATAGCTTTCTCACTAGATAGAGGCTCTCTCCCCCTTGTCTGGTGGCGGACTCTGGATGTAACATAATTGGACTATGTTACTTTGTGAAAGATATGAGCTCTTCAAAAATATTTTTCTGTTTAACTGCACCTGCTTGGAAAATTCCACTGTGGGCGTGTTTTCGCCCAGTTACGAAGCGTACATAAAGTATATTTATGCTTGTTCATTTCAGTTCCCTCTACAACACTTTTAGCGACTGGGCACTGAGTGTATATGAATAAACAGATTTTTGTTTTGTATAATCTACTTTCTGACTGTCTCTTCATTTAGTACAGAAGACTGAGAGGTGGTCTTTTGTTTGCCAGGTGGCCCTAAATGGGTTACTTCCTTCAGTTGGCACCCAAACAGGTACTCCTTCGGGTGATTGATCCATCTCCTTTCCGAGGACGGGGAGAGGCTTAGGACATCGACAGGTTGGAATGACGGTTCAGGGAACCCTGCAAGAAGAGTTCCTGTTACTGGCAGCTGCTCTTCCTGTCCCGCCTGATGGTACCTCGCCCAGTGGTCATCCCAACTGGAGTCCTGAATGGCGAAGCACTTGGATCTGACCATTTGGTCTGAAGAGTTGGCAGTGGAGAACCGGTTCATTTGTACCACTGATATCAGGTGAATTTGTTTTGGTTTTTTGTGTATATGGTACCGGTTGGGTTTGCGTTTGGTATAGTCTGAAGACTGTTTTTGATAAAAAAAGTATTTGCAAATACTTTGACAGGTAAAACTAACAACTTTGTTTTTCTTTCGAAATGCCTTGCTTATGCAAGCTTTCGAATTTGTGTTGTTGTTGTTGTTCTGCAGATGCCCAATTGGAAGAAGCTCAACCTGTGCATCCTGAAGGCAGCCCTAATTTTGGTATGTATGTGAAAAATGGGCTTGGCCCTATTATGTTTAGTGCGTTATGGCACAAATATACAAGGGACAATGCAGGTTCTTTTGATGAACAAAAGATTGGGTTTTTACAGGAACAGTTATCTAAGTGACGAAGTAGACAGTCAATGTTTGACTCCCTCAGGACTTGGCAGAAGGAGGCCGGTCAGAGGCGCTTAAATATGGAGAAGGACGCACGGAAAGGAAAAATACAAACTGAAGCAAAAGCTGTAGCATCTGATAGAGAAAAACAGGAGTCAGGCATTGAATGTGAAGATGGGAGATTTCGGCTGCACATTGACAAGTCTTATTTGCCCAAAAGGAAAATTATACTTTTGTAGGGGAGCTCGACCTGCTCCTCCTTATGTCCCGCAGAGGATATATCCTACTGTTTCTTTGCAGTCACAGCAGCCTGTTTCATCTGCTTCAATTATTTCCAAATCTATGGCTGTTACTTAGCCTAGTGCTGACTCACCCAGACTCCTGGAGCCACCCCAGCCCCTGTCACTCTCAAACCAGACAGTCAATCCACAAACAAGTATAGGCACACAGAAAGGTTGAATAAGAAAATAGGCACTTTCTAAAATTACTATTTTCAAACACAGAATTTAAAAACCATCCTTCCTAAAAAACGTGTTATTAAATTCTGAGTTCAGGGATACCAGGTTCCAATTTTCTATCTCACTCCTATGTGAAGATATTCAGGTAAACATGTTACACAGCATTCCCCATTCTGTCCTCTAGGCAAGATAGCCTTTCAATAGCGAAGAACAAAATTGGCAGTACTTCACTATCAGGACATGTTACTGCACTAGTACATGTCCTACCTTTTACATACACTGCACCCTGCCCAGGGTGGCACCTTGAGCCTACCATAGGGGTGTCCTAGGTGTAGGAAAAAGGAAGGGTAATGCCTGGCAAGTTGGTACACTGGCCAGGTCGACATGGCAGTTAACAAACCACACACAGGCACTGCAGTGGCGGGCCTGAGACATCTTTTTAGGGCTACTCATGTGGGTGGCTCAATCAGTGCTGCAAGCCCACTAGTAGCATTTAAATCACCAGCCCTGGCACACTCAGTGCACCTTAATAGGTACCTACTGGTAAGACAAATATGCCAATCATTGATAACCAATCACCATAACAATTTACACAGCGAGCATATGCACTTTAGCACTGATCAACAGTGGCACAGTGCCCAGAGTCATATAGCAAACAACCACAGGTCAGGAAAAACAAAGGAGGAAGAAGCAAAAAATTTGGGGATAACTCTGCAAAAAGGGACATTTCCAACAGCGCCATTTTAGGCTGTTCAAAACTGATCTAGTTCAATTCCGAGAAATGTTCCTCTCTGAGTTTTGTTTCTGCCATGTTAGGTTTTGTTTCTGTAAGGAGCACACTGCTCATGTCAGCACATAGATTTCCCACTAGAGAGGGCCCCTCTCCCCCTTGTCTGATTGCGGCTCTGGATGGGAGGATATTGGACTGTGTTACTTTGTGAAAGATATGAGCTCTGTAACATTTTTTTATGTATTTTGCTTTTTAACTGCACCCGCTTTGAAAATTCCACTGTGGGCGTGTTTTCGCCTGGTTATGAAACGTACATAATGTATTTTTATGCTTGTTGATTTCAGTTCCCTCTGCAGCACTCTTAGCGACTGCGCAAATGGGGCTCCGCTCTGAGTGTAAATGAATAAACAGTACATTATTTCTAAATCCCCTTATCTAGTGCACAAAGCAGTCTACAGGCCCGATTCAGATAGGTAAACTTAGACCAAATGTTTAAGTTTATGACTTTCAGTATTCACAAAGGACATGTATGAGTAGTATTTCTATGTTCACAATCAGTCCAGAATGTCTGCACTGTGAGGCAGAGTTTTTACACATGAGCTGTATTTTCTGCTGTCAAGGTGCATCTTTGCACTCAGGCCAGAAGAAGTTTGCTTTCATTCTGACACACCTGTGTCAGTGTCTACCATCCCCTAAACCAGCTCCAGGTGAAACCGCTTACCCAACAGCCAATCCCAGCCTTGCTCCAAACATAAAAGCAGACCTACCACAAACAAATCCTTTCAGACCTTTCTACATGTCTCTGAGTTTGTTTGTTGGTTTGGTCCTTACCATGCAACAGGATGATTTGAGGAGAAGGAGGAGGAAAGTAGTGAGGATTTTTAGACAAAGGATCAACCTCTTTGGGATGTTCAGCCAAGATGTCATGGCCAGATGCAGTTTGCTCTCTAATGTGATCTTGTAGCTGATTTGTGAGTAGGAGCAGGATCGAGACTCTGTGACCAGATGCTCCCACACCATCCCAGCCTATATCAAGATCCTAGCACCTCTCCATTTTATTGCTATGGAGTAACTACAGAGAGTCTCTGGTGACCTTGTGGGCATCTCTCATGGAAGCCAGTCCCAATGCTTGCATCAGGTACTGAGCTACATCAATAGGAGAGCCCATCTCCACATACGAATGCCCCATACACTGGAAATGAGGCAAAGGGTAGCTATGGATTTCTACCTATTTTCCAGCTTCCCACATGTCCTAGGAGCAGTTGATTGCACCCATTTTGCTATTCAGCCATCTCACAATGATGCACACATTTATCAGACACTGTTGGCACTCTATTAACGTGCAGGGTGTCTGTGATCCCAGTAGTAGCTTTCCTGATGTGCATGTAATGTGCCCAGGCAGTACCCATTAAAGCTATTTATTCTGTAGGACACCTCTTGCCCGGAGAATGGCAGCAGGAGAATTTGCGATCATGTGGTTTCTGGGTAAATATGAAGCACCACACATGTCTGATATGAATGTTTCTTTTATTATATACACAACTGTTGCTCGGATATGAATTTAGCCTAAATAATGAAAAGAAAAGAGGCATTTGGCATAACAGGAACAAGTTGATTTAATTAAACGCAGTAGCTGGGAGAGTCTTGACAGAGTGTGTCTGAAGAAAGTCTCACTTTTTACATGTTTCAATTAACAACTTATACATCTTGTGAGGTACAATAAAATTATTCTGCATTTTTGAAAAAGCATCTCAGTCATAAATTAACAAGTTTGGGCATCTAATAAGGACACAGATGGCTTTCGACATCGGGAGATCTACTAGGGCCATTGTGTATGTGACCAGATGTTCAGTGTAGTGTGGGGAGCACGTGATCACTAGGTATGGTGTGCATGTCGAGTTCTGATTGGCTGGGTGGTCCAACTGATGGAGCAAGGATTCGCACGTAAAGCGACTTGCTCTCATTCATGAACCTCGTCTAATGTATAATCATATTAATCCCACTGTCCGTCTTGAATTTAGCATTTTTCCCAACACACGGGTGTCCCCAAGAGGCTTGCCTATGTGTCTTTTCATTCTCACAAAGCTTGCACTAAAGAAATGGCTGCTTCGCTGAAATTCAGTCTGCGCATGCGTCGGTCATACCCATGTGATGTGACGCACTCGCATTCTGGAGGGAATCTGTGCTCATGCGCACTGTTGCAAACATGGCCGCTTGTCTCTCACCACGCACTCTGCCTGCTACTGCTGCTTTCGCCTATCTGTCTTTTCGCACTAAACTTTAATACTATAGATGTTATAAAATAAGGGGTGTGTTTTTATATATCACGGTATACAGTGTGATCAATTTATGCATGATTCTAATTTGTTCTCGCTTACTTTTCATGTATCGCGTCTCTGGGGCTGGGAAAATCGGGAGCGGAGCCATACTTGAAGGCTCTGCTGGGCACCGTCATGTGATCGGGGAGAAACTCTACTGCGCAGAAGCTGAAACAAGCCAGCTGGCTCCTGAAGCCCAATGCGCCTGGGAAGCATCTCCAAGAGACGGGATCTTACCTTGGAGCGAAGCAACACTGTTGCTACCTACTATGAACTGTATTGTCTTGCTGTATTCCTATGCATGGGAACGTGAACCCAAGGGGCGGGTAGGCAGAAATTATTCATAATGATGGGAACATTGAATTCTAGGAGGCGACAATGACCAGGTCACCTCTCCTGACCAATCATAATGTGCGAAACTGTCACTTGCAACATTGGTGGGTGGTCTAAGGGTCCCCAAACTGTATAATTACCCTAGTGTAGCTTAGGAAAATTGTCCGACTTGTCCGAGTAGCAGACCTGTCACTGACCCTACGAACTCTATAGGTGATCCAATCTTGAGTGCGGCGGAGCACTCTGTCCATACTTTCCACAAACTCCTAGGGGTGGAAATAGTCTTAAGTGCTGGCGAAGCACTTTGCTGGGAAATTCGAAAACCCAATCGGGGTTACTGGCGGATTACTTGCAGAGAGGGGTAACGCAGGCGTTGCTTCCGAAGCTGTGGGTGTTGTCGTACCTTGGTGAGCCCAGTCCTGAGCTAAATCCTGAGGGGTATCCTGTCCTGAGTTTCCGTGAGCTGTACCTGCTCACACTCTGGTATTCCATTCCCTGAGGGTCCTTGTCCCCGTCTTCCCAACTGACCCGTGGCCAGGGTTGGTCTTCATTCTGAATTAGGTAATTATTAGTCTGTGGGTTTGCGTCTCTCTCTCTCTCTCTCTCCTTTCTTAATAAAGCACTCTTGCCTGTGATATTGCTCTATCACCTTGAAATACCAAGTATATGCGATTGTTTCTTAGTTGTTCCACTTCTCTCCCCTCCTATAGGATATCATTGATTTATCATACGTATTAGTGTGTTCCCAATTTTTCCCTTTCCTTTAGTATGGTTGCAGTGAACTTAGCAGGATAGCATAATAGCCTAGTTAAAATAAATGTTATAGGTCTCGTTCATATCCCATGTCCTAGTATAAACTTTCAGTGACTAGTTGGTTCTTAATATTCTTACCCAATAGTGTTCACGTATACTCAAATGGTCCTTGCCTTAATACATAGTTATCTTTTGGTTGTGATCTTAATGCTTGATGTGTTATTTTGTATTTTGCTAATTCTGACATATTCACTTTGAAAATTCCTATATAAACTCTCAAACTTATCAGGTGTCTGTGGTCATTTTTCGGTTCATAGTGTGGACAATGTATTTTGGGTTATAAAGTGTATTTTCTTCTAGGACCCCTGTCACCTTTTCCCTGCTAGCTCCTGATCCGTCTGGAGTAATGTGCCTGTGGTAAGTCAGGTACATGATCAGCAGTGGTGAGAAGTCAACCACGGATTACTCATAGTAGCGTGTATAAACTCACCCGGTTCACGCCAAACGCGAGTCATTGGTTTGAATGTGCACGCCAGGGCCCAGTGCGTGTGAGAATCAGGAAACCCAGTGACCCGGTGAAATGCGCGCTCTATCACAACCTCCAAGTGGCATCTAGCTTTGTGATATTTGTGTGGAACGCGCACCTTTAGCCAAATTTGTTTTATTGGGGACCAATTTCCTCGGACCTGTTTGTGGTACAACTATCTATCATTGGGATTGATTATGGTTTTCCTAATGTGTGTGTTTGTCTTTTGACTAAGTGAGATCCTACCTGTGACCTCTCACTCGATAGGCGTGGGTATGGGTCGCAGGACCTGTCTCACCATGTATCTCTGACACAGGGTTAATGGGGAGGTCACCTTAGGTGAATCTGTCCGACAGCAATGATATAAGTTCACTGAAACATTTTTACAGACATTTTAAACATTGTTCATGCAGTTGTCATAGCGTACATTGACATTATCTTTACTGGTATTGACATAGTTATGCATTCCTGGATCATGGCATGCATCAACATTGTTTCTACTGGTAAAAATACTATTATGTGTGCATGTATTGTGGCATGCAATGACGTTACTGCTGATATCAACACAGTTGTGCAGGCATAGGTTATGCATACATTGACATTGAGAGGATGTGGCCTAACAGCTAGGATGGTCAACCTCCAAGCTGAGGAACTGGGTTTGAGTCTTGGCAGGGACATTCAACATCCTGGGATTCTGAGCAAATCACTTAAACTCCCCGTGCCTAGTAAAATTATTATGTACCTCTACAACACAACTGGTGCTCATGTAAAGCACTCTGATACCTTCAGGTCGAGTTTGTGCTATATAAAACTAACCCCTCCCCCCAATGTTTTTATTGGCATCAACATTGTTATGCGGGCACAGGTGATGGCATGCCGTGACATTGCATTGATTGGTATTGCTGTTGTCGAGCCTGCACATATTGTGGTATTTCATGACATTCAAACAAAACCATCATACATATACACATACCATATAAATGTCCCCAACAGACACTCCCTGTACCATTCCATAGCAGGGACATCTTAAGGATTTTGGGGGCCCTGGGGCAAACCCTTTTTGGGGCCCCTGTTCGAATCAGTTTTGAACTGATGATTCAGTTTCAACTCTTTCAAGCCCTCGTTGCCCACTGCACAGGCACACTGGTCCAAATAAATCTGTTTACATCTAATATTCAGGGATAGGGAAGTGTTTTTTGGTATTATAATGCAGCAACAGCATACTAATATTATTGCAAATAATAGTAATGACCCCCTCCCATTTCTCAAATGCGAGGTCTTGTTTTGATCTAAAACAAGCTTTTTTATAGATGTTGCATGGTTTTGAAAAACAAACATTTCTCTGCAAAATGTCAGTAGTGGACTCCCATACATCACTCACACTAAAACAAATTAAAGAAAAATGGTATTGAAAACAATCCATTTAAGAATTATTAAAGTCCATCAAGACAAGACTATCTACAAAACCGAGGTAGCTCTATCAGGGGGCCCCGTCAGAGGCTGGGGCCCTGGGCCAGAGCCCACTTTGTCCATGTCTTCAAACCTCCCTGTTCCATGGATCATGGACTGTGTAGATGCAAGAGTGAACTGCACAAATATTCTCTCATTTTCCTCCTCAGGTGAGGCTGCATATTCATTATCCCCCCATATCCTCACCCCATACAGATGTGCAACCACTGTACCTCGGCAGAGGTACAATAGCGTACACACATGTGTGTGAGCCATGATAGAGCGCACTGTTGGTCTCCTGAAGTTGTGATTCACATGTCTTGCCCATACAGGGAGTGCTGCTGAAGTTGTGTGCAAGATCATAGTAGACTGTTGTTTTTTGCACAACATACTGTTAAATCATGGCTTACAAATACCTCACCACTGGTTGACACTTTTTTCTTGTGAGCAACCTGCTGTGTTACGGCCTTCATGTGGTTTGCAGTCTGTTGTCAATGATGATAGCTGAACATTTAACAGTGTCCATACATTTTATCCTGAGAGTACTTTGTAAGCCATACATCATGTCTGTAAACAACAGCCATTGCCAAAAGTCAAAAGATAGGCCATGCAATATGTTATGTGCCCACATCAGTGATTAGTGTAAACACCGTCTCTAATGACTCCATGGCCTCAGGAGATTAAATGTTGGTGAATTTTTAAGACATCCCTGGACAGTTTGACAATATGGGCATGACACACAAAGTGCATCGGCCCTCCGGTTGTGGAGCCACACTTGCTGGGGAGTGTTCGAACTCAGGGCAAAATTGCTGCCATGAGATTTCTCAGTGACGAGATCCAGCCCATGGGAAAACCTAGGGAGGGTCACCAGGTACTGCATCGAGGACCGTAGGGTCTGTTGAGGGGCATAGTGCAGGATCCTTTGCCTAATATAATTGTGCCCCTGAGTTGTGTAGGGCCTTGAAAGCAAAGGTGAGGGCCTTAAACTGGACCCTCTTACGCAGGTAAGCCAATGAAGCAATTTTAAGTGGTAAGTCATATGAGCCCTGGGTCCTACCATAAGGATAGCTCCAGCCCCCGCATTCTGGATCACCTGTTGCGACCTAATAGATATTCCGTTGAGCCTAAGTAAAGGACATTTGCGTAGTCCAGCCTTGATGTAATCAGGGCTTGAAATATCGTCTTTCTGATGAGGACCGAGAGCAGTGGGAGGTAGTTCTTAAGCATATTTAGAAGCCCAAAGCAGGTGCTGGCCACAGTTTGAATTTGGGTGTTTATGGGCATGTCTGAATCCAGCTTCACCCGAGGTTTTTTACGGTGGTAACAGAGGATGTTGTAGGGTACATGTTCAGTGGCCACCACTGGTGGCAAGCCTCACTCGAATTGGACCCATAAAAATAATCTCTGACTTTTTGGGATTACACTTTAATTGGTTCCCTCTAAGCCAGGAAAACACCTCAGTTAGGCAGTTGTTTATCTCACTGCCTCTGAACACGGTACCCTTCTCGCAGGTGTACAGAAGTTGCATTTCAACGGCGTAAGATACATTTTTTGCGCCGTATTCCTCCGCTAAGAGTGCAAGGGGGGCCATATACACATTAAACAAGGCTGGACTTAATATAGAGCCCTGGGGAACTACAACTTTCATGGGGGTGATAGGGGCCGAGAAAGGGGGGGACCATACTGTTTGCTGGCGGCCACGTAAAAACAAAGTGTTCCATTTGAGAACCGATCCACCAATACTGCAGTCTTGAAGTCTGTCCTTGGCAGCACCATACGAGCATTGAAAGAGAGGATTCAGGAACATGTAAGGGCAATACAAAAGAACGACAGCAGTTACCCAATGGCAGTCCATTTTAACAAAGTTCATCCCAACATGTCCCTAACAAACATCAGTTTTCATGGGATAGCTGAAGCCTATACTGATCCTAGGGGTGGAGATCATACCTCCGTTCTCAGAAAAATGGAAGCACAATGGATAATACGCCTTCGGGCGGTGGAACAGGGTATCAACTTTGACAAAGAATTACATGTGTTTCTAAAGCACTAACATCATAGCTATCAGGGGTAAAATCTGTGTACCGTCTTACAAGATGTAATATTTCAAATGTACATCTAAAAATGTATTATGTTGAATGAGACATTTTCATTTGATAACCAACATACAAAATCATACGTCATGAGTTACATCAATGACTATTGTCTGTTTGCTATATGGAGTTCTGTATACCAAATGAGTATTCATAACGTGCTCCTAATGACTATCTGTATGTTAATTTGGCAGACTTAGGAATTTTTGACCATTTGTAACATCATGTCTTTCTCACATTGGAAGCCTAAAAAGTTTTGATTATATGAACTACGACATAGGCCTGATATAACATCACATTGGAAGCTAGATATGTTTAATTCTATGAACTGTGATATAGGTTTGTTATCTTAGTTCTTACAACCAATCACATCCATTGTGAGCGTAAATCTCTCTCACACTAATTTCTTCTTTCTAAATTTCTCTCACTGAGGATCTTTTAGCAGCATCATGTAAAGTGTGACATTGAGGATGTGTGAAATTATTCCTTTACTATATCCCCCTTCATTGAGGGCTCTTTAGTAATGGGATTTAAATAGTAATTTTTTTTAATCATTAACATGACTGTAACAGTAATGTTTATATGAAAATCCGTGAATTTTTACAACTAATAGTCGAACATTTGCACTGGGCACAATAGGACATTTTGTTTTTGTGTCATTAAACATCACTCCCACTTTGCGCCCGTTCTTTACGTATTCAACGCTTAGAAAGCCAACTGTTTTACCTTTCAAGTATGGCGGCAGACACGAATTGGACAAATTTTAGTCCTTTCTCGACTCCCATAAACTAGGTAGGGTCATGGCAGGAAGTGGATTTTTACACTTTCTACTTCCATGATCTCTCGACCTAAAAAAAAAGAAGTAGCTGGAGAATGGCTTTCTTTACACTTCCGACAAGATCGCGCAATAAGGACAATCCACGCTCACTGTTGATAGCAAAAAAGGTCACTATTTATTTTAAGACAGTCGAAAACAGTTCCTCCTAATGAAAGCAGTTAATCATAAATTATTTACCATTGACACATTTTCCAAAAACATTTCCATACTATTTGTCTAAAACCAAAAACATTTCCAACATTTATGTTATTCCAAAATTCTCCAAATTGTACTGAAACCAGCGTTAAGTTCTGTCATCATTTTAATCCAAATTCATCTTTTTCCTCCCCTCCCCCCACCCCCGAGGAAAAGTATAAGCCCGCTCTAGACCATCCCAAACCCCAAAAAGCACCTAAAGAAAATATAAAACATAGGAGAACTGTGAACTGTCCTAAAAGTGACGATTCTTCTCATTTTTTTTAAATAAATAAAAAAAAGATAAACACAAAACTTGGGAGAGTGGGTGGGACAACGCTCCGACCCTTCTCCACCGCCTCCCGCTGACGTCACTCCCGCCCTCCTCCCCTGCCTCTAAACCAAGCTCCCCACTATCCCCGCCCCTAACAATACAGCCAATCACGCGGTGGATTGTTCCCACCGCGCGAATCTTCCCAGGGGGACACCGGCTCGCGCCCCGGTCCCCCTGGGTCCCATCGCGCAATAAGGACAATCCACACTCGCTGTTGGTAGTAAAAAAGGTCCCTATTTATTTTAAGACAGTCGAAAACAGTTCCTCCTAATGAAAGCAGTTAATCATAAATTATTTACCATTGACACATTTTTCAAAAACATTTTAATACTATTTGTCAAAAACCAAAAACATTTCCAACATTAATGTAATCCCAAAATTCACCAAATTGTACTGAAACCAGCGTTAAGTTCTGTCATCATTTTAATCCAAATCCTCCTTTTTCCTCCCCTCCCCCCACCCCCGAGGAAAAGGATAAGCCCGCTCTAGACCATCCCAAACCCCAAACAGCGCCACCCAGGAAAACCAAAGCGTTTTCCTGCCCCCCCAAATGATAGAAAATGCAATTAACAAATCTAATTAACCTTGCTGTTGCACCATAAATTCTCCTCCCAAAAACTTGCCAACAGATCCCTCAACTTCATTAAGTAGTAAGCTTGACCCATTCTTGATAAATGTACCCCATCATCATGAAATAAATGTTTCTCAACACCTGTAATGAGTCCATGTGGTAAAACTTGTATGCCCATCGCCGGACACCACAGTTTCATAGCTCTATTTAATTTGCTACGCACCTTCTCAATGGCAGTGTGGCTCCTAGCTCCTCTCCATCGATGACGAAAGATAAATTCCGTCCACACAACCGATGTACCTGACCAGTTATCTTTTAGCACAGCTAAGTCCAACTTCATTTGTTTAATAAGGGTTAGACCAGAGAGGTCCACTAAATCATTCTCGCCTAGATGAAGAATTAGCAAGTCCAGAAAACCTTTTTCCCTGGATAATTTAGAAAGAACTGTGAACAACTCACCCCATTTCATACCTCCCAAACCATACCAAAATACCTCATGACCTTTTCCGTGTAAACCCAATGATCTGCCACAAAGCTGCGGCCCCGCAAAGGTGGCCGACCATTTAACAAAAGAATGTCCTACAATCCATGTTCTCATTTTGCCTGGCAGAGGATTAACTCGCCCTGTTAGGACAAAAGATAAGATTAGACTGGCATAATGAAAATAAAACAAAACAATCATAACCGAACATATCTATCACAACAATCCGATTTCCATCTGCCTATTCGTTGCATCACATCCTTGCCCCAGCCCAACCTCGCAGCTTCTGTTGCAGCCCCAATTATGAAGGAGTGAGTTCCAAACAATAAAGGGTTTTGACCTGCTAGAATTAAAACTTTTCTCAGAACCCCAGCAATTGAAAAGCAGTAATACAACTTCTATCCTGGTGGCAAAAAATTATTCCTTCACGGAAAAGTTTTGATTTGGAAAAAGAAAACCATTCCCCCAAAGGACAACAACCCTCCACCCTGCTCCCACGTAAAGTAATCCATGTCCCTTACCCCATTTGATCTGTTTTCAACTGTCTCAACCATATTCTCAATTCACCTTGCTGCACTTGTATCTCCTTTGTAAGCATCCCCAACTTACCTCTCCGCCCCAACAATTCGGACACTCGAAATGCCCCAAAAAATAACCAAATCATTCCCAACCGAAAGCGAGAGACCTCCCACCCACAGAAACAACATTGTTGCAAAAACAATAACAACTGTTGCAGGAGAGAAAAAGTAATAGGTTCCCGCAACGATAAAGAACGTGACTTCAATTTACTAAAACTTTTAACATTCTTCTTAACAATATCCCACCCCCAACTTCCTGTCCAAAAAATAAATCACCATAAAAAGAAATGCCTGAAAGTTTACCCACAATCATGGTATGTGACAGGCCCTTATCCATCATATATAGTACATACTGCAAAATGAATTCTTTGTTACCAACCGCCATACAGGTCTGAATCTGAGATTCAGCATAAGTTAAAAACTCTGACCAGGCTTTCTGATAACAGCGTTTGGTGGACATCGCAATGGAGTGCTCTACCAACTTTATGATCCTTACTCTCCTATTGCCCAAACATCTGTAGGTATCTCTATCTTGAAGTTGTCCACGTTTGGCGGCAATGCCCGAAAAGCTTGCCAATTGAAACGGGATAATGCAACTGCTATTGAATTATTCACACCTGGAACACTATATTTAGTTGGAGACTAAACAGCATAAACTGACGCAACAGGTGCAGCACATGCACATCTCTCGCCGGTTGTTTATTGACCAGTTCCACAACAGCCATGTTATCAATGTGAAACAACACACTTCACACTCTCAAAGCTACAAGAAGCGGGAAAAACTCCAAAAAAGCAATACTCCTGCCTAGTCGTACCCACTGTGCTGGCCACTTCTCGGCGCTCCAACGTCCATCCCAGTAGATGCCAAATCCATGCGCCCCAGCCGCATCCGAGAACAACTGAATCTGCCATAAAATGTTGTAATACAGAAAAAAAATCGATAACCCATTGAAAGTCTCCAAAAACTGTAGCCAGATCTTCAGATCTTCCTTGACAGCATTAGTCAGTCTGATCCTATGGTGCGGCAAGGAAGCACTCGACATGGCGAAACCCAATCTTCTACAAAACGTTCTACCTGCTCCCACTACCCGACACGCAAAATTCAAGTAACCCAGCAAACGCTGAACTTGCCGGAGTTCTATCTTACACCTACCCAAAACTTCCAACAAGAAAGAGTTTATTTCTAGTTCCTTCTCAAACGGTAAGCGAGCCATCATCAATTCTGTGTCGATCTCAATACCTAAGAAGGTAAGCTTTGTAGAAGGGCCTTCCGTCTTGTTTGGAGCCAGAGGCACGCAAAACTCATTTGCCATCTCCTGAAAACACTTCAAAATTGCGCTACACTGACTCAACTTTGCCTGACCAATAAACAAAAAGTCATCCAGATAATGACACACCGAGGCATTCACACATCTCTGTACCAAGCACCACTGTAAAAATGTACTACAATTCTCAAACAAGGCACAAGAGATAGAACACCCCATTGGTAGGGCTCTATCTACATAAAAAGCTCTGTCAAAATACATACCAAGTAGCTCAAAATCCATTGGATGAATTGGTAATAAATGAAAAGCTGATTGTATGTCGCATTTCGCTAACTCAGCACCAGATCCAGCTACTCTCACCAGCCTCAAAGCATCGTCCACCGACATATATGTGACATTTGCATTCTCCTGTGATATAAGTCATTAACAGACTGGCCTTACCGCACAACAAATGATGTATGAGCCGGAACTCACCTGCCACTTTCTTAGGGATCACCCCCAGAAGAGATACAATCAGGTTATCCAAGGGACATGTTTGAAATGTGCCCACAATCCTCCCAGCCTGTATCTCCTTGTCAAGTTTATGACGCGCCACCTGGGGCAAATCTCTGACAGACTTTAAGTTATCCGCCCAGCGATGACATCTAGGCCCCTAATAACCCAAACGAAAACCCACTGCAAAACCCCAATAAAGCTGAGCTGCCGCCTCCGAATCTGGATATTTATCCAGCCAGATTGACGTCGCTTGTAAATCAACCGGGGTAGGAGCCTTTTGGGACAACAGCTTGAACAACCCCTTGAACAACCCCTCTACCTCTCTGTCCCCTCCCTGCGTCAGCAAAGTTTTGGATGGAAAAACACTATGTAATAGGATGTCGTCCCCCACACTGTGAACATTCGTGTTTGAATTTACAATATTGCCTAATGCAGGCACCTCTGTTGTAATTCCAACATGCACCTGCTGCAGGCAATTGTGCTCTTCCCAAAGGTCCCTCCCCAACTTGGGCGGGACGCTGTAGAAAGGGCCGATATGATATAGGCAAACCACTGGCTGTATGAATTGTCGTTTGAGACTGATTATTAGACATCCATTGCAACCAGAGTTCGGGATCCACCTCCCCCTAGGGTTTGTCCTGAAATATACTAACTCTGGCACGAAATTCTTCAACGTAATTTAACCAGGCGAAACCTCCCACCTATAAATGTGCCCTGCGAATTATGTCAATATAATTAAACATGGCCAAAGCCCTATCAGGATACCTCTCACAATACACGCTTGCGTAAATGAGAAAGGCAGCCATCCAATTCTCAATGGACTTAGGGACTCTGGGATGCCGTGACAGCTCCCATTCCTCTTCTTTGGAACCTTCCCGGGATTGAATATCCCTAGGCAGGAAAACGGAAAACATCAACAAATTCATGATTCCAAATTTTGTGTTTCGTTTTTTCAGACTGATGTATGCCAAGCGGTATAGCCAATCCCATATAAGGAAGCTTCGTATGCAACCCGCTATTACCTGACACCTGAATAGCCAAATCAGAAGGAACAGCCGCAGAGCCTTCGGTATCAATAACCTGTACATGCGACACAGGCTAAGACTTAGGTAAAACAGTAGGAACATATTCCCCAACTCCTGTAGGTTTTGCAAACACCATTTCAGCCACTCCAGCATCCAACACACTGCTACCCGCTAAAGGCTGGAACCAAGCAGTCCACCAGAGAGGCTTACCTGTTGTGAGCTGTGTAGCCCGCTTCTGAAACTCCTGGGGATCTTCTTTATTCTTCTGTCGCTGCTCTTGGACCGTCGAGAAGTCTGCACGAGACCTCTGTAAAATACTAGAAGAAGTAAATGCACCCCTGTCCCCCCACCCAATTCCTTAGATAAGACCACAGGAGTCGCCTTGTGAACCACGTTAGCAATCCAAAAACCAATACCTCCAGAAAAATCTCTCCAAGAGGACACGGGCCTCCATTTGGAGAAACCAGCCACAGCCTCATAATCCACTCCAGATCCGCCTTGTTGAGAAACAGCCTCCCAAAAGCTGCACTTTGCTTCACATGGGGAACACCAGGAAAACCAAAACCCTGACTATTAGCAGAGTCCGCCACCAACTTCTTACCGCTCGAGTATGAAGTCAATGACGACTTACCAAACGTTTGCTCCTTGGAAGGTCCTGCCGCTGCAATCGCCACCATATCTGAAAGCTCTACCCAAACCCATTGCCCATTCTGTGGACCAAAATCTGAGTCAAAACCCATCTGAGAAAGGCAAGGTGGCGGGCGGGATTCTGGATACATCGAAACCATATCTGCCCTATCAAAAGTCTGAAATGTACCATCGTGCACATGCTCCCATACAGCCCAACCGTCCAAGTCCTGGCCTGATGCAGTTTCATTTTCCACAGAGCTATCAGGCACCACCAGGTCCGCATTACTCAACATGCTGTGAGAAATCAATGAGGCTGTAGACCTTGGGGGGCCTCTAGGCTTTGGCATTCAGGAATACTCAAAACTGACAATGCCCACTGAAACCCACCTTCCTTCTTCCTGAAAATCTTCAACAGCCATGTGTGAAAAATTGTCCGCACTCTCCACATGTCCCTCCGTCTCCCCTTCACTGTCATCAGAATAATCCACCAATGCAGCATAGCGCCTGTCCTCCATAACTGGGGGGCGTATGTTAATCTGTAACTCTGAATTATGCACATTTAATTCATTCTGTGACACATTTTGCAATTGCACCACCTTTTTTGACCTGTGAAAATCTAGTGCTGCCAAGTCAAAAAAGACATTACCATGTTGGGTATTACAAGACACTTTACCCCTGCGAAGCACAGCCGGCACACTACTGGAGCCCCCAGCAGCTCCTCTATTGCTCCTGGGAGAAGCCCTCTTTGCTCACTGTGAAACACCTTCAAACACCTGCCCCTGCAATACTGTTGGCAATGCCGCAGCTCTTGTCCTCGCTTGTCGTGTTCGAGCGTTCCTCAAGGTAGGGCGCCCCCTACGCGACACAGCCGTCTTAGGTGACACAGTTAGCGAATGCAGTGGGGAGCGGGGGGAGGCTGACAAGCACGCAGCCACCGCAGTACTTACCCCGTCAGCCGCCGCGCATCTCGGGCGCTTGAAGCACTGCGTCCGCCTCTAAAATAGCGCGCACCACGTCCTTAATGACGCTGTTGGTCTCCATGCTGCACACGGAAAAAAACAGCTCCTCCCTTCTTCTTGTGACGCCTACGGTCACCGCCTGAAATCTCCTCAGAAGCTGCGCCACCACACACAAAGCTCCGACCCTTCTCCACCGCCTCCCGCTGACGTCACTCCCGCCCTCTTCCCCTGCCTCTAAACCAAGCTCCCCACTAGCCCCGCCCCCTAACAATACAGGCAATCACGTGGTGGATTGTTCCCACCGCGCAAATCTTCCCAGGGGGACACTGGCTCGCGTCCCGGTCCCCCTGGGTCCCATTACCCTGAACTTTTAACCACGCTACGACAAAAAATACAAGTAAGTGACACTTAACGGGAACAAGCAATAGATTAATTTTTATGAGAATACTAGATCTCCACTTAAAACTCAACCTCAACTTGTGTTTTAATTGTTTGTTCCACAGGGACCTACCAAAGCCCTTGTTGTCTCACAAGCAAATCGCTCTTTGTAAGTAATGTATGACGCCCTTTACACTCAACTAGGCAATGTTTATTTTCTTTTATTTGACAAGGGGTTTGATTCCTCCCCCTTTTGTCTTACAGAAGCATACTCACGGCCTTTACGCGCCTTGGTAGGAACTTTTTCATAGAAGTAAGTTGACCCACCTTAAAACAGGGTCGTATCGGTATTTAAACTTGTTCCAGTAAAAAACAGATATAACAGCTGCAACATAAAAATCAAGTTCTTAGAAAAACATTTTCCTGATACATGACTCGCTTTTCTTTCTACTTTGCCCACAGAAGCATTTATCATTTGTGCTCTTTAGGATTTTCATAGAGACAGGCTTGGATATTTGGAAGGGCTGTTTGAACTAGCTCACTTTTTCAGGTACTATTGACTTTTTTCCAGATATTGAATAGATTACCGACTATATCGGCATTACTGGTTACCCTGAACAGAATCTCTTAAATAGTTTTAGATCACGTCAGCTTATTTTTAAATGGGACTGCACGTTGCATAAACTATCTTCTTGGGTCACAACTGTGATGAACTCCATCAATGGAGATTCCCTGCCCATGTGACATCGGTTGACAATCACAGACTAGGAATGTAATATTCACTATGTTATCTTTTGATTGGCGTCTTCTCAAAGGTCCATCCATAACAGACCTGTGGCTAGATCTGGCTCAATCCAGAACATTGTTCCCAAGGGTTGGAAATTCAATATAAGGAATAAGGTATTTACTGTTTGCGCCTAGTGTCTGTACACTTTCAGACCTCTAGTTACCAGTGAAAAAAGTTTCAAACAAGGGTGTCACCACATTTATTGTTTTACTTATGTTCCACAGGATTGATTAAATACTTCATAGTATTGCTTTGGCAAATATACCAAAACCTTTCTTCACTGCGACAGATTTATCAGCACAACTAATAAGGTACTTGCTGTTCGCCTTTTTTATAAGCGTATCACAATATTCAGGCCCAAAATCTTTTTGGGGCCCCCATTTTCTTGGAGAATGGTTCTTCTATCACGTATATTAGACACTTTCTTTTTTCCTTCTCATCACTTTTGGATTCTCTTTTCCTTTGGGTTATTTTTCGGGGCAACCTAGCCTTCTCAAACCTTCCGTGTGTTTCACAGTTACTCACAGGAATAATTGGATAATCACCATCCCTTATATATTGCTAGAGGACATCACTGCACTGATTCTTCTTTTAAGCACACACTAACTACATAAAAAAAAATGTTGATTGGTTTCATCTGATATGTATACCAGACAAAGTATGTAATGAGCGCTATTTCTTCGACTACCTTTATTTACAGCCTTGAGAAAGTTAAGCATAAGTAACGAAACACGTGTCGGCTGTCTTTGGCTACCTCTCAACTGCCACCACTAGAATGGACCTAGGATTAGGTCCTTCATTCTGACTTTTACATCTGCTTATAGTGCTCAAAATAAAAAATATTTCCATGCAACACTATATATTCTAACCATGTATTGAATTTTAAACTATATGTACTGTGTCTGAAATTATATACAGGTTCTGTACTGAGTTTAGAATCACACATGTTTCTGTTGAAAAAACTTTTTGATTGAATGATATTGAATCATACAGTAAATATATTCATTTGAGGTTCTTTTCTTATTACATGATAGATACGATTGTCATGTTTTACAATTTATGAGTCAATATACCCAAAAAGCCTGAAGGGCACCGTAATTTCAGTAATTGATAAACCAGAAGCAAACTAATAAGACAAAGTTAATTATAGAATTTGATTTGTGACTGTTGAAACCATCATTACTGCTGTGTGATATTGTCTTTCCTGGAGTCGGTCATGGGGCACAGTATCAAAGGTCACAGACAGATCCAATAACACCAGTACCACATTGCCCCCACTAGCCAAGGTAGTTTTGATAGTTTCAGAGACTTCTAGTAAGGCTGTCTCAGTGCTGAAGTTTGCTCTGAACCCTGACTGACTCGGATGTAATATGTTATTGGCCTCCACATATTCCGTAATAACTATGTTTACATATTTCTCCAAAACTTTGGAAAAGAAAGGCAGCAGTGAAATTGGCCTATAGTTACTCGCTATCAGGTTTTTTTTTTTAACAGTGGCTGCTTGCTGGTTTCCAGCTCTCAGGCATTATTCCCTCCAACAAGGAGGAGTTGGGAACCTGGTGAACCACTGGGTTAATCGCTTCAGCAATTGATGCCATTACTCTCGCTGGACAAGGGTAATCTGGGCTGGATCACCACATCATAAATGGACGGGGAAGTTGGCAGGGCTGTGTTATCTCCATTTTGAATCTGTCTAACACCTACAGGCCCCATTCAAAAATTTCTAACGATTTGGATTTTTTGTAATGCCGAAAGCATCACACACACAGGTCTAATTAACCCTTATGATTATATTTCACAGTCTCATGTTAACTTAACAGGTACCTTGAGAGATATATGACATGGAGTGTGTGCCACTGTCTGAGCTGGTAATTTTGTATTAACACACACCCCACATCTAATGGCACATCTAGGACCATCACAAGTACAAAGACACACTAGCCTACAGCATGCAGCGAATTGACTCCTGATCACATTGTGCACTGCAGCATTCATCTGTTCCTCTGTCCTCAAATAATGTAGAGGGCATCTACCCCCTCAGTTAGCATGCCCTTATCAGTATCACAGAATGTATGACTGCCTTGTCCTCAACTCCCTCAGCCATGTTGGGGGAGATGGGTTAAACAGGGCAGAAAGATGGCATTGGATCTTTCTTGGAGGCGAGGATAACTCAGAGTGACCATAAAATGGCTACCTGCCCTTCCTCTATTGAAGTGGGTTGAGAATGCTGATCTCTACTGATAAAGGACAAAATCCAGAAACCCATGTATGGGCCTGATTCACAAAAGGCCACTGCACACAGAATTCTCATTGTAGTGAATCTGCCCTAGGTGCAAAGACCCCCCATCACTGAGTGGCCATGTCACGAGTTTGAAGGCCCTTTGTGAATCTGGCCCTGTGCCAATGGATAAACAGCACTACCTGCTGCAACTTTGGTGAAACACTACAGTCAAATTTGTTATAAGTGCAAAATGTGGAGAGCCTGGACCATAATGCAAAAGGGTAAACTGTGCCGAGATGTGTTGTAGAGTGTACCCAAACCCTCTACCCTTCCTGATTTAAAGTTGCTACCACTCTTTCCAACTTTTTTCTATCATTCCCAAGTGCAGAGAGTCTGCCCTGGGTGCGGAAACACCACAATCAGGCCGAAATCTCTGAAAAAGAACCAGAATCCAGTGTTTCAATACAGGAAATAGAAGGCAGGAAGTTTATGACGGGACGTTGCAGGCAGCCATATTATGGTCATTCCGAAGCATCCTCCCCTCCAAAGAGGATCCTCTGCTTTACTGCTGCTGCTCTGTTCAACCAAACTGTGCCCAACATGGCTGAGGTACCTGATGAGAAGGCACCCCTTTTCAGTGTTTGAGAATTGGTGGTGCTTGATAAGTACTTTCAGATTTATTAGGGTCTAGAGGACCAGTTAAACAATGTAGCGCACACAAGACTCTGGTATGACATTGCTGTGTGATGCAGTGGGCGTATTCCACCAACGGACTGTATAATGCCACAAACACTGAGAGGACGTGAAAAGCTGGGCCAGAATGAAGGTCCAGGAAATATTGGGCCTGTACCCCCAACCCCACATCCACAGGCCCTGCCTTTTGCCACTGTAAAGGAGGGTCCTGAGGGCAGACTGGTCGATTCTCCATGGTCAGCTGGCAGAGTATGAGCAGCGGAGACCGGATAAGTGCATTAACTACTTTATGTCTGTGGTAGTATGATGTGAGAGAGCAGTACCATCATGTATCTTATGTCACTATTCACATAATCTGAGTGATAGCTGCAGTAGTTATAAAACCGTTGCCTCAGGGAGCACATTAAATTCACTGACCAGAGTGCATTGTGGGACTAGTAGTGTTCAAAACACAACTGGGGAAATTACCCTCACATGGTACATTTGAATGAATAAATAAACTGTCAACACCATGACTGGTGAACCAAGGGTCTTATGACTGCTGTGTGCAATGGGGTAGTAATGGGCCAGACAATGTCCAGTGTTGGGACGAGAGCCTTTAGGTGTTGGATGCTATATCATGCATGACTTTCTGTGTCTGTGTTTTTTTAGGGAAACATATACTATTATGTGTCATGAAGTAAAGGCTGTATTTGTGATAATTGTCTCACTCAAAATGATACCAACATTTCCAAGGGGGCCGAAATACACACATCTTCCCAACAGTGGCTTGTATGTCATTTATAACGTTTAGGTAGCTGTACTAACCATGTACATGTGCTAGCCAGTGTACAGCACCAACAAAGCTGTATTGACATGCTAAATGTGGCACTTGTCATGTTAAGTATCTGATGTTGTCAAGGGATATTCAAATACTTAGATTCACATCTTAGCAAAGGTCACATCATAGGCCGTTTGTATATGTACACCTAAACCAGCATTTGTGTTGCGTTAGACAATGCTACAGAACAGATGACATTTAATAGCAAGTGTAAGACTGTTGGGACTGCACGTTAAAGGGTAATCATTGATTCATGCTCAGGAGTGGATATAACCATCCAGACTGTGTCCCATCTCCAATTGAAGACTGCCATTTGAAGATGACTATGTTGCAATGTCAGGAAACATAGACTACAATAATACTGAAGGTGAGGGTTGGCCAGTACAGAAGTGTATATTTCCCAAAATTGTGAAAGATGTCAATGTGTGAGTGAATTCAAGGCATCACAGTGATGGCATTCATAATTTTGGCTCCGACACAGATCGAATTGGTTAGTGAAATCAGCAGAGAACAAAGTCTGCACTTGCTTCATGTAGTCACGTGCTTTGTAATGACACCAGCTACATAATGTTTTGCCTCCTATTTCAGTGGATCAGGCTCACCAAGAATACCAGGGACATTACGAGGGGCAGAGCGGGGCATGCCCTGGGCATCGGCATTCAAGTCCTCTTTCCTCCAGCGAAGAGAACGAGGAGGAGGGACCTGATACATCAGCAGGCAGGGGTAGTGTGTCCACCTGAACGGATCATACAAGAACTGCAACAGACCGGTTGGAGGCTGAAGACACTATAGAGGGGGGCACTGATCTGACCACCTCCTCCCAGGGGGGAGGAATGTGATTCTGCCCCACCACACAAGAACTTTGATAAAGCTAAGGTGTCCCCAGTGCAGGCTCTATCACCGCCTGGGTCTGCCACTGATCACTCCCTATCTCTCGAGGCCCCCATTCCATCGGGCCCCAGCTTATATCTCCCGCCACTAGTCCCCCTCCAAGTGGCTGCCAAGATGTACCTAGGGAAGCACTGCCCTTGACACCCCAAACCCCTCATGTGAGACCCAAACCTCTCCCTGTATTGTCATACCTGTGACAGCATCCCAGGAAGTGATTGTGGCATCTGGTGGGGAACCAGGTATGTCATCTCGTATTCTACTGCAGATCTGTGATGAACTAGGTAGGTTCAGTGAGGAACATGCAGAAGCCATGGCCATCCGCAAAGCCAATATCTCTTCCTTGGGTGCAGCTGTGTTGGTTTCCTTAGTCCAGCATCCCTCCCAAACCACCCTCCATGTGCCCCTCCGTTAGGTGTGAAAAACTCCATTCTTATTATATTTTTATTCCGTGCCATAGTAGGTTAGCAGTGTGAGGCTAAATGACGTTCCATTTGCATTCACAATCTGAACCCACTGAGTTATCCTTGCAAAGTGCAAGCCTCAGTTAGTAAGTGTGACTCCATTTTGTATTTCGCAATCCCCATTAGGCTGTGTCTGAACTAGGCCTCACTATTCATATTGCTTGCCTCAGCATAACACTGTATTATGCTATCATTTCCTTCCCCGCTCAAGGTTGGATTCTGACTTACTAATGAAGAGGCCATGGCCAAGTGTGTAACTTGGCTCCCACGTTAGGAGACGCCGAGCCTCAGCGCGGCCTACTTTAGACACTGATAGTATGTGCCCATCTGGCAGGTGGTAGCCCATCCTTCTGATCCTGCTTTGTTAATGTTCTGCCTGAGCCATTAACTTTCCACTGTGGGCGTGGTTGGAGGTTCTGGGAGGAACGATTATGTGTCAGTCCCTTGGCAGACATCTTAGGGTGCACGTTAGATTGGACTCCTCCGCAGGGTAATGCTAATAAAAAGCCTGTTTGTATTCTCTACTGTCTGACCGACTCTTCATTCTTGGAAAGGCATAGCAGGAGGTTGTAAGTAACCTGAATGGCCCCTAAGGGCCACTTCCTTCAGTTGGCACCCGAACAGGGACATTGCAAGGTGACCCGACTCACCCGCAAACTGGTTGCAGGGTCGGGGTTGCATCCGGTCGGATAGATCAGGGTACCCCACACAATCGAGCTTGGTTCTCGCAGCTGCCCCGCCTCGGCTGATCGGGCAACTCCTCGTCTAGTGGTCGCCGGCTGGGGTTCTGAGAAGGCGAAACCTTGGAGCTGACCATTTGGTCTGAAGAGTCAACAGTGGAGAATAACTTGACTCGACCTGTGTGCACCAGGTGAGTGATTTGATTCTTGGAAAAATGCCTCCATTCTTGAATGGCACAAGCCTATGGGTTGCGTCTTGGTACGGTCTCCGGACTGTCTTGGTGCAGTTTTCGGACTGCCTTGCTAGAACAGATCGAGCCGCCGGGCTGTGTCTTGGTACAGTACTTGGGCTGGCTTCTTTAACATGGTGGGTTTGCGGACCCTTAAAAAAAAAAACACAGACTGTTTGCGAACAATCTGCCAGGCCAATTGGAAATTTGGTCTACTCTTGAAATGGTCTGGGGCTAGAGCCTCTCTTCTTGAACTTGACATAGTCTGCGGGTTGTCTTCCTGAACTTGGTACAGTCTCCAGACTGTCTACTTGTCTTTGGTACAGTCTTTGAACTGTTTTGTT
Source organism: Lissotriton vulgaris (assembly GCF_964263255.1). NCBI lineage: Eukaryota > Metazoa > Chordata > Amphibia > Caudata > Salamandridae > Lissotriton > Lissotriton vulgaris. The sequence goes on along the minus strand of NC_141689.1, from coordinate 1,464,663,774 downwards.
CTGATGCAGTCTCCATGCTGACTTGTGGTTTTATTGTTGTGTTTGGGTGCTATGAGGTTTCTGGACCGATATCGGTGGTGGTGGTGCTTGTGAAATGCTTGTTTGAGTGAGTAGCCACTGTGCTCTTCATGTGGAGGCAAGGATGCCTTGCCTCAGAAAGCTGTGTTGTGTGGGTTTTTTGTTTGACACAGTATGAGTACCATCTTTGGGGAAAGTACTTGCAATTCCTTTGCCAGGCAAAATTATGAGTGTGGCCCCTTCTTGAAAATGTCCGTAATTAGCTTAATTTGGACTCTTGTTGGGTATGTGCACTTAAATGGAAAGCAGTGTTGTGATGATTCAAAAAAATGTATAGTTATGCTGAACAGACACACATTCAAAGGGTGCAGTAGGAGAGGTGAAATACACGCTCGTAATTCAGTAGCCATGAATGTGTTCAGGCTCTCCATGAAAGGGAGGCAGGAATTATAGCAAGGGAAAAAGGGGGCAGTGGGTTATTACTTAGAGCTTTCCAGCTTTAGACACAAAATGCATTCTGAAAATTGGCACGTAGGAATTTGGTGCAATGCTCAGAAGTTAATCTATGATTGATTTAAGTGGGTGTGTTTCATTTGGATTTACCCACAATAGAATGTGTATTTAATTTGGAAAAAGATTGTCGAGCACTCCAGGCAGTGTGTCTTACACACATAGCTTGTGAATTCAGTGTGTGTCAGGCTTGCTGTGGCCATCGGTGAGATAAGGAAGGAACTCCCAAGAGAGAGGTCATCGAGCAGGGAGACTAAGAGCAGCAGACAAGGGAAGTGAGATGCTGGGAAGAGAGTTCTGTGAAGCCAGAGAGGAAGGTGGGGGCCATGCCCAGCTCCTGACACAGACAGGCAGAGATACACAGCACAGAGCCAGAATTTCCTAAAGGACAGAGAGCCAACAAAAGATGTTAATTGGGTACAGATTAAAAGAATAAAACATGAACTAAAAGAATTGGTTCATGAGTTGTATGAAAGTATGTATCCAGAATTTCCACAACACTGTGGGATAGAATGTCCTGGAGCCAGTGGCATGAGATTAAAAATATATTACAAGAGAAATAGGCCCTTGTATGCACTGTTTCCTAGCTTGTTGTGTCTATTGCGTAGGTACATTGACTCCTAAGAACAGATTGTCCATGCAATACAAATGTTAAGATCTTGCTTCAGAAAGAGATTGATGGGTTGATGAGCATTTATGTACACATTCCTTTAGGTCAACATGTCTCTTAGTGTTTCCCTGCTTATTAGCTAGCATTTGAACATTTCTGAATAATAGGATATTGATCATGTGAATAGAGATTTCCTCTCCTGATTAGAATTGTAAAGACCCTAACGGATCGATCCAATAAAACATTTAGCCACCGATGACAAAAGGAGAGTCTGTTAGGTTTGGAAAACCCCATTTTTGTTATAGACTTATTCTGTGCCATTGTAGGTTAGCAGTGTGTGGCTAAATCACGTTCCATTTGCATTCATGGTATGAAACCCACTGAGTTATCCTTGTTAGGGGCAAGCCTCAGTTTGTGACTTCATCCCAGGAAGTGATGGTGGCATCCGGTGGTGAACCAGGTATGTCATATAGTATTTTACTTTGTATCTGTGTTGACAGGGTAGGTTCAGAGAGGAACATGCAGGAGCCATGGCCACCCTCAAAGCCAATATTACTTCCTTGGGAGCAGCTGTGTTGGTTTCCCTAGTCTAGCATCCCTCCCAAAGCACCCTCCATGTGTTTCCCTGTTCGTCTTCCTGTTAGGTGTGAAAAACTTCATTCTTATTTTATCCTTATTCCGTGCCATAGTAGGTTAGCAGTGTGAGGATAAATGACGTTCCATTTGCATTCACGATCTGAAACCCACTGAGTTATCCTTCTAAAGTGCAAGCCTCAGTTAGCAAGTGTGACTCCATTTTGTATTTCACAATCCCCATTAGGCTGTGTCTGAACTAGGCCTCACTATTCATAGTGCTTGCCTCAGCAGAACACGGTATTATGCTATCATTTCCTTCCCTGCTCAAGGTTGGATTCTGACTTACTAATGAATAAGCCATTCTGCCCTTGCGTTCCTATCCTTGTGTGTAACTTTGCTCCCACGTTAGGAGACGTCGAGCCTCAGCACGGTAACCATGAAACACGGATAGTATGTACCCATCTGGCAGGTGGTAGCCCATCCTTCTGTGCCTGCTTTGTTCACGTTCTGCCTGAGCCAGTAACTTTCCGCTGTGGGCATGGTTGGAGGTTCTGGGAGGAATGATTCTGTTGTGGGCTGTTGGGGGGGTCAGTCCCTCTGCAGACATCTTAGGGTGCAGGTCAGATTGGACTCCTCTGTTTGTACTTTCTAATGTCTGACTGACTCTTCATTCTTGGGAAGGCATAGCAGGGGATGGGGGAGGAACATGGCGGCGCTAGCTAGACAGCCGCGGCAGCGCCCAACTCAATGACTAATGGAATCGGGAGCTGAGGCTTTGGTGATGGATATTTTGTTTGTTTTGCCTGTGGTTTTTTACCTGAACGCTTGGGGGGCCATGCAAGAGGGTGTGAGGAGCTGTTTCGGAGCCGGTGATCTGCCGGCGTTCTCCAGCAGACGTGAAAGCGAGTCTGTTGACTGGAGGTGGGAGGAGGCTGCACAGCTGCGGAGGCGCCACAACGCTGCCTGCTTCTGGTCTGGTCCTTCGATCGGCGTGGTGCACACAGAGCCTGTACTTGGAGATACTGAGTCGGATATCTTTGAGATAAGTAGGCTGCCAAGCTTTCCACTGTATAGGGCTGTGGGGAGGCTTAATGGAAGCGAAATAACCCGGGGGCAGTCTAGGTCTCCAGGAGAGCTTCCGAGAGCTCGATTTTCTCTTGCACCCGGTTGGGAGGTTGCAGTGTTTACTCCCCCCGCTGTATGGAGGTGGAGGTGGGGGCTAAGAGGATAGAGGAGCCAGATGTGGCAGAGAAGACTGATAAGACAGAGAAGATAGAGAAGGGAAAAACAGGTCTCTCCCCCCGTGCCCCTAAAGGCAAATCATTACACCTTAAGAGCCAGGGCAGCTCACTCATTGCGAAATTCAGACATTATTTTGCCGATAGTCACTCCTAGGAAATCTCCTCCATTTTTGGTGACAGGGGATAGGGGTCTACAGAGGAGACAAGGTGTAGCTAAAGGGGAGGTGGAGGTGGATGTGGAAACAGGATTAAAGCCAAGAGAGGCCCCAAAAAGTAGACGGAGAAGCAAAATAACCCCCTCTCTAAAAACCTAGAGAGTCATGTCTTCTACAACAAGTCTGAGTAGCACGGCCAAATTAAACACCCAGGAGGAGAGGGATGGTGGGCTGTCTAAAACTAAGGTTAAACCTAAATTCAAAACTAAGGCACCAATTGGCGACAGTGAAGTCTCTCCCCTGTTAACCCCGTTTCAGCAATGTAAGCAGAGGGAGGCTAGGCAGCCTACTGGAAATTCCCTTCAGACATCACCTGGATCCCATCTAGAAGTGACTCTGTCCAATAGATTTAATGCTTTAGAGGTTCAGGACCTACATGTTCAGTCTATCCCCCCTCAAGAAGACCAGCGAGAAAATACAACTGAGGCCGAAGCTGTCACCATGGGAGACACTACTATAACGAGCAAAATTGGGGGTGTGGTGTTGGAGAAGGTCGGAAGCACAGGGTCAGGGGTGCGCACTCTCTCAGATATCTTGATTGCAATGAAAGGGGAGATGATAAGTGGTTTTAAAATCTCAGAGACGAACCAGGCGGACCTGGCAAATAGATTTTCGGTCTCCGAAGTCAACCAGGCGGCAATTAAATTTTCTTGTGAGGTGCTGGCTCAGAAATTAGAGGAGGTGGCCGCGAGAACAGACCAAATAGAGGCAGAGCTACCAGTAATTAAGAAAGCAATTAAGTCTACCACAATGGACATGGCAAAGCTGGCAACCCAGAATAAATCACTAAAAGATGACTTGGAGAGGTTGGAAAACCATTCGCGGAAAAATAACCTTAGACTCCTGAGCATACCAGAGAACCTTAAAGGGACAGACCTTAAGGGATTCATAATTTTGTTGCTACAAGGGACAGTTCTCCAAGGTTTCCCTGGTGTTAACCTGACCTCTGAGATCCAAAGGGTTCACCGGGATCCTTTCAGGAAAAAACCTGGCCAACATAAGCCTAGGAAGATCTTGGTCAACTTCCTCTCTTACATGGTTAAAGAACAGATTCTGTCAGCAGGCCTTAAGGGAGGGTTGATTTCCTTTTCACTCACTGGCCATGAGCCATTTGCTTTTCAGATAAGGTCCGACATATCTCACGCAACAGCTACCAGGCAATGGGAGCTAGGGTGCAGGATGGAGGAGTTAAAAAGCCTAGGTGTTAATGCCCAGATAATATTCCCAGCTCAGATAAAAACTATATATAACAACAAAATGTGCCTCTTCCGCAAAACTGAAGAGGTGGACGAAATTATAGAGATCAGAGAGGAGAAAGCAGGGAAATAAAATTAAATCATGGGTAGAATGACAATATAAGTCTGTTTTCCGTCGCCATTTTTTTAACAGCCTTGTTGTTGTAGAAAAAATGTGTCTTTTTTGAGGTGAGCACAGCCATATAGGTACGCCTATTAAGGAAGGGAGGGTTCCTCATAGGAGTTTAGAGGCACTGGAGGGAGGGGGGTGGGGTAGGGGAGCACTAGGTGGGGAGCAAGGGGAGAAAATGAAAAAATACTCATCTCACTTTAGGAACTCACTGTATGGACGAGCTGCTTTTGACAGGAGACCTCTAACTAATGGCAGGGGCAACGGTACAATATAGAAAGAAGTGTTTTATCTTCTTGAATGTTAATGGTTTGAGATGCCCAAGGAGGCAGAGGTTGATCATGAAGTACTTAGACCTTTCCAAGGCGTATATGTATTTTACAAGAGACACACCTGATTGCCGAGGAATCTAAAAATCTGTTCTCCAATACCCCTTGGGTTGAGAGCTTTTGTTGCTCCAGTCAAACCATAAACAACCGGGGAGTTGCGATTGTAATAAAGCGGGGGTTGGGGTGTTCTATAAAATCTATCCAGACAGACCAAACAGGGAGATGGATCATTGCATGCTTAAACATTGAGGGTAAGGATCTGACCTGTGCCTCATTTTGCATCTTATATCTCTAAACTTTATTCCAAGTTGATCTTGGAGAACCCGCCAATGATCGTGGGGGGAGATTTCAATATCCTCCTGGATCCCTTAAGGGACAGGTCCAATCAAAGTCACTATATAGGGGCACCCCATATTTGCTGAGCTATGAAGAATCTGATCCACGACCTAGATCTTGTAGATGCCTGGAGAGGGAAGATGGGAGAGGTATTGGGGTTTACGTTTTATAGTAAAAAAGACCATCACTTTTAAAAATTGCGCTGAAAGTCAGGAGATAAAAATGAGGGAAGGTAAAATTAAGAGCTTAGAGGCTGCTCTTGTCCGCACAATAGGGGGGCCTCCGGGAAGGATAATTAGGGCGCAGGAAGAACTCAATCTAGCCAGGCAAGACCAGGCAAGACCTTAGAGAGAAGCTGGACGATAAGTGTAAGGCCCAATGGCTAAATAAGAGCATGGAGAACTATGAGTATGGTGAGAAGGCCAGTGCCCTGCTTGTTTGGAAAGCCAGATCTGACCGTACTAAAAATAACATCAGTGAGCTTATTATAAATGAGGGTGGGGACAAATCTATAGATATAGTGGACATAAATAACTGTCTGCTCTCTCTTTTTTCAGATCTATACAAAAAGAACATATGTCCCTCACAATACCAAATACGGACATGGTTGGGCACTAAAAATCTATCCTCACTCACGCAAGCAGGTAAAGACCTCTTGGACTCCCTGATCTCCTTAGAAGAGATAAGAACTCAAATTAGGCTTTCAAAAAATAAGAAAGCATCTGGCCTGGACGCCCTCCCATATGAGGTATATAAACATCTGGCCGAGGAGGTTACCCCAGTCTTGGGAACTTTGTTTCAATCAATTTACTATCCTACAAGGAGAGTCCCTAGTTCTTGGAGAGAGGCAACCATTGTTTTAATACCCAAGGCCAGGAAGGACCCCCTGAGAGCTGACTACTATCGCCCAATATCCCTGCTAAACTCCGACTAAAAAATATTTGGGTATATTAGCAGGGAGATTGGCAAAATTTACTCCAGGTTTGGTCAATTCTGACCAGAAGGGATTCATAAATGGACGATATTACAGGAGCAAACGCAGCTTCTCATATGAGGAAAATGAAATTTTATATGGCCAATGTGTCCCCTGCGTGAACCCCAACGTTTAGTGTATGTGCATGTCATCCATGCAATTTTCCCTCTATGGCCTGCAATGATAATTCCTCTGCATTTCCGTCCAACATCAGAATGTCAGTTACCAAAACCTTCCATGAAAGACACGTTAATTCTGCACTGAGGCCTATGTTGCTAATGTATTTGCATGGTGCACGTTTAAAAGTCGAGATGAACCCGTTTTTGTGGCTCAGCCGAGCCAGGACCCAAATTCAGGCTCCATGTCTCCCAGACACTCTGAAAGCTGCAGTTTAGCTTAGCTATGTATCCCTGACCTCCCGCATACTTCCTGCTCAGCCGAGAGGAGCCCCAACCCGGCCTAACAAGACAGTATTTTGTTTACAGTTATCTACTTGCTCCACAGAAACACATTCCTGCTTAGTGAAGAAGGTAAACATAACCCGCCTGCAGGAGATAGAGCCCAGCCTTTCTGTCTCCATTCAAGTGATTTACAGAACTCGCATCCATAGAAAGCCCATGCCCCCACATATTGCACGAAGAAATATATGCACATACTGGCTCTTAGTGATGAGCAACCTTTGCTCGAGCGACCTTTACTTCAGATAATACATCCTCCAAACTCAAGATATCAGATAATACCAGTTGTGCAGGTCGTCCTGACACTCAAGGCTTCTCTACTAGAATGAAAGTCAGCTCCCCCCCAGTTTCCCCCAGTTCCATGTCAATTACACGTCATGACCAAGTTGCGTACACAAGTAGGGTAAAGGTTCCAGCTGCCCATGCAGACCCCCTCCATGTATCCACCCACCTATGACACACCTATGACTCTTCAAGTGAACGCCCACGTGTACGCCTTCTTACACGCCCTTTTGCACGCCCATGTGCTCTTATCTCTCTCCTTCGCTTGCTCCGCCTTCTCCATGCAATATAATGTATGTTTAAATGTATAAATAATGTACTCTGTGAATAAAGTTCAGATGACGATCCTTCCTGAACCTTAGTGGTGATGGAACCCGATTCTCCCTTAACTCGAGTTATTGAAATAAAGCCCTTTTGAATCGGACACCACGGACTCTGCCTCTCATTATATGCATGACCCATTGTTTAAGTATAGAAATTCCGACAGGGTAATATTTTTATTTACCACACATAGGCAATATCGATCCTGCCATGGTCAGAACAGAACCCTTGGCGGTAATCGCGTTAGATGCCGCCAAGGCGTTTGATAGAGTCTGTTGGTCCTATCTCTGGGTGGTACTGGAAGAAATGGGTTGTGGGCCGGTATTCATTCATACCTTAAGACAATGTTATGAGGGAGCCTCAGCTAGGATCTTGATTAATGGCTCACTCACCCCTAGTTTTGAGATACAGAGGGGAACTAGGCAGGGGTGTCCCCTATCGCCCCTGATGTTTGACCTATATATAGAAACGTTGGCTCAGGCAATAAGGTTAGACGATCAAATCCTCCACTTTAAATCTAATCAGTACTCGTCAAAAATTACCTTATATGCGGATGATATTATCCTCTATACAGGCGATCCAGCAGCAACTATCCCGAGATTTGAGTCCCTCTTGGGGGAATTTGGCCTAATTTCTGGTTACCTGGCCAACTCCTCGAAGACTGAGGTAAGGTGTTGGAATATCGAGCAGTGGGGGGTCAGGTTAGCACGGAATTTAAATATCTAGGCATCAGGATTGTTAAAGATCTTGACAAAATTGCTCCTTTGAATCTGGGGAAAGTTACCAAGGAATTAGACCGTCTGTTTGCAAGATGGAAGAACCTTCCCTTAACTATATTCGGTAAGGTAATCTTGGTCAAGATGACTATCCTTTCTAAACTGACCTATATTTTTAATGCCATCCCCTTGACATTTCCACAGCAGGGTATCAAGAAAATACAGAGTAAGATCGGGAGTTTTGTATAGGGTGAAAAAGGAGTGAGACTTTCATGGAAGAAACTAATGCGGTGGCTGGCTAAGGGCGGGGCTTGAACTTCCAGATATCAGCTGGTATCTGGTAGCAGGTAGTATTTCAATTTAACGCCACCCGAATGCTTTTGGCCAATCCGACAGGGTCTGCATGGGGATCACTGCTTGGAGAGTCGTTTAAGGAAGAGGGCGGTGACAGTACAGAAGGGTTTCTTTATATATTTGGGTCTCCAAAGTTTTGTAAGAAAGTTCGTCTGAAGGTCCTAAGGAATGCGCTTGAAACCTGGCTTAAAGTAAGGATTAGGTGCAGGATAAGCTATTACTCGGATCATTCCCCTATTTGAGACTGTAAACATAGCGCTTCGGGAACTGTTATTTAAACAACCATGCCGCATTACGCTTAACGATTTGAGCTCTTTTAAAAAGACACGTGAACTCTTTTAAATGGCTTTACCCTGAATGTGTATCGTTACATACGGCAGCTACTCAATGCGTTCTGTTAAGCATGAAACTAACTTACCAGGTTCCCCGAATTGAATTACCGGTTCACATACATTGTGTAGTTAAGACTTTGACTATGAATTGCAATACTGATTGTGCATTTAGACACGGGTTGTTTTAAATGGTTGCACCAAAAATGCATGAACTTTAAGTTAATGACGCTAGTTATAAAATGTAAATGATTTATATACTGCTGTTAAAGTATAAATAGTGACAGATACCACTCCTTGTTTCAGAGATTTCCCAGATGAAGGCCAGTGGGCCGAAATGCATTGGAACTAATGGATGGTTGGGAACACATGAACTGTAGCAAAAAATAAATGAATACTGATTATGAACTACTGAATACCTCTACCGAAGTATGAATAAAATACTGCAATGAAAAGGAACTTTAAGTTTGGAATACTTTATTGATTAACATTCGCTGGTTGATCTAGCACACGAATAATCAGTGCCCTTTGTGACACTAGTGCCGCCCGGTGCTAGTGCGTCTCTTAGTTCATAGCAATACTCCAAAGCAGGGAGTATACAAAGGAGCACGATTCACGCCTCAATCTACAACTTAATATAAAGCTGTGCACAACTATAATCTAAATCATAGAATCACAGCCCTATTTGAGACTCACCAGGGACCCCACTGTGCCTTAAAGATGGGTTGGCTGTACCTATTAGGAGAGCTGGAGTCTCTATCTGGTCAGATCTGTGGGACTCGAATGGCACACACCAGTGGGAGGCATTAAGAGCTATAATAGGCCCGGTTTATTCAAATGTAAGTTTTTCCAACTAAAATCTTGGCTTGAGGTGGAGGTCGGGGGGATAAGGGGTGATTGGGATACAGAGCTTCTTTGTTTATCATCACAACCGTTGAAGAAAGAAGTCTCAATCTGGTATAGGAAACTGGTAGAAGCTGATGATCAGAATGTTCCAACACAAGCCTCCACATGGAATCAATCTCCCTTTGAGTCCACCATAGGGAATCTCTTAGAACTTTCCTTAACACTTCTTTATAAATACACAAAATCTGCCAGTTTAAAGAAGAATCACTTCGTTGTGACCAACAGAATATACTACACCCCAGCAAAAATTGCAAAGTTTGTGTCCTCCCCTGTGCCGAAATGCTATAGATGTATTTCCCCTAAAGCAGATGATATCCATGTGTCCAGCATTGCCCCGTTCTGGGAAGGGATTGGGAATTTTTTTGCCGATGACTGCATCTCAACAAAAGACTTGGCAGTGAAAGCCAGAGGACTATTGCTACATTTCATTTTGCTGGCCCACAGGGAAATCTGTGCAAAGGGGAAGGATCCCAGCCCCCCAAGAACGGAAGAGTGGCTCCAATCAGCATTGGCAAGGGCTCGCCTCGACCGTGCCAGCCCCAGTAACACCCGGATTAATTTTTGGCAACCTCTTGTAAACATGGGCCAGGACCTAAGGCTGCTTAGGCAATTAACAACGTAGACATCCGGTCCTATGATTACACCTTAACTCCGGTAAAATGGAGTTGGTCAGGAGACCTGAGCAATTGCAGTTGGCCGGAGGGAGCCCAGAGACGTAACAACGGCTGTAACACTCTGCTATATGCTTATAGGTGAGATGAGGACAAAAAAAAGGGGGGAAGGCATAGCAGGTGGTTGTAAGTAACCCGAGTGACCCCTAAGGGCCACTTCCTACATTCCCACATTTCCCTCGTACCGCTCATGTATCACAATCCGGTGGGGTGTTAGGTCCTGCAATGGCCAGCCAGGTGGTGGCCACAGAGGCGGAGTATCTTCACATCATGGATAAGGATGATGAGGATGATGACCAATGACTGGAGCATGTTTGGACTGAGGACAATTTGTATTCCCCCTGTACATAGACCGGTTCCCTTGACGCTTCCTGATGTGTTTTATTTATTGTGCCCAACCTCGTTCAAGTCCCCTTGCCCATTCTGTATGAAGACCATTATTTGATTTCCTTTCTCCCTTCCCAGTGGACTGTTTTTTAATTGCATTGATTTTTACACATTAATATCTCAATTATTTTTTTAACTACATCTCTGTCTTGTGTTGTTCATTATATATGCTGGATTCCCAGTATGGGAGTATACATTGGGAGTAGTTTAGCTTTTCTTTCCACATACCTTGTTACACAGATAGACCTACAAATCTACACGTCTCACTCCCACACAATTATCGTCATATCTATGGCACACCAGGTTTACCAATTTGACCTTTATCACATAATATGCAACTCAGTATTGGCTTGTGAGGAATATATATTAACTGACAAAGCTTGAGGATAACATTTTAGCATGATCATGGGGGATCTCGCTTGTGACCTCACAAATGTGGTGGTGAGGTTCACTGTGAGAAAGTGTGTTGACTATGTTGGTGATGCGGTGCAGGCGGGTGTTGTGCATCTGCCTGTACAGGTGTGGGAGATGCTTGACAGGAAGTAGGGCTACTCGTACTGACATGGGGGTGCCTGGACAGGGGGGACGGTGGTTGTACAGGTGCGGGATGTGACTGGGCAGGAAGAGGATGTGACTGTGCAGTGGGGGGGATGTGCACCAGAGTTGTGAGGGTTTGATGGTTGTGTTTTGGTAGGTGAATGCTGTGGTTGGTTGTCTGACTGCTGGGAATGGGCAATCTTAGGGGTTGGAGTGGGAGTCTCTATGCTGGCGGAGCAGGTGAGGGTTTAGATTTTTGGCCCAGTGGACCAACAATGGCAGGCATGGAATCATACTCCTCATCCTCTGCAAGCAGCACCAGATCTTCTTAATTCTCCTTTGCTTCCTCATCATCCTCCCCTACTTCCTCCTCCTCCTCTTGTGCAGTATTGGCAGCTGACAAGGCAGCCTGGAAGAGGAGTGGGTTCTCTCCTTGGATTGCCCATCAGACACCACTGGTGGATGTCCTTCTTACTGTAGTAACTCATCGTCCTCAGCACCTGAAAGAGAGAGGTTAAAACAGGATAAGTATTTGCCTTATTATATCATGTGGTGCAACACAAGCGTTGGGGCAGATGATCTTCGCATCAATGGATCTTTAACATGTTACCTGGTTTATGTACACCTACACATGCCAACTCAGACCATTGCATTGAGGTCTTTAATGCAGATTTGGAATGAAAAATCAAACTCACCAGCTCCAACCACAGCTCTGTGTGGTACAGAGAACCCCAATGATTTCAGCTGTTGTACCTAACCTCTTGAGTGTGTAGCAAAAGACATCATCCTCGATCCAGCAGCTTGAAAAGGAAGTGACGCTATACTTAATTTTCTGCCTGAATTATTTCAACATACCCACTTGATACACACATCACTGAATATGTTGATAACTATTTACATACCAATTTCAGATGCTGTGCAGAAGTGGCTACATCTGCTAATGTCTGCTAATGTCCCTCCACAAGGATTTGGCTATTTTGCATGATTTGGGATTCAATTGTTTACAACACTATATTGCACGCTTACCTGATGGACGGATAGTACTGAGTTTGATGGCTGCTTCCAGGATATCTCTCAAACCCATCATCTGGATAACTCAGGAAGTCCTGTCAGCAGCTGTTTGTGATGTACATGTCTAAAATTAAGTGCAGGTGATGATGGTAATGATTTTACATGTACTATCATAGGTATAGACCAGTGATATGTAATTTATGGGTTGGGGGTTGCATATGGCCCTCCTGGCCTTTACATGTGGACCCATGATCAACAGCAGCACTGGGGAGCTGTTAACTCAACCCAGCACTCATATCAACCAGATATTACATTTTCAGGTAAACGTTTAATGGATGGTTACTGTTAGTTAAAAGGAAAGAGTAACTAGGTTGACCTGCACCGCCTATCTTTGGATTGATCTTTATTTTAGTGGAATCATGCTTCATAAGTATGATGTGGTCTATTCAAAAATCTAAAGGAGGATTCCACACCATGATGACCTGTTTCACCTTCACATATCAGATCATGTTAGTGCATTAGCGAGTAAAAGTTTGATGTGTATGATTATCAAACAACATATGAGTAACAGGCATTTTCCCCCAGCTCCCTCCCCTGCAACAACAATACTCATTGTAGATTGGGAGGTCGAACATTTGTGCTGTACACTCTTTGGGTGGCCTGCATTCCCATTTTAAATGAACAACATCAGAGTCTATTTTTCAGATGCTGATCAAGGTTTTGTACAGCACACATCCTGAAATCATCTATTAAAAGATTCACTTCTATCTGATTATGGGGGAAGAGGAGGCAAATTGAAAATCAACATTTGGCTAGGATCTTAAAATGTCATCAAGTGGAGAAGCCAGAATAATCCACACCTTTCCTGGTTTCACTATGTGCAGTTCAGCCACCAGATCTATGTGCTTCACTTCCTCTACGCACACCTTACCAGTCGCAACCCCCCTCTCCAACCACAACTCTGCTGGCATCAGTGCAACCCTCATCCTATCATTACCATACATTTTGGGCCCTGGGATTTTCTTTGAGATTATCCATGTCATGGGCTTTCAATGCAGTTGTGGCTACTCCTCTTCATAAGAGACAATGTTAGCAATTAGGCACGTATTGTACTACTTACCATTACTTTTTAGTCATCCTTTAATTAGCCAACATGTTATGAAGTGGTATACTGCTATGAGACATAAGTGAGCATATAAAGATGAGTGACAACAGGGATATTAGACAAACACTACATACTGCAGACTTTTAATCCACTTTTTTAGGAGCATGCGCAGTAGGTAAAGTCAATCTTAAGTATACTTACCAAGGGCCTACATTCACCCAGTGTGTGGTGCCTGACCAGATGTCACTCCTCTACATGTAGTAGAGATAGCTGCGGACTGATTTTTTTCTACAACGTTACAGGGCCTACTATTATATTTGCGTTTTCAGTTTACGTTCTTGTCGACACATGTCCAGTTCAGTTCACATTTTTGAGACTGTTGATAGAATCTATGTCAAATATCTATGGGTTGCTTGATCACAATGTAGGAGTCTAGACCCTCTCCTGAACATAGTTATGATCACTGTCCTGGTGAGGTAGGAGCTCGATATCAATTAATTTAGGCCAAAGTCAGACATTAAGTAAAAAGTAATCATTAAGGCTTGGTCACTGAGGTCTATTGGTTGGCACCTGCTCCACAAGGGTTTTTCACGTGCCAGGGGTGCAGTGGCGGTTATATGGGAAAAAATAAGATCAAGATGTTTAGTTACAACTCGAACAAGGACTATGAAATACGACCAAATATGTGGTCTATGTTTTGGGCTGTGACTGAAAAAATATATGTGGGGAGTACAGTGAGGTCACTCAAGCAACACATACAAGTACATGTCTGCTCCATCAGGAACAACAAACGGAAATATCTTATGTCTTTCCACATGGAGAAAAATCATTGAGGGGACTACAAAATCTGGTTTCATCGCATTGACCAAATTCCCCCCAAATCATGGGAAGGGAAACTAGGACTAGCTTTGGAAGCAGGGAGGCAACTTGGATATGCCCTTTACGTTGTATTGAAAAGGGACATAACACAGATGATGAATTACATTATTTTCTATGATTAATTTTTGTGTTGACTTGCTCCCATTCTTTATATGCTTTTCAGGCCCTTGTCCCTTCACCAGGGGCATAGTCTTCTGCAATTGTGCGCAGTGTGGAAGACATGCTACATCCCGGCACATAAACTACATTATCTTTCGTCTTGGTTGGATCTTTTTTTCATCTTTCCTGACACACTGAACCGTTGGGTTTCCAACCATACACTTAGATGGAATACCTTGGTAGACATGAAGTCAATTGTTCTATTCCTTTTTACATCACTTTTTGGCCCTTAACTATATGGATCAAATGTGATTCTTTTTCTTTTGCCTTTGTCTCAAAATTTAACTTGGCGCTTATTTTCATCCCAAGAGACTGATAATGTTCTACCATTGATGTCCTCTCTGTGGTTTTCCAATATGGCAGCTTTCTTTATCACTTTGGCTTATACATCAAGGCAAATGTTTTATTCCTTTTCACATCACTTATTGGCACCTAACTATATGGTCTAAATGTGACTCTTTTTAGTTTGCCTTCGCCTTTACAGTTAACTTGGCACTTATTCTCATTTCAAGAGACTGATAATGCTCTACCATCGATGTCCTAACACTGCTGCATAAAATTATCTCTGGTACGTATTTTGCATTCATGCCTGATTAACATGAACACTAGGTTCTCTCTTTCTCGAACTTGTGATGATGGACTTTCCTATTGTGGTCCCAACTTCAGACCCTGTGGTTATATTGTTTACAGGCTCACATAATAAATATCCCAAGGGGCCTCTGCTACTTTGGGTGGCATGTTTTTGTTGATGGAATTCTTCCTGACAGATACCTAGATTGGAACTTTTTTTGATGCACCAATCATTTTTGGTCTCTAGTTTCCACATTTGGAAGCACTGTCCTATCAGTCCCCTCCTTTCCAAACACAAAGGGTGTTTGTCTTGCTCGTGCTTGCTTAACATGGTCTCTATTTCCACTACAATTCAGTACTGCCAGCTTCTCGATTTTAATTTTTGTTTCAATGTCACTATATCTTATGTCACAGCAGTTCATTTTGAGCGTTTTCATCTCACACAGCTGCCTTGTTTTAATTTATGCTGGCCCACCACTGAATTGCTTTCTTCTCTTGAAAACTGGATGTCGTGGGTTTGTTGTTGTATTCTCGTCATTGTAATCATGTGCTACGTCATTTCTGTATTATATAAGTGTATATAAATGTATAGTTTGTTTGTACAATCTGTTTAAATTGTATTTATATGTATCTAACTTGCAGCCCTGATGAAGTCCAAGGTTTTACTGGATGAAACGTGTTGGCTGATATTTTTATGAATATCGAATGATAAAACAAGGAAGAAGCACAACTGGATTGTGCCATAATTGGATATTCCCAAATTGTGATATATTTTATTGTTACATATCACCTGTTTGTTTCTCATGTGGTACAGCTCTGTCTTTGCTTTTTTGTATCATATCTCCCTGGTGAGGGAGGCATCTTTTGGGCAGAAGGTGTACACGGAGAAGTGCATACAAGGATTTAAAAAATATTATCCAAAAACATTACACATTAACACCAGGTCCAAATTTTTGACTCATTGGGGCACCACCAATTGTCACGCTCTAATCGTATTGTTGTTGAGAAAACCTCCTCCGTACACATTTTACATAAGAGTGATCTTATTTGTTTGTTTACAGATGTGCCCCTGCGAAGGGACCACGAGGTCCTGAAATGCATTGGTCTGATTTCCCACAAATCTGCTAAACTCTTCTATTAGAGATTTTATGTTTACATTTATTGTAAAGTGTTTTTCAAAATGTTTTAAAATACAGGTGTAGATTATATCCATTTAAAATGTTTATGAACAAATAACTTGTATTTGAACCTTATGTTCATGTATTTTGTTTGATGCCGCAAGGTCAATATAATTATAAGTAAAGAAAATTTACTGGTTAATCCTGTGTTTACAAAAGTTCTTTTTGACAAATTTCTTTAATAATTAGGGCATCTGTGCCATAGGAACAGTGCTACCCACTTAATAGCATTTTCTACCTGTGGGGTCCTAACAGGTAGGCTGTATACGCCCCTTACTTTGATCACTGAGCATAGGATTAGATTAATTAAATTGATAACTAGACAGTGCATCCCCCGACCCCTTATTTGTTTGCAGACACTCCTTACTAAATGACACACACCCTGAGTGGTGCATTGGCTTGGTCGATTACGTTTCCTGGAATATACATATATCATAAGCATCAATAAAGGCACACCACTTGGTGCAAGACAACTGAGACAGTAGATCAGCTACATTCCTGTATATCATCCTAGTGATTGAGGTGGGGTGAGCCCCATCCACACCCACAACATCAGCAGGGTTGGACAGGTTGAGCCTATTCCCATACATGCACACATTCTCCCTAAAAATATCATAGAGAAAGAATGATCCCTACCCCAGCCTGGGGGACACTGTCACTCTCACCAACATGGGGTGGGGCAAGCTCAGCCCCATCTGGGCTGCCACACGGGTGGGTGTCTGTGATCTACTGGGCCCTCTCCCATTATTTCAATCGATGTTGGCTAATGGATCAAACCATTTATAAGTTGAAATCCCACTCTGCTGAGTAATATTCAGTCTTAGGGCACTACGCTGCACCCATCTGTTAGCCTTGCTGTCACATAATCCAGGGTTATAGAAATAGCCTTGAGGCAGTAAGATAACATTGCTTCAGTCTTGCTGACTATTCATGTGCCCAAAGAGCAATTGGTATACTAAGTGGGGTGAGCTGAAGTTGACACTAATGCAGTCCCCTTGCCTATACTTCGGTCCCACACTAAGCCAGACCACCCTCCTAGCCAGCAAGATGTCATTAGACAAGCTCAACTGAAGATTTCTGTAGCAGCTCAACCAGTTCAGTGTCTTGTTGCACAAATCAACCTTGGACTCTCTTTGATCCATTCTCAATGGGCATGCTCCTGCAAGGATTGCCACAGAAGGACATGAGGATGGGGGTAAGTTAATGACCAGCTGCATCATCACTTTTTCAGGGTCATTCAAGTCATCACCATCCGTATCCTGGGCTTTATTTATGAAATTGTCATTTGTTTGTGCCTAACTATTAGGTTTGAGGATTCAATGGTCCTTGCTTTGCTTAACGTTTATGGTATTGCATACTGATTTTATCAGACAAGGTGGGACTCTGGAAGTTGAGGGCACCGCTGGGCCCAGAGTGCTGCCTGAGAAGGTTACTTTGATGTGCTTCATCACTCGCCATCTTGCCTACACTTGCAGTGGGAGGTCTGCAGTGCAGTGGCCCTGAGCAGAGAGTTCCCATGAGTGTCTTAGGTTCATCAGCATGGACTCAAAAGCATCCAGTAGGCCATTACTTTGTGTAAGCAGCTCGCACCCGTGCTTCCCACTCCCGAGGTTGCAGACATATGGGCTGACAGTGGTGGATTAATCAAGGCTGCTGTTTCCACTGGCCCGGCTTGGTGGGTTGCTTCTGGAGCTTAGTTGGTGCAGGTTGGAGAGGGCTAGTAGATCAGAAGGGAGTTATAGTTAAGGAAGACTGTCCTTCGTAATGTACGATTGAAGGTGATAGAGCACAGCTAGGTATACTTGCGGAGGGGGCGGAGAAAGTGAAAGAGACCTGTTAGAACTGGGATTTCTGGTTTGCTAAGGCTTACGCCAAAGCCAGGCAGAAACCACCATTCTAGTCAGGGCAAGGGAGTCGCATGCCAAGATAACCCCTGCTCACCCCCTTGGTAGCTTGGCACGAGCAGACAGGCTTATTCCGGAGGCAATGTGTAAAGCATTTGCGCACGCTAACAACAGCAACAACATCCTAGGCACACCACAAAAGGAACTCCACACAAGGTTATGTAAAAATAACTTTTATATTGTCAAAATACATCAGATAGTAATCACACACTATACATTGTGCCAAGTGGCACAGCAATATTGACAAGGGATTAGTTACTCCAGGACAGGGCCACATGGGCCACTGTCAGAATCAACACTTAGCAGAAATAGCACTTCTAGAACATAGAATAAGTATAGCACAAAATAACAATTCTAGACCACAACCAGTAACCACTGGTAACAGGTAGGTACACACTACGCAATACTAATAACCATAGGCATAGATCATGCATGGACACATAACCTCTCTAGTATAAACTATACTAGGCAAAACAACCTCCTAAGCATGAAAGCACATCTAGAGGTATTACAGGCATAATGGCAAAGCACATTACGCAGAAATCACAGTTAGGCCTAACCAGTATAAATACAGTAGGCAATCTCCTCACTAGTCTAAACACATTAGAACCTACCCCCTAAGCATAACTCACATTTAGGGGCGTACATCACACAGTGAAACATAATCTCACTAGCAGAAATCTCCATAGGTAAAACCATCTCTAGAGGTATCAACACAGTGTGCGTAAAACATACTAGATGCATTACATTTGCTGGCACCACATGTAAAGCACATATCACATTTAAATCAGATTAGCGCATAAACCACATATCAGCAATTATCATCACAAACATATTAGGTAATCACCTTGCGCAAAAATCATATTAGGGCCATGCGCCCCATTCACATACCAGCCCCTTGGCCAACTGGCCATCCCAGAAGGGGCTCAAATGCCCTGTGTCCAGAATGTCAGGGTGCGCTGCCAATGCAGCACCAGTCAGGGGTGCACCACCGGCGCAAAACATAAACGTTGCAGCTGCCCACTACTTTCTGGGCAGCTGAGAACACAACAGGGCCTAAACGTTGCAGCTGGCACTAAGTACTGCGCAGCTGTAGAAGGCCTGGCACCTCTGTGCCATCTCTGTTCCTCCCAGGGACTTTCTCTCAATTGTGCCGAAACGGTGCAGCTACCCACTACTTGATGGGCAGCTGGCACTAAGTACTGCGCAGCTGTAGAAGGCCTGGCACCTCTGTGCCATCTCTGTTCCTCCCAGGGACTTTCTCTCAATTGTGCCGAAACGGTGCAGCTACCCACTACTTGATGGGCAGCTGTGAACTTCAAAACTGCGGTTGGGGCTCTCACTAGCCCCTCAGGACAAAACTGTGCTACACATGGGGAACCCTCTAGACTCTAAACATAATAAAGCACAACATGGTGGAGCCCCTCGTGCTCTGGGGAAGAATGGGGTCATGACACTGGAAAAGGACACTGGCCCCCACAAAGTAAATCTGCCCCAATGGCGGAGCCACAGGGCTCTGAGAATACACAGGTCTCACAGAACACACTGAAGATAATCATGCCCCCAAATAATAAGGACAAACTTGTCCCCAGCACTGTGGCATCCCATGGGGGGGAAAACACGGGCCTCTCCCAGGGCTCCCTGAAGCAACTAGGCCCTTCTAATCAATAAAGGCATGGGCCTCTCGGGCACTCTAAACCATAATGTACCCATGTTGGAGCCCTCTAGGCGACCGAGATAATAATGGGGGCGGGGGGAGCCACCTAGGCTTCTTTGAACAATTATGCCCCCTGTCGTTGGGGCCACGTAGGCTCTGTACAAATATTGCGCCAATGTTGGAGCGCGCTGGCTCTGTGAAAGATTACGGGCCCCCTGACTCTTACCAGGAGTGAGCCATCACTGTTGGGGCGGCCCGCTGGCAAGGGGGGCTGCCCGTGACACAATCAGGAACACCCCCAGCCCTCTCCTTACTGGGCTGTTCTCTTGCGGCGGGGGCCTTCTCCTTTCTAAGGACAGCGGGCGAGGCTCTGATTCCGGGACTCCCCTCACTCCTGGGAGACCCATCACACATCACCGGGCGCCAGGATAGGGTGCCTCTTCACCCGGTCCCCCATCTCGGGACCGGGGCTTCAGGACGGAGCCAGTGAGGCTCCAGGCAGCTCCCTTCACTTCTCGGGCAGGGTGCAGGCTCTCTTCCTGCCCGACACAGTCCAGCCCGGGGTGGGCTCCTGGCTGGAATCTCCCTTACCTCCCTGTCTGGCGAAGGGTGTGGGACTTCCCTCCCAAAACCGGAAGTCCCACCCGCCATCAGGCAAAACATCGCCTGACTTCTGGTTTGACTCGGGCCGCCGTGGTGATTACTTTTCCCCGCAGTACCGAGGGGTAGGCACCCTCGGTTTGAAAAATAAACAGCGGGGTTGGGCACCCGCTGTGATTACAGCCAAAGTCGCGGGGTGGGCACCCGCGCACTAAAAATAAAAATAATCGGCCACATAATGCAGGGTGGGCACCTGCAGCTCCACACCACCAAAATAGGCAGCCATGACGGGGCGATCCCCAGACAGCAGCCCCGAGCTGCAACGGCACACATAGAAGTGCTCTCTAAGCGACAGAGCAAAGTCACCAGCCTTCTCACTCAAAAAAACGCTCCCATGGCGCTTAGGCCACAACAAGCCTGGGAAAAGGCAAAGAAAGCAAGGCAAAGTGTCTCAAAAGTCCTGGGCAGCAAGGGTGGGGCAAAACAGCTTCCCCTCAAGGAAAATCCACCATCATCCAGGGCATCTTGGGGCTGGGCAGGGCCCAGGGAGGCAAGCCTTCTCCTGGGCCCCAGC
The DNA here is from genome assembly GCF_964263255.1 of Lissotriton vulgaris. Taxonomy (NCBI): domain Eukaryota; kingdom Metazoa; phylum Chordata; class Amphibia; order Caudata; family Salamandridae; genus Lissotriton; species Lissotriton vulgaris. The sequence goes on along the minus strand of NC_141689.1, from coordinate 1,464,643,003 downwards.
AGCATCACGCCCCTGATTGATTCAAGTCAGGAAAAACAAGACCATTTTCAGGGTATCACAGCACCCTTTTTATACAGCAAAGTCCTTTGTCTACAAGGTGCAGGCAATGTGAGAACCAGCTACAACTGGTTATGGGGAACTCCCTTTCACCGGCCAGGCTAGGGACATCAGACGCACCACAGGGGGTCAAGCCAGCATTGTGGAGGGAAGGACCAGCCTTATTCAGGTCCCAGGTGTACCCCTCCCTCACATCAGCATGCTAATCTCTCCTCTCACCACCGGGGCAGACCCATCCCGACTCCTGGAGCCAGGCTCACCAGCCAGCTCCAGCCAATCACACGCCAGATACAAATTACACTAACATGCCAACTTCTAGAAGTGGCACTTCCACACTAGACACAATCATGCCGCATACATCATTGCACAGCATTCAATCTCCCGAGTTTGCACATACCAAACTCGACCCTGCACTCCCCACACATCATGAACTACCATGGTCACACATATTCCCCATGCATTCCTATGGGAGGGCAGGTCACTCTCACCTCACACACAGGGAGTGCACGCACTTTCCACTGGACCACAGTGAAAAAGTGCGCAGAGACCTAAAATCACCAACACCAGGTTACAGAAACAGGCTGGGCAAAAGCAAAAAGTTTCGGGGTGAACCTGCCAAAAGGGCCAGTTCCAACAAGACTAGACTGAGGTGGATGCAAGATGGCGCCTGACTGACGGCCGCATAGCTCACCCTTTGCTGCCGAGTATGCTGTAAGGATCAAACAGTTGGTGCAGCTCAATTATATTAATGGACCAGGATCCCCTCCATGGCTCACCGGCTGGAGATAGATTGTTCGAACCACTTCGTGGTAGATGAGGTACATTTGAAGCTGGTATTGGTGGCTGCCCAGGCGATGGTGAAGGAGCTCTGTTCGACAGCCACCTAGGACGGGCAAAGAAGAGGGGCCAGAAATGCCGGAGCTGAAGCGTCAGGAAGGGGCGAGTGACTGATGATGGGAAGGTGCGCTAAACAAACTGAGGGAGAAAGGATGCCTCCAAAAGCAAACCGGGTGTTCCGAGGGAAATCTCCCGACCTGCAGGTAAGTAGAGAGCCTAGGAATAACGCTGGAACAACCAGCTCTAAGGGAGCCTGAACAGTGGGCCCCATGATTGTGAGCAACAGCGCCTTGGTAAAAGGCAAGTTGACCCAGGACTGCGCTAAGAAAGGTAAGGTAAAATAAACGGCGATGCCACGGGGGTCAAAGGGTCGAAATCTGAGCTAATTGACTCTGGGTTGAGACACAGCATCACAGATTTCTTCTCCACAACCCCACCAGTCCCTAATAGTGACATCTCACTTACACTGCTGAATTCTAATATGGGAAATAACGGGCAATGCGAGACAAACAACAATAAGCAGCAACAAAGGCTGACTCACATGGGGGATTCTGCTAGTAACATACAGCCAGTGGATAATGAGGTAACCCAGATGACTTAGCTTCAAGGTGATACCTCTGTGGGGATCATTCAAAATGGTGATAACGATGGCCCATCAGTGGTCTCCGAAATGGGCCAACCATAACTGAACAAGTACATTCTGGCATCCTAACAAGTCCATCCCTGAAGCAGGAAGATCTAGCTCATACCGCGGATCAACTGAATACAAGCATATTAGTTGAGGAGACAGCTAGTAAGGGGTCAGAGGATAGTTTAGACCTAGGGGACAAGTTCTTTTCGGTGACCGATGGCTCTGAACTTAGCCCATCTGAAATTGAAGATAGCAGCAATATCCAGCTCTCCAGCTCCCCCTCCACCTCTATCCTTGGCATGCCACAGAAAGACACAGTTATCAGAAAAAATAAACTTCTGAAAAAACAAAAAGACTCACAAGTATGGGAAAAAGATGGAGAAGGGCACTCAAGAGAAAGCATGACCCTTCTTTAAAATTGGACTATTCGGCTACTAGGAGTACCTACCCGGATCGTACAGGACACGAGGAAGAAACTGCACCCTCTTTAAAAATTAGATTTGACTCAATCAAACAACTACAGGACGAGACCTGAATGGATGGAAAGAAAAATAGACTGGTGTTAGAAACGGGACCCCTGGCTAGCCAAGGCTCGTGCCAAAGTCAGTCAGGGATCACCATTCCCATGTCAGGGCAAGGGAGTTACACACCAAGATAACCCCTGCTCACCCTCTAGGTAACGTGACGCGAGCAGCAAGGCTAATCTCGGAGGCGATGTGTAAAGCGTTTGCACACGCACCCAGCAACAACACCCAAGGCCCACCACAAAGGAAACTCCACAGAAGGTTATATAAAAAATAGCCTTTGTATTATAGCAAAAACACATCAGATAAACACACACTTTACAATGTGCCAACAGGCACGGGCAGAATTTACAGGGGATTATGTACAGGACAGGGCCACATGGACCACCGTCAGGGGTAGGCACTTTTAGAATTAGTACTTGTCTTAATTAGCACTTTGTAGGAGTAATAATACTTGTAGGTATAACACTTAGCACATAGACATATAATGACTTTAGCACCAAAATAGTAAATGTAGCACACAACCAGTAATCACTGGTAAAGGGTAAATATCTCCTATGCAACCCTAACCACCTTAGGAAAATCACGCAGGGAACTAGGACCGCCAACGTTGGAGCCTTGTGGGCTCAAGAACAATGGTGAGGCGAAATACAGCGTGGAAGCCTCAGGGCTTTGACCAATTGACTGTCCCTCAAGAGCCTTGCTGGGCTCTAAACAAATAAGGCGGGCTGTGAGCCTCTCTCAGGCTCTCGGCTGTGTCTCAAGACAAGGGGGCCAATGAACATGTGGGAGCCTCGTAGGCTCAATAACCCAAATACCCCCTCTGAGCCTCGTGGGCTCTGCTCAAATATGGTTCCAACGGTGGAGCAGCCCTCTGTCTACCGGGGCCGCTCTAAGAACAAAGAGGAAACTGCCCTCACTCAGAGAGAGCACACTGGGGGGGGGCACCGACAATGTGCCCCGACGCCCTCCTCTGCAATACCCAACACCGGGACCCACTCACCGGCTCTCCTTGGCACTGCTTCTCGGTGGCTGCGGGCAAACGCTGCCGGTCTCCCTCTGCTCATGGGGGACTGGCGAGGTGTGCACGGCTTCTAGACCCGCTCCCCCGGGTCTCCTTCTTTCTGCGGGGTCACCTCCACACTGGAGCCCCGTCTGTCCCTCCAGGCGGCAGCTCCTCTCTCGGGCTGCAGGGGCTCACCGGTGACTCGCGGCGGATGTGCAGGGGCACGGGGTAGGCTCCCGCCGCTTCCTGCTTGAAGACTCTGCTTCCGGTTGTCCGGTTGTCCCGCCCCCGGCCTGCCTGACTTCCGGTCCGGGCGCCGGGCGGCGGCAGCAGGGACGATCTCGCTACAATCCGGGGTAGGCTCCCGAGATAAAATCAATTAAATAAATTAAGGCAAATATGCGGCGTGGGCAGCCGCTTGGTGAAATAAAGCGCTCTTAAGCGCTAGGGCAACAGGAAGCGCTCCCAACACTACCAATAAAATACAGCGCTCTCAAGCACAAAGTCCAGCAAAGTCCTTAGGCAGGCAGGGGGGGGCAAGGCTCGGCCCAGAGCCAGCTCACTGGGTCTCCAGGCAGGGAGACAATCCAAGTGGCAGTCCTCCTGGCCCCAGCAATAGCAGCAGCCCCCTCTGGCAGGATCCTGGAACAGAACAGAAAACCAATGTAAGGGGACACAGCCCCTTCTTATACTGTAAATCCTTAGTCTTTGTCACAGGGTGAGGGGTGAAACCAGTCGCAGCTGGTTTTTGAGCACCCTTGATGTGCTCAGCCCCTCACTCTATTCACTAGCAGGGCTAGGGTCATCAGTCGCACCAAAGGGGGCGGAGCCAGCATTGTGTGGGGAAAGCCCAGCCCTATTCAGGAACCAGGTGCAGCCCTCCCTCACATTACTCCTACTAATCTGTCCATTCACCACTGGGCAGACCCATCCAGACTTCCTGGAGCCAGGTTCACCAGCCAGCTCCAGCCAATCACACACCGGGCACATTTTACACTAATATGCCAACTCCTAGAAGTGGCACTTGCACACAAGACACAATCATGCCACATACATCAGTGCAAAGCATTCACTCTCACGAGTTCGCACATACCAATCTCGAGCCTGCACTCCCCACGCATCAGGAACTACCAGGGACATAGACATTCCCCATGCATTCCTATGGGAGGGCAGGCCAGCCTTACCACACGCAGGCACTTTACTCTGGGACACAGGAAAAAAGTGCGCAGAGATCAAAACTCATCATCACAGATCACATATGAAACGAAAAAAGATTAGGGGTGAACCTGCCAGAAGGGCCAAGTCCAACAACTGGCAACAAAGAAGCTTCAATGAGCAGTAAGAAAAATGGCCAAGGCATGCACGGAAACAAACGCGAGACCCATGTTGAGGCATGCACAAGTGCACTAGAGCAGGGGTTCCCAAACCGGTCCTGGAGGGCCGGATCCATGCCAGATTTTTGGGATATCCCCATTGAGATACATGTAGTTTTTTGAAAAATCTGGCATGGATCCGGCCCTCCAGGACCGGTTTGGGACCCCTGCACTAGAGGATAACCTAGTTAGAATTCAGTCACAGGTGGAAACACATGATAAACAGTTCACTGATCTTCAATGGAAAATGGAAGATTTTGAAAACAGGCAAAGACGCAATAACCTCCGGATGCTTGGGGCTGAAGAAGGAAAAGAAGGAAATGATGTGAGGGCCTACACTCTGAGGTTGATGAAGGGGGCATTTCCAGAACTTCAGCATTGGAATTGGGATGCTGGAATACAGCGTGTTCATCGTTTCCCCATGTCGCCTAGGAAGCCTCCACAACCAAGAAGGGATAGAACCACAGTGCCAAGGGAAATCTTAATTTATTTTGGAAATTTCCTGTTTCGAGAAGAGGTATACTCTAAGGCTTGCCCGAATGCCAGACGGACTTTCGAGAACCAGTCCTTCTTCACAAAGCCAGATTATTGCCATGCTACCGTGGAAAGACGCTGGCGAGTAAGAGAACTGATGCAGCCGTGTCACGCCATGGGAGCTCAAGCATACCTGATGAATCCTGCAAGACTAAAGATCATCTATAAGAACACTTCCAGAGTCTTTACCTCAGAGATTCAAGCTAAAGTCTTTATGGAATCTTTGAAAATTTAGAGGGATGATAATTTGTGTAGCCATTGATTGGAATACATGATGATTACTAAAGGTTAAAGAGTAAAAGAAGGGGGAAAGGGGGAAGGAGGGTGGGAAGGGCGGGGATCAAAGACAAAAAAGGGATTGGACAAAAAAAGAAATCAACAATCACAAGAGCATCTAGCAAATAGGCAGTAAGGCAGTAAGGGGGGTTGACACTCAGGCTCCATCACAGAGACCTTCGGTCTGCTTGCTTCACATCATAGGTCGGGGGAGGAGGGTGGGGTGGGGTTTGAGGGCAGGGAGGGCAGGGATGTCAGGGTGGGGACAAGCTGGGGCAGGGGGCTGTTGGGGAGGAGGGGAAAAGAAGGAAAAAACACCATCTTGCAATGAAAGTAGTTTTGGAAACCAAATAGCTGAAAAAGGTAGAGCAGGGAATAGGCACCAAGTGACAGTCTATATACAGTATGCGAATAGCAACAATTAATATCGGTGGGTTTAATAATGCCGCCAAACGAAGGACAGTGAAGGAATACCATAAGACCCTGCATGCGGACATTGTTTACTTACAGGAGACGCACATTGAGGGGTCATTAAAGACTCTCTTAGAGTAGCTGGGATTCCATCTGAGAGCATGTACTTCACAAGGGACTTGGACCCGGGGAGTAGCAATACTAGCTAAAAGAAGGGGGACAAAGGTTAAAACTTGCTTAACCGATAAGTATGGTAGGTGGCCAATCGCGGAATGCCAAGTGAAAGGGTTTAATGTTACGCTCTGTTCAATTTACGGGTGCACGATCCAGAAATATTCAATTATGTAAATACTGAACTGGCTAATTGGCCACTGCCGATAATTATGTGTGGGGACTTTAATAATAATGGCTTAGATGGGTTGTGGAAGAGGAATCTAAGTAAATTTGTAGGCCGGAAAAAGAAAGGCCACAGGGCCCTAGTTCAAATGATGGAGGATGATGGGCTTACAGACCTGTAGGAGCAACTGATCCCCCAGGAGATGGGTAGCACGACCATAATCCCTCGGTTTTAGAGGTCCAAAACTTATTTGGGAGGGTTCAGGTAACGAGTAGGACTTTTAAATGGGCCTTACGGCAGGACTTGAATTATGTTTAGCATATGAATAAATGGCTCAAGGTTTAGCAAATGCTGCAGCAGGTGAAATCATGGCAGCAAAAGCAGCAGGGACATTTTTGGCCTGGAGACAAACTCACCATGAATTTAGTGAGCAAGCTGGGCATATGTTACCTGTAAAGACCAGACAGACAGTTACTAGGGGAGACATCTTGGAGATTAAAAATTCACAGGGGGCAGTAGTTACTACACCCAAGGAAATCTGTAATGTGTTCCACAAGTACTATCAAAGTCTATATAGGGAGAATACGGTTATTACCATTAAGGATGTAAAGGATTATTTAGCGTCGGCTACAGTCAAGACTTTCTCAATAGAAGACTCCATGGCTATGGGGGCTAGATTCTCAGATGAAGAAATTCAGGGAACCATTAAAGATTTGCCATCAGACAAGGCGGTTGGCCCTGATCTAATTCTGTTAGAATTCTATTAGACTTTTTTTCTATTCTGGGAGAAAACTTAAGTTTTGTAATGCGCAGGCACAGACCGGGCAAACACATCCAAAGTCATGGGCTGAAGCTAGTATGATTATCTTTTTAAAGAAAGGTAAGCCCCCTGATGAACCTGGATCGTATAGGCCAATTGGCCTACTGAATATCGATGCAAAGATCTATAATAAAATTTTAGCGAACCGTCTTAGTACAATTATAGGGAAGGTGATATTGCCTCGCCAACATGGGTTTATTCCAGGGAGGGGCACGGCTGAGCATATCCGGGAAGTTTGCACCTTGTTTGATGGTACCTCAGTCCCACGAGACCCTATGGCACTTATCCTGCTGGATGCGGAGAAGGCGTTTGATAGGGTCTCATGGGGCTATCTTTTGTACTGCGCTTGAGAATGTAAGCGTAGGCAAGGGGTGTATTAAAGCTATTCAGGTACTGCATAGGAATCCGAAGATTCGACTCCTGGTGATGGGGGGACAGAGTGATCCAATTGATATTACGCGGGGAACGAGGCAGGGGTGACCCTGCTCTCCCCTCCTTTTTGCTTTTTATATCAACCCTTTTATCAGGAGAATTGAGGCAAATAGGGACATCCTCCCCATATGGCTCAACTGTTTTGAAACTAAGATCTTGGGTTATCCAGATGACCTGGCTATAACAGCCGCAAATCCATCTGTGACTTTAACCGAAATAGAACATGAGGCAGAATTCTTTGGGACAGTTTCCGGTTACAGACTTAACCGTGGGAAAAAACAAATTTGAGTCAATGATAAGACTACCTTGTTAGATCTAAGAGTGACTGATTCAGCTACTTATCTAGGGATTATCATAACCTCAGATTTAACTAAAGTTGTTGAGAAGAATCTTGTTCCAGTGATTCAGAAATCTAAGAGATGCCTTGATAGAATGAATAATCTGCAACTCTCGATTGTGGGAAGATGTACAATTATAAAAATATTACTGCAAAAAGTCTTATATTTATTTAGGATGATACCCTTGAAGTTTGACAATAGCTGGTTTAAAGAAATGGAAAAAATGATAAATCGGTTTATCTGGGCTCAGGGGAAGACGAGAAGGGCACTGGGATATATGACCCTCTCTAGGGAGAGAGGGGGCTAGGCGGTACCTGATTTAAGAGCATATTATTGGGCCACTGTGATGCAATATATCCGTGGGCTACTGGGTGTCATGGTCACTGACCAGTGAAGGGAGGACAAAGCTCCTCCAGATGTATATAAGTTACTTTTAGAAGGAGAAGCCCGCAACTGGCTTCTGAGGTTTAGCGAAGCTAGTTACTATAAAAAAGTCAAATTTAAGACTCTTTGAGCAGCAATATCGGTTTTGTCTGCTATTAGGAAAAAGTTGGGGCTGGGAAGAATGAATTATTATACTCCTCTATTTGGGAATCCATCTTTACCTGAGGTCTTTCATGATTGTATTATGAGGCGGTGGGATGCGTTGGGTGTAAAAACAATAGTGACCTCATTGATCTCAATGGTATAATCACATTTGAAAGAGCTCAAACCCTGTTTATTTTGGAGCACAGTGAATTTTTAAAATGTTTACAGATCCGGTCTGTCCTGGTAAGGAAAGGGGGAGCAAGAGTTTTTTTAAAGACGCAGTCATGGAAAGGGTGCAAGGCCCTGATGGGTGTACCATCACCAAAACTTATGGTGAGCTGAGCCAACAACAGAGCGATGATTTGGAAAAATACTCTGAGAAGTGGCAGCGGAAGCTGAATATCGAAGGGTGTGAGTTTAGGGCTTCACTTAAGTTAGAAGACAAGGTTTTAAAGGTGGACAACATTCAAGCTCAATATTATAAAACAATTTTTTCACTCTATTACAACCCGTCAGCATAGCTCAATGGGGTGGGACTACGGGTATTTGTTGTCCCCGCTGCCACAGTGATGAGGCAGATGTAATTCACATGTTCGCCTGCTGCCCTGTTTTGGATCCCTTGAAAAGGGCTATAGAGAACTTCATGGGACAAACTCTGAGGGTTCAAATACTTTTAACTAATGACCTAGTGGTTTTAGGTGTGGCTAGAGACGATGTACTAGTAGCTCACCGGGAATTTATATTTCTTGCCATGGCTGTAGTTAGAATCTGTGTGGCATCTGCATGGAAGGATCCCAAACCCCCCACTTTTCAACAATGGGTGTCACGACTTTTAGCCATGTATAATCTGGAAAAGGCCTATATGAGAAGAGATTGTTGAATGCTAAGAAACTAGGGAAACTTATTTGTGCACTGATAAGTGATTAGAAGACTCGAATGGAGAGACCCCAGGTATAATTCTGGGCTCCGGATATAGTAAAGTAGCATTTGTTTCTGCTCTGATTTTTCCTTATCTTTTGGGGGCATAGTTATTTGTTGTAATTTAGACTCAATGATATTGTTGGTTTGTATTTTATTTTTATTATTCAGCTGCTGGATTGCTTTGTTAATTCATTTACCTTTCCTTCTTTATTTTTTTGTGTAAAATGTATCCTTATCTCTTTGCTTTATGTTTTTTTTAAAAAAACTGTATTAATGTCGGATTACTATTTGTGATAATAAATTAAAACTGATGGTGCAATAAAAAATATTTTTGTTAAAGGAGACCAGACTGAGGTACTTATGGGTCCAATCCGGACAGAGGAACAAAGAGAAAGTCTGCGTTCAGTAATCTCAACTTCATTGCCTATCCCACTCACCCCTCGCTGGATCATTTTATCTATTGAGGTGGCTTTACCTGGTGTTGTGATGCTAGTTGGCCCCCTGACACTTTTCTTGTAACCATTTTGGCTATGATGTCATGAATCAAACATCAATTAGCATATATAAGAAAGAGGGTGGAAAAAGAAGACCCAAAAGGTAAAATAAGCAAATAGCACAACAATAATACTAAAGGGTGGGGCCCAGACTCCTCCAGGCATTCTAGTCCTTGAAGTCTTTTACCCCCCTTTCACCCGGTAATGACGAGCGTCGGAGGCAGTGGCACACGCTTTATAGTGCGTCTAACGAGTGAGAGTTATCAACCAACAGGCCACCACCTGCGGCCGTAAGTATTCTGGTCCTAGAAGTCCTTTAACACTCTAGGCCAGTTAATGACAAGTGCCCCGCGCAGCATGATAGGGGCACGTGCTTCATGGCGCTTGCAACAGGTTTCAGGTGATCAAACAACCAGCCGCCCCCTGTGACTGCAAGCATTCTGGTCCTCGAAGTCTTTTACCCCGTTTGACCAGGTAATGAAGAGCGTCACAGAGGCACACGCTTTATAGTGCTCATAAGGAGTACGGGTGATCAAAACCATGGGCCACCTCCTAGGGCCGAAAGCACTCTGGCCCTAGAAGTCCTTCAGCCCCCTCAGGCCAGGTAATGACGAGCTTTCTGTTGAGCGTTAGGTGGTACGTGCTTTAAAGCGCTTCCAACAGGTGCAGGTGATCAAACAAGGCCCGCCTCCTGGGGCCGTAGCCCTCTGGTCCTTGAAGTCCCATAATGATGAGCTGTAATTTCCGGAAGTATTTCCTGGATGTGCACACCAGATTTGCCGAATTGTTTCGGTGGAAATCTGCTGAAAAGAGCTACTAGGCCGGGTGGTACTCCGCTTATACCTTTGTTTTCCTTAAGAAATTAGCTATCCGACTTTCGCTTTTGTCGTTCAAAAGGTTCACCCGACACTCGTAATATGAAATTAGCTCACTATTATCCTGTGTCCTGAAGATCCGCAGTTATCTGCCAATTCAGGTAAAGAAATAAATTAGTGTATCATATAAAAGCTGTTTTGAGTATGGCAACTTCATTGGCTTTTCCACAAAAAGGGATAACACAGAATTGGAAATTCGATGCATTGCCACTAATATTGCTACAATAGTGGCTTACATGAGCTATATGGGCAAAAAGAGGGCAGGTTATCCATAATACATGCATAGTCATATTTTTCTTTTTATGAGGACAACATATCAAGTATACGAAATGACAAAGTTTAAATACCATTCATTAATGGAGCCAATGTTTACCTTGCCTGAACTCTTACTACAATTTTCAAACACCTTCTCTTAAGTTCCAAAGCTGTTTTAAAAAAGTTAGAGTCGGGTGTTTTATGTCTTAATCTGAGAAAAGCTGCTTCCCTTATTTACTATAAGCTAGGAAAAAATCTCCTAATGCTGCTTTATTGCCACTAGACGTTAAAGATTGTTATTGGTTCTTGTTTTCAGGCTGTATCCAGATCAAATCTAGCTGTATTTATTTCAAGCTCACCTTTTTTACTTTGACTGCACTGCTTTCATCACTTCGAATTTCTTGTCTATCCATGTTACAGACATATGAACAATATGAAAATAGATGTATATCAACAAAAATTGCCAAAATAATGATCATCGTGGTATTATTTCTAGTTGTAAATAAAGTGAAAAGAGGCACTATTTAAGCAAGCCTACACAATGTTCCCATTTCTACAAATGATTGTTCAGAAATAATTATGCCGCAGGAATCACATATCAGATTCAGTCCTAGGTGTTATGTCATTGTATTGCTCAGTGCAAATTTTGTCGGTCCGTCTAACCATGCTCTATCCATCATGTGACCACAGTGGGCATGAAAATAATAAAAACATGAATCAAAAAGATAAGAAAATAAGACTACCCTGATGATGCAAGATTAAGGGAAGAGATCCACATGGCCAAGGTCACCATTGACACAATGTCACTATCAATCAAACACAACCCCACTGCCTGAAAGTAATTTTATCAATAAACTTAGCGTCAACGATCAAAAAAGGTGAAAATACATTACCCCATCCCCATATGGCATAACACAGTGTACAGAAGAGAGAAAAAAACGTTATAACTAAACCATTTAACATTGCTTTGTGACATATACCCAGAATGTATTATACAAATTAATAATATGCCAGAATATCAAAATTACATCAATAAATATTACAATAAATATAAAGACAGTAAATTGGTAAATAATTGCACATTTTCATGATGCCCAGGCACAAGCACACACATGTCAAACACACCATACAACCAACTAACCATGCAATCCATTCAAGACCGTACTCGTTCATTCACTCACTCACACTGCAAAATGACAACCCACTCCATCAGACCCAATAACCTCAACAAGAAATGGCCTAAAGTATAATACAAATACATTCATGCAGGAACCATTACTGTTGCTTCATTGAAGACACTTTCAACAGTTTAACAATTTCTATCCAATAGATATTTAATGCATATTTTTTATATCTTTTGTGCAGATAAAACTGAAGCTTGAAATAATGATTATAATAAGGAGGTTGTGTTGATCTGATGGGGACCTCGGCCAACGCGCGTTTTGGTGGAAGACCCAGGGTGCGGGTGACACCTTCTTCAAGGCGCTAAGACGTAATGATGCAAAGGCAGCAAACGCCCTGGAAACCTGGGTTGGCACAAGCACGACAATCACAGAAAGGAGAGACCTTCTCCGGTTCAAAGGACTTCTAAAACAGAGGCCACCCTCGAGGAATGGGTACAGAGTGCCAGCTAAATGTAGCTGATGGCAGATATGAGACAAAGGTGTCTCCTGTTCAAGGTGTGTGGAGAAAATGATATCAGCCTAGTCATGTCCGGGGGCAATAAATTAGTAGCGATTCAACTGTGTCACAAATGCTCTGCTAAAATGCAAGCTACAGGCGTCATGGCGCGACTGGGTTTCTGGCTCTTCAGAGTTCCAGCCAAAATTCTCTACTTCCAAGGACACACAATTAATGGATGGAATGAAGAACAAATCGCATCATTCACCCCCAGTCAAGAGATCTGGGTTAAATCCATCATTCTTTTGCTTTCCATACCACCCCAGTTTAGACCTGCCCATATGCAAATCAGTCTTGACCTTGTGCCTCATGGGAAAAGTCCAGCCCGAACTGCCAAGCCAGTTCCTAGCTGGACTGGAAACAAGCATCCTAGGACTGGTTTCTGGGTTTCACCCCTCATCAGCAAGGATAGCTTGAATCCAGTGGCACAGTGAGCCCGGGACCCATGTGTGGGCATTCCCGGCCCACTTAGGGCGAGAAAGCAAAAGAAACATAATTGATGGACAGAATGCAGAACAGATCAAAATATTCACCCCCAGTCAAGAGATCTGCATTAAATATATCATTCTTTTGCTCACCATGCCACCCCAGTTTAGACCTGGTCATATGCAAATCAGTCTTGACCCTGTGCTTAATAGGAACAGTCCAGCCAGAACCCCCAAGCCAGGTCCTCCCTGGACAGAAAACAAGCATCCTAGGACAGGTTTCAGCGTCTCACCCCGTTTCAGGTTTCCATGTAGGATGCAATTGCTAGTATTGATAGTTAGTGGTGCAACAAAGTCTGTGATGGTTTTGGTGAAGTTGGTGCACATGAGAGTGATGTTGCAAGGATCCTGCTCATTCACAGAACTGTGCACAGAGACCTAGGACGTCACTGAATTGTCAGCCAGGATAGCTTGAATCCAGTGGCACAGAGAGCCCAGGACCCAGATCTGGGCATAATTAACACACTTAGGGCGAGAAAGCAAAAAACATACTATTGATGGACGGAATGCAGAAAAATCAAAACATTCAACTCAGTCAAGACATCTGGGTTAAATCCATCATTCCTTTGCTCTGCTCACCATGCCACCCCAGTTTAGACCTGACCATATGCAAATCAGTTTTGACCCAGTGCCAAATGGGAACAGTCCAGCCTGAACTGCACAGCCAGGTCTTCCCTGGACCGGAAGCAAGCATCCTAGGACGGGTCTAGGGGTTTCACTCCTCATCAGCCAGGATAGCTTGAATCCAGTGGCACCGTGATGGATTTAACCCAGATCTCTTGACTGGGGGTGAATATTTTGATTTTTCTGCATTCTGTCCATTAATTGTGTGTCTGTTGCTTTCTCACCCTGAGTGCCCCGGGTATGCAAAGAAGTTGGTCCCGGGCTCACTGTGCCACTGGATTCAAGCTAGGAGTCTTCCAGGTGGAGTTCAGGTTTCCATGTAGGATGCAATTGCTAGTATTGATAGTTAGTGGTGCAACAAAGTCTGTGATGGTTTTGGTGAAGTTGGTGCACGTGAGAGTGATGTTGCAAGGATCCTGCTCATTCACAGAACTGTGCACAGAGACCTAGGACGTCACTGAATTGTGATGTACCAGAAACTCACCTCGGTACCTAGAAAAACCCCAACCAGCTAGCATCAGTGTCACATTAGCTCTTAGTCCTATAGCTAAAGAAACCAATGATTAGACAACCTAGAACATGCGACTTATGACCATCTCAGAAATGGTGGGAAGTGAGAACACTCTTTTGTTATACTTTCATACCAGTCCACAACAGGAGTAAATAAGAGACACAGCAAGGTTCAAATATTTATTTTAACGACGTGATCTCATGTGCAGTATCTTAGCCAACATAAGCAGACATATGATTAAAAATAATATGGTCAGCATGGTTAAAATTCCATAAAATGCAAACGGAGAAATCATATTACAATGATAGTGAAAACAGGTCGTATAGCGCCTAGTTTTAACACCCTCCCTATATAGGAACTATGTATTATAAACTATAGAAGGTCTCTTAGGCTTGTGTGGGGGACCCCATTACCTTTCCGCTCAGTAAGAGTAAATTACATCTGGATCAGCATAGGCTCTCTGCATCCCTGCTAACGGAAATCTTCCAAGTGTCAAGAATCATTGCAAGTGTGTGATAATAAGGACGCTATAATCTTACTTGGCTCACAGCTGCCAAAATGTTGTGTCTAGAACCCGAACATGTCGTAAAACAACTAGCATGTTTTGATAACCTTGACGGCTTTAGCACTCACTGTGCAGACTAGTGGCAAGATGCAAGTCTAGAGATGTTGAAAACAAACCTTCCCTCATGTGTAGACCTTTGTGAAGGCTAACTCACAAAAACAGCTATGCAGTGTTGTAAGCAAAAGCAGCAAAGGGTAAAATGGCGTTTAAACTTCTAACAATCCATGCTAACATAACATGCGCGCAAAGCAGGCCCTAGGCCATACTACACTCTCCCTGGATCGGGTAACGCACAATAATAGGGGGCAAGATTCATAGAACGCAGAGTTCAAGTTTGAATGAGACAGAACCAAGTTCAGGAATTTTGCCAAACTTGATAATTGGGAGTAAAAATCCGAATGAAAAAAGAGACCAAGTCAGTGAAAACAATCACGGGTGGTCATGGTGTGCAAAAGACTTTAAAAATGTAAGAAAAAACATCAAGACTTTATAGAAAATAATTTTCACCAGTCCAGTATGTGTGTATGAAGCAGAAAAATGTCACACTTCAATCCAACAACATATATGCACCGTACATTGCAACCGCCTCCAATAGGAAGTGGTTGTCATCATCCAAGAACATGAACATTTCAGCCATCCAATTAAGTAATGGAAATGAACATGCATATTCTTCAACTGCCGGAGCCTCTAGCACCATCAGAGGACAACTCGGACTTATTTCAAGGTAACTGCGCGCCAGAAAGTCATAGGCCGCAGTCCAAATGTTCCAATTGCCTAGAACCCCATGAGCTGCTGCGCAGGCCATAATCCCAAAACTAGAACAATCTATTTCATGAGCAACTAAGGGACTCATTAGTAGATTAAAATCCAGGTCAGGAGACACTGTGTTGCAGAGGCACAAATCCAGGGCCGATTTAAATCCACAATCCAGGCAATAGAAAACAGGCTGCAAGCAAGTGAAAAATGAGAGCCAGAAAGATAAACCATACACCACAATCAGAGTCGCCAGAGGCAGCGATCCATAGTATTGCAGCATCTGGGTATAAAGCTGGAGCAGCCGGGGCAGATCGTTGTGGGGCACAGATTGTGCATCCATTCTGGAGTAAACAAATTAACAGCAGTTTGCCCGCTCCCAAAGCGAGAATTAACCGGAAACCGCGAAAACACTCGAAAAAATTGAATGAAAAAATGCAGGGATCACACCAAATATAGTTTGACATGAGGTCACAAGGCCAGAACATACTACTTTAAAAAAGTGTTCCAGGCCCATGGTCGACGAGGCATTAAAGATTGTGTGAATCAAAGCACTGAAATGCAGGGGCAGGTCTGTGTTTAATAAGGTATTCACCTCAGTACGAGTATTTGCAACGTGAAGGACAAATGTCTCATGCGCAGATGTAAGGGGGACTTCCTTCTGGGACAAAAGAGCTCTTATTCGACTCATCTTGTTGAACTCTGCTTTCAAGGTCGGGATAGAAGGCGAGATGGAAACATCGAGCCTCCCATGTGGAGGAGGAAACAAGATATTCTTACAGCAAACTACATGCTGGGAAACTGTAACGATATAAGGAATACCAGCAAACATACCCCAGCAATCTTCATTATTTAATAACAAATAACTACTTTTTGCAAGCAATGTGAATGTTGGTGTAATAGCCGGGGTGGGGGCGCCTTTCAAAACACATGCAAGATTTGGTGCCTGTACATTGCAAGAACCGTGCAATTGCAGTTTTCCACAGACTAATGAATGATCTGGTGCGGATGTGCAATCTTCACCTTTCAAATAAACTTCCTTTCCTTCTCCCTGAACCTAATGTGAATGGGAGATTCCAAACCTCATGAAGATAAGCACTACCTAAAGGTTCAAATCTACCTGTGGCATAATGTTTCATGCAGGACTCGAATTTAAACAGGGGGAAATGTAGAGTTATCAACCCATGAGCCAAACTGCAGAATTCGACTCGGCTACTGAAAATGGTAACGGTTCCAGTTTTTCAATACGCAACAGTGAAAATGTGGCATCCTTCATTGACATAAATTGTTGCTTAACAGTCAAATTAAAAGGCAAAAATATCAAACTTGTGTTCATGTAATCCCAAGGTACCTTTCCATTTTTCAACGTTTGAAGAGTCCAAGCAAACTGCATAACAGAACGCAATTGATTCTGCCCAATGTACAGTACTGAAACGTCTTCTTGCGCAATATCAACAACAGATGAAACAATATTATCCAATGTGCAAATACGGGAGGAAAGGGTGTTAATGCTATTATCCACGACAGCAAGCACTTTTTCTAAATTGGCCTGATCTACAGCTCTGAGCCTAGAAGCAGCTTCAATCTGGGACAGTTTCCAAACCTCTTTTTAAGCAGCATATATCCATCTTTTCGATCTGCTTACAGCAGGACCTTCAACAAAATCATTTAAATCGACAGCATCAGTCAGCTTGGACAAATGTAGCCTAACAGACGCTAAGGTCGAGTGTCTGAGCCAACTCTGACATAATTTGCCTACAGAATAGGTGGTGACTGAATGTTGAGTCTGAAAACAGGGATCAACTCTAACCTCTGTATAGCCAGGGGTCAGACCCAGAAAACAGTGCTGGCAGGAATCTGCAATTTTTTGCCATAGCAACCAGCCTTCGGGACTAATGCTGCAGACATTAAAAGAGGAATTTCTCAACAGGGTTTGTAATTCACTTAGGGAAGTACTGGTGTATTATTCCAATGGGGAAATTCACCCAAATCAGGAAATGAAGGAGCATTTAATTTTTTAGAAGTAGCCAATCTAAAGCAGGTGGTTTGTGAAATAGTAGCATTCAGAAACATCATGTGGTTTAGGATGAGACATGTACGATGCAAAGCCTCGGTGCATTGCACTAACCAACTTTTAGTACCCCAAACATATTTAAGATCAGTGGTATCATTACACATTTCATAGCCCCCAACAGCCAACTACTGGACAATAAAGGACTTCAAATACAGTAATTTTGTGTGGGTAGGTCTAACCTTGGAAGAAGACTTCTCAGTCATCTTAAAATAAAGTGCATTAGGGTTTGATCGATCAAAATCAGTAAAATAAGAAAACTTTTTTTAAAAGTGGTCTTCAGCTGCCTTCCACAGGTTTGGGGCAGTGTTCCCACTGTGTTTAGTTAACCACATTTCTAAATGAATTTGTCTTATGCAAAGAGTGATTGTCAAAATGCTGGTAACAGTACAAATCCCCATAGTTGGCATGACTCATCAGCATCGAAAGCATCATAGTATATCAAATCAGAAAATAAAGCCTCTACAGCCTGGACTTCTTAATCATCAGAGCAAATATTTTGTTTAACTACATCCCCATAGAACACGGAGTACATTGGGAACATGAATAACCTTTGTGGACCCATGAATCTGGAACTTTACAGCACCCCATACAATCCCATCAAAAACGGGCCAAGCAGTTACATTCACAAATGTCTGGTCCCTCTTCATGATGTGCGCAGAGGAGTGGGGGGCCAAAGTTCCATCAATTATTCTAATTGAAGTTCTTTCTTGAACGAAGTGTCCATTACAAACAAAAAAAATACACCACAAATCCGATGGACATGAAAAAAAAAATTGCAAAAAGTACCAGCCAAATGTAAGTCCAAGGGGGAATCAAAACATGTTTTTTTAACCAGGTTACAAAAATCAAAACTTCTGAAGGGGACTTAGATGTGGACAAGCCAGTGTCAAATGAAAAAAGGGATTGATTAGCCACACAGGTCTCCAAATCAGACATAGACAAGTCAGTTGGGTAAGTATATTCAGTTTCATTAAGAGGATCACCAGCAGTTGAATTCAATAAAGGATTCACAACTGTAAGCATTTCAATGACAACATCAGGCCCGATGGCAGGATCCGGGACTAAAATAGAGTGTCGCACCATTGCTGGACATGAAACGGCAGGAGTCATACTATGAAGAATTGGCCACCCTGTGTGGTTTGACATTGTCAATGGAGGTGTTCCTGTTCCCCTTTCGCCCAGGAAGAGGAGGTTAAATGACTGTTCTTGTATCCTGCACGCCAAGCACGGGAACTGGAGCTCGATAGGAAGGACCAAATTCTTTCTTGTTGTCGATCTTGTCTCTGACCAGTTCTCCAACTTGGGGTAGCCAACTGACTACCGGAATGTGCAACGCAGCATCAGATGTGGAGGGAAAGTGTTCCTTTGCAAGACTGTCTCTGGTCTTTTGTAGGTTTTGAAAAACATTAGAATGTTCATCTATGTCAAAGGATGCGGCAGCCGCCGCCATGTCTAGACCATCAAGGTACGAGACAAACATTTTGTATGGGGTCCGCCCACCCAGAGACCTTCTAGGGAGATTATTTAATGTACACTGTAAGCCACTGAGGTGGTTAATCCAGTCTCTGCCAGTACCGAATAACTTAGCTGTCAAGGATTGCTTTAAGTCACGGTTCATCCGCTCCACAACACTATTACCCTCAGGCCGGTATGGAGACAAAAATTTGACCTGGACCCCCAATGAAGCCATGGCATCCTTGTACGCCTTAGAGGTGACCCTGGTCTGAATGAAAGGTACCAAATGCAAAAATTCCCACAAAGACATGCAAATCCCTTACAACAGTTCTGGAATCAGCACTCCTTTGAGGCCACAGCCACAGAAAGCATGTGCAAGAGTCAACTGCTACTAAGATGTACTTATACGCAGTATCAGAGGAGAAAGGACAGCAGTGATCTAAATAAAAACACACAAGTGGTTTATTAGATATGTACAACTGTGTTTGGGGCGGGCGTGCAGCAGTAGAAGGTTTAATTTGCTGACAAATGCCACATTGAAGGACATATTCACATGTTTGTTTGTACAAACCCCGCCACCAATTTTGTTACTGGAGAAGAGATACAGTAGCTGGCACGCCGGCATGTGATGAGGCCATCCCAGCGTGGGGTGCTGTAATCAAAGTCTGCCTGCGGTCTGCGTTGGGTATTAACCTGTCATCAACGTCGTTAATTCGCACATAAGGAACTTTATCAGGGCTTAAATGATAAGAGTATTTAGAAGGGAAACCTCTAGGGTAATTACCTTCCTTCTCTGTTGCGGCAATAGCTGCAAAGATGTCATCATCAATCTTACTTTTGGATCCTGTAACCGCTGCTACGGCATACGTTGCAACTGCTGTCTTTGCGGCTTCATCCGCGAGACAGTTGCTAACAGTGTGAACTACAACACACTGGTGACCCAGAGTATGAATTACAAAGACAAGTGGTAGCCTCTCTTTAAGCTCAGCCACTCGAACCCAGATCATTTTATGTTTTATTGTGCGCCCTTTGGAGTCACGATAATCATTTTGAGTCCAGAAGGGTAGATTGTCATTGTAGTATTGAACACAGTAGTAAGAGTAACTTACAATAAGAGTGGTCACACTGGGGTCCTTGTACTCTAATACAAGCATCAGAGCAGGGAGCTCTGCCAATTGGATGGTACAGTCCCCTAATGTATGAGTATGCACGACATCGGACTTGAATTCACCATCCACCATAGTATCAACCACTATTATGCAGGCCGAACAATATGCGTGCTTTGAAACCATAGCCGCTTGCACTCTTCCATCAGTTTAAATGATACAACGGAAATCCCAAAGTGGGTGCATTTTCAGAGGAGCAGGATGAACAAATTCATACTGCAAGAACTCTTGAGTCTGCAGTGAGGAATCAAAAATTAACGTGAAATCTGTAGATTTCAAGGACGTGGCCCACTGTATCCACTGAGGGTGCAAAGCTTTGAAATTTGGTACACTGGCTTTCGTGACTGCCTCTAAGGCGGGATACGGAGTAACATCCAAAATGCGTTTACCCTGCGACAGTGCACGTTTCCTAAGAATCGCCATTTGCACTGCTGTCAAAACTTTTTCCACAGTGGAAACCGCAACTCAGCTGAATTGTACAAGTGTGAATTGTAAGCGATAGGGACTGTGTCACCCTCATTAAAAGTGAGGTGCATGAAACCCACCGCCCCAGGTACGATTCTGATTACCAGGTTGGTGCGGTTATCACGGGGTCAGCAAGAATTTAGATTCAAGCAGATCAGCCTGCAAAGATTGCAAGATGGCTGAATGCTCAGGCAGCCAGCACGATTTGGAAAAAGAAGGTTGTATCAAAGCGTAAAGATGACGCTTGTTGAGTTTGTTGCAGTGTTTGTTTTTTAGCAAAAGGCTTAACACCCAAACTGTTACGGCCCACTGTCTTTTAAGCCTTCGTAATAATTCTCGGTAGTTGACTGGATTTGTCAGCGTCGGGCACATCACGCAAAGCATTAGACACTTGGACACTTACCGCATCCCCCTTAACATTTGCAAGGGCCAGATCGTGTACCATGTCAAACGCTACCACGAGTCGCATTCCCAACTCGAAAGCCGCCTCTGGCCCCTGTTTATCCTGAACACGCTTAATGACGGAGGGCAGGACATCCATTAAGGGGGTGCTGAAGCCCCTAGTATAGACTGCTGCAAATATCACATCCCAAGTTGTACAGTCATTTACGTTGGGTACTAAGTCTTTCTGCAAACCTATGGTAAGGATCCTGTGTTTCTCCACAGGAGTAGTATTCGGGAATACTGCTTCTAGTTGGTCGAATTTCTCGGCAAGGCAAAAAGGCATCTCATCCTTATCCTGGGGACGCTTGCCCATGACCGCATTAACCATGACCGGACTAAACTTCAGCCCGCCCGCTCCAACTGGATTCTCTGCCCCATCCGGGAGGTTGCGTGTAATGTAATGAACCAGACCCCAAATAACTGACACAGCAGAGGCATAAAGGGGTCTTAGTTGCAGAGCTGTTAACAACCCCGCATTAGGATGCGGGTATAAGCAGCTAAAAGAGGCCAAGTAGCGGCTGGGATTGACAACGGTCCTTGTCTGACCACCATTATAACGGGTGAGAGGGCGCCATTAAACGAAAAAGCATGCTGCCAAGCAGAAATCAGAACTTCCTATGGAGCGTACTCTGCAGGCGCGGCAGCTGGGGTGTAAGTGTGAACTACACCAGATACAGCGTCCACCGCAGGAAAAGTGACCCATGTAAAACACCTCAAACGGGTACGCTGCGTTACCCGAAACAAAAAAAACAACTGCCTGCCCTTCCAATGAAATTCAGAAATCCTGTAAATGATTACGCACAGCCAAGCGACTGTGTGCTGGGATATCAACAGCAGACATAATGACACAGTGATAGAGAAGTACAATGCAATAGAAAAAGCACACCTAGGTAGTAATTCAACAGAAAACCATTTTAAAATATCAAGCTTGAAAAGACGTATGTAACTATAGGTAGGTTTTATCCGTCACTACTGTCAACCGGAAACAATAGTGAGGGGGTCATAGACTGATATAAGCACTACTCAAGTGTCTCATTAAAAGACCACACTCCTTGGTGGCGCCATGTTGCAAGGATCCTGCTCATACACAGAACTGTATACAGAGACCTAGGACGTCAGTGAATTGTGGTGTACCAGAAACTCAACTCCGTACCTAGAAAAACCCCAACCAGCTAACATCAGTGTCACATTAGCTCTTTGTTCTATAGCAAAGAAACCAATGATTAGACAACCTAGAACATGCGACTTAGGACCATCTCAGGAATGGTGGGAAGTGAGAACACTCTTTTGTTTTACTTTCATACCAGTCCACAACAGGAGTAAATAGGAGACACAGTAAGGTTAAAATATTTATTTTAACGATGTGATCTCATGTGTAGTATCTTAGCCAACATAAGCAGACATATGATTGAAAATAATATGGTCAGCATGAATACAATTCCATAAAATAGAAAAGGAGAAATCATATTACAATGATGGTGAAAACAGGTCCTATAGCGCCTAGTTTTAACACCCCCCCTATATAGGAACTATGTATTATAAACTATAAAAGGTCTCTTAGGCTTTTGTGGGGGACCCCATTACCTTCCACTCAGTAAGAGTAAATTACATCTGGATCAGCGTAGGCTCTCTTCATCTCTGGAAACAGAAATCTTCCAAGGGTCAAGAATCATGGCAAGTGTGTGATAATAAGGACGCCAGAATCTTACTTGGCTCACTGCTGCCAAAATGTTGTGTCTAGAAAACGTTACCCGAACATGTTGAAAAACATCTAACATGTTTTGATAACCATGACGGCTTGAGCACTCACTGTGCAGACTAGTAGCACGATGCAAGTCTAGAGATGTCGAAAACAAACCTTTTCTCATGTGTAGACCTTTGTGAAGGCTAACTCACAAAAACAACTATGCAGTGTCGTGTGCAAAAGCAGCAAAGGGTAAAATGGCGTTTAAACTTCTAACAAGCCATGCTAACATAACATGCATGCAAAGCAGGCCCTAGGCCATACTACAGCGCCACTTAGGGCGAAGTTGTCTATAATGTGGAGATTGAAAGACAGGTGTTCCATGATGGACGATATGGAAGATGAAGTGTCCGTTTATGTGGTTCATGTGATGGTGTTCTTGTGGATGATGTCGATTCCGCCTCTGGGCTTGTGAAGTCTGTCTTGCCTGACAATTTTGTAACGAGGAGGGATAGCTGTGGTAACATCAGGTGCTGATTCAGAGTTCAGACAGGTTACCATGAGAAAAAGCAGATCAAGGGCATTGTTGTGCAGTAGTTCCCAGATATCTGTAGTGTATTTGGTGAGTGAGCGGGGTTCAGGAGTGGTTACAGCAGTGCAGGAGAATGCTCCCTTGGTTTTGTGTGGTGCAGCGAGGCAGCAGGGTGTGGAGGAGTTGCCAGGGTTGAGGGTGCAAAGGGTCACAGCATGATAATGGGAAGAGTGGGGATGACCAGCTTTCCTAGTGCTGGGCACCATCCAGGCGCGGATGGGTTAGACGTGCTTACCTTTGAAGACACATTTACAAAACACACCATAAAGAATGATACCTGGTGCAAATGTATGGGTCATAATTCATGATTTCCCCTCAGTAAAAGATGCATATCTCAATAAAAAAGATTAATAGTTAAAGATACTTCAACTAACAAGGTCAAATAATGGTTTGCACCTTCTTCATTAGAAAATGTAGAGAATTATCTGGAAAGTACTATTTGAAGATGCCTATGTATCTGGGAAAATGTTATAATTCTCACTATTATGGATATCTATTTTGGGTATCAATTTAAACATTGCAGTTGAACTTAGACGTCTCTGAGATGTATTTTTCCAGTCTAGACATTGAGAACGATGGAAAACCGGGAGAACTGAGAGGTGCTTAAACTGAACTTAGGGCATGTAGGCTATCACACTTAATTAGAATCCCATATATCTAGAAGGGCTTTGAATGGAAGTAAATGATGAACAATGGCCATTTGCATACAGCAGTTAAACGGAGGGACCATATTCCAAAAATGGAGTAACTATTAGCACAATATATATATGAAGTATCTGTTATACACTTACTGATGGTATAAGATAAATATTATTGTGTGTATGTGCTCCTCCTCCCCTGTTTTTGAAATTGTCTAAATTTAGCCTGATTTAAAAAAAAAAAAGGTAAAATAAGCAGTTTTCTTATTGAAGAGCAGAACTTACATAAAAGCACAAACTGCAATGTGCTTTGTGCAGAACAGCAGACACAAGGGCAAACATGTAAGTTAACAGCAGACATGCCCTTCATAGGGTAAGCCACAATAAAGTCTACAGTATTTAACCATAATCTTGTTAACAGAAACCTCTAATATGTATTACTAACCCAAGTTGAATAAGGTTCAGTGACATAACAGGTACAAATTGATACCTGGGCCAAAACAATTGACTTTCTAACATTTTTACGCATATTTCATCTATACATTAGACCAGAAACAATCCTCTCAATTATTTAGAGAAACTAGCTGAATATGTGCCAGGATTCTATAACAAATCATTTAATTTCAAGCTGCTACAGATATTATATATACAAGATCCAAGTTTTTTTTAGACCCCACTCAAGCTTGATGCAGTTAGCTAGTACTGTCCGATTAATTGAGGTTTCATTGTTGGTCTATATCTTCAACCATAGCAAAAGCGGTTGTAGCTTCACAAGATAATTTATGTACCCTAGCCAACTTCATCGTGGCAAATATAGTTACTGGTAGTTTTAGGTACAGCCAACAATCTTTTGATCAAACCATTTTCAGCCCTATTCACCCCGGGGTGTTAGCTGAAACCCCATGGATCAGCACCATAAATGGCATATGGGCAGCACTTTGCCTTATAGATTGTCGTGAGCTTGCTAATGGGCTTGTTACCTAACCTAGTCGAAAATCTAAGGACCGCATCTATGGTTCTTGCCAGAGCGGCTTCTCTAGTTATTTTTAGAGGACCCCAGGTGTCATCAAACAATATTCACAGATTTGGCATGAAGAGACTGTATGAATTTTGCATTGTTCACACTAAAGGCTGTATCTTTCTTGTTCCCAGAGCAAAAAACATATATATGTGTATTTGCTATGCTTACCATCAGATCCAAACCCCTCATAAAGGCACAGAACCGATCTAACACTCGCTGCAAACCGATCGCATCTCTAGCCAGAAAACTGCGCCATCAGACTAAATCAGTGGTAGAGCACTGCGGTTGCCTACCCTTGGCAGTCAGTATTAAGATCTAATAGATGTTTCTCAATTCTGTTAACATACAGTCTGAAAAGGAATGGTGCAGGATGCAGCCCTAACATAAACCTCTAGCAAGCTCAAAGGCTTCCATTGTCTCCCCACCTGCAGCAAACATCCCACTAGAGGTAATTTCTAAGTGTATTTCCATCAGAAAATTGACAATACTTATCTTTACCCCGAGTTCGATCATAATACTTCAAAGCTTTGGTCTGTTCACAGAATCTAACGTCAAACTCAAGTCCATAAACACTAAATATATATTTGCTTCCTTGACCACTGGGCACTTGTTTATTAAGAGATAGAAACTGAGACACTGCTCAGTTGTCCTCAGGACAGTGCGAAAGTCAAGTTGCAGCTCCAAGAAAACATTATTTTCATTTGCCCAGGTTTGCAAATGCTCCCACAAAATCCTGCCCATTATTTTGGCAGTAGAGTTTATAAGCAATATTGATGGTAACATTGTGGACACCCCTTAGAGCCTTTTTTGAAGATAGGAAAAAATGATCACATGTAACCATTCTTTGGGGGGCGGGCTGCAATTACAGAGGCCTTTGGAATATTTGCTAGAAGGGGGGCCACAAAGACATAGTTGCCTTGGCTACGGAGGACAGGGCGGATGGCTGCTACGGAGAACCACACCTCCGTGTAGCATCAGGTGATTCTGGCTCCTCCCCCGGGAATGGCGGAGCGTACCTGACGGTGTTTGCACTACCTGGCGAGCAGGCTACAAGCTACTGCTACGGGCCACTGACGGAATTCACCGGACATCGGGCAGACTCGGCTGGTGGCATTTTTCATCTCTCCTCATTGTTTCCCAATTATTGAAGGAGGCTGCTTACAGAGGTTTACGGCTGCCACACGGTGGATTTCCCCTGCAGCATGAGCCGAGCTGATATTAACATCAATCAACCAGCGCGGAACGGCGGAGCTCCGTGAGAGGCAGCCGTGAGGAGGTCAGACGCTCTGTTAGGAGGCGGTGGAGGTGAGGAGACGTTGGGGAAATGGCTATTTAAAACTTAACCTAACTGATAAGAGCTGAGCCATAATCCTAGACATTGGATGCAGCAGGCCTCTGTTCCTATCTCCTCACCATGTATCCAGAACATTAAGAACGCTAAGAAGGATGCAGATAACGGGGGCATGGTCAGTCTAGAAAGTCCAGGTCCGGTCCGGGCCCTGTTTTCAGCCCACAGGATGCACTTAATAAGATGCAAGGCATCACTCAATCTGCCTTATCTAACCTGCCAGATTCCCGAAATTCTGACAAAGAGACCAATTCCAGCTCTGTTAATCAAATTGAGAGGCCAATGCCTAATCTGCAGAACTCCGGGAAGGTTCAATCAAGAGAGCAACGGTCCAAATCTGCAAAAAATCCTGTCCCTTCAACAGCTCCAACAGTACCGATACCCTCGGTTCAGGGTCCATCTCGTCAGCAAGAGGACGTAGTGACAGTGGATTTGATTACTCCCCCCTCCGTATTACTTCCGCCTCCGCCACAGTTGTCATCCTTGCCTCCGCCTCTTCTCAATGCTAATGTCAGTATTGATACTGACTCTAATACACTGATGGACTCTTCAGGAGAATTTCAGATGAGTGTCAAGGACATGCTAAATTAAATTTTAGACGAAGTGCAGGACTTAAAAAGGGTTCATAAAGCAGAATTGGCCTCCCTCAGCCTACGACTGGAGAAATTAGAGAATACTATGGGGGGCTTTCCAATCAAGCTCCAAGAGGCTGGGGAAAGAATTTCGCTCTTAGAAGACCAACTCGCCTCTGTTCTCAAAGAAGTCAAAGTTGCTACTAAAAGTAAACAAGCAGTGGAAATGAAATTAGAGGAGTTGGAAAACCATTCTCAGAGATCCAATCTCCGCTTGGTTGGGGTTCCCGAAGGTCTGGAAGGGTCCCAACCCCTGAGCTGGGTTAATAATTTTATCAAACAAAGGGTCATTCCTGACTTTCAGGGGGACCTCATGATTAGGAGGGCCCACCGTGTTCCACCTCAATCTTTTCCCAACTCAACACTTCCGCGCACGATCCTGATCAACTTTTCAGACTTTTGCATCAAAGAGGCAGTTCTAACAAAAGCATTTCAGCAAAGACAGTTCTCCGTGAATGAGACTACAAAATGTCAAATCTTCTCAGACATGCGTGCCTCTGCGGCTCGCCACAGGAAAGAATTTGTCAAAATGCTGCAATTATTTAAAGCAAAGGGGCGCAGGCGTCTATAGCCAAGCAATCTAAGCTAAGAGTCCTCTTGAAGGGGAAGTTTTTTATGTTTACAGATGTTGATGAAGCCCAGCGGCTTCAGGATCAGATCACTCTGAACGTATAGGGCTAAAATAATTAGAGTCCCAGGATGATATATACACCTAGCCTGCTGTTAGGATTTATGGAATTGTACCAAAATGGTTTGCTTTAGAGAAAAAACTTTTTCATTCCTTTCTCTCTTTCTCTGTTTTTCTTTTTTCTGACTATATGTCTTAGCATGATAACTAAATAGTCAGCTCGTTGGCCAGCATTTTGAGATTAGCTGCAAAGGGGGACGGGTAGCCCACACTCCCGGGAAGGCGGGAGCTGAGATCACCAGGGTGTTATAACATGACACCCAATTTGAGTTGGGGTAGTGGAAGGTGGTGGGTGTGGTGGAGGGGGAAGTCCACCTTCACTTGGGGGGTACTACTTTTTTCTTTAGAAAGTCCTTAGTTTTTATATATGGCTAGTACCTGAAATTTAAAGGTTGTATCTTTAAATGTCAATGGACTCAATAAAAAGAGAAATATGCGTGCCATTGAAGCTTGGAGAAAAACGGAAAATCCTGGAGTAATTCTCCTTCAGGAAACCCATATTTCATCTACAAAGATATCTGGATTTTCTATGTTCAGATTATGGGCAGCTTACCACGGGTTTTCATCCTCTTCGGCCTCCAACAGAGGGACCGCTATATTTATCAATAAAGACTTACAAGCTGAGTATATCAACTCGGGTAGTGACCCATCGGGGAGGTGGTGCTGGGCCTCCTTTTCATTTAGATCAAAACCTTACCCTCTCACATTTGTGAGTTTTTATGCACCAGTGGAGGATAATACTAACCCCCATGAGGAACTCTTCCTAGCACTGAGCAAGATCCTGGGCGATTTAATTGTGGAGGGGGATTTTAATATTCTGATGAACCTGCGGTTAGACTCTACAGTACAAGGGAAGTGGCAGACAAAGCCAAGATCCTTTAAAATCTTGAGGAATTATGAATCTATATTGAACCTACATGATCCATGGCGATTTGCATTTCCGTCTCAAAGGAAATTCACATGTGGATCAGGACTAAGCATGAGCGAATTTTGCGGATCTCGCGTTCGCGAATTTTGCGGATTTGCGGATTCGCAATCCGCAAAATCCGCGAATTCCCGCGAATTTGCGGATTTTTTTTTTTTGTGTTCGCCCGTGTTTCTGCCAGTTCGCGAGGGTTTTGTACACTTTCGCAAATTGCGAACTTACCTGTCGGGTCGCAAGTTTCGCGAACTTGTTGTTTCTACGTGTCCAGCCTGTTTGGGACACTCTTCTTCATCACTGCCACTCTCTGTCACCACTGCCACTCTCTGACTACTCATGCCACCCTCTGGCCCACCCATGCCACCCTCTGTTTCATCACCACACCCTCTGGTTGTCCAGTGTACATTATTTTCGGCAAAGCAAAGCACACCTTCCCTGCCTCAAGTGACCTGAATTAATTTGGGGCTGATTAATGTGTCACAGAATATTTTTTTAGCTGGCACCTGCTTCCTTAGTGCGCCCTGATTAGTGATCTTTTGCACTTGCTAAGTGCTTTCATTGTTGCAAAATTAGTTACAACACCTGCCCTGCCCCAACTGACAATAATGAATTAGGGGCTGATTAATGGATTTTAACTTCCAGCCTGGCTCCTGCTTGTCTCCCTTAGCTGTAATTCAGGACCTTTGTGGCATATGTGTAACTATTCTGAGGTTCAGAGCAGGGTCACATAATAGTTTCAACTGGCAACTGAACTCTGGAGGGGCCCCTCAGGAAGCACTACAGGAAATGGCTACTAATGATGAGCCTGAACTTTTGAACCTGGTAAGTAGTTACTTTCAGTTTTGCTAAGATCGTATTTCTGCAATTTTGCACTTATTCGCGGGGCGCGAACTCACGCGAACAGTGCGAGCAGTGCGAGCAAAATCCGCTGCTCGCGGATTTGCGGATTTTGCGGGAAATTCGCAAATCTCGCGGATTGCGGATTTCCCGAAAATCCGCAAAATCCGCGAGCGGAACGGATTTTCCGCCCATGCCTAATCAGGACGATTTTGTTCCTCCTCCCCCATTGATTTTTTTCTGATTTCTCAGGGGCTAGAGTTCGTTCAACAAAAATTCATTTTTAATGCCTTCTCAGACCATGCAATGCTGACTTTGGAAATCCACCTGGGGCAGGTCTGAGA
Source organism: Lissotriton vulgaris (assembly GCF_964263255.1). NCBI lineage: Eukaryota > Metazoa > Chordata > Amphibia > Caudata > Salamandridae > Lissotriton > Lissotriton vulgaris. Next base: position 1,464,613,426 of record NC_141689.1, on the reverse strand, counting down.
CTGCCGAAACGGTGGATCTTCAATAAGCGATATTTGAACGATAAGGAATGGGTGAAATTGATGGACTCCGAGATTAGACAATTCTTAAACCTGAATATTCTGTCTACTGCTCCACACATAGTCTGGGATGCACTCAAAGCATTTGTCCGGGGGCTCATAATAGGGAAGGACGCAGCTATGACAAAGAAAGCTCAGCTCGAGAAGCTACATTGTGAAGATAAGATCCATGCTCTTAATGAGAGATTTCTAAAAGATATCTCTGTTTTAAATAAAACACTTCTTGATCAGGCCAAGTGTGAGCTCGGCTCTGTCTATAACATCCAAAGTGAGATCTTTTTTCAACGTTCTCAACAGAAGGTATATGCGGAAAGTAATTTCACAGGTAGGCTGTTAGCTTGGCAGGCCAAAGAGCAAGCCACGGCAAATCAAATAAAGACATTGAAATCCCCCTTGACAGTTGCTCCCACAGAAGATCCAAGGATAATTGCCGACATCATGATGGCCCACTACGATTCTATTTATGGTCAACTTCAAAGGGTCGACGCCCAACTACTTGCCACCTTCCTTCAGGATAATCCCTCACCAACCCTATCCGAAACAGATAGCCAAATTATGGCTGGTTCTTTTTCTTTGATAGAATTGGAGGAAGTTGTAAAAAGCTTGGCGAACGGCAAGGCCTGTGGCCCAGATGGATTACCAGTAGAATTTTTTAAGGTCTTTTTTGAGGCAATATCAGAATTTTTTTAGCCCTGATTAATTCCTTATTAGAAGGAGGACCAGTCCCTGAATCTTTTAGGCAGGGGAACATAGTTAGTTTCCCAAAGAAAGGCAAAGATAAGACGGAGCCTAGCTCCTATCGTCCGATCACGCTATTGAATTCGGACTATAAAATTGTTACAAAACTTTTATCATATAGGTTCAATAAATTTGCAGCACAGTTGATCCATGCTGATCAAAATGGGTTCTTGGCAGGTAGGCAACTGGCCACCAATACCCATTTCCTTGCAGAAGCACTAGACTATTTTGAGGTTCCGAAAATTCCGGTTCTTGTGTTATTGTTTGGTGCTGAAAAGGCCTTTGACCTTGTGGTTTGGGAGAAATTGTTTTCAATTTTATATTCATTTAATATCCCACAGTCTATGATACTTTTAATTCAGAATTAATATGAGAATGCGGTGGCCAATATAATTATTAACTCTGAAATAGTAGGATCTATTAAAATCAAGCGAGGCACAAGGCAAGGGTGCCCTTCATCGCCTGTGTTATTTGCTTTTTTTTATAGAACCCCTAGCAACAGCTATTCAAAATTGTGTTGATATTCGTCCTCCAATTCCAGCAATACCTAAAATAAAATTATATGCAGATGACATCTTGCTGTTAATTAAGCCAATGGTGGAGGTACTATCCAAGGTTTTTCAGCTGTTTGAGGAATTCGAAGCTTTGGGGGGGTTATCGAATTAATAAAGGCAAGAAGGAAGTCATACTGAGTGGGAGCGATACAATAAATCTACACCCGACATTCAGCGTTCTGTTAAGTCCACCCCAAAGCGATACTTGGGAATATTCTTTTCCAACTTAATTGAGGATTTATATGAATTGAATTTTGTTCCCTTGATAAAGAAGGTCAAAGGTCTGTTTTCTAGATGGAACTTACTCCCACATGTCGATAATAGGACGTGTTGCTTTGATTAAAATGTCTGTATTACAGTTTTTAAATTTTCTGTTTTCCTCTATTCCATGCACTTTATCGGGTTCCTTTTTCTCTCAGGTTGAGTCAATGTTTACAACCTTCATTTGGGCAAAAAAAAATCAGCGTCTAGCACTCAGCACTTTATATGAAGATTTAGACCAGGGTGGGTTAGCGCTTCCCAACCTTAAAAGTTATTATGATGCGTATTTTGCACAATATTTATCAAGGTTTAAGCCTCCACCACAAGCACATTTTTTCTCTAATATTTTTATCAATCTCATGTGCCATGAGGTTCCGTGACGATTTGAACCCGTGTTTTCAATATTGACGGAAATACATAATTTTGGTATCAATGAACCGCAAATGATCCATTTAGCATATCCTGGTGTTTTCGCTGTGCTACGAGCAAGAGTACTCCTGTTACAAACACATTTCCGATCTACCCATGGCATCCATCTTAGAACATGGCAGCCATTTTGTGTTTCTTGCCCTCACATACGCAATGATCTCTGATTACTTCATTTCTATTAAGGACACGTAGGCTTAGCCGGCGATTCACCTTTCTAGTGACACGTGCACCTTAGAACAGAACACGCTGTAACAGCATGACTCGACAAAGGCTACCTCCTCTGCCCGAGGCCTGTCCTGCTATACTGGTTCTTGTGTTCGTTGGCCTGATCATGATTAGGCGGCCGAAGCCGGTAGCCTTGCCCATTTACAACCCACAAACATCTCTTATCCTGCTTTTCTATCTTCTGCACCTGGCTCTGCTCCTTTCCTTCTGGGCCTTTATTAGGGGGAGGTAACAAAATTTACGATGAGGCGGTCCGGGTCTTGAATGAAAAGTTGACATGAGATTATGATGGAAAAGTGGGAACCCCTCGTTCGTAATGTTTTGACATCAGATATTGTCAACGATTCCTGTGCAACGCCAAATATTTATTGTTTAGGACACAAAGGTTTTGGGAATGTATTACATGTAAAGAATTTGCCTCAAGCTCAAATTTTAGTATATAAGGAGCAACCCTTCTTGTACAAATTGGTCTTTGACGCCACCATCGAGAAGCCCGTGTTTCTGTTTATTTGTGCACCGAGACAGGTGGAACTCCGGGGTCTTCGGGTGTTATCCCTGACACCTCTGGACGGAACCAAAAAGTCCAGAACTCCAATTGGCGCCCAATGTGGGGCGGCGTCATTCGGTACCGGTCCAAAAGCCTGAAGAGTTCGAGAAGCTTCGTGTGAAGATTCCTGAGGGAGGCGCCCCACTTCATCGATCCCGGCATATCGCAAAAGTGGCCCGACGTTCTCTTCCACGAGGGTTCCCGTTCAGGACGGCTGCAGTGGTCCGTTGCCTTGACCATCGCCCTGTCTTGGACCCGAGGTGCAGTCCTTAGTACGGCGAAACGTGACGGGTTTCTCCTTGGTGACGTCTTCAGTGCCTCAGTTAAGTATTTAGTGGTTGCTAAGTTGGTTACTTCGTAAGGGTTGTTAAAATCCTTTTAGTTCTTGGTTTGGTTTGGTTTCGTAAGATTATCACTGGTTGTTCTGGTTACGATAATCTATTGGTTTAGTTTGGGTATCGATACATTTGTTCGCTTTTGGTAGGCCTAAGTTTTTGGTTCGAGTGCACATTTCTGTTTGTGTTTGTTTGTTCTGTACTCCGGATTATAAAATGGTAAGTCGGAAAAATTGTATGTTGTCGTGCTTTGGTTGCAACAGTGATTCCCGGTTGGAGGACTCTTGTCTGGTTCCTCCGATCGGAACTCCCCTATATGATCTTTATTGAAAGTTTGGAGTGGGTCCTATATCTTATAATGAGATGTGGGTCCGATACACTGAAAAAGATGGTGTCCTTAGTTGGCCACTACATGGTAGTTTTGAATCTGAAGTTCTTGACAATTTAGAAGTAAAATTGTTTAAGAAGAAAGCCCGGCTGGCAATGTTTGATTCTTTCCGTTACTGGCGAAAAGAATCTAAACAGAGAGAAATTAAAAGGTTGAAAAAAGAACAGAAGGAGCAAGAGTTAACTTTAGAACAAGCGGCTAAGCAGCTGCAAGATAACGAGTCTGAGAAAGCAATGGAGATAGCTACTAGAGAGCGTAACTTAGCGATAGATAAGTGCTATCCTGCCTTGCCATCGAGTACAACTAAGATAGTAGAGGACCCCGAAAACGATCCTCTGTTGTCTTACTTGTTACGGTCACCCCCACCGTATGCACAGGGTGCTACGGCTCCACCTGTACCGAATGTTCAATTGCCGGTTGATGGACAACCTGGTATTCCTGCTCCTGCCCCTCAGAATCAAGCTCCTGTACCTCCTGTGGTTAATGTAAATGTTCCTTCGGCACCCCCTCTTCCTGGGTTGCCGACTTCTTTGCCTATACCTATGTTGCTTACACCTACTGTTTCACAAGCTACCTTGCCTGATACTCCTACTGTTTCTGGTCTATCTGTTCCAACTGCTACCGTGTTTTCTACATCTGCTAGTATTATGACTCCGCTTTCTGTTCGTCGAAGAATCACTGATTCTGTCTCTAACATTCTGTCTCCTTTCTATAAATCTTTAATTAAGACTCCTACTTCTGAGTCTGTGCAGAGACGTAGTCAGCTCCCAAGTACTGAGGAACGGGGAATATTAGATTCCACGGCTCTCCGATGGATTTCGAAGAGTAGGAGATATAGTACTAGAGATGTACTAGATACATTTATGCAGTGGAACGAACCAACACAACGATATGTATTCGACAAGATGTGCTCTCTTTTACGTGAGGAACTAGAAGAAGATGACTCTGAATCAAATTTAGAAGACTTAATTAAGGTTCAGAAAGAGTTTGCTGCAGGTATGATAGTAGGTCAAAATATAAAAGAAGCGATGGAACTGATTTTAAGTTATAGGAATGATCCATCACTTCGTTCACCGAGGGACTTAGAGAAAAGTAGTACGAAGCAGAATCGCCAATATCCGATGAGAGAGGTTCCTCCAATTTGGCGTGAAGCTGTGCAAGCTAATGTAAACCTTGGTATTGCAGCTGCTCCGGCACAATTCCAGAGAGTGTGGATACACATTCCGTGGATGCGAGCTGAAGTATTGGCAGTGAAACAGGCCTTGCCAGATCCGCGTAAGAATCCTGCCAGATATTATAAGGAGTTGGCGCAGACAGTTGAGGCTTGTGTAATGAATCTAGCGGACATTGACATGTTATTTGGGAATGTAGTTCCGCAACCCATTTGGGCTAAAATTCGTAAAGAGAATCATCCAGTTGCCCTAGGTGGTGATTGGGCAGCTATAATTGCAGCAGATGGTCAGCAAATAGGTGGTTCCAAACCCGAACCTCTAATTGCTAATCTTCCAGGTAGGATAATCGACTTAATGAAGACTTTGATGCCAGCATTGCGTGTTAACTGGGACAAGTTGTCCGCATGCAGGCAAAAGAAAGACGAAAGTGTCTCCGACTTTTTCACGAGGTTCGAAGAGACTTTTGTAGATCACAGTGGTCAGGATATGAGTACAGAAGGAGGACAGAGATTGTTTGTCGATAAGTTCGTACACAATTTGCTACCAGAACTCTGCAATAAATTGAAAGATTCCGAGAGTGCGTGGGCTGTCTCTACAACTGCGCAAATACTTGCAACTGCACAGTATTATGAAAATAGGGATAAAGAGGAGAAAGAGAAATCAGATAAAAAAACGAAAGACTTAAAAACTAAAGTTCTTTTGCAACAGGCATATCCGCCTGGCATGAATCAGACCAATACACAGCAAGGGTCGTATCAAAGGACAGATTATGGTTCTCAGAGACCACAATACCAGTGGAATCAGTGTGCGTATTGTAAGAAAGAGGGTCATTATAAGAATGAGTGTCCAGTCTTAGCGCAAAATAACGCAGCAGCAGCTCAGAGAGGTCGTGGTGGTTTTGTGCAGAATTCTAGAGGTCGAGGACGAGGTGCTATGCCTCCACAAACAAATGATCGCCCTTCCAATCACTTTGATCAGCGAAATGGACAGTCTGCCCAACAGAATAGATCGCAACAGTATCATGTCGAAGACTATTGTGAAAATGATGAGGGATTTCAACAAAGTGAGTACTAGGACAGCCATGGACAGAGAGAGGGAGTAGTATCAGTTCCAGTGGATCAGAGTGGGCCTTATGTCGCAGTAGCAACATCAGGTGTAGTCGAACCGTTTCTGTTGGATACTGGTGCCGCAAAAAGTTCTATCATTCATGCGAAACTCCCTGGCGCACCTTTGTCCGGCTTAACAAATGTTTCCGTAGGTTTTTCAGGCGCCCCTGTTTACAATCCTGTATCTGGTCCTTTGTCTATTTCTGTTGGACCGTGTCAATTGAAAGCACCCCTGATTTTGACGACAGGTTGTAATGAAAATCTGCTTGGTTTAGACTTGTTAAAACGCCTATATGCGACATTGTACTGTTCTCCAGAAGGAGTACAGCTTACGTTGGGTAAACGAATCACCTCTCCGATGTACTTGTCAATGGATGCACTCCCGCCAGAGCTGCGTTCACTCCCTGATACTCTTTGGGCAACTGGTCCTAACGATGTAGGCCTTTTAGAAATACCACCATATGTAGTCACTTTGAAAGCAAATGTCAAATTTCCACGAATTCCTCAATACAAGATCTCTAGTGAAGGCGAACGTGCACTCTTATTGATCGTGCAAGATTTGATTAAGAAAGGGGTGGTTGAAGAAACTAGAGGAAATGTCTGTAATAGTCCTGTGTTGCCAATTTTGAAACGTACTGATCCTTCAAAGCCTCCAGTATATAGATTTGTTATCGATCTCAGAGAGGTTAATAAAATTGTAGTTCCGCAGTTTCCTGTAGTTCCAGGCATTACTGCATTGTTAACATTGATTCCTGCAACAGCTACATGGTTTTCAGTCATCGACTTGAAGAATGCCTTTTTCAGCATTCCGATAGCCGAGGAAAGCAGAGATATTTTCGGCTTCTCTCTAGGAGGTCGAAGCTTCAGGTTTAAACGTGCTCCACAAGGCTATTGTGAGAGCCCATCCATTTACAGTCAGGCATTAAAAAGTCAGTTAGATTCCTTTGTACTTCCTCCAGGTTCTGCTTTAGTGCAGTATGCAGATGACCTTCTAGTGGCTGCCGATGACAAGGAAACTTGCAAAGCAGCTACGATTTCGTTATTGCATCATTTGTCAAATTTGAATCACAAGGTGTCCCCTTCGAAAATGCAATACTGCTGCCAAGAAGTGACCTACCTAGGTCATCTCTTGTCAAAGGAGGGAAGGAAGTTGACCCCAGAAAGAATAAAAGCAATTACGCAGATGAGTGTTCCTCGCACACAGAGAGAAGTACGTGCCTTTCTAGGTATTACCTCTTACTGTAGGCAGTGGATCCCAAATTTTTCTCTTTTAGCAAAACCGTTGGTAGCCCTGACTGGGAAAAATGTTCCGAGTCCGGTGCCATGGTCTGCTGAATGTCAGGAGAGTTTTTCTGAGTTACGAAATGCACTATGTTCAGCTCCTGTATTGGGTACACCCGATTACAGCAAGCCATTCACGCTCTATGTTCACGAGAGAGAAGGTTGCGCGTTAAGTGTTCTGACACAGAGATTCGGTGATAAACAACGCCCTTGTGCGTACTTTTCATCAACATTAGATCCGGTAGCTAGAGCGCTACCTAGTTGTTTGAGAGCTACAGCGGCAGCTGCGGCTTCCATTCGACAATCTGCTGGTTTGGTGATGAATAACATGCTAGTGGTCATGGTTCCTCATGCTGTGGATACACTCCTGAACAGAACCAAGACGCAACACCTTACCAGTGCTAGATTATCTGGCTACGAGCTGACACTGCTAGCGAGTCATATTCAGATAAAAAGATGCAATGTATTGAATCCAGCAACACTGTTGCCGGCTAATCAAGAGTCGAGTGATTCCGAGCCCCATGATTGCTGTTTCAGAACCGAAGAGGAGACAAAAGGACGAATTGATTTAAAAGACACCCCATTGTCAGATCCAGATGGCACGTTGTATGTTGATGGGTCATGCTTTAAATTGGAGAATGGTGATGTGACTGCTGCCTATGCAGTAACGACTTTGAGTACGATTGTGGAGACTGCAAGAGTGAGTCAGAATTCTGCCCAAGCTGCAGAATTAATCGCTCTAACGAGAGCGTGTGTTTTAGCTAAGGGAAAGAGAGTGAATGTGTTCACAGATGGTCAGTACGCGTTCGGCGTGGCCCATAATTTTGGCCGTTTGTGGAAAGAAAGAGGTTTCATTACGTCCCATGGGACTAAGATTCAACATGGTCAGCTAGTTAACGACTTGTTGGAATCTCTAACCTTGCCGACTGAAGTTGCGATTGTGGTAAATATTTGATTTACCGTCCTAATTTCTATGCAGGTAAGTACTTAACAAAAATAACTCAATCGGAAAGAAAGAGGCAGAGTCCGTGGTGTTAGAGTTCTTTAGGGGTTTTATTCCTTAAAAAGGAATGGTCATGGTACCAGATCGGATATCATGTTCCTGCCACCACTGGGGTGCAGGAAGGGATAGAGCAATATTTTATTGACAATACATAGCTTATATACTTAAATCATACAATAGAAACCAATACAGTAGGCGTAACAGCTGAGAGAGACAAGATAAGAGCACACACGTGGTAGTGATACGTAATTAGAAGGCGTGAACTAGGCGTGAACATAGAAACGTCATATGTAAGTGTCACAAGTAGGTGGATACTTAGCAGAATTTGGCAATGTCAGCAGAAATCTGAGGCCTGGATGTGCGCGCAGCTGCATGACGCGTGAATGACGTGGAACTGGAGGGAGCGGGGGACTTGACATTTACACTGGCGGAAAGAGACACAAGTCTGGCATGTCCGATCAACTCGTACCTATATCATATCTGATATCTAATGTTTGGGAACCATATTATCTAGAGGAAAAGGTCTCTTGGGCAGAGGCTATTCTATACTGACTGTGAGTGCGTGTATAAGCGTCTAAGTGTCTGCATGAGATGATAGGGGGCATGGGCCTACCATGGTAACAGAGGCTATGAATTACTTGCACGGAGACAGTGAGGCCGGGCCCTTTGCTCTGCAGCTGGAAGATGTTTACTTGAACTAGTAGGCAGGAATGTATGTTTGAGGAGCGGAACAGATAATTTGAAGGTTGAATACAGTGTTGGCAGGCAGCAGGCTGAGCCAAGCGCCGTTAGCCGCACAGGGAGTAAGGCAGAGGTCACGGGTACAGAGACAGCCCAGGCTGAGGCGTTCAGAATCAGAAGGCAGGAAAAGGCTCGATGGCAGAATTCAGGGCCTACTTCGCCAGAGCTGAAAAACGTGTAAAGTACACCACAAAAAGACGTTGGCATAGCATACTTAGGAACAGAATATTCAACCCATTCAGGGTGGATCTGAAAGAGGACATGTTAACGTTGGACGCAAATGTATTTGCGTCTTCATAGCTGGCACAGGAGGGAAGTTACATGCACTTTAAGCTGGTACATGGAGACGGTGGGGTACACGTTAGGGAACATTTCTTGACCATAAAATTTATATTTCCTCATTCCCTCCTTGTTCCCTACGGGCCCTTCATGATATATCGATTCTCATGAACCGGTCAGTCTGTTCTTGTAACATTATTTGCTCTTCTTTCTTTTTTTCGCGTTTTAAGTGAAAACTGGAATGTGTAATACATGAAGTGGCGCACAGACCACAAATCGCTGTCCCACACTGTAGGCACAGGCAGCAACTGAATACTATGACAAGGGCAATGCCTAGGAAGGATAGGATCTTCCATCCCCAAGCGGTCAACGTTGTCCAGAACCAACCGGACCAAGTCCAGGTGCCTGGATTCTGATGTATCAAACTTGCAATCTTATGAAGACGTGTAATAGCTTTATATACTGTAGGCGCGTTTTCTGGAATGAAAACACAGCAACTTGACCCTATGACCTTACAAGCTCCGCCCCTATCTGCTAGGATGACGTCAATAACAAGACGATTCTGGAGAACAACAACCCGCATGGCAGATTGCTCCTCTGTTAAGTTGCCTAGAGCGGAGGTAGTTTCATTCACTACTGCTTCGAGTGTTCTAGTTAATCTTCGTATCAGTTTACTATTTTGGACGGGACCTGTGAAAAAAAAGAATCCTTTATTGAAATCTGTGTATTGCTCCCATGCCGTTTCAGTATAGTCGACAATCGGGAGATCTCTTCGTAGTCTATTCTTTACTAGATTTGTATTTCTGTGATAATCAGGAGGGGCTAGAAAAACAGGTGGCAGAAGGAATGCAATGTAACAGGTACCATCCCAATCTAGAGGTAAGCGTATGTATGCGGTATGGCCACAAACAAAATAGGAATGACGAGTAGCTCTAAAGGAAGATTTGCCTTGATCACTGAATTCGACCACGGTAGTACATTTGCTATGACCTAAGTGTACTGAACCCTTCTTTCTGACACATAAGTCACCTTTGACTGGTAATACTGACATGGCAGGGAGAACTGGTGCAGCTTCGGATTCGACAGTAAGAATCATAAGGTTAATTGTATAATTACCTAATCCATATACTTCATTTTCTAGATCAGTTCCTATTCTAGTGGGAAGTCCCTTTTTGTCAGGATAACAGGCGTTAAGCAGAACTAAGTTCAAGTTTCCCCAAACCCAGTTTCCCTCGAAGACAGCAATATCAGGATCTAAGGAATTAATTATTCTAAACCATGCTCCACAAGAGCCATTGTGTGTGAACGGGTACGGAAAGAGGGGCAGAACTCCCTTGTATTTCTGATAGGGAGGGAGTCGGCCACATATCCAACAGTTTGTAGCATTATTAGTCTGATGGGAGTGATGTAACATACTAATGAAGGTGTTGTTGCGCAGCGCAAGTCTGTAAGATAGTTCATGGGGGGGTAACTCGCTAAAAGAATGTTCGGCAGTGACATTGTAAGCAGATTGTTCACGCTTGAAGATAGGGTAATATATGGGAAGCAATATACTGGCAACAATAATCAGAAGACTTAGAAAAAACATAATCAATAATGTCACTATACAGTGACTACGGAGTGATTTACAATATGCATGTTTCTTGAGTTGTCTCTCTCTCTCTCTATCTCGATCTAGGGGATACATGTCAGAAACTATTTAACCGATTCACCTAGGAGAGGACTTAAACAATTAAACTGTCTGACTTGCTAGATCGAAGTTTTGTTCGATACTCCTCTTGGGGAGTTTTCTATCTTTTTGGAACTTTGAAGTCTTTTGTATCGAGGCAGTCCTTGGAGGGGGTGGACGAGTCAGTTTCTGGCAACAGTTCATTACATTTTTTAATATGACTCGTGTGGATCCACCCCTTTCGGCCTTCCACTTTGATTGCGGTCCTTGTGGTAAGAAGGACGATCTTCGGCTCCTTCCAGCGGGGCTCCAGCGGGCTTTTCCTGTCGAAGTTACGAATTAAGACTGTATCCCCGGGACGGACATCGTGTGGCTTTACATCAGTGTTGTCGGGGAAGGCTGCAGCAACCTGTGAACGACATGATTGGAGTGCAGACATCAAGGAGGCAAGGTAATCTGTCAGCATGTTACAATCAACATCAGTTATTTTCTTAGGCATGGGCGTCCCCCACATATTCGGTGGTCTGCCAAAGACCACTTCATACGGGGATAGTCCTGATCTCGAATGGGGGACCATTCTCATATAGAACAGTGCAACTGGCAGGGCGACTATCCAGTCGACCCCTTTCTCTTTACAGACTTTAGCAAGGCGTGTTTTCAGTGTCTGGTTATGCCTCTCTACAAGGCCAGCGGCTTCGGGATGTCGGACGCAGTGGAATTTCCACTGATATCCCAGCAGAAGGGAAACCTGTTTCATGAGCTCGGATGAGAATGGCTGTCCGTTATCTGAGTACACGACACGAGGCAAGCCGTACCGTGGGAAGAATTCTCGAACCAGCTGCCTGGCAGTGGTCGGAGCAGTGTAATCTGGGACTGGATATGCTTCGGTCCAACGGGAAAGTGCACAAACAACTACGAGGACATACTTGAATCCTCGACAACGGTCCATCTGGATATAATCCATCTGGAGGGCTTCAAAAGGGTGATCAGGAGGATGGAATCCACCTTGCTCTACAGGGACGCTTTTACCTGGATTGAACTGACAACAGATCATGCAAGTACGCACTTTCTGTTTTGCTGCTGCTCGTAAGTGTTTGTTGTACCAGAGATTCTGTAAACTGTCTAACATAGCTTTTTCTCCTAGATGTGCTGGACTATGTGCTGTATTTATTATGACTTGAACCATAGAGTCGGGGAGAAACCATGTAGATTTTCCCTTCGTCATCCAACCTTCATCTGTCTGGATCCCTCCTAGTTCAGTCCATTTCTTGATTTCATCTGGAGTAGCATGTGTCTGAATATCGATTACATCTAGTGTGGGATCCCTAACTGTCATACAATGTGTCGGTACTATTGTCTTTGTCATATCAGTTGTCTGGGTGTGAGTCAATGCTGTATGTTTTGCTGTTTGGTCTGCCAGGTCGTTACCCTGGGAAATGGAATCTGTAACTTTAGTATGTGCTTTGCACTTCATGATGGATATGCCTGAAGGCAGATGTATTGCCTCTAATAGTGCTTGAATGAGGGGACCGTGTTGGATCTTGGCACCGTGAGAGGTCAGGAAACCTCGTTCTTGCCATAACACTCCGAAGTCGTGTACAACTCCGAAAGCATAACGTGAATCTGTGTATATGTTAACATTTCTGTTCTTGGCTAGTATACAGGCTCGGGTCAGAGCGATGAGCTCTGCTGCTTGAGCGGACAGTGTATCAATACGATATGTTTCTTTAACTTCAGTTTCAGTGGTCACTGCATAGGCGGCCACTAATTCTCCTGTGTTTGTTCTCATACATGAACCATCCACATAAAGTGTCAGGTCTGGATTTGTCAGTGGAACATCTGTTAAGTCTCGTCGGGGCTTTGTTACTGCATTAATGATCTCTATACAATCATGCGGGGCTGAATTAGTCATAATCGAAGGTAACAATGTTGCGGGATTCAGGATGTTACAGCGTCTGATTTCTATGTGTGGCTGGAATAGTGTCAGTTCATAACCTGTCAGTCGTGCTATAGTCAAGTGTTGAGTCTGAGTTCGGTTTAGAAGAACCTCTACAGAATGTGGAACTTGTACTGTTAATTGATGTCCTAAAACAATTAAATCGCTCTGTCTGATCGCTAGGGCTGTCGCTGCAACTGACTTTAAGCACGCAGGGAGCGCCTGGGCTACTGAATCCAATGTACTTGAAAAATAAGCGCAAGGCTTATGTGAACCTGCTTGATCTTGAGTGAGGACAGACAACGCTGTACCATCACGTTCTGTAACAAAAAGTGTAAAGGGTTTGCTGTAACATGGTGTTGCTAAAACTGGTGCTTGACATAAAGCTTTCTTTAATTCCTCAAAGGCCTGTGTATGTTCCTGAGTCCAAGGGAGGGCAGTCGAAGTCGCTGCCTCCTGTGTTGTCAACTGAATAAGTGGTTTAGCTAGAAATGCATATTGAGGAATCCATTGTCTGCAGTACGAGGTGAGGCCTATAAAGGCCCGCACTTCCTTTTGTGTCTGGGGTTGTGGCATATTTACAATTAACTGGATGCGGTCGGGAGTGAGCTGTCTCCCCACTTTGGACAGCAAGTGACCCAAGTACACAACTTGCTGAACACAGAATTGTAGCTTCGAAGGAGACACCTTGTGTCCCTTGTCGGCCAGAAAATGTAAAACTGTCAGTGATGCTTGTTCACATTCAGGTTCACTTCGTGCGGTGATCAGCAGATCATCGACGTATTGCAGTAAAGCAGTGTTAACTGGCATTTGAATACAATCGAGTTGTCTTTTCAGTGCTTGACTATAGATGCTGGGGCTTTCTGTGAATCCTTGAGGTGCGCGTGAAAATTTGAAACTTCGTCCATTTAAACTGAATCCGAAGAGGTATTGGCTCTCTGGATTAATGGGCACACTGAAGAAGGCGTTCTTGAGGTCAATTACAGTAAAGAACGTTGCTTCTGAATCAATAGCAGTCAATAGGGATGAGATGTCGGGAACCACAGGGTACTGTGGAACAATGCATTTATTTAGTTCTCGTAGATCAATCACCAACCGATATACTGGCGGTGCATTGGGATCAGTACGTTTAAGAATCGGAATGATAGGGGAATTACAGATATTGGAGTCGGTCTCTACGACCACTCCTTGGGCAATGAGCTCTTCAATGATTTCCAGTAAAGCCACTACAGCATCGGGTGGTAACTTGTATTGTCTGATTCTTGGTAAAACAACGCCTTGTTTGAGTGTAACACGGTATGGTGTGATGTGCATGCAACCTACATCGGTCGGGCCTTGTGCCCATAGGTGCTTTGGTACATTTTTCAATCTGACATCAAACTCTCGTAATACATAGTGACCCTTAAAGTCACGCAAAAAGAGTCTAACTCCTTCCGGAGAACAACATATCACAGCTCCTAGAGCCTTCAATGTTTTGATACCTAACAGATTTTCTGGACATGATTTCGTAAGTAACAAGTCTGTAACACGTGATAATGGACCCACAGCCAGGGGGACTGGTTTCGATACCTCATTTATAATAGGCTGTCCTGAAAAACCAAGGGAAACATTCTGTGAGCCTGAGAGGGGTGCCCCTGGGACTTCATTATGGCTGATTGTTGTGCGGCTTGCCCCTGTGTCAATTAAAAACTTTCTGTCTTTTCCCAATACTTGACTGTGTACGTAAGGACCCTCTTGATCTACAGGAATCTCAATAAGAGGCAAGCCAACCTCCCTCTCTAGGCTGTTTCATGTGTATCGTTGATAATCGGGATAATCAGATTGGGCATACTGGCACATCTGCCGTGAAACTTGCTGCGTTGCGGCTATGGGCTGTGACTGTGGCTGTGATACCGCTGCTGTCTGTGCTGTATGTGGTGGAGCATGCATAGGTTGTGAATTCTGTGAAGTCTGTTGCTGACCCTGGTCTTGTCTAGGCGGATGCGGTCTTTCTTTAGTTTTACCTGTTGCTATATTGTGTTTCAGAACTGGGCATTCATGTACGTATTGACCTGGCTGCTTGCAATAATTGCATGTCCCTTTAACGGGAGCTGCGGCATTACCTGTCTGGGTCGTACCCTTTCTCTGGCCGTCGGCTGGAACCGACTGGGCCACTAACATTTTCATTTTCGTGTCTTTCATACGTCTCTGTTCGTGATCCTGTTCTTCTCTAATTCTGTTCTGATGGTATTGTAACATTTGTAACATCTGGGATGGCGTATTTGCTTGCCATGTACTTTCAACTTTATATGCACGGTTTTTGACTGCTGTCAGGGAATTCTCGACTAACTTCGATACAAAAAGATGTGGGTACGACTCGCTACCTGGTTTTAGGCCACTATTAATAATGAAACATTTCTCGAATCTTGAATAGAAGTCACTAGTATCTTCATCGTGTTTCTGTTTACAGGCTGAGATTGCGTCCCAGTCTTCCTTTTTGGTGGTCAGTAATCTTGGCAGAACCTGTAATATCAAACCTGGTAATGCTTTAGCTTTCTCCCCAAGGCCTAGCCCTGGGGTACGAAGTTTCTCCTCGTCTTCTATTTCTGTCCATATAATCTTTTTGTCTCCCACCTCCCATTCTCTTTCCTTGAGTTTCTCGTAGATGCCGGTGGGCAGCAGTACCTTTAACATTTTCATGATATCTGCATATGTGTAATCTCCCATCAGTAACATGTCTTTAAGTTCTCTGTGAAAACCTGCAGGGTCTTTATCGTGACAGGGTACTAGTTTCTTCATCTCCAATAGTTCTAACTTGGTCAGAGGTGTGTGTACATACACACGTTTCAAGGTATTATCGGTACCCATAACTGGATGTACTTCTCGTAAAGGGTTCTGTCTTTCTAAACGCTCCATATGATACATTTTTCTTTCTGGGGGCGGAGCGGGAACATATTGTGGGCCTAAGAAAGTGTTATATCTGTGCCGTTGTTCTAGAATTATTTGGATTAACTTGGTACTTAGGCCTCTCCATCTATCCATGAGTAGTGCTTCTAATGTATCGTGTAAGGGACCTGGATCAGAATGTTTATTTCTGTATAACGTGAGGAGGTGCTGAATCATATATATACCTGCTAATTTCTGCTCGTCTGGGGATAGGTTCAGAAATGTCTGCGCTACTGTGTCATCATTGTATATATTAGGATTGTCAGCCCATAGTACTGCTGACCGGGCTAGTTCTTGTTCATCCATAGAATTGAGTACATGGTACCCCATTCGTTCTCGAAGCATTTTATCAGTGTCTTGAAACAGATATTCAGGAGAATTCGGTTTTGATATGCCAGAGAGAAAAACTCTCTTGCTTTCTGGACGAATGCCTTTCCTAAGGTAAGTTCCCTTACCTACATACGCTATCGTATCGGTAGTTATTTCTGGTTCTTCAGGTCCTTCCTCCTCCTCGGAGGAGGCATTCTCTTTTTCTTTTTCGTGTATTTCTATTACTGCTTTTCTTATTTTCTTGTACATACTAGCTATACAATTCACTTTATCATGTTTTCCTTCGGCTATATTTTGACCCCACCTGTTTAGTGCTTCCATTTCATCCTGTTCTGTCTCAGGCCTGTCTCGTTCTCTTATTAAGCAATTTATGAAAAAACGTAATATATATGCTTGAGTGTCAACTTTCTGATGTGCCAGGGCCTCCTTAATACTTTCAGGATTTTCCCCAGTCTGGACAAAATGATATATTCTATCTAGGTGATCAGTCATCCCTGAGAATAACACTAGGTAATCTGTAGCTTGTCGCAAACGTAGTGATGCTATCAACATTCTATCGTCTTTGCCGGGTACTGGATCGTATCTGCAAACTGGAAGTTGTTCTTTGAGTATGTCGAGACGGGGTGACTGGAGTGCAGGGTGCTTCTGCATGTCTCTAAGGTGTAATCTGTGTGTTGCTGGCGGGGTCTGGTAACCCCCAGTTGCACCTCCTGAGGCGGAGGCTTGGGCATTATCCCTCTGTGGAGTCTGTATGTGTACTTGAACTTGTCTCTTAATAGGATCAGGCAAAAATGGATTTGGTATCTTAACCTTAGGTGTGGGAAGTGGTGGAGGTGGAGGAACAACAGGCAGTCGGACGGGGGAACCTTGTTGCGGTAATGTCGGGATATGGTCTGGAGGCGGGTTGCCACCTCCGTCCCCGTCACCGTCAGTAGGCGGGGCGTGTGAATTGGTGTAAGCGGGTGCTACATCGTCTAGATAGGAATTCAGAAATATGTCTTTAGTAGTCCTGTGCTTTACTTTAGTTGGAACCAATGGTGGCGGCAGATTTTTCGGTATTTCTGAAGTGGTTTCAGGCGAACCCTCGGCCACAAGATACATGCCATTTACAAGATTGTTTCGTGCGCGGTCTACTTGTTCTGCTTTTACTCGGATCCCTTCATTAACTAATTCGTTTTCTCGGACTTTATCCGATGCCTCTCTAAGTCTGTCTTCTTTTCGTAGCTCTTTCTCGGCTCGTTTATGTGATTCTTTACGCCACAATTCTATAGCATCTTTCTGTGATTGTCTGGCTTTCTTTCTCCATAGTGCTTCTTCTACTTTCAGGATGCACTCAGCATCCCACGTTCCTGTAACGGGCCATCTGTGTCTTTCTTCTAGGTGCTTAGTATAATCGGCCCATAAATCTAGATACAATATGGCGTCTATGCCATGCTTATGGTACATGAAATTTCCAGGCGTGTCCCTAGGGGGGATAGGAATTTCTTCCTCTAGTATCCCTTTCCTAGTTCCTATCTGCTTTAACTTATTGAAGAACGGCATCTTGTTACTTAGTACTGGATACTTGGTACTGGTTACTTATTCTGAACACAACTAATTACACAAAAACACAATAATGTACATTAAACAATCACTCATACCACGACATTAATCACATGAAAAACATTTTGAACATATATCTCTACCCTATATACTGGATGTACTGCTAAACAGCACAGATACACTGTCGAAGACAGTGCAAGAACTTGAATAACTGATATACTGCTAAACAGTACAGATACACTGCCTAAAACAGTGCAGACCGCGTTTGTGTACGCAAACCCGTCTTTACCGGATACATAATAATGCACCCGTCTAGATACGTCCCAGCAATGGTACTCACCGGGAAGCACGGAAATCGGAAGGCCTCGGAAAACTCGACTGGACTGGACCGGACTGGACTCGACTCGACTCGACACGTGGATACTTCGGAAACTGGTGGGCCTCTTGACACCTCGGACCTTGCTTCTTTCGGCTAGGCTCTGGTCGGGATCCTCCGCACTCCTCACCGCCTCGTCTGGGTGCTGATCGCAGTCTCCGTCACCTCCGTGGGCCAGAGGGAGATACAGGAAATCCTGCGGGTACGCGTAGTTCCGTCTTGACTGATGGCAGGGGGCAAAGCTTGCAACGCACCAACCGGCGCGTGGGGTGGGGGAGGGGTCCCTATTCGGCGCCAAAATAATGTGGTAAATATTTGATTTACCGTCCTAATTTCTATGCAGGTAAGTACTTAACAAAAATAACTCAATCGGAAAGAAAGAGGCAGAGTCCGTGGTGTTAGAGTTCTTTAGGGGTTTTATTCCTTAAAAAGGAATGGTCATGGTACCAGATCGGATATCATGTTCCTGCCACCACTGGGGTGCAGGAAGGGATAGAGCAATATTTTATTGACAATACATAGCTTATATACTTAAATCATACAATAGAAACCAATACAGTAGGCGTAACAGCTGAGAGAGACAAGATAAGAGCACACACGTGGTAGTGATATGTAATTAGAAGGCGTGAACTAGGCGTGAACATAGAAACGTCATATGTAAGTGTCACAAGTAGGTGGATACTTAGCAGAATTTGGCAATGTCAGCAGAAATCTGAGGCCTGGATGCGCGCGCAGCTGCATGACGCGTGAATGACGTGGAACTGGAGGGAGCGGGGGAGCAGGCTGAGCCAAGCGCCGTTAGCCGCACAGGGAGTAAGGCAGAGGTCACGGGTACAGAGACAGCCCAGGCTGAGGCGTTCAGAATCAGAAGGCAGGAAAAGGCTCGATGGCAGAATTCAGGGCCTACTTCGCCAGAGCTGAAAAACGTGTAAAGTACACCACAAAAAGACGTTGGCATAGCATACTTAGGAACAGAATATTCAACCCATTCAGGGTGGATCTGAAAGAGGACATGTTAACGTTGGACGCAAATGTATTTGCGTCTTCATAGCTGGCACAGGAGGGAAGTTACATGCACTTTAAGCTGGTACATGGAGACGGTGGGGTACACGTTAGGGAACATTTCTTGACCATAAAATTTATATTTCCTCAAATGCAGTGCGCATAAAGCAATCAGGGATGATGTTGGTCGTGGGAATGCTTTTGCTGACGAGACCGCTAAACAGACAGCTAGAAATATGATGAGTAGGATGTATGTTGCTACGTCTGCAAGATGGATTTCTGAGTCTGGAATGTGTGAGGACACAGTGGAAAGTGTGAAAGAGATTCAGACAGAGGTGACTGAGGAGGAAAAGCGTGCATGGAAAGAAAGTACGGGTAAATTGGACTCGAATGGGTGTTGGATTGATTTGTCGGAACAACAACGTTGGATGTTGCCTGATGCGTATGTGCTTGCAGTGGTGACAATGGCACATGGAGTAGCGCATATAAGTTCTAAAGGGATCTGTAAGATGTTGGCTCCAGTCTGGAAGAATGATGGGATTAGTAAATGTGCAGAGAGAGTGGTGAAAAATTGTATGGTATGCCTGATGCATAATCCTGGCAAGGGAATCCCTACTCCTGCTGGTCACTTCGCTCCTCCCTCTTGCCCCTTTGAAGTGATTCAGTTAGACTTCATTCACATGGATCGGTGCAATAACTTAAAGTACGTCCTGGTGGTAGTTTGTGCTTTCTCATGATGGATCGAAGCATATCCACTAAAGGACAACACTGCCCTATCAACTGCCAAAATTCTTCTCAAAGAATATTTCCCTAGGTACGGAATGCCACGGATTGTATGGTCAGATAACGGAAGTGAGTTTGTAGGGAAAGTTATGCAGAGTGTGTGTGCCGGTTTAGGAATAAAGCAAAAGTTTCACAGTGCAAACCATCCCCAGTCTGCTGGTTTAGTTGAGGGTTACAATGGCACCCTCAAACTAAAACTCGCTAAAATACAGGCATCCACGGGTTTATCCTGGCCAGACGCACTACCCTTGGCTTTGTTATCCACGAGAGCGACTGTACATTCTAGAGTAGGGCTTAGTCCGTATGAAATTGTCTTTGGCCGTCCCGCTAATATTTGGGGAGTGCCAAGGCCAAAGGAATTTTGTTCTCTGGAATATCCAATGTTAATTGATTACCTTTACGACTTGACTGCTAAATTGAGTCTTATTCACCAACAGGTTTTCGATGCATTGCCAAAGCCACCGGAGAGTCCAGGTCATCAGCTGAAACCAGGTGACCACGTTGTGGTGCGGAACTTCGCCAGGACGAAGAACCTTCAGCCCAGATTTGTTGGCCCCTATCAAATACTACTAGCAACAAGAACTGCTGTTCGTGTGGCCGGACACAAGCACTGGATCCATGCGACACACGTCAAACGTGTGCCCCTGCCACTTCCTTATGACAACTGGATTAAGAAGGGAATTGGTGCATCTGAGTTCGAGCGAACACCCAAGTTTGTCCCTTTCAGCGATGCCGAATTGATAACTGACACTTCGAACTCTGACTCTCCTCCTGAAACTACTTCTTTGACTCCTGGACACTTGCCCTCTGCATCAGAAGGAACTTTGCCATCTGCGAACTTGAACATTGCAACCTCTGCTGATAACATACTGTTTCCTGATCAAACAGTTCCTGCAAAACTAAGATACAATTTACGATCTCGCAATATGGACAAATAAAGCAGGAAACTGCCTATTTTACACATTTGAAATTTTAACACTTTGCCTCCAGCCAGGAAGTTTGCTATTGTTTTATTGTTTTTAAAATTGCCTTGCCGTCTGGGTAGCCGTAGGGTCGTGGCTGTGTGCCTAGTTGAATCTGCGGGGGTCAGACACAAGGTCGATCTTTCTGTTAGTTCTGGGAACTCCCAGGGCTGATAGAGGCATTTTCATCTACGTACACATCATCAGTGGTCGCGAGCGGATTGTAGAAGATGGAGCTTCCTATGCTGCAACGAGAAAATGTGATTTATGTTCGCAGAAACAGACTTTACAGAATTCTTCATAGCAAATGTTTTCTGATGCAATGTGCTATTACATTTTTAATTGTTTTAATAACGTTGGTGGGTGGAATCGTTTTTGGTATAAATTTAATCTTTGTGCCAGTAACTACAGTACCTCCCCTTGATCCTG
Organism: Lissotriton vulgaris; assembly: GCF_964263255.1. Taxonomy (NCBI): domain Eukaryota; kingdom Metazoa; phylum Chordata; class Amphibia; order Caudata; family Salamandridae; genus Lissotriton; species Lissotriton vulgaris. The sequence continues at coordinate 1,464,592,356 of NC_141689.1, read as the reverse complement.
CTACCTCTACTGTTTCTTCTATACACTCTTTTCACTCGTTTCCTGAACATGAGCAAGCTCGACGCTCAGAATTTATCAATAACACTTTCGTACAACTCTTACATCAACACCAACTGGTGGTCAACACTACAGACTGCTGGGTGTGTGGCTTGATACCCCACACTATGGATAAAGGCATTCCTTATCTGGTTTTGCCTTTTAGCTATAATGGATCATTTCAGGCCTTTCAAACCATTTTTGCCTATGCCCTTGAAACCTATCCTCCGCGTCCACCACGTTCCACTAAATATAACTCTGCCAACAAAGCTTTAGTCCAGGGAATTATTGACATGATCAAGGACGTCAATAATACTCCATCTTACCCTAGAGACGAATTGCGAGTATATTTGAGTTGGAACTCTACAGAGTATCGCCTTAGTTTGGGAGAAAGCAAGCGAAAAAGCTCCACTCCAATCTGGGTCGTGCCTCACCGAGGTCAGGTCTATTTGCAAGGTAATGGGAGGAATCCGAGAGCTCAGCTAGGGAGGAGTGAATGCGTTGAGACTTACGTGTTTCCGTCTAACTCTTCCCCTGCTTTTCTTACTGCTAGGGGTACCTACTTCATCTGTCAAGACCGAGCGTACACATGGTTGCCTGCTGACTTTTCAGGTTCATGTTATATTGCTCGATTGTTGCCTCCAACATACACTGCTTCTTCTGACTATCACAAAACCAGAGTAGCAAGAGGTGTTTTCAGCAAGGAAGACACCGCTGGTCAGGAAGCTGGAGACTTCTTCAAAGGTTTCCTTCCGTTCTGGGGGCCTATGGCCAATAGTAGAAACATACGTCAGCTAACACGGGTAGTTGAATCTACTATTACCGAAACTGCTGGTGCCCTTAGCAACTTGACAGCTGAGCTTCAGGCGGATAGACTCATGACGTTGCAGAACCGTATGGTTCTAGACGTGATACTTGCAGATTGAGGTGGGGTATGCAGAATGATCCAATCGAGCTGCTGTGTCTTTATTCCCAATAATGCTCCAACAGTCTATGAGGCGATCTCTAAGCTACACAAGATTTCCGACTCTATACATGTAGACAAGGGAAACTGGTCCTTCATGGAGTGGTTGTGGACTGTGATATCAGCGTGGGGATGGAAGGTTCTGATGGTCATTGGTGTCATCTTAGTATTCCTATTCTCATGCTGCCTGATTATCCAGTGTGGTCCTGCTTTGTGTAGTCTCTGTGCTGCAACCTGTTTTAGAAAACCACCTGCGTTTGGAGAAAAGGCACGAGAAAGGATGATGATACAACAGCATGTCACTGACCTGATGAGCATAGAGTTAGACTCTGACATAGACTGAGTAATTGCCTATGTAAGGGCAAAAGGAGGGTCTGAGGTTCCGTGACGATTTGAACCCGTGTTTTCAATATTGTCGGAAATACATAATTTTGGTATCAATGAACCGCAAATGATCCATTTAGCATATCCTGGTGTTTTCGCCATGCTACGAGCAAGAGTACTCCTGTTACAAACACATTTCCGATCTACCCATGGCATCCATCTTAGAACATGGCAGCCATTTTGTGTTTCTTGCCCTCACATACGCAATGATCTCTGATTACTTCATTTCGATTAAGGACACGTAGGCTTAGCCGGCGATTCACCTTTCTAGTGACACGTGCACCTTAGAACAGAACACGCTGTAACAGCATGACTCGACAAAGGCTACCTCCTCTGCCCGAGGCCTGTCCTGCTATACTGGTTCTTGTGTTCGTTGGCCTGATCATGATTAGGCGGCCGAAGCCGGTAGCCTTGCCCATTTACAACCCACAAACATCTCTTATCCTGCTTTTCTATCTTCTGCACCTGGCTCTGCTCCTTTCCTTCTGGGCCTTTATTAGGGGGAGGTAACGAAATTTACGATGAGGCGGTCCGGGTCTTGAATGAAAAGTTGACATGAGATTATGATGGAAAAGTGGGAACCCCTCGTTCGTAATGTTTTGACATCAGATATTGTCAACGATTCCTGTGCAACGCCAAATATTTATTGTTTAGGACACAAAGGTTTTGGGAATGTATTACATGTAAAGAATTTGCCTCAAGCTCAAATTTTAGTATATAAGGAGCAACCCTTCTTGTACAAATTGAACAGGCTCCTAGACACTGCCCGTGTGTAGTTTCTGTGACTTCTGTGTCCCTGCAGTAATAAACCTTTGGTCTTTGACGCCACCATCGAGAAGCCCGTGTTTCTGTTTATTTGTGCACCGAGACAGGTGGAACTCCGGGGTCTTCGGGTGTTATCCCTGACACCTCTGGACGGAACCAAAAAGTCCAGAACTCCAGCCATGACAGTCAAATTCACTCTCCTCTACTAATGTTTAGATCTCCAAAGTTGGTTCGTTACGAGAGTCTCCAATGGCTTTTCAAAAGAAGGCAGGCTTTTTTAAAAAAATACTCCATTCCGGTATTCAATTCCACTTCCTTATTAGAAGAAATCCTCCCTCTGATGGGTGTTAGACAACCCACATATTTAGCCATAAAACGGGCGGCAGATGGCTATCTTAAAATCTCTGATTTTATAATGAATGGCAACTGGGTGTCTATTGCTGACATGCGCCAACTAATGACTAATGACTTTATTCTTATGAATTCTTATGGCACCTTATTTAAATATTTTGCTGAAATAAATGTCACCCCCTTTTTAGCTCAAAATCAGTTGGTGGAGGATTTATTAGTTAAGACTTCTGATAGGAAGCCAGGCGCCTGGAAGAAATATTTAGCCTCCATTAGGGGGCTGATCTTGAATCTAAAGCTTTGAGGAAATGGTCAGAGCAGGAGAATTGTGTAATTTCTCCCCATATTTGGTCTACGATCAATAGGTTAAACTTTACTTACTTAAGAGGTGCAAACTGGCGCAGGATGCTATTTTTTAGTAAATGGCTGCTGTATCGATCTCCAGCCGCCCTTGTAAAGATGTACCCCAATCAGTCCTCCCAATGCTTCCGATGTCTGAATTATCCTGCTGCTAATTGATCACATATTATGCTCCATTGCCCCAAAATTAATGTGTACTGGGTGGAGGTATTTGAGTATTTGGAAAAAGAATGTGAATTACACAGGCTAATTTTATTTGGTTATGATCCTGACCTCCTTTGCTAAGTTTCAGGGACTAGATTTTTGTATATAGCTATGGCAATTTCAAGGTCACTGGTTTTACAAAAATGGCGCACGGATTCAATTCCGTCAGCCCTGGAATGGGGCAGAAGATGAGAAGGGTGAAAAAAAGTGAATATACCTATGCAGCAAGAATTGGAGGACTTAAGAAATTTAATACAGTATGGGGCTTCAGTTTTGACTAATAAGTAGAGGGAAGGACTGCATTTGCTGCCATATGGTGGAAGGGTGGAAGCAGATTTTAGACCTTGCTAAATATTTTTATATCAATTTATTGTGTAAATGTGTATAGGGGACTGTTTCTATGTGATTTTTATAACTGGTGTAGATCTTTTTGTAGAGTGTTTAATAGATTCTTAGTGACTTCATGATGATTTGTATTGTCAAGATAGACTTCTTAACTCTGTTTCTTTTTTGTACGATATAATACTGTAGATGTAAATGTTTATGTGTGATAAAATCCGGCTTCAATAAAAAAAAAAAATAAGATAAAAAAAACAATCCATTGGGCTCTTGATGATTCTTATTTTTATTTTTTATTTTCCCAAATCCTTACGACATAAGGGAAGGGAGTTGAGGAAATAAGAAGAATGGGAAGGAGATCATCAAGAGCCCAATGGATTGTTGTTATGTTTCTTGAATGTATATTATCTAATATAGATTGTGATAAGTGGTGTGCTGCAAACATTACTTGATATACTGTTCAATCTTAGGATTGTATGTAGGGAAGTAGGGTGTTCTCTTCTCTCAATTGATTTGTAAGCACCCAACGGGATTACATTGAGGGTTTTCAAACAAGTGTGATTTCTATATGAGCGCTAGAATCTCCTGTTCACCCAGTGTTAAAGAATATAATAAACAAAGCAGATGTTTTTGATAAAAAAAAGACATAGTTGCCTTGAAAAACTCTGCTGGTATCCCATCCAGCCCTGGAGCTTTCCCTGCAGGGCATCTATTATTAACTTCTATCACATCACTCAGTTCAATCTCTAGTTAAGTAAAGGGCATAAAAGAACTTGAGGGTGCTGTAGATGAAATTGGCTGGGCCTGAGTATAACTGTATGAAATATCTGACCTAGACTTCTGGTGAAATCACTGTATAGAGCCCAGTTTCATGGGTTTTCTGCAGATAGTTACGATTCACATCTGCCAAGAAAGTTTGTTCTCTTTTACCTCACTAGCCATTATTAAAGTATGATAGGCTTCCTCTCGACTTCCTTTTTTAAGGACCGTTAACACCTTCTTGTACACCTTCTTACAACTACGTACTCACTCTGTATCTCTGGAAATTGCTTTATGCATGAACAACAACTGATTGTGAGCCTAAGTGCTATTAGAGTCCGAACTGTTTCACCGTGAGTACTGTTTGACAGTAAGCATTTTGTGTGCTTTCCCAAAAATTATGTCATAGCGGTTGATTGTTGTAATGCCCCCATCTCATCATGAGACAGCAAAAAGTCAGGAAAAGTGGTGCCCACTAAGACTGATGGAAATGGGTCTTCCCCAACTTTAGAGCAGCTCATGGTCACCCCCATATTATTCATAAACGCTAACGGTACAGGATTCTGTGCACCTGCCTGTCTATAAAACTCAGTTGAAGATCGACATAGCTATTTGTTTTTGGTCACTAAGAGGAGATTCTAGTAACTCATGAGAGAAACTCAGGGCTTTTGGTCAGGAAAGGACAATGGGTGCACAACCTAAAGTGGACACACTGGCAGGGTAAAGCAAGTAGAGTGCTGCACCATTGGTGAGTGGAGGGCCCTAAAACCACTCAATGTTTGGTGGAAAACCACCAAAGAACAAGATTAACAAGTATTCCCAATGCACTCAAAAGTAAAACATATATACAGTAATTTTCAGACAAATACACAGTGTACAAAGCAACAGAGGGATGTGGGAATCTCCAGAGGAAGAGTAGTCCAATGGAGTCCTTTTATTTAGTACAGCCAGCCGACACGTGTTTCATCGCGATTGCGAATCCTCAGGGCTTTGTATGGCTGTATAACACCAGAAGGTCGCTCCGCTGGTGATAATTCCGAACCAGCCGGGCCCTTGACCATAGATGAACGAGTGTAAAAGCTGTCGACCCTTGTGTGCGATAATGGTTTCTTGTAAATTAAGGTATGTAGGTTCAATCGGCACTTTCTTAAAGAGGCTGCATACGGGTTGTGAATGAATAAATCTCCAGCCTTTCAGGGGCTTCAAACTGCTAGTGTGCAGTCAACGAGTCGGGTGCGACTCACTGCTAGGATAAATAGCCCGTCCGATGTGTTTGCAAGCGTCGCCGCGTACTCCTCCGGTATGTGTTTCTCCGGTATTCTGTTTCCGGCTGGGTCGGAATTATCACCGGAGGAGAGACCTTCTGGTGTTATACAGCCATAAAATGCCCTGAGGATTCGCAATAGCGATGATACACGTGTCGGCTGGCTGTTGTACTAAATAAAAGGACTCCATCGGACTACTCTTCCTCTAGAGATTCCCACATCCCTCCGTTGCTTTGTACACTGTGTATTTGTCTGAAAATTACTATATATATGCTTTACTTTTGAGTGCATTGGGAATACTTGTTAATCTTATTCTAGTAACTCATATTCTTCAATTCATTTCTTAAAATATTGTGAGAATAAAATAAAATCAATTAAACTGAACCAGCCCCTCCCAATAAAAGTAGGGGTGTTAACGGGATCAGTAGTCAAGGAATCCAAAACAAACTTCAGATTGCATTTCATGAGTAACAGATTTAGTTCTTCTCCATACGGGCTATCACTGAAATGTGTGATAGGATCCCCTCCCAACACCCACCATACCACAAGACTCTACTAATGAAAGTTGACAATTTTTCGAATTGAAATCCCCCATCCATGCTCCTCTATTTTTACTCACTATCTTCATGCAATGATTTGACCATCAATGTATTACTTGTGTAAAAGACATTATTACAGACATTATTCAAAATAGATAATTTGTTGGGCAGCTTATCAACAGATGTTGATAATAGAGAGAGTTGAGATTTGTCCATATAACCCGACATGATAAATTAAGAGAAATTAGTCTGATTAAGCCCTTGTTTAGCCTTACCCATAGACTCAATCAAAACAGGCTTGTAGATATAGATATCCGGAAGTAGGATGGAAAACACACGCGGTGTGGGAGCTTCGATCTGTGTCCAGAAATTAAAGCCAGTGACTCAATTAATCGGGTATTTAGGTATAGATAGCCTGTGGAATCTAGCTAACAGAGATCCGTGGCGCGTGTCGGTGCAGCGCGCAGCAGCAGGACAGGGTGAGTCTGTCTGCCAGGGCCAAAGGTCAGATATAGATATCATCCAGATATCTATATCTACAAGCCTGTTTTGATTGAGTTACTGGCATTTATTAAAGGCCACAGGTAGGAGCGTCCACACCTCCTGTGTTCTGTATCCTCTTTCTGAGATCATACAAGACGGCACACACTGCTGTGCACCTGCAAATCTTTACTATGCATTTACTTGACTGTTCACGCTGTGCTACTCTCAAGATTGCCAGCCTTCCTCCACCCTCATTTGGGCACCCGACTGGGTCCTATGTAAGTATCCTTTTCTTTTCTTTATCACTCGCCAGTGGCACACCACCTTCTCATGGCTGCACAATTACGGCCCCAGATGTCCCTACATCTCTAGGTCCTGAAGAAACCCTACATTGCAAAAAGGGTTGAAACGTCGCGAACAAAGAAATAAAGCAAACCATTAACCAGCGCCTTTAATTATATATAGTCGCGGTCCACATTATGTATATCAAAATGGTCGACTTTATAAGATTTTGGAAGCCAAGCACACATATCACAAATATGTCACCAATGTTTTAGGATCCAGTTGCACTGGGGACACCTCGCACCCGTATACATTTCTTTTTGTATATATTTGATTAACTCCTTTCTTTAAAAAAATACATGACAAAACAACTGTGATAACATAAAGAAGGTGCATATGGTCTTTTCTCCCTTTGACATCAATGTAACCCTTTTCATTGCGATTGTGGATACGCATATCAGTATAGATCGCTACATTGTTCCAAGGGAATCACTGTTTCGAACAACACAGTCCAGCACTAGAATTGTGAATAATGACATTATGCTAACTGCATTTCTCTAGTTCATCTAGAGAAGGCTCCACATTTTGTAGGTGGAAGAAGTTGTTTTTATCCCTGGCACTCTTCAGTTATGTGAGCAGTTTTTTGCCACGTAATACAAATCAATATTACAATTTGGGGAGGGGGGTCATCTGTGAAAATGGCTGATTGGGGCATAATTGGAGATCAAAAAGTACTACTTTAACATTTGGACAGTCTGTGAGCATCTTGGTATGTTGTTCAATGCTCACAGTTTTCCTTTTTATCCATGTCATTTTGGTGTAAAGACTGAATTAAAGATGTTCCCATAGCTGGTAGGAGTGGGCCACTCACAGTACCAGTTTTATAATCCTTCTGGTTAACTCCGTATCTTGGAGTCTGACACAGTATTGAAAAAAAGAATATTCCAAAAAGTCCTTGCCAAACCTGAGGCCAACGCATCCATTGAGAGGGTGAGAAGTGTGAAATTATTATAAGTGTTTAGACTAAGTATGGGCGTAAAATCTGTTTCATGGGCGAATTTGCGGATTTATGGCAATTTAGCGATCCGCGAATCGTGCGAATTTGCCCAAAAATCCGCAAATTCGTAAGCTACGAATTATTTTGCTTGGTCGCGCTTGAAAAATACAATATCACGCGTGCGATGTTGGCTTACCGTGATACTGAGTCCACCGAGTTGTTTTTCTCCCGGTTTGCATGTGCTGCTCCATTTTTAATCTTGCTGCGTGATCGCGCGAGAGTATTTCGAACGCAATTACGTTATCGCGGCTTGCCATCTTGCACAGCGAGAGTTTGACAACGCGAGTACGTCATAAAGGCCCGCGATCACGCATTGCCGGAGTAAACAATGCCGAGCACGTAGGTGCACCGTGCAGCTGACTTCCAGCGGGAGATTTAAACAGCTTGCGTTCCCAAAATTGCAAAAATTGCAATTCTGCACAAGAAATCCACCGCAGGAAGCATAAACCTTGTGAAAATGATGATTTTGATCAGAATAACTCCTCAGATTGGCATTTGGCTGCACTTTTTTGTGCAAGGAGTCCATTTTTCGGTGGGTAGGAGGAAGGAAGTGCCCCAGAGTCTCCAACTTCCTGTTCCTATCCAGCAGGCTCCTCCCAGTGCTTTGTCCATGTACTGGTAACTTTTCATTTGGATCTGGAGCTGGAAGGATTACTTTTTGTGGATGCTGCTGGATATTTGTATTTGAGGACTTTTTGGACTTAGGAGTTTGGATCACTTTTAGATTTGAGATTTTACAAGTAAGTTGGTGTTGATTGTTTGGGGCATTGCAGTTGCTGCAACTACAATTTTAACACTTGTTCACAACTTTAAAAAAAATATATTGTTGGGTAGCCACAGTATCCAGTAGGCCCAGGGTTAGTCATGGGTGCATGATACAACTGTTTCTGTGAGTTTTGTTGAACTTAAATCTCATTTATGTCATGGAATGTTAGCCCACTGTTATATGTGTTTTTTTATTTTTTTTATTTTGGGGTTGCCTGTAAAGCCTCACTAGCCACAGTAGGCCCAGGGGTAGTGAGTGGTGCATGGGCCTAGTCTTTCTGTGGGGTGTCTTGAATTTAAACATCATTGAAAGCATGGGTGGCATTGGAGTGTTGAGATTTTTGTGTTTTTCGACTTTTTGGGGTGTTGTTGGGGCCTGGCCATGTGGTGGGGGTCAAGGGGCCATTTTGAAGCAAGGCAGTGTGTTCAGGCCTGCACGCAGTTTGCCTTGCTTTCAACCATTATGCCCAGAGGTACTCAGAGGTGCATGGGCCTAGTCTTTCTGTGGGGTGTCTTGAATTTAAACATCATTGAGGGCATGGATGGCATTGGATTGTGGTGATTTTTGTGTGTTTTTCGACTTTTTGGGGTGGTGTTGGGGCCTGGCCATGTGGGTGGGGGCCACTTTGAGGCCTGGGACAGGCAGGGCCTGTCCATGTGGTGGGGGTCAAGGGGCGATTTTGAAGCCAGGCAGTGTGCTCAGGCCTGCACTCAGTTTGCCTTTCTTTCAACCATTATGCCCAGGGGTACTCAGTGGTGCATGTGCCTAGACTTTCTGTGAGGTGTCTTGAATCTAAACATCATTGAGGGCATGGATGGCATTGGATTGTGGTGACTATTGTGTGTTTTTTGACTTTTTGGGGTGGTGTTGGGGCCTGGCCATGTGGGTGGGGGCCATTTTGAGGCCTGGGACAGGCAAGGCCTGGCCATGTGGTGGGGGTCAAGGGGCAACTTTGAAGCCAGGCAGTGTGCTCAGGCCTGCACCCAGTTTGCCTTGCTTTCAACCATTATGCCTAGGGGTACTCAGTGGTGCATGGGCCTAGTCTTTCTGTGGGGTGTCTTGAATTTAAACATCATTGAGGTCATGGATGGCATTGGATTGTGGGGATTTTTGTATGTTTTTTGACTTTTTGGGGCGGTGTTGGGGCCTGGCCATGTGGGTGGGGGCCATTTTGAGGCCTGGGACAGGCAGGGCCTAGCCATGTGGTGGGGGTCAAGGGGCCATTTTGAAGCCAGGCAGTGTGCTCAGGCCTGCACCCAGTATGCCTTGCTTTCAACCATTATGCCCATGGGTACTCAGTGGTGCATGGGCCTAGTCTTGAATTTAAACATCAATGGGGTGTCTTGAATTTAAACATCATTGAGGGCATGGATGGCATTGGATTGTGGTGATTTTTGTGTGTTTTTCGACTTTTTGGGGGTGGTGTTGGGGCCTGGCCATGTGGGTGGGGGCCATTTTGAGGCCTGGGACAGGCAGGGCCTGGCCATTTGGTGTGGGTCAAGGGGCAATTTTGAAGCCAGGCACTGTGCTCAGGCCTGCACCCAGTTTGCCTTGCTTTCAACCATTATGCCCAGGGGTACTGAGTGGTGCATGGGCCTAATCTTTATGTGGGGTGACTTGAATGTAAACATCATTGAGGTCATGGATGTCATTGGATTGTGGTGATTTTTGTGTGTTTTTTTACTTTTTGGGGCGGTGTTGGGGCCTGGCCATGTGAGTGGGGGCCATTTTGAGGCCTGGGACAGGCAGGGCCTGGCAATGTGGTGGAGGTCAAGGGGCCATTTTGAAGCCAGGAAGTGTGCTCAGGCCTGCACCCAGTATGCCTTGTTTTCAACCATTATGCCCAGGGGTACTCAGTGGTGCATGGGCCTAGTCTTTCTGTGGGGTGTCTTGAATTTAAACATCATTGAGGTCATGGATGGCATTGGATTGTGGTGATTTTTGTGTGTTTTTCGACTTTTTGGGGTGGTATTGGGGCCTGGCCATGTGGGTGGGGGCCATTTTGAGGCATGGGACAGGCAGGGCCTGGACATTCGGTGGGGGTCAAGGGGCCATTGTGAAGCCAGGCAGTGTGCTCAGGCCTGCACCAAGTTTGCCTTGCTTTCAACCATTATGCCCAGGGGTACTCACTGGTGCATGGGCCTAGTCTTTCTGTGGGGTGTCTTGAATTTAAACATCATTGAGGTCATGGATGGCATTGGATTGTGGTGATTTTTGTGTGTTTTCTGGCTTTTTGGGGTGGTGTTGGGGCCTGGCCATGTGAGTGGGGGCCATTTTGAGGCCTGGGACAGGCAGGGCTTGGCCATGTGGTGGGGTTAAGGGGGCATTGTGAAGCCAGGCAGTGTGCTCAGGCCTGCACCCAGTTTGCCTTGCATTCAACCATTATGCCCAGGGGTACTCAGTGGTGCATGGGCCTAGTCTTTCTGTGGGGTGTCTTGAATTTAAACATCATTGAGGGCATGGATGGCATTGGATTGTGGTGATTTTTGTGTGTTTTCGACTTTTTGGAGTGGTATTGGGGCCTGGCCATGTGAGTGGGGGACATTTTGAGGCCTGGGACAGGCAGGGCCTGGCCATGTGGTGGGGGTCAAGGTGCCATTTTGAAGCCAGGCAGTGTGCTCAGGCCTGCACCCAGTTTGACTTGCTTCAACCATTAGACCCAGGGGTACTCAGTGGTGCATGGCCCTAGTCTTTCTGTGGGGTGTCTTGAATTTAAACATCATTGAGGGCATGGATGGCATTGGATTGTGGTGATTTATGTGTTTTTTGACTTTTCGGGTTGGTGTTGGGGCCTGGCCATGTGGCTGGGGGCCATTTTGAGGCCTTGGACAGGCAGGGCCTGGCCATGTGGTGGGGGTCAAGGGGCCATTTTGAAGCCAGGCAGTGTGCTCAGGCCTGCACCCAGTTTGCCTTGCTTTGAACTATTATGCCTAGGGGTACTCAGTGGTGCATGGGCCTAGTCTTTCTGTGGGGTGTCCTGAATTTAAACATCATTGAGGGCATGGATGGCATTGGATTGTGGTGCTTATTGTGTGTTTTTCGACTTTTTTGGGGTGGTGTTGGGGCCTGGCCATCTGGTGGGGGTCAAGGGGCCATTTTGAAGCCAGGCAGTGTGCTCAGGCCTGCACCCAGTTTGCCTTGCTTTCAACCATTATGCCCAGGGGTGCTCAGTGGTGCATGGGTCTAGTCTTTATGTGGGGTGTCTTGAATTTAAACATCATTGAGGGCATGGATGGCATTGGATTGTGGTGTTTTTTTTGTGACTTTTTGGGATGAGGTTGGGGCATGGCCATGTGGGTGGGGGCCATTTTGAGGCCAGGGACCGGCAGGGCCTGGAAATGTGGTGGGGGTCAAGGGGCCATTTTGAAGCCAGGCACTGTGCTCAGGCCTGCACCCAGTTTGCCTTGCTTTCAACCATTATGCCCAGGGGTACTCAGTGGTGCATGGGCCTAGTCTTTCTGTGGGGTGTCTTGAATTTAAACATCATTAAGGGCATGGATGGCATTGGATTGTGGTGATTTTTGTGTGTTTTTTGACTTTTTGGGGTGTAAAACTGATGTTCCCCCGGCTTCCATTGCTTTTAGGTGCACAAGAGAATCACCAGTGCCAGGATGAAGTCCTGCAGCGGTGTGTGCAGCACAATGTCATGTGACGTCACATGCGGCCACAGACAAGACAACTCTGCAACTTGTGCAACTGCGGCCTGCTGTTCTGACATCTCAAGAAGATGGCCCCAAAGAAAGTTGGCCATAGCACCTCAGCGAAAAAAGTTGCCACTGCCAGTAAGAAAGAGCAGAAGAAGCAAGTGGCACCACCTACCAAGGAGACTGGTGTGCCCACCGACACCTTTTTGGGGAAAAAAAACTACGCTTGCAGCATGCAGCGGTGTCCGCTGGGGACCAAGCTGGAAGCAGCACCTCCGCTCCATTGGGCTCAGTGCCACCACGCCAAGTTGAGTCCAAGAACATGAGTGCTGCTGCAGCAGTCACTTTGTTTGTTCAATCACCATCGACCAGTGATCTTGGCTCATCACAAGAAAGTACTATCTAATCAATGCCGGGTATAACTCAGCTGACGAGTGTTCAACAACCACAGCCGCAACCCCAAACACTGGTGCAACTAGTACAAGCGCAAGTACATGGGCAAGGAGAGGTGCATTGAGAGGTGCAACTAGAGGCTCATGGAGCGGCACAACTGCCTACAACGCTTGTTCCCCCAGAAGTAGGGGCACATCAGGAAATTGATATTCAAGAGGAGGTATCATCCTAGGAAGCCACTCCTCCTGATAATGATCCATTGTCTTCTAGATCCCCAGCAATAAAACGGTCAAGGAGGGATGCTACTACTACTACAAGTTCTTCTTCAAGCCCCCTTCATTCTAATGACCTTGATCATGATTGGAACCCAGCAATGCAGTCTGAGAGTGAGTCACGCCATGAGCCGACAAAGGTAGCTAAGCCTAAAAGGAAGGCTCCCGCAAAGCTTCGACTTATGGGTGATGACAACGAACAAGAAGTGGTGTCTTCTGCTGCTGATGAACAGTCTGACGATGACCCAGGCATCACAGTCGTCACTACAGCCCCAGCGGGCATGCAGCAGACAAACATTTTGACCCTATCCCAATGGCTGCTGAGCGGGATATGGGCGGCGTGGCACTGGTACCACCACTGTTAACTACAACACCAACACGACCTACAGCTTCCATCTTTTTTAGTCAGATCGACCTCAAGTAGTGGTGCTGTAAGTGAACAACAGAAACAAATTCAGCCACGCCCATCCTCTACTTCATCTGGCATTGAAAGTCAAAGTAGCACCACCACCACCAGCAGACATCACCCGTCCCCAGTTTGGGACTTCTTTACTGTTAGCGCAAAGGCGGAAGACATTTTTGTTTGTTCGATTTGTAAAGTATTAGTTAGTCGGGGTAAGCTTGGTACCAACGATGGTACCGGAGGCCAGAGAGGTCATCTCAAACAACACCACCATATCCAGTGGTATAAGCACCTAAGTAAGATCGAGGAAGCCCAACAAAGTAGAATTGATCCAAATGTATCCACTCACATTGCATCTGATGCTGACGAGGGGCTGATTGTGCAGGGGGGAATTAAAAAATTGAGCAACATTTTTTCTGGTACACCCAGTACCCCTGGCAGCAGCACTGCAAAGGTAGCACCCACACCATCTACCCCTGCAACATGTATGAGGCACACTAAGAGTCTGGGACAGACACCAATGCAAAAAAGTCTATCAATGAGCCTAACTGGTTTGAAGTCCGCATCACCATCATCATCGTCATCACGTAAAACGGTCCAGCCCACCATTAGTAGCATGTTTTGGTCGGAGGCGCCATTTGAACGTAACCACCCAACGGTACATCTGTATAACGCAAAGATGGCTAAAATGCTAGCGCTGGACCTTCTCCCTTTTTCTTTCGTGGAAGGGGTGGGGTTTCTAGAATTAGTGGCAACAGTCTGCCCAAAATGAAAGGTTCCTAGCTGGTCCTATTTTGCCAGAGCTGCGGTTCCAGCACTACATCAAGATGTGCTGGAGGTGATTGGGGCAGCTTTGCAGAAGAGTGCTGTTCACACTATCCACTTGTCAACAGACATGTGGACCAGTTGCCAAGCCTTTGATTACATGTGCATTACTGCACACTGGGTATCTTTTGCAGGGGTTCGAGTCAGAGACAAGTCAAGTGCAGTTGTTGACCTGGACACACATTTTCAAGGTACTCGAAAACATGCAACATTAGCCATGTTTGCCATGGAGACATCTCATACTGCAAAAAACAATTTGGATGAGTTTAACAGTAAGGTCTCTGAATGGCTGCAACCAAGAAATCGCATAGTTGGTTATGTTTCCACAGATAATGGCAGTGATAGAGTTAAGGCCATGCTGCAAGGTGACTATTTCAGAGTGCCGTGTTTGGCGCACTGTATAAACCTGGTTGTGCAAGATTTCTTGAAAAATGAAAACACAGTCAAAAAGTTACTGACCACCTGCCGAAGAATCTGCACACATTTCAGCCATTCTTTTAAGACCCGGAAGGAGCTGAGGAGCATTCAACATGAACGTAAAGTGCCAGTCAAAGGACTCATCCAAGAGGTGGCAACACGTTGGAACTCAACCTTTTACATGCTTGAGTGTCTGTCTGAGCAGTGCATGGTAATCAATGACTGTCTTTCAACTAGGTTCTACTATGAAAAACATGAGGCTAGAGTTGGAGGAATGGAAGCTAGTTAAAAGCCTGACAGACATGCTTCGTCCTTTTGAGGTCTTCACGCGTGAAGTCAGCAGGGAGGACTGTTCTTTGGGCAAAGCTATCCCATTGTTGGTCATGCTGGAGCAGCAACTGAAGGCGGTGTGTTCAACGTTCAGAGATGCTGGTGATGAAATGCATGACGCATATCAGTTGGTGGAGAGCTTATTAAGCCGCCTAGTTGCCAATGAAAGGCTAAAAAACATACATACAGAACAACATTACATTTGTGCCACTATTCTGGATCCACGGTACAAAAAGGCTGTGGCCAGCAAAGCATTCATTCCTTTTGATGAAGCAGATGTTTCAAAGTACAAACATTGGCTAGTTGTCTCAGCCACTCGGTTTGAAAAAGATCGGCAGAAAATTGAAGGAGCCGGCAGAAGTCCAACTGAATCAGCAGGCCACCCGGCATCAAGTTCCACTTCTGAATCTGTGGGCGAAGGGAGTCACTTTTCCTCACAGCCGTTAACTACACCAGCAGCAACCGTATCATCATCCTCACCTGCACCAGGCCCAGCCATAATATTGTAGGAAGCGGATTGGCTAACTCATCAAAGGTTTGCTCGTTCCAGTGCTGCAAAGGCCACAGATGGTACGCAAAGTGGAGCAACCGTGGAGAACCTTGAGTTGATGGTGCAGGCCTATCTGGATGACCCAACAGAGGCCTTTGTTAATTCGAACCCATTGCTGTATTGGTACAGTAAAATGGCTCTATGGCCACTGATCACCAACCTGGCTCTAAATTATTTGTCTTGCCAACTCGCAAGCGTGTCTTCTGAACGTGTTTTCAGTGCTGCTGGTGCCATTGGAACTTCAAAAAGGACCCGCCTCTCGGCCAAAAATGTGGAGAGGTTAACACTGATCAAGATGAATCAGCACTTCATACCACCAGATTACAAAGTACGTGAATGCACGCAGGAAGAAGAGGACACTGACTTAGGTGATTGAAGTTCTTCTCTGTTACCTGACCTACTCCTGTATCAATTCATGAAGTTTGAGGACGAGCTCTACTTCCCTGACACCGAGCCCTGAAAATGACTTCCTTTTTTTGTCCCTATTCACTTTTATTCCTGTGTGTCTTTCTTTGTTTTGCAAATTTTACCACAACAAAACTCTAATCACCTAATCACAACAAGTCCATCAGCAGCACTGTCTTCATCTTATATTCCTTATTGATTTGAAGGTGCCGCAGTCTGCATTCCTGAGGTTCACAAGTTCACAACTCAAACATGCTCCTTTATAATCCTCCTCCAGATTCCCCCTATCCATTTCCCTCAAGGCAGATGGATGGATTACGACGAGTCCCCTCAAGTGGGACTGAAATTACTGACTTACTACATGCTTGCTGATTGCTGACAGAGTTACTTCTGATATTGACAGGAGAGGCTGCCCTGTGGGCCCTCACTTTCCGAAGAAGAAGCGGACAAAAAGTAGAACAGGTAATGAATAATTGAGAAGATGGCATGCAGTGGACAGCAATGGCTGTCTGGCTCTGATGAAACCAATTGCTGTTTGTTTTTTGTGCATGAAATAATGATTCATATGTCTTGTCTTAGTTATTATTTAATCTTTTACACAGTAATTGTAACTCATGTCAACAACTTTGTTTTTTTTATTTTGTTTAATTCAAATTGTACTTTAAATTCAGGGTCTACTATATTGCATTTCACAATATGCAAAATGTCCTCGGAGCGGACTCACATGCCAATATACCATGATGATTGATTAAATAATATATCTTTTTTCTTTACAGTCACTCACTGGGATGGATAGATCATCAGCGTCGGTTTACGAAAGAACGATGGCCAATTCGTGAGTGGCAAACAGGTAAACCAGTCTACAACAACTACTACAGCAGAAGTACATATCTGTCTATTCGTGGTATGTAGTGGTCAAGGGCGAGGCAGTGTACTGTTGTTGTTATGACAGGCAGAGTCCACTCCAGACCAGACAGCAGTTCATGTAAAATTGGGGCTATATGGCTTGCTGCATACAATTAGATATGCTTTGTCTGCCTGACAAAAAGCCTAGGTAGATACCAGCGAGGGTGGTGAAAAGCCTGGGCATCCACATTGATGGTAACCTATCGATGAAAAACCAAGTGTCGTCGGTGCTAGGCACATGCGTTGGCCTCCTAAAGCAACTCCGGAAAATCTCTCCAATGCTGTCTTTTTCTACGCTAAGGACGGTGGTGTCCGCAATGATCTTAGGACGCTTGGACTATGGGAATGCCCTCTATGTTGGGCTCCCCCAGAAACAATTTTCGAGACTGCAAATAGTGAGGAATGATGCAGCCAGACTGATCTTTGGAAAATCCAGAAGCATGCATGCCTCTCCTCTTTTATGCCAATTACATTAGCTCCCCATTAGGCAGAGGATTCTATTCAAAGGTCTGTGCATCGCACATAAGGCGGTCAATGGAAATGCTCCCAGCTACATTAGAGACAGACGGGGCAGTTCATCCCCAGAAGGACCCTGCGCTCATCTGAGGACACTCTTTTGGTTAGCCCGCGCTACCGTATGACCACCCTTGGTGGACGTGCTTTTTCAACTACTCTGCCGGCAGCTTGGAATTAGTTACCATTAGGCCTACGGAAGGAACCAAATCTATTGCCTTTTAGGCGAATGTTAAAAACGGTGCTTTTTCGAGAAGCGTGGGGTTTGATATAACTCGGTTGCCTGTTTTCTGTAACGATCAGTTTTTGAAGTACAAGCGCTTAGAGACCAATCGGTGATAATGCGCTATACAAATGTAATAAATAAAATAGGTAAATACATCAGGTTGCTTCACTCAGTGGTGCCTGCCTTGACCCTCTGTATGGCACTGCCTCATGCTTGGGCCAAACATCTGTTATGTTTGCAAAATGTGTTGTTTTTCGGTATTTCACAAATCTCCCGAAGTTACTGAAAAATCGCAAAATCTTGAGCGGAACTGATTTTTTTGCCCATGCTTGCGGCAGGGCCATGCAGACGGTCAAGGCAGGCACCACTGAGTGAAGCATCCTCCTGATGTAGCATACCTAGACTCTTTGACACAGACAGACAAAGCATATTTAGGGTTTAGGGTTCAGTGCGATTTACTAGGGTTTTTGGGTTTAAGTTGGTATGGTTCACGCTGATTCTAGGGCTTGGGGCCCGATGCAGGCTCGTTCATAATGATGTTGGGAAGGTTTTAGGGGGTTTGATGTTCTTTGGTCCAGAATTGGCAGAATTTTGGCCTTTTTGGGTGTTTTGCAGGCGCGTGTGTTTGGGTGAAAACTAAGTGAAATTAGTCGTAGACCTTCTTCTTCTTCTTCTTCTTCTTATTCTTCTTCTTCTTCTTCTTCTTCCTCTTCTTCAAAGAGCGCAGTGGTTCGATTTTGTTCTGCCTTGCTGAGATTCTTGTGAAGCTCTGGAACAAGTGACTGTCGAGGTAAGTTTCAAGAGGATTGAAGTAGTGGAAGTGCTGAAAACAGCAATGTTTTGTGAACAGCGCAATTTGCCATGTTTTCAATATACTAGTATTGCATGTTTTTGGGGGGCTGTTTGGGGGTGTTCTAGATTTGTGGGGGAGGGTCTGGAGGTCTGGAAGCACTGCTGGGATAGCATAATTCTGATTGCAAGTGATTTGAAGAAAATCCATGGTGGCAAAGGGGAGTTAGGGCCTAGCTGCAGAGCGGGCACGGAGTGATTTGGGATTGAGGGCTAAATAATTTTAAGTCTCACTTTTTGCGGTTTTGCTTTTTGGCTGTTTGGGGGTGTTAAACTTGTTTCTGCCTCGGTTGACGGGTCTAGGGGCATTGCTGTGAAGGTCTAATATCGGATAAAAGTGGTTTGGAGAGAACCCATGGTGGAAAGGTTTTTCACTTTCCAGAACTTTTGCTCACTTTTGTGTTTTCGGGTGCCTGCTTGGGGGGTTCCTGGTGTTTGTGGGGGGGGGGGGGGGGGGTTGGGGTCTTGGAGCAACGCTGGGTAGAGATACTTTTGTTTGCAAGTGGTTTGGAGAAAATCCATGGTGGCAAAGGGGAGTTAGGGCCTAGCTGCAGAGCGCGCACGGAGTGATTTGGGATTGAGGGCTAAATAATTCTGTCTCTAAGCATGGGTAAATTTTACGAATCTGGCTTTCGCGAATTTGCGTATTTGCGAACTCGCAATCCGCAAAATCCGCAAATTCTCGCAAATTTGCAGATTTTTTTTGTGTTCGCAAGGGTTTCTGCCAGTTCGCGAGGGTTTTGTACCAGTTCGCAATTGCGAACTTACTTGTCGGCTCGCAACGGTCGCAACTATGTTGTTTCTACATCTGGTTCATCATCACAGGTTCACAGCACCCTCTGTTTCACCACTGCCAGCCTGTTTTACCCATGCCACCCTCTGGTACATCAATGCCACCCTCTGGTTCATCACTGTAGATTATGGGGGGAAAAAGCAAGCACACCTGCCCTGCTTCACCTGACATGAATTAATTTGGGGTTGATTTATTAATGTGTCACTGTTTTAAAATTCCAGTCTGGCACCTGCTTCCTTATCTGTAAATTGCTTTCTGTTGAGTGCAATTTGTTATCCAGGACCTTTGTGGCCTACTTGTAGCTATTCTATGAGCCTGCTGTGAGGGTCAGAGCAGGGTCATAGAATTGTTGCAACTAGCAACTGAGCTCTGGAGGGGCCCCAGTCAGGAAGCACTACAGGGAATGATTACTAATGATGAGTTTGAACTTTTGCACCTGCTGAGTGCTTTCAGTTTTGCAAAACTCGTTTTTCTGCAGAACAGCAACTGTAATGCGCCAAACAAACATAGGCAACTGAACTCTGGAGGGGCCCCTCATGAAGTACTACAGGGAATGGTTACTAATGATGAGTGAACTTTTGCACCTGCTGAGTGCTTTCAGTTTTGCAAAACTCGTTTTTCTGCAGAACAGCAACTGTAATGCCCCAAACTAACTTACTTGTGAAAGTTGATTTCTAATCCAAAAGTGATCCAAAGAAAGTCAAAAGGCCTCAAAATCAAAAAAGTGCAGGCAAATGTCAACCTGAGGAGTTATTCTGATAATAATCATCATTTTCAGAAGGTCTATGCTGCTTGCTAGTGGATTTCTTGTGCAGAATTGCAAATATTGTAATTTCGCGAGTGCAAGATTGTTGCTGCCCGCCGCACCTACATGTTCGCAATTGCGAACTCTCACAATGCGTCGCCAAACTCCAGAGGGATCCCGCAGCAAGATCCAAAATGGCGCAGCACTCGCAAAATATCGAGAAAAACAACTCGGCAAACGCTGAATGACGGTAAGTGAACGCCGCAATATTGTATCACCAAGAAAAAAAATCCGCTGCGTGCGAATTTGCGGATTTTCGGTAAATTTGCGAGAGTTCGTGGATTGCGAATTTACCGAAAATCCGCAAAATTCCGCGAGGAGAACGTATTTTCCGCCCATGCTTATCTGTCTCACTTTTTGCAGTTTTGCTTTTTGGCTGTTTGAGGGTGTTAAACTTGTTTCCGCCTGGGTTGACGGGTCTGGGGACATTGCTGTGAAGGTCTAATACTGTATAAAGTGGTCTGGAGAAAATCGGGGGTGAAAAAGTTTTTGCGTTTCTGCTCACTTGCCTGTCTTTGGGGTGCTGTTTGGGGGGCTTCTAGGTTTTTGTGGGTGGGGTTTGGGGTCTGGGAGCACTGCTGGCACAGTCTAATGTTGATTGCATTTGTTTTTCAGGAAATCCATGGTGGAAAAGTGGAGGTAGGGCCTAGCTGCAGAGCGCATTTGGACTGAAATCCAGGTAGGCCCGAAATTTGCTAAGTCTCACATTTTGCGGTTTTGCTTTTTGACTGTTTGGGGGTGTTAAACTTGTTTTTGCCCGGGTTGACGGGTCTGGGGGCATTGAAGGGAAGGTCTAATACCGGATAAAAGTGGTTTGGAGAAAATCGAAGGTGAAAAAGTTTTTCCATCTTCAGACATTTCGCTCACTTTAGCGTTTTCGGGGGGATGGTTGTGGAGGTTCCTGGTGTTTGTGGGGGGATTTTGGGATCTTGGAGCAATGCTGGGTATGGATACTTTTGATTGCAAGTGGTTTGGAGAAAATCCATGGTGGCAAAGGGGAGTTAGGGCCTAGCTGCAGGGTTTTTACAGAGTGATTTGGGATTGAGGGCTAAATAATTTTATCTCACTTTTTGTGGTTTTGCTTTTTGGCTGTTTGGGGTTGTTAAACTTGTTTTTGCTCGGGTTGACGGGTCTGGGGGCATTGCTGGGAAGGTCTAATAGCGGATAAAAGTGGTTTACAGAAAATCGAAGGTGAAAAAGTTTTTCCATTTTCAGACATTTCGCTCACTTTAGCGTTTTCGGGGGGATGTTTGGTTAGGTTCCTGGTGTTTGTGGGCGGGTTTTGGGGTCTTGGAGCAATGCGGGTAAGGATACTTTTGATTGCAAGTGGTTTGAAGAAAATCCATGGTGGCAAAGGGGAGTTATGGCCTAGTTGAAGAAAGCGTTTGGCACTATTTTTAACCTAGTGCTCATTGAGGTTAGCAGTATTGCATGTGTTTTGGGGTGTTTGAGATTTTGGCAATTGGGTTCTGGGGTCTACTCTTGGAGCACTTGTCGAGAAATGTCTAATTTTGGTTGCAAGTGGTTTGAAGAAAATCCATGGTGGGAAAGGGGGGATTTGGGCCTACTTTACCTTGGAGCAATACTGGGTATAGGTACTTTTGATTGCAAGTGGTTTGGAGAAAATCCATGGTGGCAAAGGGGAGTTAGGGCCTAGCAGCAGAGCACGCACAGAGTGATTTGGGGATGAGGGCTAAATAATTCTAGGTCTCACTTTTTGCGGTTTTGCTTTTTGGCTGTTTGGGGTGTGAAACTTGTTTCCGCCTGGCTTGACGGGTCTGGGGGCATTGCTGGGAAGGTCTAATACCGGATAAAAGTGTTTTGGAGAAAATCCATGGTGGAAAAGTTTTTCACTTTTCAGAGTTTTCGCTCACTTTCGTGTTTTCGGGGGCCTGCTTGGGGGGGTTGCTGGTGTTTGGGGGGTTTGGGGGTTCTTGGAGCAACACTGGGTATGGATACTTTTGATTGCAAGTGGTTTGGAGAAAATCCAGGGTGGCAAAGGGGAGTTATGGCCTAGTTAAAGAAAGCGATTGACACTATTTTTAACCTAGGGCTCATTGGGGTTAGCAGTATTGCATGTGTTTGGGGGTGTTTGCGATTTTGGCAATTGGGATCTGGGGTCTACTCTTGGAGCACTTGTCGAGAAATGTCTAATTTTGGTTGCAAGTGGTTTGAAGAAAATCCATGGTGGGAAAGGGGGGATTTGGGCCTACTTTACTTTCAAAGTACGTTTTGTCACCATTTTCCACTAGGCCTCAGACAGGTAGCAGTATTGCACATTTTTTGGGGTCTGATTTGGAGTATTCTACATTTTAGCATCTGGGTTTAACCCCTTCGATGCTTGTGACAGAACGGTTCCATCACAAGCGCCGGTTGGGCTGTGCTTATGACGGAACTGTTCCGTCACGGCCACGCCCGTTTCTTAGAACCTTCAGCGCAGCGCGAAAATTTGCGCCGTGCTGAAGGTGTTAAGGGTCCGGGAGCACTGCTGGGAAGGTCTAATTTTATTCTAAAATCGTAGTTTACAGTACACCTAGCTTGAGGGGAAAGATCAGCAAAATCCGCCCATACTTATTTATCCTTCAAAAGGAAACTCAGAGTACGCCCTTTCGAAACTATTGTACAGTCGATTCTGAAACTGAAAGTGTGACTTTTTGCACTACACAGCCTACGTACCTTATATTTTTTTCTCAGTGGTATTTTAATATCACTTCCTGTTTTTCCATCAACATTTACAGGGCGGCTTTCACCGAGTGCAATGGAAAAAAGGATGAAGTCAGGTTTCACATTAGCGAGCCGCAATACAGCATCCTCCAGGCAGGCAGTGGACAGGGTGTCTTCTGGTCACCAACATTGATCGACGGAGCATCAGATGGAACGTAGGAGTACCGCAAATAGGAGGAATGGCTGGATGCATGCAACTTCCAAAATTCAACAGGACAAGTACAACAACATACAGTAACAGTATCCATTCATTTCTACCTATCTTTTAAGTAATGTTATTGCTGTGATTTTCTATGAGTGTGACTCTGCATTTCTTTGCTCTCTGCTTCTAAATTCATCCCTCCAGCCATTGTATAGTTTTACTTTGCTATTTTTCAAACTAATTTAATGAACAAAGTGTTTCTCTGAGTGCAGAGATAGGCAAGTGAAAACGCATAATTACTGCAGCCCTGTACTGTCGCATTCTTTCATTCATTAGAAAGCACTACTTAGTTTAAGTAACCTAACCATCCATTTAGCAATCAACTTCATGCCTGAAGTAATGCATGCACTTCCTTTATGTCCCTTAAAAGATTTATGGATATCTTCGTATCCAAAGATTTGTTTATCTTCATTTGTTGTTTGTCCATGCTGTGTTTTTTATCCTCTCTCAACAAAACTTTCCCAAAAAACCAAATTCCCATCCAATTTCCAAACCCTAACCCTCTTCCCCTGGGCTGTGTGGTTTTCATTGATGTGTGAGTAAATGAAAGCAATAATTCCACACACTTGCTGGGGAGGATAAGGTCATAGCAACTGAAAATGAATTACATTTCAAGGCTGGTGAAGGAATCTGAGGATATATTCTTACTCAGCTTGACACAAACCCATGACTATTGGCAAATCAAAGCAGATTTTCATGGGCGCCATCAACTGGATTGATCATGAAGAACATCCTCCTCCTACACGTGGCAAATGATTACGCTGCTGTGTCCTTCATCTTCAGTACTATTTCTTGTAGTAGTAGCCAATGTCAAATTCCACGCAAGTAGTAGTTATACTTTCAATACTTTAGCATTTGTAAGGCTACATTATGGCACTGTTCTAGTGTACTGTCAGGTGCTATAGTATCTATTGTACCGTTCTAAAGCTCCGCTCAGGCCAATCAAGGTTTCATTTTCTTTTTTTTCATATGCAGCAACTGCCACTGTGTACCACCACTAGTACCACCACAATGATGCCATTTCATCCGCCCAGGATTACCAACCTTAATCACCATTTGCCATGCAGCCAGCCCTGTGCCTAGCCCTATTTTCAAACACAAATTACAGGTAAGATAAGCGTTTTGGGGGAGGAAGAATAATGGAGTAGTAGGAGAGACGAGAGACTGACGGTAGTACTAATAAAGTCCTAGGACAATTGAATTCACTAACTCTGTGAGAGGCACTTACTTTTGTAAACATTTGGGCAATTACTTACACAATTTGAATCAAGAAGCCACTTAAGTTTTAGGAAAACAAATATACATTTAAACCCGCCCCCCTCCAGCCTCAACTGCAGTAAAAACATGTATGCTATGTTTAAGATGAAAGTAATAATTACTTATATCCCTAACAAAAATAAACTATCCCGCAAGACCCGACCCACCCTACACCCCTACCTAACCCCAAAGAATGTTTGTGAAATAAAAAGTCCCAAAGTCCAAAAAACCCAAATCCCAATTCACCCCCCCAAAAGTCTTTAAAAAAGGGGCAAGGGACAGTCTCTCCTCCTCTAATGCCGCCGGCGGTGTACTTTTTGGGCCCAGTGGTCATGCTCCTTGCGGAGGTTCTTAAGCAGGATTTAGATTTTCTTCTGCTCCTGCTCAAGGTAGGACACCCTGAGGGTTAGGCGGTGCACGCGTGCCTTGCACCTGCCGTGGGGGGCAGCTGATTTTTTGGCTGCTTGGCGGTGGCGGGTGGCTGCGGTACCAGGGCTCTGTACCGCTGGAGGCCTGCGCTGACTGGCTGACCCAGGGAGCGCGGAGGAGGATGCAGCTGTCGCTGTGGATGTGGTGGAGGTCAACTGCATGTCCTCCTCCTCCTGGGCCACCAGCCGCCGATATACGGCGACAATCGCCTCCAGTTTCCGTTGCCGGGCCCGTCTA
The DNA here is from genome assembly GCF_964263255.1 of Lissotriton vulgaris. Classification (NCBI taxonomy): domain Eukaryota; kingdom Metazoa; phylum Chordata; class Amphibia; order Caudata; family Salamandridae; genus Lissotriton; species Lissotriton vulgaris. Next base: position 1,464,567,625 of record NC_141689.1, on the reverse strand, counting down.
GCCAGCTCCTTCTGTGACAGTTTTGAAGGAGCATCTATATGAAGAAAGAAAAACATAGTCTGTAACCAATGCTCTTCAAGATTAACACAAAATAATTCAGCAGAAAGCTGTGTCACAGTAGAACTAGCAACTTGCAAGCACAGTACATAACATTTGTGGCCTGTATCTATCTAACCTCCCACTTCTTCAGCCATGCTCTAACATTAGTGGGAGTTTCAGGAATCAATTCTACCAGCACTATGGACTCATTGCATTAGAGTCGACTATGACAGTACACCAGTCTTATTCTTCTTCTTCTCTCTTGTTTAGCGAAATTGGTACGTAAACGTCTGGAAGCCGGCATAATGTCAGCGCAGTCAACTTGCACCTGAGAAAAACAGACGCACGCCATGATGACACAGGCTTGCGTTACTGTACCAGTCCAGTACATGCAGGTGGTGAAACTCTTACTTTTCTATTACACTTGGCACTGAGAATACTCTGTTACAAATGCTACTGCCTAATTAATTTAACTTTCACCCTACAGTGCCAATGACTACTAGAAAAGGAAAATAGGAAAATGAAGAAGATAAATAAAATGATTATCTATCCCTTCACAGGATATGTATTTGATTACATATGGGATGACTTTAGGTGCTTTGTTTTTTGTTGAATGAACACTGATAGGCCACACATGAATGACATAGTTGTACTAAAATTATTAACAAAGGTAGTGAGTGGCCCCGTAATCGCCGGATATATGCTGTGCTTGCAATACAAACTACTGCTACTATTCATGGTAGTATTCGGAAAAATTACAACTTCTTTTCCTTGCCTTTCCTACACTGGAACGGACGTGCTGGTGCGGTGTTACATGCTCTTCAAAGTAACACTTGGTTCATCCAGTGACTGTCTACTCTCTCTACATAAACATATGCTATCTATGAGTCAGATAGTACCATGATCCAGGCATCCATCCATTCAAAGTAAATGGCAATCATTCTTCTTAATGTCTCAACTGGACAAACCTTACTTTTTCTCACGGAAAAACAACATTTTCATTTTATTTTGGAAACCGCAAGCCATGCATCCGTGCTTGACTTGCATTTGAATTTCAACCAAAGGATATATTGCGCACACATACAGTTTCTGTTTCACCCACCCAGGCAGTCCTCTTCCCTTTCTCCTTCCACCCATCCTTGCTTCATCCTTCAACCGGCCATGCATCATATTCCCAGCCACCTCGGGCAGCATTCAAAAATATTTATCATTCTTTGCCAGTCATCATTACTTTTAACTCGCTCGTCCTTCGACACTTACTTCCCCCTTCTTTCCCTTTTCGTTCATCCCATCCATTAAGTTCATCTCTGATCTGACTTGGATTCTCGAAAAAACTTTCACAGCTGAGTTGAAGTCAATTTAGAAGAGGCTACTACCTGGTTGATAAAAAATTAGTTCTAAATTTGTAAGTCTTCTTAACAGTATAGTGTACTTGTACTGTACCCGTGCAGATAGCACACTCTGCAGTCTGCAATCTCAATAAGTAAGGAATATAATAGCTTACCATTGTCCGCCACTACCGAGGCATCCCCCACAACACTTTCTGCTGGCTGTTGTACCGCCTCCGCCCCAGGAGTGCCCACCTCCGCGCGGGCACGGCACCGGTGGATGGTTGTGCCGATGTTCCGCCTAGAAAATACATTTCAGATTCTTAGATGCCATATACACCACTCCCTAGTATTTTGTCTAGGAATGAAAAAATTTCACTACGACTACACAAACCAATTTAATAATTTGTGACTGCTTAGTCAAAACTAAAAATTGCACTTTTTCAGCGAAGGGGGTTGTCTTGCTACACTTTTTGTCACAACTGATGAATGCTTGCTTTTTAACACGCACCGTTTTTCTCATAACAGACAGAAGCTTCCCTTCTAAGAACAAGAGCAAGATCAGATCATCATCACTAGGACGGAGTCAGCAACAATTCAGCACCACAAATAAGATTTGAAGTTCCAACCAGGTGAGGGCTCGCCCACAATTAATATGTGAAATCACTAAGCACTTTTCCATTTTCAATTCACCGTTTATGTTGTATGATGAACTTGATTTTAATAAATGTTTTTACTTTTAATAAAGCTTTAAAACTTACATAGACTGTGTGGTTTTTATTCATGAGTGAGTGAGCGAAAGGGTTTGCAATTTGCAAGCATGAGTCCATGGCAATGACAGTTCTGGACTCTGACTCCGTAGTCTTATGTCCTGGGTTGGATAATCATCATTAGGGATCAATCATCGATGAATTAGGGAGCTAAATGACTCTGTCACTCTAGCTAGTCAGTAAGGAGATTGGGGGTTCAAATTCTGTTATGACTGAGGTATGTGGAAAGTCTAACTGCGCCTGTTATAATTGATAATAGTATCCATAGTTCTGTTTGTGCAGACTTGTCCCTGCAACAACAGTAGTATGGATTGTCCTCCTATCCAATCATAAAGTAAACTAGTATCTTATTCTTTCTTGGTGATCATTGACAGTTTATTGTTGGGAATTGTCAAAGCATAAACATTTAGAAGACTTCAAAAGACATTATGGACAACCCAGAGGACTGCACTCAGTGCATAGAGCTATTGCTGAAAAGAATGGGAGTTTTGTTTAACACCTTTTGCCAACTGTGCAAGCTTAGTTAGCTACACAGACAGACTAATAATAATAATCTAGTAGTACCACAGGGAGTCATAGTAGAGGCAGGATAAAAATTTAGAAACAGTCTACAAGAAGATCAAAGATGATTTAGAAAAAATCGAATGAGAAACATTAGTAAAAAATACGTACTCTAAAAGATACGGAAGTATAATTATTAATATTAACATGAAAACTTACTGGGGCCAGCAGAGGAGCCCTCACCGGACCGATCCTGGCCTTCCTGGTCCTCCTCCACCGGTGCCGCTACCTCCTCCTCTGTCCTTTTGCCCCTAGGGGAAGCTGATGTACAACATGAAAGAAAGACCAAAACATGGATGATTGTTGTCAACCAAATAAAACATTTCAAAAGAACAATAACAAATTATTTCGGGGAAATAGCAAATAGACAACAATTGTACTACATTTTTTGGCCTATCTGATGTGGTCTACTAGGATATTAGTATTGCTGGATTCGCAGACCATCGACTTGGAAAGTTATGTAAATCACTAAACCAACTACAAAAAGGTTCGACTAGGACTGGCAGGCAGCACTCCGCTGCACGCGAAGTGACAGACAAAGTCCATCGTGATTGCAGACCAGTGAGAACACTAAAAAGTAAGTTTCCTACTACATAACCAGTCATTCAAATACTCAAACTATCAATCCACCACCACTATCTCTTCTTAGTGGCAGGTGTACAAAGGAAGGACTAGACTTGTTTCTCTCGGGGCAGATTTACAAGTCCCTTGCGGCTGTTTTGCTCCGTCGTTGCGTGACTTTTGTGATGCAGCGGCAGCGCAAAAGAGGTGCCATGGTGCGGGGTATATTAACAACGGGACACATCTGGGAGATGCATCACGTTGTAAAGCCCTGTGCCATCAGGGGGCGTTCTGGCACAAGGGAGAGCGTTCCTGCGCAGGATTGAATCCTAAAAGTCAGTCACTTTTAGGCCAATGCTGCGTCACTCAAAATCCTGTGCCTGCTTGAAGCAGACGTACGGCTTCACGCAGCATTGAGGAGATAGGGCTCCCCAGAGCATTGATGGAGCTGCGTCGTGGTAGCGATGCAACTCCAGCAATGCGCTGCCTTTAGGGCACAGATGCGTGACGCTTCTGTGCCGTTTTTGCCCGATGGTGCGCCGCATTGTAAATGCGGCGCACCATGGGTGGTGGAGGCGTGGCGCACAATTACTGGCGCATCCCTGTTAATTTGCAGGGATGCAGCAGTAATTGTAAATCTGCCTCTTAGTGTCTAGCATTACACAGCTCTATAAAGTACACTCTTACATAATTCCTCAGGCCAATGAAATAAGCACAAAAAATCAAAAACAAATAGGCATAGTATCACCGCCACTGAGCAGGAGAGCAGTGCACCTGAAATGCAATCACAGAACATTTTGAAACATAATTTACCTACAATCTAATCAGCAGCATTATTGCTCTTCGGAAAAAACAAAAATTTGCAATATGATAACACATAGAGCAGGAGAAAACAGAGTAGTGATTAAATAGCTACTACTACTCATCAAGCCCGGGGATCTCGACGCCTAGCAGGTCGAGCAGGTCGTGTTCACGGTCCAGGAGGTCGGACCACCGGAGCGTGGCCTGGTTGTAGGTGCGCCGGACCCGAGAGTGTTTATACAGGGCCCGGCACACCTTCTCCCACAGCTTCCGACGCTCCCGGAGCATGTACCCGCTAGCGATCCTGCTGCCTGCCGGGATGGTCTTAGGGAGGCAGCGCTGCACATAATAAACCAGTGCAGCCACCTCCTCCGCGCTGAAGATCTACCGGGCTGTGACTTAAACCCCCGCAATCGCCCGCATGGGAGCCGGGTACGGGACCCTTCCATTTCTCCTTCCCAGCTCGCTTTGCCATGGTCCTGGACAGGAATGGAAGTAATACATAGGAAAGAGAATAGGGAAAAAGTAAATAAAAGAAGAGGCAAAAAAAGTAGTTTTAAAGTAACCAAAAGTAGAAGAAAACACAAAATATAGATCTAGAAAAATAAAGGGATAGAAAATAAGTAAAAAAGATTTTTAAAAACTTCAAACAAACAAAGGATGGCAAAGATTGAAGCTGGATAGGAAAAGCATGCCCAGAACCATAGCAATGAATGAAAAACAAGATGGCCGCGCCCATTGAGGACCGCGTGGGTAAGTTCGCGCAATATTTTCCCCGTGAGTACGCAAAAACACACGCGAACTCGTAATACCGCGCCGCACACAACGCGAGATTGCCAATAACACCCGGAAACGGAAATACGCAACGCGCACAAGATAGTTGCGCCCATATATGACTGCATGGGTAACTTCCCGGTCGGTGCGCTGCAAGCGGCCCGCGAATACGCAAAAAAACCCTCAAACACGCAAAAAAAATCCACAAATTTGCACGAATTCGCTTTCGCACAAATTTGCGGACCGTGAATTTGCAAATTTCGCCCATACTTAGCTTTAGACCTTAAAGTCAATTGTGGCATATACCTTCAACCTTAACAATCTGTTTATCTACAAATCCTGGGTACCTGAGTAATTGAGAAGCACACCTCTGAATTATGTCTATTGAGAAGTACTCTAGACTACCTAGAGAAAACAGTGAGCACATGACCAAAACCACCCAAGAAACTCTGGACCCCTTCATGACCTATCTTAAAAAGGGTCAATTCTAACCCATCTAATCTCACCACAGAAGCTATCTACTTCAATGCCACGCTTTGGAAGGGCTTCCACAGACAGGCCAAGTCTGCCTCTGATGACTGGCAACTCATCAATCCACAATTCCTCCCTAAGGCCTCATTTCTGGTAGCATTTATAATCTCTCAGACACACATCCTTCTATCAGCTTTGGGTGCTGTGTAAAAATGTATTTTTATTTCCAATTCCAATCCTATCACTGGACTTGTCCAACAAGGGTTTTCTGGGATGTCATCGAGCAGGTGTTTTAAATGGGCAGACCTTCATGATGAGGCCCTCCCATTTAAAAAATTTCTGCCCATTTAATCCACTGCCTAAAACACACTAAAACATCAGCCATCATATAGGCCCTTGACTTAGGGGACTTGGCCTCCAACAACTGGAGCAACTTTGAAACACACTTCTCAGGATTTGTTCTGTCATGTCCGGTTACATAAATGTTCATCTTTCTGAACAGTGGAATATTTTAACCAGTCACTTCAAAAACTCTGCTATGTGAACCTCCTTCTCCAAAGTATGTTGCTGATATTTGAACATAACAGGAAACTGAAACAAAGGAATGCTGTTCATACCTTTAATACGATTCAGGATCAAGCATGTACTTTGCAAACTTTTCTAAAGATTTTGGAGGGCATTTAGATTTAGGTGGAGGGGGAAATCAATCATGAACTAGCAGGATTTCTGTCCAACCAAACCTGAGGTTCCCTAGCCTTATTTAGAGGTGGGGGTAACACTGATTATGCAACATTAGAGTATCTCCAAGCTCCAACAAAGAACAGACTTTCGTCATGACCCATAAACCATATGGCAGATGCTTGTGCAACATAGAGAGTTGAAGGAAATTAGTTCAAAAATAAAATTTGACTTGCATACCATGCACTTTAGAAATGTGTTTAAACTGCTGCAGAAAAGTTTTCACATAGATAACGACAGGCAGAGAAAATGTGTCCTTTTCATAATGTTATAGAATCCTTATTAATACTGCGATTAGATATAATAATCCTTCATATATAGAAAAAAGTTTGCTTAGAAAATGTTTATGAAATAGTATAATTAAAATGTTTATTTGTTCTAAGCTATCATTCTTAAATTTGCACTTTTAATTAAGCCTCAAAGCCTTTTTCTCTCGACTGTTGCTCGCAGCTTCATAGATTATTTGCCTAATACCAGCAAATTCCTTAGAATGGTCTGACTACAGATTTGTGCTTCATTCAGTTCCCTCAGCCCATGTTAGGTCATTTACCTTAATACATTGAGACTTGCTGTGATTGTTATAATACATAATGATTTAGACATTGTATGTATGCTTCATCAGAATAATACTGCTGGTTTACCTCTGCATCTCTGACAAGCGTTGTTTTCACATTGAATCTCTCTTTTTTTTTTTCTCCTTTTTTAAATTTTTTTATTTGGTAATTTACAGTTGCAGATACAGACAGAGAGGAGAACAATGTTTAAAAAAGGAATTCAGTAATTATCAAAAACAGTTTAAAAAAACAAAAATACTATGGATATAACATAAAAAGACAAAAATCTATGTCAGTTTGGTCCTGATAACACTCATTTATCCACATTCTCTATTGTCATTTCTCCAATTTTCAATTGGTTTCCAGATCTCAATACCACGTGCTCTAGACTTTGTCCCTTTACATGCAAAAATCGCCTTTTCTTGATTGTACATACCTAACAGGACAGCCAAATCTGAAAGTTAGGGGGATCAGCATCCTTCCAACGGGCTGTTAGTGTTATTCTATATATTGCCGTACCCAAGAAGAGTGATACTTCTTCTGCCTTAGTATGGCTCAGAGTGTTATCATAGCCCAAAATATAGAGGTGGGAGATTCGGCCACTGGATGCCCGAACACATCCTGCCAGAACCCAGCAATCATTGTTCTAAGTGCCAGTAGTTTATCACATTCATAGAGCATGTGTAACAGATTTGCTGCTGCTTTACCGCACCTTGGACACTCTGAAGTGGGCCTTATCCCCCAAGAGTACAGTTTGGCGGGAGTAAAATACAAATCATAAATGGTTTTATATAATTGAGCTTTCAAGTTAGAAGACATAAAAAGCTGTGTCGATAGTATCAGCAAAATGTCAATATCTACGTTAGGATTATTTAGTTTCCTCGACCAACCCACTTCGGTAGATTCTAAATCATCTTGTTGATTTTCAATTAAGATGTCATAGATAGTACCTATCCTAGTGGTGGATCTAGACAGACAATCAATTAAAGGGATATTATCCAGAAAAATAATAGCAGCTTTTGAATTTAAGATTGTATTGATTTGTATAAATTTGAATACACTGTTAATCGGGATAGCAAATTTGGATTGAAGTTGTTGAAATCTTTGACCATAAGTGGGAGTCAGAAAATCTCCTATTGTTAGTACTCCTAACGTTTCTCAGCATCTAGAAATGACGTCATATATTTGTGGTGGTAATATTAAGGAGTGCCATAGTGAAATATATCTATTATATTTAGGGATTTTCATATATTTCGTAATTCTCCTCCACGTTACCCATGCGTTAGGTATACCCTTGAACTTTACTTTCTTATAATATGAGGGTTCAACCTGTTTCAGTAAAAGATCATTAGCCCTATCAACGATGGACAACTCATAGATTGAAGGTATGTGATTAGCCCCCACCTCATTTTCCAGCAGTTTAACATGAAATAGTAACATAATCTGTTGTAGAAGAGCAGCCCATGAATAAAGTCTCAGATCCGGTATTGCTAGTCCTCCTCTAGTGATGGGTAGTGAAAGCTTCCGGATAGATCTCCTTACCTTCCCATATCCCCACACAAATTTACTCATTTGGGATTCCAATCCCTTTAAAATGTTATCTTCCACTAGAAGAGGAATCGCTCGAAACAGGTATAGGACCCGGGGTAAAATATTAATTTTGAGGAAATTGCCTCTTCCAATGATTGAGAGATGTAGTCCATCAATCTGTTTGAGATCTTTCTTTACTTTATGGAGCAGTGGTTCATAGTTAATTTTCACAATCTCGTCTATTTTGACAGATATTGGAACTCCCAGATACACAGCGGATTCTACCCTTCTGGGATCAATGAAGTATACATTATTTGTGCAGATAACCATCGTTTTGTCCCTGTTTAGAGAGTATCCTGATATTTGGCCGAAGGCTTGGGTAATTTGTTCTATTGCTAATAAAGCCTCAGTGGGCTGTGGTGTTATTACTGCCACATCATCGGCGTATGCTAATATTTTTGTATGGTAGTGGCCCGATGTAACTGGTTTAATCGCCTCAGCCTTTAGTAGTTTTAAAATAAGAGGATTTATATAAAGGGCAAAAAGGATCGGAGAGCAAGGGCATCCCTGCCTAGTCCCCCGAGATATGTCAAAAAATCCGGATTCTTGGCCCATCACCAATACCTTAGCCTTCGGTGAGTAATACATTGCCTTAATTGATTTCATTGAATCTCAAAGTGCAGCTTTTATCTGTTATCCCATCTAACAATGTCTTAACATAAAGTTTCACACTATAGCGGCCTGAATGTTGAGGGTAGGAATCGGGAGAAGAGTCATGGGAATTTGATGACACCTTTGGATGAGCTGTTTCCATTGCCTGGAAGAGGTAATGCTTAATAGAGGTTTAATAAATTATTGTCTGATTTCATAATATAGATTTTTTTCCTAGCTGGTTGAGGAAGAGAGGCTGTGTGAGGTTCCCAAGCAAAGACGAAGAGATCCAGATCTGTCTCCCCTGCCTTGAGACTCTTCTCCTGGAGAGTTGATCTTTTTATTTGTTACCAACACCTACTGCTAAAGGTGGCTTATTTCCATTTACCTAATGACCTTTTTCTGATCAATGCTACTGCAGAGATCATTCTATCATTGATAGTTGCTACTGCAGCTGTAGAGAACTAGGCTGAGTGTCCAGAACAATTCTTTATGGGAAGTTCTTCTTTTATTCTTACTCTTACTCTTTTCCAAAAAAAGACTCTTCATGGGTTCTACTCAGAATAGGTTTGTCCCCCTTAGCTAGTTTAGCAAATTTTTTCTTTAAAGAACACTGTGTATTGATTGATGCTGTAACTAATAAATCTTTTGCTTATATTTCTGCAAACGAACACATCGGACATACAGATCAAAGAACAATACTAATCTTTTAAGATAAAGGTGCTGAAACCTTTACCAACATCTCATCATTGACTGAACATTTAATATTCTAACTGTCAATGATATATGCATAGTTTATCTTGTGTTCTAGCTCCATTCACAAACAGTGGCAATGGCCCATTGACCTTTTCAAGAGTCATCAGGATTTTCTGAGGAGGAAGTTTGAAAGTTGTGTGTTTGATCCTAAAACCATACTTGGCTAATCATCTGGCCCCTGCATACTTCCCACTGTCCCAATGACAAACTCACCTTACTGGGTATGCTAGGTAACACAAATATAGGCAGGTAAAATCAAAAAAATCTCTCCATATTGGGTTGGAACCCCTTGTATGCAGCTTCTTTGTTTTTGTTTCCTACAAAAAATCAATAACTTTGGGGCATATTATCAAGGACAGGCGATACATTATCGCCGCTTTTATCGGCAGGAAACTGCTGATAAAGCGGCGATAATGGCCTTGATAATATGTTGTATGAATTCCCATCGAAGCCCATGTTAGATGTGAAAACATCTAACATGGGCTTCGATTGGAATTCATAGAGCATATTATCAAGGCCATTATCGCCGCTTTATCTGCAGTTTCCTGCCGATAAAAGCGGCAATAATGTATCGCCTGTCCTTGATAATATGCCTCCTTATTTTTTTCCGAGTAGTAAAATAAATGCTGAGCAGCTAACTCAAAACAGCTGCCTGCCTTGCATTCAGTCGTGGCAAAATGACTTCTGGTATACTGAAAGTAGCACTTTCACAAACAAATTCGGCCAATAATATTTTGTATTATGTTATTTAATAGTTGTAATTCGAAAAAACAAAGCTTTATTTCTAAAGCTGTGGGTCCATAAGCTAATATTGTTACTAGCTTATGATTCAGCACAATTGTCTCCTTTTCTGCTGATTCCATCCATTAATTTAATATTTCTACAAACGTATAGACAATGTTTGTTTGTTCAAATTCATGTTAGAGGCCTGATTCCAATGCGGTTTGGAAATCTTGCCGACCGAATCGGTTTGGGAATGGTTTCTGAGAGACTTGGATTGGGAGAGTTCGACCCACCGATTATGATGCATCCGGATGCTTCCAGATACGATTTGTTTGGACTAGTATTGACTTCAATTGGAGTCTATATTTCGACTGAATGCATAAGCTCACATTGAAGAAAGGGGTGGCTGGGAAAAATCAGGCACCCTGGGGCGGGTGATCCCTGGTGCCTGCCACACTGTGCATTGATGGGAAGGGGGGACCTATGGGTAGCCCTACGGGCCCGATTGGGAAGGTTCTGGGTGCATGGGGGTCCTCAAAGGGCCCCCAAAGTCTGATTCCGACTGTTGATTCAAGTCAGACGGCACGATTCAGAAAGGATGTCAGAATCCAGCATCATAGTCGGTCTTGATAGAGCATGGGCTCACCTGCTCAACATACTCACCTGGGCCCATATATCTATATATATATTAAACAGGTAAACCTACACTCAATCAATTTAGATTTTACCATTCATGATCTATACCATTTGTCTTACCAATCCAAGTCATCGATACCTATAGTCCTAGAGGATCAAGGGAGTTAGCAAGAAAATAGGCAGTAAAATAAAATTTAGCATTTTGTAAATAACAACAAACTCAGGAAATGTTGAAATTCTTTATCTAAGAAAATTTTTTGAATGTTTGAAACCACGGAATCAATCATTTCTTATTCTATTTAGAACGATGAAGGTCAAAACAACATATGCAATAATTTTGAGAGAAATATCATTAAGCATTTAGACAAAGGGTGGGTAAAGAGAAAAGGGAAAACAGTACAATGACAAACCCACACTTTATAGTGATATAGAATTGTGTGGTGACCAACCCTGGCCGCAGGCTGAGTCAAAGAATAAGAATTCCAAAATACAGGTGCCAGCAGGAAAGAACAGGTGCAGATCAGAATCAGGGCAGGTTTCGGACCAAATTGGATCAGGACAGGACCACCACAGGCTAAGAACAGCACCACAGCTAAAGTTCAAACCCCAGCTTTGTAAACCCACTCCGCAGCTAACAGTCGAACCCCGATTGGGTCATCCAACTCCCTCCCAGAACCCTGATTGGGTTATCGAATATTCTGACAGAGTGCCCTGCCAGCAACTCTGCTCTGGATCACCTATTGAGTGTGTTGGGTCAGTGACAGGTCAGCTATTCGGACAAATCGGACAATCTAACTAGCTAAGCCTACCCTAGTTATACTATTTTCCAGGTCAGTGTGCCACCACCAAATGTTGCAAATGTATGAAGAAAAGGAAGAAAAGACCGCTGCACTTTGTGGCATTCAAAGAAGTAAACCCTGGGTCACAAATGTGAAACCAATAGTATCCGAGTGTCTACATTGTTAAGATGGTTGATGACTGTCAAGAGTTGTGATTAGGAACCGTCCCAAATGAGGAATATATCGTCAATGTAAAGATGATAGCAAATGAGATGATCTTCACACACACCATGCCCTCATGGCTTTAACTTTCTTTATCCCCTTGACGTATCTTTACCTTTTTAGGTACACTCTCCTTTCACACTCTTGTGTTTCATTACATTTTATTTCTTCTGTCCTCCATTTCATTCTTTTTACACGTTTTCTACCCTGTGCCAGAGCTCTCCTGATACACCTTCTTGCCCACTGAACGTATCCCTTAGTGTTCTTGCTCTTTTTCACTATTCCACTTTTGTATGTAATCTTTATTGTTCGTTACGTCTTTTACACACATTCACCAGCTAGTCATTCTTTCCAACTTCTTTCAGTCTTTCCTTTATTTTCAATTTTCAATCGCTGACGATATTGTTCTATTAATAAATAGAGTGTCCGTAGAATAAGCGTTCAGAATGATTATAGCACGTGAGATTGAGGCCAGTTGTAAGTGGTCGTATGGAAAGACCAATTTCAAGAAAAAATACAAGATTTTTTCAGGAAACCCTCACTCACCCTAATGGTGACATGCTTCATCATCGGGTCCCCCGGGAGAGATCGAATACCTCCCCGGTGTGCTGCGACGCCAGAAGACTGCGGAGCAGGTTTTTGTGAGGGTAGGGAGTGAAAAAGTAGTGAATTTAAAAATGTCCAAGGTTGTACCACAAAATCATTTATTGGTTGGTCAACCTGACATATTAAAAGCTTTCTATGTGTGGGGAAAACTAACCAAATAAAGTATACTGGTGTTTCCCTTTTAAAGAGAGGTCAACATGTTTCTGCCCATGTTATGTGTGACTTTACAGGGCTTTCTTCAGGACCAGTTTGCGAGTGTCACCTTGACAGGTCTGGGCACGCTAAGGCCCACCCTGCCAAAGGCAGTGAAAGTTAAAAATAGCACTATGTGTAAAAAGGTGCATGAAAATAAAAATAAAATCATACAAACTTGTAAGTTTGGGGTTTTACCTCAATTACGAGGAACCTAGAAGTTTGTAAAGAAATGAACCACGCCCCATAGAACTCAGGAGGGGGGTGGGAGCGAAAATGGCACACCGCCCGCAACGCTCTGCACCCTCTCGGTACCTAGCTGCTCCCTCACTGGATCTCGTTACAACTGGCCTCAATCTCACGTGCTATAATCATTCTGAACGCTTATTCTACGGACACTCTTCCTTTGTTTATTTACTATTTGACTGGGGACCAAGAGTGCCCGAATCCCTCTCTCTCTTTTTGTTGACTAATATTGTTCTATTGTCTTGTCTCCCTGTTTTACTGTTTGATGGTTAATATGTCATTTTCCCACAGGTTTTAATTGCTGACTCTGTCGCGCATTGAGCTCAATTTCTCTTTAGTTTGTATCTCGGTTTCCGTTTTCGTTCACTAACCTGGCTGGGTCAGCCCACGTCCTAGTACTCTCTCTAGCTCCACTATCGGCACGTAGATAACGCCGTCTCGGCGTGTTCTCCTTGATTGTTTGTTTTCTCAGCACAGCGGCGTCCGGTTCTGCTCTAATCTTATCTGTGTATGAGGTAAGGTTTTCACATTAACTTTCTTACCTGCCAGTCCCTTCGCTGCACTATAGTCACTTGATAGACCCCATACTTTGCGCACTCGGCCCGCACTATCCGACGCTGCTTGCACCATTATTAAGCTTCAGATTGACCACGTCCGTGCCCCACTAACTTCTGCAATTTCGTTGTTTGTTTCAGTCATACAATGCATTACATTAATTTTTTACTTTCTATAGTCGCATGTGACTACTAATGCACCCGGACTCTTCACTTAGCTGCTTTTATGTTCCACTCTTAGCCTTAAATGCCCAGACTACTCACTCCGGATCTCTTTCCACACCCTCAGGTTTCTGTTCGATTCTGTTCCTTCACTCCTCTAAATTCCACTCTATTGCATGAGTGTTTTTCATGCTTATTTTCTTTGTTTTTCTTGGGTATTATTGTTTTCTTGTGTTCCTTCCGGCTTTATTAACTCTAGGTGCCTCTGGCACCACTTTTGTACTTATTGCGATACCATTCCTGTATTGAGCATTACACCTAGATATTACTTTGTTTTCTTCAAAGAACTTTTCCCCTGACGAAGAGCAGATGCTCGAAATGCATTGGAGACACATTTATTGAGTTAATGGATTCTTCTTGTGGACTATTGTTATGACAATACATTCTGACTTTGAAGAATGCTACTTCACTGATGAATATATTCAACATATGACTACAATATGCATTGAATACCAGTCCATGATTACATTTGTTTCGTGCAAAGACACTTAGCCAGCGACTACTCGACTATCTTTAACACTGCGAGGTTCTCGCACACGGTGAATCCGATGTTATACTTTACACTATGTAAGGTCATCTTATTCGCAATCGCTACCTAGCACCTCAAGGACAGGAGGTGTACACCTCGAATTCCCACGAATTGGTTTCACATTTTTGACCCAGGGTTTACTTTATTGAATACGACGGAGTGCAGCGGTCTTTTCTTCTTTTTGTTCAACTCCACCTGCCCATACCGCTAGCACCCTCATTTCTACCATGTCGTATATAGACATTGCAAACTTGACAAGTAATAAAGCAGATACATTTGAATTCTCCACAGAAGACACTGACAGAATTTATTCGCTGATACAGGAGCCAGATTGTATCGCATCAAGTACTGGATCAGTCCAGTCTAATGTTTGACAACTTCTCTTTGCGGCCAAGCGGGAGATCAACCAGCGTCTGCACGCGAACACATTGATTAGATATCATAAAGTTCAGCAGATACCCAGAGGGCTACGCATCCCTTTAAAATCTATCCTTTGTAAAAATAATCCACGTTTCACAGAGAAATAGTTCGGAATATTAAATAAATGTTCGCTTGATCTGATCCTTCTTATAGTAGAAGAACTTTCTGAACTTCTTGAAGAACTAGATAGTGAAGTTACTCAGTTAAAACAAGAACTTAGCAGTAAACTCACAACTGAAGAGCTCAACAAAACACTAGAAGATGTTACCATCCAACTTGAAAAATACACTAAAGAAATCAACAAAAGAAAATTGCTTTAATTCTAGATAGATACGGTGGATTACAAACTCAGCGAGGTTTATAATTGGGCAGACATTTACGCAGCCAGGAGACAACAACGCCCTTACACCAATAGATCCACAGAAGGAGACACTTCCTTCTCTGATGACTCTGCCAGAAAATCCACCCATAGAGGTCCACCCAAACAAACCTTTCAACAACAAGATGATCGACCGTCTACCTCTACTACTGCAGACACATCATCGGCTCCTTTTTTAGGATCAAGCCCCGACAAAAGCGGCGACCCAGGAGGTCCCACCACTCGAAACTTACAACAGCCAGTGGATAAATCCACCAGAAGCCATCGAACCTAGTGATGAACATCTCAAATACCTTTTTAACAACTACTCAAGTTAAAGTTTTAGAGAAGGGAATTTCATTCGTCCCCACTTACAATTCCAATGAATTGGAGACACAAGTCTGCTTTTATAAATTCATGATGTCTCTCAGGTTGAAACATTTTTTCCAAAACGTGTGTGTTCCTCAAAGTGATAGGGACTCCGGTACTTTGTTGGATCTACGACCCAAGAGCAATTTTCAGGCTCCAGTGAGCCATAAAATCCTGGACACGTTCGAACTTCTAGTTCAAAAAGATTTACATAGCATTTAATAAAGTCCGGTCCATCATCGGTCTAATTTACCCTACCAAGAACATCAAGCACTTGTACAATTAGCAGATAATTCGGACATAACTATCTGTAAAGCTGATAAAGGCGGTGCCCTGGTTATCTTAGATACTATTTTCTACCACACCAGCATTGATAAACATTTAAGTGACAGTACTTTGTACATGGAGGTACATTCAGATCCCACACCTGAATTCACTGACGTACTACGACACATACTTGACACTGCCTTAACAGCATGGACCATCACTGAACGCGACAAAAGATTTCTCTTGAAGGATCACCCTCAAGTGCCATATTTATATATGGTACCAAAGATACATAAACATGCCACACATCCACCATTTCGACCAATTGTAAGCACACAGAACTCCATCCATGAGCCCATTGGCTTCTACATTGACCGACATTTACAACCTAGTGTAAGATGCATGCCCAGCTATATACAAGACACCACGGACTTTCTCACCAAGATCAATAACATACAGATTGAATTCACTGAGTCTATCTACTTATGTACCATTGATGTCTGTTCATTGTACACTTCGATCCCTCACAACCTTTGATTACAAGCAATGGAAGCAGCACTACTAATAACAGACAAACCCCTGAACTTACAAGTGTTCCTCATAGAACTGATGCAGTTCACCCTCCACCACAGATATTTAAATTGTATGGACAAGTTCTACATCCAACTATCAGGTGTGGTGATGGGCAACTGCGCGGCACCAGCGTATGCTAAGCTGTTTATGAAGCAATTCGAATCAGATTACATCACTTCAAATCCAGCATGGCAAGATCATCTCATTTGCTATCATTGTTACATTGACGATATATTCCTCATTTGGGAAGGTTCCCAATCACAACTCTTGACAGTTATCACCCATCTTAACAATGTAGACACTCGGATACAGTTCACACATATCATCAGCCAAACTCATATATCTTTCCTGGATGTTAACATCAGAATTATGAACAACAATTTGGAAACCTCCATCTTCACCAAACCAATTGATCACAATAATTACTTACATTTCAATAGCTTTCACCAGTTGAGATTTAAACAACATTTACCATACTCCCAACTGCTCGGAGCCAAACGCATTGCATCCACTGACAATATGTTCGAAAATGACAAGTCTGTCATCATAAATACATTTCACCAAAGAGGCTATCCTAACAATATCACTCAACTCGCAGAGTCCCGAGTACGGACCAAAGATCGATCTCTACTCAACCTGCAGACAGTCGCTCTGTCCTTGTTTCCAAGTACTCTACTACCAGTGCCAAAATCAAAGCTTATATCAAAAAACATTGGCAACTTCTACAATTGGATCCTGATTTTAATAACATTTTTCAAACTCCACTGACTTTTGCCTACCAACGATCAAAGAATATTCAACAGATGCTGAAACCACAGAGAAATTTAACACCTACAACTTTTAAGGGGACAGTACCTTGCCATATCTGTGGCAATTGCAACAGTATAATTAAAGGCACAGTTATTCAACATCCTACTCAAGGCACGCCCATCAACATTCGCCTCAATGCCACATGTGACACTGCCACCGTGGTTTATCTATTGAAATGCCCGTGTTGCTTTCCTTATGTAGGCAAGACTGAAAGAAAAAGGAAAATTTGACTAAACGAACACCGCAGTAATGTCCTTACTAAAAATGTAAAGACCAGTATGGCTGCTCATTTTACCACCCACTCACGCAACGTCAGCCAACTTAGGCTCCTGGTTTTGGAGGTCGTGAATAAAGCAGCGGGCAGAGATAACAGAAAATTTCTACTCCAAAGAGAGTTGCATTGGATGCATAAACTGAACTCAATTCACCCGAAATGGCTGAATGAAAGACTTGAATATAGTGCTACTTATGAATCATTCTTCCTTGTGTCTCACTGTTCTCACACTGTGTTGAGACCCATGCTGGTCTAACCTACTTCTTATTCATTTCTTGCTTGTTCCCTCACTCTCCTGTTCTCTCATTCCTTTGTTCCTTTTGTTCGTTTAAAGTGCCATGATTAGGTTAACTGTTCCCACCATCCCGTTTGCTTTTGTTCATCTATTTACCTGTATTTTCCTTACTTTCTTTATCCACTTGACGTATCTTTACCTTTTTAGGTACACTCTCCTTTCACACTCTTGTGTGTTTCATTATATTCTATTTCTTCTGTCCTCCATTTCATTCTTTTTGGACGTTTTCTACGCTGGGAGCCGCTGGACAGAGTTGCAGTGAAAATTTCTAATTTCAGATTTTGCCTCTTTTGTGCAATTTAAAAATCTCTATAGGACAAGGCTGAATGCTGCAGCTGGTAAAGGCTTCATGAGGCCAGACACTATTGCTATGACTTCCTGCTGAACAGGATTTGCTGCTGCAGAAAAGACTGTACCAGGAGCTACCATGAAGTCAGGCTGCCCGACAAAGCACCTGAGGTGGTTCCACAGGCAGGTAGGTCCCCGTCTTCTGTTGAATCCCAGGCCTCTTTTTGGTGAAACCAATATCAACTTTTGTTGAAACTCCCAATTTTTTTAGGAGTTAGACGTGAGCAGAGCTTTTACCACTACAGCCAATGCCCCAGGACAGAATGGACACCAATTAGAGGGCCAGAACTCACTCCAACAGAGTCCAGATGGAGGGTCCAAGGCCTCTGGAGCTTATTATGCCCCTGTAGCTCACACAAGAGGTCAGCCAACAGTCCTTAAAATCACATTGGTGATCCTGGGTTCAAAGAGTAGTTTCAGTATTCCTTCAGTCAGCAGGACAGCAAGGCAGTCCTTCCAGCAGCAGGCGAGTAGGGCAGTCCTTCTAGCAGCAGGGCAACAGGCAGTCCTTCCGAATCTTTCACAGACCCAGGAGTGTACTGCAGAGGTGGTTCAGGAAATACAATATTTATATGTGATACCAGCCTTTGAAGTGGGGGTGACATCCTGGCTACCCTCACAGCTGGGTCTGGAAAGAAAAGTTTTTCCCTCCCCCTGCCAGGACTCCAAGAAGTCTGAAGTGACAAAAGACTGATGTCAAGTTTCTTTGTGAGTGTGCTGGAGATAGCTTTTTGAAATGCAAATGTGGCTGGGAACAGCTTCGCCCCATTCATCCTGGCAGGATGTCCCATCCTTCCAATACCTAGTCCCACTTTGTCTCACTCTCTGGGAGAATACACAAAGACCAACTGCAAAGCTAATCTCATTCATGTGATCCATGACACATGCTGCAGGCACCAAATGGTTAGGACAAGAAAACACCAACTCTTAAAACTGGCATTTCCATAATTGACTGTACCATTAAGATGATTTTTTTTTAGTTCCGTTAAAACCAAACTTGATATTTGGAACTGTTCCCAATCAAAAGATAGCACTTAATAAATATAATTTTCAACTCAATGTTGTCCTATGGGAAAGGTAGACCTCACAGCAGTAAAAACAAATTTGCGAGTTCTTCAGTACCAGTATGTACAATACATAAAAAGACATGTCCTACCTTTAAAACACAATGTACCTGCCCTCTGGCCTGTTTAGGGCCTATCTTAATGGTGACCTATATGTATGAAAAAGTGAGGTTGAGGCCTAGCAAAAGATGAATTTTGTCTGGTCATATTGGCAGTTTTAAAACTGCACTACAGGCTGTAATGACAGACCTGGACATGTTTTAAGGTGCTACTTTAGTGAGTTGTTCAATGAGTGTTGCAAGCCCACTAGTAGCATTTACTATACAGGTGGAGGTACATATTGTAATTATATATACTAGGGAGCTATAAGTAAATGAAATATGCAAATGTTGTCAGATTTTAGGGAGGGAGCACAAGCCCTTTAGCAGTGGTAAAGTGCACAGAATAATGCAAAGAAAAAATAATTTCAGAAAACCGGAGGGGGTGAGGCAAGGTTTGGGAAAGACCACATGAGGGATGACAGGTCTAACACAGTTAAACCAGTGTCTTACCTTTATTTGATTGAGCCTTGGGTGTTCTCAGTGACATTAATTGCAATACTACTAAAACTGGATGTATTTTATTGAAATAAGGAGAAAATCTAACTTGTAAAAAAAAATTCTCTGTATCCAACACTTGCCACGTTTAGCAGACACCTCGAATACTTATATCTCCATGTGACATTGAAAATAAAAACTGCGTTCAATGGCTTATGATTTGCAAAATCAAATCTTTTTTTCCACTCAGGGCATTACACCCCCCGTTTCATCCTCTCGTCCTTTGTATAAATGCATTACACACATAGAGTGGTATTTTTATAGCACAAACTTAGCTGTGAAGCAATTGAGTGATGAACAAGGGTCAGTGTTGCCTAGGCCTAATGCAGTTTCAAATTGGCATATACTGAGTCATTCCAGAGCAGATGAAAGAAGGACAAGGTCCTGTAATGCTCTGTAACAAATGTACATGGCTTTTAAAACTAGATGTTTTTCTGCTGGACATCAGGCGGAGTTCCAAGTTGATGATGATGAGAGACTGAACAATCAGGTCCCTGACAGTAAGACTCTGAATAAGTTTTGCATTCTTTGTGAGAAATTTGGAAAGACCTAGGTAAAGGAAATTACTGTAACCAATACGGGAATGAGATAATAGCTCAAACTCCTGATAGGAGTGAGTCAGGAGGGAATACCAGTACATTTTGAATAATAAAAGCATGAGGATGTGAGTTAAGTTTCTTGACAGAGGTAATCAAGACTCGACTTCTACGTCTCTGCCATTATCTTTCACTCTAGATCAATTATGCACTTGGACCTATCTACAGACCTCTGAATTAGGAGTATATTTCCAATGCTCATATTCAAGACATTACCAAAATAACGGGTGTTTTCTTCATAGGTACATCTTCTCACCTTTCCATGATTGTGGCCTAATTGGTGCACCGTTCCTGAGATCGCACCACCAGAATGGTGAGATTCTGTCTTACCTAAGTTGGGTGGTAAGTCCTGTACCAGTTCTAGAAGTGTGACGGCTGCCAGGTGTTCAGGGTAGTGGAGCCGGCAGAGTCGTGCCACAGAGAGTACTATTTTCCCACCCTGTAAACAGTAGCGGATGGTGCCATTTGACAATGGTGAGCATAAAAGTTGTGCATGAGAATTATGTTGCACGTGTGCGAGGCCCAATGGACAAAAGGGACTTTGCGAAAATGTAGAAAATTGTGCTTTTTAAAGGAAATTTGAGAAAGCAGGTGGTTTATAGAGCAATTTTAAATGTATAACCTTGAAGTATTTGGACACAATAAAAAATGTCCCACATCTTGGTGCATGAAATATGTTAAACAATTAGTGTAGTGGTCAAAACAACCAGGATTTACTTTTCTCTGCTCTTCCACACTATTCTGCCTGTAATCTGAAAAAACAGCATGCACAACTGTGCAAAATCCTTCTTCCATCCATGGCATCCATTTAGCCTGTCTGTCTGCGCCTAGACTGAAAGAAACCACCAGTGGGCCTTTCACAGCTAATATATCTTGTTAGGACCTCGCTCAGCCTCTCACTGACTCCAGCAGTCACAGAGAAGGCCTCTGATTGATGATGCCTTTGTGATAAATAGCACAAGGCTGCACAATAGCAGGCGCGGTCTCAATTCGAACTGTATGGGCCAAGCCCAGGGGATACATTCGGCAAACAGACAAGGGCCACAGTACATATGGCCCTCGGGAACAGCCTAGCATCTTCCCACCCCACCGCATTCATCTCTGGTTGCACTGAGAAGTCCCAACTCTGAGACTGCAACTTTTCAGAAAAGAGTGGCTGTGGCATGGTGGCCAGAGTCGCCACCTTTGGTCAGTCGCAGGGGAAGAACCATGGCTCCTTGAATGTGGGCTGTATCATTAATGGACAGCTCGGCAGCAGAGGTAGGGGTGGAGGCAGTTTCTGGGGATGAGGAGACACATCCTTTTTTTTAAAAACATTTTTTGGAAACCTTTATTGTGCAACAAAAGCTTACAGATACGGGCCCACAACCATGCAGGCCGGCCGCGAAATCAAGTAGTAGCACTCAAGGCAAAATCAAAATAGCTCAGCAGTCCCAGAGACGAGGAGCAGCAATTATCCGATGCATCACATACTGGAGAAAGGGGGGACCACTGAGTACAGGATAAGTGAGGTTAATTTTGAAAGTTATAGGTAAGAAGGATCAGACGCAGTCACTTCATCGAGGACACATGGCGGGCACTGGACCCAGCGAGAAAGCAACAAACTAGGCAATAGTTAGGGGATCATCAGAAGAACTTGAGGATAAGAACAAACAGTACAATACATACTGGTCAGTACCCGCCCCATGATCGTAAAACCTCTTGACTGACGGTAGTGGAGAGACCAACAGCCGAAACAATAAGCAGCGCTACACCTAACCACCAAACTGAAAAAAAAGGAAAAAGGAATGAGCAAGAAAAGTCAAGAGAGAAAGGAGAAAAATAAGGCCCATAGAACCAAGACGAAACAGAAGACCCACCCCCAAACCCCCCACCCAGCACGCATGCAGAGGCTACGGCCTACCCCCCCCTAGCAGTGTGCCTGTCGCCCAAAAACCGAGTCCCGAAATATAGACTCAGAAAAGAGAAGAAGGAAAGGAAAAAGAGAAAGGGGAAAGGAGAAAAAAGAACCAAAAACTGATGGGAGAGGAGACATGCAATCAAAACGATCTGCTCCCACCACCCACCTGTACACAATTTGAACATACGAGAAGAGAGAGTCACTGCAAAGTCAAATACAGGAACATGATGAGGAAGTGATCATACTTGTACAATCGAAAGTACGCCATTTATCCATACACGAAGTAGTAGTCCGCCGATGCAAGTTATCTTAACCCTGTCCCTGTCGGTCCAGGGCCAGAGACACGGAGTGCACTTTGAACCAGAAGCGGACGGGCCAGGAGTGAAACACAGGAACTCCAGGCCACAAGACACGGCACCAGTCATGATGGCCTCGGATCGGGCCAGCAAGAAAAAGCAGCAGCAACAGCAGGCACCACGAGCAACGCCCCGCTGACCAAGAAGGGGCACTCACTCCACTAGAACAGACATCGGATCCCGGCTCAGCAGGGCAAGGCGAACAATCGCCGGGAGTCATGTCAGGGCAGGCCCGAACGGACCCCGGCCGGAGTCCCTCCGTCATTTCCACTCCTTGGAAGCGCTCCCGGCGAAGCAGAGCAACGGGCACCCAGACCTCCAGACAAGCGACGGCTGTAATCCCGTCAACCTCCGGGACGGTCCGTGCAGCACAGGTCTGCAGTTGGTCCGCACCTGTGGGGGGCGGCTCAGCGAGCCCGTCAGGAAAATCTTCGTCCGGCCCAGCGGCATTCAACATCATGGACTCACGCCAGGAACTCAAGGCAGCGAGGACGTCGCCAATCGTAGGAACACCCCTACAGTATTCAGCAAACGTGCTGTGCAGCAGGCCAGTGTTCCCGTCAACGACGGGTCCGAGATACAGGGCGCTGGCCGCCATCTTGTCAGCACGGCGAGGCCACCGCACACTCCAGCCCCGATCCGGCCGCCAGCGGGGTCCAGGGAGAGCCAGCCGGGGACAATCAACTGCACCAGTGATGCAGGGAGGCGGGCCACCAAAACATTGGAGGTAGTCGGCGCCTCTGGCCCATGGGCGTCGACCGCCGAGTCCGGGCGGAGGGTTTCAAGATGGCTGGTTAGGAGACAAAGGGGAGACGCGTCTCCCGTGCGATCAACCCCCGTCCGTGGGATGCGGCACCCCGCCACCAGGACCAACCGGGTCCTGGGACCACCTGTCCGGGCCCGGTCAGTCGCCACCGGTCCAACCGCACAATGGCCTCTTCGGCCGACCCCTCTCCTCCACCAGGGCCCGGCGCAGGAACTTTGTTCCAGTCGGGGAGCCGCAGGCAAGGCTAGGCCCGCCCGCCTCACAGGCTCCGAAGCGAACAAGGGCACAGCTCGGGAACCGCCGCACCCAGGAGCATCCGGAGCAGATGGTAAGAATCAGCAATCTGTCCTGTATCCATATTTCTTCGAATACATCGTCTCGGGGCAGGATAGGGCACAGGATTGATAAAACAGGCGAGAAGGTCGACGGAGCCGAGCTACAACGCGGCCATCACGGTCGCGAGCTTGGCTCTTCCCCGAGGAAACACATACTTAACCACTTTCAGACTTGACTCTCTATGAACCCACTTTCTGGGCTCCCAGGCAATAAATCACCTCCCCGGGGTGAACGTGGCAGAGTCAGCACAGTCTGTCATACAGACGCATCAATAATGTTTGAAAGCCCAGCTACTCTCCTGGTTAGCATGGATACTGTGGAACAAACATAACTGCAGCAAGCATTGACACCACACCTGTGAGCATTTCAGTCTGTGATTCTGGACAAATCTTCAAAAATCCCTTATTCTCCCTGTTCCTACAAAAACGTAAGTGTCCTTGTGTGATGTAACTTGT
Source organism: Lissotriton vulgaris (assembly GCF_964263255.1). NCBI lineage: Eukaryota > Metazoa > Chordata > Amphibia > Caudata > Salamandridae > Lissotriton > Lissotriton vulgaris. The sequence goes on along the minus strand of NC_141689.1, from coordinate 1,464,543,599 downwards.
GCTGTGTTCTTGTAAAGTGCTCCAATACCTTCTGGTGAATTTAGCACTATATAAAAAACTGCACACAAAAAAAATGGCAGCAGGGCCCCGGAGTCAAAATCAGTCCGACCCAGAACATTGGGCCCGATTCACAGAAATAACTTAAGTCAAAATCCTAAACTTGCTACTTTTGGTATTCACAGAAGTTAGGATTTTGTCTTAAGTTTGTCTTAAGACAGACTTAAGACAGACTTAAGACAAAATCCGAACTTAAGTCTGTCTTAAGTCTGTCTTAAGACAAACTTAAGACAAAATCCTAACTTCTGTGAATGCCAAAAGTAGTAAGTTTAGGATTCTGTCTTAAGTTAGTTCTGTGAATCGGGCCCTCTGTCATTAATGGCGCAATCTAGAGAGTCCGATCAATTGTTGAATTCTCTGACTATGCGCTCAAAACAGCACGTAGGAACACAAGTGCAGAGAAGTTTACATAAAAAAAGATAACAGGGAGACTCTTACTGAGTCATCATTGTGGGTCTCTTGGGACCAGGACGGGACAGCTGGATCGGAGAGCTTTGAATATTTATTCTGAAGGCGGTTGCCTCGCCCTCGCCCTTCCTGCTGCCTGGGCATGATGCAACACTTGAGACTACAAGAAAAGCCTGCAAGGAAAAGAAAACGAGCAATCACTGCATGGCTTCATATTAAAGCCATACAGTGATTGGCCATGTTCTTCTGTAAAGCCCATCACAAACCTCCCACTCCCAATTCTGTCTGACTAGACTAGGCCTACTTAGCCAATCCTGTCATTGCTCTCTTGCTGCAAATAACATGAGAGCAGTGTCAGGATTGGCCGAAGCAGGCAAAATCAGCGCTCTTCAGGAGACGAGGGAGGATTTAACTATGATCATTGGCCTACCTAACTGTGTGCTCGTAGGAGAGACCTCAAGTGCGCATGTTGTGTTGGTCACAGCAAGACACCCATCCAACTCAACATGGGTACTGACATTTAATTTTAAAGATGCAGCCAGCCTGCCACCAATAGTGAAGCTCCACCCGCATCCAACCATGATTGAACTTTGAAAGCAATTTCAAAGCCTACTGCTTGCAGTGTGTGCACCCGGCCCGGCTGAAATAAAAGCACAGTGCCACAGCCGGAAAGAAAGCACCATTTAAATTTCTATTGCGTATTGCTGGGGCCAAAAGGGCAACAAATACAGGGGGGCGACGCCCCCATAGAGAAACCGCTGGTGCCAGTAAATGGTGCGGCAGACCATCAAAGAGTGCACAGGGCACTTATATTTGGTGAAACACACTATTACTTCCTTTCCTAGGAATCATAAACATTCAAGCCCAAACTGTCAAGCACATTCCACTTTTTTACACAGATGACATCAGGTCCGGAAATGTCTCTTTTCAGAACGATTCCTAAAAACTCTCCTCTTCACATCTAGGATTCTACACAGCTAGGTTTCAAATAAGACCCTGGTCCACTGATAAATTGATAATTCATTAGATTTTTTTATTTGCAAAAGAAATACACCAGTATGCATTATGATTAAACAAAAATACTTACAACAACTGAGCCAAAGACATAGGGACCTAAGTATAATAAAACAGAAGCCAAAATAAAATATATTTGAACACAAACATTTTGAGACAATGGAGTGCTCCAGGCTTCAAATGGCCGGTAGAAGCCCGGCGCAGCATCATTCCAATGTTTGTTCACAGCTGTTGCTGTGAACAAAGGCCTCACAGATCCCTTGGGGATTACAACACCCTCGGGCTCCGTGAGGCCTTTGTTTTGCAAATTAGAACATTCTGCCCAGTAGAAGAATGTTCTAATAGCCATAGCCATTAAAGGCTTGCTCCCTTGTTAAAGGCCCTCACCAAACACTGGAGCAGGCCTTTAATGGCCAGTAGAGCCTGCTAAGGATTAAGGGCTAGATGTAGATAATTCCCATTTACAGACTCTTAAATACCGAATTTTAGCGAATCGGTATTTAAGAGTCTGTAAATGGGAAGGGGGCAGATTTAGGTAATTCCGAATTAGGAATACCGAATCTGTAAGATTCGGTACTTACCGATTCGGTAAATACCGAATCGGAATTGCCCATTGATTCCTATGGGCCTTGAAGCCCATAGGAATCAATGGGAAATACCGAATCGGTAAATACCGCATCCTGCAAGGGTGCAGGGGGTGTCACTTTGACACCCTCTAGCACCCCAAGTACAGGCTTGTGTGACATGTGGCACACATACATGCCCTAAGGGTATGTCTGTGTGTCACATGGCACAGGTGTGCATGCACAGATGTGCATGCACACCTGAATTCGGTATTTTACCACACAATAGGATTGTGTGGACATAATACCGACTCTTAAGGCCCTGTGGCACTCTTAGGAGTGTCAGCTACATATGGATTTACCGATTCGGTAAATATACTGATTCAGTATTTTACCGAATCGGTATATTTACCGAATCGGTAAAATTACCGATTCAGTAGGCCCCCTACATCTGAAAAGCCTAATACCGGTCGGAAACGGACGAAATCGGCTGTTTCCGACCGGTATTAGGGCTCCTACATCTGGCCCCTAGTCACTAGCGCGATGCAAACTTCAAATTTTTGAAAACACAGACCATCATTTAGAGTTTGGTGTACAGGTTTGGTTGAGAGGTTTTACTCCATCAGGGTGAAAGAGGAAAATACTGTACCACACTCAGGGAGTACCTGCCTGCTGGATTTAGAGATGTACACCAGCCTAGCCCATCTCTTGCTTTGTCAGGGACTGCCATCACAGAGTTTCCCATCACTGAATTGGGAGTTTGACTGACAGCACTTTCAACATGGCGGAGCCATATTGCAAACTTTTAATATAATGATGACCCTCATTCGTATGGGGCTCCTATAGTGTGGGGCTCATTTTGCAGGTTTCACTGCCCCTTGTCAGGTTTTACGGACAGTGAAAAGTTGCCATTTGTTCACTAAATGATGTTCACTACACCATTGTCCTCGGGGGTGTATATAGTGGCAAAGATGGAGCAATCGCCATACTACATACTGAAGGCCTGCCCAACTCTAAATGTGGAGGGTTGACCTCCTGTTTCATGGATAGTACCTTCTCCGTCAAACTGTATACAAAACTCCCAGATTTAAAAACAATTCTAGTCACAGGAGCTTAGCATTTTTCGACTTCTGTTACCAACCAATAAATTGGATCTTCCCTACATGCTCCCAATATACTTTCTATAACTTGACTTCGCTTCAACATTGTACAGTTTACTGTTGGATGTTTAATGCACTTCAGGCACGGCTAGGGACTATTCTCATACCTCGTGTTTATTTAGGGAGAAACAAGAACGCAAATAACATACCTTTTTTAAATGTCAAAGAAAGCAAGTAAATAATCCAAAGAGAGCAGCATTGCACGTGGTAGTCTGCAAAACAACAGATAATATATATGTCAATACTCTATCAGTAAGTGAGGCTTTTCAAAGACCTTTAACAGCAATAACCAAGCAGCCACAGTTCATCAGCATACGTAGGAGCACATAGCACATGGGCCTCCTCTGCCATTGATTTGTGTAGTGCTGGCATGGAAGTTATTGTAATCAAAACAATGTTAGCTCTAAGGAAACCCCTAATACCGACACAGTTGTGTTTCTGTCAGGGAGAAACAAACCATGCAGAATATCCAAAGGCAACCTATGGGAGAAATACAAGCGAGAAAATAAATAGGAGATGAAAGGGAGAACGCACTGTTTACCTCAAGATGCAGCCAAATTGTTTTGCTTTAATTTAAAGTTCCTGCCAGCTTGTAAATATACTATGGTCTTGTGCCAACAGTTGTATTTTTAAGCACAAGGCGAGATTTACATTCGTTGCTGCAAGCATTGGAAGTACAAGTTTATCTTTGAAGTCCCAGTGCCAGGCTACGGCTTGAAGCTAGTTTTATAATTGGAAGAAAATAACAAAGCCTGCTTGCTGCTGAGGCTGGTGTCATCCTTTTTAGCACTTTCAGAAAAGAACACAGAATTGTCCTGATTCTGTCTGAAAGGCAAAGTATCTTCTTAAGAGACCCCTATTTGCCAGTGCACCAGAGCAGAGTCGACGCCAAAAGGTACATAGCACCCTGTCAAGATGAGTTGGATCACCGACTGTTGAAAAATTAGGTTTAACACTCCTTAGTGCAATGATATCATAAAGCCATAGCCATACAGACCGAGTGCATCCTCCTACCACAGAATGCAAATGGAGAAATTTATAGAAGTGGAGAAAATATCTCTACAGCAACTGATCAAATAAAATGAGCCACTTATGCCCTTACAACAGCCTATACATGTTCTGGATTAAAAAAAATATAACGCATCAAAATAAAGAGCTAACAGTGTGGACACATATTAGAGCATCAGAATGTTGAGAGCTCCATTGAAGGAAATGGAGCAGCAGTGGTCTATAAAAGCTGGGATAGGCCTGTTGCTCTCAACATGGTAAATACCTAATACACAGCCTCTTCATCTTTCTTTCTCCTTCCGCTCCAAAATATATAGATTGGACAGGAGAAAGTTAGAGGTGGAGACTGTTCAGTAATGCACACAGGAGCCTTCCCCACTCCCTCCTTGAGTGCCAGTGGATCCTCAGAAGAAGGGAGGTGGGAATTCTACTCCGCTCCTGGGTCTCATTTGTTCCGCTGAACGAGGATAAACAGTTTAGTAAAGCTATGTGAAAACCAGGGGCTGACTTCAGCCTCCTTTCCCAGCTATGTCTGTGAATGTTAAATACTGTGACCCTGCACATGCCTTTTAACTATTAAACATTAACAGCAACATCTGTGGAATAAAGGCTTCAGAGACGCAGAGGAAATTCAAGTGACCCCTATTTTCAGGGAGGCCTTTGTAGTTTTTTAATTAGGATATTCCATCCTCATAGGGCAGAGTGGTCTAATAGCCATTTTGAGCCTACATTTTAGGCTACACCTGGCATTAAAAACCTTCAGCTCAGGCCTTTAATGCTGAAGTGTGCCTTTAATGGCCCCATAGCCTACTAAAGGGGGTTAAAAGGATATAAAAGAAGACTTGGAACACCAGATATAAATGCAGATTAGAACTGTGTAAAGCTAGCTTCACTCATCTTTTCGTACAATTCTACATAAGCAGAAAGTGTGGCTCACTGGTTAGAGGCGGCAGACCCGAGAGCAGACGACGGCCCGGGACCAGGGTTCGATTCCCGGGGCGGCAGGTTTCTGGACCAGGGTCAGCGGACTCGATAATTCTCTCGCCTCGGTGCCCACTCTGATCAGCGATCACACTCGGCAACTCTGGGCATTAGATTGCCTCATCTTCACTAACGGCCCCACCAGACCACTGGGATGCCTGGTCTCACCCTGGAGATACCCATTAAGGGACCATCTCTCAGGGAAGCCAGGAAGGGTTTCGCAGCGCTGGAAGCGCCTTGGGACCCTCCGGGTAAGAAGTGCGCTGGAAGCGCCTTGGGACCCTCCGGGTAAGAAGTGCGCTATATAAATGCCTATACATTACATACATATGTCTTCAGTCTACACAAGGTATATGTACATTTAAATATTAAGAGTACCTTCAAGATTAAATTGCATCGCATTGTTTGCACCTATTCCAAAGATTAAAACTTTAAAATGTCTTAAGTAATTTGCAATAAAAAAATTATAATTTTTAGGATCGTCAGAAACTTTTCTCTGAATATTGGGTTAGAGCCTTATTTGTAGTTTGGTGGACAGACTACTCCGTCACAAACCTGACGGATATCCCCTCTACAGAATAAACAGTGCAATGAGATATAATGCACTTGTAATACAGTGGATGAAGCATTAGTTATGTTTGTGGCTGAGTGTCCCAATCACCAAACCCTAAAAACACCAAAAGGTCTTAGCAATAACATTAAGAAGACTGAGAATAAGAATCATTTATGTCAAAAGGCACTTCCTTGTTTGAAATTGGGGTTTCTGGTTGGCAGACATATCCAACCAGTCCAAGCAGGAACCACAATCCAAGTCGGGGTAAGTCACAAACACACCCTAAATTAACCTGTGCTCACCCCCAGGGAAGCTTGGCACAGAGCAGTCCCTCACCTCCATGTGCATATACTAAGCCTGAGCTGAGGTCGCGGAGTTCCGCACGCAGAAATCCGTAAAGTGCAAAAAAAACTCCACCTCGAAAGTCAGAGTTCCACAAGCAGTGGAGTGTGTTAGATAAATGCTGTTCGCAGTGATTTTTAGTGCCAGGTGCTTGTCAGCACTGTGCAATCAGCACGAACGGCACCATGCACAGAGCAAGCGGGTGCTGCCTCCTTTCTGCAGCTCGAGTAGATTTTTACTCAAGCGGCAGCTTTCTCAACACAAACGGACGGTTTCTAAATGCGAGCGGTCACAAGCATACACGACCACTCGCAATGAGAAATCTGACCGCCGGCATTGATAAATCTCGCGAGGAGATTGATTTTCCATGCTTGCCAACTTGATGTTGATGATCCCGAACGAGGAAAAATCTCACCAGGAGTTGGATTTTCCCCGCTTGCGCTCGCCAACTTGACGTTGACGAATGCAAGCGAGTAAAAAAATTCTGCTCCGCTACACGAAGCAGAGTTTTTCAGAACTCCGTGTGAGTTCACCGCCCAGACTAAGCATATCCACAAGCTACTCCACCATTACTCTTCAGGAACCCTGTGCACCCTTAGAGCCACCTATTAAGCTGAGTATCATTTATCAATGTTAACTCCCCCCACATAGTTGGGCACAAAACTTTTTGATATGTGAACCCTTTCCACTCCATGGAACATTGCAGGTATGTTGACAAAACTAGTGTTGGATTCTGCCTGCTTGTCTTGATGTCAAGCTCCTTAAGCCTAAGCTCATGTGCCAATTTTTTCACCTACATCCACAGTTTGACTAGTTCCAATTTACCTTTTTTCGCCTCTTTCCTAGCTCCAACTCTTGTGGGGACAGGCCTCTGGCAGACACACTGCTCCCTGCTCTATCCTGATTCAGAAAGGGGGTGGTGATGAACAGAGTGTCTGAATTGAGCAGACCACTCTTACCCAGTCCAAAGATCAGGGCTTGATCCATCACCGTTATTTATCTCACTGCCCCATCCCAGCTCAGAACCTGGCTATATGCAAATCAGTCTGTCCCTGGCCCAGTGCATCATGGGAACAGGGCAGACTAAACTACCAAGCCAATTCTTCACCAGAAAGGAGACAAGCTACCGGGGACCGGTTTCTGGCATTTCAGCCGTCTTCGGCCCAGCTTGCTTGAATCCTGATGGAGCAGTGAGAAAGGGACTCATGTCTGAGTATACCCTGCCACACCTATAGTGGCCAAAAACGATTCAGAAAGGGGGTGGTGATGAACAGAGTGTCTGAATTGAGCAGACCACTCTTACCCAGTCCAAAGATCAGGGCTTGATCCATCACCGTTATTTATCTCACTGCCCCATCCCAGCTCAGAACCTGGCTATATGCAAATCAGTCTGTCCCTGGCCCAGTGCATCATGGGAACAGGGCAGACTAAACTACCAATCCAATTCTTCACCAGAAAGGAGACAAGCTACCGGGGACCGGTTTCTGGCATTTCAGCCGTCTTCGGTCCAGCTTGCTTGAATCCTGATGGAGCAGTGAGAAAGGGACTCATGTCTGAGTATACCCTGCCACACCTATAGTGGCCAAAAACGATTCAGAAAGGGGGTGGTGATGAACAGAGTGTCTGAATTGAGCAGACCACTATTACCCAGTCCAAAGATCAGGGCTTGATCCATCACCGTTATTTATCTCACTGCCCCATCCCAGCTCAGAACCTGGCTATATGCAAATCAGTCTGTCCCTGGCCCAGTGCATCATGGGAACAGGGCAGACTAAACTACCAAGCCAATTCTTCACCAGAAAGGAGACAAGCTACCGGGGACCGGTTTCTGGCATTTCAGCCGTCTTCGGCCCAGCTTGCTTGAATCCTGATGGAGCAGTGAGAAAGGGACTCATGTCTGAGTATACCCTGCCACATTTATAGTGGCCAAAAACGATTCAGAAAGGGGGTGGTGATGAACAGAGTGTCTGAATTGAGCAGACCACTCTTACCCAGTCCAAAGATCAGGGCTTGATCCATCACCGTTATTTATCTCACTGTCCCATCCCAGCTCAGAACCTGGCTATATGCAAATCAGTCTGTCCCTGGCCCAGTGCATCATGGGAACAGGGCAGACTAAACTACCAAGCCAATTCTTCACCAGAAAGGAGACAAGCTACCGGGGACCGGTTTCTGGCATTTCAGCCGTCTTCGGCCCAGCTTGCTTGAATCCTGATGGAGCAGTGAGAAAGGGACTCATGTCTGAGTATACCCTTACTCACCTATAGTGGCCAAAAACGATTCAGAAAGGGGGTGGTGATGAACTATCCTGAGCATCAGAGGCATACAAACCATCTGCTGGGTCATAATGTGTCTCTCCTTGGGCTGTAGTAGAAACAATCCTACTCTTAGAGGAATCAATCAAACATTTCTGTGTATCACGATCAACCAACTTTGCACTTCTCTCAAGCCTCAATAGTTTAATCATTCACAGGAAGGTACAACATCTACATTAATTGTATACTGAAACTTGTTTTTATTATTTATACAAAAAGTAGCTACTTAATGTACATATTTTTCCATTGTTTTTTATATTTATTTATTTATTCAGAGTTTGATATAGCATGAACATAACTGAATGGGTTTCAGAGTGCTTAACAATTCCATAGTAGTAAAATTACAACAAAAGAAAGAGTCGTCAGAACACACATCAGGACAACTATGTAGATAATAATAACTTGGTCTGTCCATTGTACTTTGAATTGGCAATAAACATTGAGGACATTATAGACAAATAGATACAAGTCTTCAATGTGGAATACCTCTCAGCTAGCAAGGAATTTCTGATGTGCTCCATATCAGGAACAAAGTTGTTATGAAAGAACTAGATGGAGAGAGCAGATTCCATAAGTAATGGACTTGGGGGCAACCTAAGTTGAGAAAGATGTCGAGGATTAGGTTCTGTCATCAGCTATAGTAGAAATTTGCTCATGAGGAAGATCTTAGCTTCCTTCTTGAAGGAAGAAGTAGAAGTAATTCTACTAATGTAAAGAGGAAGTGAATTCCAGATTCTAGGGGTAGCTCCAGAGAAGGCTCTGTCATAGGTTTTCTTCTTCTGGAAGATGGGCTATTTTAGCACTAGGTCCCTGCACTCCAAGATGGTCTGCCTACCCCAGAAATCTTGATTTTTTAAGCAAGGTAAATCAGTGTTTTGTGGTGGAATGCTATACGAGTAATACATGCCAGTTTAAGTTGCATTCTGGCTACGAATGGTAGCCAGTTCAGAGCCTTCAGATGAGAAGAGACGTGGTCAAATGTTTTAGACCCTGTTAAGAGTCTTGCTGCAGCATTAGGACACGTGTTTGGAGGAGCAGTGGAGATCTTGGGTAAGCCTGAAAGTGTTATGCAACCATATTTGATCCAAGAAATGATTAAAGTCTGTACTGCCAATTTAAGGTCTGTAGATGAAATGAATGGTTTCAGTTTTCTTAGATAGCTCAAGTAAAAGCGGAAGCTATTTGCCATCAAGTTGATGTGGGTTTGCATGTTTAGGTTCTTATCAAGAAATTTAGAGGAGTCAACCAGGACAGAGGTACAGTTTAGAGCAGTGATCGACTTGGTCCATTTCTTAACATCAGAGGGGCTTTTGGGGGGAGAAATTAAAAGGAATTATGTTTTTTTTATTGAGTTTAGGATGATTGCAGGTTAGCCAATGTAAGGTCAGCTCTGAGGCATCATCAATTGACTTGATGTCCTCCAACGATGAGATCTTCATATAAATCTGAGTATCATTCACATACATGTGGTAGGAAGTGTTAGTGTGCTGAAGAGTTCAGTGAGGGGTTTGACATAAAGGTTAAACAGTGAGGGGGATAAAGTGGAGCCTTGCAGAACTCCAATTGAGATAGAGGATGGCGATGACAGATCTTGGTTAACCAAAAATCTTTGTGTTCTGTTCTGCACCCAATAGACCCATCCTGTTTTCAAGTCGGTTTTTGATCTGAAAATGCTTTTCTTGTAAGCGTTTCTATGCTTTTTTAGTCTTATTGTTAAAATAATGCATCATTAAATAATAAAGGTGTTTGCAATGATGAGCAGAAATTGAACACAAAACAGCCCATAACCCCTCAAGTCAACACAACCATTGATTTAACAACATAAAATAATTTACAGTAATTTTACCACCAAAGTCAACTGATCCAGGCTCTGATAGTTTAGTTGACTCTCCTTATAATCTAGTCCATCAAGGATTGGTGGTCATTTGACTGTTTCACCTACCTAAGCTATCACTCACCCTGCTAATGTATTCTGTCTTAAAATGTTATGCCTATCACTTTATGCATCCTTAAACCATGTTTCACCATTCTGTTTCTTTAATGTTTGTAAAGCACTCTGATACCCACGGGTCTAGCTAGTGCTATATAAAACTTATAAATAAATAAATATTTAGCAAATAAAAAATAGAGAAAAAAACAGGACAAAATACACAGGACAGGACACATAAATCAAATCCAGTGTTGCTGGCCCATTGTACATTCAAAAAGGTAATATGTTATTTTTGTTTCTTTTTCCAAATCATCAAACATGTTGCAACGTGTGATGGGTCATGCATAACATCAGACAATGTTGACGGGTTTCAGTGGCTCTTATGGTATATTTTCACCTTCTTCAGGACAGGAAAAAACTAGACATTCATATTAGGATGAATTAAAACCTGCATATAAAAGTAATCATAATCACTCCACTATTCTTTTTTAACCATTATAAAGTAACTGTACCGAATATGGACTCTCCATGCTTCATTCAGTCATGCCACACATTACAGGTTGGACTTCCTGATCTGAATCAGTCGCAATTTAAATACTTTCATGAGAATAGCTTTCATCATTATTTCACATGTTCATACTTGTATCTATGGCTCACTATTCATTGGCTAACTGTGCAAACAATGTTACAGTGGTGCCCACAGTGGACTATCCATATCTTCATTCAGTATTTCCGTACCCTACAGGTTGGACTTCCTGATCTCAGTCAGTCATAATTCATATACTCTCCTGAGGACAGCTTTCATCATTAATTCACCCTTTCATACTCATATCTATAGGTTCACTATTCATTGGCTCACCCATTCGACTTTCAAACATGGGTATCCCACGCCTCATTTCTTTTTTTCAATTCAATTAAATTATTTCAAGAGTTTGGTCTTTTTAAAAACCATTACACCAAAGCAACATGTTTTACAGCATAGAAACATCCTAATAAAAATCATTTAAAACAATTAATCCTTGTCTACATGCAATGGACATTAAATAAAATTTCAGTTATAAAAGAAAAAAACATCTCATAATAAAAGCAGTGTATAAGACTGTGATTCTATCACAGCTTGTTATCTTTACAAGAGTTTGTTGTTTTCCGGTAATTTTCAAAATCTAATTGGAATTCCACAGGGTTTCGACCTAGTTCCTTTAAATACAGATTTAAAATTGTTATCCCCCTGCAAACTAGGGGAATTGAGGTCCTACCTAGCCAGGTAATTACTGCTTCTCTGCTTGTTCAAATCTTTATGTTGTTAAACATTTCTTTTAGTAATAGTTTTCCTTCTTTTAATACCTTTGAGCATGCTCAGAAAATATGTTGGAGAGGGATGTATGACGTTACAACGCATGCTTTTATCACGCATGCCTTTACAACGACGTTTTTACAACGCATGGCTTTAAAACGCATAGTGCTTTGGGGTGCTGGATAGTGAATAGTTTAATTTACTATTCCAACTCCAGTCCCCGTGGATAGTAGGGAACCTGTTGGATAGTAAATTAAACCTATTCCCTATCCTATAGCGCCCCCCAGCGCAATGCGTTGTAATGGTTTGCGGTGTAAAAGTTGTGTCGTAAAGGCACTGCGTGGTAAAAGTTGCGTTTTAAAGGATGTTTCCCGTTGGAGAGATTCATATTTAAAATCACACAGATTAACCCATTCCACAATCATCAATATAAAAAGGAAGACTGTTCTATTCGACTTCTTCTATTTATATACAGTGACCTAAGGGTTGCTGCTCCAATCTCTTTACTATTTGGCAGTTCTCACATTTGGTGGTCACTCTGAGGGGCCAAAGGGAAATAATCATATTCAATTTCCTATTTTTTGGTTATTCCTCTCATAATTTTTCCTGCAATATTGTATTATTAATACTATCCCATCTCTTCTTACCTTTTAGGAGCGCGAGTGGGCAGGCAGAAAGAAACTTTTGTTTGACATAATGTTGCGTGTTTATCAAGGTTCCTGATCGATACTGTGACCTTATGCCCCTATTCGGCTATAAATCCATTTATTCCCTATATTGGCATAACCGTTCAAGTGCGATTTTCAGAAAAGTCATCTCTGGCCTCACACGAACAGAGCCACATTCCAGCATAGTTATCTGCCACTTCCTTTGCGACCAATTAGTGCAATGACAGAGCAGAAGCCACTATCTGATATTCCTAGATTAACACTCCGAGTTCTTCAACAAGATAAAAACTCAGCAAACCTGGAAATCCCCGCTTGCTGTGTTTTGATTAGTAATGGAACTCTAATGAGCAACTGATAACTATCACTTCCTAGTGACATCTTTAATTGACGTCTTATGTCCAGCAAACTTGCGTCAAACCCGGCACCTGTCAGGTATAAATATTACCAACGTTGCCTTAAGCAATGAGCTACTGTTGCTGATACTAGCTGTCTGCAAGACCCCGTGTTGGTGAAGCTAGCACCCTGTCGCTGCAGCCTGCTGTCCCCTTGGTGGTGAAGCTACTGATACCATTATCGCTGCTAAAGCGCGAACGATGGTGCAGTACGCTTAGGAGCTGTACAGCCGTCCCTCTGCGAAGACATCCAGCAGATTCCAGCTGCCCGCGGACGCTGTCCCCCCTCCTTCCTCGACGCGCTGAAGAAGCCGCTGCCTTTCTCCTGCAGAGAAATCCAGCTCCGGCGTTTCCGGTCTACCCTCGCGGGTGATTGGGATATCGAGAGTGACCCCTGAAGGAGATACCAAACCTCCATCATTCTATTCAGAGGTACGGTGTTGAATAAACCCTTAGACGAGATTTCTTGAAACAAACCTTGGCAAAACCAACTTAACTTAAAGCTACTTACTTACTCCCCTTCCACGTGTTAGGCTTAGGTCAAGCACACTGGGGTAGGCATAGTTAGAAGCACCAGTTGAGTATGTTAGCCTAATGTATATATGAATGGATATATGTTTTATTACTTTTAAACCATTGTATGGCTAAGAAACCATATCAATGCTTTTACAGTTCTATTTCGCAATCCTTATCTTACTGTACGTACTTTTTATAATAACAAGTCTTACAATTGGGGCAATTCATTTCTCTTGTATGAGAAGAAAGACTGTTCAATAAATGTTAACCCTTTATTGACAAACACCCATCTCTCTATTCTCTACATCTCGTGAAAGTAAACTGCACTAGACTGACTGAGTGAAATACATGTCTATTGTTTCACACGACCCTAGAGATTGACTCTTGATCTGAGGAGAAAAGTTGTCATGTTGCACGGTTGTTGGAAAGCTGAATCCCTTCTTGTCTGTGCCAGGGAAGCTGATCACTTCCTATGCAGAGAAGAAAGTTTCCAGTGACCTCTGAGCTAGTTGGTAACACACCCAATTAAGTTTAGCATAGTCAGTGGAGGCCTGGAATATCTGCAGTTCCACTGTCGATACTACTGTTTATGTTATTCCAATGCGCAGGGCCTAGTGGGAAACTAGGAACTACACTACATGGCGCCCAACGTTTGGTAAGGCGATAAACTAACGCAAGACGGTAGAGTAACTCAGTCAGGCATTTTTCACACAGACCCCTTTCTCCCGTAAATACTCCAATAGACGTCTGGAGTGGGTGAAAGGTTAAAATCCGCCCGACCTTAGTAGGAAGAGATTCCTATGTAAAGCTCTGGTTTATTCAACGTTGAAGGATACAGTGTTCCAAAATATTGTGCACCTAATCTTTGTCTCCTTGGAGACCTACTCTGCAAACCTTGCATTTTTACAATGCCAGAAAATAACGGAACCCCTGGGGCCGCAGCAGATGCGACTCAGCAAGGTCCCGAACACACGGACCCGGATGCTATTATCATCCCGGTCCACTTAAGAAGATCTATAAATTTAAAACTTATAGAAAACGGACTGACACCACAAGGTGGTACAGTAATTTTCGTGATAGAGGCTCACGAGTATCGGCAGACAGAGGTATTCTATTCATGGATAAACTTTCCCGCGGTAAACGCTAGAACAAAAGAGTTTCACTATTACAAAATAGAGAAACCCTCGGAAGAGTACGCTCCTTTCGAGGAGATTGAAATTCCACTTAAATTTCAAGAGCACCTGCTCTGGTTTAATGGCGCCCTAAAACATACTGATCACATTACCAGGCTCGGTCCACTAGGTAGACCAGGAGCAACGTGGCCGGTTCTAGCCAGCTACACACCACATCCGGACATTGTAAAAATGTCTAGAGAAGAGCTGTTAGTACAGCTAAACACATTAATAAAAATACATAGGCAATTAGTCCAATATGTAATGCGGACTGCAACAGTCCAACCAGCTGTCAATGTACCACAGCTGACCCCTCATCAGGGGAACACTAATAAAATCACACCACAGAACATACAGTCATGTCTTGGTAAAACACCCGTAAAACGGGAACAAATTCCTTTCTGGTTAGCACAGAAAATCACTCAAATAGAGGCAGTATTTCCTGATACTACCCCTATAGAGAAACACAGAATCTTGACCATCTGCCTTCCTATGGGAATCGCACCACACGTGGAGGACTGCGACACTTGGGGTACAGTCTTTGCTTCCATTTACACAAAAACACACGGTGTTCCGTCTATGGCGGTAATACCAGAAGTGCTAAAACAGATTCAAAATGAATTCGGTCCAGAGCCCGCTTTAAATCTAGGTATGAAATTACTGAAAGACTTCAAGCAGGTCTCGGCTATATTATTAGCCAACATAAAAGGAGAAGCAGCATCTGTGGCGATTCGCCAGAACTTGAAGGAAACAGATATAAAAAATCCTGTTGAGCTTGCAAAAATCATAGAAAAATGCTATGAAGAATTAGGTAGAGACAGCTTGGGTGGGAAACCGGTAAAGCCCCAACTGCTCAAATCCTGCAAAATTATTTATTAATAATAATTTAAACACTCCTAAAAAGAGCTGGGATGGAAATAAACAATCCACTCCCAAGGAAAAAGTTTTCCAGTCCAGAGGAAGGTCTCCTCGACGGAGGGAAAGAACTCCGACTCGAGAACGCCAGTCTCCCCAGAGGGAGCCCTCTGAGAAAAGATATAACCTTAGAAATAGGGATAATCTGAAAAAACCTGATAGATATCAAAGTATTGATACACGTCCCTCTCGATCTTTTCCACAGAATTCGGAAAGAAGAGGACGGTCAGACCCAGGAGAGCACACCAAGACAAGGAACCTGCTCAGAGTAAAGAATCTCAATTTCAGAAAAAGAAGGTAGCCAGTATTAGAGTAATCAACCATGCCGAGAATACTGAGGACACAGTTGAAAAACGGGGAGTGGGCATTGACAATGTTGTACAGTGCAGCAGAAATCAGTATAGCGCGCAAGATCTTGATGAGTCATCTGGAGACAGTGGACACGAATGAATACATTCAGGTTGAAACTGCAGACACCAGACTTAGCGAGCCCCATAAAATATACGAAATAACATTGCGTATAGAGGGTGATAAGACTAGGAAAATTAAGGGTCTATTTTGGGATAAGCTCTCAAAAGGCTAAGATATTCTGTTAGCTGAAAAAGATTGGCCCCCAGAGTTTGTCAGGGAGTGCCCTCGTGGCGAAGAAGTGATTATGCCTGCCTTCTCGAATCACATTCCGATTCACAAAAAATATACATATGCAAGGAAATGGGCAGTGGCCCAGGCACCTGCATTATATAAAAATCATGTAGGATGGGATTAGGATTCTCCTCCTCACAAAATCCAATTAAAAAGTGAACCAACTGCCCAACGGCAGTATCCCATAAAGCAAGAAGCTAAAAAACAAGTCAGGGAGATCTTAGATCAGCTTGAGTACCAGGGGGTGATTGAAACATGCACCTCTCAAATGAACAATCCTTTGTTTTCTGTCTCCAAGCCAGACAATTCATATCGTCTAGTTTTGGACTACAGACATCTTAATACATGTTGCAAAACTTTTGCAGTACAAAACTCGCATAGTGCAGCCCTAATGAATAACCTAGTTAGGAAAAAATATAAAACAACATTAGACATATCTAATGGCTTCTTTTGTCAAAACATTGCACCAGAAAGCAGATATTTGACCGCTTTCTCTGCATTTGGGTCACAGAAAATATTCTGTCGACTCCCACAAGGGTTCAAGAACAGTCCAGGACTATTCTCAGCTAGGGTAACAGAGTTACTACAAATCTATGATGATGAAGCATTATCTTACGTAGATGATATCTATCTCACAGACGATGACTTGGATACTCACTTGAAAAGAGTGAACACCATTATACTTGGGTTCGCAGCAGAGAGTTACAAATTCAACTTTAAAAAGTCTCGAATTGCCCATCTGACGATACTGTTTTTAGGGTACGAATTATCAAGTGAAGGGAAAAGCCTAGCGGACAACTTCTTAGAGAAGTGCGCTGTACTCCAAGCTCCAAAAACGCTGAAGAATTTACAATCCATACTAGGTTTTCTGAATTTCGGGAGAACTTACATTCTAAATTATGCAGAGAGGGTTAAACCTCTCTACGAACTAATTAAACCTGATTTTAAACAAATCAATTGGACTCAAAAACACACAGAAATTTTGAGATCACTGCAAACAGACATGTTAGCAAAAACAAAATTCGATACACGTGACAACACGATCGATCTTGTAATCCGAGTCATCCCAGGAAGATGCGGATTCACATACCTAACCTCTAATGAGGGAGAAAAGGTACCAATTTCAATCAAATCTCACTTGTACACACAAGCAGAAAAAGCATTCAGTCCCACAGAAAGAACTGTGAAAGCAGTGCAAATCGCATTAGCAAATGAAAGAGAACTAGCACACGGCAAACGGATTAATATCCTTACAGCGGAATCCGCCTTCGAGGCGCTATTCAGCCCAGTAAACCTGCCTACAGTGTCACTGGATCCGAAATGGATACAGTGCATAGATTCTCTAGGAGCGGAAGATGTGAAATACTATTTCGCCCCGCAATACGAAGAACTGAATGATTTAGAATATGAAGAAGAATATCCTCTGCCAATCGAAATTCTGCCTCTCCCACAATACGCCTGTATAATCTATACAGATAGCTTTGTACAGCATTTCAACGTAGAGAGCAAATCCTACAATGCAGCGTGTGCGATCATTAAAGGTCGTTGGCTGTGCGGTAAATTCAGACCGAAAGTAACAAAAACTGAATCTGTAAGAAACTGTTCAGTTCAAAGTACTGAAATCAGATCTTTAAAGATGGCGCTCGAAAATGCAGAACGGGAATTCCCGACACTTATAGTGTGCGATTCTCATTTTTGCGTCAACTCTTACAACAATAAACTGCAGAGTTGGATCGAAAACGACTACAAAGATGACACAGGTGCCACAATAAAGCATAAATTGCTCTGGAAACAGGTAGCTCTTTTACACAAAGAACTACAATAGACTCACGTGATTCACGCACAGAGTCTTCGACGTGATGGCGTTCACGTTGCAGGGAATTCATTGGCTAATACAGCCACAGCGGAAGCAACTAAACCGGCTTCCGTAGCCACAAAAAAGCGTACAGATAAATACATAGACAGGGAAACCATGCTGGCAGTAAAAACGACCGTAAAGGGCGACTGTGCAGCACTACCCGTAAACTATCCACTCAATTATGCATACATAATCGATGCAAACTCCGTTCCTTTTGCTCGAATCCCTGGAGTAGGGGACAGAGTAATTCCAAACACAAACAGGAGAATATTTTTAATAGCAGACGCACATATGGGTTTGGGTCTTAGGCACAGAGAGATCAAGGAATCACTGACTGAATTACAATCAGTATACTGGTGGCCGGGAATGAGTGTAGAACACCAAATATATGCAAACAACTGTGAAAACTGCAATAGGGATCGCAGTAGCGAAAATTGCTACCGGCTACCAGTCAGAAAGAGCGTAACGCTGCCTACACCGCATCCTGCGTCCTATTAATAGTTAAGGCTAAAAACACTTACATAATGAGGCCTCCAGCGCTCGGCTGACGCTAGAACGGGTATAAAAGATTTGCGAGTCTTTATCGGCACATACGCAATTACCACGTTCCATTCTGACCAGGGTCCTGCTTTTAGCTCTCGAGCTTATAAGGAGGCCATGGCTAGCATGGGAATTGGGTTGCGGTATTCTTGTCCGTCGCACCCCGAAGGGAACAGTGTGGTAGAAAGAAAAAACCGTGACATAAAGCAATCTATAACAGCGAAGGTATTAGGTTCAGGCGCTGGGTGGGTCAAACATTTAATAAGTGTCCAAACTAGTCTTAATAATATGCCAAGAAATTCTCTAAAAGGTTTCAGCCCATACGAACTATTGTTCGGAATTAGAATGCGTATTCAGGACCTCGATAGTCAGATGTCAGTGGTACAAGAAGAAACAACGCACTTTGATGTAAAGGATCGTTTGGCTGTTTTACAGGAACTGAATGAAACAAGAAAATTATTAAGCAACATAAAGTTAAAGCAACAGCCAAGTACCACTGACGAGGCACCACAAGCAACAGCCCCAGCAAGGCCTGTCTGGATTCCAAAGATTGGGGATCTAGTCAGAGAAAAGATCGCGGTTAAGAAGGAATTTGGGCCTTCTTACAGAAAAGCAGTACTTGTCTTGGCAGTCACCGGAACAAGATCAGTTGTGCTACCGCCCCTTGCTGGTAAAAAGGAGAACAGAGTCATGTCCATCGATCTGGTAAAACCACAAGCATGTGGCCTATAATCAACAGTAGGCCCAGTGGACTCCCAAGAAACAACAGAATACCCAAACTTGCAACAATCCAAGAGGTTCAAACTGAAAGACTATTCACATTCGATCAGCCTGCAGTGCACAATGAAGGACTATGCAATAATGCCATGGAGCTCGTGCCTCTTGAAACACAGATTGAAACAGTTCGTCAAGAAACAACACCAGTCTACAATGATGTGGCATCAGAAAGTGCTACCGAAAGACAGATTGAAAGAACAATCCCATCAATTGACAGAACTGCCTCTGGTTATATCATCAACTTCGACAACTTCTCTGAAGATTTAAATGACCCCGAAGTGATGCCAGAAACAAAAAAGACTTTTAAAGAAAAAGCAACTGAACTCTTTCATCAACTGAAGGAAATCTACCTTATTTCCCCTTGGCTAGAGTTCTGGTTCGGTCTAGGTGTATTTTTCCTCCTGCTTTGGCTCATCATGGTACTGTGCTTGGGAAAATTCATTGAGGGAAAATATATTACAATGGACACAGCAAGTCAGAACATCAACCTAGTCCTGAAACCACACAGATCTTCCTACGTGAAGAAAAGAGAACTGTCAACAGTAAATGTCACAGCAATTCCAATACCTGGTGGGGTAGTATGGGAGAAAACAGACTATGAGATCTATGGTCCGGTCGAAATCCTGAAGTATCCTCATCAACTAAAGGTTTCCTTAAGTGACTTTGTAACACCTAGTACATTCTCTGATGATTGGGACTTTAACAGTGTTAATGACATGATGTCTGATTTAGTAATGTCAGCTAGATTCACAGATCATGATTATTTACAAGGTTCATCTAGTTATGAGCAGTTATTCTGTTACACCCACTATGGGGATCATTACCTGCATAAATCTGCACAGCCTAGAAATGTTTTTATGTATAATCAATGGGAACATTGTTCTACACCACCTAAAAGCAGTTCTAAAGCATTTTTTGAGAAATTCAAATACTTCTCAGGGTTTAACACCAGTGATGCAGAAACATTTTATTACAAACTGTTAGATAAAACAGGAATGAAAACAATGCTGACAAATTCTAAATTGATATATTCAGAAGCATTTTATGACAAAATGATGACATTTGGTTTTGATTATTGGAAAAATAATATTGAAACGAAAACAATTTGGGGTACAAAAGATTGGCAGGTGCAAGGCATTGAAGCACTATTTAGAACCTGCATGATACCAGAACAAATGTTATTTTTAAATGACACAATACACCAAACATCTTGTCTCGGCCTAGCTAAGATCAAAGACCTTAAAACACCGTCTATTCCAAAGCCAATACCAGAAAATATGACTGCTGATATTGAGTTAGACGTGTCACAAATTTTACATTTCAACAGAACACATCTTGATTGGAAAAAGTGGTTAATCTGGCCTACAGACACAAATAGCTGTCAAGATAGATTCCTGAATAAGACACAGGGGTTAAAAATGACCAGATTAGACTCAAGATATTCCCAGAGAAAACATCCAGGGATAATAACAACATACAGTGTAGGGAAACTCTGCCTTGAATGGCTAACATCATCCACACTGGCTGAAATTAAGCAACACTTGTCTTTACTAAAAGATGGTGCTGATTTGCGCGATTTCATTCTTGGACCACGCAAACAGCGTCAAAAGCGTTTCATAGCGACCAGTATCTATGCTGCTTACAACAAGGCTTGGAAAGTAAAGCAAATTGAAACTGCTGAAAAAATACGAGAAATTGATCGTATTAATTTGGAGAAATCACTTTCTGTAGTGGACAACGGGTTAATGACTCTGTCTTCCAGAATATATTCGTTGGACAATATTGTATCCTCTGCCTTTGATGTGATAGACAGAGACTTGCTAATGTTACAACATGGCCAGTCTCAATTGCGCTCTATTATAGAATTAGGCTGGACGCTGCAAAATCTTCGTTCAGGCTATGTGCCTTGGCGTTTAATCAACACAACGTCATTATTTTCCAGTTTTAACCTTACTGATAAACAGATCAGTTTGGCACAGAAAGGAGCAGACTATACAATCCTGAGAATCGAAAAACTCGAGAGATTACCATTGACAATGTCAGAGAGTCCTGTCATTGAATGGATAATACACGGAATTATCACAATTCCGATAACAACTTTCCGATTTAAAAAGTGCCTTGAGTACATACCTGCTGGCCAATATGAACAATTGGGTAAAGGATATGTAAAATCTGAATGGAAATTACCATACACTCATTCTTGCTATAGTGACAGTGACAAAAATGTATTTCCTAGTGGTGAGAACTGTAAACATTCACTAAGCGGTATACTTTTGTGTCAGGGTATTAATTTACACGGAGCATGTGATGGAAATTCTAACAACCTTTCATGCCACCAGCTAGTCACACCTGCAACTCAGATAGAGCCCTTCTTTATGCAACTCGCAAACGGGAGTTACATTCTTAGAACGGATCACAGATGTTGTGGCCTCATGCCAGGGAAAAGTTATCTAGTAGAAGTAACATCCATGGTCAAATGCTGTATGCAAGCATTGTTTCCGAGTGGGCCTGCAGACACAATGACTCCCGTCTGGCCTCGTCTGAATCTCTATTCTGTACGAATTGATACATTAAGCAAAATGAAATCTGTACTTTTACAGACAACAGTGCCTATAACGTCATCTAAAGAGACGTATGATCTTCTAGTTGCAAGGACAGCTACTGAAGTTCATGACCTTTTATCAACAAATTGCCCCGTGCATTTCGTAGAAATGTTCAGCCAACTCCTTAACATGTCTAGTGCAACAAGCATCCCAGGCATATTTAAGACAGTCTTTACGGGACTGCTAACACCTTTCCAGGCAATTTTGGGAATCGTTCCTAATTTTGTACACTCTGTTTTTGGCGGCATACCATTATTTTTGGGATTCGTCGCAGGGATTTTATTTTTGACCCTCCTGCTTCGTTATGGCAAGCCTCGGCTCAGACATAGCTCCCATGGGAATGGAAGAGACAATCCTAGCAATGCGCTACCGGGACAGGATAACTAACGTCCTTGGATTGGCCAGGCTGAGAGATCTAAACATGACCTGGTTCCTTTCATTCAGACCGATATGGCAAAATTGCATTTTACCTGTGCTACGGTGTATGCTTTGCGGCGATGAATGCGTGTTGGACATCTGTCTTTCACTTCCATCAGCAGTACCAATGGACGTCGATACTTTGCTCAGTCCAATAACGGCTCACGCATTGTGTTGTCCCCAGCGGCTACCAATCCTGATGACGGCATTCGTGGAGACACCTGTACTACGACTAGGTGGTAACAGTGGAGCGAATGACAAAAGCAACATCACCCAGGTACGACCTTCTGTGAGCATTGCTGCTCCCGACTATGATGACAGCAATCATTCTCACACCTGCCAAGTTACAACGCTATCTAATTTGGTTGAACTGTCACCTGAATTTGTAGACCAATTCTTTGAGAGCCTGTCTGATACGATGTTCTCACCCAACGAGAAACAATAACTTTTTGAGAAGCTTTCCGACACACAGCGTTCCCATGAACTCTGAATTCGGCCTTCAGTTTTGATCAACAAAAACTGCAAACAGCTTTGGAACTCTATTTCCCCGTTCAAGCAATAATTCTTTTGAATTGGACATTTTTAATATTCACCCTTTTTTGGCACAAACAATTCTTTGCTTAACGTAAAAACTATTCTTAGAGAACAGAAGCTTCACACTTCTATTTCTAAACACATCTAGAGACATAACAACATTACATCAGCCTCTAGCACATGTTATTACAATGCATTTTTATGTGATGATTTATCTCGCCCTTCTTCTGTCAGAGATACTTCATGTGTAATTCTTTTTGCATAATCGTTCATTGATTTCATATGCAATAATTTTTTGAATGATTACTATGCTTCAAAAAACGTACAGTACCTAAATTTCATGTATTTCAAGTACGCCTATTTCGAATGCATTTATGTATTTTGGGGTGGGCAATGTTACACATGCATTTAATTGCTTTAGTTTTAGTAATTTGATGGACATGAATACGTGGAGTGGGTGTTGCGTGTTTATCTAGGTTCCTGATCGATACTGTGACCTTATGCCCCTATTCGGCTATAAATCCATTTATTCCCTATATTGGCATAACCGTTCAAGTGCGATTTTCAGAAAACTCATCTCTGGCCTCACACGAACAGAGCCACATTCCAGCATAGTTCTCTGCCACTTCCTTTGCGACCAATTAGTGCAATGACAGAGCAGAAGTCACTATCTGATATTCCTAGATTAACTCTCCGAGTTCTTCAACAAGATAAAAACTCAGCAAACCTGGAAATCCCCGCTTGCTGTGTTTTGATTAGTAATGGAACTCTAATGAGCAACTGATAACTATCACTTCCTAGTGACATCTTTAATTGACGTCTTATGTCCAGCAAACTTGCGTCAAACCCGGCACCTGTCAGGTATAAATATTACCAACGTTGCCTTAAGCAATGAGCTACTGTTGCTGATACTAGCTGTCTGCAAGACCCCGTGTTGGTGAAGCTAGCACCCTGTCGCTGCAGCCTGCTGTCCCCTTGGTGGTGAAGCTACTGATACCATTATCGCTGCTAAAGCGCGAACGATGGTGCAGGACGCTTAGGAGCTGAACAGCCATCCCTCTGCGAAGACATCCAGCAGATTCCAGCTGCCCGCGGACGCTGTCCCCCCTCCTTCCTCGACGCGCTGAAGAAGCCGCTGCCTTTCTCCTGCAGAGAAATCCAGCTCCAGCGTTTCCAGTAAGCATGGGCGGAAAATCCGTTTCGCTCGCGGATTTTGCGGATTTTCGGGAAATCCGCAATCCGCGAGATTCGCGAATCTCCCGCAAAATCCGCAAATCCGCGAGCAGCGGATTTTGCTCGCACTGCTCGCACTGTTCGCGTGAGTTCGCGGCTTCCCAGTACAACTTCGCGCCCCGCGAATAAGTGCTAAATTGCAGAAATACGATCTTAGCAAAACTGAAACTACTTGCCAGGTTCAAAAGTTCAGGCTCATCATTAGTAGCCATTTCCTGTAGTGCTTCCTGAGGGGCCCCTCCAGAGTTCAGTTGCCAGTTGCAACTATTATGTGACCCTGCTCTGAACCTCAGAATAGTTACACATATGCCACAAAGGTCCTGAATTACAGCTAAGGGAGACAAGCAGGAGCCAGGCTGGAAGTTAAAATCCATTAATCAGCCCCTAATTCATTATTGTCAGTTGGGGCAGGGCAGGTGTTGTAACTAATTTTGCAACAATGAAAGCACTTAGCAAGTGCAAAAGATCACTAATCAGGGCGCACTAAGGAAGCAGGTGCCAGCTAAAAAAATATTCTGTGACACATTAATCAGCCCCAAATTAATTCAGGTCACTTGAGGCAGGGAAGGTGTGCTTTGCTTTGCCGAAAATAATGTACACTGGACAACCAGAGGGTGTGGTGATGAAACAGAGGGTGGCATGGGTGGGCCAGAGGGTGGCATGAGTAGTCAGAGAGTGGCAGTGGTGACAGAGAGTGGCAGTGATGAAGAAGAGTGTCCCAAACAGGCTGGACACGTAGAAACAACAAGTTCGCAAAACTTGCGACCCGACAGGTAAGTTCGCAAATTGCGAAATTGTAAAAACCCTCGCGAACTGGCAGAAACACGGGCGAACACAAAAAAAAAAAATCCGCAAATTCGCGGGAATTCGCGGATTTTGCGGATTGCGAATTCGCAAATCCGCAAAATTCGCGAACGCGAGATCCGCAAAATTCGCCCATGCCTAACGGTCTACCCTCGCGGGTGATTGGGATATCGAGAGTGACCCCTGAAGGAGATACCAAACCTCCATCATTCTATTCAGAGGTATGGTGTTGACTAAACCCTTAGACGAGAATTCTTGGAAGCAAACCTTGGTAAAACCAACTTAACTTAAAGCTACTTACTTACTCCCCTTCCACGTGTTAGGCTTAGGTTAGGCACACTGGGGTAGGCATAGTTAGAATCACCAGTTGAGTATGTTAGCCTAATGTATATATTAATGTATATATGTTTTATTACTTTTAAACCATTGTATGGCTAAGAAACCATATCAATGCTTTTACAGTTCTATTTCGAAATCCTTATCTTACTGTACGTACTTTTTATAATAACAAGTCTTACAATTGTGGCAATACATTTCTCTTGTACGAGAAGAAAGACTGTTCAATAAATGTTAACCCTTTATTGACAAACGCCCGGCTCTCTATTCTCTACATCTCGTGAAAGTAAACTGCACTAGACTGACTGAGTGAAATACATGTCTATTGTTTCACACGACCCTAGAGATTGACTCTTGATCTGAGGAGCAAAGTTGTCATGTTGCACGGTTGTTGGAAAGCTGAATCCCTTCTTGTCTGTGCCAGGGAAGCTGATCACTTCCTATGCAGAGAAGAAAGTTTCCAGTGACCTCTGAGCTAGTTGGTAACATACCCAATTAAGTTTAGCATAGTCAGTGGAGGCCTGGAATATCTGCAGTTCCACGTCGATACTACTGTTTATGTTATTCCAATGCGCAGGGCCTAGTGGGAAACTAGGAACTACACTACACTACACTAGTAAGTAGCTTTAAGTTAAGTTGGTTTTGCCAAGGTTTGCTTCCAAGAATTCTCGTCTAAGGGTTTAGTCAACACCATACCTCTGAATAGAATGATGGAGGTTTGGTATCTCCTTCAGGGGTCACTCTCGATATCCCAATCACCCGCGAGGGTAGACCGGAAACGCCGGACCTGGATTTCTCTGCAGGAGAAAGGCAGCGGCTTCTTCAGCGCGTCGAGGAAGGAGGGGGGACAGCGTCCGCGGGCAGCTGGAATCTGCTGGATGTCTTCGCAGAGGGACGGCTGTTCAGCTCCTAAGCGTACTGCACCATCGTTCGCGCTTTAGCAGCGATAATGGTATCAGTAGCTTCACCACCAAGGGGACAGTAGGCTGCAGCGACAGGGTGCTGGCTTCACCAACACGGGGTCTTGCAGACAGCTAGTATCAGCAACAGTAGTGTAGACACAATGGAGGGGGGCCTCAAGCTTCCACAGAGTATAAAATGTATGTCACACTTCACCTTGATCTAAAGGATAGAGGAAATATTTGGAAGGGACTCAGTCTCATAGACTTATTGAACATAATATGTATTTTTTTATTATTAACCCCATGCCTTACCATCAAAACAAAAGGTGCCCTGGATTATTATGAAGGGTCAGCCCGTTCAATCGTGAGCTTGACAGGTTTCTGATCTGTAGGTAAAGCATTCGATCAGTTTAAAAATGCGGCGATTTGTTTCCCTGTAATTTAATCTCTGTGCAGTGGGCTCGACTTTCTTCAACTTTAAGGTCTCACTCTTTTGCCTCTCTTCCTCTATTGCAACTGGGCACGGGGATTGATGCAGATTTTAGTTCATTGTATTGACCCCAACATCATTATGACATGATTTACTGTGCCGCCGTTATAAATGGCCACCCAAATATTATTTTGCAAGTCCACATTTTCACAGAGACGCTCATATGAGTCTTTTTGCAGAGGTCATGCTTATAATGTCAGCCACTTTTGTTTTTATATTTGTGATTAAAAATGGGAAGACATCTACTTCTCATGCCCTCTTACGCTACTCAAGAAATAACAGTTTGCCCACATATTATTAAAATTCAGCACAGTTGTCTTAACTTCTGATTGTCTTCTTTCTGAGCAACCTTAAATTGCATTAAACGCTGGTCATTCGATTTTTTGTTATTTATATTCCACCTGATTGGATAATTCATGTCACATGATGATTCTGTTTTTCTCTCAATGTGTGTTCCTATATAGCTCAATGAATATGGGTGCCATCTTGGAGTTAAGTCGAACTCGCTCTAATGCCTGGTGATTTACCTATTTGAACAATTGGTGCTATATGTTTGAGCACCATATAATATCTAACTAGATATAACTGTGGTCAAGCTTATGATTGGCCCAATGCTTTCACAAGGCGTCTCGCCCTAAGACTACTTAGTATAATTGAAATAACCCTGATTAGTGGAGTTCTGGACTTTTTGGTTCCGTCCAGAGGTGTCAGGGAACAACACCCGAAGACCCCGGAGTTCCACCTGTCTTGGTGCACAAATAAACAGAAACACGGGCTTCTCGATGGTGGCGTCAAAGACCAAAGGTTTATTACTGCAGGGACACAGAAGTCACAGAAACTACACACGGGCAGATTCTAGGAGCCTGTTCAATTCGTACAAAGAGGGTTGCTCCTTATATACTAAAAATTGGGCTTCAGGCAAATTCTTCACATGTTAGTACATTCCCAAACCTTTGTGTCCTAAACAATAAATGTTTGGCGTTGCACAGGAATCGTCGACAATATCTGATGTCAAAACATTACGAACGAGGGGTTCCCACTTTTCCATCATAATCTCATGTCAACTTTTCATTCAAGACCCGGACCGCCTCATCGTAAATTTCGTTACCTCCCCCTAATAAAGGCCCAGAAGGAAAGGAGCAGAGCCAGGTGCAGAAGATAGAAAAGCAGGATAAGGGATGTTTGTGGGTTGTAAATGGGCCAGTATAGCAGGACTGGCCTCGGGCAGAGGAGGCAGCCTTTGTCGAGTCATGCAGCTACAGCGTGTTCTGTTCCAAGGTGCACGTGTCACTGGAAAGGTGAATCGCCGGCTAAGGCTACGTGTCCTTAATCGAAATGAAGTAATCAAAGGTTATTGCGTATGTGAGGGCAAGAAACACAAAATGGCTGCCATGATCTAAGATGGATGCCATGGGTAGATCGGAAATGTGTTCGTAACAGGAGTACTCTTGCTCGTAGCGTAGCGAAAACACCAGGATATGCTAAATGGATCATTTGCGGTTCACTGATACCAATATTATGTATTTCCGACAATATTGAAAACACGGGTTCAAATCGTCACGGAACCTCAGTCCCTCCTTTTGCCCTTACATAGGAAATTACTCAGTCTATGTCAGAGTCTAATTCTATGCTCATCAGGTCAGTGACATGTTGTTGTATCATCATCCTTTCTCGCGCCTTTTCTCCAAACGCAGGTGGTTTCCTAAAACAGGTTGCAGCACAAAGACTACACAGAGCAGGACCACACTGGATAATCAGGCAGCATGAGAACAGGAATACTAAGATGACACCAATGACCATCAGAACCTTCCATCCCCACGCTGATACCAGAGTCCAAAACCACTCCATGAAGGACCAGTTTCCCTTGTCTACGTGTATAGAGTCGGAAATCTTGTTTAGCTTAGAGATCGCCTCATAGACTGTTGGAGCATTATTGGGAATAAAGACACAGCAGCTCGATTGGATCATTCTGCATACCCCACCTCGATCTGCAAGTATTACGTCTAGAACCATACGGTTCTGCAACGTCATGAGTCTATCCGCCTGAAGCTCAGCTGTCAAATTGCTAAGGGCACCAGCAGTTTCGGTAATAGTAGATTCAACTACCCGTGTTAGCTGACGTATGTTTCTACTATTGGCCATAGGCCCCCAGAACGGAAGGAAACCTTTGAAGAAGTCTCCAGCTTCCTGACCAGCGGTGTCTTCCTTGCTGAAAACACCTCTTGCTACTCTGGTTTTGTGGTAGTCAGAAGAAGCAGTGTACGTTGGAGGCAACAATCGAGCAATATAACATGACCCTGAAAAGTCAGCAGGCAACCATGTATACGCTCTGTCTTGACAGATGAAGTAGGTACCCCTAGCAGTAAGAAAAGCAGGGGAAGAGTTAGACGGAAACACGTAAGTCTCTACGCACTCACTCCTCCCTAGCTGAGCTCTCGGATTTCTCCCATTTCCTTGCAAACAGACCTGACCTCGGTGAGGTACGACCCAGATTGGAGTTGAGCTTTTACGCTTGCTTTCTCTCAAACTAAGGCGATACTCTGAAGAATTCCAACTCAAATATACTCGCAATTCGTCTCTAGGGTAAGATGGAGTATTATTGACGTCCTTGATCATGTCAATAATTCCCTGGACTAAGGCTTTGTTGGCAGAGTTATATTTAGTGGAACGTGGTGGACGCGGAGGATAGGTTTCAAGGGCATAAGCAAAGATGGTTTGAAAGGCCTGAAATGATCCATTATAGCTAAAAGGCAAAACCAGATAGGGAATGCCTTTATCCATAGTGTGGGGTATCAAGCCACACACCCAGCAGTCTGTAGTGTTAACTACCAGTTGGTGTTGGTGCAAGAGCTGTACAAAAGTGTTATTGATAAATTCTGAGCGTCGAGCTTGCTCATGTTCAGGAAACGAGTGAAAAGAGTGTATGGAAGAAACAGTAGAAGTAGCAGGATCAAGGGGAGGTACTGTAGTTACTGGCACAAAGATTAAATTTATACCAAAAACGATTCCACCCACCAACGTTATTAAAACAATTAAAAATGTAATAGCACATTGCATCAGAAAACATTTACTATGAAGGATTCTGTAAAGTCTGTTTCTGCGAACATAAATCACATTTTCTCGTTGCAGCGCAGGAAGCTCCATCTTCTACAATCCGCTCGCGACCACTGATGATGTGTACGTAGATGAAAATGCCTCTATCAGCCCTAGGAGTTCCCAGAACCAACAGAAAGATCGACCTCGTGTCTGACCCCCGCAGATTCAACTAGGCACACAGCCACGACCCTACGGCTACCCAGACGGCAAGGCAATTTTAAAAACAATAAAACAATAGCAAACTTCCTGGCTGAAGGCAAAAGTTCAAAATTCCAAATATCACAATAGGCAGTTTCCTGCTTTATTTGTCCATATTACGAGATCGTAAGTTGTATCTTAGTTTTGCAGGAATCGTTTGATCAGGAAACAGTGTGTTGTCAGTAGAGTTTGCAATGTTCAAGTTCGCAGATGGCAAAGTTTCTTCTGATGCAGAGGGCAAGTGTTCAGGAGTCAAAGAAGTAGTTTCAGGAGGAGAGTCAGAGTTCGGAGTGTCAGTTATCAATTCGGCATCGCTGAAAGGGATAAACTTGGGTGTTTGCTCGAATTCAGAGGCATCAATTCCCTTCTTCACCCAGTTGTCGTAAGGAAGTGGTAGGGGCACACGTTTGACATGTGTTGCATGTATCCAGTGCTTGCGACCAGCCACACGAACAGCAGTTCTCGTCACCAATAACACCTGGAAGGGGCCAACAAATCTGGGCTGAAGGTTCTTCGTCCTCGTAAAGTTTCTTACCACAACGTGGTCACCTGATTTCAGCTGATGACCTGGACTCTCCGGAGGCTTTGGCAATGCATCGAAAACCTGTTGGTGAATAAGACTCAATTTAGCAGTCAAGTCGTAAAGGTAATCAATCAACATTGGGTATTCTAGAGAACAAAATTCCTTTGGCCTTGGCACTCCCCAAATATTAGCAGGACGGCCAAAGACAATTTCGTATGGACTAAGCCCTACTCTAGAATGCACAGTCGCTCTCGTGGATAACAAAGCCAAGGGTAGTGCGTCTGGCCAGGATAAACCCGTGGATGCCTGTATTTTAGTTTGAGGGTGCCATTGTAACCCTCAACTAAACCAGCAGACTGGGGATGGTTTGCACTGTGAAATTTTTGCTTAATACCTAAACCGGCACACACACTCTGCATAACTTTCCCTATAAACTCACTTCCGTTATCCGACCATACAATCCGTGGCATTCCATATCTAGGGAAATATTCTTTGAGAAGAATTTTGGCAGTTGATAGGGCAGTATTGTCCTTTAGTGGATATGCTTCGATCCATCTGGAGAAAGCACAAACTACCACCAGGAC
The DNA here is from genome assembly GCF_964263255.1 of Lissotriton vulgaris. Lineage (NCBI taxonomy): Eukaryota > Metazoa > Chordata > Amphibia > Caudata > Salamandridae > Lissotriton > Lissotriton vulgaris. The sequence goes on along the minus strand of NC_141689.1, from coordinate 1,464,512,774 downwards.
GTATTTTAAGTTATTGCACCGATCCATGTGAATGAAGTCTAACTGAATCACTTTAAAGGGGCAAGAAGGTGGAGCGAAGTGACCAGCAGGAGTAGGAGTTCCCTTGCCAGGATTATGCATCAGGCATACCATACAATTTTTCACCACTCTCTCTGCACATTTACTAATCCCATCATTCTTCCAAACTGGGGCCAACATTTTACAGATTCCTTTAGAACTTATGTGCGCTACTCCATGTGCCATTGTCACCACTGCAAGCACATACGCATCAGGCAACATCCAACGCTGTTGTTCCGACAAGTCAATCCAACACCCACTCGAATCCAACTTGCCCGTACTTTCTTTCCATGCACGTTTTTCCTCCTCAGTTGCCTCTTTCTGAATCTCTTTCACACTTTCCACTGTATCCTCACACATTCCAGACTCGGAAATCCATCTTGCAGACGTTGCAACATACATTCTACTCATCATATTTCTAGCTGTCTGTTTAGCAGTCTCATCAGCAAAAGCATTCCCACGACCAACATCATCCGTGATTGCTTTATGCGCACTGCATTTCACAATCGCAACTTCAGTCGGCAAGGTAAGAGATTCCAACAAGTCGTTAACTAACTGACCATGTTGAATCTTAGTCCCATGGGACGTAATGAAACCTCTTTCTTTCCACAAACGGCCAAAACTATGGGCCACGCCAAACGCGTACTGACTATCTGTGAACACATTCACTCTCTTTCCCTTAGCTAAAACACACGCTCTTGTTAGGGCGATTAATTCTGCAGCTTGGGCAGAATTCTGACTCACTCTTGCAGTCTCCACAATCATCCTCAAAGTCGTTACTGCATAGGCAGCAGTCACATCACCATTCTCCAATTTAAAACATGACCCATCAACATACAACGTGCCATCTGGATCTGACAATGGGGTGTCTTTTAAATCAATTCGTCCTTTTGTCTCCTCCTCGGTTCTGAAACAACAATCATGAGGTTCGGAATCACTCGACTCTTGATTAGCCGGCAACAGTGTTGCTGGATTCAATACATTGCATCTTTTGATCTGAATATGACTCGCTAGCAATGTCAGCTCGTAGCCAGATAATCTCGCACTGGTAAGGTGTTGTGTCTTAGTTCTGTTCATGAGTGTATCCACAGCATGAGGAACCATGACCACTAGCATGTTATTCATCACCAAACCAGCAGATTGTCGAATGGAAGCCGCAGCTGCCGTTGTAGCTCTCAAACAACTAGGTAACGCTCTAGCTACCGGATCTAATGTTGATGAAAAATACGCACAAGGGCGTTGTTTATCACCAAATTTCTGTGTCAGAACACTCAACGCGCAACCTTCTCTCTCGTGAACATAGAGCGTGAATGGCTTGCTGTAATCGGGTGTGCCCAATACAGGAGCTGAACAAAGTGCATTTCGTAACTCAGAAAAACTCTCCTGACATTCAGCAGACCATGGCACCGGACTCGGAACATTTTTCCCAGTCAAAGCTACCAACGGTTTTGCTAAAAGAGAAAAATTTGGGATCCACTGCCTACAGTAAGAGGTAATACCTAAAAAGGCACGCACTTCTCTCTGTGTGCGAGGAACACTCATCTGCGTAATTGCTTTTATTCTCTCTGGGGTCAACTTCCTTCCCTCCTTTGACAAGAGATGACCTAGGTAGGTCACTTCTTGGCAGCAATATTGCATTTTCGAAGGTGACACCTTGTGATTTAAATTAGACAAATGATGCAATGATGAATTTGTAGCTGCTTTGCAAGTTTCCTTGTCATCGGCAGCCACTAGAAGGTCATCTACATACTGTACTAGAGCAGAACCTGGAGGAAGTACAAAGGAATCTAACTGACTTTTTAATGCCTGACTGTAAATGGATGGGCTCTCACAATAGCCTTGTGGAGCGCGTTTAAATCTGAAGCTTCGACCTCCTAGACAGAAGCCGAAAATATCTCTGCTTTCCTCGGCTATTGGAATGCTGAAAAAGGCGTTTTTCAAGTCGATGACTGAAAACCATGTAGCTGTTGCAGGAATCAACGTTAACAAGGCAGTAATGTCTGGAACCACAGGAAACTGCGGAACCACAATCTTATTAACCTCTCTGAGATCAATAACAAACCTATATACTGGAGGCTTTGAAGGATCAGTTCGTTTCAAAATCAGTAATACAGGACTATTACAGACATTTCCTCTAGTTTCTTCAACCACACCTTTCTTAATCAAATCTTGCACAATCAGTAAAAGTGCACGTTCACCTTCAGTAGAGATCTTGTATTGAGGAATTCGTGGAAATTTTACATTTGCTTTCAAAGTGACGACATATGGTGGTATTTCTAAAAGGCCTACATCATTAGGACCAGTCGCCCAAAGAGTATCAGGGAGTGAACGCAGCTCTGGCGGGAGTGCATCCATTGACAAGAACATCGGAGAGGTGATTCTTTTACCCAACGTAAGCTGTACTCCTTCCGGAGAACAGTACAATGTCGCATATAGGTGTTTTAACAAGTCTAAACCAAGCAGATTTTCATTACAACCTGTCGTCAAAATCAGGGGTGCTTTCAATTGACACGGTCCAACAGAAATAGATAAAGAACCAGATACGGGGTTGTAAACAGGGGCGCCTGAAAAACCTACAGAAACATTTGTTAAGCCGGACAAAGGTGCGCCAGGGAGTTTCGCATGCATGATCGAACTTTTTGCGGCACCAGTATCCAACAGAAACGGTTCGACTACACCTGATGTTGCTACTGCGACATAAGGCCCACTCTGATCCACTGGAACTGATACTACTCCCTCTCTCTGTCCATGGCTGTCCTAGTACTCATTTTGTTGAAATCCCTCATCATTTTCACAATAGTCTTCAACATGATACTGTTGAGATCTATTTTGTTGGGCAGACTGTCCATTTCGTTGATCAAAGTGATTGTAAGGGCGATCATTTGTCTGTGGAGGCATAGCACCTCGTCCTCGACCTCTAGAATTCTGCACAAAACCACCACGACCTCTCTGAGCTGCGGCTGCGTTATTTTGCGCTAAGACTGGACACTCATTTTTATAATGACCCTCTTTCTTACAATACGCACACTGATTCCACTGATATTGTGGTCTCTGAGAACCATAATCTGTCCTTTGATACGATCCTTGTTGCATATTAGTCTGATTCATGCGAGGTGGATATGCCTGTTGCAAAAGAACTTTAGTCTTTAAGTCTTTCGTTTTCTTATCTGATTTCTCTTTCTCCTCTTTATCCCTGTTTTCATAATACTGTGCAGTTGCAAGTATTTGCGCAGTTGTAGAGACAGCCCACGCACTCTCGGAATCTTTTAATTTATTGCATAGCTCAGGTAACAAATTGTGTACAAATTTATCGACAAACAATCTCTGTCCTCCTTCTGTGCTCATATCCTGACCACTATGATCTACAAAAGTCTCTTCGAACCTCGTGAAAAAGTCGGAGACACTTTCGTCTTTCTTTTGCCTGCATGCGGACAACTTGTCCCAATTAACACGTAATGCTGGCATCAGAGTCTTCATTAAGTCTATTATTCTACCTGGAAGATTAGCAATTAGAGGTTCGGGTTTGGAACCACCTATTTGCTGACCATCCGCTGCAATGATAGCTGCCCAATCACCACCTAGAGCAACGGGGTGATTCTCTTTACGGATTTTAGCCCAAATTGGTTGCGGAACTACATTCCCAAATAACATGTCAATGTCCGCCAGATTCATTACACAGGCCTCAACTGTTTGTGCTAATTCCTTATAGTACCCAGCAGGATTCTTACGCGGGTCTGGCAAGGCCTGCTTTACTGCTAACACTTCGGCTCGCTTCCACGGAATGTGTATCCACACTCTTTGGAATTGCGCCGGAGCGGCTGCAATACCAAGGTTTACATTAGCTTGCACAGCTTCACGCCAAATTGGAGGAACCTCCCTCATTGGATATTGGCGATTCAGCTTCGTACTACTTTTCTCTAAGTCTCTCGGTGAACGAAGTGATGGATCATTCCTATAACTTAAAATCAGTTCCATCGCTTCTTTTATATTTTGACCTACTATCATTCCTGCAGCAAACTCTTTCTGAACCTTAATTAAGTCTTCTAAATTCAATTCAGAGTCATCTTCTTCTAGTTCCTCACGTAAAAGAGAGCACATCTCGTCAAAGACATATCGCTGCGTTGGTTCATTCCACTGCATAAATGTATCTAGTACATCTCTCGTACTATATCTCCTACTTTTCGAAATCCATCTGAGAGCCGTGGAATCTAATATTCCCCGTTCCTCAGTACTTGGGAGCTGACTACGTCTTTTTACAGAGTCAGAAGTAGGAGTCTTAATTAAAGATTTATAGAAAGGAGACAGAATGTTAGAAACAGAATCAGTGATTCTTCGACGAACAGAAAGCGGAGTCAACATACTGGCAGATGCAGAGAACACAGTAGCAGTTGGAAAAGATAGCGGGACAGTAGGAGTATCGAGGAAGATAGCTTGTGAAACAGTAGGTGTAAGCGATACAGGTATAGGTAGAGAAGTCGGCAACCCAGGAAGAGGAGGTGCCGTAGGAACATTTACATTAACCATAGGAGGTACAGGAACTTGATTCTGAGGGGCAGGAGCAGGAATACCAGGTTGTCCAGCAACCGGCAATTGAACATTTGGTACAGGTGGAGCCGTAGTACCCTGTGCATACGGTGGTGGTAACCGTAACAAGTAAGACAACAGAGGATCGTTTTCAGGATCCTCTACTATCTTAGTCGTACTCGATGGCAAGGCAGGATAGCACTTATCTATCACTAAGTTACGCTCTCTAGTGGCTATCTCCATTGCCTTCTCAGACTCGTTATCTTGCAGCTGCTTAGCCGCTTGTTCTAAAGTTAACTCTTGCTCTTTCTGTTCTTTTTTCAACCTTTTAATCTCTCTCTGTTTAGATTCTTTTCGCCAATAACGGAAAGAATCAAACATTGCCGGCCGGGCTTTCTTCTTAAACAATTTCACTTCTAAATTTTTCAAGGATTTCGGGTTCAAAACTACCATGCAGTGGCCAACTAAGGACACCGTCCTTTTCGGTGTATCGGACCCACATCTCATTATACGATATAGGACCCACTCCATGCTTACAGTAAAGATCATATAGAGGAGTCCCAATCGGAGGAACCAGACATGAGTCCTCCAATCGTGAATCACTGTTGCAACCAAAACACGACAACATACAATTTTTCCGACTTACCATTTTGTAATCCGGAACACAGAACAAACAACACAAACAGGGATGTGCACTCGAACCAAGAACTTAGGCCTACCAAAAACGAACAAATGTATCGATACCCAAACCAAACCAAATAGATTATCGTAACCAGAACAACCAGTGATAATCTTACGAAACCAAACCAAACTTAGAACCAAAAAGGATTTTAACAACCCTCACGAAATAACCAGCTAGCAACCACTAAATACTTAACTGAGGCACTGAAGATGTCACCAAGGAGAAACCCGTCACGTTTCGCCGTACTAAGGACTGCACCTCGGGTCCAAGACAGGGCGACGGTCAAGGCAACGGCCCACTGCAGCTGTCCTGAACGGGAACCCTCGTGGAAGAGAACGTTGGGCCACTTTTGCGATATGCTGGGATCGATGAAGTGGGGCGCCTCCCTCAGGAATCTTCACACGAAGCTTCTCGAACTCTTCAGGCTTTTGGACCGGTACCGAATGACGTCGCCCCACATTGGGCGCCAATTGGAGTTCTGGACTTTTTGGTTCCATCCAGAGGTGTCAGGGAACACCACCCGAAGACCCCGGAGTTCCACCTGTCTTGGTGCACAAATAAACAGAAACACAGGCTTCTCGATGGTGGCGTCAAAGACCAAAGGTTTATTACTGCAGGGACACAGAAGTCACAGAAACTACACACGGGCAGATTCTAGGAGCCTGTTCAATTCGTACAAAGAGGGTTGCTCCTTATATACTAAAAATTGGGCTTCAGGCAAATTCTTCACATGTTAGTACATTCCCAAACCTTTGTGTCCTAAACAATAAATATTTGGCGTTGCACAGGAATCGTCGACAATATCTGATGTCAAAACATTACGAACAAGGGGTTCCCACTTTTCCATCATAATCTCATGTCAACTTTTCATTCAAGACCCGGACCGCCTCATCGTAAATTTCGTTACCTCCCCCTAATAAAGGCCCAGAAGGAAAGGAGCAGAGCCAGGTGCAGAAGATAGAAAAGCAGGATAAGGGATGTTTGTGGGCTGTAAATGGGCAAGGCTACCGGCTTCGGCCGCCTAATCATGATCAGGCCAACGACCACAAGAACCAGTATAGCAGGACTGGCCTCGGGCAGAGGAGGCAGCCTTTGTCGAGTCATGCAGCTACAGCGTGTTCTGTTCCAAGGTGCACGTGTCACTGGAAAGGTGAATCGCCGGCTAAGGCTACGTGTCCTTAATCGAAATGAAGTAATCAAAGGTTATTGCGTATGTGAGGGCAAGAAACACAAAATGGCTGCCATGATCTAAGATGGATGCCATGGGTAGATCGGAAATGTGTTCGTAACAGGAGTACTCTTGCTCGTAGCGTAGCGAAAACACCAGGATATGCTAAATGGATCATTTGCGGTTCACTGATACCAATATTATGTATTTCCGACAATATTGAAAACACAGGTTCAAATCGTCACAGAACCTCATTAGCATGGGTGCCATTTTGAAGTTGGATCAAACTCACTCCTCACTGTTATAATGGGCAATGTTCTCCCTATTCGGTTTGATTGTGCTGTATATGTGATTACCTTTTGATAATATCTTTATAGACATACATGTGGTTATTTTCACAAGGTGGCACACCCTAACGTGTCTTATTACTGCAGGGATTAACCTGGTAAGTATAGGTGCTATCTTGGAGTGGAACCCTGCTTGGACCCCCAGACCCTGGTCTGGGTCCTCCCTCTCCTCTGCTAAGGATCCCTCCTCCTCCTCATTGTTATACAGCTGAACTTCTCCTGACGTGGCTGCCATGTATGTTGTTAGAACTGAGGGTCTCTAGTTGGCAATGGCTTGCACCTTTGTCCAAATAGGGACCCTTGCTTCTAGTCAAAGTAAAGGGGCTACATTCCTAAATAACCCCTGCTCAACCCTGTGGTAGCTTAGCATGCGTAGGAAGGCTTATCTCAGAGGCAGTATGTAAAAAATGTGTGAACACATACAGTAATACAGTGAAAACACTACAGATGGACACAACACAGGTTTTATGAAATTCAATGTTCTTTATATAGACTTAACACAAGACCCAAACGATAACAATCCACACTACAATATTAAAAAAATGACTTTAAGATGGTAGAAATAGTTTAGTTCACTTTAGATGGTAAATGCGACACATATCACACAAAGTTCCTTTGGACATGTCACGCAAGATAAACAAAAGGTTTGCAGGGAGAACGATGCGTCAGCTCCTTGCTTTGGGGGAGGTGATGCGTCTGTTCCTCAGGGACTGCGCAAAGTAGGCAATGCGTCTGTTCCTTACCGAAGAGGAGATGATGCGACGATCTCATGGTGCTGCCCGGTTGCAATGCAACAAGATGGTGCCTTGATGCGATGCGACCACCCGGTGTGATGCGAGAAGGTGGCGCCCTGGATGTGATGCGAGGACATGAAGACAATGCGTGCACACCCAACGGCCGTGCGTTGACTCTGTAACCGCGGCAGGCCCTGCAACACGCTTCTCCGGTGATGTGACAGTGATCCTTGCGGTGGCGACATGCTTCTCAGATGATGCGACGGCGACAACTGCGACTGCGACACGCTTCTTCTCGTCGAGTCACGCTTCCAGCTCCCAACAACACACAGGCTTCTGCAGATAGAATTTCCAGCAAGGCAATTCAGGGGGGAGCTGGTGGTGAAGTCTTGTATCCCTGAGACTTTAGCAGGAGGCAAGCACAGTTCAAGCCCTTGGAGATTATTCTTCAAGATGATGAAAGTTGCAAAGAAAAGTCTTATCCTTTCCTTAGCAATAAAGAAATCACTGCAGGCCAACCCCAGAAGGCAACACACTGGCACAGGGGAAGTCAAAAACTCCTGCAGATTCTCTTGTTCTTCTCCTTAGAAAAAGGCCTGTCTTGATGTTCAGAAGTGATCTAAAGTTCTGGGGTCTGGGTCCCCCCTTTTATACACACAATTTTATTTGTCTCTGAAGGCAGAGAGAGGCCGTGCCTAGTCCAAACCAGTACTGGGTGCATTCCGCCAGTGCACAACTTCTTCCTTTGTCAGTGTGGGCCAGGGGGTATACACCTGTTACAATACAACTTTTACAACTACCTACTATTACAACGCAACTTTTACAACGCATACCATTACAACGCATTGCGCTGGGGGGGCGCTCTAGGATAGGGAATACGTTTAATTTACTATCCAACACCTTCCCTAGTGTCCACGGGGACTGGAGTTGGAATAGTAAATTATACTTACCACTATCCAGCACCTCTAAGCGCTATGCGTTGTAATGGTATGCGTTGTAATGGTCGCGTTGTAATGGTAGGTAGTTGTAATGGTATGCGTTGTAACGTCATACATCCGGGCCAGGGTCATCAGACGCAACACAAAAGGTGAAGCCAGCTTTGTGGAAGGCAGGCACAGACCTATTCAGTCCCGGGTGCTACTCCTCCCACCACTCCCAATGCAGATAGGTCTATTCAGCCTAGTGCTGCCTCCTGGAACCCTCTCAGCCCCTGTCACTCACAAACCAGACATGTAATACACAACCTAGCAGAGGCAGGCTGCATGGTTTAGGCATGAAAATACCTACTTTCTAAAAGTAGAGAATGTTAAAACCAACTTTACTAAAAGATGTATTTTATCATTCCGAGTTCCGGCATACTAAATTCATTTTTCTACTATGTACTCTTGGTCGGTTAGGATTATAAGCTGGTGTAATCAGACTGCCCATTCTAGCCCATGGGGACAGGTAGCCTTGAATAGTAAAAGACGAAATTGGCTGTAATTCACTATAAGGTCATGCCACACACATCAGGGCATGTCCTACCTTTCACATACAATGCACCCTGTCCTTGGGCCTACCATAGGGGTGGCTAACATGTAGAAAAGGGAGGGTTTTAGGAATGGTAAGTGGGTGCACTTACCAAGTGACATGGCAGTACTTGACCACACACAGGCTCTTCAATGGCAGGCCTGAGACACACATTACAAGCTGCTTCTGTGGGTGGTACAATCAGTGCTGTAAGCCCAGTAGCAGCATTTGATCTAGAGGCCCTGGGCACGCAGGGTGCACTGTACTAGAGTCTGACAAGTAAATAAAATAAGCCAATCATTGAGTCACTAATCCATTACAATAATTTAAAATATAGAGCACTTGCACTGTGGCGCTGAATAGCAGTGGCACAGTGCCAAAGCATGTAAACCATCAAAACATATCAAAAACACAGGAGACAACAGTAAATACAATGGAAGGGAGACTCACACGAATGGTACCAAGTCTAACATATGCACTTCCTCAAAAGTCCTCAAGGACACCTGCAGATTCGCTTAGTAGACATTTGTCTGCTTTCAGCACCTTCTGCTTGCTGAGTGCCAGCGGCTCAGGCCTGCTGAGGGTGTCAAAGTTGCAGGCATTCATATCCATGGTACCACAAGGGGTTTAGGGCACTTAAATGTGGAAAAGGGAGAAAAAAGCCAATTAAAAATAATGGAAGAGTTTAAAACCCTGCAATGGTCTCTAGATGTGGAACATTATAGTACACCTTGTCACTGTATGTCACAGCACAAACATAAGACCTATCCTCACTGCTGATCATCAGTGTTAGAAATTGGGGATTCTGGTTGGCAGAGGTATGGACCTTGTCCATACAGGAACCACAGTCCTAATCAGAGTAAGCCACACACACACCCTAAATTAAGCTGTGCTCATTCCCTGGTAACTTGGCACAGAGCAGTCAGGCAATTTGTGCAACACTTCAAACAATAACACATTGATAATTCCACAGTTGGTCAGAAAAATTTAGCTTAATTTATTAAACAAAAAAATACCAAAATGACAAAAATGTAATAAGTAGAACAGGAGCTATGAATGTTTAAAGAGTATCTTTAAATGTATTGCTTAAAAGCATAAAGTGCCAACGAACCTATCTGGTTGTGCTAGACCAGGCCACATCCAAAAGTGTAAGCAGACCGTTACGGAGAGCAGGTTGGATGCAGAGAACAACCAAGGCCTGCTGGAAACAGTATCTTGATTCCCAGCTGAGTCAATGTTGAGGAAGGAATACAGGGAGCAAAGGAGGCGATGTATTGGTATCAATCCTTGGTATGTAGGTGATGGGTCGACTCCGAGCCGGCTAAAGTTAAAAATGTGTTGGGAATGGAGGCTATGAGCGGCGCCGCCGGTGATGCGATGCGCTCGATCTTTGCAGTAGTGGCAATGCGTTGATGGTGATGCTCTGGTTCCAAGTGGCCTTACAGTGTTGTTGTGTGGATTTCTGTTTAAGCAGCACTTTATGCCCACTTTAAAGGGCCCAGGGCTGGACTGGCACGTCTTGGCAGGACAAGACTCACATGTGGCAGAATCCAGGTGCTATAGAAGGGTTGTTGGAAGTCTTTGCTGTCTCTCACACTTAAGCACAGGAGGCAAGCAGACAAACCCATGGAGTCACTCTGGGTTCAAGTGGTGTAAGTCCAGTCCTTCTCACTCAGACAAGGAGGTCAGCAAGCAATAGGCAGGTCAGCACAGCAGGAAAGCAGTTCTTCCAGAGCAGTTGCAGTCCTTCAGCAGCAGAGCAGTCCTTCTTCCTGATAGAGTACCCACAGGTCTAGAAGCTTATTGAGAGGGTGGGGTCAGAGGTCCAGTTATTCCCAGTGGTTCTTTTGAAGTGTAGAAGACTTTGAAGAGGGGCTTTGGAATGCACAGACATTATCCCTACCTGCCCTAGCTCCAGACTCACTAAAGGGGGTTAAGCAATTCTTTGTGTGGGGACAGTGTGCTGCCTATTCAGTTAAGTGTGAGGCTGTGCCCAGTTCCTCCCTCCCATCCTGCCCAGGATGGCCATCAGGATATGTATGGCCCGGATGTATGACTAAACAACTACTGCCTAAACCACGACTTCCTAAGCCACGGAAGTTAAACAAGGAACAATGTTTAACCACTACTTATTTAACAACGACTTCCTAAAGTACGAATATATTTTATCTTCTTAATCACCTAAAAAGTAACGAACATCAAACTGTGCCCCTCTGCACAAGCACAATCAAGGACGGTAGACTCGTAAGGCTTTAATAAATTAAGCATGAGCTTTTTATTTTTTTTTAAGTAATAATAGATTCATATTTTGTAATTTGTTTTAAGTGATGATTACTTTAAATAACGTATTTTCTAAATTAAATATATACTTTTAAATATATGACGATCAAGAATTAAATTATTTCTAAAACCATTACCCATATCATACCTACAACCTGTGTCTTGAAGTAAAAATGTTTAAATCAAATTAAATACAAATGCAATACCACAAACTTTAAAAAACAAAACAGATTTTTTTTAACGTTTTTAAATTCATTGATACAAATGAATGACCTACATGATAATTCCAGAGAATTCCTACGTCCTACATCCAAGCAGGATGAAAGCAGACTACTTCCCAACACTCTTTGTAGTCCGCCAGCCAAGGTGCAAACTAGACGTAATGGCTGACCTTAGCAGTTCACCTTGCCCGTCAACATGATTGCAGAAATGCTTTTCAAAATGTATGGAGAACACAAATGATTGACGTGCCACAGATTAATGTGAGGTATTAGCACTTTCACTACTGTGCAGTTCGGAAGGGTGAGGGGGCGGAGATGAGTGATGTAACACTTCAACACTGCCTAATCAAAGTGAAGATGAGGGATATAGAGGCGGAGAAAAGTGACCTGCCACACATACTTCCTGGAAACAAACAAGACGTAATTCTGTCATGGACAAAGTAATATGTGATTCCACATTGTTCCCAAAAGTCGTGGTTCAGGCCTTCGTGGTTCAGGACTTTGTTGAATGAGATTCTTCGTTGTTAACGCATTGTGGTTTAGGTAAGTCATAGTTCAGACTTCGTTGTTTAGGATGTTTCCCGTATGGCCCATCAGTCACCCATAAGCTCCCTTTGTGTGTGGCTCTCTAGAGGGAATGCACAAGGCCCAGCTGTCACCCACCCTAGATGTGCAATGGAGACTGGCAGTAATCACGCAGTGCTAGGAGCAGAAACATACCATCTTTCAAAAGTGGTATTTGTAAAATTGTAATCATAAGTTTGACTTTACAATTAAAGAGGATTAATCATCACAATTCCATAGGTATTAAACATGACATATCTACCTCCTTCCAATTGGGAATTACATTTATTAGATGTAACATGGAACCCCCAATGTTAACCTAAGGGAGGGGTGGGCTTCACAGTAGTGAAAATTTAATTTGGGAGCTTTTCAATACCAAGACATGTAAAACTGAAAAGTACGCGTCCTGACTTATAATTAAATAGCCCTTGCCCTTGGATGGGGCAGCTGAGCGCTATATATGCTTCTATAACGTAACATAACATAACAACTATGTAGGGCCTTCTTTAGGGGTGACATATATATAACAAAAGGAAAGTTTAAGGCTTAGAAAGCAGTTTTAAATGCCAAGTCAACATGGTAGTATACACTGCACAAACAGGCTCTGCAGTAGCAGACTGAGACATGTTTTCAAGGGCTACTTAAGTGGGTGGCACAATCAGTGCGTCAGGCCCACTAGTAGCATTTAATTTACAGGCCCTGGGCACATACAGTGTACTTTAGTAGGGACTTACAAGTGAATTGCAAATGCCAATTGTGGATGAGTCAATCAAACCATATTTAGGGAGAATGCACATGTATTTGTGCTCTGGATAGCAGTGGTAAAGTTCACGGAGTCCTAAAACCAACAAAAACAGATCAGCAAAGGAGGCAAACAGGCAAAAGGTTTGGGGGCAGACCACCATAAGTCTGATAGGTCTAACATTCCTTCATCAGTTTGTGTTATTTCCAAGAACAAAAAATGAATATAGTTTCAAATAAAAACATGCGTAGGAATGGAATTGTCGAACATCCTCTTTTTTTAATTCATTACATCAGATAAACTTCTTAAACCACCAGCTTACTTTCAAATTATGGAAATTGATGTCAAAACACTCATACAAAAAAAATAAAATCTGACAAAGTACCTTCATATCTGTGAAAGAGCATGGAGCCTGCGCGAAATTTGGCAACTTTTACAGGAAATTGTTGTGAGCCTGGCAAATCAAACAATTATCAGCATATTTAAAAGTCCTCTGTCTTGATAATATGTGCTGATAATAATAATCACTGGAATACTTAATGATAGACACAAGTAACATGGACGTAAATTTGTAATATTTTCCACCCATGCACCCAACCTGAATCTGGATATGTTTCTGATAAAAAGACAATGCCAACAAATCAGGTAAAATCAAGCTTAGTGCATTTCATTAGGCAAAGCAATTGCCGCTGCAAAATACTTTTTCACCATTGGAAATGTAGGGCTGCCAATCTTAAAATCGGTTTTGTCTTAAACTAAGCCCATTCTAAGATGGTCTCCAATGCATACATATGAGTTGTGGCACATGTGTGGTACATTGAGACTCGTGTATCTAAATATGTCATTAAGCAGATGAATGTGGCGGTACGGTAAATTAATATGTAAAAAAAGAAAATTAGGAGGTGGTGTGGCACAAAAATTGGAAACTTGATGCAAGCACTTTGCAGCTGCTGAAATCCTAGTAATTCATAGATAAATAAATACAAAACTATCTTTAAAACAGGTATCCTGATTGAGAGAAGGAAAAGAGCAAGGCGGGAAGAACAGGGGAGAGATGAAGAGCAGCACATAAAGAGAGTAGCTTGTGAATTTGCATATACGTTTTTTTCTACTCTAATGACTTGTTCTTGTTTTCCATAGACTAAATAAATATGCCAAAGCTGGTTTATGATGATGAGTCATTATCTCAGCTTTCAATAAATGTCTTGTCTTTTTATGGAGAAATGAAATGGTCCCCTAATATAAATAAGTACTACCATACACTGTCTTTACCATAGTGGATGCATATTTAGGTTGCTAGATATATGTTCCTTCTTCAGCACAGTGAGGAATGCTCAAAACTAGACATTCTTCCAGCATTGTCAGTGGCCGGACATTGTAATTACCCTAATGGAAATGACATTAAGTTAATTATACTGGCTGTCTCCTGACGGTGCTTTTCAAAGTATCCTTCTCAGCATGGGAGCTAGTGCCTGCCAGCTACAGTGTCAGGAGGACGCTACAGAAAGGCATGGCACAATGACTGCTCTGCTAGGAAATTTGCATTGAAAACAGCTTTTATTGTTGTGTGTGACATCATGATACTGTGACATCACTTAGAACTGACTAGATTCAGGTGATATGTGTATGAATTGCATAGGCTAATTTATTTGCTCTCCAAACGGCACTGGGCCCTAATTGAAGCCAAGAGTGTTTCAACACAGGAAGCCTTTCAATGTCGAGTGTAATGTATGAAAATCTATAGGGGCAGATTTATGATGGCCTTACGCCTCTTTGCGCCGCAATTACGTCACTTTATTTGACGCAACGGCGGCGCAAACAATACGCCCTATTTACAACGTGACGCATCTAGGAGAAGCGTCACTTTGTAAAGCCCTGCGCCATAAGGAGGCGTTCCTGCGCAGGGGGGGCGTTCCTGCGCAGGAACGCCTCCTGAAAGTGGCTGAGTGAAATCTATGAGATTTCACTCAGTCACTTTCAGGCCAATGCTGCGTCAAAACCCTGCGCCTGCTTGAAGCATGCATAGGTCTTGACGCAGCATTGTGAAGATGGGGCACCCCCGAGCCTTGCTGGAGCTGCATCGCGCTTGCGACGCAACTCCAGCAATGCGTCACCTTTCCGGCACAGATGCGTCACGCATCTGTGCCGTTTTTGCACCATGGTGCGCCGCATTGTAAATGCGGCGCACCATGAGTGGCGTAGCTGTGGCGC
This sequence comes from Lissotriton vulgaris, assembly GCF_964263255.1. Taxonomy (NCBI): domain Eukaryota; kingdom Metazoa; phylum Chordata; class Amphibia; order Caudata; family Salamandridae; genus Lissotriton; species Lissotriton vulgaris. Next base: position 1,464,497,735 of record NC_141689.1, on the reverse strand, counting down.
ACTGTGGCGCACATTAACTGGCGCATCCCTGGGGATGCGCCAGTTAACATAAATCTGCCCCTTTGTATGTACAAACCCGGGTGTCGAAGCTTGATGTATTACACGAAATTTGGGGAAAATTTCACGAAATGCAAACCTGCCCATTAGTTCCGTATTTTAGAATAAAGTACACGTTTTTGATTTTTGAGTCGATGGTGTTGTTCGAACTAAAATATAGTTCGAAAAAAAAAAAGTCGTGTGGTCAACAACTGCTCTATTTCAGGTTATCCACGCTGTTTCTGTGCTACAATTTTGCCGTCAGGGGCTATTACGTGATAGGGCATAATGGCATATTTTTGAAAATTTCACATAACAAGCATACGTGAGAATGACAAAATCAGTCAAAATTCCAATAAGTGGAAGGGGGCAAATCTCCTATATTTCAGTTACTGTGTGAAAGTTTTCACCCACCCTTACTAGCAAGACATTCATAAAGTTGCAGTTTTGCAAGGCATTATTAGATGTACTTCTTAAATCAGAAATAACCGATTGGCTAATCTTTCACAAAGAAGCAGTACTGCAAGGCATTACTAGATGTCCTTCTCAAGTCAGATGCAAGTGTTTAAGGAATCCTTCGCAAGCCGAGGGATTGAGGCTTCAACATATAATTGTGCAAATGCATGTTTGCTGCTCCTATTATTTGTGCTTGTTCATTATAGGCTAAATAGTATCTGCCAAAGATGGTGTATGATGAATCATTGACATTCTACTATACATAGGTACTTCAAGTCATTGATAAATATTTATTTAAAACATTTAATTTTGGTGGATGAATTTTTAGATGGTGAGTGGGAGGAAATGTCTCTTTTTGCTCGGTCACATACTTCTATATCCTAACTTTATTGCTGGTTTGTACACTCTCACACTGGGGCACCCAAACACGTAGAATTGGCTAAATCTTGATTGGCATATTGAACCCTCCTGTAATGCCATAGTAAATGGTGTCAAAACAACACACATAGCATGGAAAGATTAAATGTCACCTGTGAACTGCAGTATTTATTGTGCCCATGGCAGGCTGTAGTGTTGGTGGCACTCGGTGTGACAGTCTTTATTTGTGCTCCCCTCCATGACATCTGTGATGACCTGTCTTTCCAGGTATTCTGGTTCCATGTTGGAACCTAGTGTTTGGAACCATATGTCACCAAGGTTCCCATTACTGGTAATTCCAGGATTGTGAGTTGTTAGCTGACTGTTGGCTGGGGCTGAATAAACTATACTTGCTCATCTTAACTTGGACGTTTTCAACTTTATTACACTGGCGACATTTGAGGAGAGGTCCACATGTGCAAGTCAGCCTCAACAACAGGTATAAAGAAAAAAGAAGAAAAAACACTCACTTGGCTGCTGTGTGGAAGAAGGAAAGCTGATTGGCATATTCCAGGGAGGATTACAGCAAAACGAAGGAAGCGCTGTAAATAAGGAAGTGATAGACGAAAACGCGGCGAAAATCGGCAAAGGTAGACCATTTTCTTTGATTTACTAAGGAAAAGGAAAAAAAAACGGAGTTTAAGCGTGACGTCGATTTTTGTGGGTAAATTCCCAAAGACAAAAGACTGTTTGTTGGAGGAAAGTGGCAGACATCTTTGAATGGGGGCGTTTTACAAATAAAAAAGAAACAAGGCCGATCAGTCGAAGAAAGAAGTCTGATTGTTGTGTGGCGGCCATTTTGGGTCGGACTGAAAAAAAAAAGCCCAATCGACTTATGAAAAAAGACCAACTGCATAAAAGAAGTTGGTGGCGGCCATTTTGAATTTTTTTTTTTTTGTCGTTTTTCGAATTCTTAAAGAAGAAGACAACGAGAGAGGCAGGAAATTCGGCGTTTCAACAGGAAAAACGGTATTTGGGAAAAAGGCATTATAGGAGTTTATATTTGACAAAAAACAGACCTGTTGATATAAAAAAAAGAAAAGTGGAGAAGAAGAAGGAGTGAAGTCGAAGGAGCATTTTGAACAGACTAAGGGGCATAAGCTGGAAAAGCGACAAGAGGTGTTGAAGAGACTAATCAGTCTCAACTGAGTGTGTGATTTGAAGCCTGTCAACAGTGATAGGCACACCTTATGTGGGAAGGGTGGAGGTACTTTGATGGTGAATTTTAAAGGTAAAAAAAAAAAGTCAAAGTATATTAAGGTGAATAGGAGTAGCAAAATGCAGAATGTAACGGCGCCTCCTTTCTTTCTGATGGAACCAGGGGAACCACTGATTAGGTGGAAAAAGTGGAAGAAAATATTCGAAAACTATGCGAGAGTGTGTGGTGCGAACTTGTCTGGCGAAAGGAAGCATGCATTGTTAATGCATTGTTTGGGAGGAGAAGGCCAGGAAATTCTGGAGACGCTTCCAGTTCTTTCACATGCAGATCAAAGGGGATTGAATGAGTATGAGGTATGTGCTAGGCAGTTGGATTTGCACTATCTTCCTAAAGTGAGTACCATCATGGAAAAGTACTACTTCGGGTTACGAGAACAAGGCAAGGAAGAGAGTGTTGAGGACTACATTACTGCGCTCAGAAAGTTGGCATCAAGTTGTAAGTTTGGGGTTTTGGTAGAAGAACGAATAAGGGATCAGTTTGTTCTGAGGTGTGTGAGTGATAAAATAAGGGAAGAGTTGTGGCTAAAGGATGAACCTGCACTTGAAGAAGTTGTAGGTATTGCAAAAAGGGTTGAACACATGTTAAAATGCGTTGGACAACTAAGCAAGGAGAAAAAGGATGAAAAGCCAAGTAGTTCTTCAACACAAGAAGTGGTGTGTCAGGCTGTGAAGAGAGAGGATCAGAAGAAGAAAAAAGAAGTGTGTGAGGAGGAAGGGTTGAAAGGAGAGGCTGATGGTGGTTTTTCTAAAACTCAGACAAGTAAGAAATTCACAACTCCTTTTCAAGGAACTTGTTACAGATGTGGGAGATATGGGCATATGGCAAATGCGAGAGAGTGTCCTGCTCTTAAATTCAATTGCAACGTGTGTGGAAGAAAGGGACACATTGGTAGAAATTGCAGAACAAGAGTTGGGAGAGAAACGAAGACTGAGACTAAGTTAGTTAGCTTTCAGATTAATGATGATGTTGTAGAATATCCTTCTGATTATGTATTGATTGGGGAAGCACGTGTGTTGATGAAATTTGATTCATGCTCACATGTCACTTTTATTTCAAACGAGGTGTTTGAGAATGTGTTTGGAAAGAAAAAGACTTTGTGTAAACCGGACATAAGACCAACAGGTTATCAAGAACATCCCATAAAAATAATGGGTTACTTTTTTGACTGCATTGAATATAAGGGAAGGTTTACAGAAGCAAAAGTTTGTGGTGAACAGGGGAGACAACTTGTTGAGTTGGTCTCATCAAGCAAGGTCGGGTGTGAGTCTCAATCCAAATGCTCATCCAGTTATTCAAGTACAGGCTGTAGACAATGTGGAGAACACGTTTATAAAGAACTTTAAAGAGTTGTTCAGTGAGAAACTAGGATGCATAAAGGGTTATAATCACAACATCAAACTGAAGTTGGGAGCAGTGCCTGTTGCTGCTAAAGTAGGGCGCATTCCAATTCATGTAAAAGATGCTGTGGGAAAAGAGATTGAGAAGTTGTTGTCGACTGGGGTTATACAACCAGTGGAAGCAACCGAGTGGCTCACACCAATTGTGGTCGCGAGGAAGCCTAATAATGAGATTCGGCTGTGTGTTGACCTTCGTGCTTTAAATAAAGAGGTAATAGTTGACAAGTACCCTTTGCCAAACATAGAGGAGTTGGTTTCTACATTAGATCGGGCATGCTATTTTACCACCTTAGATATGGTTTCAGCCTATCACCAAGTCCCGCTTAAAGAAGAGTGTCAAGGAACTTACTAGTTTCATTACACCAATGGGTGCATTCAAGTTCTTAAGAATGCCTTTTGGGCTGGTTTCAGCAGCCTCGGTATTCCAGAGAATTATGGAAGATCTGTTCAAAGGAATACCGGGGGTAGGATGTTATCAGGATGATGTTCTCATTTCTGGAAAGAACGAACAGGAACATGATGAGAGGGTTTGCCTTGTGTTGAAGAAAATGTTGGAAGTTGGTTTAACTCTGCGTCAGAGCAAGTGCAAGTTTGGTGTCAATGAGCTAGATTATTTGGGCCACCACATCTCAAGGAAGGGCATATCTCCAAAAAAGGATCTTGTGGAAACAGTTGAAAAGTTGAAGGAACCATGCTCAAAAGAAGAGGTTTCATCATTTTTGGGCATGGCGGAATTTTACAATAAGTTCGTCAGAAATTTCGCAGATAAGACTGTTAATCTGAGGAAAATCATGTGTAAGAATGCTGTGTTTAATTGGACTGAGGAGTGTAGCAGAGAGTTTGATCAGGTGAAGATGGATCTGAGGAATGCACCAAATTCGCAGGCGTTTGTTCCAGGGGTTCCGACGGTTATTGTAACAGATGCTAGCAGTAAGGGTCTGGGTGCTTTGTTGTTACAGGTGAGGAAAGACAAGGAGGTCCTGATAGCTTGTGCTTCGAGGTGTTTCAAGGGGGCGGAGTTGAATTACTCTGTCATAGAGAAAGAGGCACTAGGAATATATTGGGCTGTGAATAAATTCAGGAAGTTTGTTTGGGGTTCCTCCTTCACCGTCAGGTCTGATCACAAGCCACTGAAGGAGGTCTTTGAAAAAAAGGGGTTAGACTCCATCTCAGCAAGAATAAGGAGATGGGTAATTTCGTTGCAGGAGTTTGTGTTCAAGTTTGAGTACATACCAGGTAAAACTAATGTCTCGGCTGATTGTCTGTCAAGGTTGGTGGATGTGGTAGAGAATGGTGAGGAAGTTTTGGCTGACGATTTTGAGGGTGATTTAAAGGTGTGTGACGTTACCTTGGGGGCGGTGAAAGAAGATGCTTGGAGAGAAGAGCTGAGTAAGGATGAGGAGTAGAAGGAGGTCATTGTATTGTTGGAAGGTGGTAGGTCTCGTTCTTTAAAGAAACCTTGGTCTTTGATTGCTGATGAGTTGGCAGTTGTGGATGGTTTACTCATGAGAGGTACTAGGTTGGTTCCACCAGTTAATCTCAGAAGTATTCTGGTTGACATGTCTCATGAGGGACACTTAGGTATTTCAAAGACGAAAGAACGCATACGAATGGACTTCTGGTGGCCTGGTATCGATTTGTTGGTGGAACGCACCGTTAGAGATTGCTCTTCTTGTCAGGCAAGTGATAAAGTTTTAAGGACGAGGTCTTCTCCAATGGTTTGCAGGAGGTGGCCTAAGTCCCCCTGGGATGAAATTGCAGTTGATATTGTGGGGCCTTTACATGGTGAGCACCAAACTCCATTTATGTTGGTTTTATTGGATTTGTATTCCAGATGGGTTGAGGTTAGTTTGGTAAGGGAGATTACAAGTGAGTCTGTTATTTCCTTTTTGGAGTCTGTCTTTAAACGTGAGAGCTTTCCGAACTCCATTCTTTCTGACAATGGGCCACAATTTTGTTCTGGGAAAGTTGAGGAGTATCTCAGTAAGTGTGGCATTGTTCACAAGAGGATTTCTTTGTATCACCCTGAGGCAAATGGTGCTTTGGAGAGACTCAACAAAACTTTGAAGGAAAGCATTCAATTGACAAGGGTTAACAATTTGGACTGGAGAAAGGAGTTACAGAATAGAATTTCAGCATATCGATTCTCTCCTCACTCAACTACAGGAAAAACTCAGTTTGAACTTTTCAAGGGTAGAGCACCTAACACTTGTTTATGTCCTGCCTGGATGATTGCAGACAAGGGTGTAAAAAATAATGAGGTGGGGGCATGGAGAGAAAGGGAAGTGGAACTACAGAGGAAAAGGAAAATATATGTGGATAGAAGAAATTCTGCTAAGGATTCAAAGTTCGTGGTGGGGGAGATGGTAAAGATCAGGGCTCCTGTAGGCTGTCAAAACTGGTCGAAGTTTTCTGTTCCTAGAACCATTGTGAAAATTTTCAAAAATGCTGTAAAGACGGAGGATGGTCGCATCTGGAACAATAGTCGTGTTTCTCATTTTGGGGGTAAAGGGAAATGTGATGATATTGTTGCTGTTCCTGATCTGTGTACTAATTATTCTCGCAAGAGTGTGAGGGTATGCAGGCCTCCTCTTCACTTGCGTGATTATGTCTAGGTAGTTTCTTCTTTGATTTCTTTATGTTTCTGTTGCTTGCTTCATTGCTGGACATGTAAACCTCTTTAATGTTTAAGAGGGAGAAGTGGGATGACCTGTCTTCCCAGGTATTCTGGTTCCATGTTGGAACCTAGTGTTTGGAACCATATGTCACCAAGGTTCCCATTACTGGTAATTCCAGGATTGTGAGTTGTTAGCTGACTGTTGGCTGGGGCTGAATAAACTATACTTGCTCATCTTAACTTGGACTGTTTCAACTTTATTACAACATCCTTCTCCTTCGAATCCCTCACTGCCACTCTCCAACAGTGAACTTCATCTCTCCATAGTCTCTCTCTAACATGCATTTCATTTTTTTTAATTCTACCAATAGTTCACTCATACTCAGTTCTGTGATCTGCATGGTACCCATTCTTTGCATCAGGCACATGAAACCACTTCCCTACTTTATGGTGAACTAAAACTGCCACTAGACTAACATTTTAATACTTCAGCAGTAGGCACATTAATTACCAGAGCTAGCTTGACATTTGTACTGTTGCCTGAAAACTACTGGACACTACTCAACACCAACTCCCTCCCGGGGGAGGTGGAGATCTGGAACCTGCTCGACTTCACCACCCCTGATGTCGCCTTCTTCACAGAAACCTGGATGAATTGAAGCTCATACCCTGACATCGCAACAATCATCCCCAACAAATACAAAATCATCCACAAGGACTGTGTCATCCGACAGGGAAGAGACGTTGCCATCGAACGTAAAGACACCCTCCGCCTCACAACCAGCTCTGATGACCACTCCCCAACATGGAGCACCTCCACTTTCAGATCCAGACCAACCTGAACACCAACCTCCCCAGCACCCTCGTCTATAGAACTCCGTGATCCTGCCTCCACCTTTAGCGAAGCCCAAGCCGACTTCATCGCTCATCGCGCTCTTGCCTCAAGAGGCTACATCCTCCTCAGCGATCTCAATTTCCATCTGGACAACTTAGAAGACTGCAACACCTCATCCCTACTTTTGAACCTCACCATCATTGAACTCAAACAACTGGTCACAACACCAACCCACTCAGTAGGATACACGTTCAACCCATCTTCTCCGTGAGCAACAACATCTCTGTCAGCAACACCTCTGAGCCACACTGGACCGACCACCACTGCGTCCACTTCTCCTTCTTTACCAAACCCACCGTACACCACCACGCCTATCTCAATCTTTGCAGAAGCTAGAACAAGGTCCAAAAGAAATAGAGAAGACCAAACAGCTTTTCTTCATTTGTCTTATGCTGACCATGTATGAATAACCAAAAAAAAGAGCATGTTGTCAGCCCAGTGATCTCTCTTGCACAGGATGTGGAGGCAGACGTTGCTTGCTACAGGCAGAACTAGATGGGGTTTGAGAAGAGGGGCCCCTGCTTAATGGGCAATTTGGATATTGGAGAGTTAGATACCACCTAGGTTATTGGGTGATAGCCTTTCTCTGGTGCTTTTCGGAAAAGGGTAATACATCTCACAGTGATTTTGGATTTAAGAACAGATACTATTATCAGAACATTTTTAACATAGATTCCCTCTGTAAAGAGGGGGCTTGGAGAATAACGTGTACTTGTTTAAGCATTGCATATTTCATTGGTAACAAACAGGCATCAAAAACGAAAACCTGCCACAAACCGCTGTGACTACCTACTCTCATATGGAAAGTTCTGTTCAATGAATTGCATTTTTGAATTGCTTTTGTGTAACCATTTTCATGCAGTGGCATTTTTTGTAATCAAAATTAATTAAATGAAACCTAGGTGGTGTCATGATCTTGGATTTGGCATTCTGTGAAAGTCTTGTACCAGGAATAGAATTTGTGGAATTTACTTTCAAGGATGGCGCTTTGCAGAAGTCGGGTTGAGGGAATATCACTAGGGAAAAGTGTAGATCATTAAATGTCACTCAGAAAGTCAAGATCACTCAGAGCATTTTGTATGCATACCTTGATAGTAAGGTTATCAGATACTTGATGTGAGTTTATTAATGCCCCACCAACATTCTCAAGTGGCATCCCTTGAAGAAGTGCTTAATTGGATTGCTGAGATGAAACCCCTCCAATTCCAATGCATGTTTCCCTTTTGTCGACTGCGGCTAGTGTGAAGTTACTGCTTGCATTATAATGTTGCCTTTTGTAAAGATCCCCAGTCGCAGTTAACATAACCTAAAAAGCAACCTTCACTGAATTCCAATACACCAAGCTTGGCACACACATTATCCTGACGATGGAAGAGATATGAAAATACATTCTTGCTAGCTGTTTCATACCCAGCTGTCATACCTGTTCAGACATACCAGCAATGAAAAGAACTCTGAAGAGAGCGAAAGAGGAACAATTGTTGAAGAGATTAGGATAATGCGTTCTGCGTATCTATGCATGGCAGGCATGGATGAGCAAGTCAGAGACGCGCTGTAAAATGTTCTGAGCAGAGCCCTAAAGTAATTTACAACGCACAACAGAAAAATGAAACACACAAATCTTAACCAGAAAATTGAAATTCATCTTCCCACTATAGAAGGACATTTCTTCATAGCAAAGATGCAAATTGATGACGATTTCACGCTAGTGCCGTTAACAATTTCATTCTTCTTGATGAGTTCCCTGTGTTTGCTGTTGTCACATTTAAAATATATAAGCGAACTCTACTAGTACATGTACATAAGGGTGCATTCACCAAAAGGGTAATTTATGAGAGCCTTCTGTAACTTTTGCAATAAGTAAAGTGGTACATGCATGACACAGGGCTCTGAATCAAGGCCCTCATTTTTACAGGATTTTGGCATAGGGCAGTGCAGCAAGTCACCTTGTTGCACTGCCTACATCAAAGTGAAAGGGCAGGAGGGCACCGTACATTGCTGTTCTTTCTCCCTGCGGTGTCGCCAACATAGGAACCCTTGCACCATGGGAAGGGTGCCTCTGTTGCATGCACAATTGTTTTTGTGTCGGAAGGGGCACCTTTCTGCATAGAAACAATCTGAAGAGGCCTTTTCCTCTTTCTATGTGTGCTACAGAATGAAGCTCACATAGACAGAGGAAAAAAACAAGATACAGCACCTCAGGAGGTGTCAAAATCCATGGATGTTGTGTGGAAACACTCACTGTAATGCCCATGGAATGCCTTCACACGCGCAGAGTAAGGTGATGCACCTTATTCAAGATTTATGAGGATGCTCAAAGCCATGCAGGGTTGGTATTGTGGGGCTTCATGAATCTGTTTCTGAGCCCTGCATCATGTATATATCACTTTACATGGTGCAAAAGTGACCTGGATCTCATAAATATTGCTGCAGATTTATGAAGTGGTACAAAAGGGGGTGGTGGATTAAACCCAGATCTGTTGACTGGGTGTGAGTGTTTGATTGCTTCAGATGCTCCATCCATCACCACCCCCTCTGTACTGCTTAGTTCGCCATAAGTTGGCAGGGGATGCTCAGACGTGAGTCCCTTGCTCAATTTGCCACTGGATTCAAGCAAGCCTGGCTGAAGACGGCTGTAATGCCAGAAACCGGTACTCTGAAGCTTGTTTCTGGTCCAGGGAAGGCATGGCTTGGCAGTTCGGGCTGGACTGTTACCATGAGGCACAGGGTCAGACTGATTTGCATGTGGCCATGTCTGAACTGGGGTGGCAGAGTGGGCTAAAGAAGGGTGATGGATTAAACCCAGATCTGTTGACTGGGTGTGAGTGTTTGATTGGTTCAGATGCTCCATCCATCACCACCTCCTTTTGTACCGCTTTGTTTGCCATAAGTTGGCAGGGTATGCAAAGATGTGAGTCCCTTGCTCACTTTGCCACTGGATTCAAGCAAGCCGGGCTGAAGACGGCTGCAATGCCAGAAACCGGTCCTCGGAAGCTTGTTCCCGGTCCAGGGAAGGCATGGCTTGGCAGTTCGGGCTGGTATGTTCCCATGAGGCACAGGGTCGGACTGATTTGCATATGGCCATGTCTGAACTGGGGTGGCAGAGTGGGCTAAAGAAGGGTGATAGATTAAACCCAGATCTGTTGACTGGGTGTGAGTGTTTGATTGATTCAGATGCTCCTTCCTTCACCACCCCCTTTTGTACCGCAGATTTATGAAGCCATACATATCAACCCTGATTGGTCTCATAAATCTTGAGTAAGGCGTTACATGGACCATGCGGAAGGGTGTTTCCATGCAACACCCATGGATTTTGATGCTTCCCCAGATTAACAAAATCGTGTAAACCTGGTGAAGCGCCAAATCCTTATGCCTCCCGAGATGAGGCGTAACAAAGAGAAATACCTTATTTTCCCCCTGTTTTTTCCTCTTGTCATGTGTGTTGCATTCTGCAGCAGCCATGGAAAGATGAAAACACCTTTTAGGATTGTTTATTTGCAGGAAGGATCCCTGTACGCAGTGGAGGTACCCTTGCCATGGTGCAAGGGAACCTACGTTGGCTCCACAGCAGGGAGAAAGGACAGAGTTGCACTGTATTGCATACATATGGGGCATTCATGCCCTTTAACTTTGGCGTAAGACAGATCAGGAAGGTGATATGCTGCATTACCCTGCACCAAAATCCCATAAATGAGAGCCCAAGTTTGGTATGTAACATAAAATGGAGAGTGAGGGAGCAGACGAGGAAAAGGTTGCTATAAATATGCTGTTCAAGTTATCTATTTTTCAGTTAATCTCTACTTAATCTAAACATTAGATATTTGAATTGGCTCTGGGAGAATTTTCATTTATAAGTATAAACACAAATATTAAATAAATGAATGTTTAAGAACACACATTGTCAAAAGATAATGTTTTAGGTTGCCAGTTACAATAATAGGTGCAAAACGAGAAAAAATATCCGTATTGTTATCAAGAAGTAAAATAAAAAAACAACAGCTTTCTTACAGAAGTAAAAGGAAAATACTTTAAATACCCTCATTGAAGAATTCTCAAAAGATTTCATAGGACAACACTGCACTTTTCTGCACTTGACACTCCTTGTAACTCCCTGGGGGACATCTGTTGCAAGCCTCTATGACTTAACCTAAAGAATTGCAAACAAAACAGGTGATGGACAGAATGTGGATCAATGTCACACATTCACCCCAGTCCAAAGATCTGGGCCCAAATCCATCGTTTTTTTGCACTCCACACCACCCTGGGTTAGACAATGGCGATATGCAAATCAGCTCTGACCCTGTGCCCCATGGGAACAGTCCAGTCCGAACTACAAAAGCCATGTCCTTCCCAGAACGGAATCAAGCATCTGAGGACCGGACCGGTTTCGAGGTAACTGGGGATGCCCAGACGTGGGTCCCAGGCACTCCACACCACTGGAGTCAAGCTAGCCGGGCTGATGAGAGGTGTTACCTCGAAACCGTTCCGGTCCTCGGATGCTTGATTCCGTTCTGGGAAGGACATGGCTTTTGTAGTTCGGACTGGACTGTTCCCATGGGGCACAGGGTCAGAGCTGATTTGCATATCGCCATTGTCTAACCCAGGGTGGTGTGGAGTGCAAAAAAACGATGGATTTGGGCCCAGATCTTTGGACTGGGGTGAGTGTGTGACATTGATCCACATTCGGTCCATCACCTGTTTTGTTTGCATATTCCGCCCCAAGTGCGCTGGGGATGCCCAGACGTGGGTCCCAGGCACTCCACACCACTGGAGTCAAGCTAGCCGGCTGATGAGAGGTGTTACCTCGAAACCGGTCCGGTCCTCGGATGCTTGATTCCGTTCTGGGAAGGACATGGCTTTTGTAGTTCGGACTGGACTGTTCCCATGGGGCACAGGGTCAGAGCTGATTTGCATATCGCCATTGTCTAACCCAGGGTGGTGTGGAGTGCAAAAAAACGATGGATTTGGGCCCAGATCTTTGGACTGGGGTGAGTGTGTGACATTGATCCACATTCGGTCCATCACCTGTTTTGTTTGCATATTCCGCCCTAAGTGCGCTGGGGATGCCCAGACGTGGGTCCCAGGCACTCCACACCACTGGAGTCAAGCTAGCCGGGCTGATGAGAGGTGTTACCTCGAAACCGGTCCGGTCCTCAGATGCTTGATTCCGTTCTGGGAAGGACATGGCTTTTGTAGTTCGGACTGGACTGTTCCCATGGGGCACAGGGTCAGAGCTGATTTGCATATCGCCATTGTCTAACCCAGGGTGGTGTGGAGTGCAAAAAAACGATGGATTTGGGCCCAGATCTTTGGAGTGGGGTGAGTGTGTGACATTGATCCACATTCGGTCCATCACCTGTTTTGTTTGCATATTCCGCCCTAAGTGCGCTGGGGATGCCCAGACGTGGGTCCCAGGCACTCCACACCACTGGAGTCAAGCTAGCCGGGCTGATGAGAGGTGTTACCTCGAAACCGGTCCGGTCCTCGGATGCTTGATTCCGTTCTGGGAAGGACATGGCTTTTGTAGTTCGGACTGGACTGTTCCCATGGGGCACAGGGTCAGAGCTGATTTGCATATCGCCATTGTCTAACCCAGGGTGGTGTGGAGTGCAATAAAACGATGGATTTGGGCCAGATCTTTGGACTGGGGTGAGTGTGTGACATTGATCCACATTCGGTCCATCACCTGTTTTGTTTGCATACTCCGCCCTAAGTGCGCTGGGGATGCCCAGACGTGGGTCCCAGGCACTCCACACCACTGGAGTCAAGTTAGCCGGGCTGATGAGAGGTGTTACCTCGCAACCGGTCCGGTCCTCGGATGCTTGATTCCGTTCTGGGAAGGACATGGCTTTTGTAGTTCGGACTGGACTGTTCCCATAGGGCACAGGGTCAGAGCTGATTTGCATATCGCCATTGTCTAACCCAGGGTGGTGTGGAGTGCAAAAAAACGATGGATTTGGGCCCAGATCTTTGGACTGGGGTGAGTGTGTGACATTGATCCACATTCGGTCCATCACCTGTTTTGTTTGCATATTCCGCCCTAAGTGCGCTGGGGATGCCCAGACGTGGGTCCCAGGCACTCCACACCACTGGAGTCAAGCTAGCCGGGCTGATGAGAGGTGTTACCTCGAAACCGGTCCGGTCCTCGGATGCTTGATTCCGTTCTGGGAAGGACATGGCTTTTGTAGTTCGGACTGGACTGTTCCCATGGGGCACAGGGTCAGAGCTGATTTGCATATCGCCATTGTCTAACCCAGGGTGGTGTGGAGTGCAAAGAAACGATGGATTTGGGCCCAGATCTTTGGACTGGGGTGAGTGTGTGACATTGATCCACATTCGGTCCATCACCTGTTTTGTTTGCATTAACATAAAGAATGACACGTACAGAATTTCATAAGAGATCATTGCGCCTTGTTAGACCTTCGGGCACTACCTTAGAAAAGCATTGTAGATAATATTCAATCTTTTGGTGCAAAACATATTCGTTTTTGGAAAGTCGATTGACGTTTCAGTTAACATCACTTTAGATCACCTGTGCACTTATGCAAACGCATGGTAAATTTGGGCCTAAGTGTTTTAACCCTCAGACCTAGCTAGAATCAGTTAGTTTTATAGGACTCCAATACCACGACTAGGGAGATGTTTATGTCAAATTGCTTATGTGTATGTACCAAATTACCTTTATTGCTGCGTGTAAAAAGACTCTAATTTATATCCTTGTATATTAACCGATCCTGGTGGCTAGCAGTATCCTTTAAATCTCTGATTCATTGAGCTTTTTGTGATGAATAATTACACTTCGGCGTGCAAATTGGTTAAAAATGTCTTTAAAAAAAGATGAGGCCTCCACCTGATGGGTAATCTGGAGACGGATAAAGCTGCTCTATTCTGTATCTAGTTGATTTCCTAGCACTGTCAATAGGAACTCTCTCGCAATACATTTGTGTGACATACTGCACCACAAACAAGGCAGTGTTATTACAGCATATGGAATCATAAATATCAAAGGCTGTCAGCATACGGTTCTCTTTGCTTGGTGATGTGTGCTTCTGCGAAAAATATAGAGGAGGAAAGTTCGTTTTTTATATAAAATCAAAGGTGTAATTCACATGGGCATTGAGGAGATAGAGGAATATGTTTTAGTTGTCTCACTTTGCACAATGTTGCCCTTGTAAATACCACCGCTGGGATTTTCCACACTCTATAGAAATACTATATTTTATGGAAGCATTTATCCTCCGCGAGAACTCGGGCACAGTCGAATACAACCGGTAAAATGAAGGGATCAGAAACTCGAACTTTAGAGCTTGATCTATCACTTTAGTAAAAGTTTTAATGGTCTTTATTCCCTTAAAGAAAGTGTTCTTAAAATTGGCTTTCTAGCATATTAATATATGTGTGCGTCTGTTTGCTATCGTGCCATGCTACTTTTTATGTTTCATTATTGTCAATAAATGTTCCGTTTATTCAGGAAAAATCATTCATTGTAGAGCCCAGGGGCTTAGCTGTCTATCACTGGTGAAGCAGGTGCGGCGTAACTGAGGCCCAGGGGATGGAAGGACCCAACAGAAATTGACTCGAAGCCAAAACCCTAACAAAAATCTTCAAATCAGGCGTCAACAACTAGAATAGGGTCACAGGGGTATGATTTTTGTCAAGGCAGCCCATTCTGCTCTGAAAGAAGACCTGCAGCATGCAGGGAAATACCAAAAATCGTGAAATTTTCAATTAGCCCTGGGGCTTACTGCACCACACTTATCACTCTTTTACTAAATAAAAAAGGGATATGGCGGCCATTTTCCTTTCCTGTATTGTGCCCATTGCAGCTCCTTAACGCCATAAATAGATACTTAGGGCCATATTTATGAAAACAGTTGCATTGCTGCGCGAAAACAGCGGTGCAACAGTTTTCAGTGCACCCTCCTTGCGACACAATAGAGGCGTCATATTTATTATATGAAGCATCATGTTGCAAGGAATGACAGATGCATCAGTATTACTTTTGTATCTGTCGGCGTAAAACTGACGCATTGCTAGAGTTGTGTCGGAAGCGTGACACAACTCCAGCAATGCAGGGGTAGGGCTATGATTATAGCACTGCGTCACCCTTATACCTACTATGAGGCAGGCATAAGGATTTGACGCAGTGGTGTCCTAGAAGTGGCGCCGTGAAATCTGATAGGTTTTTCTGCTCCACTTCTACAAGGCTTTCTTGTGTCAGAACGCCCACCCTGCAAACATTATACCTGCATCAGGTATAATGTGGCGCAGGGATTTACAAGGTGACGCATCTGCCTAGATGCGTCACCTTGTAAATATGGTGCAACGGGGTGTATTGTTTACTCCTCCAGTGTTTCAAGGGGCTCATAAATAAGCCCCTTACTTTTTCTATGGATGTTTACGCACTTTATGAATTAGATTTAGGAGGCTTACTCCCATTTGCCATACTCATACTCACTAGAGTGTTCTCCGAGAAACTTTTAACACAAAATGGCCACCATCAAAAACAACCTCAATATCTCAGACTGGTAGGCTAATGTCAAGGATCACTTTCTCCGGAATAACCACATTT
This sequence comes from Lissotriton vulgaris, assembly GCF_964263255.1. Taxonomy (NCBI): domain Eukaryota; kingdom Metazoa; phylum Chordata; class Amphibia; order Caudata; family Salamandridae; genus Lissotriton; species Lissotriton vulgaris. The sequence goes on along the minus strand of NC_141689.1, from coordinate 1,464,482,126 downwards.
GATGACCAGTGCTGAGGTCAACAAGGAAAGAGAAAACTCTCAATGCTTAGGAGTATCCCCAAAAGTGTAAAGTCCTTTCTTATCAATAGTTATTTACATTGAAACAATTTACTAAAATTAAGACAATTAAAATTACCAGTGTGGCTCTTTAAAATGAACAATCATCAGCCATGTCCAACAACACAGATTTAGTGTGCCACAGCTGTTATCCAGCTATAGTATAAAAGTGAGGGAAAAAGAAGAATTGCATTTTGGGCCATATTCCCAAAGGTAAACATACTTTTTTGTGTGTAAGTTTACTATTTTTCCTCTTAAAAAATAACAAGTGTAGTTTTATGTGTAGTATTTTTATGACTGCAGAAACTTGCTTATCTTTTTGCTTTTGGAGTTCTCCGCAGTCGTAAAGCTATACATAGCTTTAGAGTAGCAAGAAAATAGGGCATTACACCAAAAGCGTAAGTATACCTTTGTGAATAAGGCTTTTTGAGAGGGAGATAAAGGAGTCACAATTACTCTGATGTTTTAATTTTGTGAAAAAAACTTGAACAACGTGCTGGTGAATAGAGGATAGTGAGGAGAAATGGAGTATGGATAGTTATCCTGTAATAGAATTGTTAAGCTGTACTGAGTGAGAGCATTTGCAAGAGTGCTGAGGCAACTGGAAATGTTGACATGAAGGTGAGGCGTAAATGAAGATAAGGTAAGAAAGATCATGTACAACGACACTGAAGTGGTACAAAGAGCGAGGGAAAGACGTATTCGATGGCAGAGGTGTGTAGCTGAAGAGAGATCCACATAGAACCCCTAAGTGAAGGCACAAAATATTTCCTCCCGAGCACTCATAAATATCAAATCAGATTATATCCAACAAAGCGTTTCAATAAGTCCCATTCAATTTGGCACAGTCTCCTGAATACAATGTTCAAATTTAAATCCAATAACCTGGTGTTAGTAATCCAAATGTTTAATTCTTCCTGTCCTTTTCTCCAGACAGGTACAATACATTTCTTCTTCAGAAGTAGCAGCCAACACGTGTTTCGTCGTGATATATATACACACAATGACTTCCTCAGGGCTGCAACCCAAAATGGAAAATAATAATTGTTGAAAGAACCCTCCATGTTCAACCATTAAATAAACTAAATCTAAGTTAAATAACCACAAGTCTTGAGTTCCAGTGAAAAGAGAGAAATGAAAGAAGATGAAACCCAAATTCCACTCTCTAAAACACCCTTATCCGTGTGAAAAGATACGAAAAATTAGATAATAGTCTATCACAATCTCCACAAGAGTGGTACTAGTCACAATAAAAGAAGAATAAAAATAGAGTAAAAAAAGGTAAACAGAGTTGAGTAAGGAATAAATGATCACCTCATCAGTGAATACGTCAATCTGATTCACCATTCCTCATTATAAATATCCTCTGGATGCATTGGAAGTTTTACATTTAAATTGTTTTTGCCTAATTTAGAAGATCATTGTAACAGAAACTCTAAATGCGACTGGTGTATCGATTCTCATCAGAGGTAGCATAAGATCTCTTTTAGGAGTTCCCTAGTTTTCACACCTGCCACTATCTAACTCTCCTTCCGGCCTACCAGTGGATCCAGCAAGAACATGAGTTAACTCCACCATAAATTATGGTGGATCAAAGTTGATTCTCCATCACATTTAGGCAAAGTTAGCATCTCAAACACGGACATAGATCAGTCAGTGAGATTTTATGAGATGTGCTCAAATTTCCCAATTAAAAAAACAGCGGGCTGCAGGGTAGAGGATGAGATGACCAAGGTTCTGGATGGACTGCTTCTACAATGATCAGGGTCAGTACTGATTTTCATGAAGTAGGTCTATGCCTAGAGTAGCACAGTGGTGAAAAAAGATGGGTTGAACTTCTACCGTGAGTGATTGTCACTGATTAGATTATTTGAAAGCATTCATTCCATCACCTTTTTGGTGTTTGATTTCCAAAAGCATGCCTGGAAGCTTGAGTCTGACAGAGCTTTCCAGGACTACTACTGCTAAGGTTAGTGAATTCTACAATTTAATCAAGGAAAACTTTATTCTACTGCTGTATTTAACAATGATAAAAGCCCATAAAACATACAGATACAGTTGCATTTAAAACTACACAAATTAATAAAATGATCAAATCACAATATTTACAGAATAAAGAAAGATTAAATCGACTCTGTTAAAATAACATACAAAAACAGGGGGAATACACAGCAGTTACAATTCATCAATTAGCATACTCTTCCTCAATTGAAGCACCTTCTTCAGGAACATTGATAACCTCCATGCTACACGTTTGTGCTCCATTAACTGCAGTCAAATTAAAGCTGGGCGGCATTTCCTCAACCCCTGTTGTTTTAAAATTGGTATTATCCACACTTTCCTCAACTCTACATAAAATGTACAGAAAAGGACTAAGTGGATAGTGGATTTCTCAGATATTTTATCACAAGGGCAGGATATCAACATACGTGACCAATCGTTCATTTTTGTGAATGGCACTAATCTGTGGACATTACCCAATCTAAATCTTTTTAAAAGCAACCCATCAAACCCACGGCGTTCTAATGATAAATACCGATCCATTCCCAGGGTAGTGAGCGTTAATTCATTTTGCATGATGCTAGGCTTTAAGATTTCCTCTGACAGCCCAATAATACAAGACTCTCTTTCTTAAAGGCATTTCTCGTAGTCGCCAGCATGGCACTCGGGTTAGTGAAGTAGTCTGGATGACTCAGATCATTCATGAAGTCATGTACAAACCAAACCCAAGGAATCTTGAGGGTCCCCTCCAATCTGAGAGTATCTTGCAAAATCTCCCTATTTAATTTGGTGTGATCCTTACTGCATAGCCTATACCATAAAAGTATTGGTTCCAACTTGTTGAGGTCAGAAATAAAGGGGATACCCAGCTCCTCGTGACAAGCATAAGAGGAGATACTGGGTGGAATGGAAAGAATGTACCTCAGAAAGGAGTTTTCCACAGTTTGGAGTGCAGAGGAATTACCAAAACCCCACGCATCGCAGTGGAAATGCACTTGACCTTATATATTTGCAGGAGTTTGCCCAGAGGCTTCCTGCCCAACTTCTTTGCAAAAGAAGCAAGTGCACTAGTTGTACTAGAGAACACCAATTTTTTGATAGTTATTGTTTGGGTCCATGAATCAGTTTTGCTAAATAAGATGCCAAGATAAGAAAAACTCTTTGTTGAGGATAATTTCCTGTCATCCACAAACATATCTCTCAACCTCTGGGTCCCATGGCTGCATCTCATAATACACGTCTTAGAGATGTTTATACTTAGGCCAACATCCTTCATATAGTTATTAAAACTGTCTAGGACCCTCTGCAAGCCTATTTGTGTACGCGCCATCAGTACAGTGCCATCCGCGTAAAGCAGAGCCGGAATCGGTCGCCCATTAGCTTGGGGATAGTCTTGGCCCTTCTTTAGTAGGGCTTCTCCCAGTCCATTGATGTATAGATTAAAAAGGAAGGGAGCCAGCACACAGCCTTGCCTGACCCCTCTCCTGATAGGGAAGGCTTTAGAGCGCTCACCAACCAGACTATAGCACACACTAGCCGTGCAGCATACTACGTCAGGGGCACACAGCCCTCAGGGTGTGCACTGCGTTGCCTGCGCGATGGCCTGGACACCCCTCAGGCACACTTCTGCAAACCGCTCAACTTCTCATCGTACATTTAATTACCGCAGGTACTTTAGGGCAGCATTTCCAATGCTAAACCAGCTGGAAATGCAAAACCACCTTGTGATTCTTTATTTTACCATTTAGCAACATAGTGAAAGTGGTTCTGAAAATTTCCACGATCATCACGTTGTAGCGAGTGGTCGCGCGCTGAGTTCCCCGCTGGCAACCTGACTAGCTGCAAGAGAACCACTGGTTCTAGTTTGAAATTATGGAATTCGGTCACATTTCTGTGAGGGGATTTGCCCCCGAGTGAAACACGTGGTGCCATGCACAGAGCCCCCACCTCCCGGGCCCCAGGCGGGTAACGACCAACCAGAACGCGGCCGAGCCTGAGCGGACCGCGCCAAGGGCCACCCTGACCCTGTCGCACTTCCGGCCTCAAGAAGGCCGCCCCGATTTAAATATCTGTTTGGTAGTGCAGAGTGGACTGTCCGACCCGCGCTTCCTCCCTTTGCTCTGTTAACCGCAGGGGGTCAGAAGGGCATCAGCGTACCCGCGCTCCAGGGAGGGTCGGACCCACGGTTCCAAGGCAGGACACGCGCTAGCACTCACTAAATAAAGCGGCTGGCCCCTGCACTTATACTCTTAACTCTCTGATGATGCTCTTCGTACGTTCGCCGACACTGGCTGGTGCAGTGTAAGGTGTCCTGCGCAGCTGTGGACACGTCAGCGCTTGGGAGCGTGCGAAAGCTCCCCGATGCCAGGGCAAACCAGGGACCCACCCTACCGGATCTCGGGGAAGCAGCATGGTGTGGATCTGGTGGGGGGGGAGAGATTTGTGCCGGGGTCCAACCACCCGACCCCCGATGGGGGAACAGCCCGAGGACTCGCACCCGGCATGAGGTAGCGGGCCGGAGATAGCATATATCGCCTGTCCCATTGGGCTCCCCCCCGAAGGTGAATGGACAACATGGGGAACCCGATGGCCGCGACTAAGTCTGCCAAGCCTGCTCCGACCCCCCGCCAGTACGACCGAAGGTCCACTGTGTAGGCTCAGATGTTGTCTCTGCACCCCCGCCTCCACAGCGGCCCGCTCCTAAGCAGGCCGCCTAGCCCAGCTCTACCTCCGAGAAGAGGGAGTAGGTGGAGGAGGGGTACCGGCCAATGGGCCCTCACTCACCGAATCTAAAAGAGTGTCCCTGATGCCCGACGCGCGGCGTCCGGAGCGGCAAAGAGGCTACTAAGATGGCGAGGGGAAGTTAAATACCCCTCGTCCTGCCTGCCGCCCCGGACGTGCGTCACTGGCCCGCCCACCCTCCTGCCGGGACTCCACCTGCCCAGGGAGGAGCGGATGACCGAAAGGTAGGGGGCTTGGGAGGCCCTCTGTGACTAAGGGGACGCCCTCCTGATGGCCACCGGGTGGCCTCGGCCAGCCGCACAAGGGTCCAAGTCCGAAACTTAAAGGGAATAAAATTCCCCAAAACACTAAGAGCAAATTTAGCAGAGGGCTACAAGAGGGGAAAATGGGCCAGAGAGTCAGGAGGGACGAAGGCAATTGCTCCAAAGTGACGGCTGCACCGTCCATGAGCAAAGGCTTGGGGCAGCGGGCGGCAATGGTGTCCAATCCGGTGACCATGGGTCAGGGAAGAAAGACCACAGGGCCAAGGCAGCTGTCTGCATTTGATTTGGCAATCAAAGAACACACAGAGCTCTTTGGATTGCGGTCTTTAAATATAGGAGGGTGACGGACAACGTTGTTTGTCATGGTCTGATGGGGAATGGAGGCCCGTACGACACAGATGGCAAGTACCATTAAAGCTAGCACTCTTTAAAGTACAAGCTTCAGGAATGCTGAAAGCATGCATACTCAGGGATCGGTTCTGAACCTGATTGTGAGACCCGGTGACATTGAAGCTGGAAAATTAATATTGCATTACCATTGTCCTGAGGAGGCCTGAAGAAATTGACGGCTGAAACGCTTCCGCGGCAACAGTTACATGATAGAGGAGTCCCATTAAAACAAGCATGTGGAATTAGTTGTAAGCACACTTGTGGAATAGATAGTGAGGTTTTATACCTTGTGTGCTAGTAGGACTACCTCTGAGTGTATCACTCAGACAGCTTGAGTGGACACTAGTGTTGTAAAATTCAAGTTAAGATATTAGAGAAATTGTGCAGTGTATATGTTTATGCATATTTGTATGTTTTATGTAAGTCCTTGTTTATATTGTATGTCTGCTTGATTTATTTACCTTTAAAGCAACTAGTAGACCTGATACTGGTCCAGTAGCATGTGTATTCAATGAAATCATGAGTAAATTCTGTTGAATCTAATAACAGCGTTACGTTAATTAATTGTGCCCTAAGTGGAAAAAAATTGTGATTTATCCCTCTGTACTTTTCTGTTATTCATCTCCGCAGAACGGGAGGCAGCAAAGTCCAAAAACAAAGTCCAAGGAAAGGCGGAGGGGACGTATCTCCGGCACTGTCACAGAAAGATGGGCTCAGATAGCCACGGAGATCAGTGCAGACTTCAAACCTCCGATATGTCTCCAAATTTTCCCGGTGTCTAGCAAGAAGGCAAAGCAGCAGCAAAGTTAGAAAAATGGAGGAGGTCCCTCTCCGATACTGTTGAGATAGAAGGGCTCACAACAGCCATAGAGAGCGGCGCCGGTACTTGTCACCTTCGCCATGCCCCCAAAACAATGCCGTTAATGAACTAAGAGACAGGTCAGTAGTCATGTAAACCCTAAATGGGGCCTAGCTTGCTAGTGTAGATGTCCTGACATTACAGTCTATTAAATCAGATATAAAAGGTGCTTGTAGTGTGCAGATCCTACACTAATAAAGACAAGCATTGGCCATGCCAATTGGTCTTGGCATAATAATGAGTTTAGTGCTGTAGTTGCCATTATCAATTTATTAATATACTGTTTTTAATATCAGATGAATAAGTTAGCAAGCTAACAATTACTTCAGAAGTAGCAAAATAGTAATGCAGCAGTTTTACTAGTAAAGCAGTAACCATGCGCTGCCTAGTCCGAGACCTAAAAAAGGATTTTCTGCAAAATAAAATATGCGTCTATCATCAAAGTCACGGTTTTCTCTGTGATTCGTGGGTCTGGACAAAAAAACACACAAAGATAGCAGACCCGACTCAGGGTCTCAAGACATAACTACCAAGCCAAGAATGCATTCATTTGGGGGTGCCACACCACAGACACCCCTCCTGAAGCTACGCCATGATCTTGAAATGCTACCATCGAAAAGGTAGGTAAGGCGTTCCTAACACGCTGGTACAGATGAGAAGCATTATAAAGATACCAGCTATGTGGGTTCTGAAACAGTGATTCCATTTTGAAGCACATTTCCAATGCCCACACTGGATGATGAACATTCCAGCAGCAGTTTCAGGCCTTAGTTGACAATTCAACAGAGTATTCTGTCACAAAATGTTTCCTTAAAAGATAAAAATCATCAGCCTATCGGAGCACTCAGGATATGCAGTTTGTCGATGTTTACATTGATGGTGATTTCTCCACATTTTGTGAGCCAAGCTCTAAGTCGGTCCTTGCGTCTTTTTTATTTTAATTGCTATAGCTTTTTCATGCAACATTATCAGCTTTCTAACATTATTAAAACATATTTCATCTAGGTCTCACCACAAACGCACACACCTGATATTAGTGTGCTATGAACTGCTGAAGTAGGGACAGCAGGTCAAATCCAGTGGCCCTCCTCACATCTGTGTTCTGCGATGAAAATATGTAAGGTGATGGCTCACCATGGGAGTTATGAGTATAGCAGTAGTCATCCCCCTCTCGCCTAATAGTATTACTGAATTAGGTTTTGTGACAGGGGCATTAATCAAACTACCAGGAGATGATTTGTCTACCTGGCCTTCTTTCACTTGTCACACTAGCTCATCCCGGCAACATGCCTTCAGCAGCATCCAGTGATGCAGGAACACCTTTCCAGGATGTCTCATGCCTTCCTTCTTACATCCCTCACACACCAGGCTCTATCTCTATTTCCCCAGGTATTCTGCATGCCTGATGTAAACCTCTACCGATCCACAAGCACCATCGGGGCCTATGAGGACAGCGGCCTATATGTCCGTTACCAGAGGAGGATCAGGGTGCCACAAAGGGAAATATTGATTCTTTAAGACAAATTACAAAAACAGGGTTTAGGCTATGCTGAGTGAAAAATATTGTCTGAAGTACTCATGAGAGAACAAGATAAAGAGGTCGGCTTTATTTAAAAACGTAATTTGTGTTTGTAAGATATGAATCACCAATTTATCTGTATGGAATAAGTGCTAGAAGGACGTATTGATATTATTTATTTTTAATTTGTTCATATAAGACACTAGAACCAACAGATATTTTAGTGCTATACAGTCTACGTAGTATTCGCACTACAAAACAAGGAAAAGAAAAAAACAGTAGTTTGAAGCACCTTCTGAATAAGGAAGGTGTGTTACTGTAGAATACAAAGACATTGGAAATAGCTAGGAACAGAATGAAATTGAGTATTTTTGGGAGGAAGCAATACGAATAGAAAAAAGAAGAGCAAGTGAGCCATGAGCTTCGTAGAGGCGAGCATGGCGGTCTGAGATCTGATAATTGGCAGGGGCGGCTGGTGGCATTTGAAAGTCGTGAGGCGTAATTACTGCACTGTGGCAAGTGAGCGTAGCGAGCGAGCCCGATCCACCTACAGCGGTAAAAGTTTTGAAAAAAGAGTGGGCAAATGGTGCATTCTCAAGCAAATTTGAGAAAGAGGTGGCTTGGCAAACACATCTCTGGGAGTAGCCAGACACGTCTCTTTGCACTTGCACAGATACATTACTCTCCCTGCATTCACATAGGCAAACTACTCTCCCTGCACTCATAGGCCCATTTGCTCACCCTTCCCTGACACATCACTAAGCATGCATTCACCTATCCACATCACTCACCCTGGACTCACACAGGCACACTGCTCAATCTGCGCTCACACCGACATCACTCACCCTTCGCTGCACTGCATTCAATAGGTTTAATTTATTACAGCCTGTCTAGGCCTGACTTTGCCTGGTAACTGACTACAGAAGAACCCTCATGCTTCAGCAATCCCCAGGAAAGCCCATGGAACATAACACCCTACAACACGACTTAAAATCATGGCAAGTCCCATTAAACAAACATTATGTAAAAATAATATAAAATCTCTTCAAAATAAAATGTTTTTTAATATTGGGAAGCATCACACACAGTAGGCCTCCACTATTTACGGCAGCCCCTACTTCCAACTAAACCCTGTTGATTATCTATGAACTGCTGGGAGTTTCACGCGCCCCTCACCACACCCTGCAGAGGCCCCCCATCATGTTGTCTCACACCGCTGAGCTTTTAACCGCAGCACACCAGTTTATAGCGCTGCACTGAGTGGTAATTGTTAACAGGGATAGTGTAAACTGAGCTTAGAAGTATCCATGTGTCGCCACAGACACAAGGCCAACTCGGAGACAATGCATTGCCTCGTGTAGTCTATAAGGATCTAGTTTTATATTAAACTTGACGCAACGTCATAGTCTAATATCTTAAACTCAAGAGGTCTTTGAACAACGCACATGCTGAACTCACTATTTCATGATGCTCAAATATGCAATATTAAACAACACGTAGGCAGGTTAAATACTCACTGGCCGTTTGAGGATGATGTCTGCACATAGTGCTGTTTGTCTGATCAGGTGCAGACACTGTGACATGTAGTGCACTGGTGCGGCATAGTACCGGGCCCCACCTCTAGTGCCCCTGGCATGTCCCTAATGGCGGTGTGGTACCCATGCCCCCGTGATTTGGGTATGCGTGATCAATGACGTGTACATGACAGCTTGCTCCTCTCACACTGATCGTTTCTCAAACCCTGGATGACTCCGTTCCCTGGGATTATGCCTAGTGGTGCCCTAGTGCTAATGAGCCCCACACCCTCTCTTGTGCCCAGTCGTAAGGGCATGCCATCTCCCCAATTCACTACTCCGCTCATGATGTGAATACTCCCTTCCGGAGTATCTAAAGCCCAGCGGGGTGACCGTGCCCATCCAGCTGTCACTCCCTCTTTCAACACCCAATCCCTCAACTCCTACTCATCACTGCCCCTCCAGTCAGGGGTGGGGGGTTGTCACGTGGGGGTGGGGTGTGTCGCGCGGGGGTGGGGGGATGTTGCGTGGGGTGAGGGTGGGGGAGGGGATGTTAAAATACATTTTAAAAATCTTACCTGGACTGCTGAGGTCCTGAGCAGGTCCGCGCCGCCCCGGGTCCGTTGGCGCCTACAGCCCTTGCCCCTCTCAGCCAATCCTGGTGCAGCCAGTATCGCCAGCATTGGCTTAGGGCATGGCTATTCTTCACCCGCAGCACGCCCATTAGGAGACCAAAGGGCTCCTAATGGGCATGCGCAAACAGGTGAAAACACAAGTGCGCATGAGTGGGCACGGTGCGAAAATTCGCCCTCCGTCGCCACTCATGAGCACTAGTGTTGTGCTGCTGCCTGTTGCCCCCCACTGGTCTGACAATCATGTCAGTCAACATGACACCAGACCCCCACCCTTCAGTCTCTGAAGGGGGTGGGCGGTCTGACGTCAAGCTGACTGACATGATTGTCAGTTCTCCCTCACATCTGTGAACTTAAGTAAACTGATTCAGTTTACTTAAGTTCAAAGACGCAGAGGGAACTGCGGACGGGGGGCTACGCCCCCACGGTCCAATGGACGCACCGCGCCTGATAATTGGCTGCATTAAGTTTCAGTCAGTAGTTGCTAGACCAGAGAAGGATCACTTGTTGGCAAGAGATGTTCTGAATTTAGAGACCTTGAGCTATGAAATGAATCCCATTTTTTTATTTTTAACTTAGAGTTCTAGGATAGGGATAATTTCGGAAGATTGTTTTTTTGTGGTGCTTTATAAAGAAGGCTGCATGGGTGGAAAGTGTCTTTTTGATTTATCAGCAGGAAATGAGTGTGGTCAAATTACTTTGAGGGGGTAATAAGTCTGGCTGCTGAGTGGAGAGTTCCTTTAAGGAGTTGCAGAGATGTTTGTAAGAACAGTTGCTAAGATCGCCAGGAAGTGGAGAATTAATTAGAAGAGTGTGATTGTTCATTAGGATGGAGACAATGTGAAAATGGGGATTTTACTGTGTGCTTGAGTGAATGATACAATATTGTTGCACAGAGAGGAAGCAACATCGGAAATTGATGGTGATCCCACCCCAGAGACAAGATCGTCTGCGCCCTTCAGCGCACTTGCCGCGCACAACGCCAGCCACACTGCCCGTCGTAGTCCAAACCAGAACAGAATAGATTACACCAGGGAACAGCTACTCACTATAGGTAAGAGGGACAAAGGGGGGATACGTCCACTACCTACTTGTATGGATCAATGTAAGAACACCCTTAACTGTGGAATGATCAACTGTAGATCCTTGGGTAAACATTACCAAGAGGTATCTACCATGTTAGAAAACATGGAGTTGGATGTTCTTTTCCTAACGGAAACCTGGACCACCTCAGACTTTCTGGTGCAATTGGGCTTTGCTTGCCCTGATGGATACAAAATATTCCATAAACCGAGGACATCTGGAAGAGGAGGGGGAGTTGGGGTGATCTTTAAGGAAGAGTGGGATTTTGAACCCCTCAGGTAGATGAGGTTGTTGGGATTGAAAGGCTGGGCTTCTCACTCCAGGAGACTAAGGGTAGATTACTTACAAGGGTGCTCTGCTACAGACCCCCGGAGGCGGACACCCAGTATCAGGGCCTATTAAATTCCATTACCGATTTGAGCCTAACCCATGCACGCATGTTGGTGTTGGGAGATTTTAACCTATGGGATAATGGTAGACTAGATAACCATCTAAGGGACCTAAGGCATACCTGCGAGAATCTTGGTCTCCATCAAATGGTAATGCAACCATCTCAACTAGGAGGACATGTTTTGGACCTCCTGTTTGCGAATGAGGCCGAGACAGAGGTGGTCGGTATTCTGCCTCAGAGCTGGACTGATCATTTTCTAAATCATTTTTCTATTAAGTTGCCTAGCTCAGGGGACAAAAACAAGCAGTCATTGGTCTTCCGGAAAGGAAGAAAATGGAATAAGGTGGTAAAAAATAGGACCCAACTGTCCTTTCAGGGTCAGATTCTATTTTCTTCCTCCACCTCGGTAGATGAAAACTACCAGACTTATTGTAAGGAGGCGGCGGAAATCCTTGACTCTGTGGCCCCGATAAGACGCCTAAAAAACAGGAAAAATATATATGCCTCCTGGTAGAATGATGAACTGAAATAGTTGCAGGGAGCATGTAAAAGGGCGGAGAGAAAGTGGAGGATGGCCTATTTGGATTCTGGCAAAAAAGCGCTGAAACTGGCACAGATCCAGTATAAAGAATCTATTGCTAGGGCCAAATTTTTATGCTAAATGTAGTCTACAAGCCCCCAGTAGTACAAAAGAGCTTTTTAATATCTTTAGGGACCTATCCAGCTCAACCTGTACAAGTAATAAGGTAGTGGCATCACAAAAACTCTGAGTTGATATTGCCTCCTTTTTTTAGGACAAAATAACTAACATTGTCGGAAAACTACAGTTTGACGCCCGGCTGATATGGCTGGGAAGCCTGTTATAGTTCCCCAGAATGCCACTACTGTGGACATCTTCCATGCCCCCTCAGAGCACTCTTTTAAGCAGCTCATGTTAAGTGTGTCATCCGGTTCCCCATTAGATCCTTTTCCTCATAAAATCTGGAAAACCTTGGACGAAGAAACCATTTCATGGGCTATTTTTTTTGTTTGTATATATTTTATTAGTTTTTCCAACAGTTAGAAACAACTTACAATTATACTTGTTGTAAATTTGAGATAAAGCATTCAGGTTGTTCAGCAGCCTAGTTACATTACAGAGTCACATTAAATCATATCCAATTTACTTTCACATCTCACTTTGTATCTCGGCGTAAGTGACGGAGCGCCACCGAAGGTGGTAGGTGGTGTATAGCATATGATGATGCTCTGTAGTACTATCATCACGGTCTAGAGTGTGGGGATGAGAGGTGGCGCGGGGCGGCATGGTCGCGGGGCGGCATGGTCGCGAAGCAACGCCTCCATCTCCAACCCTCCCCATCCGTCTGTATGTGGCTCGCTATCCAGTGCATTAGTTATGCAGGGGTATCAATTGTCAGACAGTCTGCGACAATTAGTTCAATATATACCAGTTTATAGCATATCTGTACATGTTGGGGATGCCAAAGTGTCTCAACAAAGGATACTATTGGAGAGGCCGCTTGGGACCAAGTGTAGAAATGAAGAGAAGAAAATATCCGCTTAAACTACACTTATTAATGTGTGGGTATGAACAAGTAGGGAAATGGAAAAAATAAACCTTTTGAATTCTAAACTAAGAGGAGGATATAAAGAAGTGAATGTGTCATACTGAATGTCAATGTATGGCTGTGGAGATCTGTCTTTGAGTTCTTTGCTGGAGCGTGATACGGTGAGGGTCCTGCTGGGTGAGGGTGTTTCTAAGGAGAGCGGGGGAGAGGGACCATCAGTGGCCGGTTCAATCGGGGTATCGGGGTCGTGAGCATGGAGGTGTTAAGTAGTGATTATAATGCAACACCATGTGAGTGCCCCTCTGTGAAGGTAGACATCCCTTCACGTAACACCTTCAGGTCGCGGGTATGCGCGTCGCTGTTATGCGTTATATACAGGGCCGTCTCTGAGAAGGCTGTGATTACGTTATGCCCTGGTCTAGGCTTTGCCTCTGGAAGGATAGCAAGGTGTCATCCCAGAGTTGTGCTATGGGGAACTTCCTCATGCCTGCCGTCTCCTCTCAGTGGAGAGTAGCGTTTTCCGCCTCTGCCCAGTTGGTAAATGATGCATACCAGTGCTTAGCATGAGGGGGTTCAGTCCGTTTCCAGCGTTTGGTGAGCAATCGCTTGGCTGTGATAGTTCCCAGATCCCAGAATCTAGCCGGTACCTTATTCAGTTTGGTCCTCTTATAAAGCCCCAGCAGGCAAGTCTCCCATGTGTGAGGGATCTCTTCACCTGCACTGAGCGTTAGTAGAGTTGTGACCGTAGTCCAGTATGTTTGAATAGAAGGACACGTCCAGAGCATATGTAGAAAGTCCGCTCCGGCCAGAAAGCCTTTCGGACACTCAGCCATGGTAATCGAGAAATATCTGTTTATCTTGTCTGGCGACAGGTATGCTCGATGTAAGATATAGAACTGTATAGTTTTAAAGCGGGCGTTGCGTGGGATGTTACTGGGGCTGGCCAGCACCATTTTCCATTCTTTGTCCGTCCATTCCCTTCCTCTGTCTGTCACCCATTTTTCTCGGAGCTGTTGGGTTGGGTAGGGTGTTGTGTGTGGGTCAATAGGGCTTGTGCTAGCCAGTGAATTACATATGAGCCATTGCCCATGACATGGAGGTATTGCATGAAATGATGCATTGGCGGTTCCTCATATATGTCGCCCCATGAGTCCGAGAGCGTGCGTATTATGGACGCGTGGAGGAGGAATTGTCCGGCTGGTAGATCAGTGTCCCTGCAGCTCTTCAAAGGAGAGCAGGACGCCGTCTGCGTACAAATCCCCTACCGTCGCCACCCCCGCTTGCACCCATCTTTCGAGCGCGGTCTCCGTCACTGCTCCACCCCCTCCGGGGGTGCCCAGCAGGGGGAGCACCGGGGCGTACGGTCGCACTTCTCGGGTCAGTCTCAGACTGCGCAGGAAGCACCTTCGTGCCACTGTCACGTGTAATTGTGACAGGCAGGGGACCCTGGTCAAGGGGTGGAACAGCGTGCATATTTGCACCTGGGTCCAAACGTCGACATTCGCGGCAGTATCTCCCAAATTTCTGCCGCTGAGCCAGCCCGACACCCACTGCAGTTGTGATGCCAAATACTATAGCTCCAGGTTGGGGACCGCAAGGCCCCCAGCTTCCGTGGGTGTGTAAATCTTCGTTAGCGCTACACGGGGTCTCCCAGTGCTCCAGATTAGACTCCGAAGTAGGGTCTCCAATTCGCAAAACACCAGGGTCGGAATATATATCGGGATATTGGTGAAGTAGTATAATAGTCTTGGTAAGACTATCATCTTCGTCAGTGCAACTCTGCTTGGCACGTTCAGAGGGAGAGTCTTCCAGAAAGCAATCTGTGCGCGCAGGGAGGACGGTTCGAGTCAAGTTCCCCTCCAATATATCCGGTGGAGTTCTATAAATTTGTATCCCTAAGTACCTAAATGTGGTGAGGTACCAGGCGAGTTGTCCATCATTAAGGTTAATCTCACATTTCTGCGTGTCCGGGCTAAATGGATATGCTCCTGATTTGGCCCAGTTGACCTTCAGTCCCGACATGGCTTCGAAGGTGCTAAATATCATCGATAAGGACTGGGGAACGCATGTCAGGTCTCTGATATATAAGAGCTGGTCGTCTGCGTACAGTGAGACCACATGTGGTCCATCCGCCAGTGGGATACCCCAGTCTGCACCCCGCGCCCTCAATAGCGCTGCTAGTGGTTCTATGCCCATAGAAAAGAGTAGTGGAGAAAGGGGGCAGCCCTGTCTGGTCCCCTGGCACACTCGGACAGTGTCAGACAGTAGCTGTCCCGTACGCAGACGCACAGTGGGCTGCCGGTATAGTAACCCGACCACCTCGATATAGTCTTCTCCTAGTTCATATTTGTCCAGTATTGCTCTGAGGTAGGTCCACTCTACGGAGTCGAATGCTTTTTCGAGGTCCAACACTAGGCACCCCGATCTCGGGCAGTGTTGGGTGGCATATGTTTCCACTCCGAACAGTCTGCGTATATTGGAAGAGGTGCTGCGTGTGGGTATGAAGCCGTTTTGGTCATGGTGGACAAGGGTGGGAACCAAGGGAGCCAGCCGCTGGGCAAGGGTTGCAGCAAGTATTTTCTAGTCTGTATTGAGTAGGGCTAGAGGGCGATAAGAGCCCAGGCGTGTGCTGTCTTTGTCAGGCTTCAGGATGGAGATAAGATTGGCTTCATTCAACGTGAGGGGGAGGGAGGAGTCAGCAGGCAGTCCGTCCGGGCGGGGGCACTTGCCATTAGATAAATTAAAGATAGCAGTGCGAAGTTCGTCAGGTGTGAGCGGTGCTCCGAGGTCGCCATGTTGCGCGATGGCCAAGTGTGGTATCTGTATGTCTGAGAGATACCCCGATATATCCGTCTCAGGTATTCGCATCTGAGAGCGGTAGAATGTGCGGTAATGGTTCGTGAATGCCTCGTGGATTCTGCTCTGTGTGTACACCACCCCTCCCTCATCAGGACATATTGCAGTAATAGGCGCTGTGCGGTCTTCTTGTTTAATGAGCCAGGCCAGCAATCTCCCCGGTTTGTCACTGTGTTTATGTGTCCGTGCCAAGTGTGCTGCATAGTTAATGTGGCGGAGTCGCTCTAGCAATCTTGTGTGTTCTGCATGTGCCGTGAGTAATGGTCCCTCATTTCCGTCTTCTGCCTCCTGTTCCTGTTTGAGCAGGTCAGTTTCTACTCGGGCTAGGTCTTTCTCTAGCCGCGTCCGCATGTATCCTTGTGTACCCAGGCAAAGTCCCCTGATCAACACCTTGAAGGCGTCCCATTCGATTTGTCGGCTGGACGCTGTGCTCGTGTTTTCCTCAAAGTATTGTGTGGTCTGAGTGAGTAGGGAGTCCCGGAATGGAGCATCCAGAAGCGTAGCGGGATGTAGTCTCCATGTAGGGATGGGCGGGTGCGGACTCTCCCATGCTATCTCTAATACGTGCGGGTTGTGCTCAGAGTGGTTGCGGCCCATGTAGTGGGTGTTCGTGATGAGGGGTAGTAGTTCAGTGGTGACCATGTACCTGTCTAGTCGTACATGTAGGGTGTGCGCCCCCGAGTAATAAGCGTACGCCCTAGTGTTGGAGTTGTGGGTGCGCCATGCGTCATGAAGGTCCCATTGCGTTGCCCAGTCGGGGAGCGCCCTCATGGCTCCCAGCGCTGGCGTGCCGGCTTGAGGCGGGGAGGAGCGGTCTAGCGTCGCATCCAATATGCAATTGTAGTCGCCCCCCAGTAGCCAAGGGATGCCGTGCCAGGGCGCCAGTTTCTCTGACAGCTGTGTGAGAAATCCTCCCTGGTCTGTATTGGGGGAGTACAAGGATGCCAGAACTACTGGCTGCCCATCCAGTCTACCCTGAATGACCACAAATCTACCCTCTGGGTCAATGTGCGGTACGTAACTGCTAATGGAGTCCCCGGTCTCACCCACAGCAAGGCTCTGCGTGCGTATGAAGAGTATTCAGTGTGCGTACAGCTGTCTGCGCCATCTGCGGCGCAGCTCCTGCACCTCCCCTTTATTCAGATGCATCTCCTGTAGGAGAGCTATATGGACATGATGGCGTTTGAGGTAGGAGTAAATTTGATATCTGCGTGACGGTGTGTGCATGCCTCTAATATTCCAAGTACACAGTTTTATTGCATTCATCGCATCAGTTTAGGTGTACCCAGTTCCGCTGGCCCATCTCTCCCCCAGCATGTGTCTCCACTTCCAGACCCCCGCGCATGACCCCTCGTGGCTGTGTGTAAGACAGTCTCGTTACCAATTGACAGATATCCTCATAAAAACCATAGGAACATAAATTCAAAACCATAACAGGTCGGGAACGTCCAAACCAATAGGCAATACCAAAAGGTCGGTTGCTAAACATGACTCCGTCCAAACTCTCAATCGAGACAGATAACCTTACAGTTCTATAGGGTGCTGTATGCTAGCCACAGTTGCGGTAGAGCATCAGTGTGCTTGATAGTAAAGGCTTTTACCCTTCCCAGGCCTCAACAGATAGGCGTTCTTCAGCAGGCGGAGCGCCGGGCCTCCCTCTCCTAGTTCGTCTCAAGTGTGTTCGTACAAAGCAGGGCATAACGTAGAAAGTCATATTTTGTCACGCACCATGAGCACAGCTCGGATGCCAGTAGTCTAGGTGTAGTGAGCCGAGGCCACGGGGTGGGCGCCAGTCGCCCAGTATTGTGCCAGTGAGCAAAAACACCTGGGGTGGTACTCACTGCGCTACTCCGTCACCTACTTCCGATGTTTTAGAGGTTTCATTCTGGTCGCCTCAGGGTCGCAGACCCGCGAGTGTCCGACTGTCTGTGCAGGTCAAGAATGTCCGGCCAGGCCCCCCTCGCTACGGGTCAGTGGTCCACTCAGGCGATCAGTTCCGCCATTTGTGGTGTGACGTCCGGTTGGTCCACAGATTGCTGAAAGCTCGGGATACCATAGATCTCCTCATCATCACTCTGAAAGGTCTGTGGGCTGTTGTTTGGAGCATGGTTCGACGGTGGTGAGCTGCTGATCTCTGTGACCCTGCCAGGCCTCAGTTTCCAATGGACTGGAAAAAAATGCGTTTTGTCTTGCGTTACCACTCTTAGCTTGGCGGGGAAAAGGAGAGAGTACTTGAGTCCTATTTGTTGCAGTCTCTTCTTCACATCAAGGAAGGAGTGTCTATGGCGCTGTACCTGCACTGTGTAATCAGGAAATAGCATTATTTTGGCATTGTCAATCTGGATGTCGCCCAATTTCCTGGATTCGCGCAAGATCGTGTTGTGGTCTCGGTAGTTGAGGATCCGTAGGAGTAATGGTCTGGGGTTGGAGCCCGTGGGGAGAGATCTCGTTGGTACGCAAAGTGCGCATTCCACCACGAAGTACGGTGATAGCGTGCCCTCTGGAAGCAGCGTGCACAGCCAGTCCTCCACGTGTTACGTGGGGTCTCTCCCCTCCCATCTTTCCGGTACTCCAACAAGCCTGATGTTGTTTCTCCGTGCCCGCCCTTCCGCATCCTCAGCGCGATCCTCTAAAAATTCCACTCTGTTCAGGAGGTCTCTGACGTGTTTATCAGTCTGGGCGAGTTTGGGCTCGAGTTCAGCCACTGTTCCCTCCAGCGTGGTGGTGCGGTCTGCAAGTTTTTTGTGGTCCGCTCTCAGGTGGGTAAGGTCTATTGCCACACTGTCTATTCTGGTTTCTAGGGAGGTACGAGTCTGTTGGAGCGATTCCTCCAGCCGTTCCATGGTGGCGAGTGCTGTGTCCAGTTTTGTTGTCACTAGGTCGGCTTCAATCTGCTTTGGTGGTTTGTCCGTTTTTCCCTTTAGTTGTGTACCCCCGGTGCCAGTGTGTGTCTTCACCCCTCCAGACATGAGCAGAGCAGCAGGCAAGGGACCCCGCAGGGTTCGCAAGAGTTGTCAGTGGCGGGAGTCGTCGTGGTGCATGTCTCCGAGGTCTCGAAGTCTGGGTTATGGTAGCCCTGGAGGGCCGTCAGGCCGGCAACTCTCCGTTCGCGCTCCTTTGAGTAAGCTTCGTCTGCCCTAGGCAATAGCGGCTGTTATGCTCTCAGGTGTCTGCCCAATATTTTGTGCATCTGGGCCTGTGCGCCAGTTAGCGGTTACCTCACAGCGCGTCCAGTCAGTGCGTGGACTATCGGTGTGGCTCGGATACCCCCGTCCACGCTGCTAGTGCCTGAAGTGTGTCTGCAGCCAGTCTCTTCGCGGCGCTGCCCGTGTCTTAGACTCTGCCGCCAGCACCGATTCCCCAAGGTTGTCAACACTCAGTGCTAATCATCCGCGCAGCGGCAGGGCAGGCAGGGGATGTAAACGTCTCCCGTCGCGGCGTCGCTTCTCCACTTCAGGTTCCAGCCTCTCACCCTCCAGATGCAGTGGGGAGAGTGCCGTCATCGGCCCTCGGCACGCAGGGTCTCGCGCCAGTCCGCAGCGCGGGGTTGCGACTCTCAGGAAGGCGCACCTCGTCAAGCACCAGGTCTCTGCCGGCAGTCACTCTCTCTCACCTCGCCTTCTCCCCGAGTGCCAGTCAGTGGATAGTGTAGCGTGTTGGGGCTCCGGTGGCCAACAGCAGTGTCCAGCTCCTCCCTGGCACAGCGATTCACCTAGCTCGTCAGCCCCAGGCAGCCTGGTTTCCAGTATGGGCTCCGTCTGTGGGCCGCGCCCCCTCACAGGATCTCCAATTCCCCGCAGTCTCTCCCCCCAGCAACCAGGGCATCACAGCTCAGAGAGGCCCCATGTAAGAGACGCCGCGGGTCGCTTACTCCGTCAGGAGGGTGTGTGTCGTCCTACAGTCAGGGACAGGTGTACAGGGCGGGCCTCGCTTCCTCTCGGCTCGGCTCCCGTCCGGCGGTCCACCCGGCAGCGCTTCCCGGGTCCCGCACAGTCTCTGAGCGCAGGAGGGGCCAGCGGCAGGTCAGTGGGTCTCCGCCATGGTCGTAACTGCGGGTGTAGGATCGCCTTAGCTCAGGCGCGAGACAGTGGGGCTGGGTCCTCGGTTCCCCGCGCAGTGGGCCTTATCTTCGGGCCCAATGCGCAGGCGCAGGCCCCGGCTTCCCGTAGTTTAGTCCGCCGGTCAGGCGGCTCGTGGTGCAGCTGGGTGCCCTAAGGAGGCGCCGGAATGGTCGTCGCTGTCTCCCTCGCCCCAAAGTCGGCAGGCAGGTGGAGGATGTCGGCTCAGCACTCCGCCCGTATTTTATAGCTGTTGCAGATAAATTTAGCGGATTTACAGTCTAGTGAAGGGGAGCTCGGGCCGGAGCTCTACCCGTCTGCGACCGCCGCCATTGTGTGCCTAGCCACGCCCCCGAAACCTTTCATGGGCTATGGAGGATTTGCTGTCAGTCATTGGAGGAAGGTGTAATTCCGGGGGTATGGAAACAAGCAATAGTAACTCCTTTGCTAAAAAAAACATCCCTGGACCCCACTGATAGAGCAAACTTTAGACCCATTTCCCAATTGCCCTACCCGGTTAAAATCCTGGAGAAGGCAGTCAGCAAAAGCCTATTGTGTTATCTTGAAGACAACTTTTTGCTGGACAGGGATCAATTCGGTTTCCGCCCGGGACATGGGACTGAGATGGCATTGGCAACGGTAATGGACAATCTGCGCATGCGGGCTGACAATGGTAACTCCTCGGTCCTAGTACTATTGGACATGTCAGTCGCAATTGACACGGTGAGCCATGCCGTGCTGGTTGAGAGATTGGAAAGCATAGGTATTAAAGGGCGAGCCCTGCAGTGGCTATGATCTTACTTGTCAGGAAGACAACAGGCCGTATCCTTAACGCCGTTTATCTCTTACATGTCCCCAGTACATCATGGGGTGCCACAGGACTCAGCAATAAGCCTGACTCTTTTCAACATTTATCTGCGCCCTTTATTCCCCATCATTAAGTCCTTTGGAGTAGACCTGGTTAACTATGCGGTTGACACTCAATTGATATTACCCCTGGAGGGGATATAAGCGGTGTCTATGGACACCTTCCAGGAATGTATGTGTCAAAGTGCAAGCTGGCTCAGGAAAAACTCCCTACAACTTAATGGGGGAAAAACAGAGGTGGTGTACTGTCCTGCCACCAGAGTGTCCCGACACCTGCTGATAGAGTTTAAATTTACTCCAGAGGATTAATCTCTGACTCCAGCTAAAGTGGTACACAACCAGGGAATTATGATTGATGAAAATCTCCAAATGGATATACAAGCCAACAAAATTGCCAGTGTGTGCCTTTCTTTGCTTCGAGTATTGCGTAAGATCCTCCCCCTACTCCCAGAAGACACATGATTGCTTGTATTGAGAAGTGTAATACTGAGCAGGTTGGACTATTGCAACTCTCTGTATCTGGGAGCACCACAATATATTGTGCAGGGGCTGCAGAGAGTACAGGCAATGGCAGCAAAGCTGGCGCTAAATAACAACGTGGGTCCTCTACAACACTGGCGCTAAGAGACCTTCACTGGCTGCCCATCAAGGAGAGAATTTGTTTTAAATCACTCTGTATTGTATATAGGGCAGCACATGGGCAGGGTCCTATTCCCTTGCAAGAAATGTTCATTTGGTATAACCCAAGGAGGCAGCTCCGATCATCAAATACCAATTTCATTACAAATACCAGATTTTAGAGGTCCGGTAGGGGGGGTAGAGCCTTCAGAGTACTTGCCTCACATATCTGGAATGCGCTGCCTCTGACTCTTAGGCAGGAAAGCTCACTGATCAGGTTCAGGAAGAGTCTGAAAACCTGGCTCTTTCCAAGGAACGCTTTTTAGCTTCCCTGCTACTGACAACTGACTATGCTATTTGATGTTTTCTCTTTGATCCAAGCGCCAGGATACATGTAGGGTGGCAGTTTTACGCTTTATAAATTCCTATTCCATTCCATCAAACTGTCAGTCTACTTGTTTTTTTTAGAGCTGGAAAAGTGCCACTTTTACACCAACTTTAGGTTCTCCAAACAAAAATGTTTCCCAAGCAGGTGTCTACTAGGAAAATCTTCCTTGCTGTGAATGTCCCTGTAGCGGTGGTAGTTCGCTTCACCACACAGTGATCAACTCGAGTTAAGTGGAAAAATTTCAAATTGGTCATACAGTCGTATTCCAGGGTGAAAGAATCCACTGCCCTGCCTACCTGATGGACCAACAGACTACTCACCATTGTCAAAATAAAGCACTATTAAAGTATTGAATAGCAAGAACCTTTCTGACAGCCAATTTTGTATAATATTTAGACATATCCAAACAATAGTAATGTCATCAATGGTCAGGCTTTTGAGATATGTTTGCATGTGAAAACATATTGGCAGAAATACACACCTGTAGTCAGTGTCAAGCATAGGGTGCAGGATATAGACTGAATAACGTAAGAGTAATGATTGAACCATTGAAACATAATTCTCTGTCTTTGCCACTGGTACCTGTTGTTGAAAAAAGAGGAGAACCAGCTTGTGACATGTTGTTGCATTCAAGTTAGTCTATGGTGGTCAACTATGTACAAACCCAAGTCCAAAATGATGAACAACCAGTAGTCCCTCTTGTTCAAGATTAAATGCATATCATCTAATATTTTCAAATTGTCTTGTTGTGTACCTCATCATCATCATCTTTCTTTATTTCGTCATCCGAAGACCATAAAAGATACACAATACAATAAAATCACATAAAATACATACAAGACATATCAAAATCCATTATCATATAAAATTAACCAAAACATGGCAGTAAAAACTAAAACATATCATACAATAGATGCAGAGCGCAGGCTTGTCGATTTAAGTATATAGGTTGCAAACTCAAAACATATTTCTACAGATAGTAATGTTTGCAAAAACTCCATGGCACTCCTAAAGCATCTGAAATTTCCTTTCTTCTAAAAGGGTGAAATTAACCCTTTCCTTAACGAAGAATAACATTTACAGAAAAGGATGAAGTGCATTGTGTTTTGTGCAGACTGACCATCCCACGGGCAAACAGGTAACTTGGCAGCAAACGTACCTTGCTTCGGTTATGCTACAAGAAATTCTGGGTCTGGGTATACGCAGCAACTGTATGCATTTCTGCATTTTCTAACATTTTTTCCTCTGCACAGTTATGGGGAGATTATCATACGTTTTGCGCTGGTTTGGCACCACAAAAGTGACACAAACTAGCACAATTGTTTTTATTCCGATTTTCTTTCCAGCGAAAACTTGCTTTGTGCTGGAAAGTACCCTGCAAGTAGCTCAAAGCACTGCTATGCGTTATTTTGCCCCGAGGGGGCGTTACATGGGTGGTATATGGACATTCCCATGAAACCACCCACGCCTTTTTACGCAAAACCATATTTACAAAGATTTGTAAATATGGTTTTGCGCCAAACGTTAACGCCCCTTTAAAGGAGGCGGTAACAGGAGAAATGCATTTATTTCTCCGTTCTGATAGAGCGCCATGTTGTTTGAAAAATTGTAGGGGTGAATCATATCTACCCATAGTCATGGGCCAGGGCCATGTTATTGTGTGATTTTATAATATAGTACTAGGCCGGGGATCAGTGCAATATATAGCATTATGCTCATATCATTTACAGATTAATGTAGTGTTTTAGTTGAGAGAATCATGCCTTAATTAACTTAGAATTAAGTGCTTTGTGTGTAAATTGTGCATTAGGATTGAACGTGCCATATTAAAGTTGCATGTGTAGGCGGTCTACTAAGAACCGTGATGCTTAAACATGAGAATAATGATTGCTAATTTGAAATATAATGTTAGGATTGATTAACAAAATGCTTATGTTGCTGTATTAGAAATGTATTTAAAGGAGTAAAGGCCCGAGACATGAAAACGCCAGCAGAACCCTAACTGTGATTTTCATAGCGTGACTAGAAATGTCGAGTTGGAAACGCACCTTGGGAAAAGAGACTCCTGTTTGCAGTTGAACTTAGAATTGTAACTTAGAGCATGAAAAGGGTTGTTTCTCATGTATTTCTTTTGTAGGTGCAAGGCCATGCAGCTCGTTAGGTAGAATGATTCATTGTTTAGAAGTTAGACTGGTAGGAGTATTGACAAAGGGAGTCTACAGGAATGTACCGCTGATACTTTTGGTGGGGAAGGTGCCTGAGAACCAAGGACACAGCAACAAAACGGTTGCTGGAAGAAGAAGGATCGACGCTGGAAATGTACAAGGGGCTGCACCTGCCAGAAGGTGTGCCATGGGCATATCCACTGTTTTGGGATTTTGTACTAGGGAAAGAGCCGCAAGGGTGGAGAGTCATTTGCTATTGAAGCAAGGGTTAGAGTTAGTTGGAGTCCTGTCTAAGGCAGTCAATTGGATATACAGTTAGAAATGGGACTTAGAGGGAATTAGGCAGGAGAATTTAAGGAGCATCTTAGAACAAACTCAGTAGTTTAGGCTACTTACCAGTAAAAGTGAATGTGCTTCTTAGGGAGCCTTCACAGCTGGCACCTTTTTCTCTTGCATGGGAGGTATGTTAAGTAGGGATGTCACTTTAGAGATAGTGTAGGGACAGACTAATTTTTTTTCTTCTCCATTGGAGCAGATGCAGTCGAGTTTTCCGGGTTAACCGTTATTGCATGCCTAATGCTTCTTGAATTAACTTTGCTCTTCATTTTGAGTCGTCTGAGACTCCTGTTTAGGATTATGTTTGTATTAGTGCCAGTTTATTTCTTGAACCTCTTGCTGAGGTGCTGATCTGCGTAGTTGTTTTTGGCATTGTAATAACATTTTATACTTTTCTTCGGAGTCAGTGGTCCATCAGATTTAGAGATGTTGAATCTGGGAAACTATAAAAACTGTGAAATTTAAATAACTTCCTTCACATTTTCATGTAGACTAAAGAGGTCTGTCGACCAGGGATTCTTTGGATTAGTAAGGTGAAAATCTAGATGAGAATCCCAGCGTCATCAGTTCTTTTCCCACTTTCCATGCGTGCTGCACTGTGCAGCACGCTTGCAAAGTGGGAAAAGCTTTGTGTCGTGCCTAGCATAGTATTTTGTACAGGAAGGATAACCTTTGTATACAAAACCTATGCTACATTCATGCACACACCCTTGCACTGCAGCGCTAAGGTGTGTACATGATGCACAGCAGCTGAAATCATCGCTGACGCGAGGGAAAGTGGAGGAGAGAGCCATATCTTTGAAGATATGGTGCTCTCCTCCTCCCTCCCTGTCGCGCAGCGTAACGC
The DNA here is from genome assembly GCF_964263255.1 of Lissotriton vulgaris. Taxonomy (NCBI): domain Eukaryota; kingdom Metazoa; phylum Chordata; class Amphibia; order Caudata; family Salamandridae; genus Lissotriton; species Lissotriton vulgaris. The sequence goes on along the minus strand of NC_141689.1, from coordinate 1,464,456,972 downwards.
AGCCTCGCGGGGGGTTGCACTGTGCTGCGCTGCGTTGATGACTTTTTAAAAAATCTCCCCATAGCTAATAATAATTTTTTTCCTGGTCTGGAAAAGCTTGAAGAAAAGGCAAGGGATTCAAAAACAGCTCATCTCTGTCCAGCCAGTCACAGGACTTGCGTATATATGTGATCCACAGAATTTGTGAGCTCTTTTCTAATTGCAAATAATCCTCTACAATTGTTTGGTTTTTCTCTGGACCAAATATAGTGCCATAACAGAAGTAGTCGGAGCCTCACTGAGTCGGGTTAACCGTTATTGCATGCCTAATGCTTCTTGAATTAACTTTGCTCTTCATTTTGAGTCGTCTGAGACTCCTGTGTAGGATTATGTTTGTATTAGTGCCAGTTTATTTCTTGAACCTCTTGCTGAGGTGCTGATCTGCGTAGTTGTTTTTGGCATTGTAATAACATTTTATACTTTTCTTCGGAGTCAGTGGTCCATCAGATTTAGAGATGTTGAATCTGGGAAACTATAAAAACTGTGAAATTTAAATAACTTCCTTCACATTTTCATGTAGACTAAAGAGGTCTGTCGACCAGGGATTCTTTGGATTAGTAAGGTGAAAATCTAGATGAGAATCCCAGCGTCATCAGTTCTTTTCCCACTTTCCATGCGTGCTGCACTGTGCAGCACGCTTGCAAAGTGGGAAAAGCTTTGTGTCGTGCCTAGCATAGTATTTTGTACAGGAAGGATAACCTTTGTATACAAAACCTATGCTACATTCATGCACACACCCTTGCACTGCAGCGCTAAGGTGTGTACATGATGCACAGCAGCTGAAATCATCGCTGACGCGAGGGAAAGTGGAGGAGAGAGCCATATCTTTGAAGATATGGTGCTCTCCTCCTCCCTCCCTGTCGCGCAGCGTAACGCAGCCTCGCGGGGGGTTGCACTGTGCTGCGCTGCGTTGATGACTTTTTAAAAAATCTCCCCATAGCTAATAATAATTTTTTTCCTGGTCTGGAAAAGCTTGAAGAAAAGGCAAGGGATTCAAAAACAGCTCATCTCTGTCCAGCCAGTCACAGGACTTGCGTATATATGTGATCCACAGAATTTGTGAGCTCTTTTCTAATTGCAAATAATCCTCTACAATTGTTTGGTTTTTCTCTGGACCAAATATAGTGCCATAACAGAAGTAGTCGGAGCCTCACTGAGTCGCATATATGCCCTAATCAAACTTCCATATGGCATATAAAGTTGCTGATGGACTTGGGGACTGCCAGCATCCTTTTATTAAAACCATTCTGTACCTTTTCCAGATCCAGTGGGTTACAGTAACCCCAAACACCAACCCTGTATGTGGCGGCAGGTTGACAATTAGCTATATAATTTTTTATCAGCTCAATTACTGGCTTTCCACGTAGTCTGGCTGCAAAACCAAAACAGCTTCAGTACTTCTAGCTAATGCAGCTTCCCTGCCTTTTTTCAGAGGCCCCAAGCCATTGTGTCATCAAATAACATTCCCAGATATTGATAAGACGGGAACTTTCTCATTTTAGCACCATAGTGGATAACTAAAAAAGTTATATTATCCCTTCTTCAGGATTCATAGATCATTATATGCGGTTTAGATTGATTAACCATCAAAACTAAGCTGCTCATTAACACACAAAATTAATACAACAAACGCTGCAATGCTATTGCAGTTCATGCTAATAAAACAGAGTGATCAACATAGATTAAGGATGGTGTATTACATTTGCCAACCATAGGGCAATCAACTCTAAATTTCTGTAGATGTTTTTTTAGGCTGTTAATATATAAAGAGAAGATGAAGGGGCCAGTATGCACCTCAGCACACACCTCAATCACGTTTAAAACTGTCTGTTACTTCCTCCCCCGGGTGATACCTAATGCTGGCTGTTACATCCAGGTGGAGTTCTCGTAAAAAGTTTATAATACCGGGTTTGACCCCCGAGCCACCATAATTGCCCAGAGTTACAATCTATTGACGGAGTCGAAGGCCGAGCTCAGGTCCATAAAAGATGCATATATCTTACCTTCCTTTGCTACACAGTATATTTATTAATTAGTAGGTAAAGATTGAAACATTGCTCTACAGTTCCAAGGCCAACACAAACTCAAACTGGAGATCCGAGAGCACATTACTTTCCGTTGCCCAAGTTTGCATGCTCTCTTGGATCCTGCCCATTATTTTGCCAATTGTATTTATTAAAGAAATCAGGTGATAGCATTTTGGGTCCCCCTTGGATCCTTTTTCAAAAATCAGGTTTATTGTTGCATGAGACTGGGCCTTAGGTTGGCCGGTAATTATGGCAGCCTTGAGAAGATTTGTCAGGAGAGGAACCAAGAGGAGAAGATTTGCCTTGAAGTGGTCCAATGATACCCTATCCAGGCCTGGGACTTTTTCTGTGGGCACCTATTAATAGCCTGTACCACAATAGATTCTTCAAACTCAAGGGTGCAGAGAGGCTGAGCAGGGCCCATTGAAAGTACAAGTGCTGGTGTCTTATGACAAATAGTGGAGGCAGGGTCAGATTAAAGTCAGAAGAAATGATTTACCCAAGCCTCCTGGGCAATCACTGTATAAATCCCAGTATCTTTGGCTCACTCGAAATAATTGTGATTAGCTATTAGCCAAAAAAGCTTACAATTTCTAACCTCACTTACCTTTACTTGATCAAGGGAAGCCGCTTCCTCTAATGTCCTTTTCTAAGTAGCTATGGCTGCTCATACCTCTTCCTACAGAGGCTACCCCACTCAGAATCCTGATTATGGGCTTTGGTTCAAGTTGTATCAATCCACCTTGCACATTTATTATGAGGGATGTTTATTGTGACAGTAAGCATTATATGGGCGCTCCCACATATTTAATTAAAGCTGGCAATTATCTCAAGCGCCCCCTCCTTATTCCCCTCCAGACTCTTGGTAAAATCACAATAAGTTGCAGCTCTTAAATTTGAGAGAAACAAATCTTTATTTACTCTCACCCCCCCATATTTACACCTACATTAGGTCTTGTAAGGGCCATCACTTGCTGCTTTTCAAAGAAATTATTTTTTATCGAGGCAGTAACGATCTGGTGGACGCTCAATGGAGAATCCAAAACGAAATGGTCTCCCACCCATGGCCTCAAGTTGTGGGACAGTAGAGTAAAATCAATTAGACTTGGATGTCCATGCCCAACAAAGGAAGGAGTAAGAACTATACCACTGCTTGTTTAATCAAATGCAAACACTAACTTGCCCCTTGTAATTAGGAAATCCAACTCATCCCCATAGGGGTAGTGGCTAAAGTGTGTTAAAGGCTCCTTCCCAATATTCAGTAAACCACAAGACATTTCTGGAGACATTTGGCAGTGTTTAGCATTAAGCCCCCTACCCACTCAACCACATAGGTGCTCTCAAGTTAGCTCAGGCTTTGCTCTACATCCTACTGCAGGGTGTTCCACAATTATAAACATCAAAAGCATTAATTTAGAAGTTTACTAATAACATGCATGCTCCTGTGCACTTAATAGAAATCATTTGGTAATGTTATGAGCCCAGATTAGTCCATGTGATTCGACCTGGAATAGACCTTCTTTGGCCATGCTCATAGAGCCAGCAAACGCAGGAGTGTGATAGGTCACAACCCCTTCAAATATAGAGGTTCCAGAAGTCATGTCTCTTGAAACCACAGAACTGTATAGGGTTTGCTGATATACAGCCAGTCTGTATTTGCCACGTTGGCACTGAGGCCTGTCACATTCACGATTCAAGTCTTATTCCTTTACCTATTTTTCTGCCACAAACAGCCTTTCAGTCAGTGCTTTTCTCAGTTGGAATGGTAGGACTGGGCACCTTCGCAAGAAGGCAGGGCATGTCACAACCTGCATCTGCAATGGTGTGGGCCTTCAGGTCAACAGGCTTGTTTATGAGTCAATCTAATTGATCTAGCTCTGCTAGCGGTAGAAACCTATTTATTGTGCTGACAAATTTGATGGTGCTTGTGTTGGCCGAAGAGAGTTGTTAATTGGTCTGTAAAAACAGCCCAGAACTAGAACATCAATGGCTGAATAGCTATGCACTTGAAAGCAAATTCTTCCCAGGATTTGCTGTAGTATGGATCTGCTCCTGAAGTTTACAGTACATTCATTGCTGCCTGATTTTGGTAGGTTGCCAACTCAGGAGACCCTACGAACATGATTGATCACATTACGTAATTGCCATGAACCACCCCCCTTCCTATTAAGGGAGTGCACAACCCGGTTTAGCAGCTGCTTGCAGCTTTCACAGATACCTCGGTTCATCGGAGGACCACCTTTAAGAACTAGCACGAACGGGGTAGCCTGTGGAGGTATCTGGAGAGTTTGAAGACCCAAAGGAGGTGGTGCTAGTAATTTGGCCTCATTTTATAACAGTACACAGCTGCTCTTCAACAGAGCCAATCTCCTTTTCAAGTACTCCCATAGCATTTGCTGGCCTTAATCTAGGGAACATGCCCTGGGATTCACCCTCATTGTAGTAGATTTTCTCTTCCCCATATTGGCATAAGTGCACACTAATCAGACAAATATACAGTGCAGTTGTAGAAGTGCAGTAAGTTGAAAATATTACCAAAGGAACTTACTGAGTAGCAGGCAAGGAACTGAATATTACAGAGGGGTGGGCCAGCCCAGCCTGTTCCAGGCGCCGAGGGGCACAGATGGGCCCACTCTTAGCCCTGTCTTCGCTCTGGCACTTGCCACTCATGAGGCAAATGCCTCAGGAAAACCAAGGCGCTGTTGAGTGCTAGTGTGGCATTGTGGAGGGGAGCCTCAGACTAAAGGTTAGCGGGCTGGGGACGTAGTCCCACCCCAGTCTGTGTAGGAAAGTCCATTGCAGCATCAGTACTGAAAACTAGGTATAACCCTGATGAATGGCTTGACAACAAGTGTTCCTTGGCAGTTTAAATCTTCATTGAGTAACAACATGGAAGATTTTAAACTGGGCGGAAGATGGAGAGGCAATCAGGATGGAGATTTTGCTTTAGAATGATTGTGATTTGCCCAGTCTTGGAAGAGTCAGGAAGAAGTTTTATGAAAGAAAGCATTGATCAGTGCTCATTGAGTGGGTGATGACATTTTCTGTTATAAAATTGGCTTGTAGCTGGCCCATGCAGTGGTTTTTTAATGTTGAATTCATGACATAGAAGGAGATATGTTCAGCCTGAATGGATGGCAAGGCAAGACATGTATTTGTTCATTTTAGAAGTGGGTGGTTTTGCTGAGAGTATGGACTAAATTTGATTCTAATGAACATATTTTATGAGTGAAGTAAGGAATTAAATTGTAAAATATGGAAATTATAGGTGGGAGGAAGAATCATTACAGTCGGCGATGTTAGACATATTATGCCAGATGTGACAATAAAGGCATTTGGGTGAAATATTTATTTGATTCTGAATATAGATGGATTTACCATGATACGATGGTTTGTGTGTAGAGAATTCAACATTTGTTTTTGCATGATTTGTATTCAGCTTTTCTGAGCAATATATGTTTTTCACAGATTCAATTGTGTGCTATTGGATGGTGATTTTTATGGAGTTATTGACAGTTCAACTGATGCCCATATATAGGTTTAATTGCCTACAGTTAGAAGTATGGGGGTTTGAAAGTTAGTCTTTTGATAGCTTTTTACCCACTACAAGAATAGTGTAATTAATGTGGCCTTGTTTTTTCCCCTTCCTAGTTTATTGGATGATTTTGGTGAATGACAGAAAAAAAGTTGCCTATTAGCCCATAATGTTTAATGCAGAACATGAAAGAGATTACTAACATGAAGTATTGGGTGGAAATTATATAATTTCAGATGGTCCTTTTTATTTACTTGTTCATATTGGTAGGGTACATAAAATATGAGCAGAATATGTCTAAAAGAAACTGGTAATAATTAGGTCTGGATGGATTATCAATTATGCTGATGTAAATGGAGTGGTTTTAGTAATTCCACATTACTCTTTGATGCAGAATTACCAATTAGCAATGCCATTACGCCCAGTCATGTAATTAAGAGTAAGTGGGAGGAAAAAAATCCTACTGTGAGAGCGTATGTAGTGAGCAGCTGCTTGCACTGCTGATTATGTTCTGTTGCAGATCGCTGTATTTTCTTAGCGCAAAATGCATCATTCAATCACTTTTGGATGTAAGGCCGCATTTTGTGCTAACAAACTAGTGCAAAATGCTGGAATTAAGTTGTGAAAATATCCTACCCCAAGGGCACATTTAGGTAGAGCGAGTGGATGCTCCTGCCCGGTATTTATGTTTTATTTCGTTTATCGCTATTTCTTAGCACAAAATGCATCCTCAGGTCCATTTTGCACACGAGGGGCATTGTTACGGTAAGAAAATAGTTCTAAATTAAGATTTACTCCTCACTAGTAATTCTGGGTAATCTTGCAGAATTTTATATGAGTACCCTACACAGAATTACATGTTTAAACACACCGCAAGTTCTAATAATGAATTCATATTGAAATACTGGTGTAAGATCTCATATTAAGAAAAAAAGAGTTTTGAGGTTCGACTTAGCACTGATCAGTATGGTGGCATCCCAATGATGAAATCTGTAGAATAATGTGATAGCTACCGAGAACAATTGAAGATGAAGAAACAACTGCTCCAATATGCTGATTAGAATTAAGGCCCAATTTCTATAGGAATGGTTTCATGGCTTGAATAGACAGGGCCCAGTTGTGGTTTTTAGGAATTACCAGAAAGACTTCCTGTATGATACATGTCAAATGCTAAGCTCACAAGACAAATGCTCTTCTCTGAAACAGTGGCCAAACATCCACAAACAACACTATCATCTTTAGCCATGTAAAGCGTATTGGAAATATAGGAATCAGCTTTACCAGATTGTTAAAGGAAATGCTGGATATCAAACTTTTTATAGACACAGTATATGCAGCGGTTGGGATCATGACTATGGACGTACAATCTCTGAGGGGGGAGCTTACTGCCTTCTGGTCTCAAACCACATCCATTGACAGAAGGGTCACTGTTATAGGATCCCGCATTGATAATCAACCTGAATGGGGTAATGACTTTGGTGCCTACCTAAGAAAGCCACTGACCCGGAGGATCACAGCTAAAGGGATAATGTGTGAATTTCAGCAAACGTTTGAGCTTCCAGCGCACCCAGAAATGTTGAATAAGATGACTTAGGGCCAAATTATGAGTTTGACAGCACAGCGTTGGGTCTACCCTGCTGCCGCCCCTCCAAACCAGTGGTTGGTTAGCCCGACGGATTACGAGTATTTCTAATTTTTGGCTGGCTCTGTTTTACGTTCTCATGGCAGTGTCCTGAAAACGCCCAAAACAATTCCTGCATGGCATCAACTCTAAAGTCCATGCCATGCAGGAACTGTGGTGCATGCACACAGAGGGGCACATGCTGTGCCCCCATGCATGCACCCCAGGCTGCAGAGGCAAAAGGGGCATTGTAGGGCTCCCTTGAATCCTCTCTGCCACAGTTTTTATGGAGAAGGAAGTGACATGAAAACCGTGGTGGAGAGGAACCTCGTAATATGCTTGGCGGGAATGCAGCGATCCAACAAAGCACATTGCTGCCTCCTGACTGCCGCAACACTGCCCGGGAATGGTGGTTCCCTGACTGCTGTGGGGAGGCAATGGCAGTCTGACCGCTCTAATTGTAATAGGGCGGTTGGAAGACAGCCAAAACCGTGACCCCACCAGTCTGGTGGCCCATGGACCACCAGACTTGTAATAGAGCTCTTTGTGGCCTTTGTGAACACATTTATCCCCATGACGTTACATTTGATGTCTCCTAGGAGCTCCAGTGAGCACATCATGTTAGCGCTCGCCCAGGTATTTATCTAATCACCCTGGACATATCATGATCTGCTGTGTCTGACATCAACGAGCTCAACAGATTATAGTCACTGCCAAAAATATGGTCTATATCAATCTGAAAAACCTACAGTGTGTTTTCAAAGCAGATATCTAAAATAACACTAACAAATAAAATAACCAATTTCTAGCCTTACATCCAAGTTTAAGAATAAAGGAGGGAACATTTATTTGGTCTGCTGGAGCCTGCAATGATGATCATCACAATGTATGAGCATATGAGGAAATTTAAGGAACTCTAAACCTTCTTGGATAAGCTGGAAAACTCAGACATGGACATCATAACAGTAAAATACTTTGAGACACTTAGGGGCCCTTTAGGATCGCGGACGGACTTGCGTCCGCCCGCGACCCCAGAGTAGGAGGAAACCTCTGCATGGCCTGCGGAGTTCCCTCCTGTGAAATTAGGATGTGACAGCTACCCTGGCGGTCACATCCTCTATTTTTACCATTGCGGCGGGTGCGGCTTCAAGCTGCACCCGCCGCAATGGTAAAAACGCATACATTGCATTTGTATGCAGAAAGCGACAGGCACCGTGGGGGGCCTGCCGATTTCTGCATACAAATGCAGGGGGGTACCATAGGTACCCTACATGTGCACCCCCCATGCCCCCTTCATCCAGGGGGCCCGCAACGGGCCCCTGCAGTGAAGTTCCACATGCTTTTCCACGGCAGAAAACCCGCCGCGGGAAAGCATTTTTTCAAACCCATCCTAATATGACTGGCGATGTCTGAGAGACACCGCCACCATATTAGAGCTTTTCCACCGCGGTTGTAAGCCAGCCGCGGCGGAAAAGCAGTGGACTGAAACCAAGACCCACCAGCCATCCTAATGTGGCGGTGGGTGTTTGGTGGGTTCGCAGCGGATTTTCCGCATCCTCCGGGCCGGCGGTGGCTTCCGCCGGCCCAGAGGATGCGGAAAATCCGCTATCCTAATGAGCCCCTAAGTTCTGCAGAAACCCTGGATCAAGATAACATACAAAGATAATGAACAAGCAGAACTACTGAGATGGGAAAGAATAAAAGAGAAATTGGCACATGAGGGCAATCAATAAATGGAAGCTTACAACACTGAGAGACAAATCTAGGTCACCTCTAAAGGCTTGAGAGCATCAATTAATCAATCAACAGCATTTGTAAAATGCAACACTCTCACGCCTAGGGGTATCTGGGTGCTTTGTCTCTGTTGAAGAGTCAGGTCTTGAGTCTATTTCTGTAGTCTGCCAGTTAGGGGGTTGATTGAGCTGGTGGGGAAAGTCATTCCAAGTCTTTGTGTTGATGTAGGAGAAGGAGCATCCACCACTGTGACGGATGCAGGTGTGTGAGCGAGGGCGAGTGAAAAAGAGCACAGGTGTCTAGAGGGTTAGTGGAAGTTCAGTCAATGGTTGATATAGACAGGTCCTGGCCCATGAAGGGCTTTTTTAGGCATATGTGAGGATCTTGAACTAGCATCTCTTCTGGATGGAGAGCCAGCGGCGGCCTCACAGGTGGGGGCGATGTTAGTTCATTTCGAGAGGTCAAGGATGAGTCTGTCTGCGGTGTTCTGTATGATCTGTGGTCTTCTGAGGAGCTTGGTGGAGATGTAGCATAGAGGGCATCACAGTAGTTGAGGCAGCTGGTGACGAGGGCCTGAGTGATGGTCTTTCTGGTGTTGGTTGCGATCCATCAGAAGATTTTGCAGAGTATGCGAAGTATGTGGAAGCAGGAATAGGCGACTATCATTGACCTGTCATTTCATAGTCATGTGGATGTCGAGGATGAATCCGAGGTTGCGCACATGTTCGGTTGGTGTGGGTGTACGCTTGAGTATTGCATCCCACCAACGGTAATCCCATGCTGCAGTGTTCTTCCCAAAGGTCAATACTTCAGTTGTGTCGGAGATGAGTTGGCGACAGTTGTCTCTCATTCATTTGGCTACGTTGTTCATGACATTACAAAATTTGGTTTTGGCATTGGAAGGGTCCTCGATAAGCAAGAGAATCAGTTGAGTATCGTGTGCATAGGAGATTATGTTAAGTTCGTATGATCTGATGACGTTTGCGAGAAGGGCCATGTAGAAGTTGAACAGAGTGGGGCTGAGGGATAATCCTTAAGGTATGCCGCATATGGTGTCTTTGAGGGCAGAGGTGAAGAGAGGAAATCTGGTGCTCTGTGTGCATCCTCTAAGGAAGGAGAGAATCCACTTGAGGACCTCTTCCTGTATGTTGTAGAGTCTGTTGTTGAGAGTGTTGTGGGAGGTGGTGTCAAATGCCACTGAGAGGTTGAGGAGAATCAGGGCCACAGTTTCTCCATGGTCCAGGAGTGTTATAATGTAATCTAGGTTGGTAATCAGGGGCCTCTCAGTGCTGTGGTTGGCACAGAATCCTGATTGTGAGGCGTTTATTGGTTTTGTTACAAGAGTTTGGTGAGCTGCTGGCTTTCTTGAGTACTGGATGGTTCTTTTATAGAGGTCCATGGACTTGATGGTTGATTCACAAGCCTGCTCAGTCCTGTCCAGAAACTGAAAACAGGACATTAATATAGTATGCAAATCCTTTCTTAAAACCATAACCCTTCTTCCAACCCCATTTTGTTACTCTTATGACAAATTGTTACCCCTAACACCTTGACCTTGAAAATGACATTCTAGTGACCTTGTAAAACCGTGAAAACTCTGTGGCAGCTTTGGTGAACTCTATAGATTTCTTTGCAGCTTTTTCAGGGTATAAAATCAACTGGACAAAGTGCAAGGCCATTCCTCCGGCTTCCACGACTAGTAGGGCCTCCATGACCAATCTACCTTTTAAATGGGTGCCTTGTAGATCAAAACACCTGCGCATATTTAGTAATCAAGACCATATGGATATGATTTGTGTCAATAAAATGAATTTAGATTTTGAAAAAATGGACACGCTTGAATCTTTCATTGAGGGGAGGAGTCCAAACAATAAAAGTGAATATTGCTCCCAGGTTTAACTATCTATTAAGTATGCTGCCCCTTGGATGTCCTTAGTCTATTTTCAATGGCATTGAGAAGGAGATTCTAAGATTTGCTTAGGGTGGGGAAAAACCTAGATTTAACAGCTTTTAATTGAATGCTGACAACCCAAAGGGAGGGCTTTGGTTATCAGACAGGATGTCATTCTGGATGGCCCATTTCATTTAAATTTTCGAGACTCACATAGCCAAACCACTATGGGTGTACCTCGAATAGCACATCTTAAATGCAAAAGATGACTTAGAAAAAAGTTGCATGAGATACTTGGATGTGAGGGAATTTACCACCTGATTATAGCTGCCTCCACCACTCATGGCGTAGTGCCCATAATCTGTACATGAGCATATTCACTCAAAGTCACCCATAAGATATAATGTTGCCAATATGAATGGGAGGGAAGAGATCAGCTGGTCTCTGTGGAAATGCTATAAAGGACAGAACAAAGATAATATGGTTAAACAGGAATAGTTTTTAAGAGCTTAAACTTGAATACGGGTTCCTATTCATGCACAAATGGCATTATATGCTGCTGACATATGCATTCACTGCCAGTCTGGGTTATCCCCAAACACATCTACCCAGAACAATGATAGTTTATTTTTTTATATGTGCAAAGAGTTCAGTGGGAAAATATAGGGTTTATATGACACTATGACTGATGCCACCTTCTCATTTCACACCTAAACCTCCCACCAGCAGTGGTAAGCTACTAAATTGCAAATCCAATTGAAAGATAATGACTGGAACTCAATAATGGTTGACTACAACAAAGGTAAAACAAAGAATTGAGAGAATCCTGTGGGAAATAGAGCTCCTATTCTGTTTTCCACCGTTGACATTGTAAACTGTCTAAACTATGTAGAGAGAAACTTTTTTATGGGTTCCTGGTGCTGAGGATGAGGGGGAACGGAACGGTGATATTGTACATATTTTACAGGAATGTCCTTAAATCACAAGTATATTGTACCCAATAAAGGACTATATGGTACTGGTGGAGCAAGGATTCAAGAAAACAAAACTTGATCTGAGAAATCTCTCATTAACAGTACTAATTCTTAGAAATAGTAAAGATAACAAAATTAATATATGCACAACATGTACATATGGGAAGAGAGCTTTATGCATGCTTAAGTAACAAAGAATAAAATGCAACACGATTAAAACCCGCTTTAAACTAGAAAATGCTTTTGCGCATATGCGAACTAGGATTGCGTAGATAGTAACGTGACTAACTCGTTTTGAGAGGGAAAATGCTCATGCATGCACAAGAACTATTAAAATGAAGTCCTGAGGCAGCGCATGCCCGGCATATGCTTGCTTTAATTTAAAGAGAGCTATTGCTGCTAATGCTTTTGCTTAAAGAAAAAGATAATACCATTGGATGAACAGTGGAAATCATATATTTGAGAAATTAACATTTGTTTATGATTCCTTCATTAATAGTGTACGTTAGGGTCCACTGTTTCACATAATGAAAGAAAGATGGCAGTGAGATGGACACAAGCTACGCATGCGCAGTGAAGTCATGATGTGACCCGATGACCGTGTGGCTGAACGGCTGCCAAGATTCAAGGACAAGAGTCGTGCAAAAGTGGTTCTCGACTATGGAACTGCATATAAAAATGGTATTTGATTTGCAACATTAGATATATGGGAATTAAGTAAAATAAAGTTATGAATGAGCTAAAGGGGAAGAGTTTGTCAAACAAGTTTGTCAATCAAAAGAGGATTAATGTATTGGATGTGTCACCATTAGGTAATGACACCTCCCCTGCCCAATCAAAGTCTGCATTCTATCGATATTTGAGGGTGGGACATGCAGAAATGAAGACTATAACTAGAGTGAATTTAAGATTAGTATATGATATGCATGTAAACGAGGAAAGGGAAACACAAGTGCAAGATAGAGGCGAGAACTACGGCTGCTAAGGAAGGGAGAGAACAGAATCGGAAGATTCACACCTAAAAGACAACCTGATTAGATTGAAGATTCCGGAAGAATATCGATTGAAGATTCCGAATGACTATCGAGGAGGGAGAGAGTGTAAGAGAGGGAAGCTTATTAAGTATTGCCCTGTCCCGATCCTTTCCTTTAGTCTTTGTCTCCTGATTCTTAAACAGGGGACCTCCACCAGTTCTTTGGCCAGAGGGTTGTTTTTCCATTATCATTATTGGATAACTATTAATCTGTCTTAAATGTGCATACCTTTTGCAAATGAATGATTTATTATGTCTTTTGTCTCTTCATCTATCCACTCTTAATGCATTGATTTGCTGAGTGAGTGTGTGAATTGAATGTATTTGCTAAATGAATTTTCTCTCCCATGAAAGTTGAATATTACCCAGAGTCTGTGGTTATTTCATTTAAGATTTGTAAATGAGTTTGTTAATTGTTGTTATCACCATCAACTACTCAACTAATGGTCCATTGACCAGAGGAAAGAGTGCTGATCTGTGAAGATTAGTTAGCTATTGAAATAATTTCCTTAAATGATTTTGAGGTTATAGTGAATTAACTAATCAGAGCTGAAGTGAAATTATAAAACTTGACCCCCACTGAAAACAGCCAGGAAATCTGAACGTGTATATGGGCCCCATTGAAGTTTTCTTGACTGTGAAGTGTTCATCCTTGGCCTTTTGCTGGATCAGTTTTCTAGTGGTAGAGTGATGGTTAATATTGATTAGTTTGGTAATTATTGATTATTGACTATTGAATACTGATTACTGATTATTAACTATATGTGTAACACTAAGAGTTAGTTAGCATTGTGTTCTATGTTGTCTGGAAGTACAGGTAAAGAGATACCTGGGAATACCGGGAAAGGAATTTAGAAGAGTGTGGTAAGGAAATCACACTGCAGAAGGTTACTCGTCTGTTGTCATAATACTTAAAGTTAAGCAGGACTGCAGGTGTTATATTAGGGACTATATCATATGGGAGTAGAGTGTGAGTGACAGCAAAAGGCCCACCTATGAAAGTTTGACCTTACGCAAGGGAGGAGTCTCCCTAGAGGAGTAATAGGTCCTCCCGGAGCCTAACTGAATGGTAAACAATGGTGTTTACTCGTAGTGACAGGAAGTACTTTCCATTTGAAGCGAGTGAAGAAACTATCTTTAATTTAGCGGGGCAGACAGAGTAGGGATGTTTTTACGTTGTTACTAACAGAAACATATAAAGAAAAGTTAGAAAATACATTGTCACATTACCTTGTAAAGGGAGGGTCAGTAGCAGGAGTCATACTGATGTCACAGAGAGCTGCGCTGACATTGGTCAGACAAGTGGGTGTGTTGTGAGCTCTGATTGAAAGGTAGGCAAGTACTGTGCTGATATTGGTTGTGGAAAAGGTTACGTAATGAAACCTAATTGGATTGTTGGTGTATATCGCGCTGGTATAGGACAAGTATTAACAAACAGGATTTGTGAAAATACAAAAGAGTTTTGGGGATTTTACCAACTGAATTAGTTAGTTACAAGAACGGATAGAATGAAGCTGATTAATAAGATCAAGAATTTCTTTAAGAAGACAAGCGTATAGTAACTAAGGAGGGAATTCTTATGCCACCTCCTTACATGCCTGCTTCCTTTATGATGATGGAAAGTGGATATCATACGTGTGTGGTGTTAGAAAATTCGGAGAATATATGAAAGGTGATCATGTTCTGGCTTTTCCAGAACATGGTGCATTTAATGTGAGGATTCTTCAGAATTTGAAAAATAGGATGAATTCCTTAGAAATAAATCCTAAGTAAAAACAGTATGAGGCTTTGGAGGAATGGGAAGTTGAGGCATTTGAATGAGAGAAATACAGAGGAGGTAGACAAATTAATAGATGATTTTTACCCAGATACCCATTTGACACTCAAGGAGATCAAATGAAAAGATGGAGAACAGCTGTAGTAATGGAAGGTGTATATCGAGTATTAATGGCAGAAGATCAAGAAGGAAGCAAATGTAAAGAAAAAACAAAACACATATGTGTGACAGGAATAGGGTGTGATGAATCTGATGATGAGTTGTTGGAAGATATTCTAGTTGAAAGACCTCCGCCTTATCAAGAAAGTGCTAGAGATACAACTCCAAGTAGACCTATGATGGGAACTCCATTAATTCCACAAGTTCCATATGATCCAACAGTCATCCGAGTATCACAAGAAAAGGAAAGGTATGCATTGAATAATACAAAAGAAGAGATAATTCAGAAAATACATCAGTTAGGTCTAAATGCTGGAGCATGGATGGTGCCAGTAACAATTGGTCCGGTTATTCCATTGTATGGTGACAAACCAGGTACACCAAAGTCACAAAATGTGACAGTCTCAGAGAACGGTGTTAGAAAAGAGATAGTGATGTTAGAAAATGAAACTAGTGAGAGTGATTTGAATGTCTCATTATTAGATCTCCTTTAATCTTGAGACTGTGACTGAAACCCCAAAAAGCATTTCACCCATAGATAGAAGGAGGAAAGTAACAACTGTCACTCCAGTGGCAGGAATTTCTACTGGATTTTCACCAGAAGATCAAGAAGAATGGGCAAAAGGATTGGAAAAGCAGAAACTACAACAAAAAACTATAGATATATGCAAGTTGAGAGTGGATTTGGAGGAAATGTTTATTGGTACGATATGTCCAGACAGATTAGGTTCATATGTAGATGAAAAATTGTTATTTTTGTGCAAAAGTATAACCTGGAGAACAAATAATCTTCATGAGAAGATAGTGGAAAGAGATTTAGAATTTGGAATAGATGTGGAAAAATCAAAAATATTACAAAAACCATATGGATCAGAATTTAACAAGAAGGATTTACAAAGTTTGAATGCATCAGGAAAGAGATTGTAAATAAAAGAATGAATGCACATTTTAAAGAAATGAGGAGACGTAGATCAATGGAGAAGTAGATGGACAAATAAGAGAGATGAAGCACCTACAAAAGAAGCATCTACATTCCCATTAAGTGAAGCAGAAAGGGTTGAAAGGATGTGTCCGATGAGAGAAGTTCCTGGTGGTGGATATGTTCAAGTTCGATGGAGTAGACTGGACATTTTTTCCTTCACTAATGACTTCCCTAGATTGAGAGAGAAACCAATTGAATGGTACAAGCAGGTAGAGAGCGTTGTAAAGGTTTCAAAGGTGTTGTTGAAAAATTTGGACTGCCTGTTTGATATAGTGGTACCAACAGATTTGTGGAGAGAATGTTAAATTACAGTTGATTGGCCAACTGAAGAGTATCCTAGAGACGCAAAGACAGGTGCACCCTCAGAGGAAGTGATGAAGAAATATCACCAAGAAATTACTTTTCTGAAAGGTAAAATTCCCCCTATAGAAACAGATTGGGTTAAAATAGACAGAACAGCTCAACAACCCCAGGAGTCAGTGCATGCATACTATGAAATGTTGCTACAGGTGTTTAAGCAGTATAGTGGATTTGAGAACCTTGGTGATAAAGATATGGGACATTTTGTATATAAGTATTTGTATGGATTAAGATCAGATATTAGTCAGATGATTCAACAGCATATGCTTTGCTGGCAAAGTAAGCTGATTGATAATATTTGAAAGTATACAAAGTATTGTAGTTATGACATTGATGCAAAACAGAAAAAGTTAAAAGAGAAAATGATGTGGGGACACGTGAAGTTAGCAGAACATCAAAAGGCAACTTCTGGTTCTCAAACTGATAACCAGAGGAATGGGCAAAATCAGAATAGTATCAAATGGAAATAAAGGAAAAGGATGAATGAGTAAAGAAGAAGCGAAAGAGAAATATCCTTGTCATAGGTGCGGAAAGCTTGGACTTTGGAAGAATGGGTCTAAAAAATATTCAACAGAATAATGAGGTAAATCAAATTTTAAATCTGCAGATGCAGAATGAGGTGGTTGTGAACCAACAACAGCAGCAACAGGTAGTTACTCCTCAGTTGCAGGTGCCACAAGCCCCTATGCCCAACAATGTGAGCGCTCAGGTGCAGAGATACAGTTTGAACACCGGATTTCATGGAGAAAGTGATAAGAGTACACAGACAGTTCAGCAATATTGGATGCAAAGTATTGAGAGTGATTTAGAGTGTCCCAATGACGGTGCCTGAGGGGGGAGGAAGAGTGCGTGTTTGGTGCATCTTTGGAGGTAGATCAGTCAGGTCCATTTGCTGAAGGAAAGGTTGAAGGAAATGCCATCACTTTTCTAGTGGATTCTGGCGCTACACGTTCTACTGTGAGAACAGCAGAAATTCCAAACCTACCCCTCTCTGGAGAAACTATTCAAGTTGTAGGAGTCTCAAATAAGCAAATAAGGACCCCAGTCATAAAACCAATAGATGTAAACATTGGTAATTTCAGAGACATTCATCGGTTTGTAGTATGTGACTAACGTACGGTGAATCTGTGAGGTAGGGGCTTGCTATCTAAGATGAACTGTACCATCTTCTGTATGCCTGATGGTGTTGCTTTCCAAACACCTGATGAAGATGTTGCTTTCAAACTTATGTTAGCGAAACAAGGAACAGAAGTGGATGAGATGTGTTCACTTCTTTTCTGAAAGCGATTTGCCTGCTGAATTGAAAACCACCGTGAGGTCAGATGTGTGGGATTTTGCAGTAAAATAAATGGGTCTCATGTCAAAGATAGACCCAATTAAAACAGTGGTGAAAGAAGGTGTGATATATCCAAACACATCACAATACAAAATGAGTCCTGAAGTAAAGGCAGGAAAATATAGAATAGTGCAAGACTTGAGGAAAATTAATATGATAGTTGTACCCTGTTGGGCAGCATTACCAAATCCAGCAGTGATTCATTACCAGATTCCATGGGATGTCCATTGGTACACTGTGATTGATTTGTGGCAGGCATTATTTTCAATTCCATTGCATCCGGATAGCCAATAATGTTTTGCATTTCGGTTCGGAGACTGTGTTTTGCCATGGTGCCGAGTTCCTCAAGGGAACACAGAGAGTCCCTCGATTTTCAATCAGATTCCTAAGAAATGTTTGGAGACTTTGGTTATGGCAGGAAATTCGGTTTTGGTTCAGTAAATTGATGACCAATTGGTGGCATCAAAGACACAAGAAACTTGTGTCATTGATACAATAGCTTTAGTGAACCATTTAGTAGAAGGAGGACACAAGGTGCCGCCAGAAAATTACAGTTTTGCCAACAAGAAGTTCTATATTCAGGACACAAGATAGAAAGTGCACTCAGAAAAGTGGAACTAGAAAGAATAAAAGTGATTTGACAAGTGAGTCTGCCTAAAACCAAGAAAGAAGTCCAAAATGCTTCACAAATGCTATGTTTAGTGGACACCGTGCCCAAGTGACCTTCATAGGCCTTAGTGATGATGATCCACATAATAGTATGGGTAAAGATAAATTTGTTAAAATGCAACAACACTCTTCTAGAGAAATCTCTGTCTCAACCTTACAATAAGACAGCAAGAGAGGAGACAATACCATCTCCCTGGACCAACCCCTCCTGACAAAATCGCAAACCTGCTGGAACAACACATCATCTCTTAAAGCATTCATCCAGTCCTCCTCCAAATCAACACTAAGCTCAGATATCTCTAACGCAGCCATAAAACAATCTTCAGTGTCTTCACCACACAGTTCATGAAAGTCCAGGTCCTCACTTTCATCATTTCGCAAAAGAAAATGGGTAAGGAAGTCAACCCTGCCATTCCTCCCACTGAAATGTTTGTCACATCAAAGTGATACTGCATCAACCTAGAAACCATTCTGACAATTCTAGAGGTACAACATGTGCTGGACCCAGCACCAAGAAGGTAGACTAACAGCTTGTGATCTGTTCATAAACAGACCCATCTACCCCTCACATATGGGTGAAACTTCTCCCTGCCTGCAGGGGTTAGACATATGGCAGGGTAGCAGGTGAGGCCTTGTGACCAATCCCATACGGAATAAAACAAATGTTAAAGTGACATTATATTTTGGTAAAAATGCTAGTTTGAGCATAATTTTTTAACTAAATGAAAGCCACTGAAACATAACAGTCATAGTTATTTTAGTCCAACTGTAACTTGTGTTCTTGCCATGCAATCTTTATGAAATCATTGACAACAACAGTGTGCATTAGGGCAACACAAGTTATAATTACTTGAAAAGTGAAAAGATACTACATACCCTGCATTATTTTTCCTTTAAAATAAATATAGGCTTCATAACAATTACTGCAAAAAAACAACACCAAAAAACAATGAAAACACAGTGTTTGTCTATTTTGGTGTTAAGGCAGCCAAGTAAACACTGATTTGTACAGATATCAAGTGGTTTGGAAAACATTGAAAACACACCACTGAAATCCACGAGAAAATTAACATTTAAAACAGGACGTCTGGGTATAATGCTGTATAACCCTAAGTCTCCCACTTGCCACAAAATGCAAGTTCTTAATAATATTACTCAAATTTGTTTGGCTGTTCTGAGTTGATAATTAGGGTGAGTAGAGGACCTATTTAATTTCTCATCTATGACAACATTAAGACCTGACACTAAAGCATAAGGAGTTCAGGAATCAGCATAATAGTTAATAAATCCTGAAAAGTGGTCCCATCTCACACATGAGGAGTAGAACATTTAACTAACTTTTAAAGATATAAACACATTATGTTTTCTAAATATGATGTTCAAGACCTTTACATAGCCATCATCCTTGATTATAATAACAAAATCTATGGTGTAGGATGACTAAAATGAGAAAATAATGGTTTGAAGCCTTGGGCCAGAAGAAATCTTAGCCTTTGACTCTTCAATATTCCCACCAGGTCTTTAATGAAGATAGTCCACCATGCTAGCTATCTGAGACTCCCAACTGACTGAACCTATTAACATTCCAGAATATAACACAATATTAGGCAGGCCTTTTTATAATATAAAATGTCTATACAGGGCCTATGGATGTTGTGGATTATTAAGAACATACATTTTTAGTGTTTCACCTATTATACTGCTCAACTTGTAAAAAAAGGCCTCTGGGAACCAGAATTTGGATAAAATGTTGAGTTTTAAATATAGAGTTGTAGACATACTGTAAAAAGAATATTGTGATATGAAAATATCATGATGCAAAAATATTGTTTCCAAGAAAATTGAATTTTCAGTTAAGTGATCTTGTTTTTAAGAATATTGTTATTGATAATAATGTTTTAGAAAAGTATGCTATTTAATTACTTTATGTGTGTTAGTTCATATAGTAATTTTATGTGTTATTCATTTTAGTAACATTGTTAATATTTTATAATATAGTTTGTAATTCTAGGTGATTTACAATTTTTAAATTGCTAACAATAATTTATATTTTCCTATGGGTTTGCTAGGTGTGTAGCGGTATAGGGTGGGAAGTTAATTAGATTAATTCATTATTATTGTATAATTAATTATTTAATTGATTTTTAAGGGCTCGATTACAACTGTGGTGGTCCCAGAGCTGCAGTGTGGTGGTGGTCAGACCACCACAGTGAGTACGGCGGTCCTATGAATTGCTGTACTCGTAATCAGGTCCAAAGTATGTTAACTGTGTAATTATATGTTTTTACTTTCATACAGGCTGTTGGATTTGTAGGGTTATAGGCTAGGAAGTTAATTGAATTGATTATAAATTATGGTAAGTGTGTAATAATTATATTTTGTAACTTTTAAATTATTTGTGCTCTTCTGGGTTTGTATGTGTATAGGATGGGAAGTTAATCAAATATTAATTACGTAACTATTATTCATTAATTTCCTATTAATTATTTCATTGATTATTAAATTGTGGAAGAATTATATTTTTTTACTTTATTTTTAGGTGTTGGCTTTTCAGCATGTATGGGTATAGGGTGGGAAGTCAATTAAGTAACAATTAATTACAAATGTATTATCAATTATTTAATTGATTTTTAATTATTATATTGTTTAATAATTGTAGTTTTTAAGTTATATATTAGGTGCCGGCTGCTGGGTTTGTAGAGGCATAGGGTGGGACATTAATTAATAATTAATTATTACATTAGTATTTTATTATTTTAATATTTAATTGTCCACCATGGAAAGTCTGTCAGAAAGGGACATTGTAATCCTGTAGTACCTGTGCATGCACCACCCCTATTATAGGGAATGCATTCCGACCAATGGCCTGACAGGCTTCTTGAGCTTGTCGGATGCGTCCGCTGGTCCCTACGACTGCAGAGGCAGTTGGTGAGCTATGCTGGATGGTGGTCAGACTGCCACCGACAGCCTGTCGCTGGCACTCGACCACCCTCCTAATCCAGCACTTTGTACTTACCATTGTAAGTATATGGTAGGGGGGGTGGTGAACTCTGCTCTGCCGGCAGAGTTTGCAAGGTTTTGCAGAGTTTTGCCGCTTAGCATGACACTTGGAGTGTAGAGTTTGTCAAAGACGCCACATAACGCTGGCCGAGTGGAGTTTACCAGTGTGCCCTTTCACTCGCCCCTAGTGCAGCTGTTGGCATACGAAGCGAGAGCTCTCCTAGAAGGCATTATATCTGTAGGAATGGTGAGAGAGCTAAACCCACCCTTTGATTGAACAGTAAGAAAACAATTCTCCTCTACCAGAGGGTGGTGCCTAGCGACCCTCGACGTGATTGAAAGCTGTGTGGGTAACCTATCAAACCCTGTGGCGCTGTCAAAAACTTTCATGAGCCCAGAGGCTGGGTAGTCTTCCGAGTTGTGACAGCGGAGGGCGAGGCAATTGTAAATGACTCATGCCCTGCCATGAGCTGCCTCCAACCCCGTCAGTGCCCACGCTGGCTGGTGCTGGTTGTCTCATGCTGATTTTACCTCCCCTCAACCCCTGCCTCTTACAGCCATGTCTCTTGGGCCACAGCGGGAAACGGAGGGTGGTCCAGCTGGTGAGCATCATGAGCTCCGCCATCTATGGGAATCTTTGGAATGGAAGGGTAGCAGCAGGCCCAGCAGAGGAGGAGCGTGGTCCCCACGGGGAACTGCCGTGAGAGCTTGTGGGGTTGGGGCACCTGCCTCTCTCCTGCTTGTAGATGCCTGACGTGTCTGTGTTTGCATGTGCTTGGCTTGTTATGCAAATGTGCAGCACTCTGGTTCATGCTTATCTAACTAATACTGTCTGGGACTTTGCATTATTGGACATGCAGTCCTATGCGTGCAGGACTGCAAGGTCATCAATGCACAGTGAAAGCCTGAATAGATGCTCTTTCCTGGCATTGACCTGGGAAGCTTCAGTGTGATACACTATGCTTGTGTGATACGGCTATAAGTAGTTGAAGATGAAATGCAGAAGTCTATGTACATGCCTCTTAGGGTAGGGGAGGTGGGGTACCTGATACTCTGCCCTAACGCTCAGCTTGGTATCACCTGAGCTATGTGAGTTGCCCCACGGTGGGTACCTGGCTCTCTGGCTCGGGTTTTACTACTCAGATTTTCACAATTCTTAGCAGTGAAGCATGATTTGCAAGACAGTGTGGAACAGTGCTCTACCCCGAAAGTGCTACAAATTGAAATACAGTGTCATAGCAATCTCTGTTACCATAGCGCTTAGTGCAATGAAGAGTGCCTTGTGGTTGGAAATGGTGTATTAACCGCATTATAAAGGTGCTACATGTATGAGTTCCACTCAGCACTGTATCTCTTTTTGTGGAAATGTCATGTGATTTTAAATTACCCTCAACACTTGATGCTTCTGAGCACATGTAAGTGTGGCATCTCTTAGAACTGAGACGAGAAGAAAGTTGGAGAAGGTCACGCGCTGCACCCACGTGGGTGAGACTGGATGATCACTACAGTCTGCAGTATCTATGCACTGCCACTGAGCCCCTAGAATACACCAATATTATTTTGATTTTTACAAATATTTTGTATTGAGAAAGAAAAAATACTACTTTTTCGCACAGTTTTAAGCCAAACCGTGTTCCCTACCCCATAGACAGTGTGGATCATCATAAACCATAAAAAAAAAGCATTGTGAGATCTTATTACATAGCATAAAAGCTTGGCTGAAGAAACACCCCTCAATTTCATTCATAATTTAGTAGCAGATTCAAAGTACAATAGTGCAAAATATGCAATGGATACAATGCTAACAGGGCTGCTGACCACACACACATAGGAGCCGATTGGGATCGCGGACAGGAAACGGGTTCCGTCCGCCAAAAAAGCAGCCAAGATGCTCCTGACCGCACCGCGGATAAACCGCCGTTGCGATTAGGATAATAATGGAACAAAACTCCGACCGCAGCAGACAGACCACATCAAACTCCGTCCGCGGCGGACGGAGTACACCTGAGACCACCGCAAGCGGACGGAACCTAAGAAACACCGCCCGCCGCGGACGAACATGACGGCGGGAACAGCCACAGCCACCGCAATACCTGCGGAGGCTCCGTGCCCGCGATTAGGATAACGCCGCCAGTCCTACGGAACTCACCTCCATCCACGACCGCAGCAGAAACAATGCAACGATAAACGGAGCATCCCAGCGGAAGGCCAACACAAACACCATCCCTACCGTCAAACCAATTTCAAAATGGCTGACGGAAGTAAATACAAAACACACGAAACAGGACAACCACCCACCTGAAACACCGCCACCGATCGCAAGCCACAATGACACTCCCCCAAGCACCTACAAATCCACACAAGTAAATACACCCACCTAGCACCTGACTGGCAACAACCATTGGGACACAACCACGACACAGAGTATAAAATGATTCCCACCCACTACCACAATCCTTTGCATCACAGCATAGCTGCTAGCAAGAGGCTCAAGCCGCGGACGAACATGACGGCGGGAACAGCCACAGCCACCGCAATACCTGCGGAGGCTCCGTGCCCGCGATTAGGATAACGCCGCCAGTCCTACGGAACTCACCTCCATCCACGACCGCAGCAGAAACAATGCAACGATAAACGGAGCATCCCAGCGGAAGGCCAACACAAACACCATCCCTTCCGTCAAACCAATTTCAAAATGGCTGACGGAAGTAAATACAAAACACACGAAACAGGACAACCACCCACCTGAAACACCGCCACCGATCGCAAGCCACAATGACACTCCCCCAAGCACCTACAAATCCACACAAGTAAATACACCCACCTAGCACCTGACTGGCAACAACCATTGGGACACAACCACGACACAGAGTATAACATGATTCCCACCCACTACCACAATCCTTTGCATCACAGCATAGCTGCTAGCAAGAGGCTCAATACGACGGACAGCAGACACAAATTTCACACATACAACCAGCACACAAACACACCCACCAAACCAACACCCACCACACCATTCCTACATACCACACACCTGCACATCCCAACCCACTCCACCCACACCTTGATCAGCACACACCATGGCACCAAAGAAAAACCCTAAATTCACTGAGACAGAGTTGAAGGTCATGGTGGATGAAATCATCCGTGTAGAGCCCCACATATTCGGCACGCTAGTCCTTCAGACCACAGTGTCAACCAAAAACTACATGTGGGACAGGATGGTAAGTTGGGTGAATGCGTCAGGGACCGTACAAAGGACAAAGAACGAGAACCAGAGGTGGTGGCACAACCTCAAAGCCAGGGTCAAAGGCATCCGTGCAAAAAACCACCTGCGGGCACAACACACTGGCGGTGGCACCCCCCCCCCCTCCCCCGGAGCCCCTACCGTATGCTGAATGGGAGGAAAATGTGCTGGGCATACTGCACCCAGAGAGCCTGGAAGGAATTGACGAGGGAGAAGAGGCTGGTAAGTACAAACCAAGCACCACTATCACACCCACATGGTCTGCCTCACACAACTGAGAAGACACATCTCCCAGGCCCCACCCCATGGATGTGGGCCACATACTCACCAAAATGTGAACGACTCCCAACAGGCCCCCATGTCCACAGGGAGGCCGGTGGTGGGTGGGGTGTGTGAGAGGTCTCTACTACAACTCCCAACAGGCCCCCATGTCCACAGGGAGGGTGGTGGTGGGTGAGGTGTGTGAGAGGTCACTACTACAACTCCCAACAGGCCCCCATGTCCACAGGGAGGGTGGTGGTGGTGTGTGTTGAGAGGTGGGTGGGGTGTGTGAGAGGTCACTACTACAACTCCCAACAGGCCCCCATGTCCACAGGGAGGGTGATGGTGGGTGGGGTGTGTGAGAGGTCTCTACTACAACTCCCAACAGGCCCCCATGTCCACAGGGAGGGTGGTGGTGGGTGAGGTGTGTGAGAGGTCACTACTACAACTCCCAACAGGCCCCCATGTCCACAGGGAGGGTGGTGGTGGTGTGTGTTGAGAGGTGGGTGGAGTGTGTGAGAGGTCACTACTACAACTCCCAACAGGCCCCCATGTCCACAGGGAGGGTGATGGTGGGTGGGGTGTGTGAGAGGTCACTACTACAACTCCCAACAGGCCCCCATGTCCACAGGGAGGGTGGTGGTGGGTGGGGTATGTGAGAGGTCACTACTACAACTCCGAAAAGGCCCTCATGTCCAAAGGGAGGGTGGTGGTGGGTGGGGTGAGTGAGAGGTCACTACTACAACTCCCAACAGGCCCCCATGTCCACCCCATGTCCACAGGGAGGGTGGTGGTGGGTGGGGTGTGTGAGAGGTCACTACTACAACTCCCAACAGGCCCCCATGTCCACAGGGAGGGTGGTGGTGGGTGGGGTGAGTGAGAGGTCACAACTGCAACTCCCAACAGGCCCCCATGTCCAAAGGGAGGGTGGTGGTGGGTGGGGTGTGTGAGAGGTCACTACTACAACTCACAACAGGCCCCCATGTCCACAGGGAGGGTGGTGGTGGGTGGGGTGAGTGAGAGGTCACTACTACAACTCCCAACAGGCCCCCATGTCCACAGGGAGGGTGGTGGTGGGTGGGGTGTGTGAGAGGTCACTACTACAACTCCCAAAAGGCCCCCATGTCCACGGGGAAGGTGGTGGTGGGTGGGGTGAGTGAGAGGTCACTACTATAACTCCCAACAGGCCCCCATGTCCACAGGGAGAGTGGGGGTGGGTGGGGTGTGTGAGAGGTCCCTACTACAACTCCCAACAGGCACCCATGTCCACAGGGAGGGTGGTGGTGGGTGGGGTGAGTGAGAGGTCAGTGATATGTAATGTTGGAAAAATAAAACATGTCATGTCCACAGTATTGATCATGACAATCTTGTCCCTCAGGTGATCGCAACTTGACTGGCGAAACCAGCATCCGCCCGCAACAGTCGCCTCACTCACAGCCAGGACTCTCTGGGGACGATCCCATAGCCAGCTCCGGTGCGGAGGACGGAGCGGGCCTAAGCACACTCCCAGGGCCATCAGGCTCACAGGACATCCCTTCCTCCACAACCTTGGCCTGTGTCATTCCAGCAACACCTGCCATAGTGAGCTGTACAGCCACCACCACCACCTCCAGCACCACCAGTACCACCACTCCTGCCTGTGCCACCCTGCCTGACCCACCGCACGATGCAGGGCCATCTACATCCCAGCCAAGCAGGGAGAGTGGACGGGAAAGGAGAGAGCTGAGGCCACATCACACAAGCAGGAGTGCCTCTCACCGGCGAGCTGGGGAACGACACCCACCCCATCCTGGTGCAGAAACACAGGAAGCCCTAGCCAGAGTCCAGGCCTCCTATGAGCGTGGGCAGGAACAGGCTGATCATGTCCACCAGGAAACAGTAGAGAACAGTAATCTGTTGTGGTCCATTGACAGCCACATAGGGCAAATAGTGGACCTCATGGGCCAGCTAACAGCACTGTGGAGGGACTGGTTATCCCGCACCACAAAACCCCCCCTCACCCAAGTGCCCAGCCGCCACGGTCACCAACACCACCGCCACCGCCACCTAAGCCCATGGACACGGATGTGGCCTCTGACCAACCTGCCCCCCCAGCTGACTCCGTTCCGGCTCCAAGACGGAGGGGCCGTCCGAGGCTGGAAGTAGGTGAGAGCAGTGGGGATGCTCCATCTACCCGCTCAAAGAGGGGCCGCCAATGACTCTAACCTGCCTGAGCCTGCCATCCACCCGCAAACTATCCTGTCCCACTACGCCAAGTATTGGCACAGGTCTGCTGGACTAGCTGGACATCACCCAATGTGGTGTCACCACGGTCTTTTCACCTACCATGACCTTCAACTCACACTCCCCCACCCAACACTTACTTGTAAATATCCACCAGCATCAATTCACAACCTGTAAATAAATTTCACTTAAACACTCAATGATGTGTTGCCTCCAGGTTTTAATCACATGATTGACTCACAAACAGACGTTACCAGGTGCAGGGATCTATGTCGGTGAGAATCATGCCTCTGTGGGAGTGACCTAGGGAAAAAGAGAGACAACAAACACACGTCAGGAAACTGATTCACACCCATCACAACACACTGCACTGCAACATCCCACAAACCACACTCATCACCAAATCAGTGGATGAGAGGACACACACATGGAGATTTGCATGTACACAAAAAATAACACACACACATGCAAACATGACATACCAGAACAGCCAGCTTATAAACACCACATCCACGCACCACCAGCAAACATACATCACGCATTGTCAACCTGCACAAGAGGTAGTTACTCACATTCAAGGGAAATAGCGATCAATGAGCTGACGGCCCTGGTCCACACCTTCTTCCTCACCACTATCCTCATCAGTCGACATGGGTGGGATGGGAGGCCAAGGAACTTGTTTTTCTTCAGGGTCCAAGATCAGTTCAATGTCATTGCGCAAGGCCAGGTTGTGGAGCATGTAGCAGGCAATCACGATCCTGCATACTTTGCCTGGTGAGTAAGGCAGGGCCCTCCGGTCTTATCCAGGCAGCGAAACCTAGACTTCAGCAGTCCAAAAGTACGTTCCACCACTCTACGTGTCCTTCCATGGGCATCATTGTATCGCATTTCACCAGCTGTTGTTGGATTACGTATGGGACTCAGCAGCCACGGCCTGTTTGGGTACGCAGAGTCGCCTATGTAGGGGGATGACAGACACAAATATCACAACCAGAATTGGTGGGTACCCCATGCCACACAGAAAACAAAACTGTCCCCACACCATACTCACCAACAAGCCACACACATTCTGGACGCAGATTTGCCATCAGTTGGAGGACAATGCTGCTCCGCATGATGTGGGAGTCATGTGCGGAGCCTGGAAATCTTGCACACACATGGGATATGATGTTGTCGGCCAGGCACACCACCTGCACGTTGAGCGAATGAAAGTGCTTCCGATTCCTATATACCGGCGCATGTGCCCGTGGTGGAATGAGACCGATATGGGTGCCATCAATGGAACCCACTACGTGTGGTATCTGGCCCAGTGCATAGAAGTCTGCTTTGACTGCTGACAACTCTGCCGGCCGTGGAAAATGGATGTATTCATCCTTGTAAATCATCATGGCTTTGAGAACATCCCGCAGTACCATGCTGAACATGGACTGTGACATCCCCCCGGCATGTCCAACTGTGTACTGAAAGGTGCCAGTTGCAAAAAAGTGTAGTGCCGCCATCACCTTTGCTGTGGGTGTAATGGAACTAGGATATGTTCTTCGTGGCTGCAGATGAGGAGACAATTGGACTACAAGCTCCAGCAATCTACGTCGATCAAGCCGGAATTTCCTGATCACCTCCTCGTCAACCATATCCTCCAGCACAGTGTATAGGAGATGCACATTTGGAACCCTCCTGTGTGGGAGTAGATGTAGTAGATGTCAATTTACCAACAACGCATAGCTGTGCAACTCAATCACATGTAGGCCAACACTAGCAAAATGAGAAATGTTGTCGACAATTATCATATGTGTGACATCTCTGAAATTACCTACAATACGGAGTAGCATAGAAACAATGTGCAACCACTAACAACATGATGTGTGTTAACATGTACAATGTAACTTACTCACATGTCAAAATAACTGCCAACAAGACATGCCTAAGGACCCAAATGTGGACAAGCCTCATCACAGACACACATGCACGTGCACACACAATAGGATAATGCTACACACACTTCATGTCATCATGCACCAATGACCACACCTACAATGGTGAGCATCCTCACATGACATGCAGGTCACACAAGAGGTAACACACATATGCATACACAGAATGCATGTTTACCCCCACCATTGTTACTTGCATGCACAAACCACACACTGACAACAGATTCTGAATGTGGCCAGACAGCCTTGATGTACTGTGTAGATGTGAAGAAGTTGAAACGTGTGTACGGAAATACAAGTTATCAACACGTCGACATGCACATATGTAGCAAATTGGGTGCACATCAATGGGCATAGTATGAACACACATGATATAGTGCATGACATATGCTGTTTCGTCATCGCGGTCACAACCCTCATAACGCATGTGCGGACTACCACGACGGTGCAGCATTTGCAAATATACAATCAGTGGCGCCGCCATGGCGGTGCACGGCTTCCGCTATTTTCGGCTGGGCATACGCGCCCCGCGTTACCTCTTCCCATTGGCTGCATGTGCACGGACCGTCACGGTCACACATCGGCAACCGCATGTGTGCGCTTCCGGGACCGATGCTTCTTTTGCAACAATGTTCAATCAGTGGCGCCACCATGGCGGTGCATGCATTCCGCGGGGAAGGTGCAGGCCAACACATCCTTGTGATGATGAAATTCGAAATGGCAGTTCATGACCGCCCTTACACACACGCAGACTGACACAGAAGAGGGCAGCCCCGGAGAGGGGGACAGGACCGCCCCTGAGGACTCGCATGTCGAGACACCATCGTCCTCATCTTCCGACAGTGTTGGTGAGTCAGCACTGTTGTCACAGACAGGGAGTGGGCAATCAACACCTTCGGTCGGGACACAGCACACAGGGCCCACACTGCCGCCAACTGCACCAAGTACTGCTCGTGCACGCAGAAGTAGGGGGAGCAGAGTGGCCTTCGGTGCAGACACTGCTGCCCCTGCCCCAGTGACACAAAGTGCACTTTGTGCTGAGGCTGTTGATCTGCTGCGGCAGCTGTGTGTGGGGCAGACCAACATGATCAATGCATTCCAAGACCACAATAGGAAGTTGGGGCAGGTGGTGGCATTCATGGAAGGGATGCATGGCGATGTTGCTGGTCTACACAGAACAGTTCAGTCATTGGCAAACACTGTGTCTTCTGCCATTGTACAGTCGCATAGACAGGGTGCTACTTCTGTTCCCCCATCTTCACCACTTGATGTCTCAGGGGGGAGTGAATATTCTGACCAGGACTCTTTTACAGGTTATTGCACTAGAAGCAGCCACAGGCAGAACGGCAGGGCATGGGGGGCACAGACACCATCCCCTAGGACAGGAAAATCTGTTACCAAAGACGATGTGAGATACACTGGAGTTCACACACAGGATCCCCAAGTGGTGTTGGGGGAAATGGCTTCACATGCTACACAGGCATCCCACACAAAAGATACTCCCAAGGCAAGGGAAACTCCCAAGTCCAGGGACACTCCCTTGGACAAGGACACTACAAAGACAAAGGCACCTCAAAAGATCAGGGACTCTCCCAAGGAAAAGGACACTAATAAGGAAGGGGCGACTCCCAAGAGCAGGGACAAGGACACTACAAAGACAAAGCCCCCACAAAAGAGCAGGGACACTCCCAAGGACAAGGACACTACTAAGGAAGGGGCGACTCCCAAAAGCAGGGACAAGGACACTACAAAGGCAAAGGCACATCAAAAGAGCAGGGACACTCCCAAGGACAAGGACACTACTAAGGAAGGGGCGACTCCCAAAAGCAGGGACAAGGACACTACAAAGGCAAAGGCACCTCAAAAGAGCAGGGACAAAACTAAGGAAGGGGCGACTCCCAAGAGCAGGGACACTCCCAGGGATAGGCACACTACAGAGGAAGGGGCATCTCCCAAGAGCAGGGACACACCCAGGGACAAGGCATCTTCTAGAGACAGGTACACTACAAAGGACATGTCTGCAGCCAGGGACATGGCACCGTCCAGGGAACAGGGAAAGTCCAGAGACAAAACTCCTCCTACAGCCAAGGCACATCCAAGGGACACTGCTTCTCCCATAGACACTAGCTTCATCAAGGACAGACATACATCACCCCTGGCTGCACTGAGGCTGATGTTGTTGAAGGAACGGAAAACAGATGTCTCCGTGGCGGAGTTCCCCCATACCTCCACTCCCATCCAGGCCCGTCAGAAGCAGAGGAAGGAGTACCCTGTTGTTGTATCCCCCATTACACATGATGCAGAGGCAAGAAGGCAGGCACACAGCTAATGACAAGCAGGGTCCAGCACGTCCCCAGAGAGCAGACCCCCAGCAGCAGATGCTCCACCTTTGGTGGGTGATATTTCATTTGAGTCCACACCACTTGCCAGTCCTGTCATGTCCAGGGTACCCTCACATATCCCTAAGAAACGTAGACACACACCATTGACACCTGACCACCCCAATGTCGCTCCAGTACAGCTATCCCCAGCTCCTAGAGCCACCCTGCCTCCTGGCCCATACAGCCCTGTGGCTCATCATTTCAGTGTTCCCAGTGGCGCATCAGAGGTTCACTCTCAGTTGTCAGATAGTGGCACTGTGTCGGTTGTTTGCTGTCATGCATCATGCATGGCACTGTCTCAGTTGTGCCCTCTCCTGTTTCTGGTGCTGGCAGTGTGTCTGGGTCTATGGCTCATGTGTCAGTAACTGGAGCTGTAGCTGTGTCTCAGACTCCTATGTCTGGAGCTGGCAATGTGTCTGGGTCTATGGCTTATGTGTCAGTCACTAGAGCTGTGGCTGTGTGTCACACTCCACGTTCTGGTGCTGGCAGTGCGTCTGGGTCTATGGCTCATGTGTCAGTCACTAGAGATGTGGCTGTGTGTCACACTCCACGTTCTGGTGCTGGTGTGTGTCTGGGTCTATGGCTCATGTGTCAGTCACTAGGGCTGTGGCTGTGTCTCACACTCCTATGTCTGGTGCTGGCAGTGTGTTTGGGTCGATGGCTCATGTGTCAGTCACTAGAGCTGTGGCTGTTTCTCACACTCCTGTTTCGGGTGCTGGCAATGTGTCTGGGTCTGTGGCTCATGTGTCAGTCACTACATCTGTGGCTGTGTGTCACACTCCTGGTTCTGGTGCTGGCAGTGTGTTTGGGTCTATGGCTCATGTGTCAGTCACTAGGGCTGTGGCTGTGTCTCACACTCCTATGTCAGGTGCTGGCAGTGTGTCTGGGTCGATGGCTCATGTGTCAGTCACTAGAGCTGTGGCTGTGTCTCACACTCCAATTTCTGGTGCTACCAGTGTGTCAGAGGCAAGTAGTTCAGGCAGTCCACCAGCTCTGTGATGTGAGGTGTATTTACCTTCACTCACATGTAATTTGACTTGGTGTGTAGATTGTCCATTGTAACCAGACTTGCATTGTTGTTGTCCTTGGGACGGGTACCTTGAACCACGTACTTGTGCTGCCTCTGATGTACCTGCTCTGTTGGCCACAATGCCCTGTTGCTGTTCTGATACTGCAGTCTGCCCTCATGTGCTGCCTCTGATGTACCTGTTCGATGCCATGGACTGTTGATGCACTTAGCCCCTCTCATGTGCTGCCTCTGATGTACCTGTTCAGTGCAATGGACTGTTGATGCATTTAGCCCCTCTCATGTGCTGCCTCTGATGTACCTGTTCGATGCCATGGACTGTTGATGCACTTAGCCCCTCTCATGTGCTGCCTCTGATGTACCTGTTCGGTGCCATGGACTGTTGATGCACTTAGCCCCTCTCATGTGCTGCCTCTAAGCATGGGCGAATTTTGCGAATCTCGCGTTCGCGAATTTTGCGGATTTGCGAACTCGCAATCTGCAAAATCCGCGAATTCCCGCGAATTTGCGGATTTTTTTTTTTTGTGTTCGCGCGTGTTTCTGCCAGTTTGCGAGGGTTTTTACAATTTCGCAATTTGCGAACTTACCTGTCGGGTCGCAAGTTTTGCGAACTTGTTGTTTCTACGTGTCCAGCCTGTTTGGGACACTCTTCTTCATCACTGCCACTCTCTGTCACCACTGCCACTCTCTGACTACTCATGCCACCCTCTGGCCCACCCATGCCACCCTCTGTTTCATCACCACACCCTCTGGTTGTCCAGTGTACATTATTTTCGGCAAAGCAAAGCACACCTTCCCTGCCTCAAGTGACCTGAATTAATTTGGGGCTGATTAATGTGTCACAGAATATTTTTTTAGCTGGCACCTGCTTCCTTAGTGCTTCCTGATTAGTGATCTTTTGCACTTGCTAAGTGCTTTCATTGTTGCAAAATTAGTTACAACACCTGCCCTGCCCCAACTGACAATAATGAATTAGGGGCTGATTAATGGATTTTAACTTCCAGCCTGGCTCCTGCTTGTCTCCCTTAGCTGTAATTCAGGACCTTTGTGGCATATGTGTAACTATTCTGAGGTTCAGAGCAGGGTCACATAATAGTTGCAACTGGCAACTGAACTCTGGAGGGGCCCCTCAGGAAGCACTACAGGAAATGGCTACTAATGATGAGCCTGAACTTTTGAACCTGGTAAGTAGTTTCAGTTTTGCTAAGATCGTATTTCTGCAATTTAGCACTTACTCGCGGGGTGCGAAGTTGTACTGGCAAGCCGCGAACTCACGCGAACAGTGCGAGCAAGCCATAAAATCCGCTGCTTGCGGATTTGCGGATTTTGCGGGAGATTCGCGGATCTCGCGGATTGCGAATTTACCGAAAATCCGCAAAATCCGCGAGCGAAACGGATTTTCCGCCCATGCTTAGCTGCCTCTGATGTCCCTGCTCTGTTGGCCACAATGCCCTGTTGCTGTTCTGATACTGCAGTCTGCCCTCACCTGATCTGTTGTACCCAGTGCCCATGCTCTTGCATACTCAGTGATTATACCCCTATTATGTTTAATAAAGCAAGTCAATCATGTGTAGTGGTTTGTCGTTGTCATTCCTGCTTGTGTACTCCAATTGTGGATATCTTTTTGCGATCTAATGTGGTTTCTTAAACATGACACTCCCCCTCCCAACGTCACGGCCCTGCCAGGTACTCCCCTTCAGACAGCAAAAGGTGTGTTGCGTACCTGCGTTGACCAAGAACCTCCTGAGGCGGAAAGCCGGGAGTCATGATAGCCGAATTTTAATGCTTTTGACTTGTGAAATTCTGTGTTTTTAGAAACTTGCACTGATCCCCTGGCACTTACTTTGAGCCTTCCCCGAGCAGCAGATTGAACGCTGTTACGGGTAGAACCCTTCTTCCTGCCGCCATTACCTGCTTGCGAGGAGCCACAAGACACGCCCACCTCTGTTGGCCACGCCCCCCTCCAACGCCCAGAGCAGCTACCATAAATCATGTGTCTCTGCCGGAAGCGCAGCGGATGAGCTCAGCGGGCGCAACGATTGCGCGCCGAAGGCGCGCTTAAGGCAAGCTCGTCTGCGCTCGTCCGCGCCAGGCAGAGCTCAGAGCCAGACCCTATAGATAACACCATCTACCCCACGCGCAGATACTCAAGGGATGCACTAATACATCTTAATAAAGAGTTAAAAGACCCCTATCTACACTCTGTATCTGGGGAACATCCCCATAACTGATGCTCCTACTGCCCGTATAAATTTACACTCACCATGCCTGAAAACCCATCCCCCATCCCAATGCACATGGCTCTGATCAACTGTAGATCCCTTCCCAAGCACTCATTAGAAGTCTACCAATTGCTGGAAAACCATGAACTTGACGCTCTCTTCCTAACGGAAACCTGGCTAGGACCGGACTCTGATCCCGACATTGTAAATTCCCTACCCCCGGGCTTCCTAATTTATCACATGGACCGCTCCAAAGGGAAAGGTGGGCGTGTCGCCATAATCTACAAAGACCATCTTTCCTGCCGACTGCAAGGCAGTCCCCTTTTAGACTGTGAAAATGTCTTGTTCTCAATTCAAGTTTCCCCATGTAAATCCATGTCGGGCTTTCTCATCTATCGCCCTCCAGGACCCCTAGGCCAGTTTTGTGAATCTCTTATGGAACACACTTATACACTGGCCGCCACGCATTCCACCTGTATGATCCTAGGTGACCTGAATATCCATTTGGATAAAAAGGAAGCCAAACCAGCCGCTGACCTAATAGCAGACCTCAAAATCCTCCAATTAAAGTTACTAAGTCGACTACCTACCCACTCACTGGGACATTTGCTGGACCCGATATTCTCCAATATTAACGATCTTACTGTCCTGAACCCTATTCCGGTACCTTGGACTGACCATTTCTTAGTCCCACTAAATTGGCAGCTAACTCCTACTACACGTCCCACTACCCCACCCAACAAGCCCACGCGCTCCTGGTCCAAATTAGATCCAGAAAAATGGAAACTTCACCTAGAGCGCTCCCCTCCTAAACTTGATGCCAACCCCATTCACGCGGACGCAGAATTTTCGACTTGGATAGGAGATACACTGGATAAAACACTTCCAAAAAAACTCTCCAGTAAACCACGGGGTAAAGCTACCTCCCCTTGGTTTACCCAGGAAATGCGGCTTCTAAAGAAAGCTTGCAAGAGATCAGAAGGAGACTGGAGAAAAAATTTCGATCCCACAAAAAAATTGAATATAAAAAAATCCTTCTTAACTACAAAAAGCACTTAAAGCCGCTCAAGTCAATTACTTTGAGGAGAAAATCAGATCATCTACTAACTCATCCCGGGAAACGTTTCAAATAGCCAAGAAACTTCTCAAAGTGCCGGAGCCCCCCCCCCCTAGTAGAGCCGTCAGTTATCCGTTGCAATGAACTTGCAGAATTCTTTAATCTGAAGATAACAAACATCATCAACTCCCTCCCGCCGCCAACTTCGGACGCTCCCTCTGTTGTCGACCAGTCCTGTCACACACACCATGCAACAGCATGTCAATTGTCACACTTCACTCCCCTGACTATGGACACTATCCTTCCGATACTCAACTCTATCAGAAGCGGTTGCCCTACTGATCCAGCACCACTCAACATCCTTAAATTAGTTGGGCCTACCATTCTCCCGTACCTGACTAAACTGATCAACAGCTCACTCACCCTCGGCATCGTTCCCCCTAGCTGGAAAAAAGCTCTTCTCATATCTTTCCACCCCCTTCCTCTGTAAATAATCTCTAATCTGAAGATATTTTAAATAACGCTCTAAGTGGAAGATCACATTTCATTCTCAATTCATCGTACGCTATTATACCACATGTTGAGTAAAAACAGCCTATTTGCTTCATTCCAGCCTTTATCCACTTCTTAAAGTAAAGTTTATTTAAAATATCTGGCAGGTTCTTATTGCACCACATGGGGATAGAAATATTCAGCCTCTCCAACTCTAGTAGATGTTGTATAGAAGTCCAAACTTTAAAAGCAGTGAGCAGCGTCTTAAAATGTATACTTTTGTACTAACCATAATCCATCTGGTACCTTAAACACTCCCAGGCTTCAGGGCCAACCAATAATTTTAACTGGGTGGGGTACCTTGGCCTCCCACTGATAGGATCTTCCCTCAAGAGTATTATATAGTGTACCAATGAGGCTGCCCTGCAATATATCTTAAGGTTAGGAAGGGCCAATCCACCAGGTTCCCTGGGTGATGAAAGAAATGTGTATGATCTTCTTGGTCTCAAATGGGCCCAGATACATTGTGTGAATATGCTTTCAAATTTCCTCAACCAAAAATTCAGAAAAGCAAGGGAGATTGCTCTCAGAAAATACAGTATTTAGGAAGAAATACCATTGTAATTAAATTGCTTTGGCCAATCAGTGTTAAATGTAAATTATACACCCATTTCAGCGCCTTTTTGGTCTCTTCTGCACATGGCCCCAAGTTTTCATTTACCACCTCATCAAGATCAGAGCTTAACGTAACCCCCTAAGTATATTGCTTTTTTTACTACCCTGAAATCAACAAAGGATGTAAATTCATTAGTGACAATCTGTGTCTTATCCTTGTTCAGGGCATATCCTGATAATGCACCATATCTCCGAGCTTCTTCTTCTGTTACCCCAATAGCCTATTCACGATGGGAGATGACTAAAGGTATATCATCGGCATAAGCCAACACCTTCCTCTCATACTCATACAAAACTATGGGGGAAATCCAGAGCCAATTCCAAATGCTTTAAAAAAGGGTTGATGTGCAATGCAAAAAGGAGCTGTGAGCAGGGACACCCTTGCTGCATCCCTCTTGTGAATTTGAAGGGCTCCGTCATCTCCTCATTTATAAAAACACTAGCCACAGGATCATTGTACAGAGCTTTAAATGTCCCAATAAAGTTAGACCCTATCCTTTTCCTTTGCATCGTAGTCCAAAGAAACTGCCAGGACACCCTACTGAATGCTTTTTCAGCATCAAGCAAAAGTGCCGCCATAGTTTCTCCTTACAATTTCTGGCATCAAACAAGGTAATGATCCTTCTAATATGATCTATTGTACATCTGTGGGGCTGAAGCTATGCTGCACCATGGATACAATCCTATGAATAAGCTGTGATGAGTGAGAGGCTAAAGCTTTTGAATATATTTTTACATTCCCATTAATTAATGTTATTGGACTGTAGGAACCAAGCTCCTGTGCAGGGTCGTTTTTCTTCATAAAGACTATGATCTTTGCTACAGCCCAGGAATTGGGCTGAACTGCTCCTTCCAATATCTGTAGAAACAGAGCTATCATGACTTCTTTTAACTGATCCTCAAATATCTTAAAAAAATCTGTGGGGATTAAGTTGGGACCGGGTGCTTTCTGTCTAGGTAGTTTTCGCATTGCTTTCAAGAACTCATCCCAGATCAGTGGGTAGTCTAATTGCTCCCTCTCATCCTGCATCAACATCACCATCACAGAGGATTCCAGATACTTAAGTATTAGGTGCTCACATTGACCCTTCAAATCTTACGATTCTTTTGTATATAGAGCTTGATAGAATTTATAATAGGCTGCATGGATTTTACCTAATTTGTGTACCAGCGCCAAGAAGGGATCTCTCACCATGTTGATTTCACTGCATATAAGTTCCTGCTTAGTTCTTACTGCTAGTAAGTGACCCACCTTTACGCTACACTTATACATCTTCTCTAGAAAAAATGCAGATTTTTCAATTGTCTTCTTCAGTAACCTTCCCCCAGTTACTGCTTTAGCTAGAGCCACTTCAGCCAGGGCTTCCTCTACTCCTTTCATCTGCTGCAAGGCGGTGACTAAGTTTTCTTCTGCCCGAGTCAAATTTTATTGATTAAGCCGCAGACAATCCCTTTCCTTTTTCCAATCAAGAATTGGATTGTTTCTTCCCGGATGCCTGCCTTTAGTGCGCCAGCCATATTGTGGTTTGCCACTGCAGAAGCCCCCTGCTTGAACCCATGGAAAGAGCTTAATACTGATTGCCCACACACAGATCTCTGCAGAATATTATGGAGTTTCTCAGTAACTCTGCGGAATTCCAAGGAGTGAAACTCCACGAGCTCCACCTAGTATAAGGAACTAATATTTTTGTATTTCATTTTTGACACTGTATTTTTGTGATCAATATGTCAGTGATCCCTGGGATCCTTCAACATCTTAATTTCTGGCATATTGCTTGCCAGTTATTCAAACATACTAAATGACCTATGTGATTACTCACAAAAAGTCGGCAAATAGAAATGTATGTATTTCTTGTGCCTCTAAGAAGAGTATCTAGGAAAATGTCAGCTTCATCATCAGTTCCAAATGATTACACTAAATTATTGTTAATCATCATTTAATGAGAGCTGAGAGCTCTCACTGATTGGTGCTTAGAAAGTTAAATTCCTCAACACTCTTTCTCAGCTACTTTGCATGGATTGGGAGATATCAAATTGACTCACAAAAGAGAGCCATCAGCATGGATAATCGTTTAATGCTTTAACTAGAATTTTTTCCTTTAGTGAACAACTGAGACTATACACTTGAATTTCCAGGAGATTTTTTTTTATTTGGGTTTTTATCAAAATAGATTTCTATGTACCCACTGTTATTTCACTACACATATACTTATGCATCATGTTCAAGACGTTTCTTGAGTGGAGGATAGCAACACATTTCTTGATCTCTTTGGCCTCTTTTACCCCGAGGATATTAGAAATGGAAACCCTACTATGTTCTGGTCTATTCATGCATGCTGTGAGCCCTCAAATTGTAAATATTTGGAGAATTAAGTCTAGTTATAGCCTGAGCATTCCATACAATGTGTTAATTTCACTTGGACTCCCAGCTACCCTCTGGAGTTTAGTGATTTAATGTGCGCGCACTGAGAATACCACACCATTCCAAGATGGCCACCATACACAGTTCTTGTCACCCGAAGTATTTATGGTGTAACAGTTTCTAACATTACCGGCAGCATATTGTTGTGCATTCACACATGTGACGTAATATCCTCAACTTCACGAAATTGCCGTATACAATAACATTTTTTTCGCACAAACGTAGTTTGTCACCAACACGTCCTTCACCATGTTCGACTTCCAGGTTATCTCTATAGAAACGCACAACAGAACACCGTGCACATGCATTGCGTCTTACGGATAGTTTTTACCGTGAACAGACTGATTTCATTCAATCCGATTACCCTGTAAGACCTCTGGCCTTGAACACAACATTTTTAGATACGAACGTTAGTACGCTTATATAACGCATGCACCATAGATAATTTAACCACGGCGAGCACCATTCACCCTTTTACGCCGACCGCGAATAGTCTTTTTTTTAAAAAACAGGTTACTGGCACAAGCACATTTTTTAACGCCACCGCACATTTTAATTGCACTTATAACATTGATCTCCAGCAATATGAATTGCAGGACACCAGATTTTCGGTATTCACCCAACAGTACCATTTATTTTTTAATTGAAAACTACTCACTCGGACTAACCTCACTTTTTTGAGCACCACGTCAGAACAGTCGACTGTTCATATCTAAGTCTCGTTAACCCCTACCCCGAGGCATGAATAAGCCATACAGCCACACGTTTTCATCGGTAACCGTGCATGAACACTCCACACATATATTTAGTTACTCTCAATTAAGGATTTACAGGCCTACTTCCTGATGTTTGATGTTTGGGGGTTTTTATATAGCGCACGCACACTCCAGGGAGCATCTTGGCGCTTCCTGATCTTTGACACACTTCTACTTTTTACGTTTATTACAGATCACATGCATTTCCCCTGATGAAGTGCCCCGGCACGAAATGCATAGGGATTTGATGTACATACTTTAACACATGTCTGGATTGTATATACCACAACGAGGATGAGATACTTATCATGATGCAATAAGATGAAATTATTGAGCTGTGACACATCAGCGAAAAAGATGAAATACTTGTGAAAGACGAATAAACAAGTTAGATCAGATTCATGTGAATTCACTTTTTGGATACCTCAAACTTAAACATTGAAGATTTTCCATTCTCCAAAAGGAGTGCAGCTGGGCCCACTGTTAAGTTTAGCAGTGTACACACAGTTCATTACTTACAACTCCCCCAGGTCACAGGGAACAACCCAACAGCACCCAAGCATTAATACCGCTAGAAGACACAGGTGAACAATTTTAAAAGGATTAACTTTAGAGTGCCACACAACCCAAGAGTTTGATATGTTTTCTGCCCCACCATGGGGACAGATCTGCCCATTTTTTTGGCCTCTCTGCCCCCAGGTGGGAGGGGACAGAAATCCCAACTAGGCAGCAGGGATCTATTTCTTCTGCAAGGAGGCACATTTTTGCCTGCTGTTTTCTGCCCCTCCTGGGGACAGATAGGCCTGGCAGAAAACCCCAGAGTGTGGATAATCATAAACCATAAAAAGCACTGTGAGATCTTATTATATAGCATAAAGGCTTGGCTGAAGAAACACCCCTCAATTCAATTCATAATTTAGTAGCAGATTAAAAGTACAATAGTGCAAAATATGCAATGGATACAATGCTAACAGGGCTGCTGACCACACACACTTAATTTTAGTTTTGTACTTTAATTATGTAGCATCAATTTAATCCCATAAAGTGCTGGTGCAATTTCAGTTTCTGAATTTTCAGCCCAATTGGCTGGGCAATTCCAAAATATTGTCCCCTTCTTCCTGGCCCTATGTCCCTTTTACGTGTATATGGCTTTCTCATATTATATGTCACCAATAGTTGGGCTAGCCATTGTTGAAACGAGGGAGGAACAGGGTCCAGCCAAGCTGAAGCAATGCACAATCTATACACAGCCATTGCTATTCTTTACAGTGCACCTCCATCCTCTGCCCTCAGATTATTTATGCCCAATAGTATTAGCTGGGGGGAGTTACATCAATGTGCAGTTGTAATTTCCTTTTTAAAAATGTATTAATCTCTTTAATTAACAACCCAAGCGCTTTCCATGTAGCGAACATGTGAACTAAGTCTGTTGTATATAGCGCACAGCCTGGGCAATACATTCCTTTCCCTCACCCCATTTAGCTCTCCGATATAGGGTGTAAAATAGCTCAAAGCAGGTTTTATCATACTGTGTTTGAAGATTGGCAGGCATTAAAGCCAATTGGGTGTTTATATAAGCACTTTGAAATGCTGCATCAGTAATATCTAGTTTCATTGACACTTAGTAAAGCACTTTTCTAAGTCGTCTTTCGTGTATTCGTTAAGCAACCTGTACAGGCTCCCAATACATGGAGGGGTAGGCTGTGTTATTTTGTACACAAGATTGCTCTTCTCATATCTTTCCACCCTCTTCCTCTGTAAATAATCTCTAATCTGAAGATATTTTAAATAACGCTCTATGTGGAAGATCAAATTTCATTCTCAATTCATCGTATGCTATTATACCACAGGTTGAGTAAAAGCAGCCTATTTGCTTCATTCCAGCCTTTATCCACTTCTTAAAGTAAAGGTTATTTAAAATATCTGGCAGGTTCATATTGCACCACATGGGGATAGAAATATTCAGCCTCTCCAACTCTAGTAGATGTTGTATAGAAGTCCAAACTTTAAAAGTAGTGAGCAGCGTCTTAAAATGTATACTTTTGTACTAACCATAATCCATCTGGTACCTTAAACATTCCCAGGCTTCAGGGCCAACCAATAATTTTAACTGGGTGGGGTACCTTGGCCTCCCACTGATAGGATCTTCCCTCAAGAGTACGATATAGTGTTCCAATGAGGCTGCCCACCAATATATCTTAAGGGTAGGAAGGGCCAATCCACCAGGTTCCCTGGGTAATGAAAGAAATGTGTACGATCTTCTTGGTCTCAAATGAGCCCAGATAAATTGTGTGAATATGCTTTCAAATTTCCTCAACCAAAAATTCAGAAAAGCAAGGGAGATTGCTCTCAGAAAATACAGTATTTAGGAAGAAATACCATTGTAATTAAATTGCTTTGGCCAATCAGTGTTAAATGTAAATTATCCACCCATTTCAGCGACTTTTTGGTTTCTTCTGCACATGGCCCCAAGTTTTCATTTACCACCTCATCAAGATCAGAGCTTAACGTAACCCCCTAAGCATATTGTTTTTTTTACTACCCTGAAATCAACAAAGGATGTAAATTCATTAGTGACAATCTGTGTCTTATCCTTGTTCAGGGCATATCCTGATAATACACCATATCTCCGAGCTTCTTCTCTGTTACCCCAATAGCCTATTCAGGATGGGAGATGACTAAACTATATCGTCGGCATAAGCCAACACCTTGCTCTCATACTCATACAGAACTATGGGGGAAATTCAGAGCCAATTCCAAATGCTTTTAAAAAGGGTTGATGTACAATGCAAAAAGGAGCGGTGAGCAGGGACACCCTTGTTGCATCCCTCTTGTGATTTTGAAGGGCTCCGTTATCTCCTCATTTATAAAAACACTAGCCACAGGATCCTTGTACAGGGCTTTAACCGCCCCAATAAAGTTAGACTCTATCCTTTTCCTTTGCATCGTAGTCCAAAGAAATAGCCTGGAGACCCTACTGAATGCTTTTTCAGCATCAAGCAAAAGTGCTGCCATAGTTTCGCCTTACAATTTCTGGCATCAAACAAGGTAATGATCCTTCTAATATGATCTACTGTACATCTGTGGGGCTGAAGCTATGTTGTGCCATGGATACAATCCTATGAATAAGCTGTGATAAGGGAGGGGCTAAAGCTTTTGAATATATTTTCACATTCCCATTAATTAATGTTATTGGACTGTAGGAACCAAGCTCCTGTGCAGGGTCTTTTTTCTTCGCAAAGACTATGATCTTTGCTACAGCCCAGGAATTGGGCGGAACTGCTCCTTCCAATATCTGTAGAAACAAGGCTGTCATTACTTCTTTTAACTGATCCTCAAATATCTTAAAAAAATCTGTGGGGATTAAGTCGGGACCGGGTGCTTTCTGTCTAGGTAGTTTTCGAATTGCTTTCAAGAACTCATCCCAGATCAGCGGGTAGTCTAATTGCTCCATCTCATCCTGCATCAATATCACCATCACAGAGGATTCCAAATACTTAAGTATTAGGTGCTCACATTGACCCTCCAGATCTTACGATTCTTTTGTATATAGAGCTCGATAGAATTTATAAAAGGCTGCATGGATTTTACCTGATTTGTGTACTAGCCCCAATAAGGGATCTCTCACCATGTTGATTTAACTGCATATATGTTCCTGCTTAGCTCTTACTGCTAGTAACTGACCCATCTTTATGCTACACTCATACATCTTCTCTAGAAAAAATGCAGATTTTTCAATTGTCTTCTTCAGTAACCTTCCCCCAGTTATTGGGGGAAGGTTACTGAAGAAGACAATTTAGCTAGAGCCACTTCAGCCAGGGCTTCCTCTACTCCTTTCGTCTTCTGCAAGGCGGTGACTAAGTTTTCTTCTGCCCGAGTCACATTTTATTGATTAAGCCGCAGACAATCCCTTTCCTTTTTCCTTTTTTCAATCAAGAATTGGATTGTTTCTTCCCGGATGCCTACCTTTAGAGTGTCCCAAACTATACCCAGCAAGGCCGTTCCCAGGTTCCTCTGCAAAAATTGTAGAATACACTCATTCATTTGTCCTATATAGGCCTCGTCCAGTAATAGTGCCCTTTAAAATGCCCAGGAGGGAGCTCTCTCAACAGGACCCCGCCCACCCAATTCTAATACTAATGGACTATGATCCGATAAAAAACCTAGAAAAAATTCCATTGTGCTCTCATAAATAACCATATAACAGAAAAAGAATGTGGTGAAGAGTAAAAGGTAAACCTGTGTTTCAAAGGTCTGTTTTTGGCCCGTGCATCGCACAGTCAATGTATCTGGCATAAGTTAAGTAATGCTGTAACACTTTGGGCTTCCTCCTGTGTTTTTTTGCCCTAGCCCGCAATCGCATGTCACATTGATGTTTAGGTCTCCACATAAAATGAAAGGGAGCGCCCAATGCGCTAATTCATTAGACACCCACTCGAATAAGGAAGGATCATCTACGTTGCTATCATACAATGAGCATACAGTACAAATGGGGATCCCTGGTGCTCTGCAGCAAGGTATAACCCATCACCCTAGTACATCCACCTGGACTTGAGTAATTTGTATTGACTTGTTACGGATTAGAATCGCTGCCCCGCTTGTGCGAGTCCCTTGGTTTATTGCCCCCACTGTGCTATAACCAAGATTCGTTAAGAGCCCTTTCTGTGTATCCTCTAAGTGAGTTTCTTGCAGGCAGACAATGTCTGCCTAAAGTAGTTGCATTTCCTTGTGACACCATTTGTCTTTTCTTAAAATCAATTAAGCCACAGATATTTACTGTAGCTATCTGTAATCTCCCCATCTTTGCAGTCTCATTAACCCAAATCATGAGTTGTCTCCACTGCATACGTAAACACACCAAAACAAACCAACAAAAAATGAACCCCCCAGAAACCATTGCCTTCCTCTGTCCCTCCACACC
Source organism: Lissotriton vulgaris (assembly GCF_964263255.1). Classification (NCBI taxonomy): domain Eukaryota; kingdom Metazoa; phylum Chordata; class Amphibia; order Caudata; family Salamandridae; genus Lissotriton; species Lissotriton vulgaris. The sequence continues at coordinate 1,464,412,218 of NC_141689.1, read as the reverse complement.
CCTTCTATGTGAACCACCATGCCCCGCTCCCTGCCCACCCCCTACCCCACAAACAAGCAGGCAATTAGGCATGACCTGAACGAAGAGCGATTAACACACTACTCCAACGTCTCCCTCTTCCCATTGCTGGAACACAATCTGCATCCGATTGCCCAATCCCAAAAATCATTATTGCAACTAGAGGTACGTAACAAGCCAGCAATCCATTAATTTGAGTGGGTCTCTCCCTTCATCCTTGCTCTTAATTTCCTCTAGATACTCCTGTGCTTGAATCTCTGAGGTAAAATTGCGTATGGTTCCTATGAACTTGATTTTGAGTCTGGCTGGATTCTGGAGGAAGGCCTCTATTTTCTTAAAAGAAGGGAACAATTGCCATAGGTGCCAGCCTATTTATACTGCTGTGTGAGCAAAATCAGGTTTGACAAAAAAATTAAACACCATTACAGGACTTCGGGTCATTAGGGCGGGCTTGATAATAAACAAGTTGACTCAGTAGATAATTTTGAAAAATACCAGCAAAGCTCTGGGTCTTTCCTTCATATCTTGCAGGTGTTTTTTCAAAGTTAATGGAAATCAGTGAGCTCGTTGTATTTCAGAGTCCCAGTCCCAGTTTAATTGGTCCGGGAATGCACATTTCAGTAGATACACCATATAGGCTCCGGGGTTGCTACATTCCAGTCCTTCCAGAATCCCTAAAAAGTGCAAGTTGTTTCTTCGCTGGCCATTTTCTTGATCTTCAAACTTGAACATAATGTCGGACATAGACGCATCTTGATCAGTACTTTTTGACTTCAGGGATTCAACCTCAGCTTCTAGTACCTCCGTCCATGTTTCCGCTTGTGCATTTTTAGCAGTGACTCTTGCTCTACGTCCATCGTCCTAGCTTCTTCTTGCATTTGGTTAATGGACATAAATATAGCCATCTCTGAGAGTTCTTTAAGCTGTATATCCATATTTGAGCCTTCTTCAACACCAGCTTACTGAGGCATTATCTGGTTATCTGAATAGTTCCATTTTAACTGTTGACCGGCACTCCCCTTCTGGCTTTCTTTCCTCTTTTTCTTTTTAGAGGACTTCTTCCTTTGTGTGAATTGAATATCTTCAATTTCTGAGCTGCTGCTTTAATCTGAGAGAGCCCCACTGCTTGAGGGCGTGTTTCCCTGCCCAGCAGAGTCTGAGTTGTGTCTTAAAGAGAAAAGCATCTCTCCTCGCAGATCGTGCAAAAGGGCCCCCTTGCGCTGCTGTATAAAGCTAGAAGACCCTGCACTTAGAGGCGCTGCGAGTCCCCCAGGCCTCCTTTCATCTTACAAGCTTCCTTGCTATCTGCTCCTTGTGCCACAAATTCCTCAGTGGTCGGCTTGCTTTCTCTTCCTCCCCCTGATAAGCTCTTCAAGCCAAATTCCGGTATAGAGGCTAGGGGCACAGAACTGTTAGCTTCACTGTCTATCGAACCGTGGGGTATAATTCAGACTTACATCCTTTTTATCTGTGCCACAGTCAGCAGACTCTTCTGTCAGGTTTTTATCCCCCCCTCCAACAGTATGTTATTTTTCTGGGAGTCTACTGATAGGCAAGCAAACATTAAAGCAACAGTGGGTTGGACAGACCCCCCTTCTACCTATGATGTGGATTTAGTTGCTGCTTTTCTTGCTCCAGTCTCATGCTTCATTTTAACCTGTCTCCTGCACTGCATTGGATCAGGCATCTCCTCATTAGCATCCTCAAGCAGGCTGCTCCCCACAGGCATTGCACTGCTGCTGGGAATTCCACACCTACCCTGTTTTTCTGCCCCTGGACAACATGAGCCAATTCAGCATTTCTCCTCAGCGCCGCTGTAGCCACCGACCACAGCTTGCCCAGAGTGGGAGCTTGCCGTGGTCTGCAGCAGCATCTTCCGTAACAAAGGCCATCTTTGCCCCCAACTAGTCTTTTTCACCAACGTTATTTCAAATGCGCCAGCCATATTGTAGCTTGCCAATACAGAAGCCCCCTGCTTGAACTCATGGAAAGAGCTTAATACTGATTGCCCACACACAGATCTCTGCAGAATATTATGGAGTTTCTCAGTAACTCTGCGAAATTCCAAGGAGTGAAACTCCACAAGCTCCACCTAGTATACGGAAATAATATTTTTGTATTTAATTTTTGACACTGTATTTTTGTGATCAATATGTCAGTGATCCCTGGGATCCTTCAACATCTTAATTTCTGGCATATTGCTTGCCAGTTATTCAAACATACTAAATGACATATGTGATAACTCACAAAAAGTCGGCAAATAGAAATGTATGTATTTCTTGTGCCTCTAAGAAGAGTATCTAGAAAAATGTCAGCTTCATCATCAGTTCCAAATGATTACACAAAATTATTGTTAATCATCATTTTAATGAGAGCTGAGAGCTTTCACTGATTGGTGCTTAGAAAGTTAAATTCCTCAACACTCTTTCTCAGCTACTTTGCATGGATTGGGAGATATCCAATTGACTCACAAAAGAGAGCCATCAGCATGGATAATCGTTTAATGCTTAAACTAGAATCTTTTCCTTTAGTCAACAACTGAGATTATACACATGAATTTCCAAGAGATTTTCTTTATTTGGGTTTTTATCAAAATAGATTTCTATGTACCCACTGTTTTTTCCCTACACATATACTTATGCATCATCTTCAAGACTGTTCTTGAGTGGAGGATAGCAACACATTTCTTGATCTCTTTGGCCTCTTTTACCCCGAGGATATTAGAAATGGAAACCCTACTATGTTCTGGTCTATTCTTGCATGCTTTGAGCCCTCAAATTGTAAATATTTGGAGAATTAAGTCTAGTTATAGCCTGAGCATTCCATACAATGTGTTTAAGGGCAAGGTCTTGCAAGACCAAGGCTTCCTATGCCACACCATCTAACTAATGATCAAGAATTGTTGCATGAATTTCATTTTTATTAAACTGAGTAAATTAAAATGTATACATGATACTGCAACAAAACGAGTCTATCATCTCAATAACACTGGAGCAATCCCATATCTGGATGTCTTTGTATCACACAAGAGTAATCAATTTTTCACTGATGTGTACACGAAGAGCACAGACAGAAATAGTTATTTAATATTTGACAGTTGCCACCCCATTTCTCTTAAACGTCATTTACCATACTCGCAACTCTTGAGACTCAAAAGGATATCATCAGACGACAACACATACAAAAAGAATGAATCAACAATGATGATGAAATTCAGAGAACAGAAATATCCGGAGAGAATCCTGAACGAAGCAAAGGAGAGAACACAAACTGTCAATAGGTCAGAATTATTGAAAGTACACACGAAAAACATCAATTCAAACAGAACAGTATTTGTATACAAGTTCTCAACTAGGAGTGAACAGATAAAAAAAAATCATCCTAAAAAATTGGTCAATGATTGAAAATGAACCAGACTTCAAAGGAATTTTCACGAAACCTTTATTTGTCTACCAAAGGTCAAGGAATTTAAAAGATCTACTTGAATTAAGACCACGAGAATCAAACACAATTTACACAGGCACAATTCCATGCATGAACTGCGGACATTGTAACAACGTTATTCGTGGCAACACCCTTAACCATCCAACCACAGGTAAATCAATCAAACTTTTCACCAACGCCACCTGCGACACCAAGAATTTGGTATACCTATTGAAATGTCCCTGCGTGCTTCTATACGTTGGAAAAACTGAAAGGAAAATTAAAACCCGTATGACAGAACATAAAAGCACCATCAGGAATCAAACAGTAAAAGCTCCGGTGGCCGCACACTTCGTCACGAACAACCACAATATCAGCCAGATCAGATTTGCGGTCTTGGAGGTTGTTTCTGTGAAACATGGCATCGACAACAGAAAGAAACTACTTCTATGTGAGATGTTCTGGATAAAGAAATTGAACTCATGCAACCCTATGGGGTTGAATGAACAATTGGAATATAGTTGTTTCTTATAATTTTGTATTTCATTATGCATACCGTTTTAGACTGCCTCATCTGTTTGATATTTTTACGAATCGCCCGATGCATACACTAGGAGTATTTGTGCACACATGCATTTGTTTAAGCACAGATCCATTTCTGAAATTTGATGATCTCATTTATACCCTGAGTTTGATTTCGCTTGTCACCCCTGACTCACTTTTATTTTAATGTCTGTTAATTTCACTTGGACTCCCAGCTACCCTATGGATTTCAGTGATTTAATGTGCACGCACTGAGACTACCACACCATTCCAAGATGGCCACCATACACAGTTCATTTCACCCGAAGTATTTATGGTGTAACAGTTTCTAACATTACCGGCAGCATATTGTTGTGCATTCACACATGTGACATAATATCACCAACTTCACAAAATTGCTGTATACAATAAAACATTTTTTGCACAAACGTAGTTCGTCACCAACAGGCCCTTCACCATGTTCGACTTCCGTGTTATCCCTATAGAAATGCACAACAGAACACTGTGCGCATGCGTTGCGTCTTACGATAATTTTTACCGTGAACAGACGGATTTCATTCAACGCGATTACCCGGTAAGACCTCTGTCCTTGAACACAACATTTTTAGATACAAACGTTAGTACACTTATATAACATATGCAGTGTAGATAATTCAACCACTGCGAGCACCATTCAACCTTTTACGCCGACCGCAAGTAGTCTTTTTTTTAAAAAACAGGTTACAGGCACAAGCACATTTTTTAAAGACACCGCACATTTTAATTGCACTTATAACATTGATCTCCAGCAACATGAATTGCAGGACACAAGATTTTCGGTATTCACCCAACAGTACCATTTATTTTTGATTTGAAAACTACTCACTCGGACTAACCTCACTTTTTTGAGCACCACGTCAGAACAGTCGACTGTTCATATCTAATGCTTGTTAACCCCTACCCCGAGGCATGATTAAGCCATACAGCCACACGTTTTCATCGGTAACTGTGCATGAACACTCCACACATATATTTAGTTACTCTCATTTAAGTATTTACAGGCCTACTTCCTGATCTTTGACACACTTCTTCTACTTTTTACGTTTATTACAGATCACATGCATTTCCCCTGATGAAGTGCCCCGGAACGAAATGCATAGGGTTTTGATGTACATACTTTAACAAATGTCTGGATTGTATATACCCCAACGAGGATGAGATACTTATCATGATGCAATAAGATGAAATTATTGAGCTGTGACGCAACAGTGAAAAAGATGAAATACTTGTGAAAGACGAATGAACAAGTTAAATCAGATTCATGTGAATTCACTTTTTGGATACCTCGAACTTAAACATTGAAGATTTTCAATTCTCCAAAAGGAGTGCAGCTGGGCCCACTGTTAAGTTTAGCAGTGTACACACAGTTCATTACTTACAACCCCCCCAGGTCAGAGGGAACAACCCAACAGCACCCAAGCATTAATACCGCTAGAAGACACAGGTGAACAATTTTAAAAGGATTAACTTTAGAGTGCCACACAACCCACAACTTTGATATGTTTTCTGCCCCACCATGGGGACAGATCGGCCCATTTCTTTGGCCTCTCTGCCCCCAGGTGGGAGGGGACTGAAATCCCAACTAGGCAGCAGGGATCTATTTCTTTTGCAAGGAGGCACATTTCTTCCTGCTGTTTTCTGTCCCACCTGGGGACAGATAGGCCTGGTAGAAAACCCCACTAGATCCCTTGAGCAATATCACCCCCATTTTCTGTTTCTATTTGAAGGCCCTTCTGGCAGATTGACCATTTAAGTAGTGACATAGCATTGACCATTTAAGTAGTGGCATAGCATGTTATAATGTTAATTGTTTTATTTCTTCTGAATTGCAATTGTAACATTTTTATTTTTGCTTTTTATTTTAGTTCAATACTTTTGCTCTTTCCCTGCATGAATGTCTTTTTGTAAATGGTGTAATAATAGCTAAATGTTTAGCTTCTGTTTTATTGAGTGTGAAAACAGTTTTGCATTTGTGTTTGATGTGTATTTTGTTGTCTTGTGAGCAATTGGTTTAGTTTTTTTCTTCCTAGTGGGATATTGTTGGTTTTTGCTGTATCTCTGCTGAATAGGTGCTGGTGAGTGTAGCTCTCTCTTCCACTTGAATCACATAGTTTTTGAGTATATAGATCTTTGTGATAAAGGCACACATTTTTACTTCTTATTTTGCACAGTGTTGGTTGTTGTTGACTTGTTTGTGCAGTCTCCTTTCTTAGTAAGGATTATGGCTAACTGCATAATTACTGCTCAGCAGGTTGTTGGTATGCTTTTTGAGTCTTCCTCTGACCATGGTTCAGAGACTGACTCTGCATCTGAGGGAGAGGAGGGAGTGGAAGATTCGGGCAGTGAGTTTTCTGTCAACAAGCTATAATCGGATGATGCGGCTAATCTCAGTGCGGATGAAGCTAATCTTAGTGCGGATGAAGTGCCTGTTTTAGAAGAGGACATTGATGTGCCGATTGTGAGCAAGAGGCATCTGGGCTGAAGTCTGGGGCTGCAAGGAATCCCGTTGGAAGTTCTGACCTCTGAGTTGCCCCAGGCATGGTGCAGCCGGCATTGCCATACTTTACCGGTGTTCCAGGGTGTAAAGTAAATACTGAAAACATTTTGCTAATAGTTTTTTTTCAGTTGTTTATGGAGAATGTATTTTTGCCAGAAATTGTAGACCAGGCTAATTTGTATGCTGAACAGTATTTGAGAGACAACAGTACGAGCCTTAGGCCCCTCTCTAGAGCTACCCGGTGGACTCCCACAAATCTGGATGCGTTGAAGAAGTTCTTGGGATCAGCTTTTTTGATGGGCTTGCTAAGGAATCCATCAATTTCTTCATATTGGGCTACTAGTCCCTTGATGGCAACGGCTATATTTCCAGCAGTCATGAGTCGTGATAGGCTTCTGCTTCGTATGCTGCATTTTGTCGATGATGGTTTAGCGTTGCCACAAGATCACCCTGATTGTGACCATCTTTTTAAGATTTGGACTGTCATTGATCACTTTGTTGATTGATTTTCTGAGATCTATGCTCCAGGGAAAGAAATAGCAGTGGATGAGTCTTTGGTCTTGTTTGAGGGCCGGTTGGTTTTTAGGCAATACATTCCCTAGTAAGAGGGCACAACATGGAATTAAGATGGATACGCGGTGTGACTCTAGGACTGGAAATGTCTCCAGTTTTAGGGTGTACACCGGTAGGAATTCCAAGATTGACCCCCCTTGGTTGTCCGTCCACTTTTGGAGTGACTGAGAAAATTGTGTGGGAAGTTGGGAACTTGGTAGAGGACTTTTTAACAAAGGTCACCATTTATATGTAGATAACTTCTACACTGGTGTGCAGTTGTTCAGGGAATTGGCCAAAGTGGATACCGTTGCTTGCGGCACAATCCGCTCTAACCGTAAAGGTTTCCCAAAAGAACTTTGTCAAAATCTTGTGTGAGGATGGTCCAGTGCTTTGCATAGAGAGGAACTTCTAGCTGTGAAGTTTTCAGACAGGAGAGATGCTCTTCGTATGGCTTACATTTGGTATAAGAAGTTGGCTATCCATTTTTTCCACTTGGCAACCTTTAATCCTTTTGTTTTATTCAAGGAATGTTGTCCTGAGTCAAAGATGACTTTTGCTAAGTTGCAGGAGTCTGTAATAGGCAGCCTTGTTGTAGTGGAAAAGGCAAGTATTCCTAGAGTTGGAGCAGTGGAAGATGTGGCTGGATTGAAAGATCACCACTTTCCTGATCACATTCCTCCCACGCCCTCCAAAGACTTTTCCAGTGGAAGATGTAGAGTCTGTTGGCGAAGAGGTACGCAGAAAGAGACTTGTATATACTGCCCCAAGTGTCCTTGTAACCCTGCGCTGTGTGTGCGTGCTTGTTTTAGAATGTACCACACGCAACATAATTTTTGGGAGCATCCATGAGTGGTAAAGTGTTACTGCCTTGTCTGTATAATTATATATTTTTTGATCAGTTTCAGGTTTGGCATTTGTTTAATGTATTTAGTTTCAGATTTTATGTTAGTAGATTTGTATCTATTTACAATTTGTTTGTGTTTTCTTTTTTGTATTAAAAAAAAACCTAAATGTTATGGTGTGTGTAGGCTGGCACTTGGCTGGTGGTGTGGATTGACTGACGCTTGGCTGGCTATGTGTGTGGACTAGTGCTTGGCTGGCGGTGTTCGTGGACTGGCGCTCGGCTGGTGGTGTGAAGGGACTGGCGCTTGGCTGCCAGTGTGTGTGTTGGCTGGCGCTTGGCTGGTGGTGTGCTTGGATGGTGCTTGGCTGGCGGTGTGTGTGGATTTGCGCTCGGATGGTAGTGTGCGTGGGCTGGCACTCGGCTGGCGGTGTGCATGGACTGGTGCCTGGCTGGTGGTGTACGTGGACTGGAGCTTGGCTGGCAGTGTGTGAGTAGTGGCTTGCTGCTGGTCACTACACACACGGTTAGCCAAGCGCCAGTCCACACAGTCCGTCAGCTGGTGTGGTTGCTGTGTCAGGCATGTGGGCATGTGAAAGTGATTGGCACTTGAATGACGTTGCCTGCTGGTGTGAGTGTTGTAATGCGATGGGCCCGTGGCTGGTGGGGTGTATGGTTTTGTATGTGTCACATGTATGAAAGGTGTAGGAATGGCCTGTAAAGAGGTTGGTGACTTGTCGTGGCTTTACAGCTAACAAGCTGTGCATCAATGGTTCTGTTTCTCGTTGTTTCAATTATTATTTGTGAAATCTCTTGTTAGTACAATTGTATATACTGAACCATCACTCACCCTCGCGGCAGATCCAAATGGTATGTATGTGGGTTTGAGAAATAGAAGGTTGTGCAGTAATATTTGTCTTTTCTGTATTTCTCAAGCAGGGTGTACCTTGTCCCTTTTTGTGAATGTTGCAATGTGTTGGTTACGTGCCTGGTGGTGTTAATGGTCTTGTGTGTATCACTTACAAAAGGTGTGTGATTGGCCTGTAAAGCAGTTGGAACCTTGACGCAGCTTTACAGCTCACGAACTGTGGGTCACTGGTTCAGTTTTTTTGTCTTTCAATTATTGACAGTGCATTTCATTTTTGTGAAATCTATTGGTAATAACATTTTATACACTGAACCATCACTCACCCTCATGCCAAATCCAACCAGTATGTGTGTGTACTTGATGAATAGAAGATTGTGCAGTAATATTTGTCTTTTTTGTCTCTTTGCCAAGGTGAACATTCATCTAAGACAATCCTACCAGCTGTAGATAATGATATAAGCTAAACACCCATGGGAGTACATGGTGATGTCTCTCTTGTGGATCCCAATAAGTCATCTTACCGACAATGTCCTGCAAACTTCAAACTTTGACTGTCACATTTTCCTTGCATTACTGTGCCAAAACGTTCACGCTTCAGAAAGAAACAACACATTTCCTACCACCCAGCATTTCCCCAATTATCCCCTTAGAAATGGTACCTCATTTGTGTGGGTGGGCCAAGTAACTGCAGTAGGGAAGGGCCCAAAACTTATTGTGGAGACATCAAAATTACCTATTTATAAAGACCTGGTTTTGCAATGGGGCCACTTGAGTTTTTGGCCCCGGGCTCGGCAGCAATCTTGGTAAACCTACCAAACCCACACATTTTTAAAAGCTAGACACCCTGGGGGGTACAATGAGATATGGCTTGCGTGGATCCCCCAACATTTCCCTACCCAGAATCCCTTGCAAACCTTACATTTTGCTGAAAAAATCAAAGGTTTCTCAAATTTCTGTGTGGGAAAGTTGTAGGATCACAGGGCTCCTACAAAGTTCCTCCCACCCAGCATTCCCCCAGGTGTTCCTATAAAAATGGTACCTCACTTGTGTGGGTAGGCAGAGTGGCTGCAACAGGAAATGGCCCGAATCGTACTGTGGAGACCTACCTGTCACAAAACGATCTGATTTTGCAAAGGGGGTCCCTTGAGTTTTTTGTCCCGGACTTGGCAGCCATCTAGGGAAACCTACCAAACTACACATTTGTGAAAACTAAACACCCTGGGGAGTCCAAGAAGGTTTGTCTTGCATGGATGCCCCAATGTTTCACTACCCAGAACCCCCGGCAAACCTTAAATTTTGCTGAACAAAATCAATTTTTTTCAAACTTCTGTGTGGGAAAGCTGTAGGATCACCGGGCTGACACACATTTCCTCCTACTCAGCATTCCCCAGGTCCCCTGATAAAAATGGTACCTTACTTGTGGAGGTAAGCATAGTGGCCCAAATCGTACTGTGGAGACTTCAAAATTACCTATTACAAAACTACCTGGTTTTGCGGGGACACCTGGATTTTTGGCTCCTGGCGCAAAGCCATCTATGGAAACCTACCAAACTCACAAATTTCTGAAAACTAGACACCCTGGGGAGTCCAATGAGGTATGGCTTGTGTGGAAGTGACAGGTGAAAACATTGGCACAAAAGGTTGTTTTTCTTTACTAATTTTCTATTTTTTCTATTTTTCCTATTTTTAACTGTTAGTTTCCATCCCAAAACCTTGAAGGATCTACATATATGACCACTTTCTGAATTAAAAATGCTGTCTAGTTCCATATATGTATAGTTTTCTCTGTCCTATCCTTGTGCAGTTGCATAATCTGCTGCCTTGCACCCATGCAGATACCCTTGCCCGGTGGTGCAAGGGTGTCTGCATAATACGCAGGATTGTTTTTCTGCAGTTGTGCTTTCCTGCACAAAAACTATCCTCAGAGGCATTTTTCACTTTCTAAGTGTGCTGCAGAATACAGCATGCTTAGAAAGATGATGAAACAATGAGGAGAAATAAAAGATATTTCACTTTGTTGCCCATCCCCTGGCAAGATGGAGCATTTTGATTCCTTCCCTTGTTTACCTGTCTTGGTAAATCTAGAAATGTGCCAAAATCCATGGGTGGATGCGTGGGAACTCCCATTAATTTTGGCGGACAGTGTATGTAACGTCGCAATGGTGGAGTACTTATGAACACTTTGACAAGTGTACTCCACCCACTCAAATTAGATATGTACACTGACCCAACACACATCTCTTGCATTTCCAGGAACCGTCATCACTGCAAATCAATTAAATTTTGACAGATGGCTCTGTCAAAATTACAGAGCTTTAAGTCAAACTTTCAACATTTGTTTTATTTTCAAAAACAAAATCCCAAAGCAGGATTTCATTTTTTAAAATAAAAAAATCAATGACCTCCTCACCATGGGATTATTCTCCCCCAGATGTGTGGTGATCATTAAAGTTTTTGGTTTTACATGTAGCGTCATTTTGTGTGGTAGCAAACTCTAAATAGGGCAGGTGGACACATGGCCAAAACTCCGATCTCTTACTAGTCGGGTCGTTAAAGGTGGATAAAGTTCTGCTTTACTCTAAATGAGGCGGACAGAACTTCGCTTTGGTAGCGAGGGAAATTGATCGCAATTGTAATGGAGTAACCTCGCTAGAAAAGTCTATGAGCCTGATTATGACTTTGGTGGTCATCTTGCCCAACCGCAGTGGCAGCTGACCCAAGAAGACCACCAAGGCGGTGGTCTTTCGCCCGCTGTATTATGATGAATGGAATGTGAGCTGCAGACTGCCATGATGAAGTTCCAGCTGCCAGCATGTCAGTGGTCCTCAATGCATGTGAATAGCACACCGACGCCGTCCAGCCAGCTGTCTTCTTCAAGCACAATTACAATGAAACAGCTGTACTGGAAATCACCTAACAGCAATTATTTGACAGCAGGTAATATTGGTGGCTCTCACTCAGCAAAGCACTAGAACTGCAGCCATTGGAAGAACCCAAATACAACTTGCCTTGTGTTTCCAGGCCAATTAAGACACCTGCATAGTACACTGTAAAGCACACACCATTCCAAACCATAATCCTTTATGCCGCTACACAGCTCCACAGCATGGTCAGGGGAAACTTTGAATGAGAGAATACCGGTTCTTTTAGTTGACTTGTCATTCACCGCAAAATTTCCTTGTTGAATCACTATTTTCTCCTGCGTATGTGTTCATTTTTTATTGTAGTGTTACTCCCTTCACCCTTTGATAATGCCCAAAAATCCCAGGTTTTCAGAGCAAGAGCTGTCTGCCATTGTGGATAATAATATTTGAGTATAGCCACAATTGTTTGGGGCACTAGTCCAATATACTCCTCTCAGCAGGAAAAGAGAATTGTGAGACAGAATCATCTTCAAAGTCAAGGCAGTAGGCACAAACCATGTACACAGGGGGATATTTGGAAGCGCTGGAAGAACCTCAGGTTCAGGATGCATAACCTAGCCTCTAGGCAGCACCTGGAGGCCCTGAAGACTGGTGGTGACCCTCCCAGTACACCAGTTCAGTTTCTATCCTGGTAAGAGAATGTCTTGGCCATCCTCCTCAATGAAGGCATGCATGTAATAACTGAGGGAGCAGAGTCTGGTAAGTGAAACATCACAAACTCACAAGAAACCTGATCCCCCTGTATGTTCACATACAAGCTCCCACAAAATGTATGTAGCGAATATCTCCCTAACTAACAATCAGCAAAGTATCAGTATCCAAGAGGTAAATCATAATGTGTGAATATTTGGTGTCGCATATAGGGTATTTTGCAACAATCTCCACACCAGGCCATGATGCCTGAAAATGAACCCCTTATACATCTTATCTTGTCCCAATGTAAAGCTGTGACCCATACCATCAGAACAATTTCTACTGGTATGTCACATTAACCAGGAAGATATTGTAGGCTATTTGGATTTTGACATAACTACATCTAACATGATGCCCTTTGTCAATCATTCAAAACAAGATTAAACTGATTCTGCCCAATGTCACGAGTTGCACAAATACCAACTCAGCCTTCCAGTCCCATGGAGTGACCAATCTTTATCCAATGCCCTTCTGAAAGACAAGTCACCATACTGTCCTGCATGTAGGCCTGGTCGCATCACCTGAAATATATTATGCTTTGATGGACAACACACATGTGTTTGTTCAACAGTGAAAGACATGAACTCAAATCAAAATATGTGAAGTAGAAGGTGACCCTTTGACTCTGCACTGCTCACATGATCGGTATTGGCAAAGACACAAACAAGTCGGGTCAAGTACTGTCTTGTACTCTGCTGAGCCTTGGAATGTTCCCTTTCACATTACGCATCTCAAACATGTTGGATATCATGTAATTTAGAAGTGATGTATATGTCATAACCAAACAGACCACAAATCAGGATATACCATGAGCTGCGTATCAGAAGTACTTGAGTAAAGAATACAAAATTGACTGTTCACCATGTGCTTTAACACTAAAATCTATCAACGCATAAACCTCTACCTACTGTTTTGCCTAATAGGTCTTACTAACTGTATGACAAGATTTGGAGGCAGATATCACACTTTGAACAATACCCATGTTCTCTGACTTTCAACAGGCCAGTCGCTCATAACAGGTGGACAAACTACTGAAACTGAGGAGACCACTGTTGCAACCCAGGAGCATGGGGATGGTGATGAGGACAGTGCGCGACATCTTGATGTGGACAATGGTGCTGGTCCATCAGGTCAGACTGGCCATACCCCAACTGTGAGACTGACTGTATACCAAGGGCACAGGTACGTCGGGGTCTGAGTAGTAGGAGGTTATATGTGGGACAGCAAAGTCAGGCCACTAGGCACATACTATCAGTTCCAAGTCAAGATGGACCAGATACTGACTAAGATCAGGGAGCTGAAGCAGGTGCAGTGGGACCAACACATTAAGTTGGCTGCCCTCAATTCCAACGTGGGCACCCTCATTGGGGTATTGGTGAACATCAACACCAATATGGCCAGGGCTTTTCTACCCTAATCAACCTCTTGCTGTGATGCCCCCCACATCAGCAGCAACGACAGGAAGGGAGGCCCTGCCAGAGGGACAAACATCCGCCAACACACCAGTCACTGCAACTGCTGATCTCCCTGCCCTGCCAACCTCGGGGCAGGATGTCCACACAAATATCCAGCCTCTTCTGAGCCTCTTCTGATGGCCAGGACAATACCACCACCTGGAAGAAAAGCCGTCCCTAATTTCCCCCTGTGTCTGCAACTGCAACCATTCAATTTGTGGACTATTCCTAGTCCTATTTCCCTTCCAGATGTTCGGAGTATGTTGGACATTAGATTTCAAGCAATGTGCAATCTACAACATGGATTTCAGTCATTAACAATCAATGCACTTCTTATGAATCTCATGAACTGATGTACTAAGTTTCCCACTAGAAAACCTTTAATGTACCCCCATTTGAACCTTACAAGTTTACCAACATTTGCTTGGGTCAGTATGTACATTTAGCGCGTCCACAACTTTTGCCATAGGTGCACAACCATGTGTCGCCAAAACATAAGTACCAATGTGCTGTTAAAGACCCACTTCCTCTCATCATAACCACAATGGCCTATCATCATTTCATTGAAAGACAAATGAAGAAATCAGGTACAAAATGTGTGCTAGTAAACAAAATGTGTATTCCCACATTTAACATACATGGAAGAAAGGGATTGGTTTGAAGATGTTCAGGTGATTAGGCTGTTCAGCAAATATCAACATCAACATCTGCTCCCTGCACTTCTGCCTCACAGCACAATTGAAACTTGTGTCACACCAGTAGTCAAACAGATGGCAACACTGCATTTGTTTTCTAATGTATAATTCCAGTATACTGGTCCTATATCTGGTGTCTTGTCACAAACAATGTTCAGTTGTGCGCTAGGATTACACTTTGCTTTGTTGGAGCAATAGTCCCTAGACGTCAGGAGTAACTCAATGTGAAGGGGGAATTCCGTGGGTATGCTACACTGCCACATGTGATTGAGTTGATTGCAACACATATAGTTTCAAGACAAACACACAATAGTGAACCAGTCCATAGTATTACTCTGAACTCACAACACATGTATATACCCAAAATCTGTGTCTGTCAGTTCCAGGAAAAAAACATGTCATACTTGAACATCCACAGAGCAACATAGGCCTGTAGATTACACAACCCTGAAATGTCCAAATTAAGCTGATGGTGTAAAGGTATCTAGAACAGGAAATTGCATAAAGATAAGTCCACAAACCATACACGTACAACAATTCACATAGTCAGTGTTGGTAGAACATAGTCAATACTATACAATACAAACCAAGGTAAACTATGCAACTATGGTCCATACAATACAATACAAACCAATGTCAAATATGCAACAGGGACAAAGAGAACATGTGTCACAATCTTGAGCACAATACACATTGGAACACTACCTATCCAAGGATGCTCATACTCACATTTCAGCTCAACATCACAACAAGAGGTTCTGTACCAGTCCCAGGTATATCATGTTAAGGAACACTTACACTAATGAGTAGAAGCTATTGATCAGATCCTGATGCAATTCCCCTCTTCTTCTTCACCTCTATTTTCTGCTAGTGGCATTTCATGGTCCTCAACCGGTGGCACCGCATGGTCATCATCATCTACAATGAAAGGGATGTTATGTTGCACTGCAATGTTGTGCAGCATGCAGCAGGCCATGGCGGTCTGACACACCTTCTCGTGTGAGTAGTAGAAGGCTCCCCCTGTCTTGTCCGGACATCAGAATCTGGCCTTCAGGAGCCCAAAAGCCTGCACCATTGGCTGTTGTGTTCTTCCATGGGCCTCATTGAAGCAGACTTCCCATGGCGTTGTTGGATTTCTCAGTGGTACCAACAACCAAGGTCTGTCGATATATGCTGAGTCACCTAGATGGAAGTCAGACATAAGTGTCACAATTACTCAACCAGTTTGTGATGATACAACTTGAGATTTCCCATACAGAGTGAGGACACTTAATACTTTACAACAAGCCAGGCCATCTCTGTTTGAAGTTGCGACATCAGCTGGGTTACGAAGCAGTTCCACAGCGCAAAGGAGTCATGTGCTGATCCTGGGAACCAGGCAAAGATGTTGGAGATGTACAAATCTGCATGGCATACAACTTGCACGTTTATTGAATGGTAGTGCTTGCAGATTCGATTAGCCTATTCCCTTTTGTGCGGTGGTATTGAATAGGACATGTTACAATGCAAATTTTTACAACGCATGCCTTTACAACACAGTTTTTAAATCACAGCATCCATTACAAGGCATGATTTTACAACGCATGTCATCATAACACATTTTTAGAAACTACACTTACAACGCATTCCATTACAAAGCATACCATTACAATGCATACCATTACAACACAGAATACTTTTAGGGCAACAGTAGTGTAAGTATTGGATAGTGTTGGGGTAAACATTACTATTCCCACTCCAGTGAGTCTCCTGGGAGGATTCCTATTCCAAAGATTTCACTGATCTCCTTTGTAATTTGAATTGTTCCCAGCACATACACTTCCCAACCCATATCCATGGTCACATCCTAGACCAGGTTTGGTCAGCTAATTTAGACATTTCCATCCCGACCATTAGCCCTTGCCTTTGGTCTTTCATTTTCTTTTCCTTTGACCTTTAGCAGGTGGGCAAATCGTCGCTCCCTTCTAACACCTTGATCCGTAACTAGGGATGTGTGGACAAGTCCTTTCTTTGCTCCTCTCTCTTATCTTCTTGCCCTGACCTATGTGGCTTTTCTCTCCACAACCAGGCTACGGCCATCAACAACTGGCTCTCTTCTACCTGCGACCAGTTGGTACCCCTAAAACTACTTAAGACTCAACGCCTTCACGATTCCAACAGATGGCTTTCACCCGAGTTAAAGATAAAAAAACTGGCCCTTAGGCAAGAGGAGCATCAGTGGAGGCTCAGATACTGCCCCACCTTAAGATCTGTGTATCTCACCTTACTGCATGATTACAAAAAATCTATTCTTTCTGCCAAATCGGACTATTTTACATCTAAAATTCTTTTTTCCTCTAATAAACGTAAGGATATTTTCTCCATTGTTCATGACCTCGCTACATCTGCAAGGATTACCCTTACACCCTCCCCTTTACAAGCCCTCTGTAACTCCCTCAATGAGTACTTTATTGACAAAATCAACACTATCAAAGTGAATATTATTCCCTTTCCTTCTCCCAACTTTTCTTGCCCTGCTCCCCAGCCCAATATCCATCATATGGAACAGTTTCCTCACATTTCTAGGGAAAATGCTCTCATCTTGCTTTCCAAAGTCATATCGTGTTCCCCCACCGACAGCAGCCCTATCCACCTACTGAAAGAGGTATTTTCTGCTTGTCCTGACCCCCCTCTTTCACTTCTTAATAATTTTCTCACACTGGGGATGGTCCCTGACCTTTTCAAGTCCGCTAAAGTTATACCCATCCAGAAGAAGACAGGGGCCGACCCCTCCTTTCCCAGTAATTTCCACCCTATCTCTCTGCTCCCCTTCCTAGGGAAGCTTTTAGAGAGCCATGTTACATCCTGTTTAAGTCATTTTGTTGAGACTTTTTTGGACCCCAATCAAACGGGCTTTCGTTCTGCGCACTCAACGGAGTCTGTTATCCTCACTGTACTTGACGAACTTAGATGCCGCTCCGATGCTAACTCTTCTCAGCGCTTGGTTCTCCTGGATCTCTCGGCTGCATTTGAAACGGTCGACCACGCTATTTTGGTCGACCGTGTCAAGAGTGCAGGACTACGGGGATCCTCTCTAGCTTGGATCTCATCATTCTTGGAGAACCGTCAGCAGGCCGTTCAGTTAGCTGGCTTTTCAGCTATTGCCTGTTCCATCTCTTGTGGTGTCCCCCAAGGTTCTTCTCTTTCTCCCCTTATTTTCAATCTTTATATCCTCCCTCTTATCTTGGCCCTTCACAAACTGGATGGCACAGTATTTAACTATGCCGATGATCTCCAGCTTATCTTTAATATTTCTTCCTCTCCTTCTTCTATCCTCAATTTTCAAACTATCATGACTTTTATCAGTGACTGGATGAGCTCGAACCATCTTAAGCTCGCCCCAGAAAAGACCAAGCTGATACTCACCGGTGGCGTTCCCAGTCCCTGGTTTTCCATCTTCTGGCCCCCTTCCCTTGGTTCTTCCCCCTCTCCCTCCAAAACTGTTAAAAGCCTAGGCATTATGGTCAGCAGCGACCTTTCCATGCATCACCAAGTTAGCGCTGTGGTGTCCTCATGTTTTCTTAATTTGCGCATCATACGCAAAATTTCCCGCTTTTTTTCCATCGAGGCGCTTAAACTAATCTTGCTAGCCATGGTTATTTCGCGTTTGGATTACGCAAATGCTCTGTATGTCGGTATACCTCCCTACGAGCTTCGCCGTCTCCAACTTATCCAAAACCAAGCCACAAGGTTAGTTTACAAACTTCCCAAATATCATCGCACTACCCCTCTTCTAAAATCCCTTCACTGGCTACCCCTCAGTTAACGTTCTCTGTTTAAACTGGGCTGCCTCATATTTAAGGCCTTAGCCGGTTCTGCCCCTGTGTTTGTATATCACATACTCAAGTCCTATGTCCCCACTCGTGACCTTCGATCCTCCACCAAAAACCTCCTGCATATCCCTCGCTTCAAAAGGAAGAAACATGGTGGCCTAAGCTTCTCTTATCTGGCCCCTTCCTTTTGGATTTTTTTACCTATTACTATCAGAACAATGGCCCATTACATGGAGGTGTGCGAAGGGCTAAAGGCCTGGCTGTTTTCAAAAGCCTTCGCTGAGTGAGCAGTTCTCCTTTTACACTTGCCCTCAATGCCAAGAAACCCCCTTGTCAACGTGCGCTTAACAAATCCTTTCAACTTCAACTTCAACTTCAGTGAGTGCAACAGTAGGGTAAGTGTTAGATAGTGTAGGGGTACACATTACTATTCACACTCTAGTGAGTGCAACAGTAGTGTAAGTGTTGGATAGTGTAGGGGTAAAAATGACTATTTCCCATTACTTACCTTATAATGTGTTATAATGGCATGGGTTGTAGTGGCATGCATGGTAATGGCATGTATTGTAGTGACATGCGTTGTAATGGCTGCATTGTAATGGCATGTGATGTAAATGTTGTTGCTTTGTAATGACTGCGATGTAAATGTGTGCTTTGTAATGACTGCATTGTAATGGTTGATTCCTGTTGGTATCAAGGCAATATGGGTGCTATCAATGGCTACAATCACAAGTGGCATGCAAGCTATTCCCTAAAACCCTGTATTGACATTAGCAAGATCCTGCCTTCCGGGGAAATGGATGTAGGTGTCTATTTGTTTCATCAAAGCTGAAAGGATGTGTCCTAGCAATTAACTGAATATTGGTTAAGACATGCCACCAGAAATTGTCAGTGTGTACTGGAATGAACCAATGCCAAAGACATTCAGTGTTGCCATCACTTTGAATATTGGTGTGACACAATAGGGATTTGGGTTGTAAGGCAGGAGATCAGGCTTCAACAGCTGACACAATTGATGGAGGGTTTGCCCATTCAGGTGAACGTTTTTATTCACATCCCACTCTTCATGGTTTGCAGGTCTGGAAATGGGAGGTACACTGGTGGCTGCCTTCTTCTCACTCTTCCGGGATACAAATGTGTGAAATGACAACAGATCAGCACAGTTTTCCACTGTAGCATATGTGCAACATTTTTCCAAAATAAATCATGGAACAGGATATTACAGGTTCACAAATAGATTCACATATGGAACATATTGTCAGTTTCCTGTTCAACATAGATATAAACTTCCCATTGCGCATTTTACATGTCTACAGGGCACTGATGTGTAAATATTGCTCACAAAGGTGATATTTTCCACATCATTTTTTTTAACCAATACCTTAATTGGCGTTAGAGACTACACCGTGATAATAGTGAGATTATGCCTTTTTGCATTCCACACAGAGACCAAAACTAGCCATCTTTTAAATATGGCTATATACCACAACCCATGTACGCATTTGACCCCTACATAGGGGTGTGAGTGATGCATTTAGATTCAAATACACCAGTCATCTCAACTGCCATAATGGCAGCTACCTGACCTTGCTGCCATGACAATCGGACTGAGCTCCACCGGCGGAAGTAGACTGGACAATGGGTGGTTCAGTCTTCGACGGACACAGCCATAGGCTAATGATGTTGATGGTAGAGGACCAATGGCT
This sequence comes from Lissotriton vulgaris, assembly GCF_964263255.1. NCBI lineage: Eukaryota > Metazoa > Chordata > Amphibia > Caudata > Salamandridae > Lissotriton > Lissotriton vulgaris. The sequence continues at coordinate 1,464,392,150 of NC_141689.1, read as the reverse complement.
GTTACCGTCACAGTGGAATAGCATGTACGTCAGAAGAACTTGAGACCCTGGTGGATGAGGTGTTCAGCCGGGATAGGCAGCTCTATGGATCATAAGAGGAGCAGGTGCTTTATTGACATTGATTATTATTCTGTTTAATTCAATCATTTCCACGTATACAGGCTACATTCTTGTTTAAAGACACATGATGTTCCAATATTTGGTATCATTGGATATTGCTGCCAACATCACACAAACATGTATCTGGCTGTTGGGCACTGGGCATAGTGCATGTGAAATCACCATTGTATTGTGATGATTGTGAAAGGGCTGGAGTCGGTGTCCTGTGTATGGAGGCAGCTTGCCATTCTCACAGTTGATGATACATGTCTCAATGTTTGAACCCTGAAAATGCCAATAGCCAATCCAAGTGTATGATCTTAGCAGCATTAGGACTGTATGTACACTCTGAAGAGCAGATCAGGATAATTTCAGCAATGTGTTTCGGCCCACTCATCACTCTGCCCGAAATTGACATCTCTAGATAGTTGTGTAGGAGGTTGCTATACGCCAAATACCACTTAATGGTGCCCAGCTTTGACTTTGAACATTGGATCGCCCAAGATGATCTTTTGTGATTGGGACGTGTTGTTAATGTGCTGTACATGTAGCATCTGTATGCTGACCCAGCAGTGAGCAGTCACAACCATGGACCAGGATGGGATGTTTCTCTGTGGCCGTACAACTGATGTCAAGGGTCTAGTCCCTGTAGATCTAGTTTATCATACGTGTACACTAATTGAGATGTGACCCCCAACAAAACCTCTGCCAGTCCTCACATGGATGTACATTTGCATGGAGATAGAGTTCACAGCTTGAGTTAATAGGCCTGTCCAGTGCAAAAGGTACGCAAAGTGTATAGCTGAAAGTACACCGGTTCATTTACACCAGTACTTTGTCTACAGTGTGCAAATGTAAATGCTTGCGTAGTACAGGGCCATAAAGACTGTCTCACACTCACATTCCACATCTTTGTTCAGGTAGGGGGAGCTGTTGTTTAGGAGAAACAGCTACTGACATGTCATTTACCCGAACATGGTGGTCTCACTATGATATGTCAATGACCTCACTGTGTCAGTCCCACATGTGATTAGCGGTGTCATATGAGGCAATACATGCCACAGATACCCAATAAGCTGTACTGATATGTGACATCAATGATTAGACATTTTCACTCTACCTCAGTGAGCATCCTCTCACTGATACACATTTCAGTCCAGTCATATTTTGATCACTGTAACCCCATGGGATAAAGCCTGATATCAGCCTCTAAGTCAATTTAAGTCTCAAGTCAATGTTTTTGCCTTTAAAGTGGATATACAATTAAGTACGAAGTTGTGCAGCCTGATCAAAATCAGAAGGTCACAGTAAAGTACCATTGTGGCTCACATCTCAGTGCACATGGTGTATCCCTGGGGTACTTCATGTGAGTAGCTCTACATAGGTGTTTTTGGGTCATTAGCAGGGAGAGTGATAATCATCCTTGCCTTAGGTAAGTGTGTACTGGTGTTTTTGTTTATCTCAACATGTGCCAGTCGAGCATGTGGTGTGTTCCCTCTTGGTGTCAGCTTGTGGCAGATGTGATACTAATGTGTGACTAGGTAACTGATAAACATGACCTTACAGTAGGTTAATGTTTGCTTCCTCTCTTTTTTCTATACAGTAGAGGGATATGTGGAAGGCCATCTCGAAAAATGTGCAGTCCCTGGGGATCTACATTTTGCGTAGCATCCATAACCGCAAGAGTGTGGGAGGACCTGAGACGTTGGACCGGGAGGGAGGATTGCAGAAGCCTTGCTGGAGCTATCCTCTCAATTACTACGGGACGCATACCATACCCTGACCCCCGAATGGCCCACATCCTAGTGGTGGCATATCCCGGCCTTGATGAGTAGTAGCTGGCCCAATGGCAACATCAAGTGGGTAAGTCATTACCAGAGTTGTGGAGGTATCCTTGAACAATGGTTGGGCTACCTACATGCATGTCACCATCTTGGCTGTGGCTGACCCAAAGTCCAAACCATAAGTATTGGTCTCAAATGTGTAGGTAAGGTGGCAGGTAACTGAGGATGTTCTTTGTCAATTGTCTGCATTGACCTGGGACACAGCAAAGTTAAATGACCTATCCATGAACCAGACTTTGTCTGTCACATGTTTGACTCAAGAAAGGATTATTCTAATGTTTTGGAATATCCTTGCTGACCATTGGCCTAGACTGGCCACATGTCTACATTGGGTAATGGTTATGCTTGATAGAGCGCGCAGGTCACCCGACTCAGTTTACCATACTCACCTGGGCCCATAAACAAATACAACTTGTACTTTTGAGTTTAATCAAGTAACCTGTGCATTTCCTCTAATCAGTGATTTATAACTTTCATTTGAGACCTATACCATTGACTTAACAATCCACGTCATTGGTACCTAAAGTCCTAAGGGATCAAGGGTGTTAGAATAATAGGAAAAATAACATTTGCACTCATATAATAACCACTGACTCTGGAAGTTTTAAAATCTTTATCTAAGTTCTTAAATGATCATGATCCAAAGTTTAAACACCAACAGACTTTCAATTATGAAGATTAGAATGAATGTATAACTATGCAAAAGATATATTATACTGACCATTTAGCAATAAGGGAAGGTAAGAAAAGGAACATGGTATGTAATCAAACGATTTAAGCATTTAACAAAAGGGAAAGGTAATGAAAAAGGAAATACGTAATCAAGACTGTCTCAAAATTTTGAGAAATAGGGAGGGTAAGAAAAGGGAACATATGTAATCAAAACTTTTAATGGTAAGAAGGGTAAGGAGAAAGAAATAATACCATGACAAACCAACATGAATTTATATTTACCTAGAATGGTGTGAAGACCAACCCTGGCCACAGGCTGGACGAAGGACAGAAAACCCTAAAAGTTGTAGTCGCAAGTAGGCTTGCTGGTGCAGATTCAGAATCAGGACAGGTAAAGACAAATTGGATGAGGACAGGACCACCAATGGCTAAGACTGGAATCCGCGGTTCCTGCGCTACTCCCTCTCTGCAGCTAACATCCAGGACCCCGATTGGGTTATCGATTTCCCCAACAAAGTGCTTTGCCAGCACTGCAGCTTCCCGAACCCCGATTGGGTCAGTGAATCTTCTGACAGAGTGCTCCGCAGCCCTCTGTTGGTCACCTATTGAGTGCATTGGGTCAGTGGCAGGTCAGCTATTTGGACAAGTCAGACAAATTAACTAACTAAGCCTACCCTAGTTATACTATTTTTCTGGTCAGTGCACCACCCCAGTGTTGCAAGTGTAAGGATCCCCAATTTTGATTGGACAAGGAATGAGGTGAGGTCATCACACCATGCCAAAATGAGACTTTTTGAATGAATGCGTTCCTGCCCATCATTTTATTTTCTCACATATGTTTTATTCCACCCGGCAGTGAATGTATCAATAATGTTTACAATGTTGTCTATATTTTAGTTCAGCTTCCTTCACAGAGGTCAGAAGTTGACTTTCCCAGGTACATCTTCTAGCAAGTCATGTCTTGGCAGGGTTTCAATGCCAGTGATTCAGGGTTTGTGTTTCTTCTGCGTAGATGCAGTTTCTTTCAATATGGAGTTCAGCGATAGGCGTCAGGCCCAAAATAATTTACATGTAAGAATAGAAAAGAAACAGTTTGAGAACACAGAATAAATGAATGCACTGCATACCACTTATCTCTACTCTATTCTCATTACTTTATGTTTAACTATTGCGTTAAGGTTAAGCAAAACGTACAGCTTAGCAAAGGCAGCTGAGCAAGCTTCATGCATGCGATTACACAGAGCAGCCATTTTAGTTCTAGTGCGCAGAAGCGAAAGTTTCCCTCCAAGCGAAAGATGCGTCATGTCACATGAGTATGACTGACGCATGCGCAGTAAGAAATCCCACGTAGCAGCAGCCATTTTATTTGCAAGCAGATTAGCATTAGTATAACACATAAGCAAGCTTCACTCTGATATCCATTTGTGTTGTGTAATGTGATATTAATAAAGCAAGCATGTTGTTTAATGTATTAACGTTATGCCAAGAGGACTGATTACAAGCAAGTCGCTTTACGTACGAATCCTTGCTCTATCAATCCCCTCTCTGATGATATTTTATATCATCACCAATTAATGAAACAGATGCCAACTTTTCACAATTCACCGAATTCAATCTCCTTAAACTTTCTATTTGGTTTCTTTTCATTGTTTGTGTGAAAGTTTTTCACTTTCTTGTATATATTTCCATTCAACTCTTCTACGGCATTTCTCTTTTTCCCTCTCTAATTTACTGCATATGTCTTTTTGTGCTTCCGACATTTGCAACAAATTATTATCTCTAAAATCAGTAGGCCTATTCCCACCATTGGCATCAGTATTCTACCTACAAAACTTTTATCTACATTAGAAAGCCAACTACCTATAGAGGAGAGACCATCAGTAAGTCTCTTCCATGCGCTATCAACCTCCAGTGTTTTGAGCTCTTTTTCTAAATGCGTAATATTTCTTATATACCCTTTGAATTCAACACTTTTGTCAGGTATGTAAGTGCAACAATGTTGTGCTTTCAACATTCTACAGACTCCAACCTCTTTTGCTAACAATGTATCAAGAGCAAGTCGATTTTTTATAACCATTGATCTAATCGCAACCAATTCGGTATTGACCATCAAGAACCCTCCAGCGGTGTCAGTTGATAACCGATCCACTACTGTTGACAATTTGCAAATTCTGTGCGTATTCAGAGCCACTCCCACTGTGGGTATCAATGCACTAAATATATCACCTACTATTTCACCAAAACTAGCTCTTTTATTACGTATTAATCCATTAGTCTCTTCGTTGTTTCAATAGATTTTATTTACATGATATAAATTTGGGAAAACTATTCCAAAATAACAGCTCCCATACCAATGATCTGGTAATTTATAATAAGCCTTGTTTCCGCATATGAAATAGATTCCTGGAAATACAGGTTCAGTTCCATCTTTGAAACCCCAACCTCTAATTACCTTATAATTGTGTTCACATTCACTGGAACCAATGAATATATCGTTATAATAACTTGTTCTTCCTCTATGAAGACAGAGTTTCCCTTTCTTTTCAAAATCCAGCAACATAGCAGCATGAGTTTTGCCATTTGGGGTGAACCCTATATTTTCAGCCCATTTAGGAATTTTATGATTCTCATCATTTGCTTTTCTTTGGAAATTCTCTCTCCTTTTCTCAACCATCTTTAAAAATATTTTCTCTTTTTCTTGTAATAAGCATGTCAAATTATTCTTATGTGCTTCAGCTATATCTGTGTACCTATTGTTAGAAAATATTCATCCATATAACGTGTTACATCACTCTTAGTATGTACTGGATCCAGTTTACTACGTATAGGAAGTTCAGAAAATATCACATCTGAATTAGAATAGTAATACTGCAAAGGTCCTTTCTAATAGAACAGCTAAAATACTACATGAAATACCATATGTTAGTTGTAAATGGTGGTAAGTCACACCTTCAGCTACCAAAGTAGGTAACTTCATACACACATAGCAATCTTCTATTTCCATTTTTTTTAAATTCTTTTTATTAACAACACAAGAAAATGCAATCATAACATACAGTTAGATATGAGAGAGAACAAAACAAAAGAATGGGCACAACTGAGATAAGTTCATTACATGTCAATACCCGTGGTAAGAAAAAAAGAACAATCAGTTGTAAATCCAATAGAAATAATGCAAAAGAGGAGAATTTAACATTTAAGTTTAATAATGTAGCTAAACTATTAAATAAAAGTACCCCAGATTTTGTCCAATTTCGTTAATGATCGCACTCCTCTTATTTTAGCTAAAACAGGCTCCATAGTGTAGATTTCTTTGACCAAGGACCACCATTCCATGATATGGGGCAGTTTCGGGGATATCGATGCCCGGGCGATAGTCAGTTTAGCACATGACATTAGGATGGTTACTAAATCTTTCTGTGGAATATTCAGCATTTGTATATCTAATAATACCATTGGTGCAGTGAGAGAAGGGAATCTTACAAGTTTTTGTTTCAACAAATTGTTCAAGCCTGACCAAAACTCAGTCAATGCTGGACATGAAAATAACATGTGCTCTAAGATAGCGGCTATCAAGTCGCATTTAGGGCATTTAGACCTATCGCTCGGTAGATTGTTTAGGGACCATTTTGATATCCTTTCTGGTGTATGATTTAGAAAACATGTCGTTTTATATTGTTGCAGTCTTAGACTAGAAGATTGTACTAAATTATTGATATTACATAGAGAGGCAGAGATCTTATTAGCAGTTATATTAAAACCCAGCTTAGTGCTCCATTTCTCAGCAAGTTTTGCACAATTATTAGCTTTGTAAGAGTTAAGGCATTGATAACGCTCACTAATTAGTGACTTAATTTTAGGAGGTCACATACCCTTGTCATATCGCCATCGGGCGAGCCGTGAGGGAAACGGCAGCAGCGCTCCTCTCCACCAGACGCCGGGAGGCACACGGAGGGACGGAACCACACTCCCCAGCAGCCTCTGGGGCGGCAGCGCGCCCGTGACGTGCCAGGAGCGCCCGGAGGCGCTAGAAAAAGCCTGACCCCCGGGAGCCAAGGGGGAACACCAGGAGGTCACATACCCTTGTCATATCGCCATCGGGCGAGCCGTGAGGGAAACGGCAGCAGCGCTCCTCTCCACCAGACGCCGAGAGGCACACGGAGGGACGGAACCACACTCCCCAGCAGCCTCTGGGGCGGCAGCGCGCCCGTGACGCGCCAGGAGCGCCCGGAGGCGCTAGAAAAAGCCTGACACCCCTCTCGCCCCGCGAGACGCGCGCGGGAGCGACCGGGAGAAGCCCGGGACAAGGGCGGGCCCTCTGCGGCCCTCAGAGGCACGAGGAGGACAGGACGGGGCTATCTCCCTAACGTTTCCATCGCAAGGTACTTTTTTAAATCTCTAGCCCACATGTTTGAGCTCCCTCTCTCATTGTGAGGACTGTTGATATTGCCATCACTGTTGCTTATTTTGGTTGGGACTACCTGCATGCTGATTTTAACCATCTTGCCCAGTGTATCGCGTGGTAATCCACCTTCCATCCTAGCTGATTGTTTTTTGCATCTGCCCTGTCTATCATCACCATTCTGTTGAAATAGACTCTAGCCTACATTGTGTTTGGACTAGTGTATGCTACTTCCATTATATCTTCAAGGGGCAGTCGTAGCAAAACAGCTGCTGCAGGGGGTGGATCAGTCATTGGCCCTATTGACAATTTTATAATTAAGGCTAATGATGCCATAAACCAGGGCATTTCTCTTTTAGAATGAAGGGTCTCCCAAGATCTGGCCCACGCTAAACGTTCTTCCCTTGGCCTTATTGCCGCTGCCACTACACCTGCACAGGCTTTGCCCAACAACATTAGACCCTTACTAAATGTATGTGCAGAGATTCATACCATCCCGAGTGAGGTAAACATCTCAGCCTCTATTCCTTTGATAGATTCCGACACGGATATTAGTATGGAGCTAGAGAAGACTCCAGATTTGCTTATTAATCCCACTCCTGAAGCAATATCTGTTGATAACACAAGGCAATCAAGAGGCAGACATGAGGGTGCCATTCAAAAACAAAAATCATATGTACCGAAGTCCAGATCCACAAAGGTTAGGAAATATGGTCAGTCAAAAAGAAAGACTGGGAAAACTACCAACCCTGGCCTTAACCAAAATGTGAGCAGGGCTACGGAAATCACCCAGGGGGATGAAAGAGAGATGGAGCAGCAAGGTGGAACAATAGACACTAATAACACAGCTAATGATAATACTGATAATGCACAGGATCGTATGCTGGAAAGGTTGGGGGAACTACTAAGTATTTACCTATCTCCTATTGAAAGTAGGCTTACTTCGATAGAAAAACAAATAGCTGAACTGAGTATCCCTATTAAGAACTTCTTGAAAGACGGTGCCGTAAATGGTGCAAAAAATCATAGTACCACCAAAACAGTAGGCACCAAACCTAATACCTCTCAAGCACCAATCACAAATACTAATAACGCACCCAAAGCCCCATCTGTTTCATTGGTTAAATCAAATGGTCCAACCATTAGTCAGCAAACAGCTACCCCTCATACCAACAATGTAGCTTTAGACAAAAGGAAGGACCACAATACTAATACTAACACCAAACAATCAAATGGGACCACCATAGGCCAACTTGTAAACCCCATAAGTAGTTCTACCACGGCCCAACCGACACAAAAAACAGTTAGGCAAATCCCCGCCCGCATTAATCTTCCACCGGAATGCGGTGCATATGTACTGGTGTTAGTAAATGTTACTAAATTAAGGAAGGATCAGGACGAAACTCCCACTTCTCTTAAAAATAAAACCCTACACTGGTTAATTGCAAATTGCAATTATCCCATAGACGGTGCAAGGGAGATTATTAACACTCAGCGAGTGGGCTGGATAGGCCCACTCAGGAAAAAGTTTGAAGGCGACTGTGTTACCATAAGCTTCAGAAGACCTCAATGGGCAGAGAAAACACTTGCCAGCGCCCCATCACCCTCGCCCTGGGAATTTAACACCACACTTCTCCCACTAGGATATTTTTATAGACACTTGATACCCTCAGATCAAGCCACGGTGAATTACCCCACAATTCCTTATCAAGATTTGAATTTTGGAGCAAGGATTAAATCACCACTTTTTATTCAGAACCAGAATCCCAATGCTACTCATATTAGTGGCCGCAACTGGCATCATCAAGCCTCAATGTCAATTCCAACTCCCAATCCTCCGCATTATTTTCAAGCCCCAACCATGCACCAATACAATTATAGAGACAGGTCCTACCCAGCTCCTGACCCCTATCAGTTTACACCGATAACTGAAGTTAGGCCAATGTTTAACATCCCTACTCATAACCGGTTCGAGTATATCCAACTTAGATGAACAGGATTGACTGGGTAAATCGGGCAAAAATGAAATGTATGGCTATGTTGAATCTTGCCATTTAGAGGGACTTACAATTCCAGCTGCAGTCTGCCAGGACCAGAGTGGTTCTACTGAAATTACATCGTCTGACAGTATTCTGCCCACTCCTTATGAACCAGTTCTTCACAAAAACGGGAATACTGGGAGCAGACTTGATAATCGTGGAACAACTTTTTATGGTTTATCAATATTAAGCTGGAATGTTGCAGGACTTGAATCCAAGTTGTCGGACCCTGCATGGACGGAGATAATAAATGATGTGGACATACTTATGTTTCAAGAAACATGGGCTGTTGGAAATTTGTACATTGATGGCTACCACTGTTTCAGCCTAACGTCACCAAAACCTAGTTTTGGTCGAGCAGTGGGTGGCCTTTTTATGGGGATTAGAATTCTGGCAGGTGGTACAATTAGAGATTTGCAGCTTGATAACCTTGCTAACCCTAATATCCAAATTCTTGAATATAAATCAAAGTCAAAGACCACGATCTATTTAATTTATTTTTATAATAATGATTTTTATGGTGTACCGAACAAGAATTTTGTCGCATTATCTAAGGTTCTAAATATGATTGAATGTCTTTCATCAGTAGACACCAAGACTGGTATTCTAATAGGGGGTGATTTCAATGTGAAACTAACAGAGAACTATGGATCTACTGATTCTATTTACCCTGATGATCGCAGGGGATCGGAACTGACCAAAATATTATCCGATTCCGACCTTGCTGATGCCATGCAAGTAGGGTATAATAGGAATTTCCCTTACGCCCCCACGTTTAATGGCAGGGATAGTAGTTCCATTATTGATTATGTATTTACATCACCACTACTAACAGATTGTATAGCTAAAACTTCAGTGGTGCAAACATCCTTTAGTGATCACAATCCATTGTTGGTGATTTTAAATTTTGCACCTAGTCCAATTTTTATGAATCTTAATGGGGCAAGGGATATTACACCCTCAATTGATGGTCTTCGCTTAAAATGGAGGGGAATTGATTGTGGGGCTATTTTAGATACTGTACAAGAGACATACCCACATCTGTTAAAATCTTGTCTGTCACCCAGTGGAAATAATGACAAACTGATTGCAGATTTTGAAGTCTTATGCTCAACCATTAAAACCCTCCTGTCAGTCCCACTTCCCAAAGAATGCAAAGAGCCACGGTGGTTTGACTCATCTTGCTCCTTGGCTAACAGAGAATTAAGAAAGGCACTCTCTGCTAAGCCAAGGTGCAAAGCTGCTGTTCAAGCTGCCAGAAAAAATTACAAAGATAAAATATCGGAAAGAAAGGCTAATTTGCTCTCCGACCACTGGGAAAAGCTGGTAATTAGTGCCAACTTGGGTGGCAGCGGCCCCTTTTGGTCCGCTGTCAGGAGAACGAGGGAAATGGGAAAAGAGCTTACACAAATCAGCTGCAATATAACAAGTGCAGCATGGGAGAGCCATTTCTCCAAAATCTATGCAGCCCCCTCTGATGAGCACTCTCTCCCTAATCCAGGCCAATTGGAGGGTTTACAGATTATGGATCATGAAGTCAGAAAAGCTATAGAAGAGAGTTTAGGTAATAAGGCACCCGGTCCAGACGGCCTCCCTATCGATATTATCAAATATAATGTCGATTTGTGGATACCAATACTCCTCAATATTTTTAACAGTCTCCCAAAAGTAGCCATGCCGGCTACCTGGACCACTAGTATCATTGTCCCTATTTATAAAAAGGGAGATAGATCAGATCCAGCAAATTATCGTCCCATTTCCCTTCTGCATAACACCTTAAAAGTCCTAGGACGTATAATTTACAATAGGGTAATGGATTGGGCGGCTGATACTGACTTTTTAGACCCCTGTCAGATGGGGTTCAGGAGTAGGGTAGGAACAGTGGAGCAATGTTTAAATCTGAAATTGATAATTGATAAATATTGCATTGCTCGCCTATCTCCTACCTACCTAGCTTTTATGGATCTCTCATCCGCTTTTGACCTTGTGCATAGATCCAAGCTTTGGTCAATTCTTTTATCCAATGGCCTTGATGACACTCTTGTTAGATTCTTAGCCTATCTCCATACTGACCTGAAAGCACGGGTACGTATTGGGATGGGTGGAGAGGTCTCGGGAGCTATTGAGATAGGGAGGGGGGTGAGACAGGGGTGCGTTTTAGCACCCCTGTTGTTTATTATTTATATCAATGGTCTATCCAATTGTCTGAAAAAAGCCACCCCTGATGTCCCGACGATTTTAGGCAATCCCTTACCTGTGCTTTTATATGCAGTCGATGCGGTGCTTATGGCACGCACTCCTAATGCTCTTCGTTTGCTTGTACATAGTTTTGTAAATTTTATGGAGGATTTGGACTTGAAGGTAAATTTAAAAAAATCTTTTATTATGTCCTGTGGACCGGGGAAAAGGAAACTTAGTACAATTCGAATTGGCAGAGATAAATTAGAATCTGTTCCTAAATTTCCATATTTGGGGTTGGTTTTCGCTGCGAACAGCTCGTGGAGTGGGCATTTGGCCCACGCCACGAGCAAGTTCTCGAAAGCCAACAATTCTGTTCTGAGTCTCCCTCGCCCAAAGAAAATTGGTGCCACTAAGGCTATTTTAAAGATTTTTAACTACAGTGTTCACCTGTCGCTACGTATGGTGCAGAGGTATGGGGGTCGAATAGCAGCATCTGTATCCAAAGAGAGGAAAACCGTTTTTGTAGGAAAGTGCTGGGCGCACCGATTTCCTCATCTGATTTCATCTGTCACAATGAACTTAACCTTCCCTACATAAGTGATTTTATCAGAGCTAGACCAGCTCTCTTCTGGATCAGAATCTGGAGGAATGATGCCGCTGTCCTCACACAAAACATTAAGGACTGCCTAAATTGTGAACATGGCATGAAGATTCCCTGGCTCACAGAAGTTTTTAAATCACTTAATGGAATTGATAGAGGTACTTTGTTCACGGATCCAATGACAATTGAACTAAAGGACAAAGTTGAGGTTCAAAATGCACTTTATGCACTCTACAGAAATGATCGCATAGGAAGAGAATCCCAGAAATCAAGGGTCATGAAATATATAGGAAATGGTCTTTGTATGCAAATTTTGCCGCCCTACCTTTCCCTCCCTATGTTAAACTGGGAGCAATCTTTATTGTTCCGTTTAAGGGCAGGAACTGTGAAATTTCTGCTGTCTTTCCCTATGGGGTACCGACATAGTGCTGATCTCACTCCGTGTCCTTGTGATGGTGTGAGCACTCAAGATGACCTGCACTTTTTATTTTTCTGTAAATTTTATTTGAGATTTACTAAATGGCTTTTAACTCCCTATTTTAGAAAGACCTCTCACACTCAAAGAATCTTACATGTCGCTGCTTACCTTGGACACTGTTGAATTGACCTTCCGCACTAGCACTTTTTTAAGACTAGCCATACGAGCGCGCAAGTCAATGGAAAAGCCCTGAAATCAGAAACTAGTCTTAATGATGTTGCTGTGTAAATATTATAAAGAAATGAAATCTATTGTATAGTTACTGTATGAATTATTATGACAATATGGAATGTTATTTATATAAATCTTTTTAACCATTTGTTTGAATTATAAAAATGTGTATTTTTGCTGTATTCGGTACTTCTATGAATTTTATGAAATTCGAATAAAGGTCTTTTGAACTTGAACTTGACTTAATTTTAGATGAGTAAAAGCAATTCCAGATATCTGAATCTGAGATTTCCCTCAACTTCATCTTGCCTATAAAATAATCATGAATTCGCATATATTTAAATTGATAAGGAATTTTAAGTGTTTCAAAGTGAATAAAGCCATTGGTACCATAAAGGTCCCCTAAAGTTTTAATTCCACAAGCAGTCCATGTGTTAGCCATTCCGTCATTAAGAATTCCATGGAGTCCCGGATTGCCCCACAATAGAAGTTTAGGGTGGAAAAAAGAGGTTTTACACATAGCTGGAATCATAAACCAAATCTTAACAGTCTCTCTTGCAGTCTTAAATTTCACCCTTTTTAAGTAGTTGGGGTCATTTACTCTTGCTAAAAACATTTTAGAGTCAGCATCCAACATGAATATACGAAAATAAAGTTGATTGTCCGGATTAAATAAGCTACGGAGGTGACCAAGAAAAGTTGCAAAAAAATATAATCTGAAATCAGGGAAGTGGAGCCCACCTTTATTTAATGGGAGCTTAAGTAAAGCAAATGAGCGGCACACTTTCCTATATCCCCAGATGAAACTACTGAATATCCCATCGAGCCTTTTGAAAAAAGAATTATTAAGACATAACGGAATAGACCGGAATAAATAAAGAAATTTGGGCAATACCTTCATTTTAAATAAATTAATCCGGCCTATAACACTTAGTAGGACCTTATGCCACTTTCAATGTGAGGGAGATTTCTTTTAATAGAGCCTCATAATTTAGTGTGATTATTTCATTTATTTTAGATGATATTTTAACACCCAGATATGTAGCTGCCCTACATATCCCTTATATTGGTGCGTGTGGTTTATAGTTCAATATTATTTGTGTTTTATTTATGTTTAATTTGTATTCAGACACCCCCCCGCAAATGTATTAGCTTCGTCAGTTATCCCATATAAAGCTTCTGCTACATCTGTGGAATATATGGCAATATCATCCGCATAAGCTGTGATTTTTAGGGAGTGAGGGACAAATTCAAAAGGAGTTATTCGAGATTGCGTCTGTAAAGCATGAAGGAATGGTTCCATACAAAGTGCAAACAGCAAGGGTGACAAAGGACACCCTTGCCGAGTGACCCGAGATATTGTGAAATTAGGAGACATCATGCCAGCATAGCTAATTCTGACAGTTGGGTGGTCATATATAGCCTGTATCCACCTTAGATATTGGCCTTTAAAGCCAAAAGGTTTCATTACTGCCCAGAGATAATCCCACCCCACTGTGTCAAAAGCTTTCTCAGCATCCAACAATATCATACCGAGTGGGGTGGAACCAGTCTCTGCTATGTCAAACGCAGTTATGGCCATGTTTGCATGGGCTGTTGTATCCCTGCCCATAACAAATCCATGTTGTTGTGGACTGACTAATTTCAGAATAAGTTGAGCCAGTCGTGTGGCCAAAACTCACGGTTTGTATGACCCACACTCATTAGCAGGTTTGTTCTTCTTTAAAAAAAAAACATCTTAGCAGTGTTCCAAGAGCTCGGGGCCTTTCCACTCTCACCAATTGAACTAATTACCTGACAAAAGAGGGGTAGTAGTTCGTCAGTGCAAATTTTATATAATTCCAAAGGTAAAGTGTCCTCCCCAGCGGCCTTACCCAATGGAAGAGAAGCAATTGCAAGTCTGATCTCTGTCATATTGATGTTCTCAGACAGTTGGGCTAATCCTTCTATTTCTCTGTTCTTTTTAATGTTGGTATCCAGGTAGTTTTGTATGTTAAATGGACTAGGATGATTTTCTGGGGTATATAAGGTTCTGTAGTAATTAACAAATTGCTCCAGTATCTGTATAGGTTGGTTAAAAATAGTGTTATTAGGTCCCTTTAAAGTCTTAATTAATGTTTTGGCTTTATCATCAGCGACTTTGTATGCCAGATTTTTTCCAATTTTGTCACCACTCTCATATTGGGATAGTTGATGTTTATGTAATTTAGCACTGCTTTTTTCTCTGAATATGGTTTTAATGGTGGATCTAAGATTCACTAGATTATAGCCCAATTCAACAGCATTTTGAGAGCCTTGGTGTAAGGCTTCTGCCAATTGATTTATTAATGATAGTATATTAGTAACCATAATTTTTGTCACTTTTCTGCGCTCCAAGTTCTGTCTTAAAACAAATTGTTGCCTGAATCCCCTTATGCTAGCCTTGCAGGCATCCCAGACTATAATGGGTGAAGTGGAGTTAAGATTTATTTCAATAAATTCTAGAAGATGTTTCTTGAGTTGTGAGATAAACTCTGTATCTAACAATAAATACCTCGGAAAAGAAAATAGCCTAGGACTCTGATTTTTTTTGTGGAATATTAAAAGCAAGAAGGATTGGATTGTGGTCTGAAGTGACCCGTGGACATATATTGAAGGAACTAGTATCCAAAATCCTATCTGAGGCCCAGACCATATCTATGCGTGAGCATACCATATGGGGTGCAGTGTAGTATGTATGTCCTGCTACATTAGGATAAATTATTCGCCAGATATCCTTTATGTTATGTATACGCCCTATATATAAAATAGCGGCTCGTGACTTACGCATTCTTTGAGAAGCTCCTCGCCGGGAAGTATCTCATTCATAATTCATTATACAGTTAAAGTCTCCCATGATAATAAGTTCCCCTTCCCACTCCAATAATTCCATATTTAACCGGTCAAAAACAGAAGGACCATCTTTATTTGGTCCATAAACAACACAAAATACATATTTACAATTTTCCACAACTAGTTGGTCAATGGTCCATCTTTCCCCCTTATCTAAAGCAGTTTTGACAGTTTCTACTCTAAGTTGCTTATCTTTAAGAATAGCAACCCCTCTGATTGATGCATTTAATGCTGAGCAAGTTATTACATCATACCCAAGTTGCCCCAGTAGCTTTCTATCTTTATAGGAAATATGGGTCTCTGATAATAAAACTAGATGTGGATTATACATTTTCAACTCCTCCTGGACAAGTCGCCTCTTGTTCCTACTGTTGAGGCCTGCAAAATTCCAAGCTAAACATCTCAGCCAATACATTTCATAAATGTGTTATCTCTTTCCATAGTGCCTAAAAAAGTAGTAATCTCCCTCTTATCAATTTTAACAGATCTCATTCTCGTGTTGTTATTTTCTAAGTTTTTATCCCCTTCACGCAACCACCCACGAGAGCCCACCCTGCCCACCCCCTCCCACTTGTCCCTCACGGGGGGAACACCCCTCTATGTTCTGCTGCCACTGGTTGGGCAGCCTTGCAGAGTAGCAGCATTGGAGGCCTTTTCTGCATCCCTGCGTTACTAAGAAATAAGG
The DNA here is from genome assembly GCF_964263255.1 of Lissotriton vulgaris. NCBI lineage: Eukaryota > Metazoa > Chordata > Amphibia > Caudata > Salamandridae > Lissotriton > Lissotriton vulgaris. The sequence goes on along the minus strand of NC_141689.1, from coordinate 1,464,376,107 downwards.
TAAGAAAAAGAAGAATTTCTATAGCAGTTTAATGAATCATAAAGAAATTCTAGAATTTAAAGGAAAAGTACTAAAGAACAAGAAAAGGAGAAAACAAGATTCCAGAAATGAGACATAGCATATCTAAACCTTTGAAAGTAGATACTAAGTAACATTTCCCCTCTGAGTGGGCAGTTAGAATTAATACATCAGAAATATTCTTGCCCTAACCTCAGAGGATAGGAAATAAATGCTCTGCAATCTTCTAATATACCATGCAGAGTACTAAGCTAATTTAGAGAGCGCTTACTCGGCTTCCCTATCATCTGTGAAGAAATACGTATGTCCACCCTTAATTACTTTAAGGCGGGCTGGTTCCTGGAGAAACACTTGCCCCCCTAGAGATTTGAATGGATCTATAAGCTGACGAAGCTTCCAGCGCCTTTCCATTGTTGCTTTACTTAAATCAGATCATACGAAAAAGGAAACATTCTCTGTTACGACAGGAGAGTTAGGTCTTGCTTTCAGTGAGACTGCCTGTCTTAGTAAAAAGTACCCAAAGTAGATAAGAAGGGTCTAGGGAATTTACTTTCTTTATTCCTTTGAGTTAAGGGCAGTCTATGGACTCTTTGAAGTTGTGAGTCCCAGTCCCAATCTGATCGATCTGGGAACGCCTTCTGGAATAATTTGACAACGTAAGCCCTCGAGTCTGACCCTTCTGCACCTTATGGTATACAGAAAAGTCTAAGATTTTGTCTCCTTTGACAGTTCTCCATATCTTCCAGTTTCATCTGTAAGCTCATGATCTGTGCATCATGTCGATTGGCCAAAGTCTCTGTACGGACAGCCACTTCTTCTATGCCCACCACCCTTTGCTGTAATTCCTCGATCTCCTGTGAGATCTCCCCAGTTTGCTAGTCATCTCCTGTAAGGAATTTTACATGTTGCTATTGTCTTCCCTCACCTGCAAGAAGTGTTCTTGTGCCTCCTGTGGATGATCCGTTAGCATCTGTAGGATAATGAAGTTATAGCTGGGTGGCAGTAGTTGTTATAACACTGCTAGGCTGAGAAAGGGACAGAGTCTCTTTTGGTGGCATTGGTTTTGAGCCCACATGTACTATAGGTACTACAGGTAAAGACGGTGGAGATAAGGATGGAGAGATATTAGGAATGCAACCAGCAGGTAGGGAGCGGTCTTTTAAAGAGTCGGGTTCGGTTGGGCTAGTGCCTGATAAGCGCATAGACATATTCTTCACTACCCCCTTCGCCTGGATCCACTTCCTAAGAGGGCTTTTATCACTGAGAGGGTTACCTCGTGAAGCTGAGGCCAGAGTTAGAGTAGAGATGTTAGTTACATTGAGACACTTTCATTTTTTATTTTATTTTTGACTTTGGCTTTAATCTTCCCCCTTCTGCAGCCCAAAAGTTTAGCTGCATTTGCAGAGGAATTGATCAGATCTTCATCAGCAAGTTCTTCATAATCCTCATTGGAACATTCCTCATCCCCAGTAGCAATGGGCATATCGCCTAGCATATAGTCCACGACCCCGGGTACCTTTTCATCCAGTGACCCGGTACTGTTAATTTATGCGCCTCCGGACCGACAAAAAGAGATGTAGAATGAGCCCCTTGATTTGCTGATTTTGAAGGCATTGTTAAATCTGTCCCCTGGAAGAGCACAGGCACTGGTTACTGTCTGATATCCCTTTGCCTTCTAAAATATCGGGACCTCTCTCAGGGCTCTCTGTATCGTTGTCCTCCCTTAGATTTATATATTTTATCTGTTGTTTTATTGTTCCAAGCCCTTTAGCTGATAAACGGTCATGATTGGAGTCGCTATCAGAAAACTGAGTCAGATTAACAATGTCGCAAGTTTCCACCACCTTAGTAAAAGCTAATATATAATTTCCGGTGTTCTTACTGATTGCAACACTGTTTCCATTATGCAGTTTCCTCCAAGCACTGTCAGCAGCGACTGGATTTTCTGACACAAAAAATTGCGGGCCCGTATCAACTGCTTACCTGGTTGTTGCTCTGGTTTCTCAGAGGGTGGTGCCGGCGTGGATGGTGCCGGTGTAGGTGCAGTAGTAGCTTTTGCCGCTGTCATTACAACTGCTACGTTGGTGCTAGGGGCTGTTTCATTAGCGGCACCTTTCCCGGCATGAGTCGCCCTAGGTACATTCTTCGGCGCCATGTCCGCTCGAACCTCTGACCCAGAACCTGCAGAGGTGAGCAGCAGAGCACTGCCGTCTCAGCAGGAACACTCTGCACATTCAGTAACGTAAGACCAGGCCAGCCAAGCCCCGACCCGCCGAGCAGTTGTGGGATAGGGAACTGAGCGATCAGCAACAGCCCCCCCAGCCGACCTCGAGAAAAATGCAGCATCCGTTGTAACGGTGCGGTGCAGTTCAGGGTGAGCAGCTTCTTGTATTTCTTCCTCGTGCCTTGCTCCTATTTTCTTTTTTTCGTTCTCCTTTTCTTTTATGTCTGCGATCCTAGGGCTTTAAATGCATTCGGTAGATATGAGGCAAACCCCTATTAATTTCCATGCAGGGCGGGGAGCCTCCGGCTGAGCTGCTTCTCCGTGGTGTTTTCCACCCGCCATCTTGTTTCCCCCTACATCAATCTTCTATTTCTATAGCTTCTACATAGTGTACTAGTGGTTTGCAAATACATTTAAGTGAGTTCTATTTTTAATTCCAGTATAATGTAGTCCTTCCTCATCTGATGCTTCTAAATCTTCCTTTTGTTGTTTAATGCTAAGTGCCTTTTCTTGTACATTTATTCTTCTAGGTGTATCTATCGTTTGTAGCGCATTAGTATAATTTTTCATGTCTCAAATCATTATGTAAGGAATAGCTATTGTCAGGCCTAACCATACTATGAGTACTATTGCTATACTATATGTGCATATCCTACAGCATGTTTTTAAACAGCTTGTTTTCGGTCTTCCATTAACAGTACGATTGTTGTGAATGTATCTAGGACCCTAATTAGATATTCCCGATTTATGCCCTTATGTGGTTATAACAAATCATATCCTTATAACGGCATAAGAATCGTATCCATATTAACCTCTTCGCCGCTAATGACAAGGGTAACTCGTCATGGACTTTCCATTGATTTCAATGGGAAACAAATGAGTAGTAAAATAATGCCTTAGCAGCCAAGTGGTTAAGTCATAGCCAATGCAGTCCAAGTACGGCAAGGCTACTCCCATAGACTCCTAGAAAGTACAACGCGTTCTTAAACAAACCAAGCCTCCAGCAGCCCGGGAATTCCCCCTGCTTCTGTTTTGATTTGTCCTAGAACTGCTGACAGTCCTGAAAGAACTGCCAGTTCTTAGTGACGTCTTATGTCAAACCTTATGTCAAACTCAGCACCTTCCAGGTATAAATATACCAGCATCTGCCTTAAGCAACACACAGTGGTTTGGAGCAGAATCGGCTATCTAGTTGCCCGACGCCCTGCTGATGCGAGTGCCGAAGGAAGCCGACCCTCCCTGCTGACACACTGAGAAATACGCTGTCTTTTCTCCTGCCGAGAAATCCAGCTCCAGTGTTTCCCTGATACCCTTGCGGGTTACTGGGAGATCGGGTCCTGAGAGAAAGATACAAGACCTCCTTCATTCTATAACCAAGGTACGGAACTGATTAGACCCATAGAGAATTCTTGATTCAGATTCTTGGCAAAAACTGTAACTCATCTACTCCTTCCCTGTACTAGGCTTAGGTTAGGTACACTGGGGTAGGCGTATCTTAGAAACACCAGTTGAGTATGTTTAGTCACTATTTTATCATTGTATATATTTTATCCATTTTAAGTATCTTATGGCTTAGGAACCATATAAATGCTTTTACAGAATTATTTCATAATACTCCTTTTACTGTATGCACTTTACTTTATGACAAGTATTGCATTTGTGGCAATTCATTTCTCTTCAATAAGAAAGAAGACTGCTCAATAAATAACCCTTTTATTGAAAACGCCCGTCTCTCTATTTCTCTGCATCTCTGGTGTAACAAAGCATGCACGATTGACTGAGTAAAATAGCTATCTATTGTTTCTGCGACTCTGGAGATGTATTCCTTATTGCAGGGGGAACAAAGTTTGTCATGTTATACGGTTGTATGAAGCTAATCCCTTCTTGTCTATGCAGGAAAGCTAAACACCTTCTTGTTTACTCGAGAAAGTTCTAGGGACCTCTGAGCTAGCTTGCACACACAATTAAGTCTAACATATTCAATAGAGACCTAGTCAACCTCAGTCCTACGTCTAAACTATCGTTTATGTTATTCCAATGCGCAGAGCCTATTGGGAATATAGGAACTACACTACATGGCGCCCAACGTTTGGTAAGGCAATAATTTAACGCTAGATACTAGAGTAACTCAGTCGTGCTTTTCACACAGACCCCTTTTCCCGTAAAAACTCGAATAGACGTCTGGAGTGGGTAAAAGGTTAATATCCGCCAAAAATTAGTAGGAAGAGATTCCTATGTATTAGTTTTTGGTTTAGTCAACGTTGAAGGATACAGTGTTCCATAATATTGTGCATCTAATCTTAGTTTTCTTGAAACTTGATCTGCAAACTTTCAGTCAGTAATATGTCAGAAAGTGACGACGAAAGGGAGAGAGGTAGACTAGCAGCTCAACTTTTGACGGAAGACACAAGTCTCCAACAAGATCAACAGGATGCAATACTCATCCCGGTAAATGTAAGAAAATCTTCAACTATAAAACTTATAGAAAATAGAGTATCATCAAGAGGTGGTACAGTCATATTTGTTGTCGAGGCACATGAATATCGGCAGACAGAGGTATTCTATTCATAGATAACTTTTTAAGCAGCAAATGCTGTAACACACAAGTTCCACTACTACAAAGCAGGAGAACCTCCAGCGGAATACATACCTTTCGAGCAAGTTGAAATTCCACTAACTTACCAGGAGCATGAGCTCTGGTTTAATGGTGCCCTAAAACATCAAAATCACATTACCAGGCTCGGTCCAATAGGTAGACCAGGAGCCACATGGCCGGTTCTAGCCAGCTATACACCACATCCTGACTTTGAAAAAATGTCTAGCGAAGAACATTTAGTTCAAATAAAAGAATTAACAAAAGCATATAGACAGTTAGTTCAATTGACAATTGACAGGTCAGCAATCTGCCAAAAACTAAAAGAAACAGATATAGCAGACCAACCTTTTGAACTTGCCAGAATATTTGAAAAATCCTATGAAGAATTAGGTAGAGACAGTTTAGGTGGTAAACCACTAAAACCACAACTAACTGAAAATCCTGAAAAGACTTTCATTAAAAATATTCTCAATTCTCAAAAGAAGAAGTGGGAGGGTAATAAGCAAACTTCTCCCAGAGAAAAACATTTTCAGACCAGAGGAAGGTCTTCCCAACAAAGAGATAGAACTCCAGAGGGGGGGGGTCAAGTCTCCACAATGGGAGCCCTCTGAAAAAAGATATAACCTTAGAAATAGGGAACATTTGAGAAAACTTGACAGATATCAAGATATTGATACATGTCCCTCTCGATCTTTTCAGACTTCCTCACAGAAATCGGAAAGAAGAGGACGGTCAGAACATAAAGGAGAGCGCGTCAAGTCCAAAGTCAAAGAACCTGCTCATCGAAGTAAAAAATTACAATTTCCCAAAAAGAAGGAGGCCAGCATTAAAATAAAACTTGCCAAGTATCTCCAAAAGCTAACACCTGCCCTGAGCAGTTCTTAGCCATGTTACCCAATGGGAGGTGGATAACATGGCTAAGAGCATTAGCTCGGTAATGCATGAATATTGCTGACTTTTCAGCGAGTTTCATGCATTGCGGACGATTTTTATCACATTTGCGATAAACCTTGGTAATACCAAGGTTTATCTGCGATAAAAATCGCAGCTCATTTTTGTCTCTATCCAAGCAATAGCGATAATTATCGCTATTGCTTGGTAATATGCCCCGACATTAGATATTTCAAATGGTTTTTTCTGTCAAAACATTGCACCAGAATGCAAGTATTTGACTGCTTTCTCAAGCATGGGGGCCCAAAGCAATGTTGTCGTCTCCCACAGGGATTCAAGAACAGCCCAGGATTATTTTCAGCCAGGGTAACAGAGGGGCATATTACCAACAACTAGCGATAATTATCGCTATGTTGGCTTAGCGGCAATATTTTTATCGCCGAGCAGCGGCGATTTTTATCGCTTAGGAGCCTTGCTATTATCAAGGTTTATCTCCTAAGCGATAAAAATCGGATGAAATGCATGAATATTGCTGAAAAGTCAGCGATATTCATGCATTACCGAGCTAATGCTAGCTTTTGGAGATATTCGCGCTTAGCGCGAATATCTCCAAATGTTGGTAATAGGAGATAGCGATGTTGGCGACTGTTTCCAGTCGCTAACATCTTGGCACGCCCACTTTGCATATCATTAGTGATAAATATCACTGACATGCAAAGCGGGGCCCAAGATGGTCGTTATCTCCTACTAGCTGTCGCTAACTGGTGTTAGCGACAGCTAGGTAATAGGGAGATCATTTTATCTCAGCTTTCTTGGCTTTTAAAGCCAAAAAAGCAGAGATAAACCCCCTTGATAATATGCCCCAGAGTTACTGCTATGTTGATGACATCTATCTTACAGACAATGACCTGGAGACACACTTGAAAAGAGTGAGCACCATCATACTTGGGTTCGCATCTGAAGGGTACACATTTAACTTTTAAAAGTCACGAATTGCCCACCAGACAGTCCTATTTTTAGGATATGAATTATCAAGTGAAGGCAAACGCCTAGCAGACAACTTCCTAAAGAAGTGTGCAGTACTCCAAGCTCCAAAAACGCTGAAAAACTTACAATCAATTCTAGGTTTCCTGAACTTCGGAATAACTTACATTCTAAATTATGCAGAGAGGGTTACACCACTCTACGAATTATTAAAACCTGATTTCAAACCAATTCATTGGACTCAAAAACACACAGAAATTTTACGATCATTACAAACAGACATGTTAACTAAAAACTGCAAACACGCGCAAACGAACGCAACCTTATAATACGAGTCATCCCAGGAAGATGCGGATTTACATACCTGACCTCTAATGAGGGAGAAACGGTACCAATAGCTTATAAATAACACTTGTACACACAAGCTGAAATGAAATTCAGTTCTACTGAAAAAATTCTAACTGCGGTTCAAATGGTTGTAGCAAAAGAAAAAGCCCTAGCTCATGGGAAGAGGATATCTGTTTTAACAGCAGAATCAGCCCTTGAAGCAGTAACAAGACCGAGCATTCCAAATGCTATGGCATTAGATCCAAAATGGATACAATGGGTTAATTCTCTTGATACAACAGAAGTAATACACGCATTTGATCCCAGAATGAAAAATCTAGAACATCTAGAATACGAACAGGAATGCCCTCTGTCAATCGAAATTCTACCCCTGGAACAGGACACCTGTGTAATCTACACAGATAGATTTGCACAACACTACGTTGTGGATAAAAAAGTTTACAACTCAGCGTGTGCGATTGTTAAAGATCGCTGGTGCTTAGGTAAATTCAGACCAATGGTCACTAAAACTGAATCAATCGGAAACTGTACAGCTCAGCGAGCTGAACTACGAACTTTGAAGATGGAGCTTGAAAATGTAGCTCGCGAATTCTCCACGCTAATAGTGTGCGATTCGCATTACTGCGTCGAATCTTATAATAATTCCATGCAGACCTGGATTAAAAATGGTTACAAAGATGAAAGAGGATGCACAATCAAGCATAAAAAGCTATGGGAACAGGTAGTTCTTTTACAGAAAGAACTACAAAAGACTCATGTGATACATACGCAGAGTCTTCAACGTGATGGCGTTCACGTTGCAGGGAATTCATTGGCTAACAGAGACACGGCGGCAGCTGGTCAACCGGCTTCCGTAGTTACAAAAAAGCGTTCTAAAAAACAAATAGATGGAGTAACGCTACTAGCAGTAAGTGCCTCAATGGAAGGCAATTATGCAGCATTACCTCTAAACTATCCACTCGGAAATACATACATAATTGATGCCAACTCGTTCCGTTTGCTCAAATCGCTGGAGTGGGGGATAGAGTAATTCCAAACACGGACCGGAGAGTCTTCTTGATTCAAGAAGCACACATGGGATTGGGTCTGAGGCACCAAGAGATCCTGAAATCTCTAATAGAATTGCAATAAAAATACTGGTGGCCGGGAATGAGCGTTCACGTTTATAACTTTGCAATGGATTGTCAAGACTGCAATAGAGATTGCAGTTATGTACCGGACCAGATATCTGACTCTAGCACAGTAATACCAGCCCAGACACCTCTATTAGACAGCATTAGACTATCTCACGCAGCCATCCGACCAGACAAATGCAATCCCATAAATCTTAAGGCGAGTTTCATTTGGATGTGGCCCCAGCGCTCGGCTGACGTCAGAACTGTTATAAAAGATTTGCGAGTCTTTATCGGCACATACGCAATTGGCATGCTACATTCTGACCAGGGTCCTGCGTTTAGCTCTCGAGCTTACAACTAGGCAATGGCCAGCATGGGCATTGCATTGCGGTACTCTAGTCCATTCCATCCTGAGGGAAATGCGGTAGAGGAGAGAAAAAACCGTGACATAAAGCAATGAGGGTATTAGGTTCGGGTGATGGGTGGGTCAAACATCTAATAAGTGTCTAAAGTAGTCTTAACAATCTGCCAAGAGATTCTCTGGGTGGAATCACTCCGTATGAACTTTTGTTTGGTACAAGAATGATAATTAAAGATCTTGATTATCAGACTTCAGCGGTGAAACAAAAAGCTTTTGATATCAAAGATCGTTTGGCTGTTTTACAGGACTTAAATGAAAAAAGAAGAAGTCTAAGTAACACAAAACTAAAGGCAACGGCCACTGAAGAGAAACCACTTGTCCCAGCAAGACCTGTCTGGATTCCAAATATTGGGGATCTTGTCAGAGAAAAAATCGAGTGAAGAAGGAATTTAAGCCTTCTTACAGAAAAGTAGTACCTGTCTTAGCTATCAGCGGAACAAGATCAGTCATACTACCGCCCCTTGCTGGTAAAAAGGAGAACCGAGTTGTATCAATCGACCTGGTAAAACCACAACCATGTGGCCAATAATAAGTAGTAGGCCTAGTGGACTCCCAAGAAGTAGTAGAAGACCAAACCTTGCTATAATCCAAGTGGTTCAAACTGAGAGACTAATCACATTTGATAAACCTGCAGTGAATAACAAAGGACTATGCAACAAAGCCATGGAACTTGTGCCTCTTGAAACCCAAATGCAACAGTTCGTCAAGAAACACCTGTCTACAATGATGTAGCCTCAGACTATTCAAATATAAAAACGGAAGCAGCAAATACAAAGATTAATAACAATCCTGATGCCATCCAAACAATTGACAGAACTGCATCTGGCTACTTTATCAATTTCGATGACTTTTCCGATGATCCAAGTGAACATGGAGACAAGCCAGCAAACAAAACTTTCAAAGACAAAATTACAGAATTATTACATCAACTTGGAGAAACATATCTCATTTCACCCTGGATTGAACTGTGGATTGTGTTAGGTGTACTTTTCCTCTTGCTCTGGCTCATCTTAGTTTTAAGCTTGGGAAGAATGATTGATGGAAAATACAGTACAATGGACAAAGCAGTCAGAACATCAACTTGGTTCTAAAACCTCACAGATCCTCACACATTGAAAAAAGAGAACTATCATCAGTGAACATCACAACCATTCCTATTCCTTGTAGTGTAGCATGGGACAATACTGATTACGAACTCTATGGCCCGGTTGAACTCTTGAAATATCCACACCAGTTCAAGATTTCTTTGAGTGACTTTGTATCACCTAGTACTTCCTCTGATGATTGGGACTTTTAAAATATTAATAATATAATGTCAGATTTAGAAATGTCAGCAAAATTTATAGAACATGATTATTTACAGGGTTCATCGAATTATGAAGAAATGTATTGCTTTAATCATTTTGGGCATCATTATTTGCATAAATCTCCTAGTCCTAGAAATGTGTTCAGTTATAATCAGTGGGAACATTGTCCAACTCCGCCAAAAGGCAGTTCGAAAATATTTTATGAAAAATTCCCATACTTCTCAGGGTTTAATATCAGTGATCCAGAAACGTTTTATTTTAAAATCATGAATAAGACAGGAATGAAAAACATGTTGACAAACACTAAACTGATATATTCTGAAAAGTTTTATGAAAAAATGTCTACATTTGGTTTTTAATTTTGGAAAAACAACATTGAGACAAAACTGTCTGGGGTACAAAAGAATGGCAGGTACAAGGGTTAGAATCATTATTCAGAGCCTGCATGATCCCAGAACAAATAATGTTCCTGAATGATACCATTCAACAAACGACCTGTCTTGGCTACCCAAGATAAAAGATTTAAACAACCCGTCTATACCAAAGCCTATGCCTGATAGAAATAACACTACAGATGAGGGGTTAGACGTGCCCTAAATTTTAAAACAAAATAGAACAAATCCTGATTGGAGAAAATGGTTGATCTGTCCCACAGACACTAATAACTGTCAAGATAGATTCCTGAACAAAGTACAGGGGTTCAGACAGAATAGGCCAGACCAAAGATATTCCCAGAGACAACATCCAGGGATAGTTACAACATACAGTGTAGGAAAACTATGCCTCGAATGGCTACAGAGATCCACACTACCCGAAATTAAGCAACACTTGAATTTACTTAAAGAAGGTGCTGACTTGCAAGATTTCTTACTGGGACCTCGCAAACAGCGTCAAAAACGTTTCATATACGCCGGTATATATGCAGATTACAATGAAGCTTGGAAAATAACACAAATTGAAACTGCAGAAAAAATACGAGAAACTGATCGTATTAATTTGGAAAAATCACTTTCTGTAGTGGACAATGGGTTAACGACTCTGTCCTCCAGAATTTATTCACTGGACAGCATTGTAACATCTGCTATTGATATAATAGAACAGGATATGCTAATGTTACAACATGGCCAGTCCCAATTACATTCTATTGTACAGTTAGGCTGGACGTTACCAAATTTGCGTTCAGGCAACGTGCCTTGGCGTCTAATCAACACAACGTCATTATTTTCAATATTTAACCTTACTGATAAACAAATCTCTTTGGCACAAAGAGGGGCAGACTATACTGTGCTGAGCACTAAAAAACTCAAAAAATTGCCATTGACAATGTCAGAACGACCGGTCGTTGAATGGATAATACATGGAACCATTACAATCCTGATAACAACGTTTCAGTTTCAATACTGCCAAAAGTATATACCAGCAGGCCTGTTTGAAAGGTTGGGTAAAGGATACATCAGGTCAACCTGGAATTTGCCTTATACACATAGATGTTGGAGTGGAGGCAAGAAATAAGTATTTCTTAGTGGTAACAACTGTAAAAAATCACTCAGCGGTACACTTCTGTGTCAAGGAATTAACTTGCATGGAGCCTGCGAAGGTTGTTCAAATAACCTTTCATGTCACCTGCATGGCACCCCTGCTACACAGATACAGCCTTCTAAAGGCGCTACGTTCTAATGAGTGACCACAGCTGTTGTGGCATGGTGCCAAGAGAAACCTAGCTCGTGAGCGTTACTTCCAGGGTCACTTGTTGTATGCAAGTATTGTATCCAAACAGTAAACCAGACATGGAGGCGGCAATATGGCCTTCTTTGAATATCTCTTCTATTCGAATTGATACTTTAAGCAGAATGAAGTCTATTCTTTTACAAACAACTGTGCCTTTAACCTCGTCTAGAGAAACGTATGATCTGCAATTTGCAAGGACAGCAGCAGAGATACTTGAATTATTATCAACAAATTGCCCCGTACATTTCGTAGAAATCTTAAGTCAAATCTTAAACATGTCTGATACCAACAGCATCGCACATGTATTTAAGACAATTTTTTTGGGACTGCTAGTACCCTATGAAGCAGTTCTTGGCATATTCCCGAATTTTGTGCATTATGTGTTCGGCGGCCTGCCTCTCATCTCGGGATTCGTAGCAGGAATATTATTTCTGTTCCTTCTGCTCCGATATGGCAAGTCAAGTCACAGACAAAACTCAGGCTACAATGGAAGACACGATCCTAGCAATACAATACCGAGAGCGGATCACTAAAGTCCTCGGCTTGGCTCGGCTAAGAGATCTGAATACTACCTGGTTTATTTCATTCAGACCAATCTGGCAAGATTGCATCCTACCTGTTCAACGATGCTTGCTTTGCGGAGAAGAATGCGTGTTAGACGTCTGTCTCACACTCCCATCAGCAGTACCTATGGATGTCGATACTTTGCTTAGTCCGGTAACGGCTCATGCAACGTGTTGTCCCCAGCGGCTACCAATTCTGATGACGGCATTCGTTGAGACCTCACCATTACGATTAGGTGGCGGTGAGGTACGAGATGAAAGCGGCACACAGGTACAACCTTCCGTGACCATTGCTGATATAAACACCGATGATGGCAATGCATCGCACATATGCACTATGTCCACTTTTTCAAATCTGGCCTAACTTTCACCTACTGTTGTAGACAAAGCTTTTGCTGGCCTATCTGAGTTAATGCTCTCTCCTAACAATGGGAATAATATTTGAAATAGCGAGCGCACAGCGTTCCCTGAACTTTGGATTCGGCCTTCAGTTTTGATAAACAGAACTTCTAAAAAACATTAGGAATATTTTTCTTCCCGAAAGCGAAATTATTTTTCTCCAGTTCCTAAAATATTTACCTTTTTTTAGGCACATGATACTCTGCTTAAAGTAGAACTATTCTTAGAGAACAAGATTTCTATTTTTAAAATACCTAGAGACAACATTTAGATTTAGCCTCTAGTACATGTACAGTCTTGTTTAAATATGTGATGAAATGGTCTCGACCTTCTCTTCTGTATTAAGAGCCATTTTATAAATGTAAATTTCGTGATTCATTCAGTCAACATTCTAAATGAACAAAATGTGCATTATCTGAATGATACCACTGCTTGAAAACGTACAGTATTATACTCATTTTTTGTGTATACACCATTTCAAATGCAAACTATGTATTTTGAGGTGGGCTGGAAAACACATGCATCGTGATATGTTTAGTATTGCTTAGTATTTAGTAATGATGGACATTATACGTGGAGTGGGTGTTGTGAATTATCTTGAACCCTAATTAGATATTCCTGATGTATGCCCTTATGTGGTTATAACAAATTATATCCTTATAAAGGCATAAGAATCATATCCATATTAAGTCATAGCCAATGCAGTCCAAGTACGGCAAGGCTACTCTCATAGACTCCTAGAAAGTACAACGTGTTCTTAAACAAACCAAGCCTCCAGCAGCATGGGAATTCCCCCTGCTTCTGTTTTGATTTGTCCTAGAACTCCTGAGAGTCCTGAAAGAACTGCCAGTTCTAAGTGATGTCTTATGTCCAACCTTACGTCAAACTCTGCACCTTCCAGGTATAACTATACCAGCATCTGCCTTAAGCAACACACAGTGGTTTGGAGCAGAACCGGCTATCTACTTGCCCGATGCCCTGCTGATGCGGGTGCCGATGGAAGTCGACCCTCCCTGCTGATGCACTGAGAGAGACGCTGTCTTTTCTCCTGCCGAGAAATCCAGCTTCAGTGTTTCCCTGATACCCTTGCGGGTTACTGGGAGATCGGGTCCTGAGAGAGAGATACAAGACCTCCTTCATTCTATACCCAAGGTATGGATCTGATTAGACCCATAGAGAATTCTTGATCCAGATTCTTGGCAAAAACTGTAACTCATCTACTCCTTCCATGTACTAGGCTTAGGTTAGGTATGCACGATTGACTGAGTAAAATTAGCTATCTATTGTTTCTGCGACTCTGGAGATATATTCCTTATTGCAGGGGGAACAAAGTTGTCATGTGATATGGTTGTCAGAAGCTAATCCCTTCTTGTCTATTCAGGAAAGCTAAACACCTTCTTGTTTACTCGAGAAAGTTTCTAGTGACCTCTGAGCTAGCTGGCACACACAATTAAATCTAACATATTCAATAGAGACCTAGTCGACCTCAGTCCTACGTCTAAACTATCGTTTATGTTATTCCAATGCGCAAAGCCTATTGGGAATATAGGAACTACACTACACGATCAGCCATTTCTGACCAAGGTGTTATGAGCACCTAAATAACTTCCATCAGCTCTTTCAATACTTTGTAATATCCTGATAATATGTGTTTCCTGTATTTGACATTTTAAGTTAGCAATGCTTGTTGCTGCATTGGGCATTTGATTTTAGCAGTGCTTGTTGATACTGGATTTGGCAATGCTTATTGGAACTTTGGTTCTCGAAGAAGAGCTTGGAAAACTTTACATATTCATGAGTTGAGCTGAGCCAGCACGTTGGACATGTGCTTTAACCGAGGCTCAGCAACACGTGTAAACTGCTGGCTCGAGAGACTATAAATGCCTCGTCGGTGCCCAGAGAGACGCTTCGCTTCGAGGTTGCAGCGTCAGCGTCTCTGCAAGATTCCAGTCTCCCTGTATCCTGTTTCCCTTTGCCTCCCTCTCCCTCAGCGACCGCTTACCTGAATCCTTCTGCAGCGACGGCTTCCAGGGCTGCAGAGGTCCCGTGATTTTCTCCATTCTTCGTCGTCCTTCACCGCCGGAGATTGGAACTTCCGGTTTTCAACGTCGGAGCGCTTTCCACGTTGGACCCGTCCTCCTGCCAAGGGGTTCCCCGCAATCCGGCTTCCGGAGCTTCTAAAAGAAGTAAGACTTAACTAGTTAAGCAGTAATAAACAAACCTTGGCAAAAGCAAAAACGGACTACTGAGTTCAAGAACCTTTTTTCGTTTATTTAAAAGACAATTTTCCTGCCGAGAAAAAGGAGTATAATTTCCAGGACATTCTTATTAATGTTAGAAAGGACAAACCTGCCAACTTATACAATAAGTAATAGTGCCATTCAACTGTTGCCTTGGAGTTTTAATATTGCATTTTGTAAAAGTCGTATTGCATATTGTAAAAGTCATTTGAGAGTTTCCAGGTACATTCCAGATACATTAGGGGATTAAGTGAAAGCAGTAGATTGTGTTTTTTCTCGCTTTCCTTCTATTTTCAGAACCCCTGTTCAACGCAAGAACATATTTGCGTAAGGTAGGAAAATATAGTTTTGCATAACTGTTTCACAAGTTATACTAACTCATTAATCGGTTCAACTTAGATTGCAGTGCAGTGTTTTATTTCACGTACTCAAAGCTTAATCACTGTGTTTCTACTGTATGTGACTCAATTACATAGGAAAAATCAAAATACCTTGCTACTACGAAGTATATGAATGGGCTTTTTCTTGTTTGGGTATGTATTAAGATTAAGTCAAGAATATACAGGTGTAACTGGAAATGTTTAGTATAAGTTGCTAATTTCATGTGTTAGTGTATGTAATTTAGCTACAGTACTCAGTCAAGTTACAGCTGTAGGAGAAAGCCCAGAATACTTCACACGAAACAGCAACAACAATCTCCCTTCAGAAGAAGATCCTGTGTTGTTTGTTTGTTTCTTTATCCACTTCCCCTTCCCTTTCGGGACTAATTGGTTATGCCAAGAGTTAAATTCCTTGTCACGCTAGTTAGTTCTAGAAGGAATTGGGACTAGTCATCTTCAAGACGGAACATCTGGAATCTTGTGGTTGCACGCTTAACAGAAAGCGAAGCCAACTATCCTATTCCCTCTTGGAGCTGACTATTTCCATGGATCTAGCAAACATGGATGTTACTCAGTTAGCCGAGATTGTGCGTAAAATGAATGATGAGGTACAGGAGCTACGTTTAGAAAATCATTCCCTTAAACAAGAACTAGATAGCACCAGAGAAGAGTTACATAATACCAGAGAGGGTTCTCCATCTTGGAGAGAAAAAGGTGAAGTTAAACGAACAATCCTGACACCACTGAAATTCGGAGTCCCATTTCAGAATCAAACCCAGGAGACAAGTTTTGGTCAAAATCAGCCAGTACAGCTCACAGTGGTATCGCCACAGCCAGTTCCTTTAGCTAATCCAGAAAGGTTAAATGGAGACAGTGCACATTTTCAGACTTTCATGAGTCAATGCCAGTTGCATTTCTTGTGCAAACCTAACATTTTCACTACAGATACCACTAAGGTAGCCTTTATAATTTCTTATCTTGGAGGAGTGGCGGCTAATTGGGCCATGCCCCTGGTGGATAAAAATGATCCTTTACTGCATAATTTAACACATTTTAAAGCTGCCATGTCTAGTCTGTTTGCAAAACATGTTTTCTCCAAGCTAGTGATAATGAGTTGTTAAATTTGCTTCAAGGTTCTAAAGATCTAATTACATATGTGACTACTTTTAATCGGTTGCTTGCAGAAACTCAATGGCCTGAGGATAAGAGAGTATCCTTGTTTTATAGAGGGCTTAGAGAGGAACTAAAAGATTCTTTGTCACACATTGTAAATTTACCCAAGGATTTTACTGAGTTTCAAGACTAAGTGGTCAAGTTGGATCATAGGTTAGGCGAAAGAAAAAATGAACGACCAAGAAATGATTTTAGAGCTTTGCATTTTAAAACCGAAAAGAAAAGTACTGAGGATAGAAACTCCCAGATTGAGCCTATGCAGATAGAAGGAATTAAGGGACCTCTATCTCAAGAGGAGAAGGACAGGAGAAGAAAGGCTAACCTATGTCTATATTGTGGAAAAGCTGGCCATTTTGTCAGATATTGTTCCATTAAGCCAGTGAAAAAGAAGGCCTTTGCTGTGATTCCAGATTCTTCACAGGAAACGGAAAACTGAGTTTCTTGAGGGAAGGAGAGGTCGATTCCTCGAGAAATTGTTGTGTGAAGACCTCACAGAAAGCCATAAGCATTCTGAAACAAATACACCAACATTTAACTATTAGAGTGATTTTGATTTTAACTAATCAACAAAAGCACAGTATTCCTTTACTAAAAGACTCTGGTGCTACAGGTAATTTCTTTGATTTGGAATTTGCTAAGAAACTAAATTTAACTCAAATACCTAAAAAAGAACCAGAAACTGTGCGGGCAGTAGACGGTTCAGCACTTTCTTCTGGATTGATGAGATTTCATACTCTGCCTTTGCTTCTGGTATCTGATAACAGACATACAGAATGAACCAGTTTTGATCTCATTGACATACCAGCTTTTGGTGTTATTTTAGGGATTCTGTGGTTAGAACTTCACAATCCAAAAATTGACTGGGAGAAGCGCACTGTGACCTTAGACTCAGTGTTTTGCAAGACTCATTGTTACCAAGAACATAGAGATCCAACCTTTCCGCTTCTCTGTGCTAGTGTTCAGACTGAATCCCTAAAACTTCCGTCTGAATATCAGGATTTTTCTGATGTTTTTGACTCTGTGAAGGCCATCAAATTACCTCCTCATAGGGTTTATGACTGCAGAATTGATCTTGTTCTAGGAGCAGTTCTGCAGTGCAGTCGCATATATGCCCTTACCGAACCTGAAAATCAGTATTTAAGATCATACTTAGACGAACTCTTGGAGATAGGCTTTATCCGCCATTCCACCTCGCCAGTCTCGTCTCCATTGTTTTTTGCAGCAAAAAAGACTGGTGATTTGAGGGCCTGTATAGACTATCGTGCTGTCAATAAGGCTACAATTAAAAATCGATACCCCTTACCGTTGATCCCGGTACTTTTAAATCAAGTGAAAGGGTCAACAATCTATACTAAATTGGATCTTCGTGGGGCATACCACTTAATACGTATCAAAGCAGGAGATGAGTGGAAAACTGCCTTCCGCACAAAATATGGACTCTTCGAATATACAGTGATGCCCTTTGGTCTCTGCAATGCTCCAACAGCATTTCAATATTTCATTAATGAGGTGTTGCATGATCTTTTGGACATCTGTGTCATTGTATATATCAATGATATTTTAATATTCTCAAAAACTCCTGAGGAACATGTAGGACA
Organism: Lissotriton vulgaris; assembly: GCF_964263255.1. Lineage (NCBI taxonomy): Eukaryota > Metazoa > Chordata > Amphibia > Caudata > Salamandridae > Lissotriton > Lissotriton vulgaris. The sequence goes on along the minus strand of NC_141689.1, from coordinate 1,464,358,122 downwards.
TGTAAAAGCAGTTCTGCAAAAGTTAAGAGATAATTCCTTATTCGTCAAACTTGAAAATAGCGTTTTTAACACTTCTAAGGTTGAATTTCTTGGTTATTGGTTATCTCCAGAAGGCATAGTCATGGACCCAAAAAAGGTACAAGCAATTTTAGATTGGCCTTCTCCAACTTCCGTCAAGGAAGTGCAAAGAAAATTAGGTTTTGCAAACTTCTACAGGAGATTCATCTCTAAATTCTCAGAAATCGTAGTTCCAATAACTAGCCTTTTACAGAAAGGAAAGAAATTTCAGTGGAATGCAGAAGCGGAATCAGCTTTTAATGTTCTGAAAAAAGCTTTTACATCCGCTCCTATTCTGAAACACCCAGACCCTGACAGACCATTCTATGTTGAAGCGGATGCTACTCAAACAGCCATTGGAGGAGTCTTGTTACAAAAAGATGTGGGCTCAGGGCATTTCCATCCGATAGCTTTCTATTCAAGGAAATTATTGTCAGCTGAACAGAACTATACTATTGCTGAGCGTGAACTTCTAGCAATTAAGGCAGTCTTTCAGGAATGGAGACATCATCTCCTTGGAGCAAAGCATACTATAACTATTTTTTCTGACCATAAAAATTTGCAATTCTACTCCACAGTCAAGGCTTTTACACCTCAACCGATGCGTTGGCTACAATTCTTTAGTGAGTTTGATTTTCTTATCACGTATAGACCAGGAGCCAAACAATTGTTATCAGACACGCTTTCACGTTTGGTTTGTGATAAAAACAAAGAGTCTGATAAGGAACTGCAAAGTATTATTCCAGTAGAAAAGATTTGTGCAGAAATTACACAAGTAGATTTCTTAACTATGCTCAGAAATCAAACTAAAGAATTAAATCAAAAAGATTGGCTTTCACAGAAAAAGACTACAATATCTGATGGTTTATTCTTTCATAAGAATAAATTATTCATTCCAAAAGAAAACTTGAGGGAACAAGTGATTAAATGGAATCATGATTTTGCTTTAGCTGCTCATCCTGGAATAAATAAAACTCTAGAGTTATGCCAAAGACATTTTTGGATGGTAGAATATGAGACTTGATGTACAGAAGTTCATTCAGACTTGTCCTGTATGTGCTCGACAAAAGTCATCTCATTTATCTCCCATGGGGTTGTTACAACCAATGGAAATACCTCCAATACCTTGGCATACTATTAGTTTGGATTTTATCATAGACTTACCTAAATCATCTGGGATGACAACTATCCTAGTAGTTGTAGATTTACTATCCAAAATGGGACATTTCGTTCCTTTACCAAAACTTCCATCAGCAGTAGAGTTCAGTGAAGTGTTTTTAGCTAATATAGTGAAATTACACGGTTTACCACAGAAAATAATTTCAGACAGGGGTCCTCAATTCTTGTTAAAATTTTGGAAACAGTTGAGTAATCAGTTGGGGATTGACTTAGCATTATCATCAGCCTTCCACCCTCAAACTGATGGTCAAACCGAAAGACTAAATCAATACTTAGAACAAAGTTTACGATGTTTGACCACTACGTTGTCTTCAAATTGGGTTGAGGCTCTACCTTTAGCAGAGTTCACATATAATAACACTTTACATTCTGCTCTAGGCTGTTCTCCATGTTATTTTCTCACTGGTCAATACCCTCGAACCTTACCTATTGTTTTTCCAGAGAAAACTATTGATATGCCAGCAGTCTCAGAAAAAATAGCTTGTTTGCGAGATTTCCAGGAAAAAGCCAAACAAACTTTAACAAAACATAAACATAAAATGAAGGCCAATGCTGATCAACATAGAATTCCATCACCAGTTTATAAAGCTGGAGATCAAGTCTGGCCATCAACCAAAAATATTCAAATCGAGGGACCTAGAAAATTAAAACCTCGATTCATTGGCCCATTTACCATTGAGAAGATCTTAAATCCCGTTTCAGTAAAACTGAATCTTCCCCAAGATTATAAAATCCATCCTGTATTTCATGTATCTTTGATCAAACCTGTAAATCCAAACACCCGTCCTGATGAACCACCCCCTCCAATTGTTGTGGGAGATCACGTAGAATATGAGGTTAAGAAAATCCTAGATTCAAAACGCATTAGAGGTCGTTTATATTATTTGATCGACTGGAAGGGTCATGATGTTTCCGAAAGATCTTGGGAGCCGGAGAATCATGTACATGCTCCTCGCTTGGTTCGTTCCTTTCATGTCCTGTATCCTAACAAGCCACGCCCTGTGAGAAGACCTTTGGGGGGGAGAACTGTAATGAGCACCTAAATACCTTCCATCAGCTCTTTCAATACTTTGTAATATCCTGATAATATGTGTTTGCTGTATTTGACATTTGAATTTAGCAATGCTTGTTGCTGCATTGGGCATTTGATTTTTGCAGTGCTTGTTGGTACTGGATTTGGAAATGCTTATTGGAACGTTGGTTCTCGAAGAAGAGCTTGGAAAACTTTACATATTCATGAGTTGAGCCAAGCCAGCACGTTGGACATGTGCTTTAACCGAGGCTCAGCAACACGTGTAAACTGCCGGCTCGAGAGACTATAAAAGCCTCGTCGGTGCCCAGAGAGACGCTTCGCTTCGAGGTTGCAGCGTCAGCGTCTCTGCAAGATTCCAGTCTCCCTGTTTCCTGTTTCCCTTTGCCTCCCTCTCCCTCAGCGACTGCTTACCTGAATCCTTCTGCAGCGACGGCTTCCAGGGCTGCGGAGGTCCCGTGATTTTCTCCATTCTTCATCGTCCTTCACCGCCGGAGATTGGAACTTCCGGTTTTCAACGTCGGAGCGCTTTCCACGTCGGACCCGTCCTCCTGCCAAGGGGTTCCCCGCAATCCGGCTTCCGGAGCTTCTAAAAGAAGTAAGACTTAACTAGTTAAGCAGTGATAAACAAACCTTGGCAAAAGCAAAAACGGACTACTGAGTTCAAGAACCTTTTTTCGTTTATTTAAAAGACAATTTTCCTGCCGAGAAAAAGGAGTATAATTTCCAGGACATTCTTATTAATGTTAGAAAGGACAAACCTGCAAACTTATACAATAAGTAACAGTGCCATTCAACTGTTGCCTTGGAGTTTTGATATTGCATTTTGTAAAAGTCATATTGCATTTGTAAAAGTCATTTGAGAGTTCCCAGGTACATTAGGGGATTAAGTGAAAGCAGTAGATTGTGTTTTTTCTCGCTTTCCTTCTATTTTCAGAACCCCTGTTCAACGCAAGAACATATTTGCGCAAGGTAGGAAAAAATAGTTTTGCATGACTGTTTCACAAGTTATACTAACTCATTAATCGGTTCAACGTAGATTGCAGTGCAGTGTTTTATTTCCCGTACTCAAAGCTTAATCACTGTGTTTCTACTGTAGGTGACTCAATTACATAGGAAAACTCAAAATACCTTGCTACAATGAAGTATATGAATGGGCTTTTTCTTGTTTGGGTATGTATTAAGATTAAGTCAAGAAAATACAGGTGTAACTGGAAATGTTTAGTATAAGTTGCTAATTTCATGTGTTAGTGTATGTAATTCAGCTACAGTACTCAGTCAAGTTACAGCTGTAGGAGAAAGCCCAGAATACTTCACAAGAAACAGCAACAGCAATCTCCCTTCAGAAGAGATCCTGTGTTGTTTGTTTGTTTCTTTATCCACTTCCCCTTCCCTTTCGGGACTAATTGGTTGTACCAAGAGTTAAATTCCTTGTCACGTTAGTTAGTTCTAGAAGGAATTGGGACTAGTCATCTTCAAGACGGAACATCTGGAATCTTGTGGTTGCACGCTTAACACAAGGAGACTTAACCCCTCTTTGTAGCTTTACACAGTCTTTTAACCTGTGAAATATGCAACTATTCTTACTTCTACTTCAATCTGATCAGCAATCAATTCGTCATCACTTTCGTCGCTTATTTCTAAGTTTTTGAAATCTTCAAGAACGATGTAAGTCCAGTCAGGGCCTCTGAATTTATTATTCAGCCTTTTTAGTCGTGGATTTTTCATTCTTGGTTGTATTACAGACTGTTCAGTTTGACTAGTTATTTCATTTACTTGTTCTGGTTCTACATTTATTGTCTTTAGACGAAGTCTCAATCTTTTGACAAACCTTGGCCTTTTAGTCTTTTAGCTGGCACTGTACTCTGGCCTTCTTCCACTGCTCTTTTATTTTCATTCAGTTGTGGCACATCTATTTCAATGCTATCTTCTCTATCCCTCTCTATCTGACTAGGTCCAGGTCTTATTTCTGTTTCTTCTGCCTGGTCACTAATCTGACCTTGTTCAGGTATCTGCGGAATTTGACTTTGAATTGATTCACCTTCTTCTTCCTGAACAAATTTTTGTACTCCTATCTGGCCCTGCTCAAGCTCTTCGAACCCTTGATTTTCTTCTACCTGAGCTCTCACCCTATTACCTATCTGTCCCTCCTCTGACTCAAGAGTTCTTGGTGTAGTGTCATTTGTCTGAGTATTCTGATCTTTCCTTATCCGGTCCTCCTCAGAATTACTATTGGCTTGGATTTCTGTAATCTGAGTACATTCTTCTAGTCCTATCTCATCCTCACTATCACTCTGACTGTCTAAATAAGTCCGACTTCTGGTTCTCACGTATTCTGCAGGTATCTCAACTACTGGAATCCAATCATCTTGACTGGTGCTCCGTTGTTACTCTTCACCTACTTCAGGATCGATATCTTGAGACCCCTCAGCTGTAAAACCTTCAGCTTCAGTTTTATCATGTTCAGTCACTCTTTTTGTATGACTGGCATGGATCCAGTGTGGAACTCCTTCGCACTTTTAAAATTACTTGACGTGGTTTTCCCCACCTCAGTGCAAAGCAACATTTTTTAATATGTTTCTGTAGCACTACCCAGTCACCTGGGTTCAGGTCATGTGCTGGTGTTACTTGTCTGGCGACAGCGTCTTCCCCAACCTGGTGAGAGATAGAACGCACTTGGTTAACCAGTTCTTTGCAGTACTCCAGTACTAAATAATCAGGATATATTTATCAGCTTGTGTCCTGGCACCCATGCTTGCCTCATTGCTCTTCTCATTAGTATTTCATGTGGACTCAAGCCTGTGTTCCGGTCTGGAACATTTCTGAGTCCCATCAGAACAAGAGGTAAAGCATCTGGCCACTCTAATCGGGTAGACTCATACATCTTTTCCAATCTTGACTTGATTGTGCCATTCAGTTGTTCTACCATCCAGAAGCCTCTGGGCGGTATGCACAGTGCAGCTTTTGTTTAACATTGAATGCTTCACATATTAGACTAATTATTTCATTATTAAAATGTTTTCCTCAGTCTGATTCAATTGTTACGGGAAAACCAAACCTCGGGAGGAGTTCTTTGAGTAGGAGTTTAGCTACAGTGATGCTATCATTCCTACATGTGGGGTAAGCTTCCACCCATTTTGAAAATAGGCAGACGATGACAAGAATGTATTTTAGTCCTCGACAACGGGGTAACTGAATGAAATCAATCTGCAATCGAATGAAGGGACCCTCTGCCTTCCCAATCTTTCCTGGTAACACTATAGTTTTCTTTCCAGGATTCATTTGTTGACAAATTAAACATCTTTGGCAAAGTGCTTCTGCTGTGTTCCTAAATTTTGCATTGAACCAACTCTGTCTGAACAACCTAATAATGGCATCTCTTCCCAAATGAGTATCTCCGTGGAACATCCTAGCCATAGGAGCAAGCAAACAGTCTGGTATCACAGGCCTACCATCAAGGTAAACAATGACACCATCTTCAACCCTTCTCTGACAACCTATCTTGCTCCACTCTTCATTTTCTTTCGGTTGTTCTGAATTTTGCAAGTCTCTTACTTCTTCCCACGTTCTCACACCTTCAAGCAACATAAGTTGGCAGCTGTTTTCACCTACTTCAATGTTCTTTTTCACAGCCATTTTGACTTTGGCACAATGTTGGGCTAACTGGTCAGCATATTGGTTACCAGCTGTCACTTTGTCATTTCCAGATTTGTGAGCAGCACATTTGACCACAGCTACTTCTTTTGGCAATTGAATCGCTTCAAGCAAGTCTTTTACAAAATGACCATTTTTTATTGGAGTACCTGAGGAAGTGAGAAACTCCCTTTGCATCCATAATTGGCCATAGTCATGCACAACCCCGTAACCATACTGGCTATCAGTGTATATGGTTACTTTCCAATTTTTACCAAATTCACAGGCTTTTGTCAGTGCAACCAATTCAGCTACGTGTGCAGACTTGACTCCAGGTAAATAGGATGCTTCAATTGGGCCCCTCAACGTGCACACCGCATAGGCAGCACTTAAACCTCATTCCTCATGTCTCATACATGAGCCATCTACAGCTCATATTCAGAATCAATTAATGGCTCTTCTCTAATGTCTGGATGTGGTTTTGTACTGTATTCAGTCAAGTCGATACAATCATGTTCGACTTCTCCCTTTACTTCTGCAAAGTGTGAATCCGGTTGCAGTGTTGCTGGGTTTAAAATATTACACCTAGCAATGGTTACATTCCCTGCACCTACAAGAATTTGCTCATACTTAGTCAGCCGACTAGGAGTTAGATACTGGGTTTTGGTCCTTGTTAACAAAATTACAACTGCATATAATAATAGACTCACTTTGCTCAAGGCTCATGCAAGTTCCAGCTACTGCTTTCAGACATCCAGGCAATGCAGATGCCACTGGATCTAGTGTGGAAGAAAAATATGCCACAGGACGTCTCATCAGACCATGAGTCTGAGTCAGGACTGATAGTGCACAATTATCTCGTGTGTCACAGAATAGTGCAACATCTTTTGAATAGTCAAGTGTTCCTAATGCTGGAGCTGTACACAGACATTCTCATAGTTTCAAGAAAGCAGTCATGCTTTCGTCATCCCATTCTACTTGGTCTTTTGCTCTTTTCTTTGTCATTGGTATCAATGGCCGTGCTAGAACTGCAAATTCCACAATCCATTGCCTGCAGTAACCTACAACTCCAAGAAACATTCTGATCTCTTTCTGAGTTTGTGGTAAATTCATGATTTTGATTATTCTGATTCTTTCTGAGGTAACCCTTATGACACCTCTTTCTATCTGGTGCCCCAGATATTTCACTGACTTGGTGCAAAATTGTAATTTCTAAGTTGACACTTTATGCCCTTCTTCATCCAAATGATTCAGTAAAGCAATGGTATCAACAACACAGTCTTTTTGAGTTTTAGATGCCACCAATAGGGCATCTATATACTGGACCAGGACTGACTGTCCGGGCAGCACCAAGGACTCAAGGCACTTTTTCAAAATCTGATAAAAAATTGATGGACTCTCTGTATACCCCTGAGGAACGCGGTTCCAGACGTACACATGACTGTCGAATTCAAAAGAAAAAAGAGATTTGCTATCCAGGTGCAATTGAATCGAGAAAAATGCATGACACAAGTCTATTACGGTAAACCATCCAACCTCCCACGGTATCTGATACAGAATTACTTCAGGATTTGGCACAACTGGACAGCATGGGAAAACAATCTTATTAATTTTGCGGAGGTCCTGTATGACCCTATACTTGCCACTCGGTTTCTTTATTCCAACTATGGGTGAATTACATGGACTGCTCATTATTTCTTGTAAAATACCCGCTTCAACCAAACACTTTATTTCTGCTGCAACACCTGCTTTAATTTCTGGGCTCATTTTGTACTGTCGAGTATTTTGGTAAACTGCTCCTTCCTTTACTGTCACTTTTATGGGATCGACATTTGCCATTAATCCTACATCTTTTCCAGTAAAATCCCATACATTAGGATTTACAGTCTGTCATAACTTTTCTGGTAAGTCTTCTATAGTTAACTTTTTATTTTCAGTTTCCTGTTTTGCTAACATTATTTTATAAACTCCGTCTTCATCTGGGGTTAGAATTTCAACACCACTTGGGGTACAAAAGATAGTGCAGTTCATTTTGCACAACAAGTCTCTGCCTAACAGGTTCACTGGACTTGAATCACACACAACAAATCTGTGCATTTCTTTAAAATTGCCTATTCTAACTTCCATTGGTTCTGTAACTGGGGTACTAATTTGTTTATTAGAAACGCCCACTACTTGGATCGCTTCTCCCGAGAGGGATAGCTTTGGAACGTCTGCTGTTCTCACAGTAGAATGGTTAGCACCAGTGTCCAATAGAAAGGTGGCATCATTTCCTTCAACCTTTCCTTCAATGTATGGACCTGACTGATCTACCGGCAAGGAGGCACCAGGTACGCACTCCTCGTCCTCCCCTCTCAGGCACCGTCAGTAGGTGTCCTCATTAAAAAATGTATCACTCAAAAGATATTGTGATGTCGCTGTGTCTCTCCTTTCACTTCCCTCCCAACTTGTGGTATCCACACTCTGGTGTGCTTTGCTCCTAAAATGTGGCATAGGCGCAAGGGGTAACTGGTTTTGTATTACCTGCTGCTGTAGCTTCTGTGGCACTTCATTCTGCGTCTGTGGATTCAAATCATTAGTTAGCATATTACCATTTTGCGTAGCATTACACTTTTTCTTCCAGTGCCCCAACTTGCCACACCTGTGACAAGGGAACTTCTTTTTTGCTTCCTCTCTATTGAATTTTCCCCTTGGCTTAACACCATTACCATCATTTTGATTCTGATTACTGTTTATTTGACTCAATTGAAGCTCTTGTTGCTCTGCTAATTTCACTTGTGCCCACATTACCTTCTCTTTTAATTCTTTTCGTTTATTGTCAAGCTCATCTTCACAATATTTTGTATATTTAAGGATTTCATCAATCGGCTTGGCCTGCCAGCAAACTTTATGGCCTTTAATCCATTGCGAAATTTCTGGCCTTAATCCTGACACAAACCTATAGATGAAATGGGTCATGTCCTTCATATCAATATTTTCCAGACCACTATACTGTTTAAATACCTGTAACAGGCTTTCATAATATGCATGCACAGATTCATCTTTATTCTGGGTAGTTCTATCTATTGTAGTCCAATCTGTCTCTTTTGCAGGTACCTTCCCTTTGAGGTAAAGTATTACCTGGTTGTACTTCTTCATAACCTCATCAGAAGGTGCCCCCATCTTTGGGTCCTTAGGGTACTCATCCCTAGGCCAATCAATAACAATTTTACATTGTGTCCACAGATCTACAGGAACAACAATGTAAAACAATCCATCTAAATCTTTCAAAAGACATTTTGAAACCTTCACAAATCTTTCAACTTGTCTGTATTATTCTACTGGTTTTTATCGAAGTTTAGAAAAATCATTTGTAAATGACAGAATATCCTGTCGGGACCATGGGACATGTACATAACCTCGCCCTGGTACCTCTCTCATGGGGCCTAATGTTTACACTTTTTCTGTCTCTTTTAATACATATTCAGAAACAGTTTGTTTTGATCGAGCCTCTTCCTTTTTCTTTGTCCACCTAATTTTCCATTTTTCTAGGTCACCCCATTTCTGTAATAATGACATCAACTCCTTGATTTTAAACTTTTTTACCTGACGCATTCATATTTTCCAAATCTTTGTCAGAAAACTCAACTCGATATGGTTTTTGTAACACTTTAGATTTGCCAATGTCAATTCCCATATTAACTGCTGTATCCATTAATTTTTCATGAAACACTCTTGTATTTTTAGTAATGCTTTTACATATGAACAGTAACTCATCTTCACTGAATGTATTTAATCTATCCAATACCACATTTCCAGCCATCATTTCTTCTAATTCAAATCTTAATTTAATATATCCAATACTTTTGGCTGTGACTTTGGTTTCAATATTTCTCGTGTCCATCTCTCTATTCCTTCTGGGGTTACTACTGTGGCACTTCTTGTACCTAAGGATGACTCCATCTGTACTTCTCTAGAATTCATAGGAGTTGTTTTTCTGACAAAGTCACCCACTGATTCTCGTACGGGCAAATCCATCAGAGAAATCACTGACTCACATTCACTTGCTTGATCATCAACTATTAAGGGTTCTTTTCTTGAGTGAACTACAGGTGTAGTCAGAACGGGAGTTTTAGGACCAGCTTGCTTATCTCCGTACAAAGGAACAACTGGACCAATAGTTACTGGAATTGTTAAGGCTGCAGGACTTGTATTTAACTGAGAAATTTTCAGAATCAATTCACTTCTTTGTTTATTTAATGCTTCTCTTTCTCTGTCATGCAGTACTTTTTCTAACAAAGTTTCATGTACCACCTGCTGAATCAGAGGTGGTTTCAAAACTGGAGCATTTGTATTAACTATACTTGGTTCCTCTTTATAAGGTGGTGGATTTTTCAATAACAAATCCTCTAAATAATCATCATCTGACTCACAACTAGTCATTAAATGTTTCGTTTTCTCATTCTTTTTACTTCCCGTAGGCTCTTCTAAAGGTAATAGAGGATACAATCCTTTCACTAACATAGACTGTCTCCATTGTTTCATTAATTTATCTCTTGTATCTTTTGGAAATCGAGGATAAAACCTACTCCAATTACCATTACTTCTGGGTCTATCTCGCTCAAAGGCCTCAGTTTCCCATTCCTCCAATGCCTCATATTGTGTTAATCTAGGTCTGGGATCCAAATATTTCCAATGCGAACAACGATGAGGGTACAAGATCAGCACAGACACAAACTACATTTCCAACACAATAGTAAAAAGTAAATGTTAGTCTTCCAAAGTCAGCTCAACACCTCATCTGGATCCACCGGTGAAATCCAGCCAAGACAATAGGGTATGTACAAAAGATTGAGGGAGCGACTGATTCACCACAAAATCAAATGGCTCACAGAAGTGAATTCCAAAATGTTCATTTATTTGATGATTTTCAACAGAGATGGTGATGTTCAAAGCAGTAGCAATTCTTCAATATTTCATGAATCAAAACGTAACACAAACAGCCAACGCGTTTCATCCAAAGATGGACATCATCAGGGCTGTAAACACCAAAACATAAAAAAAGTATCACATTAATAAATAAATACATCATACATGTCAATTTTACAAATTTCAAAAGCATAATGCAACAGAACCAAATAATGCGACACCTGCCTATATACCAATCTATTTGCACGTGACTAATCAATGGACAAATCATTTAATAAGAAGTTTCACTACATTCCCCAGAGCTCTTGAAACAAGAAATAACTGTTCGAAGTAAAAATATATAGTCCTCCCTATCTCCTATAAATGTATATCTTATTTGAAGACGAGATCCTGTCTTGGTAATCGATTGATCCTATTGTAATATACCTGATTGAAAAAGATTTTAAAAAATGAAATTTAATATACACGTAATGTTTAAAACAAAACAATTTATAAACACCAGACATTATAATATTGATATACCAGAAGATTCATATTTAGTGAATCCTGAAGATATACATATTTACATTCAGCCGTGATGTTCAACATATATGCTACACAGTGACATTTCAAATCAGAAAAATAATTGCTCATTACAAAATGAGATAATGTTCAAAAAAGTGTCTCACCTGATATTAACTCTAAATTAGTATCTTTGCCTGAGTTCCCCTGTAAACATTTCTAGTGCAGATTCAGCCTTTAATCTTGAAATCACCATATAGCTATAAGAAGAAATGTGTCTGGTGTTATAGCTTATCCAAACAAACCTCAAGAGACTGTATATAGGAGGAGGGGTAAACTCAAAATATTAATATTCCTTCGTTATCTGGAGCAATAAGAACAAAACAATCGTGCCTCGCCAAGGAAATCATGTCAACCTTAACAGTATAAAAACAAGTGAGGGAAAACAGATGCCTCTCTACTTATATCATCTTCCCCAATCTTATTCTAGTAATTAAAAAAATTGGATGGGAAACATGTCTCTAAATTTCCTTTAATTCCAAGTAAACCATAACAAACAGACAGAAATCGTTTCATGTCCTCACCTAGTGAACAATAAGTTTCATTGCAAACTCTGTTAAGACAGATGAATAGTCAAAGCAAGTTCTGTTAAGAAAAAATAAAAAAGCGAGACTTAGATATCTTCATTAATTTTGCAATTAACCAAAAAGTACAACACTACCACTACCTATATTCAAAGACTCAATAACTTATCAGGTCAACACCTCACCTTACAAAGATCCAGTTCCAGTAAAATCGCGTGGAGTCTCGGCAGGCGACGTCTGGCGTCTGATCCCGACAGCGTGCAAAGAGTCAATGCTCTGAGCTTCCCTTTAAACTCAAGATTCACCATCATTCAGAATCTTGAGTTTAAAGGGAAGCTCAGAGCATTGACTCTTTGCATGCTGTCGGGATCAGACGCCAGACGTCGCCTGCCGAGATTCCCCGCAATTTTACTGGAACTGTTACTTTGTAAGGTGAGGTGTTGACCTGATAAGTTATTGAGTCTTTGAATAAAGGTAGTGGTAGTGTTGTACTTTTTGGTTAATAGCAAAATTAATGAAGATATCTAAGTCTCGCTTTTTTATTTTTTCTTAACAGAACTTGCTTTGACTATTCATCTGTCTTAACAGAATTTGCGCTGAAACTTATTGTTCACTAGGTGAGGACATGAAACGATTTCTGTCTGTTTGTTACGGTTTACTTGGAATTAAAGGAAATTTAGAGACATGTTTCTCATCCAATTTTTTGAATTACTAGAATAAGATTGGGGAAGATGATATAAGTAGAGAGGCATCTGTTTTCCCTCACTTGTTTTTATACTGTTAAGGTTGACATGATTTCCTTGGCGAGGCACGATTGTTTTGTTCTTATTGCTCCAGATAACGAAGGAATATTAATATTTTGAGTTTACCCCTCCTCCTATATACAGTCTCTTGAGGTTTGCTTGGATAAGCTTTAACACCAGACACATTTCTTCTTATAGCTATACAGTGATTTCAAGATTAAAGGCTGAATCTGCACTAGAAATGTTTACAGGGGAGCTCAGGCAAAGATACTAATTTAGAGTTAATATCAGGTGAGACACTTTTTTGAACATTATCTCATTTTGTAATGAGCAATTATTTTTCTGATTTGAAATGTCACTGTGTAGCATATATGTTGAACATCACGGCTGAATGTAAATATGTATATCTTCAGGATTCACTAAATATGAATCTTCTGGTATATCAATATTATAATGTCTGGTGTTTATAAATTGTTTTGTTTTAAACATTACGTGTATGTTAAATTTCATTTTTTGAAATCTTTTTCAATCATGTATATTACAATAGGATCAATCGATTACCAAGACAGGATCTCGTCTTCAAATAAGATATACATTTATAGGAGGTAGGGAGGACTATATATTTTTACTTCGAACAGTTATTTCTTGTTTCAAGAGCTCTGGGGAATATAGTGAAACTTCTTGTTAAATGATTTGTCCATTGATTAGTCACGTGTAAATAGATTGCTATATAGGCAGGTGTCGCATTATTTGGTTCTGTTGCATTATGCTTTTGAAATTTGTAAAATTGACATGTATGATGTATTCATTTATTACTGTGATACTTTTTTATGTTTTGGTGTTTACAGCCCTGATGATGTCCATCTTTGGACGAAACACGTCGGCTGTTTGTGTTACGTTTTGATTCATGAAATATTGAAGAATTGCTACTGCTTTGAACATCACCATCTCTGTTGAAAATCATCAAATAAATGAACATTTTGGAATTCACTTCTGTGAGCCATTTGATTTTGTGGTGAATCAGTCGCTCCCTCAATATTTTGTACATAGGTCTGGGATCCAATTCATTCATGCGAGTTCTCAGATTGTGCAGAACTCTGCCATTAAATGTACAAATTTCTGGAAATGCTAAAACACCATCATCTTTTGTGTACTCTATCCAATTTTCTAACCACACACAAGTATGATAGCCCCTTTCTGCCATCATGTATGATGTGGGCGTATTTGGTGGTGGAATAATAATTCCTTCTCGTGTTTTAATTACTTTATCTTTCTTGAAATAATTCTTAATTCTTTTAATGAATGACATTTTTCTCTTTCCTCCGTACATGGTAAAGGGTCTTCCTCTTATATGCTGTTCTTGGCCAAACCCTAAATATCTCCTATCAGGTCTATTTCCTACAAGAGGACCTATATGCCACATATATTTCAAACGCAAATCTTCTGGATATTCTCAATTTATTTACAAAATTATTTCCAATACCAGTGCGTCTTTTAAATTCCAGTGACCAATCAGATTTTAGAATTCAAATAAATCCAACCAATAGTTGTGCAGCTTTTCTCGTGAGACTAGTTCTCACGCTCCTGTACTCACCCCTCCTTTACAAATATCACCACAGCTACACACCCGCTGTTTCAACCAATGCCAGCCTGTCTCCGAGTGACGTCAGCGCAGCTCCGCGACTGACTCCCTCCTTTGCAAGGTAATACGAAGACTTAATTTCTTTCACTTTTAAAGCATATTTTTATTATTCAACAACGTAAAAACATTTGCCACTGTACCTGAGTGACTAATTCAAAGGAAAGTTACATTTCACTTACTATGAGTAAATCCCTTCTGCTTACTCTTCATATACTACGAGTAGATCCCTTCTGTCTACCCTTCACTCAAGCATTAGAGAACCTGCTACTGCTTCAGACTTATCCACTCCGGGATATACTAAGGCCAAAGTTTCACCAGCGAAACTTTGGATGCATATGTAGGACGCATTCAAATAAGGGCTTGGAATTGATATGGGTGTGATAGCATATAATACGTATTTCAGCTTGTTTAAGGTAATCTGTCCATAATTTAGCTTGATCTTCTCCCTATGATGTAGGTTGATGTGTGTTTGATGTGTACAAGTTAAGTTATTTGTTACTTTCACTATGGGATGTGTTTGTTTGTCATGTCTTTGTACAATGTTTGTGGGAGATGTGTCCTTTTTAGGGTGAATAGTTTATACATAATTGATGTATGTGTGAGACTAATCCTGTTCTTGTTGTGCTTGCCTTTCTGACTTGCACTTCCACATTGGCTACATAAGCATGCTACTTTGTGATGGTATTGGGTGCCCCTAATATACGTCATGTCACAGATCCAGGACACACCTAGGTTTTGAGGCAGGTGCAAGGTGTTACGTGAGCCAGGGCCACAGCTTTGAGGACCCCCTTTCCTCTTGTTGAGTAAAGCCAGTTCAGCAGGGACTGTTTACAATATGACATTTGTATGGTTCTCCCACTGATAGCTATTCCATGTAGCTGCCATGACCTTTTATTTAGGGAGGTGGGTGTAGTTTATTTCAGATATTTTGTATTTCATCTTCATTACACATAACTTCAACAGTCTCTTTGATGTGACAACAGGACTTTGCAAGTGTGAAATGTGGGGGTGTGACAGACAATAAATGTGGGGTACTGATGGGGTTCTGCTGTTCTGTTGCACCTTTCAAAGCACACTATATTATCCATGATTCTGAGTTTTGTACACATGTCATATTTAGTGAGGTGGGCCTATGCAGCGTCTGTGACCTGGCCATAGGAGACATGATGGAGCAGTGCTTGGCATATACATCCCTATTCATTAGGGATAGGGGCACACATGAAATGTTTGGGCCTGGGCACCAAAATACCTTGGCAGGTCCATGCCGGGCCTTCTATTTGACGTGGAGTCAATAGTGAGGGCTTACCCTTGGTTGCAGCAACAATGGTGTCATTTGGCATCAATCAGGATCAGCAGTGGGAAGACATTAAGAGTCAGCTCCAGGGAGTTACAGGACGTGAAGAGGTGGTCAGAGATGAGTACAGGTAGGTTTATGCCTCATATCCTTAGTTTTCCGCCAGCTCAGGTGTAGTGGTTTCGCCACCGGAATCACGTCAGAGGTGCGCTACATTGTGATTGCATGGGCGTGGAAACAGGCTATCCACTCTCCAATAGCTGCATTGCCTATTAACCCACCAACGGCGGACGGGAATTGCTGGCAGTATCAGAAGTGTGGCGGCTGATTTTTTTCTGTGGGAACGCATACATTGTAATTGGGCATTCGGCCCGCCAACTCAGTGGTAGTGATTACCGCCACCACTGCCGCAAAGGTCCACGGACTGCCAAGGTCGTAATCAAGCCTTAAATCT
This sequence comes from Lissotriton vulgaris, assembly GCF_964263255.1. Lineage (NCBI taxonomy): Eukaryota > Metazoa > Chordata > Amphibia > Caudata > Salamandridae > Lissotriton > Lissotriton vulgaris. The sequence goes on along the minus strand of NC_141689.1, from coordinate 1,464,342,097 downwards.
ATGAAATCTATATTATATTTGGAAAAATAGCGTATATTTTAATAAATATTTTTACAAAAAAACAACAAAAATTCAATCAGTACAACTGAAGTTATGTATTTTAAAATGTTTTGGTAAAAAATGAGTGCCTAAAAGATCAAAGCGACAACCGCGGACATCTAGTCGTGGGAGACAGTCTCAAAATGGGCTGCCATGCGCCAATTCAGATACTCTTGCACAGTGGCACAAGGGTATCTGCATTGTAAGGGTGATTGTTTTTGTGCAGAAAGTGGACAACTTCTTCCAGAAAAGCAATCACAAGATGTGCTTTCCTCTCTCTATGCATACTGCAAAATGCAGCACACCTAGGAAAAGAAAAAACAAGGTGAAATAAAGACATTTCTTCTCATTGCATCTCCCTTACTTATCCCCTGGGATGGGTAGGAATCTGACACATTCCCACATTTCCTAAACCTTTTAAATCTGGGAATGAATCAGGTACCTTGGATGTTGCATGGGACACCCACAGCAAAACCCATGAAATGCCTCTTTCTCACAGAGTAATGCATGAAAGGGGCCATATTACGAGGCCATGAAAAGCCACTCTAGTGGGGTGGAAGGCCGCTCAGTAGTGAAATACAAATTTCAGAGTTTTTCACCACAAGGATCTGTAAAAGTTAAAATTGTATGTCCAACCTTCTAATTACACAGCACCTTGCCTTTGGGGTGACTTATATCTGGTAAAAGGGTTAAGGCTTAGCCAGGGGGATTTAATGGCAAGTCAACCTAACTGTTCAAAACTGTATTTAGGCTGCAGTGGCAGACCTAGGTCATGTTTTAAGGTGCTACTTGAATAGGTGGCACAATATGTGTTGCAGGTCCACTGGTAGCGTTTAATTTACATGCCCTGAGTATATGGTATACCACTCTACAAGGAACTTACAAGTAAATTGAATATGTCAATTGGTTATAAGCCAATCTAACCGTGTTTTAGGGGAGGGAGGATAAGTACTTTAGCACTGGTTAGAAGTGGTAAAGTGCACAGTGTCCTAATGCCAACAAAAATGTTTTCAGGAAAAAGTGAAGGTAATAATGCAAAAAGTTTGATAGTGGTCCTGCAGAGAGGGCCTGGTCCAACATAGAGGGCCTGGTCCAACAGTGGCTCTCTCCTAGTCAATGGAAAATAATGACTTCTGAATCAAGTTTTACTTTCTTTTGGTGCTTTTTGCTCCCTAAAACTATAAAATATTGTGTCTCGTAACTTTTTACACTTAAAGATGTTTCGATTTTTAGACATCCGTGTGAGATTTGTATTGTACTATTGGTTGAGTTAAGCATGTCTACTCTACATCAGACTCCCTGGATTTGAGCCCAAGTTTAAATTATTGAGACATAGGACCTGATTACTATGTCAGGCGGACTTCAACTCACCGACCGTCGGTTGCTGTCTGCCCAACCTCTGAAATTACGGTCCGCCCACAACATTATAATGTGGTGGGCAGAGCCATTGGGTGGGGGGAGCTTCTGCAGAACTTTCAATGGGCTCCTTGAGACTGTAGGTGTATCTGACCCCATCATATCCCTTAAGGACGATAGATCCAGGCTCTGCTCCGCTGTTGGGATTTTGATGGCACTTTCCAAAAGCCATTTCATGCTGGCCTGTCCAAAATGAAAAAGCTGTCGGAAAGTGTATTTGAGGGCCTCTTTCAGGTCCCTCTTCCCCCTGCTCTTCCGCAATGGCACCTGGGGGGTACCTTAGGTGGCCCCCTAAACAACCATGCACCATGTGGCAAGCACCGTGGCATTTACCAACATCTATTTTGCTATGGCAGTGTCAGGCGCTCCCCGCTATCCGACTGCAGTTGATGGATGGGACAAACCCAGGAACACATAAAAAGGGCAGTCTGTGAATGGAACCTGCTTCACATTCCGTCACAGTTGCCACCTAGCCTTCCCCACACTGCTGATTGCTCCTTACCTGTTGCTTTTGACGAAGCTGTCGGGTTCTACAAGACGTCTCCAACCTGTACTGACTACGACAGGAGGAGTCTTCTCTTCCTGTATCAAGGATCTTCTTCTGAATTGTTGTCTCTCTTGGCGTTCCCTCTCCGGTAGCTTCCTTTACATTTGTGTGACTCCTGAGCAGTTGGAGTCCATTTTTCCCATTTAAACTGAAAATAATGAGTGAAAAGAAGGCATTTTAAAGAATCCTAACCTTCTTATCTCACGGTACGATTGTGACATAATTATGTTGGGGCCCAAAAACTTATCTGATTACTTGGATTCCACACATGTTGTTATAGTGTCTTCATTGGACGCTTCTGCTCCCTATTTTCTAATCTGATCCAGCACCTTTTTGTGTAGAGGTGCTCTTCTTATTTTTATCCGGTCTAGGGAAATATGTTTTTTCCCCTACTAAACAGGATACATATATATATATATATATATATATATATATATATATATATATATATATATATATATATATTCACTGAAAAAACCATAGGTTATAGACCATATATAGTTAGGAATTCGCATTTACAAAACCTTATTTTACTCACACAAAACCATTGAAATTCCATATATAGTTAGTTGCACTAACTATATATCGCGCACCCGCAATCCACTGCTGATGATGTCACATATTACATCATTCATGACATGGTCAGTGACATCACTGATGACATCACTGATGACATCTCAAATGACATCACTGATGACATCTCAAATGACATCACTGATGACATCACTGATGACATCTCATTTGACATTACTGATCACATCACTGATGATATCATTCATGTGATAATACGATGAACCTCTTCAGACTCTAATATAACCTTAGATACAATCAGTGTAAACAGACACTCACAGACTGTCACTCATCCATGGAGTTACTCACACACCTAGTCAGTCATGCAAAGAATCAATCACACCTCCATTTCCTCAACTATACAGTTATACAAACTTTACTTATTCAAACATATACTAACACATATTTACTCTCTTATACAATCCCTGATACAAGTTCACAATGATCCATACAGCCACTCACACATTCACTGGCTCTTATGCACAGTTATTTATATATGTCAACTCTCACATGTACTGTGTTTTACATATGTACTTACTTTGACATGTAGCACTGAGATATCCATTCACTCACCAATACACTCATGCACACAGTCAACCGCCCATACAGCTGTTTCCACATGCACTTTTGAAACCATACATCTAGTGAATCAACTGCTCACACATCTATGCACAGAGTCATACACCTCCCAGCCACCCACACACACACTCAGTCTCCCATACAAATACTTGGGCAACCAATCAATAACCCATATAGTTACTCATATAGCTACTTATCAACACATGCAACAGTTTACAGAACAACAGACATAATGATGCACAAATTAAGACAGTTTAGTCACTAACCCATGCACTCAGTGAGACACATTTAATCACTCACTCATACAGTCAGTCATGCACCTACTAAATCCTTCATCCAGACACTTATACATCCACTCATTCTTCAATATGTAAGACATATTTTAACTTTACAGAAACATACAGTCACTGGATGTTGTCATCAGTGATGTCATCAGTGATGTCATTTGAGATGTCATCAGTGATGTCATCAGTGATGTCACTGACCATGTCATGAATGATGTAATATGTGACATCATCAGCAGTGGATTGCGGGTGCGCGATATATAGTTAGTGCAACTAACTATATATGGAATTTCAATGGTTTTGTGTGAGTAAAATAAGGTTTTGTAAATGCGAATTCCTAACTATATATGGTCTATAACCTATGGTTTTTTCAGTGAATTTTCAAGGTTTTGTAAATGCTAATTCCTAACTATATATGGTCTATAACCTATGGTTTTTTCAGTGAATTTTCAAGGTTTTGTAAATGCTAATTCCTAACTATATATGGTCTATAGCCTATGGTTTTTTCAGTGAATATATATATATACATACATATATAAACATATATCATCTGTATATCTATATAAATACAAACATAAATGCATGCATACATATACTTATATGCATTTTAGGGTTGTTAGGGCGTTTTCGTGTGTATTATGTTGCTTTTTTAGGGCTTTTGGGTCAATTAAGTAGGGTTCCCGGAGCCTAGGGCTGAGGGGCCGGTTCAGTTTCGTGCGTATTGGTGTTGGCAAGGTTTTGAGGGATTTTGGCGGTTTTTGGTCGAGATTTGGCCGTTTTATGGCTTTTTTTTGTGTTTGCGGGGGGCGCGTATTCGGGTTGAAATTCGTCCCCGTTCCAGTGGATGGATTGGGCTGATTTTTGGTGAGATGTTAGGGAATCGCTGGAACTAGTGTCCAGCCAAGTGTGAAGCGGATCGGAGCAGTGGAAGTGCTTTAAAGAGCAATTTTTGTGCGGAGTAGCGAATTGCCATGTTATTCAATGTGAGTTTTTGGTGCGCATGAAGAAGGTGAATTTGGGGTGTTCCAGTTGCGCTAGAGGGACGGGGCTTGGGTGAGCTGTAGGGAGAGTGGATCGACAGGTGTGCCGAATTTTTGGGGATTTGTTGGCCGAAGGGAAGGGTGTGCTTGGGCAAAGTCGATTTGGTGAAAACGGTGCGTTATTTACATGAAAGTTGAAAAAACACTAATAAAAGCAAAGCTAAAAAGCCACCTCATTACAAACAGAATGGCTTTAACTTAAACGAGGGCGAGATCTATTGCATTTTCAATGCTTGTTTACTTTGGTTCCATCAAGAAGGCATTCAGATGTGTCACACATTTGCCATAAATTCTGAATGTTAGCACTCTAGTTGCACATTAGATCACTGTAGTAAAGCTACTGCTCACCAGGGACGTCTGCTGCTGGTATTCAAAGTGCATGTTTCAGTCTGCATGTCAGAATTTTTTTAATGAAATAGAAGAGGATTTGAGAAGTCACTCAAAATGATCCCTAATTTTTCTTTCTGAAGCACTAATCATACTTTCTATGGCAAAATTAACCCCCTCATGTTGTTCCTTTTTAAATTGAGTGTTTTCAGACTTACCACTTCATTCCAATCAAGATGGCTTCTGGTGTGCCATACTTTTGTCATAAGTAAGACTGTTAGCGCTCTAGTTGTTCTTTAGAACACTCTGGGACATTCTGTCATTGGGCTATACTTGGGGTACATCTGGGTGATATTTGGGCTACATTTAGGCTCTTTTGTCTCTGGTGGCCATCTTGGGAGACTATGTCAGAATTTTTTAATGAAATTGAAGAGGGTTTGAGAAGTCACTCAAAATGTGCCCTAATTTTTCTTTCTGCAGCACTAATCATAATTCATATGGCAAAATATACCCCCTCATTTTGTTCCTTTTTAAATTAAATGTTTTAAGAGTTACCACTTTATTCCAATCAAGATGGCTTCAGGTGTGCCATACCTTTGTAATAAGTAGGACTGTTAGCGCTCTAGTTGTTCTTTAGAACACTCTGGGACATTCTGTCATTGGGCTATACTTGGGCTACATCTGGGTGATATTTGGGCTACATTTGGGCTCTTTTGTCTCTGGTGGCCATTTTGGGAGACTGCATGTCAGAATTTTTTAATGAAATAGAAGAGGATTTGAAAAGTCACTCAAAATGTGCCATAATTTTTCTTTCTGCAGCACTAATAATACCTTCTATTGCATAATATACCCCCTCATTTTGTTCCTTTTTAAATTAAATGTCTTAAGAGTTACCACTTTATTCCCATTACGATGGCTCCAGGTGTGCTATACCTTTGTAATAAGTAGGACTGTTAGCGCTCTAGTTGTTCTTTAGAACACTCTGGGACATTCTGTCATTGGGCTATACTTGGGCTACATCTGGGTGATATTTGGGCTACATTTGGGCTCTTTTGTCTCTGGTGGCCATTTTGGGAGACTGCATGTCACTGCATGTCAAAATGTTTTAATGAAATAGAAAAGGATTTGAGAAGTCACTCAAAATGTGCCCTAATTTTTCATTCTGCAGCACTAATCATACTTTCTATGGCAAAATATACCCCCTCATGTTGTTTCTTTTTAAATTAAATGTTTTAAGAGTTACCACTTTATTCCAATCAAGATGGCTTCAGGTGTGCCATACCTTTGTAATAAGTAGGACTGTTAGCGCTCTAGTTGTTCTTTAGAACACTCTAGGAGGCTGCAGTAGAACACAAAGGATTCAACTGACAGTCTCTGTCCTTGTTGGATGTACATGTTTTACTGAGAATGTCAGACTTCATTTTCACATGACTGAGAAAGATAATGTGAATTTACAGAAAATATGCTTTCAGTTTAGCTTATAGATCCCCTTCCAAACCACTGTGGGAAAATCATGAGATATTAGTTTTCTTTCAAACAATATTCATGATATCACAGCAGAAGGTTTTTTCACATGGTAAAATCACCTTAGAACCCACCACAATTCCTAAAACGAGTATGGTACCATCAACAAATGATTTATAATGTAACTAAAGTCCTAAAACCCTCTATTAACTACAATGCTTTTTAATGAGGTGCTATCATGTATATTGGTCCCAAGATGGCTGCCAACACTTCTTGGATGAAGTGCTGACAGCCAATCAGATCAGATGTGTGGTTAGGCTCCGCCCAGATATATATCTTTTTTTGAACCTAAATTACTCAAAATCCACTGGAGCACATATATTGAGACCTAGCAAAGGCACATCGGGCTAACAGTCCCTACAATTTTGCCAAGTTTCGTGCAAATCCATTCAGCCGTTCGAGCTAAAAGTGAGGCCAACCGCCCTATGGAAATTAACATGGGAAAAACGCGTTTTGGGACCCCCCTTTTTTCTCGGCCCGCCCTTGATGAAACCCCCCCAAATTGTCAGGGGCTGCTCAGAAACAAAATGTTCCATTTTCCTGAAAATTTCAGCCAATTCCGTCCACAAACGCCAAAGTTATTAGACATAGAATTTTCAAAAATCCCATAGAGAAAAAATCCTAACTATATATACCTACTGGCGACCGCCAGTAGGTAATATATATATATATATATATATATATATATATATATATATATATATATATATATATATATTCCAAAAGTTCCAAGGTAGTAGTGCTCTCAGATCACAAAACAAACGCGACTCCACTGCAACTCCAAGGGTGTTTATTCACCTAACAACATGTTTCGGCTGCGGACAGCCTTGTTCACGTTAGGTTGTTTGTCAGTTTCAATCATTGATAAAGAGTTCATGTGAAAGACATAGAAATGGGACTTCCAAACTCAGTTACATCGCTAGACATGCAAGCTATGAAACACACGTAAAAATAATTTTAATTACATTGTTAAGGTCCAGCAGACTAACCCAGCATGCTTTACAAATTAATAAAGTAGAAATACGCTGTGGCACCAATTTACAAACATTTTCAAAATAAAGAAAATACGTGCTCCCAAATGGTGTTTAAACTCAGCACACCATGGTTTTCCAATACCCTGCATTTCTAAGTTCAGCAGGCAACACAGTTGTAAAAAATAATACATGTTGTTAGGTGAATAAACACCCTTGGAGTTGCAGTGGAGTCGCGTTTGTTTTGTGATCTGAGAGCACTACTACCTTGGAACTTTTGGAATTGTGATTACCGGCGTGCTCGGCCGGCATTGGTGCCACCTCCCTCGGGGCCGCAGGCAGCACGTCAGAGCGGACTTTGTAAAATATATATATATATATATATATATATATATATATATTCACTGAAAAAACCATAGGTTTCACACCAGTTATAGTTAGCTGGAAATTTTACTGATATAAAACCATTGAAATTCTCACGTTATAGTTAGTTGGACTCACTATAACTTGCGCGTGTAATGCACTGCTGATGACATCACTGATGACACTATTCAGTGAATGTGTGGCTTTTTAAAAAATAAATATGTTTTATATATGTATATGTAGAGGTTGATGGAAAAATAAATGTTTAAATAAGTGTCTTAATGGATGTGCAGGACTGTATGGATGGCTGAGTGTGTATATGTGTGTGTTAGTAAGTGAATACCTGCTTCACTAGTGTGTTTATTAGTAACCACATATGTTTTAATGTAGTTTATGTAAGTATTGATATATATAACTGAGTATATGTGACAGTGAGAGATTGAAAGAGTTCCTGTTTAAATAAGTATGTGTTTCTATAAGTGATTGCTTAAAAGAGTAAGTAACTGAAAGTTTACTTAGAAGTAAGGTGTTAGTATGTGTATATCTGTATATGTAAATAAATGGATGTTTATTAGTTTATTTCCAAGTGTGAATATGTATGTGATTTACTTTTGGATGTCTGTCGGTATATAATAGGATGTATAGCTGTATCACTATATATAATCAGTAAGCATATATACGAGTGACTATATAGAACTGTTAGTGAATTAGTGGATGTGTATATAAATGTTGGAATTACTGAATTGGTTGTTGTAACTGGTATAGGTATCTCCATTTTTTTGAAAATGTTAGTTTCTATTTTTGAATATGTGTTTCAAGAGTTACATTACACTGAAATGATATCTGTCACTTTCTCACAAGGATGGTGTCATCAGTGATGTCATGAGTGATGTCACTGACCATGTCATGAGTGATGTAATATGTGCGTCATCAGCAGTGCATTACACGCGCAAGTTATAGTGAGTCCAACTAACTATAACGTGGGAATTTCAATGGTTTTATATCAGTAAAATTTCCAGCTAACTATAACTGGTGTGAAACCTATGGTTTTTTCAGTGAATTTAATAGGTTTTTTAAATGCTAATTCCTAACTATAACTAGTGTGAAACCTATGGTTTTTTCAGTGAATTTCATAGGTTTTTTAAATGCTAATTCCTTTCTATATCGAGTTTCTAACCTTTTTTTTTTTTTTACAATTTGCTGTTTTTTTTGTAAGAATTCATTTTTTTTTATTTATTTATTTTTCTTTTGCGCTCTGGGTGCGCGCTCCGGGAAGCTTTCAGCTAAGCTCTCCGGTAAGCTTTCCGGTGAGCTCACCTGAATGCGCACCCAGAGCGCTACTGTCGTTCGTGAAAAAAAATATGAATGAAAAGTTAATAATAATGCAAAACATTTCGTACTATACTAATAAAATCAGTTTTTTTTATAAGGAAAATGATTATGCATTTCTGTAAAAGTTTGATGACGTCACTTCGGCGCGCAACGTAAGTGCCCTCGGAAGCGCCTACGTTCGCGCCGCGTAAAGCACCCAGAAGCGCCTACGATCGCGCCACGTTTGCGCCCCGGAAGCGCCTACGATCGCGCTGCGTAAACGCACCCGGAAGTGCTCCGGAGCGCGCAGCGTAAACGCGTCGGGTCATGTGACCCTAAAATAACACTTTTCATTGGTTGCTAACAGTTTTTTTTACAATGAATGAAATCCCCACCCATTTCCTTCACTTCTTCTTTCACTTTTGTGACTGAAAGACCTGTTTTTTGTACCTGGATCTTTTGTGATTTACCATGGCTGCCAGAGAATCCAGCAGTGAGGATGAACCTGAGTTCATCAATGAAGAGCCTCCTACCCCAAAGGTGAAGGAACATTTCATATGGAAATTTTTTAAGATTCCAGCTGACCAGAAGAAAGTGAATGCACCAAAAGTGGAGTGCAGGATCTGCAAACAGGTCCTGTCAAGGGGTGACCCCAAAAAAAAGTACTCTTTTGGGAACTTTACGATGATCCGACATGTGGAGAGGAGGCACCCCCAGAATTTTGCCCGGGAAAGTGTCAGGGCTCTGACACAAGAGGTTCCCAGAGATGGGGCCTCTACATCAACCGGAGGAGCAACTTCTTCTGGGAGAGAGCAATCGCAGGAGCAGGTGCCAAACATACAACCTGCTTTTAACCATGGTGTCCTCAGATGCAGATACTGCAATCAACTCCTCACCTATGGGGAGCAAAGTGTCCAGCTCATGGTTCGAGCATTGGAGAACCATCGCTGCCCTTCCCACCCCTAATTTTTTTTGTTCTTTTTGCTCCTGTTGAGCAGTTTCCATTCCCTGTTTTTGTTCCTGTTCAGTTAAAAGAAGAAAACCAAAAGTTCTTTTCAGAACTACCTCCAATTCTCATCAAAGAGCTATATTCTTAAAAAAATGAAGAGTAAGTGAAATATAGTGCATTGATAATTCAAAGGAGAATGAGTAAGAAAGAACAGAAAGGTATGAGAGGAAAAAAGAAGTGAAGTAGGAGGAATGAAAGAAGGTGAGTGTTAGAAAAGAAAGTTATGAGAAGAAGAGTGAATATGGGGAATGTTGATATTCAATGAAAATGTTGAAAAAGAACAGGAGTGTTGAAGGATAAGAAAAGATGCATTGCTGGAGTTGAAGGTAGAAGGCTTCATTTATGAAGCCATGCGTCACTTTAACGCCACCAAAGCATCACTTTTTGTGACACAACATTCCAATAAAAAATGCACCTTATTTATTCATATTTACAAAGTGGCGTTTCTTGGTAAATACATCACTTTGTAAACCCCTGTGCCACATTATTCCTACGTCAGGTGTAATGTATGCAAAAGGGACGTATTGACGCAAGAAAGGGTCGTAGAGGTGACACAGTGAATAAACTGGAGGCCTCATTTCTGAAAAGTGACGCATCGCTACGTGAAAACAGCGATGCGTCACTTTTCTGGACGCACTCCTTATGACATTCCAGATATGTCATATTTAATATATGACTAATAAATTCGCAAGGAGTTACAGATATGTCAGTATTTCTGACGTATCTGTAAACACAAAAGTAACGCATTGCTGGAGTGCGTCACAAAAGTGACGCAACTCCAGTAATGTGTCCTTTCACATGGAAAAAGCACCATGTGAAAGGTCTGCTGTGAAACAGGCGCAAGATTTTGACGCAACAGCATCCTAAAAGTGACGCACTGAAATCTCAAAGATTTCACTGCGTCGCTATTACAAAGCTTTTTGCGGGGGAACATCCCCCCTCTGCATGCATTATACCTGACGCAGATATAATGTGGCGCAGGATTTTAAAAAGTGACCCATCTACCTAGATGCGTCACTTTTTAAATATAGCGCAACGAGGCGCATTTTTTTACACCACTGGTACGATGCGTCACTTTTCTGTGCGCACTCCTTATGACATTCCAGATATGTCATATTTAATTTATGACTTATCAATTCGCAAGGAGTTACAGATATGTCAGTATTTCTGACGTATCTGTAAACACAAAAGTAACGCATTGCTGGAGTGCGTCACAAAAGTGACGCAACTCCAGTAATGTGTCCTTTCACATGGAAAAAGCACCATGTGAAAGGTCTGCTGTGAAGCAGGCGCAAGATTTTGACACAACAGCATCCTAAAAGTGACGCAGTGAAATCTCAAAGATTTCACTGCGTCGCTATTACAAAGCTTTTTGCGGGGGAACACCCCCTCTGCATGCATTATACCTGACGCAGATATAATGTGGCGCAGGATTTTAAAAAGTGACCCATCTACCTAGATGCGTCACTTTTTAAATATAGCGCAATGAGGCGCATTTTTTTACACCACTGGTACAATGCGTCACTTTTCTGTGCGCACTCCTTATGACATTCCAGATATGTCATATTTAATGTATGAGGAATCATGTCGCAAGGAGTTACAGATATGTCAGTATTTCTGACGTATCTGTAAACACAAAAGTAACGCATTGCTGGAGTGCGTCACAAAAGTGACGCAACTCCAGTAATGTGTCCTTTCACATGGAAAAAGCACCATGTGAAAGGTCTGCTGTGAAGCAGGCGCAAGATTTTGACGCAACAGCATCCTAAAAGTGACGCCGTGAAATCTCAAAGATTTCACTGCGTCGCTATTACAAAGCTTTTTGCGGGGGAACACCCCCTCTGCATGCATTATACCTGACGCAGATATAATGTGGCGCAGGATTTTTAAAAGTGACCCATCTACCTAGATGCATCACTTTTTAAATATAGGGCAACGAGGCGCATTTTTTTACACCACTGGTGCGATGCGTCACTTTTCTGTGCGCACTCCTTATGACATTCCAAGTAACGCATTGCTGCAGTGCGTCACAAAAGTGACGCAACTCCAGTAATGTGTCCTTTCACATGGAAAAAGCACCATGTGAAAGGTCTGCTGTGAAGCAGGCGCAAGATTTTGACGCAACAGCATCCTAAAAGTGACGCAGTGAAATCTCAAAGATTTCACTGCGTCGTTATTACCAAGCTTTTTGCGGGGGAACACCCCCTCTGCATGCATTATACCTGACGCTATTTTTAGAAAGTGACGCATCTAGGTACATGGGTCACTTTTTAAAACTCTGCGCCACATTATATCTGCGTCAGGTATAATGTATGCAGAGGGGGCATTCCCCCGCAAAAAGCTTGGAAATAACGACGTACTAAAATCTATAAGATTTCTCTGCGTCACTTTTAGGATGCTGTTGCGTCAAAATCTTGCGCCTGCCTCGCGTCACTTTTATGTTTACAGATATGTCAGAAATACTGACGTATCTGTAACTCCTTGCAACATGATTCGTCATACATTAAATATGACACATCTGGAATGTCATAAGGAGTGCGCACAGAAAAGTGACGCATCGCACCAGCAGTGTAAAAAAATGTGCCTCGTTGCACTATATTTAAAAAGTGACGCATCTAGATAGATGCGTCACTTTTTAAATATAGCGTAACAATGCACATTTTTTTACACTGCTGGTGCGTCACAAAAATTGACGCACAGGCGGCGCAAAACTGGCAGCGCAAGGCCTTCATAAATATGGTCCTGGATTTTCTCCGTGCTTCGCTCCCCGGTGCGCTTCCGGGAGCGCGTACCAGGCGCTTCCCCCGCGCAAATCGAAGAAAAAAAAAATGTAATGCCCCGCAGGACCCTATTTTAGCCCCCACATCAAACCTAGGGGGTCAGAGGGGGTCTACTCTGCCCCCTTATGGTCATTTGCCCCTTTTTTTTCAAACCCCTTGTGTCTCGATTTTACCGAGACACAAGATGGCGGCCGCTCCAGACTGTTTAGAATGTTTACAGACACCCAAGAACCAATCAGCTTTCTGCGCGCAAGTCGCGTGTCGCGCCTGAAGCGCTCTCCCGTGCGCGCACCGGAGAGCGCCTATAGATATATATATTTTTTTGAACCTAAATTACTCAAAATCCACTGGAGCACATATCTTGAGACATAGCAAAGGCACATCGGGCTACCAGTCCCTACAATTTTGCCAAGTTTGGTGTAAATCCATTTAGCCGTTCGGGCTAAAAGTGAAATCGACCGCCCTATGGAAATTAACATGGGGAAAACGCGTTTTGGGACCCCCCTTTTATCTCGGCCCCCGCTTGACGTATCCCCCCCAAACTTTCAGAGAAGGACCGGAGCTCGACGAGGCCATTTTCAGGAAATTTTCAGGCAGATTCGTCAACCGGTGCCAAAGTTATTCCAAATAGAATTTTGAGATTTAACATTGAAAAAAACTCCTAACTATAACTACCTACTGGCGACCGCCAGTAGGTAATATATATATATATATATATATATATATATATATATATATATATATATATTACCTACTGGCGGTCGCCAGTAGGTATATATAGTTAGGATTTTTTCACTATGGGATTTTTGAAAATTCTATGTCTAATAACTTTGGCGTTTGTGGACGGAATTGGCTGAAATTTTCAGGAAAATGGAACATTTTGTTTCTGAGCAGCCCCTGACAATTTTGGGGGGGTTTCATCAAGGGGGGGCCGAGAAAAAAGGGGGGTCCCAAAACGCGTTTTTCCCATGTTAATTTCCATAGGGCGGTTGGCCTCACTTTTAGCTCTAACGGCTGAATAGATTTGCACGAAACTTGGCAAAATTGTAGGGACTGTTAGCCCGATGTGCCTTTGCTAGGTCTCAATATATGTGCTCCAGTGGATTTTGAGTAATTTAGGTTCAAAAAAAGATATATATCTGGGCGGAGCCTAACCACACATCTGATCTGATTGGCTGTCAGCACTTCATCCAAGAAGTGTTGGCAGCCATCTTGGGACCAATATACATGATAGCACCTCATTAAAAAGCATTGTAGTTAATAGAGGGTTTTAGGACTTTAGTTACATAAATCATTTGTTGATGGTACTATACTCGTTTTAGGAATTGTGGTGGGTTCTAAGGTGATTTTACCATGTGAAAAAACCTTCTGCTGTGATATCATGAATATTGTTTGAAAGAAAACTAATATCTCATGATTTTCCCACAGTGGTTTGGAAGGGGATCTATAAGCTAAACTAAAAGCATATTTTCTGTAAATTCACATTATCTTTCTCAGTCATGTGAAAATGAAGTCTGACATTCTCAGTAAAGCATGTACATCCAACAAGGACAGAGACTGTCAGTTGATTCCTTTGTGTTCTACTGCAGCCTCCTAGAGTGTTCTAAAGAACAACTAGAGCGCTAACAGTCCTCCTTATTACAAAGGTATGGCACACCTGAAGCCATCTTGATTGGAATAAAGTGGTAACTCTTAAAACATTTAATTTAAAAAGAAACAACATGAGGGGGTATATTTTGCCATAGAAAGTATGATTAGTGCTGCAGAATGAAAAATTAGGGCACATTTTGAGTGACTTCTCAAATCCTTTTCTATTTCATTAAAACATTCTGACATGCAGTCTCCCAAAATGGCCACCAGAGACAAAAGAGCCCAAATGTAGCCCAAATATCACCCAGATGTAGCCCAAGTATAGCCCAATGACAGAATGTCCCAGAGTGTTCTAAAGAACAACTAGAGCGCTAACAGTCCTACTTATTACAAAGGTATAGCACACCTGGAGCCATCGTGATGGGAATAAAGTGGTAACTCTTAAAACATTTAATTTAAAAAGGAACAAAATGAGGGGGTATATTATGCAATATAAGGTATTATTAGTGCTGCAGAAAGAAAAATTAGGGCACATTTTGAGTGACTTTTCAAATCCTCTTCTATTTCATTAAAAAATTCTGACATGCAGTCTCCCAAAATGGCCACCAGAGACAAAAGAGCCCAAATGTAGCCCAAATATCACCCAGATGTAGCCCAAGTATAGCCCAATGACAGAATGTCCCAGAGTGTTCTAAAGAACAACTAGAGCGCTAACAGTCCTACTTATTACAAAGGTATGGCACACCTGAAGCCATCTTGATTGGAATAAAGTGGTAACTCTTAAAACATTTAATTTAAAAAGAAACAACATGAGGGGGTATATTTTGCCATAGAAACTATGATTAGTGCTGCAGAATGAAAAATTAGGGCACATTTTGAGTGACTTCTCAAATCCTTTTCTATTTCATTAAAACATTCTGACATGCAGTCTCCCAAAATGGCCACCAGAGACAAAAGAGCCCAAATGTAGCTCAAATATCACCCAGATGTAGCCCAAGTATAGCCCAATGACAGAATGTCCCAGAGTGTTCTAAAGAACAACTAGAGCGCTAACAGTCTTACTTATGACAAAAGTATGGCACACCAGAAGCCATCTTGATTGGAATGAAGTGGTAAGTCTGAAAACACTCAATTTAAAAAGGAACAACATGAGGGGGTTAATTTTGCCATAGAAAGTATGATTAGTGCTTCAGAAAGAAAAATTAGGGATCATTTTGAGTGACTTCTCAAATCCTCTTCTATTTCATTAAAAAAAATTCAGACTGAAACATGCACTTTGAATACCAGCAGCAGACGTCCCTGGTGAGCAGTAGCTTTACTACAGCATTCAGATGTGTCACACATTTGCCATAAATTCTGAATGTTAGCACTCTAGTTGCACATTAGATCACTGTAGTAAAGATGTCATTTGAGTTGTCATCAGTGATGTCATCAGTGATGTCACTGACCATGTCATGAATGATGTAATATGTGACATCATCAGCAGTGGATTGCGTGTGCGCGATATATAGTTAGCGCATCTAACTATATATGGAATTTCAATGGTTTTATGCGAGTAAAATAAGGTTTTGTAAATGCAAATCCCTAACTATATATGGCCTAAAACCTATGGTTTTTTCATTGAATTTTCAAGGTTTTGTAAAGGCAAATTCCTAACTATATATCGACTATAACCTATGGTTTTTTCAGTGAATTTCAATGGTTTTTTAATAGCAAATATGAAAAGCTTTAAAATGTCAAGTACGTGATAGATAAAAACATTTTCGTATTTATGCACGCTGATGTGCTTTGAACGCTGCCCCCCTCCCCTCTTTTCTCTTAGTAGTACTCTCTCTTTGCAGATAGTGAAGAGTAGTTAACGCAGGCCTTTACCCCCGTTGTAATCCGTCCTGCCTGCTTGTCTCTCCATTTGATTGATTATTATCCAAGCATTTACTGTTTTACAATTGATTCTCTTTGGTTCATTCTCTATTTACAAACAAGCACAAAGTCGCAATACTCTGTTTAGTCTTTGCAGATCGTGAAAAATCGTGTAAAAAAATAAAAGTAATCGAGCAAAATCAGTAGGCCACTAATTGGATCTCTTTTTGACCTCGCTAAAATAGAAATATTATAAACAACCCTTCATGAGAAATACGAAAATAGTGAGATGAACTGAGCTCCACACCATGAGGGCTCCAAGACAGCTCGGCTCCGTCACCCATCCCGCCCAAAATAACGACAAACCCTATGCAAATATTAAAAATATAGACAACACACCAGCAAAGAAACAGGGTAAAACATTTTATTAAATAACTATTTACATAACGTTGGTTTATAAGATGATGTCAGTAGTGGACCGATGTGTGAATAGGTCGGAAGCAGCACAAGGCGCCAAGATCCGGATGGAAAGTCCTGGATGTTGGGTGCCATAGTTCAGAGTTCTGAGTTTGAGCCTTTTTCAATGCCTGTGCTTTGTTGTTTCCCCTCCATCAAAAACAAAAAAAATATATAAAACTGTGCAAAAATACAAAAAAATCAAAAAATGTTTACAAAAGCAGTGCTTGTAAGACTGTCTGAAGCTTATTTCCACCTACTGCAGCTTCACTATTCTCAAAGTAAGTGAGGGTCGTTTGTGGACCTGACTGCATTTGAAAACAATGTTATATGGTACCTCCCTAAACCGCTTGACGGAGGCCCCCGAGGGGCGGTGTGATGGCACGGACTCGGAGAAGACGCTTGGCTCCGACCCCCTCCCCAAGTCTTATAGCACTGGTGTAGCCTGAGATCGCCCCCGACATAGGCGGCCGGCTCCCGGGGTCCGGCGGAACTTTTTGCCTTTTGATGACTCTTCTATTCTGGACTTTGTCCCACAATCCGTTTGACCTGAAGACACGCTGTAGTGGGGCGCCCCTTTACCGTTTTAGTTGCCATTCCGCCCGCTTTTGCTACACTGTGCCTCTTCCGCCATTCAGCTGTTTACCGCCCGCTCTTGCGACTACAGCGTCTCGCTCACCATGTAGTTAAGTTGCTCCCGCTCTTGCGGTGCAGCGATAGGCGGCTGCCACAGGACTCTAAAAATGGCGGCCGGCTCTTCGGTTTTGGGCCTGGTCCACTAAAATGGCCCTGGGACACCTTGGAACTCGGACGCTTCCCTGATAGGGCTTGGGTCCCATTCTCGAAAGCGTCCCCTCAGCCGTGAAGATTCTAAAAAAGTCTTGGGGGCCCCCGACTCCCGCAGGCTTCTGGTGGGGAGCGGCTGCCATGTCTGCTCGTGGAATGGCCACGATGGAGCTACGAGATGGTAGTGCTCTCATGCTGACGCCAGCTTTAGTCTGAAACATCCAGAAACACTGTAGACTACCAATTCGATCAGTTCCGGTAGCGCCCCAACATGACCCGGAAGAGAAGAACTTGCCCTCCCCTCTTTGACTGATGGTTCTTGTTGCCTGTCCCCTCTGTTGTCATTTAACAGAACTTTTTGGACTGCTGAAAGGGGTTGTGTTCCGAACGCTGGTTGGTGGAGACATTTTGACTATATTCTTGACCTACGTTGTCGCGTAATGCGTTATATGACACGCCGCGTTAGCGCACCCGGAAGTGATCCGGGGCGCGGCGCGCAGCGCGTAACGTAAGCATAACAGGTCATGTGACTTGTTAATAAAACTTTTCATTGGTTCATTTTACTTTTGTTATTTTAATGATGAAAAGCTTGGTCATATGACCTAAAAATTACGCTTTTTATTGTTTTCGAACATTATTTTTTTTAAAACATATATGTTATAATATTCCAGGCTAATGTACTTTCCCGGAAAATTTACAACTGTCCTGCAAGTAAAATATATTCCTTTTTCGAGAAAAAGGGCGTTTCTTCGTTCCATGACGGAGCCGTTGAGTAAAAGAGACTCGGCCTGCTGTCTTAGTCGCCGATACGCCTGATTATCAGATTCTTATCGATCACTTTATGTTGCAGGAGTGGAAAACACAACTGCCCTTGACCATTTATCTTTACTACGTTCCTACATATTATACCTTTTATCCGTCATGTAATTGGACTGCTTTATTTCACTTGCCTTTTACTGATTCGAAAACAGTGACTAAAAGTAAAAACTTTACCAATGTAAATACTACTACAGTGTTTTGTTTTAAAAACCTTTATTGTGAAAATGTCAGTATACAAATACTGGCCTATAACCACGTGGGCCGGCCACGGAGCAAACTGAAATCATATATGATGAGGAGACATTTACACTGTAGAGGAACGTAACGAGCGGGCCATTAGGTTGCAAGAACTAAGGTGTCTAACAGTTGCGGAATCAGTGGACGTACATTTTGTAATTAAAATAAGACAGGGCCACTTACAATAAAATTTTCTAGATATACATTTGCGGGCAAGGAGTTACGAGTCCCATTTATACTGGCGCCATTTTGGGCGAGGCCGGGCAGGTCCAAGATATAGTCAAAATGTCTCCACCAACAATCGGCCAGACCAGAACCCCTTTCGGCCCTTTATGCTACAAGATGGTGTCTTCCATTCAGAAAATATTGTTGGCAGCATTTTGAAAGGAAAGATAAACAGCCGTTCTCCTAGTGAGTCTCACATTGTTACATTTAGGAAGAATGTTGAAGAGTAATATGTGGAAAATCTGAAGCCGTTTTTCTACAAACTCTCAATCAGCCTAAGTCATGGGCGATCTTTGTCCACACCAGGGCAATAGTGAAACTGCAGCAGGTGCAAAAGAGCTTCAGACAGTCTTACAAGCACTGCTTTTCTAAACATTTTTTTGTATTTTTGCACAGTTTTATATTTTTTTTTTGTTTTTGATGGAGGGGAAACAACAAAAAACAGGCATTGAAAAAAGCTCAACAGTGCAGGGCGCCTTGTGCTGGTTCCGACCTATTCACACATCGGTCCACTACTGACATCACCTCATAAGCCAACGGGGCACCCCACACTGACTTTCGGCGCAGCATTGTAGGATGGCCACACCAGTGCGGCAACTTGCTGGACACCACCTCGGTGCCATCCGGATCTCGGAGCGTTCGAGTCACTGTACCGCAAGAGTGACCGGAACTCAGCTGGTCACGCCGTCTTTCGGCGCAGCATTGTAGGATGGCCATACCAGTGCGCCAACTTGCTGGACACCCCCTCTGTGCCATCCGGATCTCGGCGCGTTCGAGTCACTGTACCGCAAGAGTGACCGGAACTCAGCTGAACACGCCGTCTTTCGGCGCAGCATTGTAGGATGGCCACACCAGTGCAGCAATTTGCTGGACACCACCTCGGGCAACAGTAAAGCTGCAGCAGGTGCAAATAAGCTTCAGATAGTCTTACAAGCACTGCTCAGAACTCTCAACTATGGCACTCAACATCCAGGACTTGCCATTCGTATCTTGGCGCCTTGTGCTGGTTCCGACCTATTCACACATCGGTCCACTACTGACATCACCTCATAAGCCAACGGGGCACCCCACGCCGACTTTCGGCACAGCATTGTAGGATGGCCACACCAGTGCGGCAACTTGCTGGACACAACCTCGGTGCCATCCGGATCTCGGCGCGTTCGACTCACTGTACCGCAAGAGTGACCGGAACTCAGCTGGACACGCCATCTTTCGGCGCAGCATTGTAGGATGGCCACACCAGTGCGGCAATTTGCTGGACACCACCTCGGTGCCATCCGGATCTCAGCGCGTTGTGCTGCCTTCGGCCTATTCGCACATCGGTCCGCTACTGACGCCGCCTCACGTGCCAACGGATTTTCTACGCTTTTTGTAGCCCTATGCCGCATAACAGGTCATGTGACTTGTTTATAAAACTTTTCATTGGTTCATTTTACTTTTGGTTTCCTAAAGATGGAAGGCTTGGTCATATGACCTAAAAATAACACTTTTCATTGGTTTAGAACATTTTTTTTCCCAAACGATGAAAGCCCCACCTTGTTTCTGGATGTTTCAGACTAAAGCTGGCGTCAGCATGAGAGCACCACCATCTCCTAGCTCCGTCGTGGTCATTCCGCGAGCAATCATGGCAGCCGCTCCCCACTGGAAGCCTGCGGGAGTCGGGGCCCCCAAGACTTTTGTAGAATCTTCACGGCTGAGGGGACGCTTTTCGAGAATGGAGCCCAAGCCCTAGCAGGCAAGCGTCCGAGTTCCAAGGTGTCCCAGGGCCATTTCAGTGGACCAGGCCCAAAACCGAAGAGCCGTCCGCCATTTTAAGAGTCATGTGGCAGCCACCTATCGCTGCACTGCAAGAGTGGGAGCAACTCAACAACATGGTGAGCGAGACGCTGTAGCCGCAAGAGCGGGCGCAACTCAGCTGGATGGCCGCCACCTGGGGAGGCCCGTTCACGCCGCCTCCCCCACGCCCCCCCCCGGGCCGCCCCACACCAATTTTCGGAGCAGCATTGTAGGATACCAAAACCAGTGCGGCAGTTTACTGGACATCACCTGGGTGCCATCAACATCTCAGCGCGTTCTGCTGCCTTGGGACTATTCGCACCACAGACCGCTACTGACGAGGCCTCCCCCCGCACCACCCGGGACGCCCCACGCCAATTTTTGGAGCAGCATTGTAGGATACCAAAACCAGTGCGGCACCCAGGCGACATCACCTGGGTGCCGTCCAGAACTCAGCACGTTGTGCTGCCTTGGGACTATTCGCACAAAAGACAGCTTCTGACAATTGTTGCTTTTTTTGGTGAAAAATGTTTAAATGTTTTTACAGTTTTTGTTCCGTTCATTATATTTAAAAGTTAATAAAGTTTTATAATCTTACTTTGTTGGAGTGTTATAATTTTTTTTTTAAACGGGTGAATGGGGCCTTGAATCGGGTTATTGTCATGTGTGGGCTTTGCAAGTGTACTGCTACAGGATCGGACATTTCAAACTCAAATGCACGTTCTTTTTCTTACCTTTCCGAAGCATGGAGCGCAATAGCAGGCAGAGAAAGGGTGATGCAAGTGTTGAACACTGCCTAGCCTGGAAGTTGCTGACAGTGCCCCCCCCCCCCGCCCGCTCCTGAAAGAGGACACACACACACCGCCGCCCCGAGTACTTCACAGAACTTTAAAAGACCATGCGCTTGTTTATGAGGCTTAAATGGTTTATCACCCCTTCTAGAACCCCTGCATCGACCCTCTGACGTTTCCTGGAAGAATTACCACGTAACACAATACCAAGCCCTGTCAGCTGAAACCCCCGAGGAATCATGGGGCATATTATCAAGGGGGTTTATCTCCGCTTTTTTGGCTTTAAAAGCCAAGAAAGCGGAGATAAAATTATCTCCCTATTACCAAGCTGTCGCTAACACCAGTTAGTGACAGCTAAAAGGAGATAGCGACCATCGTGGGCCCCGCTTTGCATGTCAGTGATAGTGCCCTGAGCAGTTCTTAGCCATGTTATCCAATGGGAGGTGGATAACATGGCTAAGAGCATTTGCTCGATAATACATGAATATCGCTGACTTTTCTGCGATATTCATGCATTGCGGCCGTTTTTTATCGCATTTGCGATAAACTTTTCTAATAGCAAGGTTTATCTGCGATAAAAATCGCCGATGTGCGGCGATAATTTTTGTCTCTAAACAAGTTAGAGACAAAAATTATCCCTAGTTGTTGGTAATATGCCCCCGGGTTTTTGCTTGCAGAAATCGGGAGGCGGGAGACTAGCACTGAAATCAGTAGTCTCACGCCTGAATCGGGAGGGTTGGCATGTCTGGATTCTCTACAGCTGGGGCCATAAACTACATCCACAGGGGTAGGTGATAGCCTGGGACCAGCCTGGCATCTAAAATGGCTGCCGTGCACGACAAAATTGTGGCATTGCAAAAAAGGCAAGATGGCGCAGACAATGTTTATCAATAAGGATTCATTTATAACAAAATATTTTATCGCAGTGACAAATTGGCGGTCAACACTTCCTGATTTCCATCGAATCGAACGTTAACAGACGTCACGCAGCAAAAAAAATAAAAAGCTCACGCACAGCCGCTAGAAGAGATGTATCAACATATATGAGCCTCCTCAGCCACCCTCATGAAACATAGGGGATTAGGATACCGCACCCCCTTATACCTAGTAATTTAATTAAAACGAAGCACAAAATGGCGAATTCTCGTTTCGCTACCAGTTTGCGGCCCAGTTCGCGGCCCGTGAAGCGCTTCTACCGTGAAAAATCATTTTTTTTTTATTTTCCCCACGGGACCCTTTAATAACCCCAACATCATTCCTAGGGGGGTCAAGAGGGGTCTACCTTGCCCCCTTTCATTAAATTCCCCCTTCGTTTTTCACCTCTTCTTCTCTCTCGATCCTACCGAGAGATAAGATGGCGGCCGCTCCGGACTGTTTAGAATGTTGACAGACACCGGAGAGCCAATCAGCTTTCTGCGCTCAAAGTTCCGTTTCGCTCAAAGTAAGCGAACCGGAGCGCAGCCTGGAGCGCTGTTACAGATATATATCTTGTTTTAAACGTTAATTTCTCAAAAACTACTGGAGCACATATATTGAGACCTAGCAAAGGCACATCGGGCTAACAGTCCCTACAATTTTGCCAAGTTTCGTGCAAATCCATTCAGCCGTTCGAGCTAAAAGTGAGTCCAACCGCCCTATGGAAATTAACATGGGAAAACGCGTTTTGGGACCCCCCTTTTTTCTCGGCCCCCCCTCAACAAAACCCCCCCAAATTTTCAAGGGCTGCTCAGAAACAAAATTTGCCATTTTCCTGAAAATGTCAGCCGATTCCGTCCACAAACGCCAAAGTTGTTAGACATAGAATTTTCAAAAATCCCATAGGGAAAAAATCCTAACTATATATACCTACTGGCGACAGCCAGTAGGTAATATATATATATATATATATATATATATATATGATTTTTGGGTCTAGTGGAAATTATGGTGGTATTTGTGAAAGTTAGAATTATACACTCTCTCTGTAATTACATATCTGGTTCTGCAGCCCTAACGTTAATGCATAGTATTTTCTATTTCTTTCAACACAACCGTTCTCAGTTAGTTTCTCCATATTTATACTTTGAATCGAATTGGAAGAGGAATGCTCGTCAGGTACACTATTCCAAAACATGTGTCCAGTTATGGTTAAATACTACCCTCATATCTATATAGGAAGAATACTCATTGTATGTTATTTCATATAGGAAGAGTATACAAACAATCTCTTAAGGACAGCGTGCCAGATGAGCCATCGTGATTGACTCCTTCTCCCTTTCCTTGTTTTGTTTTGCCCTCTTCCCCATATTCATTTCATTGCCTTTGTTTTCGTTGGGGTGATCTGGTTGGTGAGGGAAGCTGGGATACATCTTCGGTTCTCCAACCTCGCTTCTGCGGAAACACCCGTTGAATTCCACAGGCAGCTTGTGCTACAGGCCTTTTCCAACTGCGCTCAAGCTGCCATAGCAAAACAAAATGGATTTTTCCGACTGCCCTATGGGTGGTCACATCCATTTTGTGCGGTCTAAACTGCCGACCTATGATCAGGTGGTTTCCAGACCATTACAGGTGTTGGACGGACGCAAGTCCGTCCGACATCATAATCAGGGCCTTTGTGTTTAATTAGACAGATGTTTGGCATTTATTACTTGGATATGGCTCCCCATCTAATAACCCATTGTCTTATGCACAATTGCACACTTAGTTTCAAACACACTGACTTACCCTAACCCATACATACCCAATCAAAGTTGGCGAACAAGGAAAATCCTACTCTAGACCGCTTCCCAGCAAGATTTTACAACATGGGCGGTCATGGATGGTCAATACTGCTTGCATTGAAAAACCTTCTGTTTGCGTTAAGGAAGCTGCCACGTGAGTAGAACTTCTACTCAAGCAGCAGAAAGAAGCAGCACCCTTTTGCACAGCACGTGATGCAGTTCGCTTTGGTTTTACATCATGGGCCAAACACCCGGCACGAAATATCATGGTACCAGAACTCCACGAACTCCAACACGGCTTAATACCATACACTCACAGACACATACCGTGTTACCAGTGCTCCTGTTAGATTACACACACCCATTACAAACAATCACATCTATACAGGAGTATACTGACATATGCACGTACACACAGACACTAACAGAGGCACTCATCCACCCACATTCTCACACAAGCTCACAGATACACACATATGTGAACTCACACTTATAATCTGATATACAAATACAGACTCACCCATGTATACACTCCCACACAGATAAAAACTTCTAAATATACTCATTCACATACACACTGACTTACACTCACTCATGCACACTTACCTCACCCCTATATTCACACGTAGACATGTGCTAGCATACACATGCATCCACTCCCACACCTACAGATACACTCACATTCACTTACAGGTACCTAGAGGCACACATTCATCCCACAGCCAAGGACACAGTAAGGGTTTATAAAATAAGAAGCAAGAGAGACACATATAGTGTATGAATCTTCAACTAGGACTCACAATTACTCATTCAGATGCCACAGACCCTTATATGGCCCTGCCCCTGATACACTCACCAGGCCTTAAAGATGCTTAGACAAACATAAAGTATCCCAAGACAGACAACCGCTATCAACCTTTACAGTCTTTCAATAGTCAAACACGAGACAGTCCTTGACATCAACTCCTCCTGTGTTCATGCCCACTCTAGCTGCACTGAGCGTCTGTTATCTCCTCTACTGACCTTTTGTCTTTCCTTAAACACAGTAAAGCTGCCCTTTCCCCACTATGTGTTAGCATCGGCTAGACCTCAGAGGGATTAAGCTTTCCTTAGCTAGCCATGGTAGACCTTTACCTCACCTTGAAAAGCTCATATTCGACTCTCACAGATACACAACTCCACTCTGCCAGTCACCAAAATGCCTGAAACCTCCTTTACGGACATAAAGATATTCAATAATCACTTCTATCCCTTTGGAAATCAATGTGGTCCTTACAGCATTCAATCCCTCCTACGGGCCCTTAATAATTATTAAGACACCCACCTGTACCCCTGAGCCCCATTTGCTACACTCGCACCCTGATTTACAGAATCCTTACAAACCAGCTTCTTGTATTTTAAGATATTCCATTTAGTAGCTGCTGCCACAATCTACTAGCTTACTCCAAGTCAGACCAATCCCATACCTGTGGGCAGCACGAGCATGGCACGTGCAAAAGGAGGTTGTAGATAAGCGCAACAGAATGTTGACGATATCACCCAATAATTAAAGTAATTTTGGCACTGGTGTGCACTAATGGCAAACAACACAGGGTTTACACTCTATGGAGCTCTTTAAAATCGTGTGGAGGCATATTTGATTCCCTGCTGCACACTTTTACTCGAGTTTGCGAATACAGTGGGGGATGGCTATAGCTGCAACCACCACAGCTACTGCAGGAGAGCAGGAAGCAAGCCACCCAAGCTGTAGAGAATGCAAGTGCAACTGCGAGTTCATCCGCATTCATCGGGCTCCAGTAGAAAAGGCAGGACTGGCCTTAACCATTTTAAACTACTGCACCTGTTGAGGTGAGGTGACCACTTTGTACTGAAACAGTTACAGGAACTACAATCAAGAATCGACAATCATGATAATTTTTAAGAGGTAGATGAGAAATAAAAGATGAGCAAACAATCCATCCCTGACTAAGGTGACCCCCGTCCCCACCCCTCCTTTAACCATGAAAGGCAAATGCATGTTTTGGCTGTGATCCAGCGGGCCAAGAGAAATTCAGTCTCATATGTACAACTCTACGCCAGTATACACACCATTTTAATAATTCTTACACTAGGCCCATTAATGACTGAGAAATGAATTGACCAACTGAATCATATGACCTAATTATTCAGAATCACT
The DNA here is from genome assembly GCF_964263255.1 of Lissotriton vulgaris. Taxonomy (NCBI): domain Eukaryota; kingdom Metazoa; phylum Chordata; class Amphibia; order Caudata; family Salamandridae; genus Lissotriton; species Lissotriton vulgaris. The sequence continues at coordinate 1,464,315,922 of NC_141689.1, read as the reverse complement.
TAAACATTTAATTAAGTCAGTATCATAGGCAATGGATTAACTAATGGTAACTCAAGGAAACAAACAAGACCAGCTTGTCATTTCAAAATCTATTTTATTAACTTTACTAAAGAGCATAATGCATTTTTAAAGCGAAATTTCTTTTATTAGCATTTTTATTGCGCAAAACTATTTATTAGAAAGGCACATTTGACTGTAAGCTCAAACCAAAATCAGCATGAGAAGTGCTCAAACATTAAAGATTATCCACTAAACCCTTTTCCCTAACTAAACATAAGAAAACCTAAAGGGAAAAAGTAAAGTCTTAATGGATCTTACGGCATTGTTCATAGACTAAAAGTGTCACAGGCTCTTCCATGATTCGCAACATTAGGTAAAGTCAACCATTTGCTTCCTCCGTCCAAGCCTTTCCGCCGCTGCACATCCTGTCCTTGACCATGAAAACTTAGACAAAAGAACATCAAATGCTTCCATACAGCCTTGCTTTCACAAGCGTCTTTCAAAGGATTATTGTAGAAATTATTTTCCATCACAAACGCTGCTGTGCAAGGCCCAACTTTGACAGGACTTCGGACATCCATTTTAGAAATAGGCCTCAGGCCTTTATAGCATGACTCTAGTATGCAAGGAAACACAAGACAATAATTAATTCAAGAAATGATAATTATTCTGTTACCCACCCGCTTGACTAATATTTAACCCATTAATCTATGTTACCTAGCTTTGCAAACAAAAACAAACATAGCACAGTGACATAAAATGACACAACATAAACAAAAGCACATTTAAAGAAAGCATATGCCATTATTTGAAACAGCAGCAGTTAATGAATGACAAACGAAAGACAAGGTAAATGTATTATTTTAAACAAAATTATAAACATGACAAGAGCACAAATAATTAAACCTGTGTGTTTATGTCGGTGCACATTACTCTAGGTTGATTTAGTACAAAAACATGCAACACTTATTAGTATATTCAAAATTATGGGAGTTTTAATTCAATGTGCTTTAATTCTAACTTTATTCTGAAAGTCCGCTTCATCAACTCCCTCATCTAGTGATTTATAAATCACCAAACAAACCCAAAAATTAATTCTACATTTTACTTCTAGTAATGTCATATAATGATCTCTCTCTGTGTTAATAAATCTAAACTCCTGTTTCATCAGTCTGTCTGGTACTCTCATATTGAGCCCTGCGGAATTCATCCATTTCTATCTCCTTTTCCTGAGCCTTTCTGAGTTTATAAATCCTTCTTTTTTCCCTCACAAGCTTCTTTCTCTTGTGAATTGTGAAGCATACAACTGATTTTTAACAAAAGTGTCACTATAACAATGATTATTACAGGGTAAAGCACTTTGCCAATTATTGAACTGCCAATGTCTGAAAACCATTCTATTATTGCCCCAAATCTCTTTGCCAAACGTTCAGAAAAACTGTCACTTTCCATGGGTTCTATTTCTGAGTGAAATTCTGTAATATTCTTGATCAATAATTCTATGTTCTGACTCTTGTCTGGGATATATATGTGCAGTAATGCTGAACATGCAAAATCCCACAGACTCCTCCTTCTTTTGCTAGAAAGATGTCTAACGCAAGCTGGTTTTGCATAACCATGCTTCTGGTAGCAATGAGCTCAGTATTAACCAGCTGAAAGCCACCTGCAGTATCAGTGGACAACCTGTCAACAATTGTGGAAACGTTTCTGATTTTAATTGAATTCAAGGTAATCCCTACCATAGGAATTATGGCGCCAAATATATCTCCCATGATCTCAGAAAAGCTTTCTCTTTTAAATCTATTCAGGTGTTTGCCAATTTCGAATGAACCTTCTCCATTTCTGTCAACATGGAAAATCTTAGGAAAGACAAGACCAAGGTAACAGGTACCATACCAATGGTCAGGAAGACTGAAATATGCTTTGTTTCCACAAACAAAATAGATTCCTGGGAAAATTGGGTCTTTACCACCTTTAAATCCCCATCCCCCTACAATCCGATAAGTGTCCTCACATTGGCTAGCACCGACAAAATACTTGTCGTAAATCGTGTTATCTCTTCTAATGCATAGCTTTCCACTAACTGGATCATCTATGTGAATAGCAGCATATTTATTTTCTCCATTAATCTTCTCGTCCTCAATCTGCCAAAACTTAGATTTAGTTTGTTTCAGCATCTCATTCCTCTTATAAATCGCTCTCCTCAACCTGTTCAAGGAAAGATCTTTCTTCATCTCTCATTTTGCAAGTTAAATTATTCTTGTAAACATATTCATAGGTGAGTTCATTTGTTACCAGGAAGAATTCCCTCATCTGCTTAGCAGGCCTAACTTTGTTATGACTATGCACAATCTTTAAGTTAGCAAAAATCTCATCAAAATCTGAGTAATAGTACTCCAGTCAACCAGTTTGGTAAAACAAGCTTGATTTAACACTGCATGTTATTCCATAAGTTAGGGGAAGCATATTATACTTAACCCCTTCTGAAACTGAAGTTGGAAGCTTAACACACACATAACAGTCCTTAACATCCATGACTCTAACGTATTCCGATAGGAGTCTTGAAAAAGAATTAGCTGAAAAATCTCCAACAGATCTGTCCTGATGGATCTCTGGTTTATGCTCAATAACCCTGTTAGTTTTGCCTGCGATGTCATGATCAGCCTGTTTAGACTCAGCTTTGCTTGTCATATTCACCTTGTAATCCTCCCTATCAATGCCAAGAGGGAAGATGACTGCCAAAATTAACCAAACTAGAATGATTAGAATCACACAAATAGAAGACATTTTACAACATCTTCTAAAAATTGCACACCTTGAATTATCATTATTAGGCATTATCACTTGGCACAAACTAAAACAAAATGTATAACTAAAATTAGTGTAGTGCCTCTAAATAATAATAACACCCTCCTCTTTTTAAATTTTTTTTAGTAACCCTCTAACAACTTTTCTTCGACCTTGTGTCCAAAAAGTGTAACCAGCTAACAAAATTTCTTCGACCTTGTGTCACCTAACACAATTTCTTCAGCCTTATGCCAAAAACAAACCTCAACCTAAAGAAAGCTAAACCCTAATCATTGTCACTATTTTCTCCCAAATCCTCTTGGCTGCTACTGCTAACCTCAACTACTGGTGGAATCAAGATGTAGGCCCACTCTGGAGATTTGTACTTGTGATTTGGCTTCAATGGTCTCTTGCTTTTTATAGTAATTACTTCAATTTTCTTTCCAACTTGCTCTTTTCTGCCTGAATCACTTTTCTGACTTGAAATTTCGTTAACTTGTTCTTTCGATCTATTAACCAATTTGAATTTTGAGTCTTCTTTTGGCCAGACGTCACCTTTTCTCAAAAGCTTCTTCTCAGGCTCAATTTCATTACATTCAGCTTTCAAAGCTCTTTTTCTGAATCTTCTTATTTCAGACTCTTCATCACTGTCATCAGAATCAGTTTCAGAGATTTCAATGCTGTATTTAGGAACTTCTTTAATTGGCAGCTTCACTCCGTTAGGAACAACATCTCTGTAGCTTGTACTTGGCAATTCATCCTCTTCTTCCGGAATTACTTCTAACTTCCCAGTTCCAGAATTTCCGTTCCTGCTTTCAGAGCTTCCAATCTGCTTTTCAATACTCTCTTGATCTTGAATCTCTTCTGACACAGTTTCTTTTTCAGACCTCTTTTCTAGAGCATCTTCATCATTTTCTGAATCAACAACAACAATGTGTAGATCTTTTTTATTTGATGCTTGATTTGGTTCTGAGTTTTCCAGATGTCGACTTCCCTGTCGATCTTCAGAATCTGGATTTTCAGGTTCTTCTTCTGAATCTGAATCAGCTGTAGTTTCGTCACTATCTTCGTCAGGGTTATCAGGTGCAGGTACACGAAGGGTATGGCTTGCATGCACCCACCTTTTCAGACCCCTGCACTTCACTGCATTTGTTATAACTAAAATCACTTGGCTGGCTTTCTGCCACCTGGGTACCAAAAAGTTCCTTCTCCGATGAACCTTTGTCCTGACCCAATCTCCTGGCAATAGATCATGAGCCTGCTCCTTTTCTTTTGAAATCACATCTGTTCCCACCTGATGGAATGCAGAAGTTACGACGTCAGAGAGCTGCTTACAATAGTCTAAAATTGCACTATGATTTATTGCTAACAACTTCCCAACTGGAACAAAAGCCTGTCTCCTTACCTTCCCATGAGTATGTCATGAGGACTAAGACCTGTTTTCTTATCTGGAGTGCTTCTCAAAAACATTAAAACAAGTGGAAGTGCATCTGTCCATTTTATTCCTGTAGCTAAACATATTTTTTAAATTCCGTTTTTGATTGTGCCACTGATTTGCTTTACTGTAAGCACAGTGTAACTTTTGTTTGATGCCAAATGCTTTGCAAATTAATTCAATCAGTCTGTTTTCAAAATGTGAGCCACGATCACTTTCAATAGTTACTGGAAAACCATATCTAGGTATGATCTCCCTTAAAAGCAATTTTGCCACAGTAATTGAATCATTTATTGCTAACAACTTCCCAACTGGAACAAAAGCCTGTCTCATTACCTTCCCATGAGTATGTCATGAGGACTAAGACCTGTTTTCTTATCTGGAGTGCTTCTCAAAGACATTAAAACAAGTGGAAGTGCATCTGTCCATTTTATTCCTGTAGCTAAACACATTTTTTAAATTGCGTTTTTGATTGTGCCATTGATTTCCTCTACTGTAAGCACAGTGTAACTTTTGTTTGACGCCAAATGCTTTGCAAATTAATTCAATCAGTCTGTTTTCAAAATGTGAGCCACGATCACTTTCAATAGTTACTGGAAAACCATATCTAGGTATGATGTCCCTTAAAAGCAATTTTGCCACAGTAATTGAATCATTGTGACGTGTTGGGAAAGCTTCCACCCATCTTGAAAACAAACAGACAATAACCAGAACATATCTGAGTTTGTTATGGTGTGGCATGTCAATGAAATCCATCTGCAATCTGGTAAAAGGACCACCCTCCCGACCTGTGGTTCCCATGCTTACCACTGTTTTTCGGTTTGGATTGATTAGCTGACAGATCAAACAACGTTGGCAAAGCGATTCTGCAATAACCCTAAATTTTGGATTATACCAAGTCTCCCTGAACTGTCTGATCATTGTGTCTCTTCCTAAGTGACCTGGTCCATGGTATATCCGTGCCATGTCAGCAATCATGCAATTGGGCATAACAGGTCTACCATCTTTATAGACCCAAATTCCGTCTTCCTCATGTTGTCTGCAACCTTCTTTGAGCCATGTGTTTTTCTCCTCATCGTCTGCCTCATCCTGTAAATCTTTTACTCCCTGCCATGTTTCTACCACAGATATTAGCATGAGAGAGTTCATTATATGGTCATAATCTTTTTACCGATTAAGTGAAAGATTATTTTTCGCACAATCGTGCAGTTTTATCTGCAAAGGCATTTCCTTTAGTAATGTAATCTTGTCCTTTTTTGTGTGCTCCACATTTAACCACAGCTATTTTTTCTGGTAACTGAATGCCATCAATCAATCTTTTGATCAATTTTGCCGTCCTGATTGGAGTCCCTGCAGAGGTTAAATAACCTCTCTGAGACCAAAGCTGACCATAGTCATGGACTACGCCATATCCATACTGACTATCAGTCACTATGGTAACATTTTTCCCTGTTGCTTTTTCACAGGCACGAATTAAAGCAACTAGTTCTGCCACTTGTGCTGAACGAATTCCTTCAAGAGTTGAACCCTCAACTATTTCAGAAACTGTACAGACTGAATAAGCTGCTCTCAAAATGCCTTCATCTGTTCTTAAACAGGAGCCATCAACAAAGTAAACAATGTCTGACTCTGGTAAAGGCACATCTTTAATGTCTTTTCTGGGTTTAGTACAGTATTCCAAAACATCCAAACACTCACGATCAACATCATCAATTTCATTGTCATTTTCAGAAACCACATTATCTGGTACAAGTGTAGCTGGACTGAGATTAAGACATCTCGCAATGGATACATTCTCTGATCCCAGAATAACTTTCTCATATTTAGTCAGTCTGTTACTTGACAGGTGCTGCGTTTTGCTTCTGGTAAGAAGTGTTTCAACTGAATGAGGTACATAAACTTTTACAGGAAACCCCATTATGATTCCTTCACTTTGCTCAAGGCTTACACTTGTTGCAGCTACTGATTTTAAGCAACCTGGCAATGCTTTAGCAACAGGGTCGAGAACAGCTGAAAAGTAAGCTATAGGTTTTCTCATTTTACCTTGTTTCTGAATGAGAACTGACAATGCACAACCTTCCCTTTCACTACAGTACATCTCAAATTCCTTATCATAATCAGGCATACCCAATGCCGGTGCTTCGCAGAGACTTTTCTTTAGCTTTTCAAAAGCTTCCAATTCTATTTTTGGCAAAACAATCAGATCCTTTATGTCTGCTTTTGTTAATCTTTGCAAAGGTTTTGCAATTACTGAAAACCCACAAATCCATTGGCGACAATAACCAACCATTCCTAAAAACATCCTGATCTGTCTTTGTGTTGTCGGTGGTTGTATTGCTCGAATCATTTTTATTCTCTCAATTGTCACCTGTCTAATTCCTTTTGCAATTCTGTGACCAAGGTATTTAACTTCTTGTTTGCAAAACTGTAGCTTTGCATGTGACACTTTATGCCCCTCATCTGCCAAACGATTAAAAAGTGTAATGGTGTCAGTCACACAATTTTCTCTTGTTTTTCCTGCAATCAGGAGGTCATCTATATACTGGACTAATGTTGACTCTCCAGGTAATTTTAAATCTTCCAGGGATCTTTTTAACAACTGATTAAAGATAGATGGACTCTCAGTATACCCTTGAGGGATACAACACCATGCTAATATGCGATCCTGGAACCGAAATGCAAAAATTTGCTGGCTATCTGGATGCAGTGGAACCGTAATGAAGGCATTACACAGGTCAATGACGTGTACCATTCTGCATCATGTGGAATCTGATATAGAATTACCGCTGGATTTGGTACAACTGGACAGCAAGGAACGACTATCTTATTATCCTTTCTCAGGTCCGGAACTATTCTGTACGTTCCGTTTGGCTTTTTAATTCCCATAATCGGTGAATTACATGGGCTGCTTTCAATCTCTCTCAAAACACCTTGCTTAATGAATTTTTCTATCACAGGAATGGAAAGGGAAGACCACTCGGTCCCCCCGAACGTATGGATGGGTGCCCCGATCCCCCCGGGAAACCATTTTGGGCGGGGGCGTGTTTCGGCTGGTATGCCCAAAGCGGCGTAGCCGGAGCACGCCCTTCCCGCCCAGAAGGGGTTGTCCTAGACACCCGCCCGGAAGACCGCACCCAGTGGGCGCACATGAGGAGGGTCCCCGCCCTCCCGCAGATGGATAAATGGAGCGGGAATCCGAAGAAGCGTCCTCTTGTTCCAGTGCTCTGAAGGCTGCACCACTCATTGCTCGTGAGCCCTCGACGGAACAAGCGGCAATTTTGAGAACTTGTAATCTTGTTGTTTCTCTTTCAGTCTCAGGAGTGTGAAGGATCTGGGACCTCGTTGATCGACCTGAGCGGAGTAAACGAAGCTATGGCCGGCAAAAAAGCGGGAAAGAGCTCCGAGCTGGAGAAGGTACTGCGCACCTTGTCGAATCGAATGGCGATCATGGACCGAAAACTGGGTAAAGTAGATTCGATGGGTCGAGGTTTGGCCGAGGTTAAAAAGCAGTTAGCGGCCCACAACAACCCCTCGGGCCCTCCTAAGAAGGTGATAGGCCCGGCCTTGCCGGAAGTCGGCCCTGAGGGTAGGGGGAAGCGTAGAAAGAAGAGGGCGGTTTCCCTGATCATGTATCCGCCGGGATTTTGAGGAGGGGTTTCCTATATGGCTTCAACATCCCGGCGGGGAATTTTCGGGGGAGACCCTTTTGTAAAAATCAGCAATCCGTCCAACACAACCCAGCAGTGGTAGCCAGGAAAATCTCCAAAGAAGTCAGCTTGGGGTGGGTAGCAGGCCCTTTTCCATGCCTGCCGGTGGCGGACTTTGTGTGTTCACCTCTAGGAGTAGTTCCGAAGAAAGACCCGGGGGAGTATAGACTCATTCACAATCTGTCGGCCCCGAGGGGCGCCTCGGTGAATGAAGCCATTGATCCGGATGTCTGTTCGGTTCGGTATGCATCGTTCGACGATGCCGTCGAGCTACGGAATCACCTAGGCCCCGGTGCTCTGATGGCGAAATCGGACATCGAATCGGCATTCAGATTGCTCCCGGTATACCCGCGGGACCAGCGCTTGCTAGGTTTTACGTTCCAAGGGAACTATTACATGGATAAATCCATGCCCATGGGTTGCTCAATTTCTTGTGCTTATTTTGAAATGTTCAGCAGTTTTTTAGAGTGGGCATTCACCGAGGCCACTAGGCATAGACCAGTGATGCACTATTTAGATGACTTCCTGTTCTTAGGGCCGGCCGGCAATGCGAAATGTGCACAAGCGCTGCAGGACTTCTGCATCCTCATGCAGGATTTCGGAGTCCCATTGGCACCAGGTAAGACGGTGGGGCCATCTACTTCACTGGAGTTTCTGGGAATTGAGCTCGATTCAGTAAAAGGATGCTTCCGTTTGCCAATGGAGAAGGTGGCCAAGTTCAGGGCTTCCTTAACACAATGCCTGGGCAAAGAAAAAGTGACCCTGCACCAGTTACAACAAACAGTGGGTCAGCTTAACTTTGCCTTGAGAGTAATACCGATGGCTCGCCCCTTCTCACGCTCCATTGCACAAGCTATGGGCGGCCTCAAGGAGGGACACCACCGCACGAGACTGTCGGCAGAGGTTCGCCAGGATATGCGCATTTGGCTGGCATTTCTGGCGGACTTCAACGGTCGAGTAGTGTGGAACAAACCCCCAGCATCGTCGGACGAACTGGGTTTGTGGACCGATTCAGCCGGGAGCTTGGGATTTGGCGCCATCTTTGGTAACCGATGGTCGGCACAAGTATGGCCGACGTGGTGGCACTCCAGCGGTCTGACAGGTAACATAGGGTTCTTGGAGCTATTTCCCATTTGGGTTGCTCTGTTGGCATGGACAGACGATTTTAGGGACCGCTCAGTAGTGTTTTGGTCGGACAATATTGTTGAGTGCATTATTCAGCAGGCAGCCCGCTGCAAGTGGATCTTGATATTGTTGAAAAGAAATTGTTTTACGTTGCATGAGATTGAATGTACAGTTCAGGGCAAAACATGTGCCGGGTGTACTGAATAATGCAGCTGATGCACTCTCTCGTTCACACATGCAGGCTTTCAGGGGCTATCTACCCACAGCGGACCTAGTGGCGGCACCGTTCCCCGATGCACTATGGCTGATCGGTGCCCCGGATTACAAGACCTCGTGGCAGCCAGCTTAGCGCCCAGGACGAGGAAGGCTTATGAGGGAGCGTTTCGTTCCTACTGCACCTTTTTTGGCTGGGGGCAGGAGGAATCCTTCCTGGGTTTCTTAGTAGCGCTGCATAGAGAAGCCGATCAGCTGCAAACGCCAACAGATATGGGGTGGCCATTTCATTCATGGCACAGCTCCACGGCATAAGGGACCCGACGGGTTCCTTTGTAGTGAGGAAAGCGCTCCGCGGCTGGCAACGCCTGGAGGGTCGCAGACAGGATACGAGGCGCCCGATTGGTTTTGAGAAATTGTCTCGGCTTTTAGCAAAACTGGATGAGACATGCTCCTCCCCTTTCGAAGCAGTTCTGTTCCGGGCGGCTTTCGCCTTGGCATTTCATGGGGCCATGCGGGCAAGCGAACTCGTGGCGAGGAACAAGAAAGATTTGGAGGGAGGCTTATGCAGGGATCACGTACAAATACGGGGTGATTCGATGCTGATCTCGATAGCCAGGTCCAAGACAGACCAGGGAGCTCTGGGAGATAGTGTTGTTGTGCAGCGCGCTCGAGGGTACCCCACTTGTCTGATAAAGTGTCTAGAGGAATATTTGGCACAGAGGCCGGTGACATGGCGAGGGAGCCTGCTTAGTCACAAGGATGGCACCCCTCTGACGAGATTTCAGTTTCAGAGGGTGCTAGCACTTACAATCGCTGCGGCGGGAATGGACCCGTGCGATTTTGGGACCCACTAATTTAGAATAGGGGCCGCTACAGAGGCTACGTCCCGGGGTCTGGGTGCGGAAGAAGTGAAACTGCAAGCGGTTGGTCCTCGAACTGCTTCAAGAGGTATGTGCGATTGCACATGTTGTAAAAGACTGGTGAAATGCACTCACGCTTGTTGTCTTTTGTTTGAATTACAGTTTTGCAAGCCTGTGACGCGGGCGGAATTTGGAGTCAACCCATCACCAGGAGACCAGTGGTCAAGGATCACCGACTGGAGAGCAAGTGGTATGGGTCGTGGGCCACTCATACGTGAGGCGCGCCGGGGACGTATTAATGGCAGGTGACGCGATTCACGCATCTGGGGAATACGGGTTCAGATTGACCTTCCATGGGAAAGGAGGCCTCTGTGTTGACCAATTTCAACCATTTATGGAGGGCCTCTTAGGGCGGCAAAGGTCACCGCCATCTGTAATCATAGTACACTTGGGGGGCAATGACTTGGTAAGACTGGGAAGACGAGTGTTACTGGAACACATTTTGTCGGCAGTCAGCTGGTTGGCTAAGAGGCTCCCGGGGTGCAGAATCGCCTGGTCCCACATGATCCCCAGGAAAGTTTGGCGGGGGGGTTTCTCTGTGTCAGCGTTGAACCACTCGGTAAAGAGGGTCAACAATAAAATTGGGAAATTGTTTCGCTCCGCTCAGTTGCATAGCATTCCCCATGGGTGTATTCGGGGTGATCACTTTTATTTGAATGATGGGGTTCACCTGTCCAGGGCGGGGAATGATTTACTCATAGGAGACTTCATAGCATGGCTAAGGGGTATGTGGAGGCATGGCCTTTAGGAGGTGTGGGGGGGCCGGATAGTCGGTCAACTTTCCGGCCTGTGGCGGTAAGGTCATGATCGGTGAGCAGTAATTTCAAGGTCCCTAGGGGGGGCGCCACCCAGAATGGATGGGAGCGCCCAGGGGGAGGCGGCCATTGGCCCCTCCCACAGGGAGGCGGCACCCACTACGGATGGGTCGCCTAGGGGGAGACGGCCATAGGCCCCTCCCAGGGGGGAGACGGCTAGATGCCCCTCCTACGAATTTCCCGGGGGCCGGATATCCGCTCCGGCGGAAGAGAGTGTGGGGAAGGGGGGGAGTCCACGCTGTCCTTCTTACAGATACCTCACACTGGAACTCGGACGACCTTTAAGATGGCGTCGAGTGAAAAGGGGCCCCCACGACAAGGGAAGTTACAGTTGGCAACGAGGGTAAAGTCCTCTGCGCATGCGCCACTCACACCGTGAGGGCGGGAGTTTGGTAGTAGGGATCTGACACCGTTTAAGACCTTGCCGTTGGCCCTTAATGCTAGGATGTACAATTTTAATTTAGAATGTATGCATTTCAGGATGCTAGACTCGGCTAGGAAACCTTTGTATTAGAGATCTGTTAAGGTTAGCCAAAGAACATGTCTTCATCAAAAATGTAATGAAAGTAAAATTGTACATAATTCATGAAACGTTTTAATTTAATGTTTTAAATTTTGTTTCATATTTTAATAAATACGGCCGGGGGGGTAACTCCCCCCCGCCTTCCAAAAGCTCAAACCTGTGTCTGTCTCCTCCCCTTGGGGAATTGGTGTTGGGAGGGGGTGGCGGGCATCCCGGCCATATGACACCCTCAATAGTTTAAGGCTTTATTTTGTACTGGGGAATGTTTGGAAAGTCTATTCCCTGTCTCAAGGTAATTTTAACCGGGTCCACATGTTTCATCAAACCCATTTCATCACCAGTTAGATCCCAAATTTTCGGATTTACTGTTTCTTTCAATTCCTCAGGTAAACTATTTTTATCAAAAGCAGGGAACATTTTATTTTCTTCGTCAACCATTAGCAGTGTTAATTTGTACATACCATCTTCTTCTAAAGTTTGAAGCTCAATACCCTCCGGTGAGCAGTAAATTTTACAATTCATCTTACAAAGCAAGTCCCGTCCTAAAAGATTAACAGGACTGCTGTTACAGACAACTAATCTGTGTTTGTCTTTGTAATTTCTAATTTCTACATCAAATGGCTTTGTCAGGTTAGTTTTAATCTGCTGATTAGCTACACCAACTACCTGGATTGATTCACCCGAGAGAGGAAGATTTTCAATTTCCACTGATCTAACAGTAGAACGGTAGCACCAGTGTCCACCAAAAAAGTGATATCTTTATCATTCACTTTACCATTTACAAATGGACCTGACTGATCTACCTCAAGAGTGGCTCCAAGCACACACTCTTCTTCCTCCCTCAGGCACCGTCATGAGTAATCCTCTGAGTCCCTGCTCTCATTTTCTTTTAGCCAAAATTGCTGAGAGACATTTGACACATTTGCTTTTTGAGATCTTTTTACCTGTTCAGCTCCGCAGAAACCCGTCTCTGGACTGTATCTCTGTGTATTCATGCAATTTGGCAAAGATGGCTGTGGAATTTGGTGCTGCTGAATCAATTGGCTCTGATGATTCGCTAACTGTCGCTGTAGCTGTTGCTGCTGACTTATTTCATTTAACTGCCGCTGTAGCTGTTGCTGCTGATTTACCTCACTCTGCATCTGTGGATTTAATTATGAATTTTTTAAATTTCTGGGCGGATTTTTACACTCACGCTTCCAGTGTCCAATTTCGCCGCAATTAAAACAAGGTAGCTTTTGTTTTAGCTCTTCACTATTTATATTAAATGTTGGCTCATTTGGAAAGTTCCCTTTGAACTTCCCTGGATTCTGCTGAACATTTTTATTTTCCAATGTTGCTATCTGCTGTTCATCTACCTTCACTTGTGCCCACATTGCCTTTTCCTTGAGTTTCTTCTGCTTTGCATCTAACTCATCACTGCAGTATTTTGCCTTTCTCAGGATGTTATCAATTGACAGTGATTGCCAACCGACAATTCCTGTTCTAATCATATCCCCAATTTCAGGTCTCAGGCCATAAACAAATCTGTAAATGAAGTGGCTCATGTCACTTTCACTTAATTTTTCATAGCCACTGTATTGTTTAAATACCAGGAGCAACCTTTCATAACAGGAATGGACTGATTCTTTTGGTTCTTGATTTGTTCTGTCTATTTTAACCCAGTCTACTTCTTTAGCAGGAATTTTGTCTTTCAGCCAGACAATTACTTTGTCATAGAAATCCATGACAATGTCTGAAGGAGCGCCTGTTACTTTATGTCGAGGCGGTTCCTCTTTAGGCCAGCTAACAGAAATTTTACATTCTGCCAAAAGATCTGATGGGACAACACTGTCAAAGAAACCATCAAGATCAATCCACAGAACTTTTGAGACTTTAATGAATCTGTCAACTTGACAATACCATTCCACCGGCTTCTCTCTCAGCCGAGGAAAATCATTTATAAAGAGTAGGATATCCTGTCTTGTCCATGGAACATGAACATAACCCCCACCAGCTATTTCCCTCATAGGAAATTCACCAAAGACTTCTCCTCTGCCTCTCTTTTCTTCGTCTCTTTTCTTTGTCCACTTGACTCTCCATTTACTTAAATCACCCAATCTTTTTAGAAACACAATTAATTCTTTTATATGGGTTATTCTGCCCGTGGTATTTAGGTTCTCTATATCTTTCTCAGAAAAATCCAGTCTGTAATGCTTTTGTAATTGTTTCTGGCGAGTTAAATCTATTTCCAATTCAGCAGCCACCTCTTCAAACTGTTCATATTTATTTTTAGTTTTCCACTGAATGCTCTTACACATAAATAGCAATTAATCATCCTGATATTGCTTTAGACAGTCAGTACCAATTGTGCCAATAATTAATTCTTCTAAATCTGCTTTTAGTTTTGCAACATCAAGTTGTTTAGACTCAGGAACTTGTGTTAAATCTATTTTATTTATGGAACCAGAATCTGATTCTGCAGCTGATGGTGTGACATTTGACAAACCTTGATTTAAAGTTAAATTCGGCATTGTCTTATCTTTATGGATTGCTGTTAACCCAGAATAAAAATTTTCAGCTACCTTTTGAATTTCTGCATTCAAAGGATTTGCTATAACAGAATGTTTATTTTCACTCTGGTCAAAAACTGGTACAACAGGACCAATTGTAACAGGAACTGTCACTGCTTCCATGCCTTTAGTTAGCTGTTGAATTAATTCTCCTTTTGCTTTAAAATATTCTGTAATATTTGGTATATCTCCAGGCAATTCTGTTCTTTTATCATTTCTCTGGAAATTATTTCTCAAATTAGAATTCTCTCTTGGGGTATTAGTTTTGCTCCTCGCTCTTTCAGGTAATTTCATAAATCTATGTGAATCCTCAACCTCTCTAGGTGCACTAGGAGAAATACCTGAAAGACTTCTTGAGGTAGAATGTGAACAACCTGGCGGATAAGGTGGAGGACTATTTAGCATATTCTCTAAAACTGCATCATCTAATTCTTGATCAAGATGACCTTTTTTCTGAGAATTCTTTTGGCTTGTTTCTATAACCATTTCTAAAACCGGATATAATCCTTCATACATGTCTCCTTTTCTCCAACGACGCACTTTATCTTGGTGGGTTTCCCTATCTATGCCTCTCGGTTTCCCCCAATTTTCTCACTCAAGTTCCATCATTTCAACTTCCCATTCAACTAAAGCTTCAAATTGAGTGGGTCTGGGTCTTGGTGAAAGAGCCATCACTTTATCTCTTAAGTTTCTTAAATCTTTAACATTAAATGACCCATCTTCTGGCCAGGCTAAAACACCATCATCTTTAGTATATTGCATCCAATTTTCAAACCAGAGAACAGTATGATAACCATATTCTCCTTCCATATATGCTGCGGGTGTTTTGTACTTATGAAGTAATTTTCCACCATGCGCTTCAATTTTCTTGTCAGGGTTGAATACATTTTTAATTTTCTGAAACCATGACGGCTTTTTCTCTTCTTTATACCAATAACTCATGTTTTTAAACTATTCCGTACAATTCAGAAAGGACCGTAAATGTTTTTCTGTTGTTCTGCTACTCTGACCAATCTGTGCGCGAAACTCACCAACAAACCAATCAGGTTAAGCCACGTCACTACCTTGCTCAAACAATGAAAAACCAGTTTTCAGAAATGACCAATCAGCTAACAGCTCGTTTTAGTCACGTGAACCAATCAGCGTGCTAGCTGTGACGTATGTCGACCAATCACAGCGCGAACCCTGTGACGTATACTGCCGCTGCAGCGAAGCTGCGCGTGTCAGTGTCACTCCGTAAACTCACCCCTCCTTTACAAAATATTTTCACAGCGCCATTTTAAAACAATCCTTTTCAATGGATTTCAATTAATAACTACGGAAAAACAAACCATTTTTCCATTTCGCTAATAAAATTATAGTTTCACCAGCCATTCAAGAATCCACTCTCGTGAAATAGGCGGCGCTATTTTCACAAAAACAACTTTACAACTTTCACACGGAAAACCTACTCATGCATACATGAAATCTTCGGTAGGACTTTAACCAACCAATAGAAATCCAGAAACGCCAGTAAGAATAGACAACGCTACCCCACCCTTCACACAAGCTCGGAAAAATCCAACTACTCTTTTCACAACGAGTTTTAAAACGGGCTCCTAGTCCCTATACTCAAAGCTACAATTTCATAGGCAAACCTTACTATTCATACAACCTGTCATACCTAAATCCCTAAACTTGTGTTGTACGTCCACAACACTTAGTGATATTTCTGTACCACTAATTTGAAATGAAACAAATGAACTGTGTAACTTCACCTGTCACACTACTCTGCCGGCCGGCACATAGGATTTTCACACTGCTGGAAAAACTTTCGACAGCAAATAACAACTAGACAAAACTTAACATGTGTTAAACATGTATCCTATGTAATTACCATGTAACATGTTAATTACCATAGTAACCGAACTCTGCTACAAAGGATTTGATCCAGCGGGCCAAGAGAAATTCAGTCTCATATGTACAACTCTACACCAGGATACTCACCATTTTAATAATTCTTACACTAGGCCCATTATTGACTGAGACATGAATTGACCAACTGAATCATATGATCTAATTAATCAGAATCACTTTATAAACATTTAATTAAGTCAGTATCATAGGCAATGGATTAACTAATGGTAACTCAAGGAAACAAACAAGACCAGCTTGTCATTTCAAAATCTATTTTATTAACTTTATTAAAGAGCATAATGCATTTTTAAAGCGAAATTTCTTTTATTAGCATTTTTATTGCGCAAAACTATTTATTAGAAAGGCACATTTGACTGTAAGCTCAAACCAAAATCAGCATGAGAAGTGCTCAAATATTAAGGATTATCCCCTAAACCCTATTTCCCTAACTAAACATAAGAAAACCTAAAGGGAAAAAGTAAAGTCTTAATGGATCTTCGAAAGTCCGACAGCATCTCTGGAGCACAGGAACGAGCCAGCAGTGCTCTTTCTAAGGGGGCAATTTTTATACCTTTTTCCTATCTAAAACTAACTAAAAGAATACAAATATTTGTGCAACACAAAGCGTGATTGGACAAGAAATGTCATCCGATGAAGTCATTTGCCTTTCGCATAGCAGAAACCACGTTTCCTCAAGAGCGGCATCGTTCATAGACTAAGAGTGCCACAGGCTCTTCCGTGATTCGCAACATTAGGTAAAGTCAACCATTTGCTTCCTCCGTCCAAGCCTTTTCGCCGCTGCACATCCTGTCCTTGACCATGAAAACGTAGACAAAAAAACATCTAATGCTTCCATACAGCCTTGCTTTCAAGAGCGTCTTTCAAAGGATTATTGTAGAAATTATTTTCCAACACAAACGCTGCTGTGCAAGGCCCAACTTTGACAGGACTTTGGACATCCATTTTAGAAATAGGCCTCAGGCCTTTATAGCATGACTCTAGTATGCAAGGAAACACAAGACAATAATTAATTCAAGAAATGATAATTATTTTGTTACCCACCCACTTGACTAATATTTACCCCTTAATCTATGTTGCCTAGCTTTGCAAACAAAAACAAACATAGCACAGGGAAATAAAATGACACAACATAAACAAAAGCACATTTAAAGAAAGCACATGCCATTATTTGAAACAGCAGCAGTTAATGAATGACAAACGAAAGACAAGGTAAATGTATTATTTTAAACAAAATGACAAACATGACAAGAGCACAAATAATTAGACCCATGTCGGTGCACATTACTCTAGGTTGATTTAGTACAAAAACATGCAACACTTATTAGTATATTAAAAATTATGGGAGTTTTAATTCAACGTGCTTTAATTCTAACTTTATTCTGAAAGTCCGCTTCATCAGCTGGTAAGAGCTGCTTGCACATTGTGCTAGCTTTAAAGGGACCCAACCTGACTACTATGTAAAATGATTCAGCTTTTCTAACCCATCAACACAGAGTCTACAATCCTTTTAGTGAGATGTATTCAGAGCTTCTGTGCAGAGATCTTAAAGATTTAGGAGTATTACACTGAAATTCAAATTTAACAGGTACAAAACATTTTACTTGACGAAGGTGCACCATAAGTCAGGTCTTGAGAGACTCAGCAAATAGAATACTTCTCAAGGGTGATTCTCGATGCCTCGAACAGCTCTCGCAGCATTTTCAATATCCTGAATAATCTTACCAGTCCAGAGTGTGCCAAGAATGAATTCCCCCCCTCTCAGGAACTCTGTGAGAACCTAGCTAGGTTCTTCCAGGAGAAAATCAAATTGATCCTGATGACCCGGGGGTGGAGCAACAACAATCTTTGATAAAAGCTGACTGCCGCAGCCTGTCGACTCCCGGCGCTGTTTATGAATTGGGAGCAGTAGAGCCCCTTGTAGAATTTGCACAGCTGCCTTCAGAGGAGTTCAGGGAAGTGGCCTTCGGTATAACATATGGGTCTCCGCTCGACCCGCTCCCACTAAAATTCTGGAAGGAGTATGAGCTTGAGCTCTTCCCTACGCTTCGGCTGGTGTGTAACCAGTCGCTTGCTATGGGAATGGTTCCACCTCAGTGGAAACAAGCGGTGGTGACCTCATTACTGAAAAAGCCCTCCCTTGACCCGGACTGCCTTAAGAACTTTAGGCCTATCTCGCTCCTACCCTATCCAGCAAAAATTGAAGACCGGGTGGTGGCAGGCACTCTCTCCAAACATCTTGAACAGCACAAGCTCCTGGAGGACGTTCACTTTGGCTTCTGTCCAGCTCATGGCACCGAGACGGCCCTTGTGACCGTGCTGGATGAACTACGTTGGCCGGCAGACAGGGGACAGGCAGGGGTTTTGATCCTGCTTGACCTGTCTGCCGCCTTCGATACGGTGAACCATGACATTTTGCTGGACAGGCTGAGAGAGGTAGGAGTTGCAGGGAGTGCCCTTGGGTGGTTTGAGTCCTTCCTCCAGGGTAGGGTACAAGCTGTGTCCCTTCCTACCTTCCAATTCGCCTTCTCTACCATCTCGCATGGCGTTCCTCAAGGCTCGGCAGTTAGCAAAATACTCTTTAACATCTATATGAAGCCCTTAATAGCGGTCATCAAACATTTTAAGATCGAAATTGTCAACTACGCTGATGACACACAGCTGATTCTGTCCTTGGAGGGAAATGATTCTACCTCCTTGAAGCAATTCCACAACTGCATGCGAGCCACTGCGGAATGGTTGAAAGCCAACTCGTTGCAATTTAACACAGAGAAGACTGAGGTTTTATACTGCCCAATGCCTAGGATACAATCTCTTCTAACTAGCAACTTCTGGCTAAAGATTTTTTCTCCATTGGTCCAGCCTGTGAAGGTAGTACGGAAATTGCGTTTAATGTTTAACAGTGATCTCCCCCTGGAGGTGGCAGCTAGCTGTATGACCATCTTTCGCCTCCTGAGAAAAATCTTGCCCCTGTTACCGCCCCCTGCTCGGATAGAGGTGGCGTGTTGCACCGTGCTCAGTAGGTTAGACTACTGCAACGCCTTGCTGCTGGAGTCCCCTAGTTACCTTATGGATAGACTCCAGAGACTCCAGTCTGCAGCTGCTAAATTAGCCTTAGGGTGGCCAACGAGATCTTCCTCCTCAGGGGCTCTGGCTCAGTTGCACTGGCTCCCAGTGAGGCAGAGGGTGATATTTAAGTCCCTCTGTCTGACGTTTAAAGCCCTCCACGGGTTGGGCCCGGCCTGTCTACAAAGGAAGTTTTCTTGGCATGTGCCGGCCCGTAATCTACGCTCCTCCTCGGCCAGGGTGGTGACCGTACCGAGGTTTAGGAGATACAGAGCAGGAGGTAGATTGTTCAGTGTGGCCAAGATCTGGAACTCTCAGCCCATTGAACTTAGGCAGGTCACTGGCCTTCTTGCCTTTCTTGCCTTTAGAAGGCAGTTCAAAACCTGGCTTTTTCTCCTCTTTCCCTAATCCTTAGCCTTTAAATAGTGGCCCTCCTTTTTTTTCCTCGAGTCTGCCAGCGCCAGGATGCCTCTCGAGGTGATAGCGTGCTCTATAAGTGAAATAAATAAATAAATAAATATCAAAGGAGAAATCATTTATTAAACTAGAGACCCTATGTACTAAAGGAAATTTGCAATTCGGACTGAGCCTTATTCACAAAGGTAACTTTTGGGGCCTGCATATGAAAAGTGTCACACAGTGCAGCAAGTCACCTTGCTGTGTTGTATGACAAGAAGAAATGTGCCATATTTAAGACAAACAGCACATTCCTGAATGTTCCTCTGCGCTGCAGCCCTTGAGGCAGCCTAGCGCCAGCGTAAACACCCCTGTACCAATGATCTATGAGGCAATCCTTACTATTTTGGAGGTCCTCAACAACCCCAAGAAAGGATGTTACATTGCTGTGGAAAGACTGGGTTTAGTAGCAAAGATAAGATAACCTGAAAATGAAAAGGATCAGTGAATAGAACACCTTTATCCCCTGATAAATGGTCATAACATTAAATTGGAGGCAACCATATTCAGACCATCACAATATTTCCAAGAAGTGAATAGTGCAAGGAGTAAAGTTTAAGTAACTCTTTTTAAATTGTGTTAAGTTTTGTATATGTATGTTTGTCCTGAAGAATTGACCTCAAAAACAGCCAAAATGCTGCGCCGACATAATTTTTATGTAAAAGGTCTTGATGTGATATAATTTTAATGTATAGAGATTAATTGCAATTGTTTTTAATATTTTTTGTATGTTTATAATATGGGATATATAAAGAGTGTCTACAAAGGAGGAAGGGTCTTTGTAAGAAATATTCCAAATGACCACAGCCCATGAATGGGAAAACATATAGACTATGTTTGACATGCATTAAGATGATATAGGTATCATCACTAGGTTTAAAAAAAAATATTGATTGACATGTGTATTGGGGATAATATTAAATGTATTGGAAGAATTGAAATAAACATACACTTTTTTCTTATAACAGCGACAGTCATATTTGGTGTTATGGATATAAAATGTGCATGGAGTATTCCATTTAGTGCATTCTGACTGGGCTATTAATACATATAAACGATTTACGTATATATAGTGGGAGCACAAAAGGGAATTCTGTTTTGTTATTAGTTCAACCTACCCTGTCCCTTTTGGCCCAAAAGGGTGACTCTTTTGAATTCAGAGGAACAGGTAACTAATCATCAGAGTACACAATGAACGAGGGACACACGTAACTTGGGGTCAGAATTCAGCCACCGTGGATGAAATGTAAAAGGGGACTACAGAGAAACTATTAGATGTAGTTTGTGTGTCACTGAGGGGTTAATGAGACGGGCAACACCCACTGCCAAAATATTGTTGAAATATTGATTACAATCTATTCACAGTAATATAAAAATGTTTTCCTTCAAGTGTCAACAATAAAATCTTATTTAATTGTGCAACTTCATTGAAACATGCAGTGATAATATAATTATTTATCTCCCCTATATTTTCATTCACATTCTGTTCAATTGTGTATGTTAGTCATAAAGCAAAATCTCAACTCAAAGCTCACATTTTCAACAGTGTATCAAACACTTCACACACCTGTGAATGTATTTACCATAACCCACACATCTCCTCCAGAATGTCGCTAGCCCAACAACCAATCACAGCCAGGCTGAATTCATAAAAAAATAGCAACCAGAACCAAGCTCTTTTATACCTTTCAACAAGTCCCTGAATGTGTTGTGGGTTTGCCCCTGATCATGAGAATATTGATCTGAGGAGGAGGATGAGGAGAGAAGCTGAGAGGATTGTCAGGCAATGAATCAATATCTTTGGGATGTCCAGCTAAGATGTGCTTTCCAGATTTCACTTCCACCTGATGTCATCTTGGACTTGATTTCTGAGTGGAAAAATGATTTTGATTCTGCTACATCGTTCTCTCAGTGTATCCCTGCCTATGTGAATATCTTAGCATCAGTACATTTCCTTGCCACTGGATCCTTTCAGAGAGTGTCCAGTGACATTGTTGAATTTCACATGCAAACACGTACTGGTGCTTGCATCAGATTATGAGATTCATAACTAGGAGAGTGCATCTCTAGATAGCCATGCCACATACACTGGCAGGAAGGCAAAGAGTTGTTAGGGATTTGTATCTCATTTCCCACTTTCCACGTGTACTAGGTGCAATTGATTGAACACATGTGGCACTTCAGCCAATTCACCACACTGCACACATCTTCAGCAACAGACACCAGTGGCACTCCATCAATGTTCAGGCTTTGTCATAATTGCTCCGTCCCTGCCACAGTCAGCAGCAGGGGCAGAGCTTCGCTCCTATAAAAAGGCCTGGTCGGGACGGGAGGAGGGCTTCACTTTCCAGCTCTTGCGAGCGTGTCCTTCCCGCCACCGATCACCGCGGCAGCTTCCGCTTCTCTGACGCCCGGATGCTCGCTCAGGCACTCCTTCTCGTTACTCTCCTCAGCTGCGCTTCCTCAGGTAAGGCCTCTCTTGCAAAACAAACACTAGAACACAAAGAATCTTTACTAAGCTGGTAACACGCTTGCACTTATGTGTGTGACAGACGTCTGTGAATGGTTAGCAAAGCATATACTTATATGAAGGAATCTTGTGGCAAACATGGGCATCTGCATTTCTTTGGGGGCATATTTCTTGATTGTATAAAATCATTGAGGTCAGTATTACTAACTCCTGAAGTAAGGAGCCGCATTATGCTCAGGCCTTCCTGGCTGTAAGAAATAGTGCAGTCAGCAGCACAATCTCCTGAAGTAAGGAGGCACAATATGCTCAGTCATTCTTGGCTGTATACTCCCATAGCAGTCAGCATCACAAACTCCTGGGGCCTCATTTATGAAAAGTGACGCATCGCTGCGTGAAAACAGCGATGCGTCACTTTTCACTGCGCACTCCTTACGACATTCCTGATGCGTCATATTTAATGTATGACTCATCATGTCGCAAGGAGTTACAGATACGTCAGTATTTCTGACGTATCTGTAAGCGCAAAAGTGAAGCATTGCTGGAGTGTGTCACAAAAGTGACGCAACTCCAGCAATGCGTCCTTTCACATGGGGAAAGCCCCATGTGAAAGGGCTTGCGTCAGTCTTACGCCTGCTGTGAGGCAGGCGCAAGATTTTGACGCAACAGCGTCTTAAAAGTGATGCAGTCAAATCTCATAGATTTCACTGCGTCACTATTACGAGGCTTTTTGCGGGGGAACGCCCCCTCTGCATACATTATACCTGACGCAGGTATAATGTGGCGCAGGGGTTTAAAAAGTGACGCATCTACCTAGATGCGTCACTATTTAAATATGGCGCAACGAGGCGCATTTTTTACACCGCTGGTGCGTCACAAAAAGTGACGCACCGGCGGCGCAAAACTGACGCAAGGCCTTCATAAATAAGGCCCCTGAATATTAAGGAGATGAGTTTGGTTTAGCCTGCACCTTTTTGCATATTTGTTTTACCTTTTCTTTGACTGATTCATTTGAGTCAGCCTTGATTATTTTGGGCTAAGAGCTATTTTTCTAGATTACCTATACTGGAAAGCCCTACTTATATTACAACATAATCAATGTACCCTCAGTGATTTTCTCTCTCTGTTCTTTTTATGTAGAATTGTTTGTTGATTCCTGAATTTTTGGACATTAGTGGAAGAGGGGAACAAACCAGGTAGACATCCTATGTTTTTGTTTGTGTTCATTATGCCATAGGTTATTGACTTTATTTTGTTTACAGGATCACCAAAGTCTCCAGTGACGTATCCATGCTGCCCAGGTTGTGCCGAGGGACCCTCTTCAGCTTTCTCCTCCCCTTGTATCACCTCTTCCCCCTGCTCACTGGTCCTGCTTTGACTCTGTTGGACGTATTAGTGGTAGTGGGAAGTTGGGACCCATTCTTCAGTCTCCTGTCTCTCATTCATGTGGAAACATCAGGAGAGCCTTGATAGGCTTTGTGTAATACCAGTGACTACTCCACCGATGTATATGCTGTGTTCCCAGGCCTTGCACACGACAACTTTATTTTCCACAGGTCACTTATTGCATGCCAATTTTTAGTGGGTGGATTTGGGAGCATGTGATTTCTGGGTAAGTACAAAATGTTGGCAAAGAGTCCACAACCATACCAAATATTCCATACTCATACCACATTCATGACCTTACCTGACACTGCTGTAGTGGGCACTTTAAGTGGATCACTCGTGTCGCGCTATTCGCGCGGTGTGTCGCGCGAATAGCTAGTTCTATTAATGTTGTGTTTTAAATGTAGGGCCACGTGTATGGTGGCCGCGTGTCTTGTTATTATTCAATGTGACACCCTCGTGCAATGTGTCCGTTTGGATGGCTACTCGTAACGTGTGTTCACTCACCGTTGGAGTATACTGCTGGACGGAGGCATCGCGCATAGGGTGGAGTTTATTGCTGTACTTACTGAATAAATCAGTTTCCCTACATCCTGCTTCGTGTGGATTACTCAACATAATATTTGGCGACGATCGGGAACTAAACTCCACGCCATACCCACGCAACATTTTACCTCGTTTCTGGATATTTGGATTCAACTCTCTTATCTGGTCAGCGAACCCTTCATCGACCTGTTCAGCTGTTTCCAAGGTACGTCGATTGTTATGCGTGACTGTCTCAAGCGTCAGGATTGAACATCCAATTGTTGGCTTTTAACTTTTACTACACGGAGATTGGCTATTGTCGTTGAGACCTCCAACTCGTCTTGGTTACCGGCGCACCAATCTCTGAAGCCGTGTATTGACTTGCCTCCTACTTCACGGAGCACCGCCTTTCTTGCTCATTCTCATTGGTTGTTGGCGTTCAAGTGGCAGTTCTGAGTGGAGGGTTGATCTATTGCAGAAATTCACGGTGCAGCGCATCATTTTGAGACTGTCTAACTCATTGAGTTCACGGAAGTATTCATTCTCAGCGCATTTCTTCAGCGATGCGCACGCTTGAACTATTTACTCGGAGGTCATGGTAACATTTTGTTTTGTACAGCGCACTTCTACAGCGATGCGCACGCTTTAAATTAACTGCCTCATTTTACATTTACTAACTGACTCATCTTACATTTACTACAGCGATGCGCACGCTTTAAATTAACTGCCTTTTACATTTCTACAACGATGCGCACGCTTTAAATTAACTGCCTCATTTTTGCACTTACTTTTACAGCACACAGCGATGTGCACGCTTTATTAACTGTTTCTTACTAAGTTAAATTTGTACTGTGAAGCTGTTTTCGGTATGGCTAATCTTCATTTACAAAACATCACACAACCTCCTCATTTTCTGAATAAGCCAGGAAGCCCAGAGATAATTTGGAAAGAGTGGTTTTCATTATTTGAAAATCACATTGTTGCTATTGATGCGGTTGATTTTTCTCCTGAACGTAAATTTGCCATTCTTTTTGGTTGTTTGGGCCAAGCAGCTCAACGTATTTTTAAAAGTATACCTCCTATACCTCCCCCTGCTGGCCAAAGTGGTGATCGCAATTGGAACTTATACATTGAAGCTGTAGCCAGGTTGAAAAAACAATTTGCTGAAGAACCGAATATTATGTTAGAAAGACATAATTTTTATTCTAGGAAACATAATGAGGGTGAAAAGGTTGAAGAATACATTTCAGCTCTCAGAGTTCTGGCCAGAACATGTGAATTTGGTCCCCTTTGTGACAATTACATCAGAGACCAATTCGTTTTTAATTGTTCATCTAGGAAGATTAAAGAGAGAATTTTAGGTTGTAAGAACCCTTCTCTTAATGAAGTAATTGAATTGTCTTTAAGTATTGAACGTTCCGCAATTACCAGCAAAGTCATGTCAGAGGCATCTAAAGGTAGTATTAATGTAATTAGTTCTCCTGAGTCCAACCCGAACAATGATGTATGCTCAGTGAATGTTAGAAACAGAAATCCTAAATTTAGTAAAAAAAAACAAACACCTATTTGTTACAGATGTGGTTCGAAGAATCATTTAGGTAATTTCCAGGGATGCCCTGCTATGAACAGACGCTGTGTTTCCTGTAAAAAAATAGGTCATTTTCAAGGGGTATGCAGAAATGTGAAGAAAAGTCCTTCTGTCAATTATATTGAGTCCAATGCATATGATGAATGCTCTGATGCTTTTTCTAATATTGTTGTTACGTTAGATGACAATGGACTAGTGGATGACATAAAAGGTCCTTTGTGTTCTGCTATTATTGACAATGTCCCTTTACAAGTCATTGCGGATTCAGGCTCGCCTTTTACTCTTCTAAGGGATTCAACCTTCTATGATTTGTGGAAAAGAAAAGTGAAGTTATGTAATCCAGATGTTAACCCTAAAGCGTTAGGGGAAAAAGACATCAACATGATTGGTTACTTTGAGGGTCTAGTACAATGTCTGGGCAGAGAGACGATTACCAAAATCTATGTAGTAGAAAAGGGTAAAAACATAGTTGGCTGGAAAGACCTAGCTCGTATGGGTCTATACTTAGTTCCTGGCGATGACAATCCAGTTAAGGTTGGGGAGTTACCAATTTCTAGAATTGACTGCATGTCTATTGAGCAACCTTTTGATGTGAAACTTTTAATGGAAGAGTTTAAACCTGTATTCAGCGACAATGTCGGCAGCGTTGATGGTTTTGAACATAAAATAAGACTTATTCCTGGAGCCCAACCTATAGCTCATAAAGTCAGATCTGTTCCTTTGAGTGTACGTGCAGAATTGGATAAGTCTTTGAAAGATCTGTGTGTTCAAGGAATTATTAAGCCAGTTGATTCCTCACAATGGGTCGCCCCTATTGTAGTCGCTCGCAAAAAGACTGGCGAGATTAGGCTCTGTGCCGATTTACACGGCCTAAACAAAAATATTATTGTTGATTGCCACCCCCTACCGAAAATTCACGAATTGCTAGCTAATCTTGGTGGAGCTAAGTGGTTCTCTCTAATTGACTTAAAGTCAGCTTGCCATCAAGTACCTCTCTCAAAAGAGTCACAAGAGTTAACCACTTTTATTACACCCTTTGGTGCATTTAAGTTCTTACGGCTCCCTTTCGGCCTAGCTTCAGCTGGAAGTGTCTTCCAGAAACTTATGGATTCACTATTCAAGGAAGTATCCGGGGTGCAAGCTTACCTTGATGATATATTAATATTTGCTAAGTCTTTAGAAGAGCATAACACGATTTTGAGACGAGTCCTCACCATCTTGATGTCTAAAAAAATGACTGTCCGTGGTGACAAATGCAAATTTGCAGTAAAAGAACTTGATTATTTAGGGCATACTATATCTGGAGAGGGGATTAAACCAAAATTCTCTGTGGTTAGAGCAATAGAAGATGCCAAACCCCCATCAGACAAGGACGCTCTTAGATCCTTTCTTGGCCTAGCCGAGTACTACGCTAGATTTGTCCCTGCTTATTCTGAGTTGGTAGAACCCCTACGGAGTTTGTTAAGAAAGGGCTGCAGTTTTACCTGGTCTCCTGATTTAGATAAAGTTTTTAACGATGTTAAGAAACTAATTGTGTCTGCCAAAGCTCTCCACGCATTTAGGGATGATTGTCTTTCTTCCATAACTGTGGACGCTAGTATGTCCGGTCTGGGCGCAGTATTAACCCAGAAAGTTGGAGGGAATGAACAAACAGTTGCTTTCGCCTCCCGCTCACTTAAACCTTTTGAGACAAGATATAGCACAATCGAAAGGGAGGCATTAGCTTGTGTGTGGGCTGTCCATAAGTTCAGAACATACATTTGGGGGAGAAAGTTCGAACTTGTCACTGACCACAAACCTCTGGTTTACATCTTTGATAGAGTGTATTCTTCCTGTATGTCAGCTAGATTGATGAGACTAGTAAGCAAGCTACAAGAATTTCATTTTGAGGTCAAACACATTAGTGGTGGAAAAAACTTCAGGGCCGACTGTCTTTCAAGACTGTCCATGATTAAAGACGATGATGATGACTTAGCCCCTGAAGATATTGAGTGTGTCTCTTTAGTAGATGCTGTAGAGGAGTTTCCCACAGTATTGTCAGAAGTTGATTGGACAAATGCTGGACTCAATGACCCTGTGCTTCAAAAAGTCATACATTATTCAACTCATAAGTGGCCTGAGCCCAGGTGTTTAGAGGGCGATTTACGTAGATTTGTTCAGATAGCTGATGAGCTTTCTATAGAAAATAACATTGTTCGCAGAGGTGACAAATTTGTTCCCCCTTTCAAACTACGGTCTCTGATTATAAATGAAGCTCATAAAGGACACCTTGGGATTACTAAGACCATTATGAGGATTGAAGAACATTACTGGTGGCCTTCCTTAGACACCCAAGTCAAGAGATTAATTGACTCCTGCCCCGAATGCTTAGTTTCTGATAAACATTGGCACACATCTAAAGTACCTTTGTCACCAACCGAATTTCCTCAGAGAGCGTGGGAAAAAGTTGGCATTGATTTTTCAGGGCCTTATTCCATCCTTGACCAGGATTGTAAGTACGTCATTTTACTGGTTGATTACTATTCCAAGTGGATGTACCACAAATTTGTTAAGGCACCTGATTCTAATTCAACTATCTCATTTTTGAAAAAGGTTTTCAATATTGAGGGTTCCCCTAAAGTGCTCGTGAGCGATAATGGCATCCATTTTGTTTCTGAAAAAATGGTAGAATTTTTAAGTAATCTGGACATTAAACAGCTAAAAGTTGCCTTATATTCCCCATCTTCTAATGGCTTGGTGGAGAGAGGGAACAAGGTGAATAAGGAGGGTGTTCAAACAGCACTAGCTTGTGGAGCAAACGTAGTTAATTTCATTAAGGAGAAGGTTTGGCACTACAATACATCTCCTCACTGTACTACAGGAGTTTCCCCTTTTGTTTTGTTATGGAGCAGAGATTCTCACTCTAAATTATTTCCTTCTTGGCTTCAGAAATTATCGGGAAATAAAGACATTAACCTAGATACTGTCCGGAAGAATGTAATTAGGAATCAAACGCTCATGAAAAAGAAATTTGATTCTAAACATAATCCTCCATCCATAGATATTTTCACCAATGACTGGGTTTTGATCAAAAAACCAGTCAGGGGTAAAAAGGGAGAATCTAAATTTTTTCGTCCTCTTAGGGTGCTCAAAGTTAGCAAGGGGGCAGCTATTGTCGACAATAAAGGTTGGTTGAACAAACGCCAATTTTGAAAGTTTCCCCCCATCAAGCAAGCATTATTAAGAATTTTAGGAAAGATCCTCAAGAGGAGTTAGACTGGTGTCATTGGTTGAAGGACCCGGTTAAAGTGGATGACTGTGTTGATAACCTGGGACAACCATCCACCAGTCATGGTGGTTCTCCTGTTATTGCTCCTCCTTCAAGAGTAATTTCTTCCCATGGAAGAACCATCAGAGTACCCAGCAAATGTAATGATTTTGTAAGGTATTGACGTTGTGCACTGCATTCAAGTACTCATGAGTTCATGGCTTTTGTCTTTAATGATTAATTCTGTTTCTCTCCGTTGTTATAAGGGGGAAGGTGATGTAGTGGGCACTTTAAGTGGATCACTCGTCTCGCGCTATTCGCGCGGTGTGTCGCGCGAATAGCTAGTTCTATTAATGTTGTGTTTTAAATGTAGGGCCACGTGTATGGTGGCCGCGTGTCTTGTTATTATTCAATGTGACACCCTCGTGCAATGTGTCCGTTTGGATGGCTACTCGTAACGTGTGTTCACTCACCGTTGGAGTATACTGCTGGACGGAGGCATCGCGCATAGGGTGGAGTTTATTGCTGTACTTACTGAATAAATCAGTTTCCCTACATCCTGCTTCGTGTGGATTACTCAACATAATAACTGCGTGTAGCTTGTTATGCATAATGTACTAGACAGACAATAGGAGGCCATTTACAAGTTTTCAATTTTTTCTCCTTCTGGTGATGCAGCGTATGCACTCTATCCTCATCTCCTCACACCATACGGTTGTGTGACCACAGTATCTCAGCGGAGGAACATTTGGCATAAATATGTACACAAGCCAACATAGAGCACACTTTTGGTCTCCTCAAGGCGCACTTCAGATGTCTTGATCAAGCAGGGTGGGAGCTGCTGTACTCTCATGAATTTATGTTATGGTTGGCACGCCTTTCTTATGAGGGAACTGTTTTTTTACAGCCTTAATGTTATTTCACAGTTTGTTGTCAATGATGAGTGGTGAACATGTGCCACTCTGTCTATAAATGTAATCCTGAGACTACTATGTAAGCCTTTCATAATGTAGGGAACCGTATGTTGTTTTCAAGCATTAAAGGTTAGGCCATATACAACATTTATTGGACGTGTTTGCAGCCCATCTTGCAACAAAGATGAGGACTCCATTGCCCCTGTGGTGTTAAAGTTTTTCAGGCTATTAATTGTTCCTCGGTCGAGAAGACATCTCTAGCATTCTCTGTAGCACCCATCACAGTGAGCCATGTCTATGTATTGAGTGAGTGTGGGATGTCTTTATGAACAAAATGGAGACGTACACAGGTCTAACCAAACTTTTCTATAGTGATTCAAATTAAGAAGTGTCGTTTTGGAATCATAGGGATACAAAAAGAGCAAACAATCATGCATCCTACATGGCTTTCAGCTGCCATACTGTGTGGCTTATTTTTACTGGCCCTTTTAAATAGATGGTACATGGGGGTGGTTACAGAAAGTGATGACTTCACATTGGTACACTCCCTACACATTGTAGGGCCATGTATGTCAAAAACTCACACAAAACTTACTGGTGTAACCCCTTTGAGCTTAATGTCCGGAGTGGAGATGGAGTAGTCTCTGATGTTGACCTAGTAAGGCCATGGATGAGCAAACCTAATGGTGAATAAGGCTCTTTTTTGGACAGGCCGTAAGATAGGTTGTATGACACAGTTGTTACAAACTACCGTATTTGTTAAACTCCAAGTGTGACATGGCACATACTCCGACAGGACTGAATACAGTAAGGGACCTTGCAGCTCTGAGTTGCATGAAAGGGTATAACCCAAAGGTACATATTTTTTCAGGATGGATTTACAATAGGTACATGCTGTATCTGTGTGTTGCTGCTCGTGTGGCAGTGTAACTATAATGCTGGTATCCCGGCACCATGCAACAAGTGTTCCTATGTCCTGACAAGAATTACGTTTGAGCAGGAAGGGGTTCCTTTTCTGCACCCCACAACAAGTAGAAGGATGGTAGGATTTGTTTGTGTGCTGCAGAATGATTCACACATACAAATGACAAGTAATGTGCATTAATAAAAATTCATCACTCCCTCCTGCCGAGTTTAGTGATGATTAAATACTTGCTGACAAGGCTGATGGACATGTAGTATATGTTATTCTAGGATTGTGAAAACTTTGAGGGATGGATGCATGGGAACACCCCAGCCCACCAATGAAAGCGCTACATTGTTTAAAACATAGCACGTATCGCTATGTGCAGTCTTCTTCCAAAAAGGTTTGGTCACATTGGCATACAAGACTATTCAAATAGCCCCCAAGATGGCATTGTTACTGGCAGGTAACGCTTTGTGTTGGCTTGCATTCCCAAAGCAAGGATAACCCATTCTATCTGAGGTTAGTTCACATGAAATGCAAAAAATCATCATATCATGTTAGAATATATAAGCCCCATTTGCATGTTAAAACTTTAATTTCCACATGCAAAGCAATTGTTCTGCAAAATTTGAACACATGCTGCAATGCTCATCTGTGTTTCAGGGCCCCCATGAAGCTGAGGTTTCTCAGCAAGCATCCCTCACTAAAGACCTTCAATTCAACTTTCGGTGAAGGGCGGTGCCTTCTCCTTAAGGCCCTCAGCCATGTTGAGGGTAGGCTAGATGAACAGAGCAGCAGGATGTTTCTTTGCAGAGAGGATGCAACATAAGAATGATCACAAAATGGCTGACTTCAGCTTCCTTTATATTATTTCTTTTATGTAATTATGTAAAATGTGTATTTGAGTTGCTCTCAGCTCTGAGGGAAACGCCTTCTTCTCCTCTCACCACTGGTCCACACTGAGGTCCTGTAGAAAAGAGACTCTCAGGGTGGAAAAGCCCTTAGGCAAGGGAAACAAGTCACTCCTACCTCGCTTATTGGGACGCTGAACCCTGAAACCAAGCTATCTGCCTGGTACTTTCAGAGTTGGATACTATGGCATCAAGCAGCAGGCACACGTCTTCCACCAGTAAATCAGTCACCTCCTGGTTAACATGTTGAGTCTTACCTGGGAGCACAGGACTTCCAGTGGCTACATGAAATCCAAACCCTTAAAGTTTGAACACCTAGTTAATGCTTTGCTGAGGGCTACCTTGTGTATGCCTTCTACCACAAGTCAGCTAGTCAGCATAGGAAGCATTGTGAGATTTTAAGTGTCCTGCGATGTAAGACTTAGGTACTCTTTTGGTATTGTAGGTATGTCTGGCCAATGAGTTTACCACTGCAGTTTATACCAGTGTCTTAGCTTTTACTCTCATCTGTGCCTTGAAATTATAACTTTAGAGTGAGTATTCTGCACTCTCTAATTCCTCTTCTGCCCATGGGATCTTACTGTGTAGGATACAGACTATAGTGAAGGGAACATCTACGGCTTATGGTGTACCATCTCTCTGCAGTCCACAATAACCAAGGCCATGGGTAGTCAATCGTAAGACCATCAACATTCCTGCGCCGGTAGACCCATCAATTGAAATACTGACTTGGGGAATCCAAATAGTTCACCATATGTTCTGAAGTCATCGCGACCCTTTTCACTGAGAATTCTTAAAAGTATTTTTCAGAACTCTAAGAAACCATAATTTTACCTTCAGATACACCTTTAAGCATAAAAGATACTGAGGCATTAGCCACCATTCTTGGAAAAATCCCCCTGTTTTCACACTTGACATACATGTAAACTACCCACCACTGGAGAGTGGTGGGGGCGCTTTGTGATACAGGAAGAATTCCCTCAATAGTGTCCTGGCTGTCAGCAATCAAAGGATTTATGATTGTCCATTGAGGAATCAAATCTTCCCTCAGTACCCACCCACCTTCTTTCTTAATATGGCGTGTCTCCCTTCCCTCATAGAAAATGTTGGTCTTTTGGAGACATCCTTTTTATTTGTCACCACTACCTGAGTTCAACTGTGTGACTCTTGAACCACCCTTCAGCTACCTAACCCCCCCGGGACATTTTGGCTACTTTTGTGCTGTCCCATGTGTCATCAATAGTTCATAGCTCTCTCCTGTTAGTAAACTCAAAATCCACAAGATAATGAGAAGTTAAAAAAATATGCCTCTTTTGTAACCAAAGTATACAATTACCTGCAGGGTGTTGTCTGTTTGTACTTTACCCAGACCTCTAGTGACTTTATTAACTACAACTAAATCTTCCAAGGAGTAGTGAATGCGCCTTCCAAGGGTCACTATAGTCTTTGTCAACAAACTCTTCCTTATTTGGGTGCATTGTTTGAGCTACTTTGAATCAAGAGTGAGTACTGGAAGTTTATCCTGTGAAAGCAACCTCCTTAAAGCACTATTCGTGGAGCTTGAACAGGATAATTCAAAGTAATGACTGCTTTCTCTACGTCATCACTAAACCAAAACTGTATAGAAGCACTCAGGTGTGGGTTTTGAATTTCCATGCTACTTCTGCTACACTCATCATATTTTAGTTGCTAACAAGAGTGCTGTGTACCTATGTTCACAGACATTAAGCTCCATCTTTCCATGCTCTGTTCTGTCACTTGGGAAGTAAACTCTGGTCAATCTTGGAAAATGTATATTTGCCTCTAGTCTACATGGGTATATCAATTTACTATCCATAGTGGAGAAAATGGACAAGTGTTCATAGAATGTCTCCGGATCTTGCCTGGAAAGATCCACAGCAGGAACAGACATGACCTGCCAGTGACAACAGATATTTTTCGTGTTCCTCTAACCCTTTCCCCACAGTGAGCACACACAACTCTGCTAAACTAGAATTTTTAGAGGCTTTTATCAGAGGGTAAGGGGCATATTATCAACAACTAGCGATATTTATCGCTAAATAAACTTAGCAACATTTTTTTTTATCGCCGTGCATCGCCAAATTTTTTCACAGAGATAACGTGCTAAGCAACGTTTATCTCCAAAGCGATAAAATATCTGGCGATAGCGGCGAAATGCATGAATATCACTAATAGAGACTTAACCTGAATATCCACATCCCATTGGATATACAGGCTAAGAAGTGGTCTGAGCAGGCGTTAGGATTTGGCGATATTCGTGCTTTGCGCAAATATTTTAATCGTTATGCCTGCGTTGATAATAGGCGATAGCGATGCTAGCGACTGCTTTTAGTCGCGCTAACAGGTTGGGTACGCCCACTTTGCATGTAATTAGCGATAAATATCGCTGACATACAAAACGGGCCCCAAACCGCTCGCTATCACCTAAAAACTGTCGCTAACTGATGTTAGCGAGAAGCTTGCTAATAGGGCAATGACATTATAGCCGCTTTGCGCCTGAAAACAGCTGCAAAAGCGGCGATAATTTCATTTCGCCTGCCTTGGTAATATGCCCCTAAATTATTCCAGAATGTGAGGTTCCGTGACGATTCGAACCCGTGTTTTCAACATCGTCGTAAACCCATAATTTCGGTACCAGTGTACCATAAATGATCCATATAGTATATCCTGGTATTTTTCGCTATGCTATGAGCAAGAGCACTCTTGTTATGAGCACATTTCCGGTACACCGATGGCATCCATTTTAGAATATGGCATCCATCTTGTATTCTTGCCCTCACATAGTCAATGAACAAACAGTGACCTCTGATCAATTCATTTCGCTTAAAGGACACGTAGGCTTTAGCCGGCGATTCACCTTGCTAAATGACACGTACACCTAAAGTCAGAAACGCTGTGGCCGCATGACTCGGCAGAAGCTGCCTCCTCTGCCTGAGGCCAGTCCTACTATACTGGTTCTCGTGCTCGTTGGCCTGATCATGATTAGGTGGCCGAAGTCGGTAGCCTTGCCCATTTACGACCCACAAACATCTCTTATCCTGTTTTTCTATCTTCTACACCTGGCTCTGCTCCTTTCCTTCTGGGCCTTTATTAGGGGGAGGTAACGAAATTTACGATGAGGCGGTCCGGCTCTTGAATGAGAAGATGACATGGGATTATGATCGAACAGTGGGAACCCCTCATTCGTAATGTTTGACATCAGAAATTTGTTGTTGATTCCTGTTTGACGCCAAATATTTATTGTTTATGATACAAAGTTTAAGAAACGTACTAGTATGTGAAGAATGTTGCCCACAGCTAAAAAACTTGTATTTAAGGAGCAACTCACTTAGTGCAAATCGAACAGGCTCCTAGAATCTGCCCGTGTGTAGTTTCTGTGACTTCTGTATCCCTGCAGTAATAAACCTTTGGTCTTTGACGCCACCATCGAGAAGCCCGTGTTTCTGTTTATTCGTGCACCGAGACAGGTAGAACTCAGGGGTCTTCGAGTGTTGTCCCTGACACCTCTGGACCGTAATAAAGTCCAGAACTCCAAATGAATGCAAAATTTGGGTAGCAAATCTCACAATCACCCTGGTGACAAGGAATGAGGATCTCATAAATATTATGAAGAGAGGTATTCTTTTGTTCTATATATTTGCCCTCCATGTACGTCTGTGCAAATGAGAATTAGTACCTAAAACTCTGCCAAAAAGAGAAGTAGAGTACATTATTAATTACTCGTTTTGTACAAGTAAATAGACCTATGCTCGCTATTAGTGAGAATCCAACTTGTTCTCACCCAGTGCTTTTGGTGGTGGAAAAACACTTTATCTGGATCCCAAGATATTCTTCTCTACCGCAGAGAGCTGAAGGCACACTATTTGTACTGCTCTATAAGGCTATCATTAGGAACTGTCACTGTGATTAGTGATGTAGTGTGAATAACATAATGGGACTTCTTACAGTCCTATCTATGAAGGTCCCCATAGGAAATCATTACGTGTAAGGTAAGACACTGTAAATTTAATGGATATATGAACTGAAGCCAAACAACTGTAATATGTTAAACCTATGCAACTAATTGTTTCCAGTTATTATCAAATTGCAGCAAAAGCAATCAGCAGTAGCAATAAATGATCCAGGCCCATAGGCCGTAGGGAAAATGGACAGGTGCATTTGGGCACCAATGAAAATAACGAGTAAACACACAAAGGTTTGTGAGCGAGTGCTGTGGCCTGAAACAAAGACTGTCTGCTCTGGATGGGAAAGGAGGCAAGACACGGTTCAGGTTTTCCATCTCTGCATTTCTTACTGCAGTCTCTCCGTAGAGGTGATCTGGGATTTACTCATGTCATCCCAAACTAGCAGAACTTTCTTTAACCCAGGCTCCCTTGGCTCCTTGCATAGTAAAACCTGCCCCAAGGAATGAGCCAAATAACAAAGCGTATCAATAAAAAATAATAAAAATTTCAAGATGAAAGATTTTTCACTCTTAGGGCCCGATGTAGGTGCCCTAATACCGGTCGGAAACGGCCGAATTCGGCTGTTTCCGACCGCTATTACGCTTTCCAGATGTAGGGCATGCATTTACAGAATCGGTATTTTACCGATTCTGTATTTACCGATTCGGTAAAATTACCGAATCGGTAAATACAGACTCGGTAAAATACCGATTCTGTAAATGCAGATGTAGCTGGCACATGTCAGAGTGCCACAGGGCGTTAAGAATCGGTATTTTACCACCCAATCCTATTGGGTGGTAAAATACCGATTCCAGGTGTACATGCACTTGTGTGCATGCACACCAGTACCATGTGACACACAGACATGCACTTAGGGCATGTCTGTGTGCCACATGGCACACATGCCTGAATTCAGGGTGCTAGAGGGTGTCAAAGTGATACCCCTTGCACCCTTGCAAAAATCGGTATTTACCGAATCAGTAAATACCGATTCGGTAATGACCATTGATTCCTATGGGCTGCAGTGCCCATAGGAATCAATGGGCTTTACCGATTCTGTATTTACAGAATCGGTAAATACCGAATCTTAACGATTCGGTATTTACTGGTTCTGAAATACCTACATTTCCCCCCTTCTAATTTACCACTTCTTAAATACCGAATCGGTATGATTCGGTATTTTAGAAGTGGTAATTTAGAATTACCTACATTGGGCCCCAAATCTGGTAATGGACTTTAACATCGTCAACTCGTAAAGTAAGGTAGCCACTGCCCTCAAGCTTACTTCCCCACACTACTGATCAATAATTTATGAAACTACAGGCCAGATGTATCAAGCATTTTCCTGTTCGTAAACGGGCCGATTCGCAGACTCGGCCCGTTTGAGAACAGGAAAAAGCCTTTTGGGATGTATCATCCCAAAAGGCATTCGCAAAATAGGTAGTCGCTATTTTTGCGATTACCTATTTTGTGAATGCATGTAGGTAATCACAGTTTGCGATGCATTAAATGCAATGCAGGAAGCAAGAAAAAATTGGGATCTGGCTTTAAGGAATCGCAAATTGCCCCCAACTTCTAGCTGGTGGTAATTTGCAAATTCCTTTAAAAATGCACGCTTTAGCATTATTCTAAGTGCCATGTGGCGCACATACATGCCCTTAGGGTATGTATTTGCTCCACATGTGCACACATGCATATTTCAGGGGTGCAACAGGTTGTTTTTTTGGCACCCTTGCTCCCTTTGAAATTGCATGCATAGTTTGCGAGTACCTATTTGGTACTCACAAATCGCGAATTTAATCCTTCTCATTCCTTTGGGCCTCTAGGCCCATAGGATTGAGAGGGAAAGCATTCCTTAATAGCGGATCGAAATTTGCAATTCGCTATTATGGAATATGTAGGATTCGCAACAAATTTTCAAATCCTACATACATTGGATTTTGCAATTCTTAAATAGCGAATCAGTAAAAGTTGCTATTTAAGAATCGCAAAAACAATTCTTGATACATCTGACCCTACATTCTTAGGCTATGGGAGAGAGAGGCTTCAGTCTTATTACATGCTGTGTTTTGGACCCAATTTGTTAAAACAATGTAGCAACTGAAAGTAAAAGCATGAATCTGTGAGTAATACTGACCTTATTCTTGGTCACAACCTCAACATAATCTCCTATGCCGACGACACCCAGATGATCCTCTCCCTGACCAACGACCCCACCGCCGCCAGAGCCAATCTACACGAAGGGATGAAAGATGTAGCCGAGTGGATGACGACCAGCCGCCTGAAACTGAACTCAGACAAGACGGAGGTCCTCATCCTGGGCTCCTCGCCCTCCGCCTGGGATGACTCCTGGTGGCCCCCCGCCCTAGGCACCGCACCCAAACCGACGGACCACACACGCAACCTGGGCTTCATCCTGGACTCTTCCCTCTCCATGACCAGGCAAGTCAACGCCGTCTCCTCGTCGTGCTTCAACATCCTTCGCATGCTACAGAAGATCTTCTGGTGGATCCCCACCGAGACCAGGAAAACCGTCACCCAGGCCCTCGTCACCAGCCGACTGGACTACGGCAACGCCCTCTACGCCGGTACCACCGCCAAGCTCCAGAAGAGACTCCAGCGGATCCAGAACGCCTCAGCCAGACTCATCCTCGACATCCCTCGAAACAGCCACATCTCCGGACATCTGAGAGACCTGCATTGGCTCCCCATCAACAAAAGAATCACCTTCTGTCTCCTCACCCACGCACACAAAGCCCTTCACGATCAAGGCCCGAGCTACCTCAACAGCCGAATCAACTTCTACGCTCCCAAACGCCACCTCCAATCAGCCAGCCACGCCCTCGCCGCCGTCCCCCGCATCCGAAGAGCGACAACAGGAGGAAGGTCCTTCTCCTACCTGGCCGCCAAGACCTGGAACTCCCTCCCGACCGACCTGCGCCTGACCCAAGACCACCTCTCCTTCAAGAAGAAGCTCAAGACCTGGCTGTTCGAGCAGTAACGGCACCCCCCCCCCAAGCACCTTGAGACCCTACGGGTAAGTAGTGCGCTATATAAATGTCTTTGATTGATTGATTGATTGATAGATGAGTGCATGCAGCCAGCTTTTTTCAGAGAAAATGCATGTTGTATACGAACAACAACACTCAGCAATATTTCATTTAAGGAATAAATATGCTACATAGCTAAACTAATTTTGTTAGGAATTGATTCACAGATGCATTTATAGTATTGGAAGTAGTAATAGAGGAATTCTCTTTTTTGACTCCTTTTAGATGTCTTTGAGAATTAGCACCAAATCGTCCAACTCTGTATCAGTAAAAGTGCAAAGAAGTCACAGTCCTTTCAATTAGTATTTTTTGTATCTAAATATTAGCAAAATATCCCTATTCTTCTATTTCCTTTTTAGATATTTTAGAGCCTGGTCATTAAAGCATATCTTAATTTGTAAACATATAGCATCCAGATGCTACTGTATTTAAGTATGGGAAATATCAAGACTTAGGGCCTGATTCTGATTCGGGTTGGAAAGCTTCCCGACCGAATCGGTTTGGAAATGGTTTCCGATCCACTCGGATTGGGAGAGTCCGATCTACGAAGTACGATGCATCCGGATGCTTCCAGATACGGTTTGGTTGGACTCCCATTGACTTCAATGGGAGCATATGTTCCTTGCCACATCATAATTGGGCTCTGGGTCGGCAAGACACGTTCCCGATCCGATTTGGAAAGAGCAAATGCCATTAGGAGGCCTTCCAAACCGCATCAGAATCAGGCCCTAGGTGGGAATGCTTTCCTAACCGCATCGGAATCAGGCCCTTAGTAGAATGGATTACACCTTATATCTCTTTAATATTTCACCAAACACTCTCTGCCTTTTTATCTCACTCTTGCAAGTTTGATTGTGGGTTGAACAAAAGAGATCATCAATAGCAGCCATAAGGTCTTTGCCCCGAGTTCTCATGAAAGAATGCATTGTATTCACATGCATCAACAATCTAGCCTCCAAATATAGTATTAAGACCATTGCTTACTCAACAACCAGGAAACACAGGAGTCTAGATTTTGAGCTCTAATTGTCCAAGACAAAAACTTAGTTCTGCAAATGTACTGCCTTCTTTATTCACAGACATTGACTTTGGAATTTGCTCCCACATGAATTCTGTCTCTCCTAATAACTAAACAACTTCAAAAGGGTCAGAAGACTTTGCTTTTCTATCATATAACATAGGAGCACATCAAGGAATTCTAATTTTTGTACATTGTTTGAATCATTCAAGAAGTTCTATGAGCGCATCTTTTCTCCATGCTCCTGTGAGTGCCCCAACCCTTGTTGTTAGAGATCAGCAGGAACAATTTTCATCAACTAGGAGAGTTGGGTCAGGGATGCAAGTTGGTATTGTCAGGGGTACCAAGTGGGATGAGGAACTATTGTAGCAATGGTAGGCTCTGACAGAATCATACCACTGCAGGTAGCACGTCATGTGATAGTAGCTTTGCATATTGCTACTGGAAATTTAAAGTGAAACACCAAAGCTTGAAGTGATACTTCCAATTAATTTCACTCACTGATACATTCTAACAACTGAAATCAACAGCAGCTGAGGGTGTACATCAAGAATCTGCAACAGTTTTGCAAGTAACTGTGATATTTTTTGCTGCAGCCATGTAGCAAAAAAAATGGAGATCAAACGCTACCCTTTCTGCAATTCCTTTCATAAAAGGCGCAGCATGAGCAGTTACGGACACAACAATACAAAACACTGGAGTCATTCATTGAAGAGGATGCCTGGTAGACTCCCAGTGACTTTGTGTGGAACAGAGTGTTTAATTTATGGTGGACAACAACCACCAAACATATAAAAATGACTTGTTAAGTTAACCACATTACAGATTACCACTTCTGCACACTTAACTCACATGTAGATAGCTGCTGTTGCATCATAAACATGTTTGACACATATACTGTACCTCTAACATGAGCCCTATCACTTAGGACCTTATTCATAAACTACACTTTAGAGTAAGATGACACTTTTTAGTATGTTTGCTACTGTTCTGTACTCACAAACTGCCCTTTTGTAGTAAGTTACACTTTTGTAGTAAGTTTCACTTTTGTAATAAGTACAGAACCACTCATGACCAACCACTGGTACTGCTACACCCTCCCATACAAAACATAATCTATGTAGAGACTAATAGAAAACCACATAGGAAATAAGTAACATTAAATTAAAATATTTAAACAAATATAAATTCATTTCAACATGTATTATTTAATTCTAAAATATCAAATCACTTATTTTGAATGTTCTAAAATATTATAATGTTGCATACTTGTTTTTCAAAATTCAAAATAGGTTGTGTGACATTATGTTTTTTTCATTCAGAAACTAAAGCTAACCTGGGGAGTAGGTAGATGTATCTCTTATTATTTTGACTGTGAACACACTTTGAGACTGAATAGAAGTGTCACGGGCCACAAAGTGAAGATATGATCAAAACCCTGTCACTAAAAAGAAACAATGTATGGAGGCCAACCAGAAAAGGTAACATAGCTTCAGTTTTCATTCAACAGTTGATTCAATTGTGGTGCTGTTTTGCAGTCATGCACATTTATTGACCCAGTACAATGGTGTCTGGGAAGATACTCACTAAGGACCTTAAGCATGTAGTTGTGCCTCAATGAGTGACCATCAATAAATGTAACTTGTATTCACATTCACTAGGGAAAGCAAAATATGCAAGCACGATGTGTTGTGTCGTAACACAACTATATTGATGGACTGGCAGCAGACAGTGGCTTGATAACTTGTACTTCACATGTTTTTGGGACACTACAACACCTGATGTAGGATGATGCTCAGTGTGGTCCTTTGGACACCATTCAGAAGCCAGTGGCAAAAAGTAGAGTCCAGTAAGTATCTTGACATAGATGGCATTAGAGTTGGCAGTAGGTCTTGGGGTCTTGCCCTCCCAATTAGTGGGCATGTTCTGCATCTCCAATGGTGCTATTCAACTACCATTCCCAAGATGATGACACTTTTCTTCCGTATCCATCCTTTCCTATTCTATCTCTTCCATAATCAGTAGAGCCATAATGATAAGACCAGGTCATGGAACATTAGAATAAAACTCCAAAAATGGAATATGCTTCTGATATATCTTTTATATATGATGGATTGTGCGGCACAATGAGAATCAAATGGAGAAACAAAGTGTTTCAGCAGTAGTTCTAATTGATACATGTCCTTTCTCATTTCCAAGCAGGGTTTCGTCAATAAGTGGGCACGATGGACCAGGTCTTCTGCTTTTTTGAGATCTATTGGAAGGCTGTGACCATCAACAAGGGTAGTCTTTACCTGGCATTCATAGATCTCAAGACGGCGTTCGACCTGGTCCCTCGTGCAAGGCTGTGGGATATCCTGGAGAAGATGGGCCTTCCAGGGCCACTTTTGGGCTTCATTGTGAAGCACCACGAGGGGAATTATGCGAGGATTAGATGGGGCACCCAGGGACATCAGACAGAGAGAGTGCCCGTGAGGAGTGGAGTCTGCCAGGGATGTGTTATGGCGCCGACCCTGTTCTCCCTCTTTGTGAATGGAGTGGTGGACCATCTGAGGGAGGAAGCGGCAGATGCGCCATCTCTGGCGGGGGAAAAAACACCTACCCTACTCTTCACGGACGACACCATCTTGATCTCTAAATCCCCCATAGGCCTACAAAAGCTCTTGGACCATTTTAGTGTGTTTTGCACTGATAGAGGCATTACCATCAACACCTCTAAAACAAAGCTTATGGCCATTTCACCTTCCAAGAGATTTAGGAACAATGTTTCGCTTAATGGTGTCCCCTTGGAGCTGTTTGATTCCTTCGACTACCTGGGTGTCAGGGTAAATAGCCGGATGAAATGGAAAGATCACTTGGCCAAAATGCTACTAAACCACAAAAGAGTTTCAGGGGTGATTTTAAGGGAACAGCGGGAGTCGACGAGTAAGCCTGTGGCACTGAATCTCGCAATCTATGAAGGCCAAGTACTATCGGCTACCCTATACGGATCCGAGCTGTGGGGGTTCGAGAACATAACGGAGCTAGTTACATCTAAAAACAAGTTTATGAGAGATCTGGTGGCCCTCCCAGTTTCCACCCCGCTAATCCCACTATGGCTGGATTTTGGTAGGCATCCCCTCAAAGATATAGTGCGTTTGCGTCCACTACTTTTTTGGGTGCGACTGAGAAGGACCCGGGAGCTCCATAATTATGCAGCTGTTCTAGATGAACTTATTTTGCTCAATACGGGTAATAAGATCAAGTGGTTGTGCAACCTGAGGCAGTTGGTTGTGCAATTGGGCTTCAGTGAATCATGGACGAGCCAAACACTGCCTCCCAAGATAGT
Organism: Lissotriton vulgaris; assembly: GCF_964263255.1. NCBI lineage: Eukaryota > Metazoa > Chordata > Amphibia > Caudata > Salamandridae > Lissotriton > Lissotriton vulgaris. Next base: position 1,464,273,100 of record NC_141689.1, on the reverse strand, counting down.
GATTAGGAAGCTCTATTGGGACTGGGTCCAGTATACGGCCACATGCAGAGGTGCAGGGGGTCCTCTTTCTGAGCGGTTCCTTGAGATCAAATGGACAAGAAAACTTGAACCCTTCTTGGACTTCATAGAGAAACCTCTGGATAGATCACTCTACCTAAAACTTAGGCTCGGGCCTTTACCTGTGAATGATTTCACCTTTGGGTGGAATAATCTAGATGATCCATCAAAAGCCTGTCCTGGTTGTGCAGCACCCAATGAGTCTGTGGCGCACTCTCTCTTTGCCTGCCTGGCATTAGGGTCGCCAGAAAGATTTGGTTAAAACCATTATGCAAGGTGTTGGGCCTCAGGTGTCACAAAATGGCCCTACGGGTGCTCTGCACCGACACGTCCTCTACCGCCAGGGTGTGTGGGGTAGCTAAATACTTGGGTAGTGCATGGCAGACACGTATGAGGAGGGATAAGCCCACCACCCTTTTAACCTAACCGCCAGATGGCCCAATGCTAGGATGTTTTTATGGTTCTTATGTGTCTGTTTTTACTGTTTATTTTATAGATTTTAGAATTTGGGTAGTATGTGAAGCTGTATGTATATAAGGACTGGTGGGTTCCTGTTCTTTTATCCCTCTAAACGTTCTGTATAAATTGTATACTTTTATGATGACATTTTTGTATCGAATAAAGTACATCAATCGATACATTATGGCTTTTTCGTCAGTTATTTCTTAGTAAACAAAGTGCTGCAAAGCATGATGTAATTGCTCTTGTTCACCTTTGTAAACATTTAAACAACATTTATGTTGTGTATTGTGGTAGTTTGTGCTGCTTTCTAGCTAGCTACCTTACAGGTGATCCATGAGATATGTGAAATATTCCTAGGATGGATTGGTGCACAGTGTGTATGGCAAGACTTAAAGAAAAATTTGTACTCAATATTTGTGAACAATGCCCTTCTTTTCGGTGAGTTACATATTTGTGGCTGTTTTAAACAGAAGGGGGATGAGAGCACAATGCTTCACCTCCCAGCACAGTTCGCCCCTTAGCATCCTGGTAAATGCATTTCATTTTAAATGCTTACTTGAATTTTTGTTGAAGTGCGTCACCAAAGTTGGTGCAGGTTTGTGCTGCTAATCTCTAGACATGTGTTTCTGAATATTATCCTTCATCAGTAGAGATAAATAAGAAAAATCATCTGGGGTAGCTGAGAAAGCTGCCACAATTCTCTCCGGTTTCTGTACCTCTCCCTGGCACACAGGTGCATCTTCAAGTGCTCGTCAGCTCAGTGGCTCAAGGGAGCCTTTTCAAACAGAAGGGGGATGGGAGCACACTGCTTCAACTCCCAGAACAGTTCGCCCCTCAGCATCCTAGTAAATGAAGTTCTGTTTATAGGCTTACTTGCCATTTTGTTGAAGTGTTTCACCAAAGTTTATGCAGGTTTGTGCTGTCAATCTTTAGATCCATGTGTTTCTGGATATTATCCTTCATCAGTAGAGATAAAAACAAAATTCATCTAGGGTCGCTGAGAAAGCTGCCACAATCCTCTCAGGTCTCTGTTCCTCTCCCTGGCACACAGGTGCATCTCCAAGAGCTCGTCAGCTCAGTGGCTCAAGGGAGTCTTTAACTAGAAGGGGGATGGGAGCACACTGTTTCACCTCCCAGTACAATTTCAGGTAAGCTTTTAAACTGAGCCCCATTTACCAGGATGCTAAGGGATGAACTGTGGTGGGAGGTAAAGCAGTGTGCTCCCATCCCGTTTCTCTATTTGTGGCTGTGTTTATTAATTTGCATGGCTTTGCCTTGCCTATTTCTTTGAAAATCTATTCAACACTCATTTTGTCATGCTTTTTCCTCATTTTGGTGTCATGCCCGTTGGAAACTCCTACCTTTTTGTTCCTTCTGTAGATTGTTTACATAGGAAATTTGAAGTTCTTGTCTAAATCAAGCAATTAAAAATTGACAAGTTCACTGGGGTACATAAGACTTTGTCCTTTGCGATTGAAAGAGATGTCTAATGTTCCAAACTAACACACAGTGTAAGTGCAGCCTAGGAATATTCCGGCTTTGGTGAATGGATCTAAGTATTTCAACCACCCATAATCATGTGGGCAGCTGTTGACTTACAGTCACAATTATAATGTATCAGTATAAGGATGTCTGGTCTATTTCAACTCTGTACGTTTGTGTTCCAGAAATTCAAACATTCCCTTATGTACAAGGATGACTTGTAAGAGTTCCAACAATAACAAAAAAGAACAATCTCAAGTAGGTAATGTAGCATTGGGAAAATGATCCATGCAGCATGTAATTTGCGAAATCTCCAGAATTACAGTTGTTGTTATCAATAAAAAGGATAAATTGCCCATTTGAGCAGAGCAGTAATTGTATCTTGCTGTAGTCTCAAGATATTCGAGCTGAATCACCGAATCAATACAGTACTTTCAAGGGTTCTCATGGCTCATCATTTCCAGTACTCTAAAATTTAGCATTTGCAGTTGTGCTCTTTACATTACCTAAACTGTAGACCTTTATCTATATTAACCAACCGGAGACCTGCAGCATTCTTATTAAACATGTTTTTTGAATGCCTTCTCGCAGTGAAAACTTCTCCGATGATGTAACTGGTTGAACTTTCTCATATATTACTCCTTTTATAATGAAAGCTCTCTCTCGCTCTGTCTCTCTCTCTCTCTCTCTCTCTCTCTCTCTCTCTCTCTCTCTCTCTCTCTCTCTCTCTCTCTCTCTCTCTCTCTTTCTCTCTCTCTCTCTCTTCAAAACCGTTTACAGAGATCACAGCCCACCGGGGAAATGCCTGATGGAATAAAAGGCCAGTCACTCCCTGGTGACCACTCGTAGATCAGGGTCGCCCACACTGTTAAGTCATTGTCGAACCACTCTCAATTCAGCAAACTAATTATGTCTTCAGTTTTTGTAGTTAGACAGCTTGTAGCATGCGTTTTTTCTTGATACATGTTAATTAACTCGATACAAATTGGGAATCAGTGGTGGACAATGTTTAACGGGGTCCAGAGTATGTGTCAAGTCAATTATTAAGCAAAAGAATACTAACTTCCCCAGGGATGGATAATGGAGTAGGTGTAGGAATATGGAGACAAAACGTAAGCAGGGAACAAGGTGTTCCCTTATTGGAACTAAGAGACTTCACACACCCAGAAAGCTAGGTGTCATGCTTCATCATTGTTCTCCTGCTCCTCGTCAGACTGGCGCTGCAATGTCTGACGGGCGCGGTAGGCGCTCTTTTTGTTGGAGATCTTTTGTTCCAGCCAATGGTTTGAGTGCGTGTGAGGGGTCTGGGGAAGGTGTAGGCGTGAGGGAATAGTGAATATTAAAAGAAGGTGAGTCAATCCACAGGGGACTTTATTCACATGGTTGACTCCCTTGTTTAAAATGGTGGGAAGGGAGAAAGGAACTGCTTACTCTACAGTAGGCTAACTCAACCCTCTAGAAAGGTCAAAATGTTTCTTGCCTGTCTGGCAATTCTTCAGGACCTCGAGTGTTGGGTACTACACAGTGAAAAATAAGGTAAATAATAAAATAAAGATACAATCTCACTGGGTCAATCAGGGAGCAGTCCAACTGGTCCTGCTCTAGAGGGGAGACCTAGAAAAGATATATAGAAGTGAGCCAATTTAGCATTATTAGTGGCAGTATCTAATAAAACTATGTTCCATGAGTGCTCCATAAACCATACATATATAAACCATATAGAAGTGTGTTCCAGAATTACACAATGGTGGGCGTATTCAAAGTAATACGTCCACTCCTGACATTTGGGCAGTGTAATTAAGGATAAAAACAAATTGTATAATTCAAACGATAAAACGAAGAGATTATCACAGCACTGTAGATGACTGGGTTTGTGCCTACCCTAAGAGTAACCCTACAGGGCCCCGCAGTCTGTTCCCATGGGGCTGTTCGGAAAGGTAAGGTACCTGTAAAAGAGGAACAGATACAGGCACCCAGAGGGTGTGTTCATATAAAGCATACCACAAAAGTGAGGCCAAGGTAGATAGTGGACACATGGCCGAACTAGCTAGAAAAAGAATCAATAACTGGTAGGACTGGGGAGACTCATTGTAGTCCCCCACTCTGCCCAATGGGTCTGCCCTGCCAATGATAAGCCCTGCTTGATATGCAACAGGACTGCGTGTACAATAAAACCCCACCACTGAGCCTGGGATCGGGCGGGTTAGCAAGCCCAACGAGCACCATACACCCATGTGGGGAGAGTGTATAATTGCTGTCCCAGGGAGGGCAGCCTGACTCCAACTGCCCGAACTCTGTGTCACCTGGCCAACCAAACCAGCCCGATCACCGGCGACAGAGCCCGGCCCGTATGTACAACTCATGCCTGGATGCGGAAAATCATCGCAGCAGAATGTTACTAGCTTAGTCCGAACGTGAACAAAGGAGGCACAGAAGGATGAGCTACCATCTGCTAGATGGGAACACACAATCATATTTTCAATTACAAGGATAACTCAGTGGGTTGCATAACATAAATACATATGAGATGTCATAGATGGAACAAACTACCCATGGCATTGCGACTAGAACCATCAGAACTAATCTTTAGAGCCAAGCTTAATACTGCACTATTCGTACAGTAAGGTATCTGCTCCTCCGCGCGGGGACACGCCGCTGTGCGTCACCAAGCGCTTTACAAAACCCCCTAAATAGAAATAGAAATATAGCTGCATACTGCTAACTTACTATGGCACGAAATGTGAATATAATAAGAATGGGCTTTCTCAAACCTAACAGACCCTCCTTTTAGCATGGGTGGCTAATAAGCATGGGCAAATTTTGCGAATCTGGCGTTCGCAAATTTTGCGAATTTGCGAACTCGCAATCCGCAAAATCCGCGAATTCTCGCGAATTTGCAGATTTTTTTTTGTGTTCGCAAGCGTTTCTGCCAGTTCGCGAGGGTTTGGTACCAGTTCGCAATTGCGAACTTACTTGTCGGCTCGCAACGGTCGCGACTATGTTGTTTCTACGTCTGGTTCATCCTCACAGATTCCCAGCACCCTCTGTTTCACCACTGCCACCCTCTGTTTCACCCTTGCCACCCTCTGGTACATCAATGCCACCCTCTGGTTCATCATCACTGTAGATTATGGGGGGGAAAAGCAAGCACACCTGCCCTGCTTCAACTGACATGAATTAATTTGGGGTTGGTTTATTAATGTGTCACTGTTTTAAAATTCCAGGTCTGGCACCTGCTTCCTTATCAGTAATTTGCTTTCTGTTGCTGTGCAATTTTTTTTCCAGGACCCTTGTGGCCTACTTGTAGCTATTCTATGAGCCTGCTGTGAGGGTCAGAGCAGGGTCATACAATTGTTGCAACTAGCAACTGAACTCTGGAGGGGCCCCAGTCAGGAAGCACTACAGGGAATGGTTACTAATGATGAGTTTGAACTCTTGCACCTGCTGAGTGCTTTCAGTTTTGCAAAACTCGTTTTTCTGCAATTTCGTGGGATTCGCGGGGCGCGAACTTGCGCAAGATCGGATTCGGAAGCCGCAAATTCGTGCCAATATGCGATTTGTTTTTTTGCGGCGTGTTAGTTCACAAGGTTTTGTGCATTTTAGCGAGCCGCTTGTAGCACAAGGCGCGAAGTTACCCTCGCGGTCGTTGAAGGGCGCGGCCATCTTGTTTGCATGACGTGTTTCCGGGCGCGAAGTGTAATCTCGCAAAGTGTGCAGCTCGCTAGTACAATTTTGCGGGTGTTCGCGATGAAAATCTCGCGCGAACTTACCCGCGCGGTCGTGAACGGGCGCGGCCATCTTGCTTCTCATTCATTGCTATGGTTCTGGGCATGCTTTTTGTATCCTCTCTGTATCTCTGCCATCCTTTGCTTGTTTGAAGTTTTTTTTGATCTATATCACTTATTATCTTTCTCTCTATTTTTCTAGCTCTATATTTTTGTGTTTTCTGCTACTTTTGGTTAATTTCAAACTACTTTTTTCAACTCTTTACTTTTCTTCTCTTCCCTATTCTATTTTCTTTAATATTTAGCTTCCTTTCTGCCCAGACCATGGTGAAGGGAGCCGGGAAGCATCCCGAGAAGGGGAAGGGTCCCGCACCCCGTGCCCGGCTCCCGTGCGGGCGTTTGAGGGGGGAGCAGGTCATACCCCGGGAGATCTTCAGCCCGGAGGAGGTGGCCGCACTAATTTTTTATGTTCAGCGCCGCCTCCCCAGGACCATCATGGCAGGCGGCAAGATCGGTAGCTGGTACGGGATCCGGGAGCGCCGGAAGCGGTGGGAGAAGGTGTGCCGGGCCATGCTCCACCACTCTCGGGTCTGGGGCACCTACAACCAGGCCACCCACCGCTGGACGGATGTCCTGGACCGTGAACGCGATCTGCTCGACCTGCTTTGCCTTGAGATCCCCGGGCTTGGTGAGTAGTAGTAGCTATTTCTTTACTACTCTGTTTTCTCCTGCTCTGTGTGTTATTATATTGCACATTTTTGATTTTTACCAAGAGCAATAATGCTGCTCATAACATTGTAGGTAAATTATATTTCAAAATCTTCTGTGCATTTCAGGTGCACTGCTCTCCTTCTCAGTAGTGTTGCTACTATGCTTATTTGTTTTCGATTTTGTGTTCATTTCATTGGCCTGTGAAATTATGTAGGAGTGTAGTTTAAAGAACTGCGTAATGCTAGACACTAAGGTCCAGATTTTTAATTACCGGAGCATCCTTGCAAAGTAGCAGGGATGCACCAGTAATTGTGCGCCACGCCACCATCACCCATGGTACGCCGTATTTACAATGCGGCGCACCATGGGCCCAAAACGTCACCAAAGCGTTACGCATCTGTGCCTTAAAGGCGGCGCATTGCTGGAGTTGCGTCGCAACGATGGCGCAGCTCCATCAATGCTCTGGGGTGCCCTATCTCCCCAATGCTGCGTCAAGCCGTACGTCTGCTTCAAGCAGGCGCAGGGTTTGAGTCACGCATCATTGTTGTTAAAGTGAGTGATTGATATCTCGTAGATTCCCTCAGCCACTTTTAGGTTGCGTTCCTGCGCAGGGACGCCCTCCGTTGCGCCGGAACGCCCCCTGATGGCGCAGGGCTTTACAACGTGATGCATCTCCCATATGCGTCACGTTGTTAATATACGCCGCACCATTGCGCCTCTTTTGTTCTGCCGCTGCATCACAAAAGTCACGCACCAATGGAGCAAAAGAGCCACTAGGGGCATCTAAATCAGCCCCTACAGACTCAAGTCCAGTCCTTCCTTTGCACACATGGCGATATGAAGAAATAGTGGTGGTGGATTGATAGTTTGAGTATTTTAATGACTGGTTAATGTAGTAGGAAACTTTAGTGTTGTCGCTGATCTGCAATCACGATGGACTTTGTCTGTCACTTCGCCTGCTGCGGACTGCTGCCTGCCAATCCTAGGCAAACCTTTTTAGTACTTTGTTTAGTGAGTTACATAAGAAGTTTCCATTTCGACGGTCCGCAAATCAAGCAATACTAATAACGTAGTAGACAACATGGGATCGGTCAATATATCCCGTGGAATAGTTGTCTATTTGCTATTTCGCCAACATATTTTGTTATTGTTCTTTTGAAATGTTTGATTTGGTTGACAAATATCATCCATGTTTTCTGGTCTTTCTTTCTTTCATGTTGTACATCTGCTCCCCCCAGGGGCAAGAGGACACAGGAGGAGGAGAAGGGTGCTGTTCAGGATGCAGGCCAGGATCGGGCAGGCGAGAGCTCCTTTGCTGGCCCCAGTAAGTTTTAATTTTAATATAGAGTACTTTTTCCTAGCGTTCCTCATTCGATTTTTTCTAAATCGTCTTTGATCTTCTTGTAGACTGGATCTAAATTCTTATCCTGCCTCGACTATAACTCTCTGTGTAGATTATTCTTATTAGTCTGTCTGTGTAGCTAACTAAGATTGCACATTTGGCAATTCCATTGGACTCCCATTCTAGTCAGCAATAGCTCTATGCACTGAGTGCAGTCCTCTGGGATTGTCCATAATGTCTTTTCATGTCTTCTAAATGTTTATGCTTTGACAATTGCCAACAATAAAAAGGTGAAGGACCACCAAGAAAGAATAAGACACTACTTTACTTTTGGTTTGGATAGTAGGACAATCCATTCTTCTACTGTTGCAGGGACAAATCTGCACAAACAGAACTATGGACACTAAATAATGCATTGCTTAGCTTATCAATTATAATAGATGCTGTTAGACTTTCCACATACCTCAGTGATAACAGACTTTGTAGTTGAACCCCCAATCTCCTTACTGACTAGATAGTGTGGCAGAGTCATTTAGCTCCCAAAGTCACCGATGATTGATCCCCAATGATGTCAGAGGCACAGACTCATGCTTGCAAAAATTCCAAAACCTTTAGCTCATCCACTCTAGTCTGGAGGACCAAAAACCACAGAGTCTATTTAAGTTTAAAAGCTTTATTAAAAGTAAACACATTTATTAAAATCAAGTTTGTCATAAAAGTAAACGTTTAACTGAAAATGGAAAAGTGCTTAGTGCTGACGATTAATTGAAAACATTTCTTGTGGTCGAGCCGAGCTCTCACCTGGTTTGAACTTGGTCCTGCTCGCGTTCTTAGAAGTCAAGCTTCTGTCTGTTAGGAGAAAAAGTGGTGCGTGTTAAAAATAAAAAGCAAGCATTCATCAGTTGTGCCAAAAGTGCAGCAAGACAACAGCCTTCCCTGGAAAAAGGGACATTTTTACTTTAGAGTAGACAGTCACAAATTATTACATTGTATTCTGTTTTTTTCACATTTCTTTCTTCCTCCTAGACCAAATATTATATAGTAGTGAGTGGTGTATTCTAACATTCTTAAATGTACTTTGTAGGTGGAACATCTGGAGGCGGGGCCATCGCGGAGGTGGTGGTATTGGACGAGGGGAACAACTCTGGGGAGGAGGCGGTGCAAGTGCCGGACATGCCTGTGAGGGATAACACGGTGGTGGCGGGCAGAGGTAAGCTATATATTCCTTACTTATTGAGATTGAAGACTGCAGAGTTTGCTTTCTGCACGGGTGTATTATAAATCAACCAGGTAGTAGCCTCCTCTAAATGTACTTCAACTTAGCTGTGAAGTTTTTGGCGAGAAGAATCCCAATCAGATCTGAGATGAACTTGATGGATGGGATGAACGAAAAGCGAAAGAAGGGTGTAAGTAAGTGTTTAAGGACGAGAAATGTAATGATGACTGGCAAAGAAGAATGATATGTTTTTGCTTCGTCCCCGAGGTGGCTGGGAAGGAAAGAATATGGTATGGTGCATGGCTTGGTGAATGATGAAGCAAGGATGGGTGGAAGGAGAACAGCCTGGGTGGGTGAAACAGAAACTGTATGTGTGCATATACTTTGAATGGATGGATGACTGTATCATGGTACTATCTGACTCTTAGATAGCATATGTGTATCTAGAGAGAGTAGACGGTCACTGGATGAACTAAGTGTTACTTTGAAGAGCATGTAACACCGCACCCGCACGTCCGTTCCAGTGTAGGAAAGGCAAGGAAAAGAAGTTGTAATTTTGTCCAAATACTACCGTGAATAGTAGCAGTAGTTTGTATTGCAACTGCAAGCACAGCATATATACGGTTATTACGGTGGACACTCCCTACCCCTCTTAATAACTTTAGTTTAGTAGTAGTACGTCATTCATGTGTGGGTGTATCACTGTTCACTCAATAATAAGCAAAGCACCTAAAGTCATCCCATATGTCATCAAATACATCCCATGTGAAGTGATAGATAATCAGATTATTTAGCTTCTTCAATTTCCTTTTCTAGTACTCATTTGCACTGTAGGGTGAAAGCTAAATTAATTAAGCAGTAGCCCTTTTAACAGAGTATTCTCAGTGCCACCCGTAATAGAAAAGTAAGAGCTTCACCACCTGTATGTACTGGACCGGTACAGTAACGCAAGTCTGTCTCACTCATCATGGTGTGTGTCTGTTTTTCTCGGGTGCAAGTTCACTGCGCTGGCATTATGCCGGCTTGCATAAGATAACGTACCAATTTTTCTAAACAAGAGAGAAGAAGAAGAATAAGACTGGTGTACTGTCATAGTCGACTGTAATGGAAGTCCATAGTGCGCGTAGAATTTGTTCCTTAAACTCCCACTAATGTTAGAGCAAGGATGAAGAAGTCGGAGGTTACATAGATACTGTCCTCAATAGTTATGTACTGTGCTTTCAATTTGCTACTTGTACTGTGACACAACTTTCTGCTCAATCATTTTGTGTTAATCTTAAGGAGCATTGGTTACAGAGATTGTCTTTCTTTCTTCATATAGTTGCTCCTTCCAAATCGAACAGATCATCAAGGAGGAGGGAGCTGGCTCGAATGGCCCGGCAACGGAGGCTGGATGCCACTGTCGCCGAATATCGGCGGCTGGTGGCCCTGGAGGAGGAGGACACGCAGTCTACCGGTACAACAACAACATCCACTGGGACAGCTGCATCCTCCTCCGTGCCCCCACGGGCTGCCAGCCAGCGCAGTGCTCCAGCGGTACGGAGCAGGGCTACCAAAGCCAACCGCCACCGCCGAGCAGCAAAGACAGCAGCTGCCCCCCACAGGATTTGCAAGGCACGCCAGCGCCGCTTATGCCTCAGAGTGTCCTACCTGGAGCAGGAGGTCCTGACCTATAAGAACTTGGTGGAGGGCCTCCACTTCGACCATGCCACCCTCCGCAAGGAGCATGATGCCCTGGCCACTAAAGTCAACAGCACCCTGCCGTAGTGTCCCTTGCCCATTTTTTAGAGACTTTTGGGGGGTGGGAATTGGTAGTTTGGTTGTTTTTGGGACTTTTGAAGGACAATCGTTGGGGTTAGGGAGGGTCCTGCGGGAGATTATTTTGTTAGGGCTACAAAAATATACTTTTTGAAACTTTATCTGACCATACCTGTTTTTTACTGCTTTTGAGTCTGATGGGTGGGGGTTTAACAGTAAGTTTGTTTTCCTGAATAGTCCTAGGACTTTAGTAGTCCTACCGTCAATCTCTCGTCTCTCCTAATACTCCATTATACTACCTCCAACCAAACGCTTATCTTACCTGTAATTTGTGTTTGAAAGTAGGGCTAGGCCCAGGGCTGGCTCCACGGGAAATGGCGATTAAGGTTGGCAATCCTGGGCGGATGAAATGTCCTCCTCATTGCGGTGGTACTAGTGGTGTGACACAGTGGCAGTTGCATGCCTATGGAAAAAAAGAAACTGAAACCTGGTTTGTCCTTACTATAGAATTACAACGGTACAATAGAGAATATAGCAGGTGACAGTACACTAGAACAGTGCCACAATGTAGCCTAACAAATGGTAAAGTATTGAAAGTATAACTTGTACTTGTGTTGGATTTCTTTAATATTGGCTACTACTACAAGAAATAGTACTGAAGCTGAGTAAGTCTAGAATATATCCTCGGATTCCTGCACCAGCCTGTTGCTATGACCTTATCCTCCCCAGCAAGTGTGTGGAATTATTGATGTCATTTAGTCACACATCAAGCAAAACCACACAGCCTGTGGGAAGAGGGTTAGGGTTTGGAAAATGGATAGGAATGGGGGTTTCTTTTTGGGTAGGTTTTGTTGAGAGAAGAAAAAAAAAGCACAGCATGGACAAACAATAATTGATGATAAAGAAATCTTTGGGTACAAAGCTAACCATAAATCTTTTAAGTGACATAAAGGAAGTGCATGCACTACTACATGCATTTTTACTGAAAAGTAAGTAGTACTAGAATGCGACAGTACAGGGCTGCAGCGTTTTCACTTGCCTATCTCTGCACTCAGAGAAACACTTCTTACATAAAATTAGGTTTAAAAAATAGCCAAAGTAAAACCTATAGAATGGCAGTAGGGATCAATTTAGAAGTAAAGAGAGATCCAAGAAATGCAGTCACACTCATTGAAGAAAACAATGGATACTGAATCTGTATGTTGTTGTAGTTGTCCTGTTGAATTTGGTAAGTATGTTGCATGCAGCAAACAATTCCTCTTATTAGCGGCACTCCTCCAATCCAGCTGACGCTTCGTCCATCAATGTTGGTGACCAGAAGACACCCTGTCCACTGCCGGCCTGGCGGATGCTGAATTGCGGCTCGCTAATGTGAAGCCTGACTCCATCCTTTTTTCCCCATTGCACAGACTGAAACCCGGCCTGTAATTATTGAACGAAAAACAGGAAGTGATATATTACAAACCCACTGATAAATAAATATAAGGTATGTACGCTGTGTAGTGCAAAAAGTCACACTTTGATTTTCCTAATAGACAGTACAATATTTTTGAAAGTGCGTACTCTGTCTGAGTCACCTTTTGAAGGATAAATAAGTATGGGCAAATTAATTTAGCGGATCTTTCCCCTCAAGCTAGGTGTACTGTAAACTGTGTTTTAGAACAAAATTAGACCTTCCCAGCAGTGCTCCCACCCAGACCCTTACTAAAGCCAGTCGCAAAAATGTAGAAGACCCCCAATCAGATCTCAAAAAATGAGGCCTAGCAGAAAACTGGTGACAAAACGTACTTTGAAAGTAAAAGTAGGCCCAAATACCCCCTTACCCACCGTGGATTGTATTCAAACCACTTGCAAGCAAGCAAAAGTATCCATAGCAAGCATCACTCCAAGACTCGAAAACTCCCCCACCCAAACACATGCAATAGAAATACTGCTAACCCTAACAAGCCCTAAGTTAAGAATAGTGGCAAAGGCTTTCTTTAACTATGCCAAATCCCCCCTTTCCCACCATGGATTTTCTTCAAATGACTTGCAACCAAAGTTACACATTCTCACGAGTGCTCTAAGACCCCAGCACTCAGTTTAAAAATTCTAGAACACCCCGAAACACATGCAATCCTGCTTCTAGGGCTAACCCTAACGAACCCTAAGTTACAAAAAGTGCCAAAAGGCTTTTCCTTATGGATTTTGTCCAAACCACTTCTATCCGGTATTAGACGTTCCCAGGAATGCCCCAAGACCTGCCAACCCACCCGCAAAAAAGCACAACACCCCCAAACAGCCAAAAAGGAAAATCTCATACTTACAATATTTCTCGGCCTTCGGTCCAAACGCGCTGTGCAGCTAGGTCATAACTCCCGTTTTCCATCACGGATTTCCTGAAAAGCAAAAGCAAATGCAATCAAGATTAGACTGTCCCAGCAGTGCTCCAGACCCCAAAACTCACCCACAAACACCCGGAACCCCCCCAAAGAGCACCTCAAAGGCAAGCAAGTCAGCAAAAACGCCAAAAGATTTCCGCCTCCGATTTGGTCCAAACCACTTTTATCCGGTATTAGAGCTTCCCAGCAATGGCCCCAGAGCTGTCAACCCAGGAGAAAACTAGTAGAAGACCCCCAAACAGCCGAAAAGCAAAAGTACAAAAATGGGGACTTAGTCATTTTCTTGCCAATTTCCAAAATCACTACGCGTGCGCTCTGCAGCTAGGCCCTAACTCCCCTCTGCAACCATGGATTTGCTTCAAACCTCTTGCAAACTAAAGTATCCATAGCCAGCAGTGCTCCCAGACCCCGAAACCCACCCACAAACACCAGGAAGCCCACCAAACAGGCCACCGAAAACGCTACATTGAGCAAAATGTCAGAAATAGCAAAAAAAAATTCTGCATGGATTTTGTCCAAACCACTTCTATCCGGTATTAGACCTTCCCAGGAATGCCCCAAGACCCGCCAACCCACCCGCAAAAAAGCACAACACCCCCAAACAGCCAAAAAGGAAAATCTCATACTTACAATATATCTCTGCCTTCGGTCCAAACGCGCTGTGCCGCTAGGTCATAACTCCCGTTTTCCACCACGGATTTCCTGAAAAGCAAATGCAATCAAGATTAGACTGTCCCAGCAGTCCTACCGGACCCCAAAACTCACCCACAAACACCTGGAACCCCCCCAAAGATCACCTCAAAGGCAAGCAAGTCAGCAAAAACGCAAAAAAATGTCTACCTCCGATTTGGTTCAAACCACTTTTATCCGGTATTAGAGCTTCCCAGCAATGGCCCCAGAGCCGTCAACCCAGGAGAAAACTAGTAGAAGACCCCCAAACAGCCAAAAAGCAAAAGTACAAAAATGGGGACTTAGTCATTTTCTTGCCAATTTCCAGAATCACTCCGCACGCGCTCTGCAGCAAGGCCCTAACTCCCCTCTGCCACCATGGATTTGCTTCAAACCTCTTGCAAACTAAATTATCCATAGCCAGCAGTGCTCCCAGACCCCGAAACCCACCCACAAACACCAGGAAGCCCCCCAAACAGGCCCCCGAAAATGCTACATTGAGCAAAATGTCAGAAATAGCAAAAAATAAATTCGGCATGGATTTTGTCCAAACCACTTCTTTCCGGTATTAGACCTTCCCAGGAATGCCCCAAGACCCGCCAACCCACCCGCAAAAAAGCACAACACCCCCAAACAGCCAAAAAGGAAAATCTCATACTTACAGTATTTCTCGGCCTTCGGTCCAAACGCGCTGTGCAGCTAAGTCATAACTCCTGTTTTTCACCACGGATTTCCTGAAAAGCAAATGAAATCAAGATTAGACTGTCCCAGCAGTGCTCCCAGACCCCAAAACTCACCCACAAACACCCGTAACCCCCCCCCAAAGAGCACCTCAAAGGCAAGCAAGTCAGCAAAAACGCAAAAAAAATTCCACCTCCGATTTGGTCCAAACCACTTTTATCCGGTATTAGAGCTTCCCAGCAATGGCCCCAGAGCCATCAACCCAGAAGACAACTAGTAGAAGACCCCCAAACAGCCAAAAAGCAAAATTATAAAAATGGGGACTTAGTCATTTTCTTGCCAATTTCCAAAATCACTCCGCGCGTGCTCTGCAGCTAGGCCCTAACGCCCCTCTGCCACCATGGATTTCCTTCAAACCTCTTGCAAACTAAAGTATCCATAGCCAGCAGTGCTCCCAGACCCCGAAACCCACCCACAAACACCAGGAAGCCCCCCAAACAGGCCACCGAAAACGCTACATTGAGCAAAATGTCAGAAATAGCAACAAAAAAAATCTGCATGGATTTTGTCCAAAACAATTCTATCCGGTATTAGACCTTCCTAGGAATGCCCCGAGACCCGCCAACCCACCCGCAAAAAAGCACAACACCCCCAAACAGCCAAAAAGGAAAATCTAATACTTACAATATTTCTCGGCCTTCGGTCCAAACGCGCTGTGCAGCTAGGTCATAACTCCCGTTTTCCACCACGGATTTCCTGAAAAGCAAATGCAATCAAGATTATACTGTCCCAGCAGTGCTCCCAAACCCCAAAACTCACCCACAAACAGCCGGAAACCCCCCAAAGAGCACCTCAAAGGCAAGCAAGTCAGCAAAAACACCAAAAAATTTTCGCCTCCGATTTGGTCCAATCCACTTTTATCCGGTATTAGAGCTTCCCAGCAATGGCCCCAGAGCCGTCAACTCACCCGCAAAGAAGTAGAACACCCTCACAAGTCCTGAGTCTTTCTTCATTGGGCGTAATCCAGCCCTCTGCTTTGAGGGAAATAGGAGTCTGGAGGAGGAGGATAGAGGAGCATGTTCTTCTGAACTTATGAACCTGAGGAATGCAGACTGCAGCACCTTCAAATCAATAAGCAAACAAGTGAAGACAGTTCTGCTGATGGGCTTGTTTTGGTGATTAGGTGATTAAAGTTTGAATTATATTAACTGTGCACAAAAAAGAAAGACAGACACACAGGAATAAAAGTGAATAAGGACGAAAAAGAAAGTTATTGATTCATTGTCTCATTTTCAGGGCTCGGTGTCAGTGAATAAGAATAAGGCTTTGTCATCATACTCTGCGAATTCAGGCAGGGTGAGCTCATTGTCACCCAACAGAAAAGAAATTCCCTCATCGACGTTGCTGTCCACCTCGCCTTCATCCGGCGTGCTTTCTCGTACTTTGTAATGTGGTGGTATGAGGTGCTGATTCATCTTGATCATTGTTAGCCTCTCCACATTTTTGGGCGAGAGGCGGCTCCGTTTGGGAGTTACAATGCCACCAGCAGCACTGAAAACACGTTCAGAAGACACACTTGCGAGTGGGCAAGACAAGTAGTTTAAAGCCAGGTTGGAGAGCTGTGGCCACAATTCTTTTTTCCCATGCCAATACGCCAATGGGTCAGCATGAACATAGACCTCTGTTGAGTCATTCAGATAGTCCTGCACCATCGACTCAAGGTCCTCCAAGGTTCCTCCACTTTGCTTAGCTTTTGCTGTGACCTTTTGAGAACCGAACCCAACCCGAGTTAGCCAATCCTCTTCAGCATCCAATGTTACTGTTGTGTCTGGTGCAGATGTTCCGGTTGCCGGTGTCTTTAACGGCTGAGAGGTCACTTGTGCCACAGCCACAGGTGCAGAAGTGGATTGTTTTGACTGGGGATGGCCTGCTGATGCTGATGCTGATGTACTGCCTTTTCCTTCAATGAGCTGCCGTTCTCTTTCAAACCTCTTGGCTGACAAGGCTAGCCAACCTTTGTACTTTGTAACATCTTCATCAGCAAAAGGAAAGAATGCTCGGCCTGCCAGCGCCTTTTTGTAGCGTGGATCCAGAATAGTAGCACAAATGTAATGCTGTTCTGAGTGGATCATTTCAAGACGTTCATCACCTTGTAAGCACTCTAATAATTTCTCCGCCAAAACAAAAGGGTCTTGTTTTTTTTATCTTTTTGAAACACAGAAGACACCGCCTTCAGTTGGTGCTCCAGCATGTACAACAATGGGATAGCTTTTCCCAAATTACAGTCCTCCTTGCTGACTGCACGCGTGAAGACCTCAAAAGGACGAAGCATGTCTGTCAGGCTTTTAACTAGGTCCCATTGCAACGCATCCATCCTCAGGTCCTTCTGAGCTGTACCCTGTTTTAAGAAATAGTGATCGAGTACCGTATACTGCTCATACAGACGCTCAAGCATGTAGAAGGTTGAGTTCCAACGTGTTGCCGCCTCCTGGATGAGTGCTTTCACTGGCATTCAACGCTCATGTAGCAGGCTCCTCAGATGCTTCAGGGCCTTAAAAGAATGGCTGAAATGGTTGCACATTTTTCGGCAGGTGGCTACTACCGCGCACGCTAGACTGTCTTCATCACTCAAGAATTTTTTAACAACCAGGTTTATACAGTGCGCCAAACACGGCACTCTGAAATAGTGATCCAGCTCCATGGCCTTAACTACATTGGCGCCATCATCCGTGGAAGCATAACCAATCTGGTGTTTTTTTGGGGACAGCCAGTGAAAGACCTTTGTGTTAAACTCATCCAAAATGTTTAGTGCTGTGTGACGTTTCTCCAAGCCAAACATGGCTAGTGTTGCATGTTTCCGAGCAGCTTTAAAAACTTGGTCCGGGTCAACACCTGCGTTTAGCTTTGCTTTAACCCCTGAAAAAGAGACCCAGTGTGCAGTGATGCACATGTAATCAGCGCCTGTGCCACTGGTCCACATGTCTGTTGTCAGATGTATAGTGTGAACAGCACTCTTCTGCAAAGCTGCCTCAATCACCTCCAGCACATCTTCATGTAGTGCTGGAACCGCAACTCTGGCAAAATAGAACCGGCTAGGAACCTTCCATTTAGGGCAGAGCGCTGCCACTAATTCTAGAAAACCAATCCCGTCTACAAAAGAAAAAGGGAGAAGGTCCAGAGCTAGCATTTTAGCCAGCTTAGTGTTATACAGACGCGTCAGTGGGTGGTTGCATTCATATGGCGCTTCTGTAAACAACATGGCTCTAATGTTGCCCTGGACCAAGCATTTACGGGATGATGATGACTTCTTCGACCCAGTTACGCTTGCTGATGAACTTTTTCGCATTGGTGTCTCACTGTCTCCCACACTCTTAGTGTGGCTCACATGGGGTGTGCTGCTGACAGGGGTACTGGGTGTAAGTGAAGTGTTTGACACGTCTTCTTCCTCCTCGTCATCATCAGATGAAACATCAACGTTTTCTTGACTTGCACTTCGGGCTTCCTTGATCTCCTCTAGGTGGGCAAACCATTGGACAGCGTGCTGTCTCTCAAGATGACCTCTCTGGCCTATGATACCATAGTTGGTACCAAACTTACCACGACTAACTGCATGCTTACAAATGCTACAAATGGTGAGGTTTTCCTTTTTTGGGCAAACACTAAAGAAGTCCCAAACTGCTGACTTGAAATGTCTTTGGGGGCCGGAGGAGGCGGCGATACTGGTGGTGGTGGTCCTGCTGCTAATGCCAGATGAAGTGGAGGATGTGGATTGCCGAACTTTAGTACGTTTTGCACCTTCACCACCACTAATTGAGGTCGAGGTGGATGGAGGTCCCTTCTGGCGAGGAAGAAATATGGAAGCGGTACGTGTTGGTGTACTAGTTAACTCCAATGATTGTGGTGTTTCTTCCATTGCCTCCTTGTCGACAACATCATCACGCTCAGCAGCTTCTCAGGCTAGGGTCAAAATGTCTGTTTGCTGCATGCCCGCTGGGGCTGCAGTGACCTTTATGATGACTGGGTCGTCGTCGTGAGAGCCTTCATCAGCAGCAGTATCCGCCACTTCTTGTTGAGCCTCATCACACTCCATAACTATGAGACTTTGGACGACCTTCCTTTTACGCTTAAGTACCTTTGTCAGATCATGGTGTGCCTCACTCTCAGACGGCAGTGATGGTTCCCAATTTAGATCCGTATCATCCAAAGGAGGTGGGCTTGAAGAAGATGTAGACACCAGCCTTGACCTCTTCCTTGCTAGGGGTGTGGAAGACAATGAATGATCATCAGGAGGAGTGGCTTCCTCAAATGATACCTCGCCTTGATTGTCGATTTCCTAATGTGCCCCTACTTCAGGAGGAACAACTATTGTGGGCACTTGTGACTCTCCATGCACCTCTGCTTGCACATCTCCTTGCGCTGCCTCTCCTTCCACTTGTACTTGGGCTTCTACTTGCACATGTGGTTGTTGTTGTGGCTGTGGTTGTTCAACACTCGTCAGATGAGTTACAACAACCTGTGTTGATTGAGGGACATTGCTGCTACTTTCTTGCGATGAGCCAACATCACTGGTCGATGGTGATTGAACAACTAGACTAAGTGCCTCTGCAGCACTCAAGGGCTTGGACTTAAGTTGGCGTGGTGGTGGTGGCACTGATCCCAATGGTACGGGGGTGCTACTCCCAGCTTGGTCCCCAGCAGATCCCGCTGCTGCTGCAGGCGTACTTTTTTTTTAACTCCCAAAAAATGTGGCAGGCGGCACACCAGTCTCCTTGGTAACTTGCTTCTTCTGCTCCTTACTGGCAACTTTCTTGCTAGAGGAGCTACGGGGAACTTTTTTTGGGGCCATCTTCTTCAGAGGTCAGAACAGCAGGCTGCAGTTGCACGAGTTGCAGAGTTGTCTGTTGCCTGACGTGACGTCGGGTGACATTATGCTGCACACACACACCGCTGCAGGACTTCTTCCTGGCGGTTCTCTTGAGTCTTGTGCACCTAAAAGCAATGGAAGACAGAGGAACATCAGTTCAGTTATACACCCCAAAAAAATGAAAATCACACAAAAATCAGCACAATCCCATGCCATCCATGCCCTCCATGATGTTTAAATTCAAGACACCCCACAGAAAGCAAGGCTCATGCTCCACTCACTACCCCTGGTGAAAAGGCCACAACAATAGCCCAAAAAAACGAAAATCACAGAAAAATCAGCACAATCCCAAGCCATCCAGGCCCTCCATGATGTTTGAATTCAAGACACCCCACAGAAAGACTAGACCCATGCATCACTCACTACCACTGGCCATAAAGGTTGAAAGCTAGGCAAAATGGTTGCAGACCTAAGAACACTGCCTGCATTCAAAATTGCTCCCTGCCTCTCAGCACATGGCCAGGGCCTGCCTGTAGCAGCACTCAAAACGCCCCCCACCCACATGGCCTGTCCCCGTGAACACCCCAAAAAATCGAAAAACACAGAAAAATCAGCCCAATCCCATGCCATCCATGCCCTCCATGATGTTTGAATTCAAGACACCCCACAGAAAGACTAGGCCCATGCACCACTCACTACCCCTGGTGAAAAGGCCACAACAACAGCCCAAAAAACGAAAATCACAGAAAAATCAGCACAATCCCAAACCATCCAGGCCCTCCATGATGTTTGAATTCAAGACACCCCACAGAAAGACTAGGCCCATGCATCACTCACTACCCCTGGCCATAAAGGTTGAAAGCTAGGCAAAATGGTTGCAGACCTAAGAACACTGCCTGCATTCAAAATGGCCCCCTGCCTCCCAGCACATGGCCAGGGCCTGCCTGTAGCAGCACTCAAAATGGCCCCCACCCACATGGGCTGTCCCCATGAACACCCCAAAAAATCGAAAAACACAGAAAAATCAGCACAATCCCATGCCATCCATGCCCTCCATGATGTTTAAATTCAATACACCCCACAGAAACACTAGGCTCATGCACCACTCACTACCCCTGGTGAAAAGGACACAACAGCCCGAAAAAACGAAAATCACAGAAAAATTAGCACAATCCCAAGCCATCCAGGCCCTCCATGATGTTTAAATTCAAGACACAACACAGAAAGACTCAGTCCACCCACCACTGAGTACCCCTGGGCAAAAGGCCTCAAAACAGCCCAAAAATCGAAAATTCCAAAATTGTAGTTGTAGCAACTGTAATGCCCCAAACAAACTTACTTGTGAAATTTCTAATCCAAAAGTGATCCAAAGAAAGTCAAAAAGGCCTCAAATCCAAATATCCAGCAGCATCCACAAAAAGTAATCCTTCCAGGTGAATAATCCGAATAAAAGTGACCAGCACATGAAAAAAGCACTGGGAGGAGCCTGCTGGACAGGAACAGGAAGTTGGAGACTGTGGGGCACTTCCTCCTCCCCCCCCAAAAATGGACTCCTTGCAAAAATAAGTGCAGGCAAATGTCAACCTGAGAAGTTATTCTGATAAAAATCATCATTTCCAGAAGGTTTATGCTGCTTGCTGGTGGATTTCTTGTGCAGAATTGCAAATTTTGTATTTTCGCGAGTGCGAGATTGTTGCTGCCCGCCGCATCTACAAGTTCGCAATTGCGAACTCCCGCGATACGTGATCACGGCGTACTCGCGTTGACAAACTCTCGCAGTGCAAGGTGGCAAGCCGCGATGACGTAATCGGCTCGCCAAACTTCCGCGGGATCCCGCAGCAAGATCCAAAATGGCACAGCACTCACAAAATATCGAGAAAAACAACTCGGCAAACACTGAATGACGGTAAGTGAACGCTGCGTGCCGCAAAATTGTATCACCAAGAAAATAAAATCCGCTGCGTGCAAATTTGCGGATTTTCGGTAAATTCGCGAGCGTTCGCGGATTGCGAATTTACCGAAAATCCGCAACATCCGCGAGCGGAACGGATTTTCCACCCATGCTTAGTGGCTAAATGCTTTATTGGCGCTATCAGGGTCTTTACAATTCTAAACATGGAAGGGAATGAAGCACTTGCATATCAGACCTCTTTAAAATTCAAAATTGCCCTCGTCGATCAACATTATATCCTGTATGTCTTGCCTCTTCATAGTGGAGACTTTATTATCTCGTTCTGGCAATTTAGGAGTCGGGTGAGCTTACCCACACAATAGGTGCAGAATGCTGGGAGGCAGTTGACATGGAGACAGGAAGTAAAGCTGACCCCAGATATAACTACTAGGAAAACGAGTATCTTCCAGCCCCAAGATGATATCATACCCCAGAACTACCCTGCCAAGGACCATGAACCATTATCTTGGGAAATGTTAGATGCAAGCTTGTGGAGCTTCTATATAGCATAATACATTAGGGGTGTGATCAGGGATGTAAACACAGCAACTGCTACAGATGACACAACAGCTCCACCCCTATCTACGAAGATGACGTCTTAAACCCTCCGGTTTGGAAGAGCAACAAGTCTTGTTGCCTGAACCTCTACCGTAATATTAGTCAATATTCCTGCTGTCACATTGATGACCCCCTCTACCACCCGAGTGAGTCATCTAATATTGAGGCTATTGGCCATGGATCCCTGATCAAATATCGATTACAAAAACACCGACCTACAAAAATATCGGCGCAATAACATCGTCTACAAAAGTATCGTCACCATATACTTAAACAAGGATTTAGACAAATATCGATATTTTATTATCGACTAAAATAATATTGTTTTAAATTATATCTACTACATAAATATCGACTAGAAAATTATCGAAAATTCTTTAAATAATATTAAACACACCACAAATATCAATACCACAATTATCGACTTACTTACTGCCTATTTACAAATACAAAAAATATCGACTTTTTTCTTTAACATTAAATACACAATGCTCTCAACAAAATTACTATTTAATTATTATTACATTTTAAATAATGCTTAATAAATGTACTATATGCTTGAAATATATATACATTATTTATCAATACACTAATTAATATAAACATACTTAATTCAAATATACTCAATTAATAATATTTTTATAAACACTTTACATATATAAACATTTTTAGAATTATAAACAATAAATAAAAAAACACATACAAAACATCTTTAATTATATACTAGTATCAAATAACAAATAAAACAGCCTCATTAAACAATAACAGATATCAAATTCAAACTAAACTTCTCAACCAATGGATTTAAAATAAATGTTGTCAAACCAATCAAAATGCAGAAATACGTAACTGATTACTACAAAAACAATTACATGCTTAACTAAAATTACCAAGTGCTGGACAGTAAACCATAATAATTTACTATTCTAACTCCAAATCCAACATAACTCAGGGAAAGTGCTGGACAGTAAACCATAATAATTTTCTATTCTAACTCCAAATCCAACATAACTCAGGGAAAGTGCTGGACAGTAAACCATAATAATTTACTATTCTAACTCCAAATCCAACATAACTCAGGGAAAGTGCTGGACCGTAAACCATGATAATTTACTATTCTAACTCCAAATCCAACATAACTCAGGGAAAGTGATGGACTTTAAACCATAATAATTTACTATTCTAACTCCAAATTCAACATAACTCAGGGAAAGTGCTGGACAGTAAACCATAATAATTTACTATTCTAACTCCAAATCCAACAGAACTCAGGGAAAGTGCTGGACAGTAAACCTTAATAATTTACTATTCTGACTCCAAATCCAACATAACTCAGGGAAAGTGCTGGACAGTAAACCATAATAATTTACTATTCTAACTCCAAATCCAACATAACGCAGGGAAAGTGCTGACAGTAAACTATAATAATTTACTATTCTAACTCCAAATCCAACATAACTCAGGGAAAGTGCTGGACAGTAAACCATAATAATTTTCTATTCTAACTCCAAATTCAACATAACTCAGGGAAAGTGCTGGACAGTAAACCATAATAATTTACTATTCTAACTCCAAATCCAACATAACTCAGGAAAAGTGCTGGACCGTAAACCATAATATTTTACTATTCTAACTCCAAATCCAACATATCTCAGGGAAAGTGCTGGACAGTAAACCATAATAATTTACTATTCTAACTCCAAATCCAACATAACTCAGGGAAAGTGATGGACTTTAAACCATAATAATTTACTATTCTAACTCCAAATCCAACATAACTCAGGGAAAGTGCTGGACAGTAAACCATAATAATTTACTATTCTAACTCCAAATCCAACATAACTCGGGGAAAGTGCTGGACAGTAAACCTTAATAATTTACTATTCTGACTCCAAATCCAACATAACTCAGGGAAAGTGCTGGACAGTAAACCATAATAATTTACTATTCTAACTCCAAATCCAACATAACGCAGGGAAAGTGCTGACAGTAAACTATAATAATTTACTATTCTAACTCCAAATCTAACATAACTCAGGGAAAGTGCTGGACAGTAAACAATAATAATAAACTATTCTAACTCCAAATCTAACATAACTCAGGGAAAGTGCTGAACAGTAAACCATAATAATTTACTATTCTAACTCCAAATCCAACATAACTCATGGAAAGTGCTGGACAGTAAACCATAATAATTTACTATTCTAACTCCAAATCCAACATAACTCAGGGACAGTGCTGGACAGTAAACCATAATAATTTACTATTCTAACTCCAAATCCTACATAAATCAGGGAAAGTGCTGGACAGTAAACCATAATAATTTACTATTCTAACTCCAAATCCAACATAACTCAGGGAAAGTGCTGGACAGTAAACCATAATAATTTACTATTCTAACTCCAAATCCAACATAACTCTGGGAAAGTGCTGGACAGTAAGCCATAATAATTTACTATTCTAACTCACCCTTACCTTACCCCCTATAAACTCAACAACCAATTCCTACAGCATTTCAAATTTTAAAAAATATCACATTTTAAATTATATCACATAATTTCTAATTTTGAATTTAAAATTTTGAATTTTCCAATTTCTTTTCTTACATTTTGTTAAATTTACAAAATGTTCACACACATTTTAAAATTACTACCCACCCTTATCCCCTATAAAACCAACAACCCGCTACTAAAACATTCACACACTTACTTTAATATAAATTTTTAAAATATCTTAATTAATTTCGATTTTGAAATTTAAAATTTTGATTTTTTTTTATTACAATAGTAAATTTAAATAAATACTTAACAACAAGAATGAACTGGAGTGGTTCAGTTTAGACCACTTGGACCCTTGTTCATCCCCTGCATTAACACAAATTCTGGGCCCCCGGTGTACAGCATCGCCTCTCTCTGTTCAAAACTTCTTTTAACATGAAAGTTTTACTTAATGTATTTTTTATGGACGATTATTCAGGTCGTGACAGCATTGTGTTTTCATTTCTTTTTTGTTAGCTCCTTTTTAACCCTCAACATTTTATCCAATTAAGTAACCTTGTTTCTTTTTTTTACATGTTTGTATCATTGAACTTTCTCCATTCTTTTATGATCTTTAACGAGATCAAATAAAAGTATTTCTGACTGACTGACTACTTAACACACAAGTTTTAAATTACTACCCACCCTTATCCCCTATATAACCAACAACCCGCTACTAAAACATTCACACACTTAATTTAATATACATTTTTAAAATATCTTAATTAATTTCGATTTTCAAATTTAAAATTTCGAAATTACATTTTTTTATTACTATTGTAAATTTTAAAAAACAACTTAACACACAATTTTTAAATTACTACCCACCCTTATCCCCTATATAACCAACAACCTGCCACTAAAACTTTCACACACTTAATTTAATATATATTTTGAAAATATCTTAATTAATTTAGAATTTCAAATTTTAAATTTTGAAATTCATTACTTTTTTCATTAAAATTGTAAATTTAAATAAAAACTTAACACACAATTTTTAAATTACTACCCACCCTTATCCCCTATAAAACCAAGAACCCGCTCCTAAAATATTTACTAAAAATGTATTAAAAATATTAAAATTTTACTTTTATTAATCACATAAAAAATAAAATATAAATAAATAATGTCGATATTATTTACATCGATATTTATCTCAACTATATTTACTACAACGATATTTAACAATGTCAATATTTCTGCTATTCTAAACAAACGGAATTTACTACATCAATATTTAATTAGTCGATATTTAACACAGTCGATATTCTTACGTCAATATTTCTGCTTGTCGATATTTCCGCGTCGATATTCCTGCTGTATAACATTGGCCATAGGGCCCCAGAAGGGTAGAATGCAGTAAACTGTTGCAGGGTGGTGTCAGTCTGATCTATGTCATCTGTGTTGATTATCCTCTTGAATCATGAGGCTAGGACACCTCAACCCTGCAGGCGATGAGTTTTGTGGTATTTAGGAGGGGCTATATAAACTGGGGAAGGAGGTAGGAAAGGTAGTACCACCCGAACTATCCCTCAGGGAGCTACATAACGCCACGAGTACCACAGACAAAATAAACGTTAGGCGGTGGGATCAAGGGCATACTTTTAGGTATCTTCAATATAGAAGTGTGTTGCATCTACTCTATCCCACCTCTATGTCTCCTGCCCCTAAAACACAAAAAGGAGCCAGTACATCTACCACCTACAGGGGTATGTGTTTATCTTCAGTGACATTGCATGCTTGGAAGGATTAGTAATATTCTTCTGATACATTGAACCGCAAGAACCTGTCTCTGTCCTGTTCGTCTTTCTACCTCGATCTGCTGCCCTGAGACAGGAACTCAAGAATACCCAGTGAAACCGCTCACTTCCAGAGAAAACACAAGGTGGGACCCTATGTGCGTCCCATGGACCCAATGCTTCCGGCCTTCGAGCTTGACTGCAGTGTCGGTGGCATGGCAAGGAGGACCAGCAGTGGCCCGTTCCACCTCGGCTCCAGCCAGCTCTTCCGTTGAAAGTTTTTCACCAACACATAATCATCGGGATGTAGCTGATGCCCAGGCCCCTCTGGTACTGGTTGCAGTATGTCTTGAATCTGTTGGTGAATAGAACGAAGATCTTTAGACAATTCATACAGATAATCTATAAGCAAGGGGTCCTCGATCTCAGAAAAGCACTTGGGATGCCCCAGACATTAGTGGGGTGTCCGAAGACCACCTCATACGAGGACAACCCTGTTCTAGAATGCACTGTCGCCCTGGTAGATAACAAAGCCAATGGTAAAGCATCTGGCTACCACAAACCTGTACTTTCTTTTATCTTTGCTAACTTCAGTTTAAGGATCCTGTTATACTTTTTCACGAGACCGCTGACTGGGGGTGATTAGCTGCATGGAACTTCTGTTTAATGTGTGGACCCTCACATACTAATTTAATGACCTTTGAATTGAAGTGACTTCCGTTGTCACTCCAAATCAAACGTGGTAATCCAAAGTGCTGGAAGAACTCTTTGAGGAGTTGTTCTTTCATGCTCTTTGGTGAGGCTCCACTGATGTGGTCACGGGACTGGTGGCCAGTGGATCTCGGTGCCCCCCCCTGCACCTAAGACTGTCATCAAAAATCTTGGTGCACACCTAGTTCAGGCACTGACTATAAAGGACTATAAAGGAAGATGTGACCCACTGTTGGTATGTTGTTATGTGCTCAGTTTGTTGAGGCAAGTCTTCACTTTCATCCCTGACTCTACATGGAAAATCCTTATCCAGGCTTTAGTACTAAGCAGACTGGATTACTGCAACCCTGTGCTGGTATCAGTTAATGATTCTTTGTTGGGCCGCCTGCAGGTAATCCAGAATACCGCAGCACTTCTGGTCCTAAGTATCCCCTCAAGAACCGCCTCTCTTCCTCTTCTCCAACAGCTTCACTGGCTTCCGGTGTGTAAACGCATGAAGTTTAAAGTCTGCTGCACCGTTCATAAGGCGGTATATGACATGGGTCCTGCCTACCTCACCGAGAAATTCAATCATTACACCCCCACTAGGGACCTACGCTCTGGAACGAAACCCCTCTTTGTGGTTCCCTGCGTTAAGAAGTCAAGGATGGGTGAGAAAGTTTTTTCGTACCTCGCTCCTCTGTATTGGAATCTGCTTCCCAATCCGCAGAGGCAACATCCGGATCATCTCCAATTCAGAAGGCTTCTTAAAACTGTTCTGTTTTAGATGTTTTGTGTCAGCTTACTCCTGCCTTTCCGCAGCACAGAGATAACCCTTCGGGGGTGATTCAGGTGCTATACAAAACTTATAAATAAATAAAATAAAAAATAAAAGGAGTGCCTTCGCCGTCGCCACAGCGGTGTTCTCTTTGGTTGGGTAAGCTTTAATCTATTTACCGAATGCACAAATCACAACCAACACATACTTCAAATTGTTCACTCATTCCATTTTGATGAAATTCATCTGGAGGACCTTGAAAGGGAAGAAAGGTGGTGCAAAGTTACCTGAGGGTGTAGGACGGCCTTTCCCAGGCTTATGTCTCATACAAATTGTGCAATACTTCACTAGATGCGTGGCTACCTTGGAAATATTGTTCTTCTGCCATACTGGGTCCAGTAGCTTACATATTCCTTTGGCACTAATGTGTGCTGGGCCGTGGGCCATGGTAACAACAGGGAGTATATATGAATTAGGCAACAACCATCTCTGTTTTCCAGACAGGTCAGTCCAGCACCCATCCTCATCCAAACGCCCTGTACTCTCCTCCCATTTTGCTAATTCGTCTAAGGTCACCTCACCCTGAATCTCCCTGATATTTTCCAATGTGTCCTCGAACATTCCATTGTCTGGGACCCACCTAGCGGGAATTGCCACAAACATCTTTTTCATCTTTAATCGAGCTGTATCCTTAGCAGTCTGGTCTGCGAACACATTTCCCCTCCCAACATCTTCCGCAATGGCTTGGTGGGCACTACATTGTATTATTGCCAACTAATCAGGAAGTGTCAATGCAGACAGCAATCTATGTATCAATGGGCTGTTCTGTATTCGTAGTCCATGCGAGGTCAAGAACCCTCTCTCCACCTAGAGGCACCCACAACTATGGGCCACCTTAAAGCCATACTGGCTGTTGGTATAGACATTGACGGTCAGTCCCTCACTCAAATCACAAGCCCGAAGAAGGGCCACCAACTCTGTAGCATGGCCGATGCTATGGAATGCGGGATGTCTCAACTACGGTGTATAACGTGATCACGTACGCTGAAGTGGTAATGCCATCTGATAATTTGAAACAAGAGCCATCGACATTTAGTTCCTCTTGGGGGTCAGGTAAGGGAACTTCAGTCAGGTCTACCCGTCATTTCATTTCTTCCTAAGTCCGAAATAAACAATAATGGACATATTTGTCCTTTTCTTCTGAAGGGAGGGGTAGTAACTTGGCTGGGTTCAGAGCAGCACATCGTTGGTGATGTGTGGAGCAAGCAAGATCAACTCATATTCAGTCAGACGTGCACTAGTAAGGTGCTGTGTCTTTATCTTGGTAGACAGTCAAAATATTGAGTTGGAAATATCGACCTACCATAATATCGAGTCTGAAATATCGAAGGAGCATAATATCGAAGGCAAGAATATCGTAGGACAGAATATCGACCCAAGGTAAGTAATATCGAAATACTTAATATCGATGTAAGTAATATCGAAGTTAGTAATATCGATAGCATATATATCGATGTTAATAATTTCGATGACACTAATATCGATATTTGTATTATTTTATAGTTTTTTATTATGTATGTGTTATATGTTTAATTTAAGTATTTAAAATAATTACTATTATATGTGTATACATTTTCTATAATATAGAAATTTATAAGGAAATTTGATGTTTTAGTACCGGAGCGGGTTGTGGGTTTATGGGGGAATAGGGTGGGAAGTAATTTAATTATGGTAAGTTGATTAATAATTAGTAGGATTAATTAATTAATTATAATTATTTGCTAATTAATATTGATTAATTGGGAAATAATTAATTGATTAATTGATATATATTTTCTGTAGCGGGATGTGGGTTTATAGGGAATAGGGTGGGGAGTAATTTAATAATAATTAATTAATTAATATATGTTTTTAAATATTTATAACTAATTAATTGGCAAATAATTAATATTAATTAGTTAATTAATTAATATAATTTTGTACATATTTTAAATTAGTAATTAATTGGTAATTAAATAATATTAGTTAGTTAATTACATTATTAGAGTAATTTATTTATATATATAATTTTTAGTTACTGTTAATTAATTAATTGGGGAAAAATGATATTAATTATTAAATTATATTAATTACAGCTTATGTGCTAATATATTTACTTTATTGTTATTGTTAATTAATTATTAATTGCTAATTAAATAATATTATTTAACTTTGGGTTAAGGAGTATTTTTAGGGTTCAGGGTCATTTTTGGGTTTTTGGGTAAAGGGGTATTTTGAGTGTTTAGGGTCAGTTTTCAGTTTGTGGGTAAAGGGGTATTTTTAGGGTTCAGGGTCAGTTTTCAGTTTTTGGGTAAAGGGGTATTTTTAGTGTTCAGGGTCAGTTTTCAGTTCATGGGTAAAGGGGTATTTTTAGTGTTCAGGGTCAGTTTTCAGTTCATGGGTAAAGGGGTATTTTTAGGGTTCAGGGTCAGTTTTCAGTTTTTGGGTAAAGGGGTATTTTTAGGGTTCAGGGTCAGTTTTCAGTTCATGGGTAAAGGGGTATTTTTAGTGTTCAGGGTCAGTTTTCAGTTCATGGGTAAAGGGGTATTTTTAGGGTTCAGGGTCAGTTTTCAGTTCATGGGTAAAGGGGTATTTTTAGGGTTCAGGGTCAGTTTTCAGTTTTTGGGTAAAGGGGTATTTTTAGGGTTCAGGGTCAGTTTTCAGTTCATGGGTAAAGGGGTATTTTTAGGGTTCAGGGTCAGTTTTCAGTTCATGGGTAAAGGGGTATTTTTAGGGTTCAGGGTCAGTTTTCAGTTCATGGGTAAAGGGGTATTTTTAGGGTTCAGGGTCAGTTTTCAGTTCATGGGTAAAGGGGTATTTTTAGGGTTCAGGGTCAGTTTTCAGTTTTTGGGTAAAGGGGTATTTTTAGGGTTCAGGGTCAGTTTTCAGTTTTTGGGTAAAGGGGTATTTTTAGGGTTCAGGGTCAGTTTTCAGTTTTTGGGTAAAGGGGTATTTTTAGGGTTCAGGGTCAGTTTTCAGTTCATGGGTAAAGGGGTATTTTTAGGGTTCAGGGTCAGTTTTCAGTTTTTGGGTAAAGGGGTATTTTTAGGGTTCAGGGTCAGTTGTCAGTTTTTGGGTAAAGGGGTATTTTTAGGGTTCAGGGTCAGTTTTCAGTTTGTGGGTAAAGGGGTGGTTTTTGGGTTCAGGGTCAGTTTTCTCGACTGTTGCACTCTCTGGAGTGGGAATAGTAATTTTATCCCTACGCTATCACACGCTTTCCCTACTGTTCCACTCTCTGGAGTAGGAATAGTAATTTTTACCCTTACGCTATCCAACGTTTTATATAATTAATTGTTAAAATATCACATGTTTATTTTATTTTTTATATTACTATTTACCGAATGCACAAATCACAACCAACACATACTTCAAATTGTTCACTCATTCCATTTTGATGAAATTCATCTGGAGGACCTTGAAAGGGAAGAAAGGTGGTGCAAAGTTACCTGAGGGTGTAGGACGGCCTTTCCCAGGCTTATGTCTCATACAAATTGTGCAATACTTCACTAGATGCGTGGCTACCTTGGAAATATTGTTCTTCTGCCATACTGGGTCCAGTAGCTTACATATTCCTTTGGCACTAATGTGTGCTGGGCCGTGGGCCATGGTAACATCAGGGAGTATATATGAATTAGGCAACAACCATCTCTGTTTTCCAGACAGGTCAGTCCAGCACCCATCCTCATCCAAACGCCCTGTACTCTCCTCCCATATTGCTAATTTGTCTAAGGTCACCTCACCCTGAATCTCCCTGATATTTTCCAATGTGTCCTCGAACATTCCATTGTCTGGGACCCACCTAGCGGGAATTGCCACAAACATCTTTTTCATCTTTAATCGAGCTGTATCCTTAGCTGTCTGGTCTGCGAACACATTTCCCCTCCCAACATCTTCCGCAATGGCTTGGTGGGCACTACATTGTATTATTGCCAACTAATCAGGAAGTGTCAATGCAGACAGCAATCTATGTATCAATGGGCTGTTCTGTATTCGTAGTCCATGCGAGGTCAAGAACCCTCTCTCCACCTAGAGGCACCCACAACTATGGGCCACCTTAAAGCCGTACTGGCTGTTGGTATAGGGGTATTGGTAGGGTTCAGGGTCAGTTTTCAGTTCATGGTTAAAGGGGTATTTTTAGGGTTCAGAGTCAGTTTTCAGTTCATGGGTAAAGGGGTATTTTTAGGGTTCAGGGTCAGTTTTCAGTTTTTGGGTAAAGGGGTATTTTTAGGGTTCAGGGTCAGTTTTCAGTTTTTGGGTAAAGGGGTATTTTTAGGGTTCAGGGTCAGTTTTCAGTTCGTGGGTAAAGGGGTGGTTTTTGGGTTCAGGGTCAGTTTTCTCGACTGTTGCACTCTCTGGAGTGGGAATAGTAATTTTATCCCTACGCTATCAAACGCTTTCCCTACTGTTCCACTCTCTGGAGTAGGAATAGTAATTTTTACCCTTACGCTATCCAACGTTTTATATAATTAATTGTTAAAATATCACATGTTTATTTTATTTTTTATATTACTTACATTTTATGTATGTTATTGTTTTATGTTTGTACATGTATTAGTAAATTAGAATATATTTCATTAATTTAGAAATTAGTAAATTAATTATTAACACTTATTGTTCAGTACATATATATTATATCTTTACTGTATATATTTAATTAACGTATTATTAATATATATGTTTTATTTATTAATTTTAAACATTATTAGATACTTTTAAATATGTATATTTTATTTATTAGTGTTATATACTTACTTTTACATTTATATATATTAAAAAAAAAAACGATATTTTTAACATCGATATTTTTTACAACGATATTATTTTTTCGATATTTTTGTACTTACCATGTTGTAGATAGGATGTCGATATTTTTGCCCTCGATATTGTTGACTCGATATTCTTGTAGGTCGATATTTTTGTAGTCGAAATTCTGTCATAGATCCCTTTATCTTATTCAAAAGCATTTCCACAGCATGGGGTATCATTACTGTGAGTTCAGTATCAAGGACAAGCCCTGCCGATTGTCTAATAGAAACTGCCACCACCACTACAGCTCTTAGGCAGCTCCGGAGAACTCTGGTGACTTTATCAAGAATAGCAGAGAAGTAAGTGCAGGGTCTCTGCTTACCACTAAAACCCTGTGTTAGAACAGAGAGCGTGCAACCATCAGCCACATGCAAGTAGACCACAAAAGGCTTCCGGTAATCAGGAGTACCAAGCACAGGAGTAAAGTGCAACCCTTAATTGATCAAAAGCTTGCTAGCATGCAGACGTCCATGGCAGGGGTTCATGCACTTCTTTGGTTGTCAGGTAAAGGAGGGTATTTGTTAGTAAGGAATAGTTGGAGATCCAGTGACGACTATACAAGGTTATACCAATAAAGGCACACACTTTCCGTTGGGTCTTAGGAACAGGCATATTAGTGATAGCAGCAATGCGTTCTGGTGTTAGTATGTGACCTTCCTTTAACAGTAGGTGACCTAAATAGGTGACCTCCTGTTGACAATATTGAAATTTGGAAAGGGACATCTTGTGTCCATGGTGTGCCAAATGCAACAGCAATTTAACGGTGGCCTCTTTACAACCACCCTCAGTATCAGAAGCCACAAGGTTTTCAACAGACTGCAAGAGCACATTACCAGTGGCAAGTTCCAAAGAATTCAATTGAGTCTTTAAAGCTTGACTATATATACTAGGGCTTTCTGTATAGCCTTGTGAAGCACAACAGAATCTAAAGCTCTGGCTGGCTATTGCGAATCCAAACAGATATCTGCTATCTGTATGGATTGGAATGCTGAAGAAAGCATTCTTCAAGTCGATCACAGAAAATAATTGTGCTGATTGGAGAATCATTGTCAAGATCTTGGTAATGTATGGAACTACAGGGTACTGGGGAATCACTGTCTTGGTAACCTCTCTGAGGTCTATTACAAAGCAATAAACATTAGGATGAGCTTCAGAAGAAATCAGGGGAGTCTTCTTAAGAAAAGGAAGAAAATGGCTATTACACACATTCACCGCTGTCTCCTCAACCACACCAGCCTGAAGCAGATCCTGTATTATTTGCAATAAAGCCTTTTCTCCTGCCTGCAATTTCTTGTACTGGGGAATGCGTGGCAATTTCGTGTTGTCCTTTATCTGGATGGAGACCAGTGGGATCTGGAGCAACCCCACATCTGTGTCTCCTGCAGCCCACACTGTATGCGGCACATTCTTAAACTTGTATTAACCAGAGAGGAAGGGAAAGGAACAAACACTCCGACTCCCCTCAAGAGAAATCATGAAATCAACAGAGGAGTGTATTAACAATAAAGGTCAAAGGAGAGCAAGCATGTATCAACACTCACAGTAGAGATTACCTATGAAAGTAACCAATTTAGGTTATTCAGAAGGCCCTCACTCACCAACCTAGTTGGTGACATACTTCATCATCGGGCCCCACCAGGAGTGGCCGAATGCCACCCTAGTGTGCTGCAACACCAGTTTCCTGCGGAGCTCGTTAAGTGATTGATGAAGGGTGAGATAAGTGAGTTAAAAATGTCAAAATTGTGTCACAAAGATAGTTTAGTAGTTTTGCCAATTGGACATGAGTAAAACCAAAGGTGTAGGATAAAGGACCAAAACTAAAAGTCCAGTTTTATCCCTGAGGTGTGGTCATCATGTTTCTGCCTATATGTGAGCAATTAGTCAGGCATTCGTCAGTACCAATGAAGTGTAGTGGTGAACCCCGGTGGTATGGGCGCGCTAAGGCCCACCCTGACCATGGGTTGCTAGTGTTAAAAAGGTATTAGAAACACTGTATGTGGATTCCTTCACATTGGAGCAGAACCAAGTTGATTCTGATTTCAAATTGACAAGCAAACATATAGGAAACAAAATGAAACAAAAAAATGATTTCAATATGCCCTTGTGGATTGTCAAAAAATGGAAATAGCATGCTGAAGTGCTCTACGAGGTGCTCTTTTGACTGTAACGAGGACACGAGTGCCAATATCAGTGAACTTGTGCACATACAGGATTAACAGGAACCCCGTGATAAAGACAAAGGACGGCTGTCCCTTATCAAGTCAAATGGCGTGGAAGTAAAGAAATTCAAATCGTGGGCAAATGGTGTCAGAATGCCCATCTTATGATACTATCTAACACGTGGAATAGAAAGGGAAAACGGTCAGACAGGCTGACTAGTGCTGTTGGGCAAAAGATAAACATAAAACATAAAAGAGCCAGAGAGAATGGGTTCTTACAGGAGGTACAAACAATAAAAGCACCATGGGTCTTGGTAGGGGGGTGGTAGTGATTTGGCACACCCTAGGAGACACAAAATGAGAGAGGGGTGAGTTCTACAAGTCATAAATAACACAAAATTGTACTTATCTGCCGGTTGCTGAACTCACGCCCTTGACGCTAGGCACCCGTTTGGAACATGCATGTCCCCTCTCTTTACCGGACCCCGATGATCGTCCTGTGCGAGGGGGACGGCGTTCATAAAGCCCGGGGATGGGAAAAAAATGCCAGTGTGAACGAGCGCGAGACTCGTCGTAGGCATGGCTAGTGTGGTAGGCATGGTGTAGATGTGACAGAGCCAGTAGTCTGCGAGCACTGTTGCTGATGTGGCTGAGTCGCGAAACGTCTAGGAAGATGCGGCCACGTAACACCTGGTTGAGTCAATTGTGAACATCACTAGAGCACAGGGATATGACTACCCAATCGGAGTCGACATTAGAAAGTAAAGCTATGACGCACTTTATCATGGAACCGGTATGATTGGCATGAAGGACAACAATAAAGATAATAAAACCACCGATCTCGACTGGATCGTTAGGCAATGTGGTAAGAGGGAGAATATGACATGCCTTAGTGGTGGGAC
Organism: Lissotriton vulgaris; assembly: GCF_964263255.1. Taxonomy (NCBI): domain Eukaryota; kingdom Metazoa; phylum Chordata; class Amphibia; order Caudata; family Salamandridae; genus Lissotriton; species Lissotriton vulgaris. Next base: position 1,464,237,593 of record NC_141689.1, on the reverse strand, counting down.
AACTAATCACTTCCAAATAGATGAACAGGGAACATTAAAGAAAACACATGAGGCAGCACCAAAATAACCCAATGCTGGGTCAGTGTTATAGGCGGCGCGCTGCACCCGCCAAAGTCATTTAGGAGAGGCGGATTCATATATAGTAGATTAGTAAGAAGTGCAGGTCATCACGGACCTCCCATTGGGAAATAAAACCATATATGGTAAGCTTTAGAAATGAAATTAAATTTGATTTGTAACGCGCATGGCTGCCCGAGAGCCTCCCAGCGCTGCAGAACAAAGAGCAAAGCTGAGGATGATACCGATAATTAGGGCTCATTAGGAAAAAGAAATGTTTTAAGAAGTTTCCGAAACTTAACATAAATGGGTTCGGTTCGAATCATGACAGGAAGGGCATTCCATGGCGTTGCTGCATTGACCGAGAAACGGCGTCCCCAGTGCTCGCCTTCCTCACTCTAGGGACAATGGCCAAGTTTCTGAGGTCTGAGCGGAGAGTTCGAAGGGACTTGTAGGGGCGAATCAGATTCCTAAGGATGGGGGGACCCCTCCCCTGAAGTGACTTGTGGGTTATGCAGGGAGATTTAAATTGTATTCGTTCTCGGATCGGCAGCCAATGCAGAGCTCTCAGTGCCGGCTTAGCCGAAGCTCTTATAGAGGAACCAGTAAGCAGCCTAGCTGCTGAATTCTGGACCCGTTGGAGCGTGTTGATGGTAGCTTCAGGTGCCGCCAGGAGCAGGGCATTTCTGTAATCCAGTCTCGATAATATTAGCCCCTGGATTAGCAGCTTCCTGGACTGGAAAGGCAAGAGAGGAAGAACCTTTCGCACAGACCGGAGTAGGCCATAGCATATACCAGCTGTTTTCTTTGCTTGTGTCCTGAAGGTCAAGTCCCGCTCGAACCATACCCCTAAGCTTTTAATTTCATCTTTTGGAGCGGGAACCTCGCCCAGACAAGGGTGCCAGATGGACTTAGGTAGGGATGTTAGTTGATGACCCAGGAGCATAAGCTCCGTTTTTGCTCCATTCAGTTTGAGCTGAGAGCTGGACATCCAGGAATATATTCCTGAAAGGCATGCAAATAGGTTTTCCGAGCACTTCTCTTGGTGGGATAGCGAGACGACTAGTTGGGTGTCGTCCGCATTGGTGACTATTTTAATCCCACAAAAGATTAAATCCGTCCTCCAGTGGGGCTATATAAACGTTAAAAAGGGTAGGGCTCAGAGAAGAGCCCTGAGGCACTCCGCACTGGAGGGGGATAGATTTAGAGGGTGCGCTGCCTTCCCCGATCTGAAAAGATCGATTGCTCAAAAAGGATGCGAGCCATTGCAAGGCCATGCCTGATACTCCCAACCTGGCAAGGCGCTGGATTAAAATTCTACGGTCCACCATGTCAAAAGCTGCACTTAGATCCAGGAAGATCGCAATAGCAGATCCCCCTGAATCCAAGATGCATCTCGCCTCTTCTGTCACCGCTACCAGGGCAGAATCGGTGCCTTGACCCGGGCGGAGCCCGTTTGGGAGTTGCGCAGCAGTTTGTTGCTTCCCAAAAAGAAGGAAAGTTGCTGGTTGACCATTTTTTCAGCGATTTTACTGAGGCCTGGTAACATCGAAATTGGGCGGAAGTTAGCTAGGTCAGAAGGATCAAGACCTGTTCTTTTTTAGCAGGGCCTTCACCCTGGCCTGCTTCCAGTTAGGGGGACAACACCACGGGTAAGGGAGGCATTTATAAGATCAGTTGCTAAAGGGATGATGGCATCTGAAATCCGCTTAAAAATATAAATAGGTCCGGGATCAGACAAGGATCCACTTTTCATAGAGTACAGGGCTTTGCAGAAGTCTTCCCTGGAGATATGGGTGATGGAATCCAGGAAAGGGCCAGGGAAAGGGGCATAGTGGTCATCAGCATCAAAAGTTGGCGCACTAAAAGGAATACTGTATAAATATTTTAGAATTTTGGTGTCAAAAAAGTCAGCTAATTGGTTAAATCTTGCTTCTGAGATTTCCTACCCAGGAGGGGGAGAGGGTACCTTGAGGAGTTCTTTTACAATTTTGAAGGTTTCCCTTGATGAGTTCGAGGAGGTTTTAATTTTCTCTTTGAAAAAAGCTGCCTGGGCCTTTTTCAGGGTGTGTTGTTTTAAGATTTCTGAGTTCCATTGTGTACCATGGTGATTTAAAGATACTGCTCTTCTTGGTTAGACCTTTCCTAGGTAGTCAACATTTAGGGAGGTATTGAGCCAGCTTCGGAAATTTATATCCAAGAATGGATCTTGCTCCGGCAGGGGAGCTGTTTGTTCATGTGTCTGGGTCAGGCTATCCAAGGATAGCTTAGACCAGGCCCTCTCTAAGGTGCGTGGTAGAGTGACACAAGGAGAATCTGTGCCAATTTTCCATGCAAACGGAACTAAGAAATGGTCAGACCATGGGAGAGGAAGAGGGGGCCTACAGTTCAACTGAGGTATATTAGAGAATATTGGGTCGAGTAGATGTCCTTTGGAATGCGTGGCCTCTTTGTTTAAAAGAGACAGCTCGAAAGATTTAAGGTCGAGCCGAGGTCAGCTGCCACCTTGTCATCGGGGTCATCAAAATGTAAATTAAGATCTCCTAGGATAATAAAATTAGATGAAGACGCAGCTGCGGCTATAGTGGTATCTAGGAGAGATCCGTTGAAATGTTTTATACAGCCCGGGGGACGATAGATGAGAGTACGTGTCAGAGAGTTGTTGGGGGTGATTTGAATGGTGAAGTGGCTGCTTTCTGAGTCGGCTATGCAGCTGTCTTCAATCCTACAGGTAAACCTGTCTTTATAGAGTATGGCAAGCCCACCTCCCTTCCCATGCGACCTATGTTGGCATTGAATAAGGAAGCCATCTGGAAGAGCGCTAGCTATGTCGAATTCCGCTTTGGGCGATAACCATGTCTCTGTTAGGAACAGTATATCAAAGTTCTCATCCTGGATCATAATGCTAAGTTCTACCGCGTGCTTAGGTAATGACCTGCAGTTAAGAAGTGCCATGCTAAGGTGACTCAAGGCCTGTTCACCAATTCTCTTTACCCAAGTGATTTGTGGACACAACTTACATTGTATGAATTGGCTATCAGACCTCGCAAATTGATTGCACAACGGGCCTGCCTTTTTTCTTAGCTGTAAGAGCTCGTCCCTGGAGTATATCCTACAGTGTTTGGGGGGACAGGCGGAGTTTTTGGCCCTAGGCCTGGTCTGGTGCGGACGGGCGCAGACGGCTTGCCTCTGACGCGGACAGGAAGTGACGTTCATTTTATAGTGTCCGGTCCGTCAATCGCCCGATCACTAGTGCGCTAATCATCTGCCTCTTCCAAAATGGCGCCCGAAGTCTGCGCCCGTGGGGTAGCTGCCTGAGAGCGAGCAGAGCCCAAAAATCGGCCCCCGGTTCCCAGGAATGCAAAGAGAAGGTACGCACAGATAGGAGGACAAACTAGTATAAACACACAATACCTAATATTAAAATGAAGCTTTTCAGAGAGGAAGTTAGAAAAGTAGTGGGATGCACTGTAGTAGTGGTAGAGAGTGATAGTAGAGCGCAGTTGAACTGTTAGGTAGACAATATAATGAACTTCAATAAAAATTAAATACAGTTATTGGCTCGCTCCAATGTACATAGATGAACCCATAATAAAGGTTGAGGACCATACATGACAATCTACCCTTTGACATAGGATTAGTTCTGTATAACAGAAGCCCAGGGGATATTGTCATTTAATCCATACACGCTTGTCCCAAGAAGGTACACCCACCTTTGCTCTTTCTCAAACAGAATTTTTTGGGTATTTCTTTTGGTGCTGACCTGCTCGATAACAGTCCACGGCATGTCATTGTTTGTGTGGTTGCTTTGTAAGAAGTGCTCCCTCAGTTTGGTAGTTGCACAACCACACCTGATGTTACTGCGATGTTCGCATATTCGCAATTTTACTTTGCGCGTAGTCATTCCAACATACCGCAACCCACACAGGCAAGTTATTAGATAGTATCATAGTCAGTGGTATTTTGAATTACCACCCTCCACCTTTGTCCGCAAGTTTGATGTTAATAGCGGTGTTGGTTCTCAGTTGTTCAAGAGCCTAAAACTCTGAGGCACTCAGGTTCTTAAAAGTGGTTGGTTCCTCCAGGTTCTCAATCTCGTTAAAGATTGCCTGTTCGAAGGCAGTAATCTCCGCTGGTATTGTATGGAGGGTGGAGTGAAGGGAGATTTTGCCGTCAAGGTGGTGTCCCCTGCACTCTGTTCTTTAGTGTCTGTCTCCCTTCGAAAAAAGCTCTGAGCTTCAGTTTTGTAAAGAAATTGGAAAGCTCACAGTGTAAGCAAAACTTATCCAGATGAGCAGTGGGAACAAAACCCAGGCCCTTCTCTGGGACTTTGGTTTCCACGTCTGATAAAGTCTAGTTCGATAGATTCACAATCAGACTCCCTGTGAACACATGCCCACTTGTTGCTTGCTCCGAGTGTGATTGCCCACTGAGTCATCTTGTTTCCATCTCACCTGTGTTTGCCCTCCTCTCTTGCCTCTTCCCCTCCGGCCCCTCTCTAAAAAAGGCGGGCCATAAGGGTTGGACTGATACAGGGGAGTCTGTACAAAGCCTGGGTTCCATCCCATAGGTTGCATCTTTGGGTGATGGAAATGCATAGGATGCATGCCTCCCCCTCCTTGCATTAGGTACGGGGCCACATCAGTTGCTGAAAAAATGGGCGAGTTCTTCTTCTAAAGCCTCCGCTTTGCCTATGCTTATACCTGCCATTGCTGAGGAGTTGTCATCTGAGCTATCCATGCAGGAGTTAGGCTTGTTAGTTGGTGTGTAGGCTGGGTCTGCATAAGGGTAAACTTTCGTAAAGGTAAATTTCTTCAGGTCTTTCTGAAATTGGGCTACTTTAGTTTGGGTAAGATTGTCTTTATATTCAGTGATTTCTTTAATGATATCATCCAATCTCTTTTTGTATCCAGTTAGCGTCGCTTTAAAATGAGTTTCTGTTCGTACAATTTCCACAATAATAGCTTCTGACAATCTGACCGTTGTTTTAATTATCAGAACAAGCCAGTCCTGTGTGCAATGCCACGCCATCATGGCCCACTCTTTCCTTTCACAGGTAACCTCTACCGTGAGTGTTGATACATGCCTGCTCTTCTTTGACTTTTTTTTTGGTTTAAATCTTTTATTGAAGTTTTAACACAATAGACATAGGACACATCAACAACACAGGCAAGCATGCAGTCGCCCTGCCAGAAACAGGTACCCCGCCTCTCCTCATCGGCTGGGCCCACTGAAGCTGCGTAGAAGGTGTCTTTGAGAGCTGGGGAGGCCCTGCAAATGAAGTTAAGAGTTAATCCGGTCCCTTGAACACCCAACCCTCCCACCCCCTCCCCACCTCCTCCCACTGCCCACCCACAGGCCCCCCTCCCCGGTGTGGGAATTGCGAAGATATCAGTTCTCCCAGTGCCGGTAGGATAGGTGGCGTTCAGGCAGGTGAATGAGGCTCCCCTTGGAAGTCGCTTGGAAGCCTGAGCACCCTGAGGTATTTTGGGCAGGTGATTTCATTAAACTCCTCTGATAGGAGAGAGACGAGGGGCTGCCATGTATCCAGAAATGTGTCCCTTGTTTGGGTAAGGGAGGCCTGTATCTTCTCCATGCCCAGTATATACCACAGGCGGTGGAGCCACCCCATGTGAGTAGGTTTTCTGGAGGTGCCCCAGAGAGACAGGATATGTTGGGTGGCTGCCCCCATTCTTTGACTTTTTTTGTGGAAAAACACTCCTCTGTTGATTTCATGAGCACATTCTTAAACTCCACGGGGAGGTGATCATCTCTTGTCAAGCATTGCTTTGCACAGGTATAAGTGATAAGATTACGAGTAATGAATGGGTAAAAGGAAGCTCACAGGGGAGAGCGGGAGAGGAGACACATAGGCAAAGGTGCGGTGGACCACTGGTGTGGGGACAAGAATCAATAGTTGGAAAGGAAGAGTGACGACATGTCCAAGGGCGACGCCATGAGTGGTAGGCTGACTATGGCATGGTCAAGGAAATGTCACCAGGGTTGCTGAAGGGAAAGTTCCAAAGTAACAAAGGAGCACAGCAAAGAATAAGGATGGTGTGGTTAGCTATACATAATCAAAATTGCAGATGTACCATGAGGTGGCATCAAGGGCGGATAGGTGAATGTGACCTAATCAGGCAAAATGAGGGAGACATGCAATGAAATCAGAATCACATCATAAGTAGTTGTGTATACAGGTTCAAATTGTCCTGTGGTGACATGGTAGATGGTATGAGGGACACATGTTAGTACAACAAAGTTACATCACAGGCATTGTGTACATAGGTTCTTAAATTTGATCAATCACCTAAAAAATAGTGTAGTTCATGATCTGTGTTGAGTCCGATCTGAGCCGTTCATAGACAAATGATCCACATCGCTTCCAAGCGTCTGAGCCTCAGTACTCTGTGGCCGACCCTGGCGCTGATGGCGGCTACCGCAAAACCAAAGAACAAAATCCGTTTACTTGATCCTTGGTTGGGGCAGGTGGCTGCATGTCTCGCCGTAGGATATTTGGTGTCTTGGTGTTGCAGGGCTCTGACATGCTCTCATACATTCAGGACACGAAACACATTTTGAGCATCTTGTCTAATGTCAAATGGCAACCAGGGATGATTTTGGCCACCCTGGATGTAGTTTCCCTATACACCACCATAGAACCAGGATTAGGGCTAGAGGCTGTGACTGGTTTACTGCATGATAGGCCAGCCTCTTTGTGGCAACATATACAAATTCTTGTAGACATGATGGACCTCATATTGAACAATAACTATTTCATATACAACAACATCTGCTATAAATAGATCAAGGGAGTAGCCATGGGCTCAAAATTCTCACCCTCTGTCGAAGACCTATACATGGGTGTTCGATAATCCAAATGGATTTGGAGCACCGCAGGTGCACCGTGGTTGGACTCCATAATATACTGGGGGTGCTACATAGACGATTGTCTCCTACTTTGGGCAGGCTCACAACACAAACTTGACAAATTCTGCGCACACCTCAACGCAAACGACATGAATATGAAATTCACAAGGAACCATAGCTCCTCTAGTATCACCTTCCTGGTTGTAGAAATCTACATAAAATGTAACACATTGCAGAGCCACCTTCATCAAAAACAGACTTCTTGCAATGCCATCCTACACGCAGACATCTCACACCCACCTCACAAAATTAAAGCTATTCCCTATGGGAAATCCAAGGTGGCAAGGAGAAACTGCAGCGAGGAAATGGAATTTCACAAGTGTCGGGCTTACAACAAAAAGGAGTTGCCGGACTGTTCCTATGTGTGGCTAAGGGAAGATCTAACTGGCGTGACCAAAGGTGTAAGAGTAACACCCTGGGGCATCCATTTTGTTGGATGGATTTGCCTCACACACCCAGAAGGGTGTCATGCTTCATCATCGGCGGTTGCTCCTCGTCGGGGAGGCGGTGCAATCCCCGACGGGCTCACCTCAAAGAGGGGCTCTTTGGCGGAGATCTTTTATCCAACAGCCTTATGGTGAGGTGTGGGTGTGTGGGCAGGGTGGTGTGTGGTAGTGAAAAGGGATGTTAAAATGTAGCTAAGGGTACCGGAATTAACTTTATTCTGGGGGTCCCCTGGCTGCAATTAAAAACAGGGGGCTAGCTCACTAGGTGTCAACGAGTAAGGTCAGGTGACCCTAGATGGGGCTAGGGGTGAAGATGGTCGACATGTTTCTCGCTATGGGTAATAGTTACCCGCGATTCATCAGGACCAATAAAAAGGTGAACAACAACATGCTGGTGTCATGTGTGAAGTGGTGTGTGTATTACCTCTGTGGGATTTGTCCTATGCCTCTAAGTCAAGAACTAACAGCCACCAGAGGGGTCGGCGGGATTAGACATCAAGGATGAGTCCCTGGGTCAAAACTCCAATCTCTTGTGTCCTGGCTTCTTGACCTACCCTTCTCCGCCGAGCTCGAGTAGAAGTGAAATGGATGCCCCAGGGTGTTACTCTTACACCTTTGGTCACGCCAGTTAGATCTTCCCTTAGCCACACATAGGAACAGTCCGGCAACTCCTTTTTGTTGTATTCTCAGATACGGGCACACGCTGTGACTGGACCTTCCACCAACCTGAGTGGTAAATAGTGTCCATTGATCAAGTGATCACCTCTCCTCCCTCTTTTTGACAAAAACAAGTGTCGGGCTAACATGAAAGACAGATTTAAAGGAAGAGGTTACTATACACGCTGCACAGAGAGGAGAATTAAGAACATAAACAGGCAGGACATCCTACACATTCAACAGAAAACCACCAATCTCGATAAGCCTGTCAGACTGATCACTGACTTCAGCAACATGGGTCAGGCCATGAGGAAGATCCTCAATAGACACTGGGGGGTGTTACTAGCAGACAGAACACTCAGAAATATTATACCTCCCAGACCCCAAACAACGTACAGAAGAGGCAGGACACTCAAGACAAGATCCAGCCCCAGTGTACCAAGTCCGAACACCAGCCCCTCGTGGCTCACATCCCACAATATAGGCTTCTTCAAGTGTGGGTGCGGGGTATGCAGACTGGCCCAACATGGGGTCACAAGCTTCACAGGTCCAACTAAACAACAATACCAAATCAACCACAACATACATTGAAACATGAGATACCTGATTTACATTCTGGAATGTGCCTGCAAACGCTGGTACATCGGAACTACAATCGGACACTGAAAGAACGCATTGGAGAGCATGTCAGAGCCCTGCAACACCAAGACACCAGATTTCCTATGGCGATACATGCGGTCAACTGCCCCAGCCAAGATTCAAGAAAACAGATTTAGTTCTTTGGTTTTGACGTAGCCGCCATCAGCGCCAGGGGCGGCATCAGAGAACTGAGGCTCAGACGCTTGGAAGCGACATGGATCATGCGTCTAAGAACGGCTCAGATTGGACTCAACACAGATCATGAACTACACTATTTTTTAGGCGATTGATCAACTACTAAGTACCTATGCACAGAATTCCTGTGATGTAACTCTGTTGTAATCACATGTGTTCCTCATACCATCTACCATGTCATCACGGGATGATTTGAACCTGTATACACAGCTACTTATGATGTGATTCTGATTTCATTGCATGTCTCCCTCATTTTTCCTGATTAGGTCACATTCACCTATCCGGCCTTGGTGCCACCTCATGGTACAGCTAACCACACCATCCATATTCCTTGCTATGCTCCTTTGTTACTGCACATGCCTCATTCACTTTCCCTTCAGCAACCCTGGTGGCATTTCCATGACCATGCCATAGTCAGCCTAACACCCATGGTGCCGCCCTTGGACATGTCATCACTCTTCCTTCCCCACACCAGGGGTCTTCTACACCTTTGCCTATGTGTCACCTCTCCGGCTCTCCCCTGTGAGCTTCTTTTTACCTATTCATTACTCGTAATTTTATCACTTATACCCGCACTGGTCTATACAGGTCCTTTTTAAGCCCTGTCCTCCCCTAGAAGCCAAATTACCACTACCCACAACCCCATTCGTACTGTCACACTCACACCTGTGTCCCGGTAGCTATCTCCTCTGCACATTGTGCCTATTATTTGCTCCACCAGGACCATCACTACCCATGCACTTCGTTCCTTAGTGATTTCTCTTCCGCGCTTTCCTTGCTAATTTTTTGACTGTTACTACTTGTTCAACCTGGACCAGTGCTTTCCGTGAACTTCACCTTTAGTGACTCTTCTTCAAAGTTGGCATGGCATTTTTGTCCCCATCGAGACTTTGTGTGCCACACATGTGCACCAGTGCCTCCAACTCCAATATGGCGGCTCCCCTCATTGCCGATGCGCTGTATAGTTGACCGCCAGTTCTCCACTTAAACAAGACCCTTTACTTCCGGTGAACCCATACCAGCCCTACCAACTGATCCAGTGTCGCTGTACCGCGTCTCAACGGATACCTCAGGTAAGCTGCCCTCCGTAGCTTTCTATCCACCTTCATTACCCTTTCTGCCTCGAGCTACACGTACATGCAACCCTGTACACCCTCCTTCTCCTTACCCTCACAGGCGAATGTGCCACACCACCCGTCTCTACTCGGACTACAAAGACTGCTCCTACTCCCCGGGTAAATCCCTTTCTCTCCTTGAACCTAGGACACTTGTTTCTCTGAACTCCAGCTGAGTACTCAGTTCTTTCAATTAATCAAAGGAGGGATTTAGGGATCAGAGTCTCCGTTTCATTCCCCAAGGTTAATTAGTGTTTATCAGACAGAAAAACGGACACTAGTTACACCTTATGACCATTGGCATAAGGAATGAAGATCAAAATAGCCTCAAAAAACTCTATGTTATGGTTGGAAGGTGCGGTATATTTGGTTCATCCGCCCCACATAAGAGTTATGGCAGTTATCATTGGCTACCTTGAAGTTGTGAAAGTGCCAGCCTCACCCGAGGCGCCTCTGGTCTGGGGTGCAGTGTCCAGAGATTATTAGTGATAAAAAGGTGTAAAGAAAAATGTGCAAAAAAGGAATAAAATTTAAAAAGGGGGCAAACAATCCTAAAGTTCTTTAATGAGGGTTGTTTTTACCACATTTAAAAGTAGGTGGTACGATCTTTAGACCGAGTTACTGGGTCTGATAGTATAGTAAGTAAAATGCGTCGACATGTTTCAGCTCCTAGGCCCTGGGAGGGTCGGCGGAGCTTTCGTCAGGACTCACAAACATATAGGTATTGTACTTACACAATTAGTGTAGTCATATTTGATGTGCAAACACTCTTGTTAAGTTTGTATTTAGGTAGGAAATTTTCCTTCAAATCTGTAATGAGACGGAAATAATGTACATATATTGCATACACACATACACCTTATTTCATTCGATAATAGATTTCATTATCAAAATTTAGTTGTGTGACATTATCATCAACAAGACTTAATTACTTTACAAAGGCAAATCATGGAGAGTAAAGGCGCTGATCATTCATATATATATATAGACGAAATACTGAAGTGCTCCATAGGTATCTTTTTTATCTCTAAGGCGCGCAGCGAAGATGTAAGTATTACTTGGCCCTGCAGCCTAATGGAGAAAGGAGAAAGGAGCTTTATCGAGGGGCAAGAGTAACGCTAAAGTGGCGAGGAGCTAGCGAGCCCTGTGAACACTATTAAGATATTAAGAAGGCGGGACATGTTCTCCTACCTGTTACAAGAGGTATTCTGCTTCACCGGGGTTGTTGCTCTTGGAGCTCAGAGCTGTTACAAAGAGCACTCCGTTAGTTTCAAGCAAGAAATACTCATCTTACCGGTGTTTCTGGAGGTCAAGCGCCATTACCCGCGTGATCGGAGGATTTCGCCTTGTGCTGACTCTGCCCCGGGGTGTGGCCTAGGTTGAAAACACTCTGATTCTTAAAGGTGCACAGCGGGTCACGTGGGCCTGTGTGCTCTTTTTTTATATATTTCTTTTCGTATCGCTACTCGTGTAGTTTTATTGGTACAAAGAAACCAAAGATTATTTTAGCATGATGTTCTTCGTGGGGCACAATCTTATCCGTTTCTATGGTAGATTTCTTTCTTTTTGTGTCGCTATTCGTGTGGTTTTGTTGGCACAAAGAAGCCGAAGGTTATTTTTGGCATAATGTTCATCTTAGGGCACAGTCTTGTCCGTTTTCTTGGGAGGGTTTCCTCTTCTTTTTGTATCGCTGCTCATGTAGTTTTTTGATATGAAGGGAACACAGCAGAGCATATTTTTGGCAAAATGTTCATTCCGGGGCCCTATCGTGTCCATTCCTTTGGGGGCTTGAATCAATTAGCAAATCGGTGCCAGGGGATGGCATCGTTCAGTCCCTGGTCACAGGTTCTAAGGCGGTCCACCCACCTCTGTTCTTTTTCGAACAGACGGCGCTCACAGTTTGTATTTTTGTCAGTTAACATTTCAAGCACTGTCCACTGGAGTTCTTCGCATGAGTGGCCCATCTCAACAAAATGGGCACACAGTTTTGTGGTGTTTTTCTTAAGGCGAATATTACTTTTATGTTCGCCAATCCTTAGCTTTATTTTGCGGCAAGTCATCCCAATGTACCTCTTGTTACATTTGCAGGTAATCATGTATATAACATGCGATGAGTTGCAGTTAGTATGTTGGCGTTGTGTCCATAACAATTTCTCCGTTAGCTGTAATGTTTTCGATGCTTTGGTGGTTTTACAGGCTACACAAGAGCCACAGGGGTAGTGGCCAGTGACCGGATTCATGCTGACATCCCTCGTTGTGATCAGTTGTTGGTTTTTTAGAGGGCGGGTATGGACCAGAACGTCTTTGATATTCTTTGTTCTGCGATTGGCAAACCTCGGCTTGGGCCAATTGAAAGTTCCAGTGTTGAGGATGTGCCAGTTTTTGTTTATTAATTTGTTTACTTCATATGATGATGGGCAAAAAGTAGTGACACAGGTCGTCAAATCTTGTGTTTGTGCCTTGGGGTAGCTTTTCAAAAGGCATTCCCTCGGTTGGTTGCTCGCTCTCTTATTACAGTACTTAATTGTTTTGGCATTGTAGTTCCTTTTTGACAGTTTTAGGCTCAGCTCATGTGCTTGGATCAAATAGTCCTCTTTTTTACTGCAATTGCGTTTCAGCCTTAGAAATTGGCTGTAAGGGAGATTGTCTTTGAGTGGCTTGGGGTGGTAGCTTTGATACGAGAGCAAGCTATTTTTAGCAGTGGGCTTTGTGTACGTTTTGGTATGTAAGATGTTGTCTTCCACAAAGATTGTGAGGTCCAAAAAGTCCAAACTGGTATTGCTGGAAGTATGGGTAAATTTCAACCATGGGTCAAGGTGGTTGAGCCAATGGATAAATTGTTCCAGGTCAACTGATGTATCCCAGATTAGAATTACGTCATCTATATATCTCTTCCAGTAGAGGATACTGGAAGAGAACTCATTGGCTGCATTATGGATGAACTTACTCTCGAAGTTGCTCACATACAGCCCGGCCACCGATGGAGCGAAGGCACTGCCCATCGATGTTCCATGGGTCTGAAGGTAAAGATCTTCCTCATAGGCAAAGTAGTTTTCTTTCAGGGCTAATTTACAGCACTCAAGGATAAAGTGCCTTGGTGTAGTATATTGCCAGTCTGCTGAATAGAGAATGTCTTCCAATACTTGTAGTGTATCATCTTGTGGAAGACTCGTGAACAATGATTCCACATCCAAACCCACTAGAGTCATTGTGCCTGGATCAAATGTTTTTGCTTGGATCTGTACCAGTAAATCTCGAGTATCTTTAAGGTATGATGGTGTTTGCTGTACAAAAGGTTTTAGGAATTCATCCGCAAACTTCGATAGCGGCTCAAGGACTGACCCTATTCCAGACACTATAGGTCTCCCTGGGGGGGGGGACCTATTTTTGTGTGTTTTTGGGAGTGAATAGAAGTAGGGAATTTTTGGGTTTGAGGTAATGAGATATTCGGCCTCCTTTTTGGTTACCCAGTTTTTGATCTCTGCCTCATAGACCATGCCGGATATTGTATTCTGCAGTCTCACTGTTGGATCAGTGGTAAGTTTTCTGTAGAATCTTGTATCTGCTAAGAGTGCGAGGCATTGGTTATTGTAGCCATCTTTATTCAGGATTACAATGCCCCCCCCTTTATCCGCAGGTTTGATCACTATATTCTCATTCTGCCTTAATGAGTCCAGGGCTATTCGCTCTCTTTTTGATAAATTCTGAAATGTTTTCTTGTTCTTGTCTAAGAGATCAACGCCTTTCATTAAAGATTGTTCAAAGGTATGGAATTCTGGCGGGACACAGGCATAAGGTGGGTTGAATGTGGATTTTTTGCGTAAAGAGGTATCGCCTTCTATTTGATTACTGGTAGTATTATGAAAAAATGCTTTCAATTTGAGAGTCCTGCAGAATTCAGCTAGCTCGCTTTTTAATTTGAAAGTGTCCATTCGAGGTGTTGGCACATAGCTTAAGCCTTTATTCAGGACTCCTGCTTGATCTTGGGTCAATTGTAACTCGGAGAGATTCACTACGAGGGTTTGGTCTTGCTGGTTGATGGTTGTGTTGCAGCCATGCTCCTGGTCTGGACATTTCTCTGTTGATCCTGCCATCTTATTGTCTTTTTTCTGCCTCTTGTTTGGTTTTGGCCCCTGGATAAAAAAGGTGGCTCTTGTTGGTGCAGGTTGGGATTTATGGTCATTTGTTGCTCATCCAATTGTGGCATCTGTTGCATGCCTCGGCTGTATGGGTCCATCCAACCTCCATATTGAGGTACAAAAGGCTGATAGAAGGGCATGTTAAATCCCGAATAGAACGGTCTTTGCCACCTGTTTCCCCTTCTCGGGCGGTAGTTCCTGTAATTACTACGTCCTCTTTTTGTGGTGTATTCATCCACACTAGTGGTGGAATTGTTGGAGGGGTTTGTCCCTGTGGATTCATTATCGGATCCAGTGTCCCGTGTTATGTATTCATCTGTAATGCATGGGTGCATTTTTTCACGACTGAATCTCTTTAGTTCTTTGCTGAGTTTTTGGAGTTTACTCTGCATGATAAATTCACGGGTCTCGTCCATTTCCTTGTTGATTTCTTCTAGTCTCTTTTTGACAGTAGCAGGATTTAAGCCCTTCCTTAGCTCATTTTCACACTCTTCAATTTCCTTTAGTAGGGCATCTGATAGTCTTTTAGCCGTTTTGACAATTAGAATGAGGTAGTCCAAAGTACATTTCCAGGAGATGGACGACCAATCCATCCTGAAAGCCAAGTCATGTAAGAAGATTCTCGGGGCATTGTTAACCCAGAGGCCTTTAGGTGCTGTTTTTACTCTTAAATATTCCGTCATTATTATTCCATGGATGGACGTCCGGATCTGTTCTCTTTTTTTGTCTGTCAGATTGTCCCAATCATTGGTTTTTGCTAAAGTTTCTATGAATTCGGTATTTTGTAGGAGTGATTGGCCTGCTAGTATTTCGTCTATTTCTTTTGCGTCAAAACTCAATCCTGGGATGCCTTCCATTACTTCTTTATATAAGAAAGTAAGTGTGATCCCGCAGCTGTACGCTGCTTATATATCAATTAATCAAAGGAGGGATTTAGGGATCAGAGTCTCCGTTTCATTCCCCAAGGTTAATTAGTGTTTATCAGACAGAAAAACGGACACTAGTTACACCTTATGACCATTGGCATAAGGAATGAAGATCAAAATAGCCTCAAAAAACTCTATGTTATGGTTGGAAGGTGCGGTATATTTGGTTCATCCGCCCCACATAAGAGTTATGGCAGTTATCATTGGCTACCTTGAAGTTGTGAAAGTGCCAGCCTCACCCGAGGCGCCTCTGGTCTGGGGTGCAGTGTCCAGAGATTATTAGTGATAAAAAGGTGTAAAGAAAAATGTGCAAAAAAGGAATAAAATTTAAAAAGGGGGCAAACAATCCTAAAGTTCTTTAATGAGGGTTGTTTTTACCACATTTAAAAGTAGGTGGTATGATCTTTAGACCGAGTTACTGGGTCTGATAGTATAGTAAGTAAAATGCGTCGACATGTTTCAGCTCCTAGGCCCTGGGAGGGTCGGCGGAGCTTTCGTCAGGACTCACAAACATATAGGTATTGTACTTACACAATTAGTGTAGTCATATTTGATGTGCAAACACTCTTGTTAAGTTTGTATTTAGGTAGGAAATTTTCCTTCAAATCTGTAATGAGACGGAAATAATGTACATATATTGCATACACACATACACCTTATTTCATTCGATAATAGATTTCATTATCAAAATTTAGTTGTGTGACATTATCATCAACAAGACTTAATTACTTTACAAAGGCAAATCATGGAGAGTAAAGGCGCTGATCATTCATATATATATATAGACGAAATACTGAAGTGCTCCATAGGTATCTTTTTTATCTCTAAGGCGCGCAGCGAAGATGTAAGTATTACTTGGCCCTGCAGCCTAATGGAGAAAGGAGAAAGGAGCTTTATCGAGGGGCAAGAGTAACGCTAAAGTGGCGAGGAGCTAGCGAGCCCTGTGAACACTATTAAGATATTAAGAAGGCGGGACATGTTCTCCTACCTGTTACAAGAGGTATTCTGCTTCACCGGGGTTGTTGCTCTTGGAGCTCAGAGCTGTTACAAAGAGCACTCCGTTAGTTTCAAGCAAGAAATACTCATCTTACCGGTGTTTCTGGAGGTCAAGCGCCATTACCCGCGTGATCGGAGGATTTCGCCTTGTGCTGACTCTGCCCCGGGGTGTGGCCTAGGTTGAAAACACTCTGATTCTTAAAGGTGCACAGCGGGTCACGTGGGCCTGTGTGCTCTTTTTTTATATATTTCTTTTCGTATCGCTACTCGTGTAGTTTTATTGGTACAAAGAAACCAAAGATTATTTTAGCATGATGTTCTTCGTGGGGCACAATCTTATCCGTTTCTATGGTAGATTTCTTTCTTTTTGTGTCGCTATTCGTGTGGTTTTGTTGGCACAAAGAAGCCGAAGGTTATTTTTGGCATAATGTTCATCTTAGGGCACAGTCTTGTCCGTTTTCTTGGGAGGGTTTCCTCTTCTTTTTGTATCGCTGCTCATGTAGTTTTTTGATATGAAGGGAACACAGCAGAGCATATTTTTGGCAAAATGTTAATTCCGGGGCCCTATCGTGTCCATTCCTTTGGGGGCTTGAATCAATTAGCAAATCGGTGCCAGGGGATGGCATCGTTCAGTCCCTGGTCACAGGTTCTAAGGCGGTCCACCCACCTCTGTTCTTTTTCGAACAGACGGCGCTCACAGTTTGTATTTTTGTCAGTTAACATTTCAAGCACTGTCCACTGGAGTTCTTCGCATGAGTGGCCCATCTCAACAAAATGGGCACACAGTTTTGTGGTGTTTTTCTTAAGGCGAATATTACTTTTATGTTCGCCAATCCTTAGCTTTATTTTGCGGCAAGTCATCCCAATGTACCTCTTGTTACATTTGCAGGTAATCATGTATATAACATGCGATGAGTTGCAGTTAGTATGTTGGCGTTGTGTCCATAACAATTTCTCCGTTAGCTGTAATGTTTTCGATGCTTTGGTGGTTTTACAGGCTACACAAGAGCCACAGGGGTAGTGGCCAGTGACCGGATTCATGCTGACATCCCTCGTTGTGATCAGTTGTTGGTTTTTTAGAGGGCGGGTATGGACCAGAACGTCTTTGATATTCTTTGTTCTGCGATTGGCAAACCTCGGCTTGGGCCAATTGAAAGTTCCAGTGTTGAGGATGTGCCAGTTTTTGTTTATTAATTTGTTTACTTCATATGATGATGGGCAAAAAGTAGTGACACAGGTCGTCAAATCTTGTGTTTGTGCCTTGGGGTAGCTTTTCAAAAGGCATTCCCTCGGTTGGTTGCTCGCTCTCTTATTACAGTACTTAATTGTTTTGGCATTGTAGTTCCTTTTTAACAGTTTTAGGCTCAGCTCATGTGCTTGGATCAAATAGTCCTCTTTTTTACTGCAATTGCGTTTCAGCCTTAGAAATTGGCTGTAAGGGAGATTGTCTTTGAGTGGCTTGGGGTGGTAGCTTTGATACGAGAGCAAGCTATTTTTAGCAGTGGGCTTTGTGTACGTTTTGGTATGTAAGATGTTGTCTTCCACAAAGATTGTGAGGTCCAAAAAGTCCAAACTGGTATTGCTGGAAGTATGGGTAAATTTCAACCATGGGTCAAGGTGGTTGAGCCAATGGATAAATTGTTCCAGGTCAACTGATGTATCCCAGATTAGAATTACGTCATCTATATATCTCTTCCAGTAGAGGATACTGGAAGAGAACTCATTGGCTGCATTATGGATGAACTTACTCTCGAAGTTGCTCACATACAGCCCGGCCACCGATGGAGCGAAGGCACTGCCCATCGATGTTCCATGGGTCTGAAGGTAAAGATCTTCCTCATAGGCAAAGTAGTTTTCTTTCAGGGCTAATTTACAGCACTCAAGGATAAAGTGCCTTGGTGTAGTATATTGCCAGTCTGCTGAATAGAGAATGTCTTCCAATACTTGTAGTGTATCATCTTGTGGAAGACTCGTGAACAATGATTCCACATCCAAACCCACTAGAGTCATTGTGCCTGGATCAAATGTTTTTGCTTGGATCTGTACCAGTAAATCTCGAGTATCTTTAAGGTATGATGGTGTTTGCTGTACAAAAGGTTTTAGGAATTCATCCGCAAACTTCGATAGCGGCTCAAGGACTGACCCTATTCCAGACACTATAGGTCTCCCTGGGGGGGGGGACCTATTTTTGTGTGTTTTTGGGAGTGAATAGAAGTAGGGAATTTTTGGGTTTGAGGTAATGAGATATTCGGCCTCCTTTTTGGTTACCCAGTTTTTGATCTCTGCCTCATAGACCATGCCGGATATTGTATTCTGCAGTCTCACTGTTGGATCAGTGGTAAGTTTTCTGTAGAATCTTGTATCTGCTAAGAGTGCGAGGCATTGGTTATTGTAGCCATCTTTATTCAGGATTACAATGCCCCCCCCTTTATCCGCAGGTTTGATCACTATATTCTCATTCTGCCTTAATGAGTCCAGGGCTATTCGCTCTCTTTTTGATAAATTCTGAAATGTTTTCTTGTTCTTGTCTAAGAGATCAACGCCTTTCATTAAAGATTGTTCAAAGGTATGGAATTCTGGCGGGACACAGGCATAAGGTGGGTTGAATGTGGATTTTTTGCGTAAAGAGGTATCGCCTTCTATTTGATTACTGGTAGTATTATGAAAAAATGCTTTCAATTTGAGAGTCCTGCAGAATTCAGCTAGCTCGCTTTTTAATTTGAAAGTGTCCATTCGAGGTGTTGGCACATAGCTTAAGCCTTTATTCAGGACTCCTGCTTGATCTTGGGCCAATTGTAACTCGGAGAGATTCACTACGAGGGTTTGGTCTTGCTGGTTGATGGTTGTGTTGCAGCCATGCTCCTGGTCTGGACATTTCTCTGTTGATCCTGCCATCTTATTGTCTTTTTTCTGCCTCTTGTTTGGTTTTGGCCCCTGGATAAAAAAGGTGGCTCTTGTTGGTGCAGGTTGGGATTTATGGTCATTTGTTGCTCATCCAATTGTGGCATCTGTTGCATGCCTCGGCTGTATGGGTCCATCCAACCTCCATATTGAGGTACAAAAGGCTGATAGAAGGGCATGTTAAATCCCGAATAGAACGGTCTTTGCCACCTGTTTCCCCTTCTCGGGCGGTAGTTCCTGTAATTACTACGTCCTCTTTTTGTGGTGTATTCATCCACACTAGTGGTGGAATTGTTGGAGGGGTTTGTCCCTGTGGATTCATTATCGGATCCAGTGTCCCGTGTTATGTATTCATCTGTAATGTATGGGTGCATTTTTTCACGACTGAATCTCTTTAGTTCTTTGCTGAGTTTTTGGAGTTTACTCTGCATGATAAATTCACGGGTCTCGTCCATTTCCTTGTTGATTTCTTCTAGTCTCTTTTTGACAGTAGCAGGATTTAAGCCCTTCCTTAGCTCATTTTCACACTCTTCAATTTCCTTTAGTAGGGCATCTGATAGTCTTTTAGCCGTTTTGACAATTAGAATGAGGTAGTCCAAAGTACATTTCCAGGAGATGGACGACCAATCCATCCTGAAAGCCAAGTCATGTAAGAAGATTCTCGGGGCATTGTTAACCCAGAGGCCTTTAGGTGCTGTTTTTACTCTTAAATATTCCGTCATTATTATTCCATGGATGGACGTCCGGATCTGTTCTCTTTTTTTGTCTGTCAGATTGTCCCAATCATTGGTTTTTGCTAAAGTTTCTATGAATTCGGTATTTTGTAGGAGTGATTGGCCTGCTAGTATTTCGTCTATTTCTTTTGCGTCAAAACTCAATCCTGGGATGCCTTCCATTACTTCTTTATATAAGAAAGTAAGTGTGATCCCGCAGCTGTACGCTGCTTATATATCAATTAATCAAAGGAGGGATTTAGGGATCAGAGTCTCCGTTTCATTCCCCAAGGTTAATTAGTGTTTATCAGACAGAAAAACGGACACTAGTTACACCTTATGACCATTGGCATAAGGAATGAAGATCAAAATAGCCTCAAAAAACTCTATGTTATGGTTGGAAGGTGCGGTATATTTGGTTCATCCGCCCCACATAAGAGTTATGGCAGTTATCATTGGCTACCTTGAAGTTGTGAAAGTGCCAGCCTCACCCGAGGCGCCTCTGGTCTGGGGTGCAGTGTCCAGAGATTATTAGTGATAAAAAGGTGTAAAGAAAAATGTGCAAAAAAGGAATAAAATTTAAAAAGGGGGCAAACAATCCTAAAGTTCTTTAATGAGGGTTGTTTTTACCACATTTAAAAGTAGGTGGTACGATCTTTAGACCGAGTTACTGGGTCTGATAGTATAGTAAGTAAAATGCGTCGACATGTTTCAGCTCCTAGGCCCTGGGAGGGTCGGCGGAGCTTTCGTCAGGACTCACAAACATATAGGTATTGTACTTACACAATTAGTGTAGTCATATTTGATGTGCAAACACTCTTGTTAAGTTTGTATTTAGGTAGGAAATTTTCCTTCAAATCTGTAATGAGACGGAAATAATGTACATATATTGCATACACACATACACCTTATTTCATTCGATAATAGATTTCATTATCAAAATTTAGTTGTGTGACATTATCATCAACAAGACTTAATTACTTTACAAAGGCAAATCATGGAGAGTAAAGGCGCTGATCATTCATATATATATATAGACGAAATACTGAAGTGCTCCATAGGTATCTTTTTTATCTCTAAGGCGCGCAGCGAAGATGTAAGTATTACTTGGCCCTGCAGCCTAATGGAGAAAGGAGAAAGGAGCTTTATCGAGGGGCAAGAGTAACGCTAAAGTGGCGAGGAGCTAGCGAGCCCTGTGAACACTATTAAGATATTAAGAAGGCGGGACATGTTCTCCTACCTGTTACAAGAGGTATTCTGCTTCACCGGGGTTGTTGCTCTTGGAGCTCAGAGCTGTTACAAAGAGCACTCCGTTAGTTTCAAGCAAGAAATACTCATCTTACCGGTGTTTCTGGAGGTCAAGCGCCATTACCCGCGTGATCGGAGGATTTCGCCTTGTGCTGACTCTGCCCCGGGGTGTGGCCTAGGTTGAAAACACTCTGATTCTTAAAGGTGCACAGCGGGTCACGTGGGCCTGTGTGCTCTTTTTTTATATATTTCTTTTCGTATCGCTACTCGTGTAGTTTTATTGGTACAAAGAAACCAAAGATTATTTTAGCATGATGTTCTTCGTGGGGCACAATCTTATCCGTTTCTATGGTAGATTTCTTTCTTTTTGTGTCGCTATTCGTGTGGTTTTGTTGGCACAAAGAAGCCGAAGGTTATTTTTGGCATAATGTTCATCTTAGGGCACAGTCTTGTCCGTTTTCTTGGGAGGGTTTCCTCTTCTTTTTGTATCGCTGCTCATGTAGTTTTTTGATATGAAGGGAACACAGCAGAGCATATTTTTGGCAAAATGTTAATTCCGGGGCCCTATCGTGTCCATTCCTTTGGGGGCTTGAATCAATTAGCAAATCGGTGCCAGGGGATGGCATCGTTCAGTCCCTGGTCACAGGTTCTAAGGCGGTCCACCCACCTCTGTTCTTTTTCGAACAGACGGCGCTCACAGTTTGTATTTTTGTCAGTTAACATTTCAAGCACTGTCCACTGGAGTTCTTCGCATGAGTGGCCCATCTCAACAAAATGGGCACACAGTTTTGTGGTGTTTTTCTTAAGGCGAATATTACTTTTATGTTCGCCAATCCTTAGCTTTATTTTGCGGCAAGTCATCCCAATGTACCTCTTGTTACATTTGCAGGTAATCATGTATGTTATGTTATTTTTATTTATAAAGCGCGTAGCTGCCACAGCCAAGTGGCGTCCCAGCGCTATGATGGACAGTACAACACAACACAATGAAGGACCAAACCAGAAACAAAGACTATTTAACCGAGGTGAAAAGAAATGTCTTCACGGCTTTCCTAAAAGGCAGCAGGTCAGGAATGGAACGAATGTTAACAGGAAGTGAGTTCCATAGTTCTGCTGCCAGAACACCAAAAGAACGGCCGCCAATTCTGGCTTTTTTAAAGCGAGGAATCTTAGCCAGAAATTGTCCAGTAGAGCGTAATGTTCTGGCCGGGGTATAGTAGACGATAGCTTGAGCAAGAATGGGGGGCGAGGCAGCCTTTAGGATCTTAAACACCAGGCATAAGGCTTTAAACTTGATCCTCTGCCCAACGGGCAGCCAATGTAGATCGGAGATGGCACGCCTGGCAGAGCAAAATTTAGGCAAACCGATCAACATTCTGGCTGCCGCGTTCTGCACACGTTGTAACCGAGTTAGTTCAGCTTGGTTGACACCTAGAAGAAGGGAGCTGGCATAGTCCAATCTGGACAAAATCACAGCTTGGAGAATAAGTTGCCTAGTAGAGGCATCGAAAAACTTAAAAATAGGTCTCAGGCTCCGAAGAGCCCCAAAACAGGTCCCCGCAACTCTTTTCGTGTGGGGGGTAAATGATAAATTTGAGTCCAGCCAGATACCCAAATTCTTTACCTCTGTCACCGGAGTGGGTGCTCGGCCCAAATCCTCTGGCCACCAACAGTCGCCCCATAGTTGAGCCTGTTTGCCCAGGATTAAGACTTCAGTTTTAGAAGCATTGAGTTGGAGACAGTTATCTGTCATCCAACTAGCCACGTCCTTAAGGGCCGCCTGGAACTTAGAGGCGAATGTATATAACATGCGATGAGTTGCAGTTAGTATGTTGGCGTTGTGTCCATAACAATTTCTCCGTTAGCTGTAATGTTTTCGATGCTTTGGTGGTTTTACAGGCTACACAAGAGCCACAGGGGTAGTGGCCAGTGACCGGATTCATGCTGACATCCCTCGTTGTGATCAGTTGTTGGTTTTTTAGAGGGCGGGTATGGACCAGAACGTCTTTGATATTCTTTGTTCTGCGATTGGCAAACCTCGGCTTGGGCCAATTGAAAGTTCCAGTGTTGAGGATGTGCCAGTTTTTGTTTATTAATTTGTTTACTTCATATGATGATGGGCAAAAAGTAGTGACACAGGTCGTCAAATCTTGTGTTTGTGCCTTGGGGTAGCTTTTCAAAAGGCATTCCCTCGGTTGGTTGCTCGCTCTCTTATTACAGTACTTAATTGTTTTGGCATTGTAGTTCCTTTTTGACAGTTTTAGGCTCAGCTCATGTGCTTGGATCAAATAGTCCTCTTTTTTACTGCAATTGCGTTTCAGCCTTAGAAATTGGCTGTAAGGGAGATTGTCTTTGAGTGGCTTGGGGTGGTAGCTTTGATACGAGAGCAAGCTATTTTTAGCAGTGGGCTTTGTGTACGTTTTGGTATGTAAGATGTTGTCTTCCACAAAGATTGTGAGGTCCAAAAAGTCCAAACTGGTATTGCTGGAAGTATGGGTAAATTTCAACCATGGGTCAAGGTGGTTGAGCCAATGGATAAATTGTTCCAGGTCAACTGATGTATCCCAGATTAGAATTACGTCATCTATATATCTCTTCCAGTAGAGGATACTGGAAGAGAACTCATTGGCTGCATTATGGATGAACTTACTCTCGAAGTTGCTCACATACAGCCCGGCCACCGATGGAGCGAAGGCACTGCCCATCGATGTTCCATGGGTCTGAAGGTAAAGATCTTCCTCATAGGCAAAGTAGTTTTCTTTCAGGGCTAATTTACAGCACTCAAGGATAAAGTGCCTTGGTGTAGTATATTGCCAGTCTGCTGAATAGAGAATGTCTTCCAATACTTGTAGTGTATCATCTTGTGGAAGACTCGTGAACAATGATTCCACATCCAAACCCACTAGAGTCATTGTGCCTGGATCAAATGTTTTTGCTTGGATCTGTACCAGTAAATCTCGAGTATCTTTAAGGTATGATGGTGTTTGCTGTACAAAAGGTTTTAGGAATTCATCCGCAAACTTCGATAGCGGCTCAAGGACTGACCCTATTCCAGACACTATAGGTCTCCCTGGGGGGGGGGACCTATTTTTGTGTGTTTTTGGGAGTGAATAGAAGTAGGGAATTTTTGGGTTTGAGGTAATGAGATATTCGGCCTCCTTTTTGGTTACCCAGTTTTTGATCTCTGCCTCATAGACCATGCCGGATATTGTATTCTGCAGTCTCACTGTTGGATCAGTGGTAAGTTTTCTGTAGAATCTTGTATCTGCTAAGAGTGCGAGGCATTGGTTATTGTAGCCATCTTTATTCAGGATTACAATGCCCCCCCCTTTATCCGCAGGTTTGATCACTATATTCTCATTCTGCCTTAATGAGTCCAGGGCTATTCGCTCTCTTTTTGATAAATTCTGAAATGTTTTCTTGTTCTTGTCTAAGAGATCAACGCCTTTCATTAAAGATTGTTCAAAGGTATGGAATTCTGGCGGGACACAGGCATAAGGTGGGTTGAATGTGGATTTTTTGCGTAAAGAGGTATCGCCTTCTATTTGATTACTGGTAGTATTATGAAAAAATGCTTTCAATTTGAGAGTCCTGCAGAATTCAGCTAGCTCGCTTTTTAATTTGAAAGTGTCCATTCGAGGTGTTGGCACATAGCTTAAGCCTTTATTCAGGACTCCTGCTTGATCTTGGGTCAATTGTAACTCGGAGAGATTCACTACGAGGGTTTGGTCTTGCTGGTTGATGGTTGTGTTGCAGCCATGCTCCTGGTCTGGACATTTCTCTGTTGATCCTGCCATCTTATTGTCTTTTTTCTGCCTCTTGTTTGGTTTTGGCCCCTGGATAAAAAAGGTGGCTCTTGTTGGTGCAGGTTGGGATTTATGGTCATTTGTTGCTCATCCAATTGTGGCATCTGTTGCATGCCTCGGCTGTATGGGTCCATCCAACCTCCATATTGAGGTACAAAAGGCTGATAGAAGGGCATGTTAAATCCCGAATAGAACGGTCTTTGCCACCTGTTTCCCCTTCTCGGGCGGTAGTTCCTGTAATTACTACGTCCTCTTTTTGTGGTGTATTCATCCACACTAGTGGTGGAATTGTTGGAGGGGTTTGTCCCTGTGGATTCATTATCGGATCCAGTGTCCCGTGTTATGTATTCATCTGTAATGTATGGGTGCATTTTTTCACGACTGAATCTCTTTAGTTCTTTGCTGAGTTTTTGGAGTTTACTCTGCATGATAAATTCACGGGTCTCGTCCATTTCCTTGTTGATTTCTTCTAGTCTCTTTTTGACAGTAGCAGGATTTAAGCCCTTCCTTAGCTCATTTTCACACTCTTCAATTTCCTTTAGTAGGGCATCTGATAGTCTTTTAGCCGTTTTGACAATTAGAATGAGGTAGTCCAAAGTACATTTCCAGGAGATGGACGACCAATCCATCCTGAAAGCCAAGTCATGTAAGAAGATTCTCGGGGCATTGTTAACCCAGAGGCCTTTAGGTGCTGTTTTTACTCTTAAATATTCCGTCATTATTATTCCATGGATGGACGTCCGGATCTGTTCTCTTTTTTTGTCTGTCAGATTGTCCCAATCATTGGTTTTTGCTAAAGTTTCTATGAATTCGGTATTTTGTAGGAGTGATTGGCCTGCTAGTATTTCGTCTATTTCTTTTGCGTCAAAACTCAATCCTGGGATGCCTTCCATTACTTCTTTATATAAGAAAGTAAGTGTGATCCCGCAGCTGTACGCTGCTTATATATCAATTAATCAAAGGAGGGATTTAGGGATCAGAGTCTCCGTTTCATTCCCCAAGGTTAATTAGTGTTTATCAGACAGAAAAACGGACACTAGTTACACCTTATGACCATTGGCATAAGGAATGAAGATCAAAATAGCCTCAAAAAACTCTATGTTATGGTTGGAAGGTGCGGTATATTTGGTTCATCCGCCCCACATAAGAGTTATGGCAGTTATCATTGGCTACCTTGAAGTTGTGAAAGTGCCAGCCTCACCCGAGGCGCCTCTGGTCTGGGGTGCAGTGTCCAGAGATTATTAGTGATAAAAAGGTGTAAAGAAAAATGTGCAAAAAAGGAATACAATTTAAAAAGGGGGCAAACAATCCTAAAGTTCTTTAATGAGGGTTGTTTTTACCACATTTAAAAGTAGGTGGTACGATCTTTAGACCGAGTTACTGGGTCTGATAGTATAGTAAGTAAAATGCGTCGACATGTTTCAGCTCCTAGGCCCTGGGAGGGTCGGCGGAGCTTTCGTCAGGACTCACAAACATATAGGTATTGTACTTACA
The DNA here is from genome assembly GCF_964263255.1 of Lissotriton vulgaris. Taxonomy (NCBI): domain Eukaryota; kingdom Metazoa; phylum Chordata; class Amphibia; order Caudata; family Salamandridae; genus Lissotriton; species Lissotriton vulgaris. The sequence goes on along the minus strand of NC_141689.1, from coordinate 1,464,211,331 downwards.
CAATTAGTGTAGTCATATTTGATGTGCAAACACTCTTGTTAAGTTTGTATTTAGGTAGGAAATTTTCCTTCAAATCTGTAATGAGACGGAAATAATGTACATATATTGCATACACACATACACCTTATTTCATTCGATAATAGATTTCATTATCAAAATTTAGTTGTGTGACATTATCATCAACAAGACTTAATTACTTTACAAAGGCAAATCATGGAGAGTAAAGGCGCTGATCATTCATATATATATATAGACGAAATACTGAAGTGCTCCATAGGTATCTTTTTTATCTCTAAGGCGCGCAGCGAAGATGTAAGTATTACTTGGCCCTGCAGCCTAATGGAGAAAGGAGAAAGGAGCTTTATCGAGGGGCAAGAGTAACGCTAAAGTGGCGAGGAGCTAGCGAGCCCTGTGAACACTATTAAGATATTAAGAAGGCGGGACATGTTCTCCTACCTGTTACAAGAGGTATTCTGCTTCACCGGGGTTGTTGCTCTTGGAGCTCAGAGCTGTTACAAAGAGCACTCCGTTAGTTTCAAGCAAGAAATACTCATCTTACCGGTGTTTCTGGAGGTCAAGCGCCATTACCCGCGTGATCGGAGGATTTCGCCTTGTGCTGACTCTGCCCCGGGGTGTGGCCTAGGTTGAAAACACTCTGATTCTTAAAGGTGCACAGCGGGTCACGTGGGCCTGTGTGCTCTTTTTTTATATATTTCTTTTCGTATCGCTACTCGTGTAGTTTTATTGGTACAAAGAAACCAAAGATTATTTTAGCATGATGTTCTTCGTGGGGCACAATCTTATCCGTTTCTATGGTAGATTTCTTTCTTTTTGTGTCGCTATTCGTGTGGTTTTGTTGGCACAAAGAAGCCGAAGGTTATTTTTGGCATAATGTTCATCTTAGGGCACAGTCTTGTCCGTTTTCTTGGGAGGGTTTCCTCTTCTTTTTGTATCGCTGCTCATGTAGTTTTTTGCTCATTAAGTCTTGTTGATGATAATGTCACACAACTAAATTTTGATAATGAAATCTATTATCGAATGAAATAAGGTGTATGTGTGTATGCAATATATGTACATTATTTCCGTCTCATTACAGATTTGAAGGAAAATTTCCTACCTAAATACAAACTTAACAAGAGTGTTTGCACATCAAATATGACTACACTAATTGTGTAAGTACAATACCTATATGTTTGTGAGTCCTGACGAAAGCTCCGCCGACCCTCCCAGGGCCTAGGAGCTGAAACATGTCGACGCATTTTACTTACTATACTATCAGACCCAGTAACTCGGTCTAAAGATCGTACCACCTACTTTTAAATGTGGTAAAAACAACCCTCATTAAAGAACTTTAGGATTGTTTGCCCCCTTTTTAAATTTTATTCCTTTTTTGCACATTTTTCTTTACACCTTTTTATCACTAATAATCTCTGGACACTGCACCCCAGACCAGAGGCGCCTCGGGTGAGGCTGGCACTTTCACAACTTCAAGGTAGCCAATGATAACTGCCATAACTCTTATGTGGGGCGGATGAACCAAATATACCGCACCTTCCAACCATAACATAGAGTTTTTTGAGGCTATTTTGATCTTCATTCCTTATGCCAATGGTCATAAGGTGTAACTAGTGTCCGTTTTTCTGTCTGATAAACACTAATTAACCTTGGGGAATGAAACGGAGACTCTGATCCCTAAATCCCTCCTTTGATTAATTGATATATAAGCAGCGTACAGCTGCGGGATCACACTTACTTTCTTATATAAAGAAGTAATGGAAGGCATCCCAGGATTGAGTTTTGACGCAAAAGAAATAGACGAAATACTAGCAGGCCAATCACTCCTACAAAATACCGAATTCATAGAAACTTTAGCAAAAACCAATGATTGGGACAATCTGACAGACAAAAAAAGAGAACAGATCCGGACGTCCATCCATGGAATAATAATGACGGAATATTTAAGAGTAAAAACAGCACCTAAAGGCCACTGGGTTAACAATGCCCCGAGAATCTTCTTACATGACTTGGCTTTCAGGATGGATTGGTCGTCCATCTCCTGGAAATGTACTTTGGACTACCTCATTCTAATTGTCAAAACGGCTAAAAGACTATCAGATGCCCTACTAAAGGAAATTGAAGAGTGTGAAAATGAGCTAAGGAAGGGCTTAAATCCTGCTACTGTCAAAAAGAGACTAGAAGAAATCAACAAGGAAATGGACGAGACCCGTGAATTTATCATGCAGAGTAAACTCCAAAAACTCAGCAAAGAACTAAAGAGATTCAGTCGTGAAAAAATGCACCCATACATTACAGATGAATACATAACACGGGACACTGGATCCGATAATGAATCCACAGGGACAAACCCCTCCAACAATTCCACCACTAGTGTGGATGAATACACCACAAAAAGAGGACGTAGTAATTACAGGAACTACCGCCCGAGAAGGGGAAACAGGTGGCAAAGACCGTTCTATTCGGGATTTAACATGCCCTTCTATCAGCCTTTTGTACCTCAATATGGAGGTTGGATGGACCCATACAGCCGAGGCATGCAACAGATGCCACAATTGGATGAGCAACAAATGACCATAAATCCCAACCTGCACCAACAAGAGCCACCTTTTTTATCCAGGGGCCAAAACCAAACAAGAGGCAGAAAAAAGACAATAAGATGGCAGGATCAACAGAGAAATGTCCAGACCAGGAGCATGGCTGCAACACAACCATCAACCAGCAAGACCAAACCCTCGTAGTGAATCTCTCCGAGTTACAATTGACCCAAGATCAAGCAGGAGTCCTGAATAAAGGCTTAAGCTATGTGCCAACACCTCGAATGGACACTTTCAAATTAAAAAGCGAGCTAGCTGAATTCTGCAGGACTCTCAAATTGAAAGCATTTTTTCATAATACTACCAGTAATCAAATAGAAGGCGATACCTCTTTACGCAAAAAATCCACATTCAACCCACCTTATGCCTGTGTCCCGCCAGAATTCCATACCTTTGAACAATCTTTAATGAAAGGCGTTGATCTCTTAGACAAGAACAAGAAAACATTTCAGAATTTATCAAAAAGAGAGCGAATAGCCCTGGACTCATTAAGGCAGAATGAGAATATAGTGATCAAACCTGCGGATAAAGGGGGGGGCATTGTAATCCTGAATAAAGATGGCTACAATAACCAATGCCTCGCACTCTTAGCAGATACAAGATTCTACAGAAAACTTACCACTGATCCAACAGTGAGACTGCAGAATACAATATCCGGCATGGTCTATGAGGCAGAGATCAAAAACTGGGTAACCAAAAAGGAGGCCGAATATCTCATTACCTCAAACCCAAAAATTCCCTACTTCTATTCACTCCCAAAAACACACAAAAATAGGTCCCCCCCCCCAGGGAGACCTATAGTGTCTGGAATAGGGTCAGTCCTTGAGCCGCTATCGAAGTTTGCGGATGAATTCCTAAAACCTTTTGTACAGCAAACACCATCATACCTTAAAGATACTCGAGATTTACTGGTACAGATCCAAGCAAAAACATTTGATCCAGGCACAATGACTCTAGTGGGTTTGGATGTGGAATCATTGTTCACGAGTCTTCCACAAGATGATACACTACAAGTATTGGAAGACATTCTCTATTCAGCAGACTGGCAATATACTACACCAAGGCACTTTATCCTTGAGTGCTGTAAATTAGCCCTGAAAGAAAACTACTTTGCCTATGAGGAAGATCTTTACCTTCAGACCCATGGAACATCGATGGGCAGTGCCTTCGCTCCATCGGTGGCCGGGCTGTATGTGAGCAACTTCGAGAGTAAGTTCATCCATAATGCAGCCAATGAGTTCTCTTCCAGTATCCTCTACTGGAAGAGATATATAGATGACGTAATTCTAATCTGGGATACATCAGTTGACCTGGAACAATTTATCCATTGGCTCAACCACCTTGACCCATGGTTGAAATTTACCCATACTTCCAGCAATACCAGTTTGGACTTTTTGGACCTCACAATCTTTGTGGAAGACAACATCTTACATACCAAAACGTACACAAAGCCCACTGCTAAAAATAGCTTGCTCTCGTATCAAAGCTACCACCCCAAGCCACTCAAAGACAATCTCCCTTACAGCCAATTTCTAAGGCTGAAACGCAATTGCAGTAAAAAAGAGGACTATTTGATCCAAGCACATGAGCTGAGCCTAAAACTGTCAAAAAGGAACTACAATGCCAAAACAATTAAGTACTGTAATAAGAGAGCGAGCAACCAACCGAGGGAATGCCTTTTGAAAAGCTACCCCAAGGCACAAACACAAGATTTGACGACCTGTGTCACTACTTTTTGCCCATCATCATATGAAGTAAACAAATTAATAAACAAAAACTGGCACATCCTCAACACTGGAACTTTCAATTGGCCCAAGCCGAGGTTTGCCAATCGCAGAACAAAGAATATCAAAGACGTTCTGGTCCATACCCGCCCTCTAAAAAACCAACAACTGATCACAACGAGGGATGTCAGCATGAATCCGGTCACTGGCCACTACCCCTGTGGCTCTTGTGTAGCCTGTAAAACCACCAAAGCATCGAAAACATTACAGCTAACGGAGAAATTGTTATGGACACAACGCCAACATACTAACTGCAACTCATCGCATGTTATATACATGATTACCTGCAAATGTAACAAGAGGTACATTGGGATGACTTGCCGCAAAATAAAGCTAAGGATTGGCGAACATAAAAGTAATATTCGCCTTAAGAAAAACACCACAAAACTGTGTGCCCATTTTGTTGAGATGGGCCACTCATGCGAAGAACTCCAGTGGACAGTGCTTGAAATGTTAACTGACAAAAATACAAACTGTGAGCGCCGTCTGTTCGAAAAAGAACAGAGGTGGGTGGACCGCCTTAGAACCTGTGACCAGGGACTGAACGATGCCATCCCCTGGCACCGATTTGCTAATTGATTCAAGCCCCCAAAGGAATGGACACGATAGGGCCCCGGAATGAACATTTTGCCAAAAATATGCTCTGCTGTGTTCCCTTCATATCAAAAAACTACATGAGCAGCGATACAAAAAGAAGAGGAAACCCTCCCAAGAAAACGGACAAGACTGTGCCCTAAGATGAACATTATGCCAAAAATAACCTTCGGCTTCTTTGTGCCAACAAAACCACACGAATAGCGACACAAAAAGAAAGAAATCTACCATAGAAACGGATAAGATTGTGCCCCACGAAGAACATCATGCTAAAATAATCTTTGGTTTCTTTGTACCAATAAAACTACACGAGTAGCGATACGAAAAGAAATATATAAAAAAAGAGCACACAGGCCCACGTGACCCGCTGTGCACCTTTAAGAATCAGAGTGTTTTCAACCTAGGCCACACCCCGGGGCAGAGTCAGCACAAGGCGAAATCCTCCGATCACGCGGGTAATGGCGCTTGACCTCCAGAAACACCGGTAAGATGAGTATTTCTTGCTTGAAACTAACGGAGTGCTCTTTGTAACAGCTCTGAGCTCCAAGAGCAACAACCCCGGTGAAGCAGAATACCTCTTGTAACAGGTAGGAGAACATGTCCCGCCTTCTTAATATCTTAATAGTGTTCACAGGGCTCGCTAGCTCCTCGCCACTTTAGCGTTACTCTTGCCCCTCGATAAAGCTCCTTTCTCCTTTCTCCATTAGGCTGCAGGGCCAAGTAATACTTACATCTTCGCTGCGCGCCTTAGAGATAAAAAAGATACCTATGGAGCACTTCAGTATTTCGTCTATATATATATATGAATGATCAGCGCCTTTACTCTCCATGATTTGCCTTTGTAAAGTAATTAAGTCTTGTTGATGATAATGTCACACAACTAAATTTTGATAATGAAATCTATTATCGAATGAAATAAGGTGTATGTGTGTATGCAATATATGTACATTATTTCCGTCTCATTACAGATTTGAAGGAAAATTTCCTACCTAAATACAAACTTAACAAGAGTGTTTGCACATCAAATATGACTACACTAATTGTGTAAGTACAATACCTATATGTTTGTGAGTCCTGACGAAAGCTCCGCCGACCCTCCCAGGGCCTAGGAGCTGAAACATGTCGACGCATTTTACTTACTATACTATCAGACCCAGTAACTCGGTCTAAAGATCGTACCACCTACTTTTAAATGTGGTAAAAACAACCCTCATTAAAGAACTTTAGGATTGTTTGCCCCCTTTTTAAATTTTATTCCTTTTTTGCACATTTTTCTTTACACCTTTTTATCACTAATAATCTCTGGACACTGCACCCCAGACCAGAGGCGCCTCGGGTGAGGCTGGCACTTTCACAACTTCAAGGTAGCCAATGATAACTGCCATAACTCTTATGTGGGGCGGATGAACCAAATATACCGCACCTTCCAACCATAACATAGAGTTTTTTGAGGCTATTTTGATCTTCATTCCTTATGCCAATGGTCATAAGGTGTAACTAGTGTCCGTTTTTCTGTCTGATAAACACTAATTAACCTTGGGGAATGAAACGGAGACTCTGATCCCTAAATCCCTCCTTTGATTAATTGATATATAAGCAGCGTACAGCTGCGGGATCACACTTACTTTCTTATATAAAGAAGTAATGGAAGGCATCCCAGGATTGAGTTTTGACGCAAAAGAAATAGACGAAATACTAGCAGGCCAATCACTCCTACAAAATACCGAATTCATAGAAACTTTAGCAAAAACCAATGATTGGGACAATCTGACAGACAAAAAAAGAGAACAGATCCGGACGTCCATCCATGGAATAATAATGACGGAATATTTAAGAGTAAAAACAGCACCTAAAGGCCTCTGGGTTAACAATGCCCCGAGAATCTTCTTACATGACTTGGCTTTCAGGATGGATTGGTCGTCCATCTCCTGGAAATGTACTTTGGACTACCTCATTCTAATTGTCAAAACGGCTAAAAGACTATCAGATGCCCTACTAAAGGAAATTGAAGAGTGTGAAAATGAGCTAAGGAAGGGCTTAAATCCTGCTACTGTCAAAAAGAGACTAGAAGAAATCAACAAGGAAATGGACGAGACCCGTGAATTTATCATGCAGAGTAAACTCCAAAAACTCAGCAAAGAACTAAAGAGATTCAGTCGTGAAAAAATGCACCCATACATTACAGATGAATACATAACACGGGACACTGGATCCGATAATGAATCCACAGGGACAAACCCCTCCAACAATTCCACCACTAGTGTGGATGAATACACCACAAAAAGAGGACGTAGTAATTACAGGAACTACCGCCCGAGAAGGGGAAACAGGTGGCAAAGACCGTTCTATTCGGGATTTAACATGCCCTTCTATCAGCCTTTTGTACCTCAATATGGAGGTTGGATGGACCCATACAGCCGAGGCATGCAACAGATGCCACAATTGGATGAGCAACAAATGACCATAAATCCCAACCTGCACCAACAAGAGCCACCTTTTTTATCCAGGGGCCAAAACCAAACAAGAGGCAGAAAAAAGACAATAAGATGGCAGGATCAACAGAGAAATGTCCAGACCAGGAGCATGGCTGCAACACAACCATCAACCAGCAAGACCAAACCCTCGTAGTGAATCTCTCCGAGTTACAATTGACCCAAGATCAAGCAGGAGTCCTGAATAAAGGCTTAAGCTATGTGCCAACACCTCGAATGGACACTTTCAAATTAAAAAGCGAGCTAGCTGAATTCTGCAGGACTCTCAAATTGAAAGCATTTTTTCATAATACTACCAGTAATCAAATAGAAGGCGATACCTCTTTACGCAAAAAATCCACATTCAACCCACCTTATGCCTGTGTCCCGCCAGAATTCCATACCTTTGAACAATCTTTAATGAAAGGCGTTGATCTCTTAGACAAGAACAAGAAAACATTTCAGAATTTATCAAAAAGAGAGCGAATAGCCCTGGACTCATTAAGGCAGAATGAGAATATAGTGATCAAACCTGCGGATAAAGGGGGGGGCATTGTAATCCTGAATAAAGATGGCTACAATAACCAATGCCTCGCACTCTTAGCAGATACAAGATTCTACAGAAAACTTACCACTGATCCAACAGTGAGACTGCAGAATACAATATCCGGCATGGTCTATGAGGCAGAGATCAAAAACTGGGTAACCAAAAAGGAGGCCGAATATCTCATTACCTCAAACCAAAAAATTCCCTACTTCTATTCACTCCCAAAAACACACAAAAATAGGTCCCCCCCCCCAGGGAGACCTATAGTGTCTGGAATAGGGTCAGTCCTTGAGCCGCTATCGAAGTTTGCGGATGAATTCCTAAAACCTTTTGTACAGCAAACACCATCATACCTTAAAGATACTCGAGATTTACTGGTACAGATCCAAGCAAAAACATTTGATCCAGGCACAATGACTCTAGTGGGTTTGGATGTGGAATCATTGTTCACGAGTCTTCCACAAGATGATACACTACAAGTATTGGAAGACATTCTCTATTCAGCAGACTGGCAATATACTACACCAAGGCACTTTATCCTTGAGTGCTGTAAATTAGCCCTGAAAGAAAACTACTTTGCCTATGAGGAAGATCTTTACCTTCAGACCCATGGAACATCGATGGGCAGTGCCTTCGCTCCATCGGTGGCCGGGCTGTATGTGAGCAACTTCGAGAGTAAGTTCATCCATAATGCAGCCAATGAGTTCTCTTCCAGTATCCTCTACTGGAAGAGATATATAGATGACGTAATTCTAATCTGGGATACATCAGTTGACCTGGAACAATTTATCCATTGGCTCAACCACCTTGACCCATGGTTGAAATTTACCCATACTTCCAGCAATACCAGTTTGGACTTTTTGGACCTCACAATCTTTGTGGAAGACAACATCTTACATACCAAAACGTACACAAAGCCCACTGCTAAAAATAGCTTGCTCTCGTATCAAAGCTACCACCCCAAGCCACTCAAAGACAATCTCCCTTACAGCCAATTTCTAAGGCTGAAACGCAATTGCAGTAAAAAAGAGGACTATTTGATCCAAGCACATGAGCTGAGCCTAAAACTGTCAAAAAGGAACTACAATGCCAAAACAATTAAGTACTGTAATAAGAGAGCGAGCAACCAACCGAGGGAATGCCTTTTGAAAAGCTACCCCAAGGCACAAACACAAGATTTGACGACCTGTGTCACTACTTTTTGCCCATCATCATATGAAGTAAACAAATTAATAAACAAAAACTGGCACATCCTCAACACTGGAACTTTCAATTGGCCCAAGCCGAGGTTTGCCAATCGCAGAACAAAGAATATCAAAGACGTTCTGGTCCATACCCGCCCTCTAAAAAACCAACAACTGATCACAACGAGGGATGTCAGCATGAATCCGGTCACTGGCCACTACCCCTGTGGCTCTTGTGTAGCCTGTAAAACCACCAAAGCATCGAAAACATTACAGCTAACGGAGAAATTGTTATGGACACAACGCCAACATACTAACTGCAACTCATCGCATGTTATATACATGATTACCTGCAAATGTAACAAGAGGTACATTGGGATGACTTGCCGCAAAATAAAGCTAAGGATTGGCGAACATAAAAGTAATATTCGCCTTAAGAAAAACACCACAAAACTGTGTGCCCATTTTGTTGAGATGGGCCACTCATGCGAAGAACTCCAGTGGACAGTGCTTGAAATGTTAACTGACAAAAATACAAACTGTGAGCGCCGTCTGTTCGAAAAAGAACAGAGGTGGGTGGACCGCCTTAGAACCTGTGACCAGGGACTGAACGATGCCATCCCCTGGCACCGATTTGCTAATTGATTCAAGCCCCCAAAGGAATGGACACGATAGGGCCCCGGAATGAACATTTTGCCAAAAATATGCTCTGCTGTGTTCCCTTCATATCAAAAAACTACATGAGCAGCGATACAAAAAGAAGAGGAAACCCTCCCAAGAAAACGGACAAGACTGTGCCCTAAGATGAACATTATGCCAAAAATAACCTTCGGCTTCTTTGTGCCAACAAAACCACACGAATAGCGACACAAAAAGAAAGAAATCTACCATAGAAACGGATAAGATTGTGCCCCACGAAGAACATCATGCTAAAATAATCTTTGGTTTCTTTGTACCAATAAAACTACACGAGTAGCGATACGAAAAGAAATATATAAAAAAAGAGCACACAGGCCCACGTGACCCGCTGTGCACCTTTAAGAATCAGAGTGTTTTCAACCTAGGCCACACCCCGGGGCAGAGTCAGCACAAGGCGAAATCCTCCGATCACGCGGGTAATGGCGCTTGACCTCCAGAAACACCGGTAAGATGAGTATTTCTTGCTTGAAACTAACGGAGTGCTCTTTGTAACAGCTCTGAGCTCCAAGAGCAACAACCCCGGTGAAGCAGAATACCTCTTGTAACAGGTAGGAGAACATGTCCCGCCTTCTTAATATCTTAATAGTGTTCACAGGGCTCGCTAGCTCCTCGCCACTTTAGCGTTACTCTTGCCCCTCGATAAAGCTCCTTTCTCCTTTCTCCATTAGGCTGCAGGGCCAAGTAATACTTACATCTTCGCTGCGCGCCTTAGAGATAAAAAAGATACCTATGGAGCACTTCAGTATTTCGTCTATATATATATATGAATGATCAGCGCCTTTACTCTCCATGATTTGCCTTTGTAAAGTAATTAAGTCTTGTTGATGATAATGTCACACAACTAAATTTTGATAATGAAATCTATTATCGAATGAAATAAGGTGTATGTGTGTATGCAATATATGTACATTATTTCCGTCTCATTACAGATTTGAAGGAAAATTTCCTACCTAAATACAAACTTAACAAGAGTGTTTGCACATCAAATATGACTACACTAATTGTGTAAGTACAATACCTATATGTTTGTGAGTCCTGACGAAAGCTCCGCCGACCCTCCCAGGGCCTAGGAGCTGAAACATGTCGACGCATTTTACTTACTATACTATCAGACCCAGTAACTCGGTCTAAAGATCGTACCACCTACTTTTAAATGTGGTAAAAACAACCCTCATTAAAGAACTTTAGGATTGTTTGCCCCCTTTTTAAATTTTATTCCTTTTTTGCACATTTTTCGTTACACCTTTTTATCACTAATAATCTCTGGACACTGCACCCCAGACCAGAGGCGCCTCGGGTGAGGCTGGCACTTTCACAACTTCAAGGTAGCCAATGATAACTGCCATAACTCTTATGTGGGGCGGATGAACCAAATATACCGCACCTTCCAACCATAACATAGAGTTTTTTGAGGCTATTTTGATCTTCATTCCTTATGCCAATGGTCATAAGGTGTAACTAGTGTCCGTTTTTCTGTCTGATAAACACTACTCAGTTCTTTCACCCATTCCTTTCAGCTCTCCACTACCCACCACATTCTGGCGCCTTCACCTCATTCTACTTGCTGACACTGGACGCCCACCCACTCATTCTTGGGGTAAGTCCACGTTTTTTACAGCACAAACCAGCATTTTTAAGTCCCCTTTTATACTCTCCCTTAATGAACGATTTTTCATTATCTCCTGTCGCAGTGCTACTCGCCCATTCACCGCCATTGCGCATCCGATTTGGCCGCCCTATCCGATACCGGAGCCGAAGGATATTATCCTGGTAAGGAGTTGCCCCACCTTTGTCCTTCTCGTCATTCCCGGACGACACCTTCTCATTATCTCTCATCTCTTCCCCAGGGGCCCCCTTGAACAAACCACCTCTGGTCCTTGACATAGGACCATCCATTTTTTTCACGCCAATGCAGCACCACCTCCTACGTCCTTCATCTCTAGTACTTTACATACCCCAGACCGGTTTGGAATTATCGCCGACCATTTGGTGAGCATATTACTGATCCATTTCTACCTCCTATTAAGATCTCCCCCACATGTGTCTTTTCTGTGGACTCATCCCCTATCCAGTTTCTCCTCCATTTAGGGGTCTGCTCTCCTACTTCTTCCAACCCAGAACAGGTAACCACTGCACCTCTTTTATCATGTTTCATTCTCGCACCCAGCCTTGACCTTGACATTATGCCTACCGCCTCCTTTTTCATTTTCTCTGTCTCTCCTGATCTCCCTACCGTTGCTCCCACTTTCTGGACTCCTATCCCACCACTGTTTTATCACCCCTTGTAACCATCCTGACTCGATGAACCTTTACATTGTATTCCAGGTTCTTACCAACCGTGATTCGTAATGATGTTGAATTCCTTCCCAGAGTGGCTGTCCCACTCGGATACGTTCCATTGCATGAAGTCTCTTCATTTTTCATGACCCAGTATAATGCCCGTCAACTGATTGCAATACCTGGTAAGCCAGCACTTGCTACTTTACAGACATTAGTTGTCTACATACATTAGTCCTGTGTTTGTTCCGACAAACGCCACATTGCATTTGTGTCTTTATTCATTCGGTTCTCACAGGTCTTCATGACACTGTCCACACCACTATTGTCACTCGCACATAATTCTATTGTCACTTCAGTGTATATTATGTATTGTATCTTTACGCACATTTCTCTTGAGGTCTCTCCCATGAGAGCAGCACATACACAACAGTAACTGCAGTTTGTGTCTTCCCACGCATTACTCATGTTGTATTACATGACAGTGGCATGCACACCACAGTCACTGTCCACTGAGTTCTCTGTCTCCCGCTTTTCCGCAGGTACACTTTTGGTGATTCCCTAAATCCTAAAATACCCCCACCCTCTTTTTCTTCCCTGCCCATCCGTGTCACCTTTATCAAAAAGCGACTGAGTCACAAACAGTTTCCCCAGTATCCCTTACTCCATGTTTTGTATCTTCCCCAGCCCTGAAGAGTCACAGGGTAACTCATTGTGATGAAACACGTGTCCGCTGGTTGCTTGGTTTAATACAGTCGTTGCCTTGCGTGATAAAATGTTTTTTTCAAAACCTACACTGGTGTTGACTGCGGCTTTGTCGAAACTGAGAAAACATTTGAACAAACTTTGTAATACCCTCACCATGTGTGCCCAGGACTGTGCTTATTTTTCAGTGTGGATTTTTCTACCCAGATGAATAAGGGGGTTATCGGAAAATCCCCCAACCTTGCAGCACCGTACTTACTTACATCCTCATGAACATAACGCATTCCAGTCTGAGCGCCACTTCTTCCTGTCTTCACTAAAAACGCCACCCTTAGCTCTCAACAAAATATTGTTGCATGTAATCTTTTTAACAAATCCAATCCCATCAATTTCTCCCCGCAATTTGATGCCAACAAAAATGGCAATCAACCGTATCGAGGCCAATATTCAAAACAAGAGGTTTGGAAATGGGGCTAACAACCGGCATGCCAAAAAAAACTACTGACACATTATTTTGGCCAGACAGAACTGCACTGGGACCAGTGAACGAGAAATAGAGCTATTCATAGCACCCCTGTCAATCAAAAATGTCTTAGCCGTGCCTTGCAGATCCACAGTGACATAGGGTCCACATTGATCTACAGGTATCGGAACTGGTTCCTCACCCTGTCCCTGGCTGTCCTAGCTGTGGAACATCCCCGTCACCTCATCCAATTCAATTTCAAATCTTTATTTCGATCGTTTGATCATAAAAGATATACAACAATTAATCAGCATTAAAAATTTTAAAAGGACTATTAAAACAAGAATTGCAGTGTGTCAAAACAACTAATTTTCAGTGGTCCCCTGCCATCTTTACATATCGGGTTCTGGCATACCACATTGCTGTTAAAAATTTAGCCAGGGCAAATACCGTTGACGGGGATAAGTCTGTTTTTAAACTCTAAATGCAGGGAGGAAGGTTCTGAATCCCAGGTTTTTCAGTAGTGAGGCCAACCAGTAACGTCTGCTTTTGAGGTAGGCTGGGCAGAAGAAAATAACATGGACTTCACTTTCTATAGATTGAGCACAAGCAAGACACAACTCGGTGGGAAACTGTCCCGCCCACGCTTTAGTGAAGGTCTTTAGGGGAAGAGTCCCATACCTCCATTGCAAAAAGAGTTTCCTTGTTAGAGCAGGAGCCATGCCATCCAAAACGCTTTCAAAGTTGTATAAATCTTTAATTGTAATAAAGGCATGTGTCAGAGAGCCCTCTGGGGCACTTGCCAGGACTCGGGTAAGCATTTTTTTGTAGTAGACTCTGGAGAGTGTTTTCATTGGAATCCTGGTACTTGTGCTTTCTGGGTGTGACCCCAGTTTTGGTAATCCGAGGGTCTCACATGTTAGTACTGTCAGCCTCGGGGGTCATCAAAATAGTTCCTGCTCTGTCGAGTATACAAAGTATTCTCTGACTGCATCTCCCCTCAGCCTCCTCCTCCTCTTCCATGTCTTCTAAAACCAAGACCTTTTGGGGCCTCACCTTTCTGCAATAACTCTGGACACTCATTCCGCTTACAATACGCAGATTGGTTGAGCCCAATGGGTGCACTTGAAGCCCCACCCCTGGTAGACCGGGGTAGCCGCTGGGCTGAACCTCTACCTCTTCTATTTACCCTCGCTACTTGCTGCATCAACACCCTTGTCTTCACTTCCTTCGACTTGTTCTCCACTTTCTCTTTCTCCTCATTCTCCCTATGCTCATATTATTGTGCTGTACTCAATATTACTGAAGGGGGGGGCGGTGCTCCACGTACTTTCCATGGCTTGCATCCAGGTTGCAATCTGGGGAAGTAAGATTTTAACAAACCTGCTGACAGTGAGAGGCACTAGGGGGCGCACAGCGGAATGGCTGGGTGAGTTCGCAGCTCCGCCGGACGGCTGTGATCAAGGCGCCCTAAGACCATCAAAATGCCCGCTAACACCGCCTAAACCGGACCGACAGGCCTAGGAAGACGGCGTGCATGAGATGTGCAAAGACCTAGTGCCAGAAATGAACGATTGCAGCTAAACAGCGGCGTTTTCTGCTCCGGAGCTCGGGAGTGGACTAGATGGCGCCCGCCGCTCTCCCCTGATCGCACGACCTGATGGCGACGTTCTGACCACCAGCGCTCACCTGAGCATATTGATCGGAGTGGCACGTTATGACCTCGCAGCGACACAGGTGCGACTGCCCTGTCGGGCTGGGGGGCCTGCGTGGCGGCAACTCGGTGTGGCCACGACCTGCCGAAAACAACATGGCGGCTCTTGCAGGTACAGTTGCGGTGGTGGACTGCTGAGCATCTGCGGAGCGCCTACCACGATCGATCGCCATCAAGGACTCGTGACCACATCCCGGCTTGGTGCTGGGTGCGACTGCAGCGGACCTCGGTCACGCACAGCTAACAATCGGATATGGCAGTGGGAGCAGCTTTGGCCGGGCGCGAGGAGACGTTCGTAGGCACCATTTCCAGATCTCTGCCCTCACCTCACATGAGCTGCACTTACGAGGGATTTGTGTTCGGTGTCCCCCTGTACTAGCAAACGTCCACCACGGGAGTGCAAGTGGTGCACAGCCTCAAAACGGCGACAGGCAACAGGATAACGCGCTCTGCGCCGCGGTTCAGGGCACCGCTCACGCCACCTTCAGCGGCAATGGGAAAGCCGGAGAAGCAACAACAAAAGTTATCCTTCGAAGCAAAGAAATCGTCGAAAGCTACGGACGCGGGGCCTCCTGCAATGAACGACACACCGAGCGACCAGGAGGCAGGCAGCAACATGGAGAAGATCCTCTTGGCCATCCAGTCGAATCTACAGGACATCAATGGGAAACTAGACAATCTCACATATAGAATGGATGGAATGGCGGCCAAGTTGGAGAAACACGGGGAGAGGCTGGACACTGCAGAAACGAGAATATCGGGGGTTGAGGACGAATCCCATGCTACCACTGCCAAATGCACGGCCAAGGAGAAGGTGTTGGAGGTGATAAAGGCGAGAGAGGAAGATTTGGAAGCGCGTTCGAGGCGCAACAACGTGCGCATCGCGGGACTGCCGGAATCCACCAACACCGGGAAAATGGAGCAATACATCGAGAAACTGTGTAGGGACGTGTTTGGCGAAGACTATTTCTCACACATTTTTGTCAATGAGCGTGCACATAGATCCCTTGCGCCCCGACCACCACCGGGATCCTCGCCAAGGCCGATTGTGGCCAGAGTTTTGAATTACCGGGACAGAGACATCATCTTGAGGTTGACGAGGGAGAAGGGACCTATTACTCATCAGGGTAAAAAAATTGAATTCTTTCCGGACCACACAGTAGCGGTACAGCAAGTACGCAAGGAATACTCGGAGGTAAAGGCCAAGCTTCGTGAGCTTCAAGTCCCTTATTCTATGCTTTACCCAGCTCGTCTTCGGGTGCAGTGGGAGGGTAAACCGTTGATACTGGCGAACCCGAAGACGGCACAGGACTTTGTGAAACGAGTCTTCGCACAGAGAAAAGCTGAGGCACGTAACGGACAACAGGCCGACTCTGACTGAGCTGGAGGGGTCGTCGTATACCTTCTGCTAACTGTGAGTATATAACGGCTGGCCCCCACATGGTTTCTCTGGGGCCCTGTCGGCAGTGCAGGCCGAGATGGACTAATGGCGGAGCCAATGTTAAACTCTGGGATTATCACTGCCTATGCATCACCAGTATATTGACTTATTGATATTAATTGAGTCTTGTATAAAATTCGGGGTGGGACAGTGCTGTGCCGGGTCTTGCGGGTTGTGCCTTACTGGCGAGTGGACTTCCCTGCTCGGGGACATGTCAAAATGGCGCCCAAATCACTCGATCATCAGCCTCTTCCTAGAGGAGGGGCTGCCTGTGAACACTTGCTGGTCGAGCTCCGTCGCCAAGGCTGGTCTGCCCGGTGGCGGGCTACCCTGTTATTTTTCTGCATTGCTTATAGGACTTAGTACTGATTGTTCTGAGGGATGGTGACGGGTTGGGGGAGCGGGAACTTGCGGGTGTGTCACGGACCGGAGCACGCTGCCCGCCTATTGATCACACTTCTGACATCAGCTATGTGTGGGTGGAATATTGCTCTCTGTTTTGCACTGTTGACTAGCTGACCGGGTACATGCACTATCAGCTTGTTATCAGGGCCTAGGAATAGTTCCTTCGTGGAACGGAATATGCATCGCCTAGTGGTCATTTGCAGTTTTTTTTTCGCTCATGAGGGCTTTGAGGGTCTGGGGTGTTGAGTATAGTAACGTGTATTTTTATCAACAGCGAGAACGCCGTCCGCTCTCATTAGCTTGAGTGCAGAGTTGTGCTCCCGGCGGACCTCCACTAGAGAGTTCCCCACAAAATTTCTACAGGGTTGGTTCTGATGTTTGGCCCTGACATGGTTTTGAGGGCGTTGGGGAGGGAAGACTGGCTTTGGCATGTTTGGGTTGCTGGAGTGGGAGGGGGTGGGGGGGATATGTTGTATGTTACGGTTCTGAGACCTTTGCAGGCAAATCTTGTCCATCATGTGTTTATGCGCGATCTGGTACACATTGCACCACATTTCACTACCCTTGGCCACCTCTCACATACCCCCAGGGAGTCGAATACTGTGTCGCGCTTATATACACTACCACCGCACCGATGACTCGGAGACAGGCTCACTCGCCTGACATGCATATTAACCTCTTAACATGGAATGTGAGAGGACTGACACAGCCCAGAAAAATTAGGAGAGTTTTTGCATATCTGACCAGACACCACATTGATGTTGCTTTTTTACAGGAAACACACATCGCTCCCAACACGCATCAGTCTATTGGTCTTAAGTGGGCTGACTCTGTCTATGTCGCAACATACTCATCCTACTCCAGGGGAGTCATGATACTGTTGAGGAAGGGTCTCAATTTCAAAGTCTCACGGACACTGCATGATCCGGGAGGCAGATACGTTCTCATATCGGGTACGCTACAGGATGTGGCACTGACTTTGCTTAATGTATATGGCCCTAATGTGGACTCGCCTGGCTTTTTCCGCGAGTTGTGCGGACATCTACAACAATTCTCACACACTAAGATTTTGTGTGGGGGGGACTGGAACGTGACCCTCACTGATGAGATGGATCGCTCAGCACACTCCACCGAGTCACACAAACAGACCAGGACACAACTTCACAACATACTAGCGGATGTGGGACTGACGGATATATGGAGGCATAACTATCCAAGGGACACAGGGGCTACACACATTTCTGCATGCCATAACAGTTGGTCGCGGTTGGATTACTGGTTGGGCACAGAAGACATTGTCCATTGGACTAGCGGCATGAAGGTGCTTCCCGGAACGCTGTCGGACCATAACCCGGTTTTGTTAACAATGACGATCCCAGGCCATGCTCCACCTCCTCATCATTGGAGATTTAACTCACGGGCCTTAACTGACATTGTATACGCTGACACTATCCATAAAGCTATCAAGGATTATTTCCTGCTCAACGAACCAACGACAGATGACCCATGCCTCTTGTGGGAGGCCTTTAAGGCGACGATAAGGGGGGTTTGCATGAGCACCACCTTTGGAATCCTTAGAGACCTTAGGCATCAAATTAAGAAATGTGACACGCAGTTGAGGGATTTGGAACAGGAATATGAAACTACTCGAGACCCTACGATTCTGGGACGACTGCGCACATTACACACGGAACATCAATTGCTGGTAGATGATGAGATAAAATATATTGATAAACGACACACGGCTAGACGATTTGGTCAGGGTGGCAGACCGGGTGGGCTGCTGGCGGCCAAAATATGTGAAGGGAAGAAACACACCGCAGTGCTGGGAATAAAAGCTGAGAACGATGTCATCTTGACACAGCCGGCGGATATTTTGCGTGGCTTTGTGTCCTCCTTTAGCACACTGTATGCTTCGCAGCCGATTGTGTCCATAGAGGACATCAACGAGTACCTCAGGGATGTGGCTATTGCATGGCTATCTGATCGTCAGAGGGAATATCTAGCGGCGCCCATTACGGAGGACGAGGTCACGGAAGTGATAAAAGCGCTTCCGAATGGCAAGGCACCAGGCCCCGATGGCTACACAGCCGAATTTTATAAACATTATGTAGACATCCTTGCTCCCAGGCTGACGGAGATGTACGGGGCGGCATTCGACAAAGGTGAACTTCCCCCCACACTTCGAGAAGCAGTCATTATAGCCCTATTGAAACCCTCTAAAAACCCCACCCACTGTGACTCTTATAGACCGCTGTCATTGATTAATGTCGACTCCAAAATCCTGGCAAAACTCTTGGCCATGAGACTAAAGCCATTGATGACCAACTTGGTTTTGCCTGATCAGGCGGGTTTTGTCCCGACCCGATCCACGTCTCACAATACCAGAACACTGTTCGCTCTGGCTCATTATCTTCAACCTCAGAAGAAGGTGGTTGCAGTTTTATTAGATGCAGCAAAGGCGTTCGATTCGATCGAATGGAGGTACCTAAACACTGTACTACATCGCATGGGCTTCCCGAAACGGTTTGTCCAGTGGGTGTCCCTCTTATATACTAACCCCAGAGCCAGGGTCCGGATTAACGGGCACCTGTCCGGCGAGTTTGCGGTGGAGCGCGGTACCAGGCAAGGCTGTCCGCTCTCCCCTCTGATATTCGCTCTGGCACTGGAACCGCTGGCCTGTATTATAAGACAAAACTATAACACATCTGCTCTACACTTCCCCGCCCGGCCGCTACACATTTCGTTGTACGCGGATGACATGGTTCTTTACGTGAGGGAGCCACATGTCCACCTCAATCAACTTCTGAGAGAGTACATCAAATTCGGTGGTCACTCGGGGCTTAGGATAAATTGGTCTAAATCCTCCATTATTCCCCTTACGGACTCTACGACTCCCATTGATGTTGACTACCCCTTGGAGTGGCAGTCCGACCCGGTGCGATACCCGGGGGTGCAATTTCATAGAGACCCGGAAGTAGTGCTGCGTGCAAATTAGGGCGTTACTGTTTCCGCGCTGGAGGACAAAGTGAAACGCTGGATACAGCTGTCACTATCTCTGGCTGACCGTATCGCCATAGTCAAAATGAATGTGTTGCCCAAACTACTGTACCTCTTCTCCAACATCCCTATCACTCCACCTAGTGAGGTGTTCCGTAGACTTAAATCGTTGACACTGCAACTCATTTGGGCAGGGAAGCAAGCACGGGTTGACCTTCAGACTTTAACGCTCCCATACACCAAAGGGGGTTTTGGGGTGCCGGATTTCAGGCTCTATTACTTATGCGCGCAGGCGCAGTATGCAGCATATTGGTTCCATATGGTGCCGTATTTGACTCACACAGCCATTGAAGAGGGCGATGCAGCCCCGGTCCCTCTAAATGCGGTACTGTCACACAAACGCCCGCCGTTGCACACATGCGACATTAACACAGTCAAGGCATGGCATTAACTTGGGAGGCTGGCGCACAAACTACCACTTTATACTCGTAACATGCCACTACATGATCACGCAGCGCTGTCTGTCACTTGTGAGAAGGTGGGGATGTCGTTACTACAGAGGGTGGGCATTGCGCAGATGGGTGATATGTTTCCGGAGGGTAGATTCGTGGAGGTGGGGGATTTACAGTACATACATAACAAGACACAAATGTTCTCCTTCACGTACTATTTATTTATATTTTTGTATAGCGCAAGAATCGACCCCTTACGAGGTATCTCCGCGCTTTGCTCGCAGGGTGGAATGGCAGGTGTTACCAGATGTTGTGGTTGTCGACTGATGGTTGATTATTTATTCCTCCTGGAATAAGACGGTTTTTAGTTTCTTCCTGAAGGAGGAGTGGTTGGAGGTTTGTCTTATGCCGATGGGTAGGTTATTCCAAAGTTTAGGCCCTACCAGAGTAAAGGCTCTGCCACCTTGTCTGGTTTTTTTTACCAGGGGAGTTTTTATTAGCAGTTGGTTGCTTGATCGTAAGGCTCTGTCAGGTTTGTAGAGGGGTAGCTTTTGGGTCAGATAGTTGGGGGCTTTCCCGAACAGGCATTTGTGAACAATGCAACAGATTTTGAACTTGATGCGTTGTCGTATTGGCAACCAATGCAGTTCTGGCAGCAGAGGCTTGGAGGGTGTTCTGGGGGGGAGGCATTCAAAACCAGTCTTGCTGCTGTGTTTTGGACTACCTGGAGACGATTTATGGAGCTCTCGTTGGCTTGTATCAGGAGTCCGTTGCAGTAATCAATTTTACTTATCACCATAGTCTGCACTAGGGTCTTTCTGTGGTTGTCTGATAGGTAAGGGAAGACTCGTCTTAACAGACCAATTGTGTGAAAACATGCCCCAGCGACTGCACTCACATGTTCCTTCAAGGTTAGATTTTGATCTAACTTCACCCCCAGATTTTTTACTGTTAGTTTTGGGGTGGGTACTGGTCCCAGATCTAAGGGCCACCAGTCGGGGGACCATAGCATGGGCGCTTTTCCAAAAAGCATTAGCTCCGTTTTTCCAACGTTGCATTGGAGGCGGTTGGCGGCCATCCAGTTGGAGATGGCCCTCATGCCTTCCGCGAAGGCATGAGGGCCATCTCCAACTACAGACTAAAGAGAGCACTGATGGAATTGTACCCCACTTTTCCGGAAGAACCGGCTGTATTAGATACACTGCAGCTTCTCATTGCTTCACAGGATCTGTCCCACCTGACATCGAGGTTATACTATGCTGCACAGGCTGACATCCCACGAACCACGGACAAGGCCAGAAATAGGTGGGTGCATGGATCGAAGTTGTTACACTATGCTACTTGACCGGGACGATTAATATGTATGGGTCTCATGGTTGGGGTGTTCTTTGTTAATGTTTACTGTGTATGTTTTAATACACCAACAAAATTACCATAAAATAGGCCTCATTTATGTGCTTCACGCCGCCGGACGGAAGTTGTCGGCTGAATGGCTGTGTATAATATATGTTGAACACGCACTTTATTTTGATTGCAGCCGGCCCCAGGGTTGTAGGCTCCTGGCTGTGTAACTCTCTGATGATGTGAATAAAGGTCTACCAAAAAAAAAAACCTAGCAAGGTAATCAGACACACTCTCATCATTTTTGCTATGACATGCAGTCAACTTGTCCCAATCCACTTGTCTCTGGGGGATAAGGGAATGTATATAAGTGTTATTGCGACCCGGCAAGGCTAATAACTCCACCTTCAGCTTGTCACCAGGCTTGCATTCCATGTCCTACGTCATTATCTGGTCCCATGTTCCACCCAATTCCACTGCATTATCTTGTGTATGCACTTGCCTCCATTTGTCTACTGTTACCAACAAGCCAAAGAACAACTCAATATCAGCTAACGTCATCACCGTGGAGGAGGCAGCTTCTATCAATTCTTTGTAGACGCAGTCGGATTTTTGCGAGGGTCCGGCAACTGAGACTTAAGAAATATTACCTCACTCCTCTTCCAAGGAATATAGATCCACTGTTCCTGAAACCGAGCATTGACTCGTGGCCTGATCACAGTATCCATTGAGTCGCGTAGTTTTGGTAATTCAGGATGGTAAATGGGATGAACCTCCCTAATGGGACACTGTGTCACTATCATGGGGACCCTTTAGAGCAATCTGCCCCGATCCATCAAGATTGTTACATTACTAAAAACCTTGTGGGGGCATACCTGTAGCATATACTCTGTCCGTATGCCATAGATGATCTCCGGTGCTACACCCTGAAAACACTGTTCCCAAAGTCCTAGCAGCGTGGCAGACATATGTGAAGGGCATGCTGCTGTATGAAGGGCTCATAATCTTTCATCAAACTCCACACATCTTCCGCACTATAGATTGAATTCCGAACCCACTGAGCTGCTTTGTTCGCCACGATTTGCTTTTCCTCATCACCCACAGCAGATCGCACGGACACAACACTTTCTCAATGAGGTCTTGCGCTGCTGCCCAATTCGCTTAATGCATCCCATGCACAGGCGTCTCGTCATTTTGCAGTGTTTGAGGTTTCACACTTAAGGGGGAAAAAGCAGATGAAGAAACAGGTACCATCATGAATGGAGGCTGCGCTGTAGTGGTAAAAGGGGGTGTAGCAGTCGAACCGGAACCAGTAGACAGGAAAGGAGAGCTAACCGCTCCTGCCCCTGTGACTTGAGTGAGTAGAGGAGAAGCAAGTGGGGCTGATCTGAGGCAGTAGAGCTAGAAACAGAAAAACTAAAGAGGGCAGCACTAGGGGCAAAAGACTGGCCCGTCTGAATTGTTGGGTATATACTTTCAGGGGCATAAGAAGGTGAGGGCGGGTATCTAATAACTCCTCAACAAAAACATCTTCCTCCTCTCTAATGACATAACATTTATCATTCTGTAATCAAAACTTCTTATCTGCACTTTCTTTACCTTTCCCTATGTTTTCTCTATCATAGGCCACTGCTTTCTAAGTTATTGTGGAGAAGTGTGGCTCACTGGTTAGAGCAGGCAGACCCTGAAGCAGAGGTCAGACCGGGGACCAGGGTTCAATTCCCGACGCAGCAGGGTCTTGAGCTCAAATGTCCATGGACTTGATAATTCTCGCTTCGGTGCCTGACCTAATCATGGGTTCACACTCTGCAACTCTGGGCATTAAGCTTGCTTAATCTCCACAACGGCCCCCCTGCGGCGGGATGCCTGGCTTTCACCTTGGGGATGCCCTGTAGGGGCTATCTCACAGGGAAAAGCCAGGACGGGTTCCCAAGGCAAGCGCGGAGATACCCCTTCGGGGGTCGATTCAGGCGCTATATAAGAAACATAATAATAATAATAATAATAATTGTTTGCATCTGTCTGTTACGGGCCACCTTCTCTGCTCTCATACATTGTTGTTTTGCTTCCTTCATTCATACCCTTAAAGAATCAAACAGTGACTGCCTGCTCTTTTTGGCGAACAATTTGTCCTGCAAGAAATTCAATATTTGTTCATCTAACGAGCCAGTAAACGGCCACTGTAAATCAGCATTGTCCCTCGTATATTTATTCCACAACGTGCTACACATAATAGTGTCAATGCCGTGCTTGACTTATACATCGAAATTTGGGGTACCCTCTGGAGGTGCAGGCTGGCTCTCTTCCAGTCGAGCCTCAGTAGAGCAAAACCGACATCCAAAACACCCCAATTTGCATTTGAAAAGGCATCTTAACATAAGACACATGCACTGTCCCCAACGGACAAATATAACCCCAACCAGCAAAAGAGTTTGAGTACCAAATAAAAAAACATCCAAGGACAACACCTTTCAGTCCAGAGAATTCACCACGTTCAAGGAGACAGGCTTCAGCCCCAGACCTTTTAAAGAGTAAGGTGAATTTCCAGTTGCCTGGCAGATTGTTCGTAAACACTCTATGTCTTTTAAGGGTCAGCAAACTCACCAAGTTTATCAAAACTGGGGGGTAATTATATCTGTGCCTTAACATTTGTGGATGACACTATCCTGCTGCCCCAAACACCTACGGGCCTGCAGAACCTACTTTACAGCCTTTATAAATATTTCAAAGCAAAAGGCCTAGAAGTGAACCCAACTAAAACGAAATATATGACTATAAGGCCACACAGAACAAAATATACTTGAATGACACACCATTGGAACGTGTATCAAACTTTGTATACTTGGGAGTCACTTTAGACTCTAAACTTTCCTGGGCCCCACAGATAGAGAAATCAAAAGCAATTTTAATGCAAACTCTATTCCTATTGTAAAAAGACAAGTTGCAATGTCCTCAAAAGACATTACCCCGCTCTTGAAGTATATACGGCCAGAGCCCAAAACTACCACTTTGTATGGCACGGAGATCTGGGGAACTGGCGCTCTCAAATCCCTTACCACTGGTGAAAACCAAATTTTGAGAATGTTTGTTGCCCTTTCTCAACATACTCGTGACCTATGGCTTGGACATCAAACGCTTGGAGCACCTAGCATTTTGGAGAACCCTGTCATTTTGGATTAGAACTTGGACAACACCGGAATTAGCAGTGTACAGAGAATCACTTAGCGAACTGCTGGCACTCGACACTCAAGTTTCCTTTCCCTAGTCGATCCACATCAGAACATGGCTTTTTGATCTGGGTCTGAGCAGATACTGTCAGAATCTGAGTCTGCTGACTCCTGAATCAAAACGTGAGATTAAGCTGTTATTTTGGGTCTTTATTAGACATAAGATAACTTGAAGCAGCACACTGGACAGGCTCACCATGCAATTCCTGCAGTTCAAAATAACCACCTGTTTTGAGCCATTTCTAGATGAGATAGAACCACAATTGGCAAAGTGTCTATACCTGAAATTCAGATATGGGACATTGCAGATAAACAATTTTGTTGCCAAATGGTCAATATCACAACTTAGGGAGGGGGAGTCTCACTGTATTTTATGCAGATGAGGGCTGACGAGGAAATTCCACACGTCCTGTTTTTTTGCCCAGCCTATAAATCTGCCAGAAGGAAGTGGATAAAAACAGATAGGCACGTGCCTTAGTGTCAGGAGAATGAACAATATGTTGAGAATATTAAAAACTGACGACTCTCCCCTAATAGTATTTAGGCTCAGCCAATTTCTATTGGCTATTAACTTCATAAGGAAAAAGAGAGGGCGAAAACTTTAACTCTATAATCAGGGCACCATTCCGAAGTGTCTATTTAGTGGTAATGGTGTACTATTTGGCAAGAGCAGCCATGCTTAAAATCCAAGAGGGTTAGTTACCTTAACCATGCACTGTACTGACACCGAATGTTGTTTGCTTCTCACTGGGCGTTATGTGACCAAGGCCTTTGGGTAGGCTGAAACGCATAATGCGCGCAGGCTGCTGAAAAACTGAATATAAATTCGCACCTGCACGTTTGGGTCAGCTTTTGTTCTTTTCCTGTGGAGTCCCGGATACGAGGGGGCCGCAGGAGTGGTGGAACGAGTTGTCAGGCATATATATATATATGACCCGTGACCAAGAGGTAGGCTTACCTCGAAACGCGTTGGGGCTGTTTATCTTTTTGCCAAATAAACCTTGAGCACTGAGAACACAATTGGGGCCTCGACTCTGGTTTCTACAAATAGGATTACACCAGTTTTCTGACTTATTTAAGGATTGGCGATCCTGTCGAGCGCCCGCCGTGCAAGAGGCAGAAGCACGCCGCTTTTTCGTGTTGTATATATATATATATATATATATATATATATATATATATATATATATATATATATATATATATATATATATATATATATATATATATATATAACCTACTGGCGATTGCCAGTAGATAGGTATAGTTAGGATTTTTTTCAATGTTAAATCTCAAAATTCTATTTTGAATAACTTTGGCGCCGGTTGACGAATCTGCCTGAAAATTTCCTCAAAATGGCCTTGCATCGCCCCGGTCCTTCCCTGAAGGACTGGGGGGGATTCGTGAAGCCGGAGCCGAGATAAAAGGGGGTCCTAAAACGTGTTTTCCCCATGTTAATTTCCATAGGGTGGTAGACCTCACTTTTAGCCCGAACGGCTGAATGGATTTCCACCAAACTTGGCAAAATTGTAGGGACTGGTAGCCCGATGTGCCTTTGCTATGTCTCAAGATATGTGCTCCAGTGGATTTTGAGTAATTTAGGTTAAAAAAAATACATATATCTGTAAGTGCGCCCCGGTGCCGCCATCTTGTGTCTCGGTAGGATCGAGGCACAAGAGGTGGCCAAAACAAAGGGGGAAATGACCATAAGGGGGCAGGGTAGACCCCCCCTGACCCCCTAGGTTTGATGTGGGGGCTATAAAAGGGTCCCGCTGGGCAAAAAAAAATATTTATTTTTTTCGATTTGCGCGGGGGGAGCACCCGGTACGCGCACCGGGGAGCGCACCGAGGAGAAAAGAGAATGGCAGATTTTAAAAATTTAAGTCGTTTTATATAAATGGGAGGTAGTTCTGAAAAGAACTTTTTTTTTAATTGTTTTTGTTGTTTTATATATTTTTTTTGTGAACATTTTTTACTTTTTTGTTTTTCAAAACAATTTTATAATTTTTTTGTTTTTTTAGTACTTCAAAAAAAACAGAAGGATTTGAAAATGGCTCAACAGGAGCAAAAAAAAAACAAAAAAGAATCATTGCTTTCGTTTGTGAGAGCACTTGTGGTTTTCTTCTGCTCTGTTAATTAAGGTGATACTTTTTTTCACCATAAGTAATAGTAGCCCCACAATAAATACAAACTATTTTGAAGTTTGAGAATTTGCTTTGGATGTTGGGCACCATTTGACGCCCTTCAGGTGCTGCAAAAGATGATTCCGCACTTGAGGTGCTAGGCTGAGGGGTCTGTGGGTTTTCAGCCATAGCTCTCACCTGTGCTTGGGCCAAATTATTTGGGTGCCACCTCTCCATGTGGCGAAGCATGGTGTGGTTGCCAAAACTATATATTTTAGCAGGATTGCCACGTGAAAGGATGTTCTTGCAAATTAGACATGTTACTTTAGGGGCATTAACTTTCTTTAGTCCTGTAGGAAACTTAAAGAATTGCCAAATGTAGTGCTCCTTTACATGGGATAGGTGGGGTTCCTCTGGTAGGAACTGTCTCTCCTGCTCCTCCTGCTCCTCTTCCTCCTCTTCATCCTTCTCACGACCAAAAAGCAGAGGTGGTGGTGGTCCTTTTGGTGGTGGTGGTGGTGTTGGAGCACCAGCAGCAGCAAGTAGAGTAGCCATTATTAGTCTCTCACAAAGAAATAGCTCTTGCTCTCTCAAAGAAGGAAGTAAGAATGAGGAAAAAAGGTGGGGGCTTTCCTCATTTGAAAAAAAAAATATTAGGAACTAATGTGTAGTGTTATTTTCAAATCACATGACCCGATGCGCTTACGTTACGCGCTCCGGCGCGCTTACGTTACGCGCTCCGGGCCGCGCCGCGGAGCGCTTCTGGGTGCGTTTACGCAGTGCGTCATAAGACACATCGCGCTGCTACGCGGTACGTCACGCTTACGCGACGCGTCACGATGTTGTTTTCGATCGCGACATTGGCGCTAACGGCACGCTTCCCGGTTCGCGCACCAGGGCGCTTCAAAATACTACGCTTTCTGGGGCGCTTACCGGGGCGCGCACCGGGAGCGCTCCAAGACAATTTTAAATACAAAAAAAAAATTTGACAAATTGTAAGGACTGGTAGCCCGATGTGCATTTGCTATGTCTCAAGATATATGCTCCAGTTGTTTTTAAGAAAATTAACTTAAAAAAAAATATATATTGGGCTACATTGGGCTATATATATGTTAGAGCCCATGTGTAACCCAAATGTAGCCCAATGTAGCCCTATGTAGCCCAAAGATGGCCACCAGAGAGAAAAAAATACAAATGTAGCCCAAATATCAGCCAGATGTAGCGCAACTATAGCCCAATGATAGTATGTACCAGAGTGTTCTAAAGAACAACTAGAGCGCTAACAGTCTTACTTATAAAGTGAGACTTTTAGTTAGGAATTAGCATTAAAAAAACCTTTGAAATTCACTGAAAAAACCATAGGTTTCACACCAGTTATAGTTAGGAATTAGCATTTAAAAAACCTATTAAATTCACTGAAAAAAACATAGGTTTCACACCAGTTATAGTTACCTGGAAATTTTACTGACATAAAACCATTGAAATTCCCACGTTATAGTTAGTTGGACTCACTATGCACTGCTGTTGACATCACATATTACAGCACTCATGACATGGTCAGTGACATCACTCATGACATCACTCCCGGGGGGGGGCAGCCGAGCACTTTGCCAGGGCCAGTTGTGGTTCCCAGTCTGGCCCTGAACAACTCCAAGCCTCAGTGTGCAGTGCGACACGGATGCCGCCAACGAGATTCCTTCTCGCCAGAAGGCACTCAAAGCCCTCCTGGTGCTCCCGCAGTGTGGGACACGCTCGGGCATGCCCGGGCCATGTCAGGGCATAGGCCAGGCAAAGGGCAGGCCCATCTGTGCCCATCAGAGACAAACAGATGCAAGACAGTGCCACCCCCCTTGGCTGTAACAGAGAATTGTACCTTTCATAAATTCACGCCTCACTAGGGTAAGCACTATTTCCTTTTTTACATTCTTATGAAACATTGTGAGCTGTATGGGATTTTACCCAAGAACTGACCCACCTTCTTTAATGTGATATTAATTTTCTAACTGTAATTTTGGACTTAAGTTGTGCCCATATCGAACTTTTTGGAAGACTTCTTTGGCCTGGCAGAACACTGTCTCTACTTTCCTAAAGATATAGGCACTTGCTTTACTTGACTGGCATAAAGAACTGAACATTTGTTCTCTGATACATAGGCCAAGGGACGCTGCAAACAACATCTATTAGCTGAATATTCAGTGCACTTGTTACAACTGTCCTGTGGGTACTGTAAAAGCTTGCTAGTTTTCCCGCTACTAGAGTCAAAAACCCTAACAGCAATTTAGAGCGGCTTACTGGTAGGGACATGGGGAAAATAAAGGCAATAGAGCCAGTAGCAGGAAGAAGATGGCTAACCTTAGCAGCTATTGATGAGTTGATTTGAGTTGATGAGTTGATTGAGGAGGTCGAATCTATGCTAGCATAGGGGGATGAATCAGCACCTAAAGGCACTAAGAAAATCTCTACATACTTTAGTAAGCAAAACAAAGCAATCATAACAAAGCAAATCCCAAAACAAAAAATCCCTCTAGTAACTGTGCATCGGGCCCCCGGGTTACCCCCAGCTACACAAGTTATTTCCTCCCAAAAAGACTCCCCTAGACGAGTCACTTTAGTTTTTGAAGAGTTGAATCCACCAGCTAGGCACTTTATATACTTAGAATGCTCTAATAGATACTTAATGTTAGCAGACAACCATGAAGAAAATTCTGAGAGACAAGTGGAGAAGATTGAGTTCAAAATGCAGCCGATAGCTGGCTCGAGTAAAGTAGGGACCCAAACAGAATTAGAGGACACTAATGATGTGCTGAGGGATCTTTCTAAAAGCAGAACTCTACACAAGAGGAGATTGCGGGACTTAAGTGAACGCTTTTGGACCTGCTATAAAGCCTGCCTATAGCTTCTAAAGAAAAAAATATCTTGATGAATTGTTCTACTCACTCTGGTGAAAAACCGGATCTCACTAACAGGGTTCGCAAATGACCAATACAGCCACCTGGTGCACACTCCAAATATCTCATTAAGCGCCCGTCAAACCAGAATATACACCCAAATAGCATAGTTTCTTATTCATCAAGACCAGCTGCACATATGACCCACTTGAATGAACTATCTGGGCCACGCAATCTTTAGAATAATGAGGGACGCATTATAGCCCCTCGGGTGCCCCAAAACGTACATAGGTTGAAATCATTAAGTCATTATGAGCCAGGTCCAAACCCAAAACATGGCCAGGAGGGAAGGGCCATTGCCATATACAGTCACCCGCCCATCAACTCAATATTCGACTAAGTATAAGCCCAATACATATAAAATTTTCTTGATAAATATCCCAAGATTAAATCGGAGAGCCAGAGAAGACGAGGAGTCTCTGATAAATGAAGTGATCCACTGGATCAGATTTTAACGTCAGTCAGACCCTCCAGGATTTCGCGATTTCGCGGTTTGCTTTTGTAAAAATGCAGCGATTTTTACAAAAGTGCACGCGAAATCTGCACGTTTGTAAAAATGGCGGGATTTTTACAAAAGTGCCCGCAAAATCTAGACATCCAGACCCCTTTCAAGGGGGCGGGGCGGGTCTGCGGAGGTGTGGGGGCAGAGTGGGGGGGTTGGAAAGAGCCATCAGGTCGATCTCAGGCCTGTGGAGGCAGTGACAGCCCGCTCCATGGGAAGCCTGGGAGCGGCTGCCCTGTGGGACCCCCCCAGGAAGTCTCCCTTCTGCATTGACTGTAGTTATTTGATGCGGAATAAACTTCTTGCTCTCTTCAACCTACTGCTGTTCCTCTGCTTCATTTCACTGGCGATGAACGGACACTGAACTTACTGTCGCCCAGCAAGAGAGCCACTGAAAGAGCCTGTACTGTGAGACGCAGTGAGCCTGAGGTCGCAGCAGTGCTGCTTTGCAGCAAGACCATTTCAAGGCTCTTCAGGAAACGTCCTTTTCCAATTATGACTTGTCATTGGAAGGCCTCAGGACAGGAAATCAGCTTTATGTGGTAGTGGGTGTGTGAGCTTTGACTTGAGCGCTGTAAAGGCATGAGCACTCAACATCACAGCCCTACAGCTTTTTCGGAATCACCAGTGCGTGACAGATCTTTGATGTAGGACTTTGCATTGCAAGCCCCTTGTTGACTGCATCTTTTAGAATGATGCAGGACTCTACATGGCAACCTTGCAGCTCTTTGGAATTGCTGCTGTGTGACACCACCTCAAAGTGGTATCTCGCAAAGCTCCAGAAACCAGAATTTCGGGTACTTTCTTGAGTGGTCATAACTGGGTCCCTGTATCAACCCATCCACATCGGGGTCAGCCCGAATACCACAGATGGAGCTTTGTGCTTCTAGGCCCTATTATCATTAACCTATTTAAATTGAATCTACTGACTGATTTTTTCTCATTTTGTTCTCAAATAATGTATTGCATTTTACTCTATTTTTCTACAATTGGTGTAGTATATTTCTTGTGTTTGTATTTTCACTTTCATACTTTTGAAGTGCTGCATAAACACCTTACACATTGCCTCTAGGTTAAGCCTGACTGTTTTTGTGCCATGTTACCAGAGGGTAAAGCACAGGTTTTACCTTGACAGAGATTGTGGTTGCTGCTTGAGTGTGGTTTCACCCCCCCCCCCAACCAGTAATCGAAGTTTCAACACTGCCTTACCCCTCATACAGAATCCATATTTTCAATGAAGACAGTCTTGATAGCCTCTACATTGTTCAACTAGTATGATTCATTATGGCTATGCCCAGGGTTTTGAAACAGCACCCCATTTTTTAGTCAGTTCTCTCCAATATGACTTGCTTGAGCTTAGGTTCAAGATATTTTCCAAAGGTAGTGCGACTAACCATGTACCTGTAAAGAAATGTTTCTTTTACATCCTTTCGTTATGAAAACTTTTATGTCACTGCTGTTACCAATGGGTGGAGCCTTTGGAAAACAATTAAAATGGATGACTATTCCAAGAAGAAAACTTAACAAAAGAGCAAAGAAAAGAAATGAACAGAAAGCAAACAGCTAAAGAAAAGCCTACAAAAACGACTTAAAATCTACAAAAATCAACAAAACAAACTGGTTGAACAGTAAAGTATGACTCACCAGCAGAATCCGAAACAAAAAAACAGTGTCTAGACAAACTAATTATATTACTTGTTTTGTATCTTTCTATGTTTTGTTCTTCCTTTGAAATGTTAGTAAGTCTTACTCCACTATTCTGAAGTCATGCTAACTCCTCAAAGAAGCTGGAAGTGAGAGTACTGTAATATTAAAGTCTGAATCTCACATCAGCTCCAGAATCTCATGAGTGTTATTCATGTTTCTTTTGCTCCTGAAAGCAGGAAGATTTGTGGGTGGCCCTGTGGAGGTAAACTGGGCCTCATAATGGTTGTGAATAACCATGGGCCTTCCAGCTAGATTTGCTGAGGTACACTTGTCAGTTCCAGGGATAACTAGGAGTTATTCATTTTTGCCAAAACAATATTCTTTTTCTCTTAAGATAAGTGTAGCTAAAGTGCTAAAGTGAGTGCATTTTTCATATGTGTATGGATGAATAAATGAATGAATAAAAATGTATTTGGCAGTTAATAAAAACAATGGCAATTTAGTTCAGACTTTCCGCTCTGAAATCGTATCACCCTGGTACGCAGTACTATTATCCCATGTGCTCAGTACATAAATTGATCAGAGTAATAATCTCAAGCAGTGACAACATAAAAGTATGAATAATCGTATTTGTTCTATTAAAAATGCTAGTAGATTACTGTTACTCTATCTCTAAATATTACTGAAAACTGCATTATCTTCATGAAAACAGTATTGCAGAAATAAGAAGTTACCAGGTAGTTTTTTTAAGAAAGATAATCTGCTTTCATAACTTTGACTACTCCGCTCACTAGCTTAACATTGTCACCATTAAATAATGTTTTTATTAGGTCTTGCCCAAAGGCGGCTTTTAGCAGGATATTGTTGAAGCCCTATTGCGGACAACACCGATACTTAGGGGCGATTTATAGTTTGACGCTTCAGGGTTCAACCCTGTCCATCAAACTGCCAGTCTGAACTCTCTATTTTCATTTGGGTGGGCAGTCTGGTTTCCGACAGCAGTACATATGCTGGCTCCACCAACAGAAACCTTACTTTGATGGCCAGATTGAATAGAGGTCTTCAGTGTAAGAACAATGAATAACCCACCCTATTTAGAGGAAACTGTTTAATGTTTGTTTTTCTTCAGCACCACCAGAGAAATCCTGGTTGTCCTGAACAGTAAAAAATACTAACGACGACCACACCTTGGGACAAAACTCCTAGGGTATCAGGGTCTGTAGTGTTTTGTTAGAAAAGTACTCCTGCTTTGATAGTATGTTTTTGAAAGCAACAATGTTTAGTGAGCCTCTGCCATATTTTAGGTGTCCGCTAACCAAACTTGTTTCTTTGAGCACTCCTGGTGAATGTCTGTGCATTGTTGCACTCTCCCCAATGTGCTTGATCCCCCACGCATCCCCACCCCTATCCTTCACAACTCATGTATAGAACGACAAAAAAGATGTATTTGGACAGGTTTCGACAAAAGAGCAGACTTTATGAGGTTGAATTTGAGTTATCTGTTGCTTTCCACATGTTGCATGAAATCCCAAGAATTTGCAATCAAAGGTAGCATTTATGTTATGTTATGTTATGTTATGTTATGTTATGTTATGCGTTTTTATTAGGTGCACAGATGCTCCAGCTAAGGTACTAGGGAAGGTGTGGGCAGGTTTATTCACTCAGATGGTGTTTAGGGAAGAAGGTACAATAAATGTGACTGAAAAGGGGGTGTCTATTCTTCTGAAGACCGTTGAATTTACTCTCTGAGCTGCAGCTGTGTGCCAAATTCCCTTAGCATTAGCCTCAGTTCTGAGTGTTGTGGGAAGTGAATTAGGCGACATTTTACTTTAAGTTCTGACTCTTCCTTGCTCATGGCTTCAGAAGTGCCATTTTTTTCAAGTATCTGCAACTAACCATACGTGTTATTTCTAAGCTGGATCGTGTGCAACAAGCTTTGGAAATTCTGTTCATAGTTTCATGTGCAACACCATTAAAGAAATAAAACATATCATTCTTAAGGTATGTGTTTTATTTGTCTTCATTATCTTGAATTTGTTTTCCCTGTTTTTAATACCAAGGTTTATCTGCGATAAAAATCGCCGCAGCTCAGCGGTAAATTTTTGTCTCTAACCAAGCAATAGCGATAATTATCGCTATTGCTTGGTAATATGCCCCCATGTCCCCTGTTGTATAACATGGCAACATCCAACAGATATCATTGTCTCTCTAGTCTTACTGAGGTGGACTGACGTCAGGCCGTTCTCAATGATAACTGTACCTGGTTATATTCTTGTCCCTGCCTTTTTATTCCCCATTAACAACTCATTGACAGAGGGGGGACATATTGGATGTTCAACGACTAACTGAGCAGATTGTATTAAGGGACGAGGTAAATCTGAATTGTACAATGTCTTATTCATGTATGATTACTGTCCTAAATTGGAATGTGGCGGTGCTTCATAGTAAGATTAGCATACGGAATAGTTAGAGTTTGTGACTGGTTATGATATTCTATGTATACAGGAAACATCGGTTGTGGAACCAAGCCATTTGAACGGATATAAAACTTACCTGCCGTACCATGAAGATATAGAAGAGCTAAGGGGGGTATTTGCAACTATGTGTCAAATCATTTAATTTCCTTTAATGTAAATGTAAAGATCCCTAATGCCTTTTACCAAATTGTTTCTGTTGAACTGTTCGGTGTTATATATTTGTTTGTAATTAATTTTTATGACAATGATTGGGATTCAGATATATTGCATACTTTGGGCCAACTAAACGTTGATCTAGAAGCTGAAATTACTAAGTGAAATGAAGAGAAAATGTTGGTGTGCGGGGATTTTAATATCAAATTGTGCAAAATGCCAACGAGTAAGATCTGTGGTTTTACCTTTCCAACAAACAATGATGTTACCCATTTCCTACACACGGAAAATGGTGGAAAACTTAATGAACTAATTTTTAAATATGATTTGGGATATAGTAATGAATTTAGGAACAGACAAGCTGAGGTATCCTGTACTTACGATGGTAGTATGGTTAAAAGTGTTATTGATTTTATATTGTTTCCAAAATGTTACTCAGCATTGGTTATTGATTTTAAAATTCATGATTCAGCAATGAGGGATCACTTTCCACACAGTTTAACGCTGAACTCAGGCCACCTAAAGAACAAGGGAGGGGTCAGTCACAATACTGTGTCTGTTGAGAATATAGAGCTGTTGCGAATAAATGGCTATATCCTGCGGCGATCTATGATTGAACCGAATAGTTTCCTAGATCAGCTAATTTACCAACAAAGAAGGACCATTGACAAATGTTTGGATGATTCAGCAGGGGCCTCTCATATTATGGACTCATTCAATAGTATTATCAAGGCAATTAAAGTGGGCCTAACTTCAAAGCAGAAAGAAAGTAGAGTAAATAGGAAGCCTTGGATTGATCGTGCATGCTCAGAGGCACACAAAAATTTTAAATTGGTTTTAAAATATACCCCAAGGAAGCACTTGGAGGTTCAGCATAGGATACAGTTATACAGGTTTGCAATAAAAAAACGTAAAAGAAGTCTGAAAGAGGAGGCATGGGATAAGTTGCATATTGTCAGCTGTAGCAATGATTCTACTGCATTTTGGCGTGCAGTAAATTTGCCCTATTTTAGTGAGGATAATAAGTCTAAAATGGAGGTGGCAGGGAAAGAAGAGGCCTGGGTATCACACTTTTCTAAACAATATACTGATTGTACAAAGTGTGGTGGTAACAATATTATACCCACCCCGCTGGTGGATATTCCATCTTCCACTATGGTATCCAGCTGGTCCGACCTCAATTTTACCTTGGAAGAGGTCACCCTTGCTATAGGTTCCAGTAAAGGTGGTAAAGGACCAGGACCTTATAAGGTCCCTATTGGTCTCTTTAGGGCAAATTTGGAGCTTTGGGGCCCCCTCTTGACCCTTGTTTTTAGATCATGCCAGAGCGTAGGTTTCCGTCTGTCTTGGTCTGAGTCCCAGGCTGTAAGTATATTTTAAAAAGGTGATCCCCAACTGCCCTGCAAATTACAGACACATCTCCCTGCTAGATTCTCCAGTCGTGGTTGTGGGTCGTATAATTCTAGGTAGACTGCAGAATTGGGTGGATTACAATAACATTATCTCAGACCTACAGTAGGGAATTCGAAAAGGAATAGGGACCATTCATCAATCTATTAATTTAAACATATCCATGAGCAAGTATGCTCTAATTAAAAGAGGTAACCTGTTTTTGGAATTCGTCGACTTGTCAACAGCTTTTGAAAGTGTAATTCATGACAAGCTTTGGTCCATTATGACCTTAATGAGTATTGACCACACCATTATTAACTTTCTGAGATAATTAAATTCCACTAGTTGTGCCAGGGTCCGCTTTGGTTTAAAGGGCAAATGAACATGTTCCTTTAATGTTGAAAAAGGAGTTCTCCAAGGGTGTGTTCTCGCCCCTTTTTTATTTAATTTGTACATTAATAACTTAGGTGATACCCTTGCCAATGCATGTCTGGATCTGCCACAGATTAAACAACGACCAGTACCTACCTTACTTTATGCGGACGACACAGTACTCATGGCACGTACTCCAATGGCTCTGCAGCATCTTCTTGATAGTTTTGTGCACTTTATGGTGAATTTGGGGCTGAGAATTAATATTAGTAAAAAATGTGTTATGAAAGTAGGCCAAACTTCTACTTAGATGCACAGCATTTTAATAGGGAAAGATATCATCCCACTAGCTTTTACTTTTTCTTATCTGGGCATCCTATTTGATTATGAGGGAAGATGGAATAGAGCCATCAAATAAAGAAAGCTGCAATTTGTTAGGGCAGTTGTGGCCTTGTGTCATTTCGCAAGGAAACCAGGCTGCAAACAGCCAAAAGAAATGCTAACTATCTATAATACAACACATAGAAACATTGCTATGTATGGCTCTGAACTGTGGAGGTATGTAAATGTGAAACAACTACAGGTGGTTGAAAACACCTTTTTAAAAAACGTATTAGCTCTCCCATCTAGCTGTTTAAATTTCATGTGTCATTCTGAACTGGGTGACACCTAACAGATTTAATAAAAATACGGCCAGTCCTTCTTTGGCAGAAGATCTGGACTTCAGATCACACGGAATTTAATTGTGCATTAGTAAAGGACTGTTTCGACTCTGAGTTTGCACTAAAAGTTCCATTGCAAAAATGTATTAAGAACTATATGGTGGATATTAGCCATCCAGACTTTTATGAACAGCCAGTAACTTTGAATAACATTACTAGGAAAGCCATTAAAGCAGAGTGTTTAAACCTCCTGGAGGTATTGAGACTGTGGAATTTGTCAAACCTTCTGTTTTACACAATCAACTGGTCCTGAGTACATGCTCTATGCAACTATATCTTTTTAATGTCTTAAAAGCTCAGGACAGATTTTTTAACACATTGAAGATTAGATATATTTCATCGCCTGACATCTTTTCCAAGTGTCAACAATTGGTCAAGGGAACTAACGTTTTTTCCCTGTGATAATATGTCTAAGCAATCAACGATTCACATTTTATTTTTTTTATAACCTTTACTCTGATCTGAGGAGATCTTTTATTGTACCTTCAAAGAAATCTTTACATTTTAAGCAAATGTAGACCAGGGTTTCTGGATTTGCAATTGCTTCCTAATCTGTATACATGTGTGGTACTAGTAAGGTTTCTCATGGTTGTTTTAACCAGAAGAAAATAAAATCCTACTGTATGTTAGATTGTGACTGCATTTTTTTAATATATGGTATTATATGTGTGCTTTTATGATACACTTTGTGAATCGAATAAAGATGAATTGACCTGAACTGTAGAAATTGTGAAAAATGTACCAGATATACTGCTAATTCAGTCTCCAGACAGATAATTTCACACTCCTTGGCTACCTAAATATGCATGTTGATGACTCAGCTTGTACGCAGGCTGCCAGTTTTGTGCAGGTCCTGTCAATGATTCATTCATCTCAGCAGGTTGACTGCTCTATGCACAATAAGAGAGATATAACCTGGACACAATTTTTACAAATATATCCAACATGGTTGATTTACCCTCTCAGCTTGTATTGATGGACCACAACATGATTCCCTTTTCCATTCCAAAAGTAGTGGGTGCCTTTATCCAAATTCTCATACTCCAAGACCACTTGGAAATCTAAACTGGATATAGCCAGTTGGGAGTGGGTCTTGTGTGAGTCAATCCCTTGGCCAGTATAAGGAATAGAGTTATCTACGTCTTATTAAGAATTAAAAAAATTGATTAAGAAGCCCCTTGATGCAATTACACTGAAAACTAGAAAGAAAAGGCAACAGCATGATAAAATCCACTGGTACTCTCTGGAACTATGGCAACTAAAAAGGAATGTAAAAACACAAAAGAAAGAGGAGAGTTAATTATGACGATGCTAGCAACAGGTTTATAGAGAGTACTTGCAAAAATATCAACATGCCATTTGGAAAGCCCAGGTGAATGGCCTGGCAGAGAGGATTACGCTATCCTCAAATTCCTCCAAAGAAATTTACAATATTGTAAATGCCTTTTTATTACCAGCTATATTAGAAGATAGTCCTCCTCAATCTGCAGAGTCCTGTGAACTGCTCAGAAACCACTCTTTCAGAAAAGGGAGGAACATTAATGATGCTCTGTCAGGTTCAACAGTCCATAATGATAAGCTAGAGGAAAAGCTCACAACTAATGTAATCAAATCTGAACTTTCAACATTTCTTCCATTGGCTAAAGAGGAAGTCATTGGTGTGGCAAGCTCAGTTAAATCACGGTCACCACTCGACCATTCTCCAAAAGACATTCTATTGAGAGGGGGGATGTGATGCTTTCCGCCTTAATAGATAGGTACAATCTGTCTCTGAAGAACTGCTGTGTCCCAGAGGAATGGAAACACGCTACCATTCACACTCCATTTGAGAAATCCACTTTGGATCCTGAGATGGTAGAAAAGTACAGACCCATATCATTACTCCCCAGAGTTAGTAGAATTCTAGAGAGCACAATAAGCAGGTACCTTGCAAAATACCAGGGAGCCAACACTATCCTGCATTCCACTTAAACAAATTTCTGCCCCTGTCACTGCACAGAAACAGCCCTTCTAAGGTCCACAGAAGATCTTAAAATGGTCCTGGATCAGGGTAGCTCAGCAGCACTTTTATCCCATCCTACTCCATTATTTGGAAGAAGTGGGTGTCACAGGGAATGCCTTAAGATGGCTTGTCTAATTTCTGGCGAAACAAAACTTTCAAGTCAGTGAGAAGCCTGTTTTTCATCCAGATATCAGCTGAAATGTAGGATACCACAGGCCTCCTCGGTGAGCCCCACACTTTTTAATGTGCACATCTGGCATTTATCTGATATCATCTCCACATTCGGTGTTTCAATGGTATCGTATGAGGAAGATACTCAGACAACTGTCTCACAATTTCATGATATGGAAAACATCTCTATGAGACTCAATAACTGACTAGAAAAGTTGTGCAAATTGATGGCAGCTAGCTGCTTAAAATTAAAAGGGGACAAAACAGAGGTGATGGTAGTTGGAAATAACCCAACACTATGGGACCAAATTAGATGGCCTCTCTCCCTAGGAGAACCGCCATCCCCTAAGCTGGAAGTTAAGAGCCTAGGGATTACCCTGGATAAACATCTCTGCATGGCGTTGCAGGAAAAGAAGGTGGCAGGTAGCTGCTTCAGGCTCCTAAGAGCCTTAAGGAAGACTCTTAAATGGCTCCTGTTGGAGTCATGAAGGATCGTAAATCAAGGACTGATCCCTTCCTACCTTGAGTATGGGAAATTACTGTATCTCAGCAGCACAATCGTGGTGTCAGACTCTATCAGACTGGTCAGAGTCTCTGTAGTGCTTCTCATCAATACGCAGGAACAGCATGAAGCTAATTCCCAACTCCCTCCTGAGACTCGCTCGGCCGCACGCAATGGATAGCAATGTGACCAATCGGGCCCCACGGGGGAAAGGTGATGGGACAGAGAAGAGACTGCCACCCAATGTCTTCTTGCCGTCTGTCTTCTGACTTCTGACTTCTATCGTCTGTTTAACTCTTCAGGGCTG
Source organism: Lissotriton vulgaris (assembly GCF_964263255.1). NCBI lineage: Eukaryota > Metazoa > Chordata > Amphibia > Caudata > Salamandridae > Lissotriton > Lissotriton vulgaris. Next base: position 1,464,171,097 of record NC_141689.1, on the reverse strand, counting down.
CTTGGGTTTTGCTGTAAATAAAGGAGTTATTTGTCTTTATCCATCAACACTTTGTAACTCTATTCTATAAGTCTGGATTCCTTTATCCTACCTGCCCATGTGCGGCCTTTGCTTCTCTTATTTTTCTTTTATCTTTTCTTATTTTCTTGCTTCTTCTATTCTATTCTTATATTATTTGCTGTAATACAGAATGTATCTTTTATTTCTTTCTCTACTCTAAAGTACACTAACTGTTGTTGCTCTTTCTATTTGTTTTACAGATCTCCTCACCTTATTCTCCTGCTTCCTTGCCTTGATCCGGGTTCTGATATTGGTAAGTATAATTATCGACACCTGAGGTTATTGGATAGTCTTCTGTTTATCTTTTCTTGTTATTTGTAACGATTTACAATGCTTTCTTTTCTTCCACAATTGTTGCGGTCTCTCTCTCAAATAAATTTAATTGTTCCAGTAAACTCTTTCTATTCTGCTATTCGTCTGACTCTTGAATCTAAAAAGAGTTGTATTTTGCTATTCTCTTTTGGACTCTAATGCCTTCTTAATTGTGCCTTTTCAACCTTGTCCGTAATATGAGAACGTAATGTTAATAGTACCTTCTACTGACTGTCTTGCTCGAGTGTCTAATAATTTCTTAGTGCACCCGTAGCTCAGCCCAAAAACAAATTCTCTTAGAACACTTGTAATTCTATGAAGACTTAAAAACAAGAACGGGCTTTCTTGACTGCTGCTACAAAATACTCGTCCAACTCCTACTTGAATCCAGCTCTACTCGGTTGTTCTTTTTATTTCCTCTGGGTGTTGCGCGACAAAGAGAATTCCCTATTCTTTGCGACGCACTGGACAAACTGCCATTCCTTGTTGTTTCTCGGGTGAATTGCGCCACTCCTAACACGTTTCACCTGGTTCTCGGCTTTTGGAGTTGGAAACTAGACTGCCAACCTTCTTTCCCTCGTAGTAGATGGCGGCGGCCATTTTAAATGTTCGGCGATGTTTCTTCTGAACCAAAACCATAGTTTTGGGGCTTTTTCTGATTCTACCCATTGAGAGTACACCTACAGATTGTCTTCGTTTAACTTACGCTCTAAGGTTCCTGACACGTGGTCATCAAAAAACTTCAGATCATTCAGAATGCTACAGCTTGAAATCTGTTTGGCATTCCAAAATCTCCTTCATGGCGGAAGACGGAGTATTACTATCCAGTGGAACTACCTTGAGGAAAGTGTGACTACAGGGGGCCACTTCCAAAACCTTGCTCGTTCTAGTAAATTGCTCAATGGAACTTGATTATGGAGAGAGCATGTTTTTGGTAAACCCTATTCTGGAAAGGAAAAAACCCAGGGATACCTAAATCAGGATCAGAGGGTGTTGCGTTTTGGGACCCTAAAGGTCCTGATGAATGCCAGAGTGAACCGACACTGTGGGCACAGTTACAGTGGCAGAAACATGTTGACACCTTTGCAGTAAGGAGGGGTGAAGGATTCCTAATTTGTCCCTATCACCAACATCCTTCACGTTTTTAACCCTAGTCGGGTGGCCCAGGAATAAAATTGGCATCAGGAGCATATTTCGAGCTACTTTTAATCTTCATTGACTGCACTGTCTTAAGTGATCCCAAAACTCTATGTTTGTATTGGCTCCCCTTCCCTTTTACTCCACCCCGGGCATTGATCTGCGCAGGGGTGTCAGCTAGCAAGATGATGAAGCATGTCACAATTTTGTGAGGGAGGGCAGTTTTTACCCACTGAGCACATGCCACCTCCAGTATACACTTTCCTATCTCCTTTTGTGTGTATAAGTTCCGAAAACTCAGTCAGCAGGTGCAGTGCTTAAATGTCTCCACTGGCTGCACATAATTTGAAGAATACAATTCAAAGGACCAAGGGCCAGATTTAGGTAACTTCATTTTAGAGAGTCCATAATGGCGATTTTTACCAAATCGCTATTAAGGACTCGCTAAATTGAATATAGGTAGGAATCGCTAAAATATTAACGATTCCTTAATATTCGTTAAAAACAGATCGGTAATTGAGGTTTGTTATTAAGAAATACCTAGCCATTCATTCCCATGGGCTAGGAGGTCCATAGTAATTAATGGGAAGATATCCACTATTAGCGATTCGGTATTACAGAATCGCAAATAGCAGGAGCTATTTCAAGGGAGCCAGGGTGTCCAAAGGACACCCTGTTGCACCCCTGAAATGTGCATGTGTGCACACGTGGGGCACATACATGCCCTAAGGGTATGGATGTGTGCCACATGGCACATTTAAAAAAGCAAAAAAGTGCTTTTTTAAAGGTTATCGCTACTTACCACCAACTTGAAGTTGGAGGTAATTAGCGATTCCTTAAGGCTGAAGTGCACTTTTTTTAGTGCTACGTACAATGCATTTAAGGAATCATATTTCCAATTCCTTAAATGCAAGAGCAAAATAAGGAATCACTATTTTGCGATTCCTTATTTTTCAATTTGGTTTGCCCCTCACCTACATTGAACTCAGGCAAATACCGGTTGGTAACACAGCAATCCAGCGAATTTCTGCGTTACTGCTCAGTATTTCGCCATCTACATCTGGCCCTGAGTTTGAGACATCAGGTAAAACACGAAAAGATCCCACATGTTGTCCATCAACTAGTCACCTCTCATCTGACAAATAGAATCCTCATGTTCAACAGTCTTGATCTTCTGGTTGTCCCCAGAGTCAGGAGAGCTTGCAACTAAACCCTGGAACTCTTTACCTACCAGCCTGAGAATGAATGCCAATCTCATTAGCTTCAGAAAGAAACTCAAAACCTATATTTTCCCATAACCTTTTGTGTATCACCCTCACTTCATTTAGAACTAACAGCCCTAGGAAGCCTGGTGTCATGCAGCCATGCGCACTTCAAAAACTGGTGAATAGAATTATTATTGGTCACTTTAGTCAGAAGATCAGTACTTGTGGCAACCTCTGTTTGATTTGATGTAGACCTCATAAGAATTTTTAATTCTCTTTTTTGGGGGGTCCTGAATCTTTAATGATGCAATATAAGAATTTGTATTTCTTTACAACTATATTACCTATGAACTTCTAGTGTAACGTTCTCTTTATTTATTTCTCAGAGGCTACACACTCAATTATCTCACAATCTGGCTGATTCACGTACCGACTATTGATGCCTTACTAATTCATACACTGCATTTACTAGAATGCATGTGAGTGAACTTGGTGATCGGATGTCAAAATAGTGTATTCCTGCACTGTTTTTGATCACTAAATTATGGACCTGCAACTTGTGTGCCCTGGGCAGCATGTTTATTTTTTGGAGGCAGCTCTGTGGACATATCTATTTGCAGGGCCGGACTGGCAAGGGCATTTCCCCGGTGGGCCATTGGGGCCATGGGGGCGTTTTTTTTTTACAGGGGGTTGGAAATATCGGCTCCCTGTAACAAAATCATTTGAAACCGGCCATCGCAAACTGCTCGGCTGCACTCCCCCAAAGGGGGGAGGTTGGCAGAGCAGTTTTACAGAGCTGGTTTCTGTTCCCAGTCCGGCCCTTGATTCTATTACATATTTCGCCACAGTCATCGGCACATGGGGCCAGTGTCACACAGTACTTTTATGGGCACAAGAATGCTTCAAAGTATTGTCGGTATATTTCCATGTTTTATGATGCAGCTTCTCATTTCTGATTAGGGAGTGCCAAGCATAATTTTCTACAGTGCAAGCAGCTGAACTAACTATCTGTCAATATTTCCTTCTGGGCCCCTGGTGAGGTTTAGACTTTTTAATTTTTATTCTTGAACACACTTCATGAGACCTCAATCTGTGTTTGAAATTGACAGCAGGGGCAATTTTCCTACTCTGTATTGCTTCAACCTCCTCATTTCAGATCCAAATTTGGTAGAGGGAAGTTTTGTGAACTTGTTGTGATAAGATATCTTTTTTGACGCTGAGTAAATATCTTTCCCTCATGATTTAAATCCAACCTGAAAATAAATGCAAATGTTGTTATCTCCTTTCTTTATTCTGACTCTTTTCAAGCATTAACAGCAATTCTGTGGCTCAAAATTAATTTTAACTGGCTAATTGATTTCTTTCTGAAATATTTGCAAACACATCATATGGCCACACAGAGCAACCTTTTGCTTCAATCATTTTTCTTTATTTTTGCAAAATGCCAATAGGTACAACAGGACCTCATCTTCTGCTTCGGTTTGCAGCATTAGGCCAATGTTCATCTTTACCATTACCCAAAGGCTTCTGTTTGAATTATGACAATGAAGTCATCCTCTCTTCTTCATGAACATATTCTGTATTGCAAGAAGTCTGCTATCTCGCTTTTATCACAATTGAATCTCCTTCCATTTTCATAGCCACTGTGTTACAGTTTCTTTGGTTCTTAATTTAGTTAGTTTTTATCTTACCTGACAGTTATTGGTTTCCGTTGTCATTGAGAAATGTTTACAATTTATAAATACATTTTTATTCGAATAAAATTCAACAACGAGTTAAGAATCTCAAAGGTCATAAACAGTATTTTCGGATTAGATGTTACTGTAGAAATTTGGTTGTAAACGTAGCTTCTTTAGAACAGGCCCAGGCGAGTTTTCGCAAGCAATCGAACATAATGTTATCAAAAATGTATGACCATTTTGAACTATTGTACCAGTGCTTTCTAAAGATTCTGGTGCAATATTTTAATCGTTAATGTGAGTCACTAGGCTGTTGTGAAGGACCTACAAGATGAATAATAGTGATTTTAGATTATAATGAAATATTCTCCTTTTGTCATTAACACAGGAGATGTGGTCTTTTGTGTTCTATATATATATATATATATATATATATATATATATATTCACTTAAAAAAACATAGGTTTCAGGCCTTATACAGTTAGGAATTAGCATTTAAAAAACCATTGAAATTGCTCCTATATAGTTAGTTGTACTAACTATATTTCGCGCACCCGCAATCCACTGCTGATGATGTCACATATTACATCATTCATGACATGGTCAGTGACATCACTGATGACATCACTGATGCCATCTCAAATGACATCACTGATGACATCACTGATGACATTGAATTTGACATCACTGATGACATCGTCCAGTGACTGTGTGTTTCTGTAAAGTTTAAATATGTTTTACATATTGAAGAATGAGTGGATGTATAAGTGTCTGGATGAAGGATTTAGTAGGTGCGTGACTGACTGTATGTGTGAGTGATTAAATGTGTTTTACTAAATGCATGGGTTAGTGACTAAACTGTCTGAATGTGTGCATCAGTATGTCTGTTGTTGTGTAAGCTGCTGCATGTGTTGATCAGTTGCTATGAGTGGCTATATGGGTTATTGATTGGTTGTCCACGTATTTGAATGGGAGACTGAGTGTGTGTGTGGGTGGCTGGGAGGTGTGTGACTCTGTGCATAGATGTGTGAGCAGTTGATTCACTAGGTGTATGAGTTCAAGAGTGCATGTGGAAACAGCTATATGGGCGGTTGACTGTGTGCATGGGTGTGTTGGTGAGTGAATGGATATCTCAGTGCTACATGTCCAAGTAAGTACATATGCAAAACACAGTGCTTGTGAGAGTTGGCATATATAAACGACTATACATGAGAGTCAGTGAATGTGCGAGTGGCTGTATGGATCATTGTGTACTTGTATCAGTGATTGTATAAGAGAGTAAGTACGTGTTAGTATATGTTTGAATAAGTAAGGTGTTGTGTGTATAACTGTATAGTTGAGGAAATGGAAGTGTGATTGATTCTTTGCATGACTGACTAGGTGTGTGAGTAACTCCATGGATGAGTGGCAGTGTGTGAGTGTCTGTATAGGTGGATGAGTGCATATGATAGTGTTGTATTGATAAGGGACTGTATGTATAAGTGATTCTATGGGTGAATGTGTGTGTAAACCTAGGAATCAGTGAGTGCGTATGTATTAACTGGTATTGGTGTGTCAATGGTTTCAAGAATGGTAGTCTGTATTTAACACTGGGTGTATCAAAGGTTATATTAGAGTGTGAGGAGGTGTATCGTATCACATGAATGATATCATCAGTGATGTGATCAGTGATGTCAAATGAGATGTCATCAGTGATGTCATTTGAGATGTCATCAGCGATCTCACTGATCATGTCATGAATGATGTAATATGTGACATCATCAGCAGTGGATTGCGGGTGCGCGAAATATAGTTAGTACAACTAACTATATAGGAGCAATTTCAATGTTTTTTTAAATGCTAATTCCTACCTATATAAGGCCTGAAACCTATGTTTTTTTAAGTGAATTTGCAAGGTTTTTAAAATGTTGATTCCTAACTATATAAGGGCTGAAACCTATGGTTTTTTAAGTTACTTTGCAAGGTTTTTTTAAATGCTAATTCCTAACTATAATACTATATAAGGCCTGAAACCTATGGTTTTTTAAGTGAATTTGAGAGGTTTTTTAAATGCTAATTCCTAACTATATCAGGCGTGAAACCTATATTTTTTTTCAATAAATTTCAAAGGTTTTGTAAATGCTAATTCTATTAGCGGATAACGTTTATATATGTTATTATCCTTCTGGGACCACCTGAGCAGCCATCTGGTTTCTCAGGAGAAGAGAGGCACTGGAGAGCACAAAACAAGAGTGGAAAACGCGAAAAGGGGGCAAGGTAGAGACCCCCTGACCCCCTAGCCCTTCTCAGGGGGTCCCAGAAGGACCTGCTGCCTCACAGATCCTGCCCTACCAAAGCAACCTGCTTTGGTTTTTGAAAGAGAGAGCAGGAATTGAGCAGGATTTCTTTTCTGCAAGGGGAGCAGCATGTTAGCTGCTCCCTAAGCAGAAAAGCAATGCCAGCTCCAGCAGGATGCGGGGAGCCAACGAGGAGGGCCCCCCTTCTTAAAAGTAAATAAAATAAAATAACGGGATTGGGATGAGGCCCGCCCCCTCCCTGCACCTCTCTGCAAACGCGCCCCCTGGCGCGTTTCCAGAGGGGCAACTAATTCCCCTTGTATACTGGGGGCCCCTGGGGGCCAAATAGCCCACCAGGAGCCTCCGGTATGGGCCAGGGGGCTGCCTTGTAGAGAGGTGTGGGGCGTGGCCTCAGAACACATCTCTGCAACGCAGCCCCCGGCGCGCACTGGAGATTCCTGGTGGGCTAGTTGGCTCACAGGGGACCTCAGGATTGAAGAGGAATTATTTCCCCAACCTAAAATGCACCACAGGGCGTGTTTGCACACATGTCACCTAAGGTCACGCCCCCTTCCATCATTATTGAGCAAAATATTCCTCTAAAATCAGCCAAACTACGAATTCCGATTTACTCACCTGTTATCACGAGAGACGTCAGGGCTGCATCTTTGAGCCCAGAACGGACCCTGAAAAGTAAATCTAAGTTACTTACCGGTAACTTGTATTTCCTTCCATAGGAATCTAATATGGGGTTTTCACCAGAAAAGTTTAGTGTCTATTTTTGAAATATACAAATATTCCTCTAAAATCAGTCGAACTACGAATTCCGATTTACTCACCTGTTATCAGGAGAGACCTCAGTGCTGCATCTTTCAGCTGATTACTGATCCTGATAAGTAATTCTAACCATACTTACAGTAACTTGAATTTCCTTCCATAGGCTAACATTGAATTATTTCACTTGGAAATTCTTCTAAGTGTAGAGTTTTGGAACTTTAAAGAATTCCTCTAAAATCAGCTGAACTACGAATTCCAATTTACTCACCTCTTATCAGGAGAGACATCAGTGCTGCATCTTTCAGCCCACTACTGATCCTGAAAAGTAATTCTAACCATACTTACAGTAACTTGAATGTCCTTCTTTGGCTAACATTGACTAGTTTCACTTGGAAATTCTTCTAAGTGTGGAGTTTTGGAACTTTAAAAAATTTCTCTAAAATCAGTCGAACTACGAATTTAGAGATACTCACCTGTTATCAGGAGAGACCTCAGTGCTGCATCTTCCAGCTCACTACTGTTCCTGAAAGCTAATTTTAACCGTACTTACCAGTAACTTGAATATCCTTCCATAGAATATCATTGCCTGCTATATAAAATATATATAAATTAAAAAATATATATATATTACAATTTCAATATTTTTAAAAACTTTTTTAAATTTATATTAAAAATATTTAATGTAATTTAAAAAATAAAATATCTAAAAATAAATACTTTAAAACAATGTAGTAAATCAGTATAAAAAAATATAACAATTAATACATTTAAAAATTATGATTTACAAAACCTTTGAAATTCACAGAAAAAACCATAGGTTTCAGCCATGTTATAGTTAAGAATTAGCATTTAAAAAACCTTAGAAATTAACTGAAAAAAACATAGGTTTAGCCACGTTATAGTTAGGAATTAGCATTTAAAAAACCTTAGAAATTCACTTAAAAAAACATAAGTTTCACACATGTTATAGTTAGCTGGACATTTGATTCTTACACAAATTTGGGACCAAGTAACTGGCCATGTCATGAATGATGTAATATGTGACATCATCAGCAGTGGGTTGCGTGCACGCAAGGTATAGTTAGCAGAACTAACTATAACGGAGACATTTCTATGGTTTTGTATGAGTGAAAGGGTCAGCTAACTATAACTCCGCTGAAACCTATGGTTTATTCTGTGAATTTCTAAGGTTTTTTAAATGCTAATTTCTAACTATAACGTCTCTGAAACCTATTGTTTTTTAAGTGCATTTCAAAGGTTTTTTAAATGCTAATTTCTAACTATAACATCCTGAAACCTATGGTCTTTTTCAGTGAAAATCGAAGGTTATTTAAATGCTAATTTTTAATTGTAATAGTAGTTATACCTATTTTTTTGTACTGACTTTCGACAGTTTTTTAACTGTTTATTTATATATATTTTATTTATTAAATAACATTATATATTTTTCAGAAAATTGCAACAACAAAAAAATTCAAACTGAAATATTGTTTAATGTATTTGTTTTTTTTAAATTTTAATATCTTTATATTATTTTCTTTTAAAAAATATAAATAAATGCTTTTCCCAAATTTTTCTTAGTCGCGCACCCAAAGCGAACCCATCACGGTGGGTGCACGGATTCTAGCTGCCATTTTAGAAAAGTCATGAAGGATCCGTGTATAGTGTGCGATGGCTGCATGTTTTTCATTTACCTGAATAAACCAAATGTGGGAGGATATAGGTATGAGTGATAGAATTAACCTCCAGTACAAATGTTGCCAAACAATATGATTCCATCCAATAGTTTTTATTTTTATTTTTAAATATATATAGTGAAAAAAGGGGACAATGAGTATTGCTGATCCTTGTAGTTGACAAGGAAAAGCACTATGTATTTTTAAAATACCCCTCACACACTATGAATCCCATAGTGTCATGCTTCATCATTGGGGTCTTCCGGTCCCTCTACGGGGCAGGGCGTGCTACGACCTGCGGACTACGTGGGAGCACTTGTTTTTATGAAGATAGGCTATGTGCAGTGCGAAAAATGTTGTGAGTGGTAGGGAGTGAGAGAATTAAGTGAAATGTTTAAAAATTAAAAATTCCCTGGCTAGTAGAAAAAAATTACTTTATTCACTTTTCTAGCTGTAAATGTTGAAAAGGGGGTTGTGGTGGGGCTGTTATTATACCCTACTTGGTCGACATATTTTGTTAAGCAGTCCCCTCTGCTTTACTCATCCGGACCTATGTTGATCCCTACTTGACTCAAAAACTAACTTGTGTGTTGTATGCCTATTTTCCTAAAATAGGCTGGCAAAAATAAGCCAATCCATTTATTACAGGGATTAAGTGGGCCCCTTGGAGAACAATGATGACCTAGTATGGTCTCTGAAAGAAAAAACAAAGGAAGAAAAAATAAGAATCGAAAACATTTTTCCGAAACTTTTCCATTTTTAACACATCACTGTTACGAAGATATCAGGTTGACCTGTTGAAAGAAGTGATATATTTCTTTTTTGATATAAGTGATATATTTTTCATAGTCTTTTTTCAAGGATTCTTAATTAGTGATCCTCAATGTTTAAACAGGCAAAATTCGTCATTGTTTGAAGTCATTTTGCCGTTAATTGGGTTGCAACACGGAATTCACACGCACATAATTCACTCGTACTTGGGGAAGCAAGAAAAAAATGTTTAAATTGATAGTTTCTGCAATTATGACTGATGCTATATCAAGAGATTTATACATTGCTTTGTATGTCGGTTGTTTCCGAGAAAATAACCCTTGTAGGTGAAATAAAATATTGTTCAGCAGTTCGCTTTAGGGCTACATTAAAGTTGTATATTACACAAAAGGCTGTTCATTGTTTTAGGAGAGATGGTGGTGACAAAATATTAATGACAGCTATTTGGAAGCATTCATGTAGAGCGATTGAAAAAGGTAGTTCTTAAATATACATACATTTATCAATTGTTATCGTGCCCCATGAGCTTGGCATCAGAGGTTTTTTCACGTGGTCACTGTGAAATGTAAGCATGTTAAAAAATAAGTTTGACCTCTTATGCTAAATGGCCATAGATTAGAGATTTATGGCCGTAGTTCTACTTACTTACCCGCTGGAAATAACTCTCCTTTATTCCCCTGAGACGCTCCGCTGGTTACCTTCATGTAACTGACATCAAAATATTTATTGTTCTTACTAGTGACGGAAAAGACAGCGAAACCAGCGCCTCAGAGTGCTAGTCCACCGCCTCTACTTCCATTTTGGAAAAGGAAGCGTAATATTGTAGCACAAAAGAGTAGAGCTTGAACAAAAATGGCCGACAGTTGTCGGCACCACCTTGCTCCATAATATTAACCTTTGGCGAGAAAGTGAAACGCTTGTCTCGTGCATATTTGAAATGCTGGTCTCCCCTCATTCGATGGTTATGCCTCATACTCAATGTGATTCTCAGAGTGCTAGTCGGTGTTAGACCTGGCATCTTTGGCGTGATTACCCCTATCTTTTTGCCTCTGCCTCCTGTATTTTTGATGCTGTGCTGGATTCGTTTTTGCTGGTTTAGATGCTTTGGACACACTGCCACTGCTGATCAGTGCCCGAGTGTAAGTGCTCCCTATGTAAATTGTTATTCTGATTGAATATACATGTTTGGCCTATTTGTATCACCATGAAGTCCCTAGTAAAGTGCACTGGGTGTGCCAGGGCTGGTGATGGCAAATGCTACTAGTGGGCCTGCAGCACTGATTGTGCCACCCACAGGAGTAGCTCTAAAATGGTGTCTCAGGCCTGCCACTGCAGTGCCTACGGGCAGTTTAGAACTGCCATGTCCTCCTGGTCCGCGTCCCCGCTGACCAGGCCTAACCCTTCCCTTTTCGTGCACATCAGTCACCCTTATGGAAGGCCCAAGGTACCCCCCTGGGCAGGGTGCAGTGTATATGAAAGGTAGAGCATGTACTAGTGCAGGTGACATGCTCTGGTAGTGAATTACAGCCATTTTCGTTTTTCACTATTGTAAGGGTATCTTGCTCCATAGGTTAACATGGGGGATGCTGGCTGCAGTGGTTAACAGCATTTCTTCCCATAGGAACAAGATAGGACATAAGTATCTAGTATCCCTGAACTCAGAATTTAATAACACATCTTTTAGGAAAGGTGGTTTTTAAATCCTGTGTTTGAGAACAGCACTTTTAGAAAGTTGCTGTTCTCTTGTCTGACCCTTCTGTGTGCCTGTGCCTGTTTGTGTATTGACTGTCTGGTTTGTGAGTGACAGGGGCTGGGGAATTTCCCCAGAGGCTGGATGAGTCAGCACTAGGCTGAATGAAGCAATTGCAACCTGAGTGGTGGGAGGAGTTAGCACCTGGGCTGAATAGGGCTGTGCCTACCTGCCACAATGCTGGCTCCATCTCCTGCTGGGCGGCTGAGGACCCTGCCCCTCACTCTGAAAAGAAAGATGCAGCCAGCAAAACAAAGTGCTCAGGATCCACCCAGAACTGGTTCAGACCGGGCTCAGGGCCCACATGCACAGAGAGAACAAAGACTTTAGGGGTATAAGTACAGGACCCCTGACAACAGAAAATTAGATCATCCTGGAATCAAGAAAGAACCTCTGCCAAGGAGAAAGCTGACTCTGAAGAAGGAAGACTGTCCTGCTGTTGCTCTGCTGGACTGACCTGCTGTTGCTTTGCTGCCAAGGAGAGGGGAAGGACTTTGCTGTGAGCTGTGTCCCCTGTCTTGAAGGAATCTCCAAGGGCCTGAGAAGAGCTGGCTCCCTGTTTTGAAGTCCCAGGAACAAAAGGACTTCACCCCCAGTCTCCCTGAACTCTGCTGAGAGAGTTCTGTCCTTCCTAGAGTGCTTGATCCAGTTGTGGGGCCTCTGGAAGTTGAACCTGAGCTGGGAAGCTTGAGACTAAGCTTGAGAGACTTTTGAAGCTGAGAAGTGTCGCATCACTTGCTTGCGGAGCGCATCCCCGACAGTGCGAGAAGTTTCCTGCCGCTACGAAGGTCGAGATCGGCGCAGCGCCTGACGTCGCTGCCGGAGCCGTCGCACCCTTCTTTTACGGGACGCACCAGACCGGTGCGGGAGAATCGAACATCGCTGCGAGTGTCGTCGCAGAGCCTGTCGTCGCTGGGTGAGATCACCGCACCGCTTGCTTGCGGACCGCATCACGTCGCTGCGAACATCGTCGCAGAACCATCACATCGTGGAGCTGCGAGAGAGAGGATCACCGCTGGACCGCGCATCGTCGCCCCGGAGATCGTCGCAGCCCCTACGAGATCATCGCATCGTGCCTTTGCGAGAACAGACTTCCTACGGAACCTACGCACCGGAATCCACGCAAGTGGCCTTCCTCCCCATACAGACCGGATTCATCGCAACACGCCCGCTGCTGCAGCGGGGCTGTCGCATCGCCTCCCCAGGGTCTCAGGAGTAACGCATCGCTTGTTTCCACCGCACCAGCTTCCTGCTTGTGGAACTTTGTTGCATCTAAAAGGTACTGTGAGTAAACGTGACGCAACTGTGAATTTTTCACGCATCTGTGGATTATTTTAACGCAACTTAAAGAACTTTGATTGCAACCTGAAGAACTCTTTTGAAACCATATTCTTGAACTGTGTATGTTGGATTTTTGCCGTTTTGGTCTTGTGTAGTTTAGAATAAATATCTTTATTTTCCTAAACTGTTGTGGAATCAGTATGTGGTGTTTTCACTGTGTTACTGTGAGTGTTGGTACAAATACTTTATGCATTGCCTCTGGTTAGCCTAGACTGCTCAGGCCAAGCTACCTAGAGGGCGAGCAGGGGTTATCTAAGAGGGTTATCTCCTTGCCCTGACTAGAAGCAAGGGTCCCTATTTGGACAGTGGTATCTACCTCTGCCAACTAGAGACCCCCAGTTCTAACAGTCGGCTTCCTCCACTTCCGGTTTAGGAAAAGGAAGCGTATTGTTCTGGAACAAATGAGTGGAGCGTAAACAAAAAAAGGGGGCCAACAGTTGTCGGGACATTATCCTTTATCGAGAAATACAGCACTTGTCTCATGCGCTTTTAAAATGTCAGATTCATATCATTGGTTGGTTATGCCTCGTACTCAATGTGATTGTATGAAATACTGGAATTATATCAAGGGTGCAGAAAAATTGTATTTGACCTGCTAATTGTTATTAATACCTGATGTAAGGCCATTACTGCACCTGACATAGTCATAGGTCATTACATGGTTTCCTTTTGTTTTTAGGTACCAGTTCTCATAAATGTGTCACAATGGCGTAGTATAGATTCTATATTTTGAATGTGCAGATTGTAGAATGTTAATTGTGCCAAACTAGTTTCAGTAGCGGGCGGTCTAGTTCAATTTAGAGAACTTTTGGTGATCTGCGGAGATCACAGTAGACCCCACGGTATTTCATCATTCAGGCCTTTTAGGTTAGTTCTCAGATGAAACACCCATCTCAGTTCCTTTTCAAATAGATATTTGACTTTGTTTACTTGTTCAATGATGGTCCAAGTAATGTCATCTGGTTTGTGGACTTGATCCAGAAAATGTGAAGCCATGTTTGTGCTTTTTTTTGCAATTGATGCTGCTCTTATGTTCACCTATTCTTGTTTTTACTGGTCTTTTGGTCATACCCACGTATTCAAGTTTGCATGGGCATGTGATTAGGTAACCAGTCTGTAGGGAATCCCTGGGTATAACTTTCACACAGAGGAAATGTTCCTCTATTACAACTAACGCCACATTGCCCTCCCCATATTGCTGAATACTAATACGGGGAAACGGGAAAAGGAGCAAATTCCACACTAAAATAGAACGTTCACAGTCTTTTTAATCAACGAAAAAAAGTTTTTTTACAAGAAATTAATACATACATAAATTGGTTAAAAAAGCAAGAAAGAGTTTCAATTCATATATTTAAAATCAACAGTTTAGAAACAATTCAATATAAGCAATATACCAGCACAAATTCATTTATCACAGTTCATACATTACGATAGACAATTAAAAAAACATATTAAAAAACAGATATATCGGACAACAGTACTAAATAATAATGCAAGAAAAAAAACCCTACACTGTGGCCTCCGGATTTCTGTGCCACTCCAATGTCTAGATCCAATGGTCTTTTGTCAATTAGTACATGGTATAGCCAGTAGTACTCTTGATAAATCAGTATCTACCGCTTCCTAGACCCTACTTGGATTCTGCGTAACTAAAGAAAAGAGTGCGTTGACGCGTTTTGGTGCTGTAGACACTTGATGTAGTAGCACCTTCCTCAGGACATCCCGTTTCTTTGGGGTCACCGGCTTCAGGGATTGTTATTTACCACCCTCCCTGCAGGTGCATATAAAGAGAAGCATAGTATCACTGGTCTGATTTTTAACATGGTTTTAGATATTGCATTGTACATTGAAACTTATTACCATCAGAGATCTCATTATCTAGTTACTCGTGACATTACTTTGTGGTACTTTATGGTTGTTCTAGGATCAGCTATTTTACCATACATTCGGTTTATTCATGTCATCATTCTCCTGATATAGTTTCTATGGGTCATTCCCATTCCCATAGCATAACATATGTTACAGTTCATATGATTTCTATGTGGTCCCTCCGTATCTCTCTTAGTGTGGAAATACATTCGCTATGGAAGACTTTCACCAAGGGACAATTCCTACTTTTCCCCTATATCCCAGACAGGTCTCCTTTGATGGTTGCTTACCCAATGGTCCTTGATTCAACCTCCGGGGAGTTCTCTTCAGAGGTACAATAAATCGTGCCATCTGTGTTTAAACCAGGTCTGTTTTCCTCCTAATTATAGAATACACAGAGCTGTCCGTGATCTTGTCCCCCATGATGAAAACCGGATATTAGTAAAAGAACAGGGGTCTGAGTTACCTGCTTATTGCTCTGAGGAGCTATCCCTTGTTTGTACTATTTCAATATTCCGTTCTGACTGTATATGTCACTGTTGGGGAATGGAGAATATTTAGCTATTTTCTTGGACTTGCTTCTAGGTCTATTCTGGTTTGACTAGTCTTAACATGCAAGTTGTCTTACCTTAAAATTTGTTAAAAGTTATTCATAGACGGGCATCTATCCACGCTGTTGCTTTGGGCAGCTTGATTTATTCTGTTGATATAGACATGGTATGGGATTTATTCTACTATCATACGAGAGGTAATTCTTTATGGCTCTCTACGTTATTATTTTCATCTTTATCTTCCTCGTTTTTTTCAAAAGGTTTTTAATCATATATATCCTAGATCCTTTTGTTGCCTAAAGTGTTATCCTCACTGAGTTAATCTTAATGGCAGGTGTTTTATAACATTACCCGTTTACTTTTTTCCTTCCCCCATAAATTCATCCTATATCATATAAGAGTTATTAGGACAAGACTGTTTTGTGTTTGGGTCACCTCTATCTTATTAAATAAACGGGTGCCCAACTCCATCAGTTCCCATATTCAAGTGTGCTTCAGTTGTCTCCCACTTTGCTACACCCTCTCGATCAATGGGTCCTTCATGTCTCCCCAAGGGTAGCTACTCGAAATCCCCTGCTTACCTTTTAGCTCCAGTCGCGTGCCTCTGCCTCGTCTTTTTCCTCTCTCAGAGGTCTACGGCAGAACATGCTATATTTAAAGGGGATTTAATTGAATAATTGGCTACAGCTTTGCCCCCAGTCCGCGTCTGCATAATACATCTGTTCTCCCGGCGTTTTTGTGCGCGCCATCTTGGAAGGGAGTTGTTCCTCCTACCATACGTTTTTATAAAGTTGATCGAGCATATTTATTGATTTTCCTCATCTTACATATATTAGGCATTTGTCTCGTTAGTTATTTCTTTGTTTTTAAAACGGGATCTTATTTGTTTAATAGTTCCTGTCAGTATGCTAGCATTATATCAACGTGTTGACGTGGTGTGTGTATTAGCCGTTTCCTTTTTACGCGCCATCTTGGAGAGGGGTAAAATCTGGAACAACTATGTGACATTCAAATTCTATTTTTATTATGGGTATTATAATAGAGGCTCCGGGCTTCTTTTATGAAACGGGTTGGATCGTTTTTTTATTTGAATTCCCCATGTGTCCCTACATTATTCACTGTCATTTTTATTACGTTTCTTGCCTCCTCTGCACCTGGGATATTTACTCTTTTACCGAGATCTCTATGCACGTCCCGATAATGATGTTATATTTCAGCACATATCCCCCCAACCTGCCTATGTGGGGTTGTGCAGTTGTGGCATAGGGGTATGTTTTACATGTGGGTCAATTCCCTACCAGTTATTATAATTCCTCTATATAATTTTAGTAATTTGGATCTGATTTCCATATCTTCTACATTATTCCAGTTTATTTGAACCTTTCTGAATTTTACCTAATAATCTCATATCAAGCTTTCCCATTCTTCCCTCGAGTTTAAACCACGTCTGATTGTGTCGAATTTCATCATTAACCATTGTTCTTGTTGTTTCCTCCGTTTTTTGCTATCTCCTAGTCTGGTCTGTTCCCTAATTCTCTCTACAATGACCCATCTCAGTTCCCTTTCGGTGTGTTCATGTTCTTTCCAGTGCGCCACTAATGGAGCATTCTCTTTATTATTTTTGATGGCTGACTTATGCTCCCCTATCCTCAGCCTCAGTTCCCTTCCTGTCTCTCCTATGTACCCTTGGTTGCACGGGCATAGGATCAGGTATATGACGTTTTTGGTTCTGCAATTATTTAGGCTGGTTATATTATGTGTGGCTCCATTGTGTTCCACCTTCTTGGTGACTATGCATAAATCACATATGCAGCAATTTCCGCATTTGTGGTTGCCTATCGCTCTGGTACCTGTTAGACTGGTTTGGCTTTCAATTACATCATCCCTATAAGTGTGTACTAAGCTACACCTCAAGTTTTTGTTTTTCCTATAGGCATACAAAGGACGTTCTAACTTGATATCCGCTCCATCGTTTAGAATCTTCCAGTTATGATTTATTATGTTTTTTATCTGGTTGGCCACCACTGAATATTGGCTTACCATCACTATTTTCTCTTGAGTCTCTTTTTTCTTTCTCTTTTTAAGCAGGCAGTCCCTAGCGTAATAACGGGCTCTTTTTAGGGAATGATCAATGAGTTTTTTTGGGTACCCTCTTTCTTGGAATTTGGTCTTCATTTCTGCAGCATGTTTGTAAAAGTCCTCTATTGTGGTACAGTTTCTCCTAAGTCGGAGAAATTCCCCGAAGGGAATGGAGTCTTTCTGGCTCCTAGGGTGGTAACTCCTATAATGTAGCACTGTCTTGCGATCTGATTCTTTCTTATAGAGTTCCACCTTTAGTTGTTTCTCCTCTGCCACAATGCTAATATCCAGAAAATTCACCTTTGTCCTGCTGTAGGCTGCTGTAAATTTTAGGTGGACATCTCCTAGGTTCAGCCATATAAGGAAATCTTGCAGGAGCTCCGTTGTCCCTGACCATATGAAAAAGATATCGTCTATGAAACGAGCCCAATTACGGATGTTCTCATAATATGGGCTCACTTCATTATAGATATGTTTATTTTCAAACATGCTTACATATATACATGCTAGGCTCGGCGCACATGTAGCGCCCATGCTAGTCCCTTTGCATTGAATATAGAGGTCCTTTTTGAATAGCAAAATGTTATTGAGGAGTACCATAGAGACACATTGGACTATGAACTCCTTATTGCCCCCTATTATTTCATTTTCTCCCAACACCGTTCTTATTGCCTCAATGGTGTCATGTTGAGGTATATTGGTGTAGAGTGACTCTACATCGAGAGTCACCATGATTTCATTTGTTTTATCAAAATCCATTCCTTCTACCTTGGAGATCATATCAGACGTGTCTCTGATATATGATTTCTGTTTCTCCACTAGCGCTTTTAAAAATCTATCGGCATATTTGCTTAATGGTTCTAGTAATGAGTCGATGGATGCCACTATTGCTCTGAGGGGAGGGTTGTCTAAACTCTTGTGGACCTTGGGGAGTCCATAAAATGCCGGGGTTTTTGGGTTCATGTTATTGAGGAACTTCCATTCCTCTTCAGTGATGTCCCCGTTGGTCAGCGTTTGCTGTAGCAAAGTTTCCACCTCTTTTTTTAGTTTGTTCAGTCTAGTTTGTGACACTTTCGTATAATGCAAATTGTTAGATAGTAGTAACATAACTCTATTGTCGTAGTCTTCCGTATCGAAGACCACAACCCCTCCACCCTTATCCGCGGGTTTGATTGTAATCCGCGTGTCTTTGGAGAGGGACTCAATTGCCTCTCTTTGGGCTTTGGTGATGTTATGTTCCTGAAAGTGTTTTTTGTCTAGCAGGGTCCCTACTTCTAGCTTTACCATAGACTCAATGATTTCAAGATTTTTTTCTACCATTCCCAGACTTGGGTTGAAAGTGGATTTTGTTCTCAACCCTGAATCTAAGGGTACTTCCCTGGCTGGTCTATTCTCGAAGAAACGTCGGAGACGAATCTTTCGGAAAAATGCCCTAAGGTCTTTCTCTAATTGAAATTTATTTATGCCTGTGGTAGGGACAAAATTAAAGCCCATCCCTAGGACTTGTCGTTCCACAGTCATCAGGGATCTTTTAGATAGGTTTATGATGGGAGTTCTTTCTAACGCCAGTATACTTTGTTCCTGGTTCGCTTGTATTCCTGAGGGGCCTGGTTCTGTTGATATTCCTGGTCTTGCTACCTTGGGGGTGGTCTCCTTGCATATTGACCTTTCCCTCTGCCTTGAAAACCTCCCCGAGCTCTCTGGGGGCGCTGATCTAAAAAATCCTTTTCATACTCTCTGTTTGGTCCTGCGTAGTCTTCCTCTTCTCTACTATGTGTCTCTTCGTCCCCACTACTTTCTGATGTACCTGAGAAATTGAGATGTCCAGGTCTTCGTGGCTGGAACCTAACTCTCGGACCTGTGTTTCTATTTTGTTCTGGTTTTTCACTGTAGTAGTCTTTTTTAAGGAATGGGTAAACCGTTTCCTGAGTAAATTAATTTATATCTTTCCTCAGTTTCTGTGTTTTCCGGTTAGTTAAGTATTCACAGTACCCGTTCATGTCTTGGTTAATCTCATCTATCTTCTTTTTTGCCTCTTCCACTATATTACTTTCTAAGAGGTTTTTCTCTAGCTCTTCCATTTCTTGCATCTCAATTAAGATGGTACTCTGTGCTGTCTCGATTATCAAGAGCATAAAGTCTCTACTACATCTATTACAGATAAAGGTCAGGGTTTCCAAAAATTTAGAGTTATCAATAAAGAGCCCTGGCTCATTTCGTATTTGGAGTCCGATAGGTATTGTCCCAGTTCTCACATACTGTGTCATGAACTCTGCGTGTAACTCCGTTCTGATAATTTTCTTTTTAAGGTTGACTAGCTGGGTCCATTTCTCCCCACCATTCGGTACTATTGTTATAGTACTGCCCCTTTTGTTAGAGCTAAGTATTTTATTGAGTTGTTCCTCACTAAAGCCGAAGGTCTTTAGTGAATCCATTGTATGATTGGGGAACTTGCTATTAGTTTTTTAGAGGAAAAACTATTTGGCGGATATAAAACCTGCCTCTCCAGCACACAGCTGTTCTTTAAGTTTATCAAGAAGAGAGAGTACCCCACTATCACCAGGGATCAGGGTACTAAGACAACCAGTCTGTACAGAATCCCTGGGTATAACTTTCACACAGAGGAAATGTTCCTCTATTACAACTAACGCCACATTGCCCTCCCCATATTGCTGAATACTAATACGGGGAAACGGGAAAAGGAGCAAATTCCACACTAAAATAGAACGTTCACAGTTTTTTTAATCAACGAAAAAAAGTTTTTTTACAAGAAATTAATACATACATAAATTGGTTAAAAAAGCAAGAAAGAGTTTCAATTCATATATTTAAAATCAACAGTTTAGAAACAATTCAATATAAGCAATATACCAGCACAAATTCATTTATCACAGTTCATACATTACGATAGACAATTAAAAAAACATATTAAAAAACAGATATATCGGACAACAGTACTAAATAATAATGCAAGAAAAAAACCCCTACACTGTGGCCTCCGGATTTCTGTGCCACTCCAATGTCTAGATCCAATGGTCTTTTGTCAATTAGTACATGGTATAGCCAGTAGTACTCTTGATAAATCAGTATCTACCGCTTCCTAGACCCTACTTGGATTCTGCGTAACTAAAGAAAAGAGTGCATCAACGAGTTTCGGTGCTGTAGACACTTGATGTAGTAGCACCTTCCTCAGGACATGCCGTTTCTTTGGGGTCACCGGCTTCAGGGATTGTTATTTACCACCCTCCCTCGGGTGCATATAAAGAGAAGCATAGTATCACTGGTCTGATTTTTAACATGGTTTTAGATATTGCATTGTACATTGAAACTTATTACCATCAGAGATCTCATTATCTAGTTACTCATGACATTACTTTGTGGTACTTCATGGTTGTTCAAGGATCAGCTATTTTACCATACATTCGGTTTATTCATGTCATGTCATAAATATGCTCGATCAACTTTATAAAAACGTATGGTAGGAGGAACAACTCCCTTCCAAGATGGCGCGCACAAAAACGCCGGGAGAACAGATGTATTATGCAGACGCGGACTGGGGGCAAAGCTGTAGCCAATTATTCAATTAAATCCCCTTTAAATATAGCATGTTCTGCCGTAGACCTCTGAGAGAGGAAAAAGACGAGGCAGAGGCACGCGACTGGAGCTAAAAGGTAAGCAGGGGATTTCGAGTAGCTACCCTTGGGGAGACATGAAGGACCCATTGATCGAGAGGGTGTAGCAAAGTGGGAGACAACTGAAGCACACTTGAATATGGGAACTGATGGAGTTGGGCACCCGTTTATTTAATAAGATAGAGGTGACCCAAACACAAAACAGTCTTGTCCTAATAACTCTTATATGATATAGGATGAATTTATGGGGGAAGGAAAAAAGTAAACGGGCAATGTTATAAAACACCTGCCGTTAAGATTAACTCCGTGAGGATAACACTTTAGGCACCAAAAGGATCTAGGATATATATGATTAAAAACCTTTTGAAAAAAACGAGGAAGATAAAGATGAAAATAATAACGTAGAGAGCCATAAAGAATTACCTCTCGTATGATAGTAGAATAAATCCCATACCATGTCTATATCAACAGAATAAATCAAGCTGCCCAAAGCAACAGCGTGGATAGATGCCCGTCTATGAATAACTTTTAACAAATTTTAAGGTAAGACAACTTGCATGTTAAGACTAGTCAAACCAGAATAGACCTAGAAGCAAGTCCAAGAAAATAGCTAAATATTCTCCATTCCCCAACAGTGACATATACAGTCAGAACGGAATATTGAAATAGTACAAACAATGGATAGCTCCTCAGAGCAATAAGCAGGTAACTCAGACCCCTGTTCTTTTACTAATATCCAGTTTTCATCATGGGGGATAAGATCACTGACAGCTCTGTGTATTCTATAATTAGGAGGAAAACAGACCTGGTTTAACCACAGAAGGCACGATTTATTGTACCTCTGAAGAGAACTCCCCGGAGGTTGAATCAAGGACCATTGGGTAAGCAACCATTAAAGGAGACCTGTCTGGGATATAGGGGAAAAGTAGGAATTGTCCCTTGGTGAAAGTCTTCCATATCGAATGTATTTCCACACTAAGAGAGATACGGAGGGACCACATAGAAATCATATGAACTGCAACATATGTTATGCTATGGGAATGGGAATGACCCATAGAAACTATATCAGGAGAATGATGACATGAATAAACCGAATGTATGGTAAAATAGCTGATCCTAGAACAACCATTAAGTACCACAAAGTAATGTCATGAGTAACTAGATAATGAGATCTCTGATGGTAATAAGTTTCAATGTACAATGCAATATCTAAAACCATGTTAAAAATCAGACCGGTGATACTATGCTTCTCTTCATATGCACCTGCAGGGAGGGTGGTAAATAACAATCCCTGAAGCCGGTGACCACAAAGAAACGGCATGTCCTGAGGAAGGACTGCAATGGCTTGATTGCAAATGCCCAAGTTAAGACAATTAAGAAACTGCAAACAATCCAAAACGCAGCAGCCAGACTTCTCCTCAACATTCCTAAATTCAAACCTATATCCGAATCCTTGAGGAGTCTCCACTGGCTACCTGTTAGGAACCGAATAAAATTTAAGACGCTATGTATCGTCTACAAGGCACTACACCATCAAGCGCCTCAATTCCTGTGCGACCATCTCGTCCCGTACATTCCCACTCGAATGTTACGATCTGCAGGACAGAATGACCTGGTAGTGCCACGGACCAGACTGGTCAATTGGGGAGACAGACGTTTTTCGCTGCCGCCCCAAGATTATGGAATACGCTTCCACAAACCATAAGATCAAGCCCAAATCTATTGTCCTTCAGGAAGAAATTGAAAACCTGGCTATTCACCCTCTGAAAAACTGCACAGATCATATAGGAGGGTAAAACAGTACAGCGCCGAGACGCCTGCGGGCAATTGTTCGCGCTTAATAAATGCCAAAAAATAAATAAATACATAAATAAATAAATAAATAAGGTGCTACTACATCAAGTGTCTACAGCACCGAAACGCGTCGACGCACTCTTTTCTTTAGTTACGCAGAATCCAAGTAGGGTCTAGGAAGCGGTAGATACTGATTTATCAAGAGTACTACTGGCTATACCATGTACTAATTGACAAAAGACCATTGGATCTAGACATTGGAGTGGCACAGAAATCTGGAGGCTACAGTGTAGGTTTTTTTTTCTTGCATTATTATTTAGTACTGTTGTCCGATATATCTGTTTTTTAATATGTTTTTTTAATTGTCTATCGTAATGTATGAACTGTGATAAATGAATTTGTGCTGGTATATTGCTTATATTGAATTGTTTCTAAACTGTTGATTTTAAATATATGAATTGAAACTCTTTCTTGCTTTTTTAACCAATTTATGTATGTATTATTTTCTTGTAAAAAAACTTTTTTTCGTTGATTAAAAAGACTGTGAACGTTCTATTTTAGTGTGGAATTTGCTCCTTTTCCCGTTTCCCCGTATTAGTATTCAGCAATATGGGGAGGGCAATGTGGCGTTAGTTGTAATAGAGGAACATTTCCTCTGTGTGAAAGTTATACCCAGGGATTCTGTACAGACTGGTTGTCTTAGTACCCTGATCCCTGGTGATAGTGGGGTACTCTCTCTTCTTGATAAACTTAAAGAACAGCTGTGTGCTGGAGAGGCAGGTTTTATATCCGCCAAATAGTTTTTCCTCTAAAAAACTAATAGCAAGTTCCCCAATCATACAATGGATTCACTAAAGACCTTCGGCTTTAGTGAGGAACAACTCAATAAAATACTTAGCTCTAACAAAAGGGGCAGTACTATAAGAATAGTACCGAATGGTGGGGAGAAATGGACCCAGCTAGTCAACCTTAAAAAGAAAATTATCAGAACGGAGTTACACGCAGAGTTCATGACGCAGTATGTGAGAGCAGGGACAATACCTATCAGACTCCAAATACGAAATGAGCCAGAGCTCTTTATTGATAACCCTAAATTTTTGGAAACCTGGACCTTTATCTGTAATAGATGTAGTAGAGACCTTATGCTCTTGATAATCGAGACAGCACAGAGTACCATCTTAATTGAGATGCAAGAAATGGAAGAGCTAGAGAAAAACCTCTTAGAAAGTAATATAGTGGAAGAGGCAAAAAAGAAGATAGATGAGATTAACCAAGACATGAACGGGTACTGTGAATACTTAACTACCCGGAAAACACAGAAACTGAGGAAAGATATAAATAAATTTACTCAGGAAACGGTTTACCCATTCCTTAAAAAAGACTACTACAGTGAAAAACCAGAACAAAATAGAAACACAGGTCCGAGAGTTAGGTTCCAGCCACGAAGACCTAGACATCTCAATTTCTCAGGTACATCAGAAAGTAGTGGGGACGAAGAGACACATAGTAGAGAAGAGGAAGACTACGCAGGACCAAACAGAGAGTATGAAAAGGATTTTTTAGATCAGCGCCCCCAGAGAGCTCGGGGAGGTTTTCAAGGCAGAGGGAAAGGTCAATATGCAAGGAGACCACCCCCAAAGGAGCAAGACCAGGAATATCAACAGAACCAGGCCCCTCAGGAATACAAGCGAACCAGGAACAAAGTATACTGGCGTTAGAAAGAACTCCCATCATAAACCTATCTAAAAGATCCCTGACGACTGTGGAACGACAAGTCCTAGGGATGGGCTTTA
Organism: Lissotriton vulgaris; assembly: GCF_964263255.1. Lineage (NCBI taxonomy): Eukaryota > Metazoa > Chordata > Amphibia > Caudata > Salamandridae > Lissotriton > Lissotriton vulgaris. The sequence continues at coordinate 1,464,146,391 of NC_141689.1, read as the reverse complement.
ATTTTGTCCCTACCATAGGCATAAATAAATTTCAATTAGAGAAAGACCTTAGGGCATTTTTCCGAAAGATTCGTCTCCGACGTTTCTTCGAGAATAGACCAGCCAGGGAAGTACCCTTAGATTCAGGGTTGAGGACAAAATCCACTTTCACCCCAAGTCTGGGAATGGTGGAAAAGAATCTTGAAATCTTTGAGTCTATGGTAAAGCTAGAAGTAGGGACCCTGCTAGACAAAAAACACTTTCAGGAACATAACATCACCAAAGCCCAAAGAGAGGCAATTGAGTCCCTCTCCAAAGACACGCGGATTACAATCAAACCCGCGGATAAGGGTGGAGGGGTTGTGGTCTTCGATACGGAAGACTACGACAATAGAGTTATGTTACTACTATCTAACAATTTGCATTATACGAAAGTGTCACAAACTAGACTGAACAAACAAAAAAAAGAGGTGGAAACTTTGCTACAGCAAACGCTGACCAACGGGGACATCACTGAAGAGGAATGGAAGTTCCTCAATAACATGAACCCAAAAACCCCGGCATTTTATGGACTCCCCAAGGTCCACAAGAGTTTAGACAACCCTCCCCTCAGACCAATAGTGGCATCCATCGACTCATTACGAGAACCATTGAGCAAATATGCCGATAGATTTTTAAAACCGCTAGTGGAGAAACAGAAATCATATATCAGAGACACGTCTGATATGATCTCCAAGGTAGAAGGAATGGATTTTGATGAAACAAATGAAATCATGGTGACTCTCGATGTAGAGTCACTCTACACTAATATACCTCAACATGACACTATTGAGGCAATAAGAACGGTGTTGGGAGAAAATGAAATAATAGGGGGCAATAAGGAGTTCATAGTCCAATGTGTCTAAATGGTACTCCTCAATAACATTTTCCTATTCAAAAAGGACCTCTATATTCAATGCAAAGGGACTAGCATGGACGCTACATGTGCGCCGAGCCTAGCATGTATATATGTAAGCATGTTTGAAAATAAACATATCTATAATGAAGTGAGCCCATATTATGAGAACATCCGTAATTGGGCTAGTTTCATAGACGATATCTTTTTCATATGGTCAGGGACAACGGAGCTCCTGCAAGATTTCCTTATATGGCTGAACTTAGGAGATGTCCACCTAAAATTTACAGCAGCCTACAGCAGGACAAAGGTGAATTTTCTGGATATTAGCATTGTGGCAGAGGAGAAACAACTAAAGGTGGAACTCTATAAGAAAGAATCAGATCGCAAGACAGTGCTACATTATAGGAGTTACCACCCCAGGAGCCAGAAAGACTCCATTCCCTTCGGGGAATTTCTCCGACTTAGGAGAAACTGTACCACAATAGAGGACTTTTACAAACATGCTGCAGAAATGAAGACCAAATTCCAAGAAAGAGGGTACCCAAAAAAACTCATTGATCATACCCTAAAAAGAGCCCGTTATTACGATAGGGACTGCCTGCTTAAAAAGAGAAAGAAAAAAGAGACTCAAGAGAAAATAGTGATGGTAAGCCAATATTCAGTGGTGGCCAACCAGATAAAAAACATAATAAATCATAACTGGAAGATACTAAACGATGGAGCGGATATCAAGTTAGAACGTCCTTTGTATGCCTATAGGAAAAACAAAAACTTGAGGTGTAGCTTAGTACACACTTATAGGGATGATGTAATTGAAAGCCAAACCAGTCTAACAGGTACCAGAGCGATAGGCAACCACAAATGCGGAAATTGCTGCATATGTGATTTATGCATAGTCACCAAGAAAGTGGAACACAATGGAGCCACACATAATATAACCAGCCTAAATAATTGCAGAACCAAAAACGTCATATACCTGATCCTATGCCCGTGCAACCAAGGGTACATAGGAGAGACAGGAAGGGAACTGAGGCTGAGGATAGGGGAGCATAAGTCAGCCATCAAAAATAATAAAGAGAATGCTCCATTAGTGGCGCACTGGAAAGAACATGAACACACCGAAAGGGAACTGAGATGGGTCATTGTAGAGAGAATTAGGGAACAGACCAGACTAGGAGATAGCAAAAAACAGAGGAAACAACAAGAACAATGGTTCATGATGAAATTCGACACAATCAGACGTGATTTAAACTCTAGGGAAGAATGGGAAAGCCTGATATGAGATAATTAGGTAAAATTCAGAAAGATTCAAATAAACTGGAATAATGTAGAAGATATGGAAATCAGATCCAAATTACTAAAATTTTATAGAGGAATTATAAAAACTGGTAGGGAATTGACCCACATGTAAAACATGCCCCTATGCCACAACTGCACAACCCCACATAGGCAGGTTGGGGGGAGATGTGCTGAAATATAACATCATTATCGGGACGCACATAGAGATCTCGGTAAAAGAGTAAATATCCCAGGTGCAGAGGAGGCAAGAAATGTAATAAAAATGACAGTGAATAATGTAGGGACACATGGGGAATTCAAATAAAAAAACGATCCAACCCGTTTCATGAAAGAAGCCCGGAGCCTCTATTATAATACCCATAATAAAAATAGAATTTGAATGCTACATAGTTGCTCCAGACTTTTCCCCTCTCCAAGATGGCGCGTAAAAAGGAAACGGCTAATACACACACCACGTCAACACGTTGATATAATGCTAGCATACCGACAGGAACTATTAAACAAATAAGATCCCGTCTTAAAAACAAAGAAATAACTAACGAGACAAATGCCTAATGTATGTAAGATGAGGAAAATCAATAAATATGCTCGATCAACTTTATAAAAACGTATGGTAGGAGGAACAACTTCCTTCCAAGATGGCGCGCACAAAAACGCCGGGAGAACAGATGTATTATGCAGACGCGGACTGGGGGCAAAGCTGTAGCCAATTATTCAATTAAATCCCCTTTAAATATAGCATGTTCTGCCGTAGACCTCTGAGAGAGGAAAAAGACGAGGCAGAGGCACGCGACTGGAGCTAAAAGGTAAGCAGGGGATTTCGAGTAGCTACCCTTGGGGAGACATGAAGGACCCATTGATCGAGAGGGTGTAGCAAAGTGGGAGACAACTGAAGCACACTTGAATATGGGAACTGATGGAGTTGGGCACCCGTTTATTTAATAAGATAGAGGTGACCCAAACACAAAACAGTCTTGTCCTAATAACTCTTATATGATATAGGATGAATTTATGGGGGAAGGAAAAAAGTAAACGGGTAATGTTATAAAACACCTGCCGTTAAGATTAACCCCATGAGGATAAAACTTTAGGCACCAAAAGGATCTAGGATATATATGATTAAAAACCTTTTGAAAAAAACGAGGAAGATAAAGATGAAAATAATAACGTAGAGAGCCATAAAGAATTACCTCTCGTATGATAGTAGAATAAATCCCATACCATGTCTATATCAACAGAATAAATCAAGCTGCCCAAAGCAACAGCATGGATAGATGCCCGTCTATGAATAACTTTTAACAAATTTTAAGGTAAGACAACTTGCATGTTAAGACTAGTCAAACCAGAATAGACCTAGAAGCAAGTCCAAGAAAATAGCTAAATATTCTCCATTCCCCAACAGTGACATATACAGTCAGAACGGAATATTGAAATAGTACAAACAAGGGATAGCTCCTCAGAGCAATAAGCAGGTAACTCAGACCCCTGTTCTTTTACTAATATCCGGTTTTCATCATGGGGGACAAGATCACTGACAGCTCTGTGTATTCTATAATTAGGAGGAAAACAGACCTGGTTTAACCACAGAAGGCACGATTTATTGTACCCCTGAAGAGAACTCCCCGGAGGTTGAATCAAGGACCATTGGGTAAGCAACCATTAAAGGAGACCTGTCTGGGATATAGGGGAAAAGTAGGAATTGTCCCTTGGTGAAAGTCTTCCATATCGAATGTATTTCCACACTAAGAGAGATACGGAGGTACCACATAGAAATCATATGAACTGTAACACATGTTATGCTATGGGAATGGGAATGACCCATAGAAACTATATCAGGAGAATGATGACATGAATAAACCGAATGTATGGTAAAATAGCTGATCCTAGAACAACCATAAAGTACCACAAAGTAATGTCATGAGTAACTAGATAATGAGATCTCTGATGGTAATAAGTTTCAATGTACAATGCAATATCTAAAACCATGTTAAAAATCAGACCAGTGATACTATGCTTCTCTTTATATGCACCTGCAGGGAGGGTGGTAAATAACAATCCCTGAAGCCGGTGACCCCAAAGAAACGGCATGTCCTGAGGAAGGTGCTACTACATCAAGTGGTTCAGAAAAGGGGGTGGTGATGAACAGAGTGTCTGAATTAAGCAGACCACTCTTACCCAGTCCAAAGATCAGGGCTTGATCCATCACCGTTATTTATCTCACTGCCCCATCCCAGCTTAGAACCTGGCTATATGCAAATCAGTCTGTCCCTGGCCCAGTGCATTATGGGAACAGGGCAGACTAAACTACCAAGCCAATTCTTCACCAGAAAGGAGACAAGCTACCGGGGACCGGTTTCTGGCATTTCAGCCGTCTTCGGCCCGGCTTGCTTGAATCCTGATGGAGCAGTGAGAAAGGGACTCATGTCTGAGTATACCCTGCCACGCCTATAGTGGCCAAAAACGATTCAGAAAAGGGGGTGGTGATGAACAGAGTGTCTGAATTAAGCAGACCACTCTTACCCAGTCCAAAGATCAGGGCTTGATCCATCACCGTTATTTATCTCACTGCCCCATCCCAGCTTAAAACCTGGCTATATGCAAATCAGTCTGTCCCTGGCCCAGTGCATTATGGGAACAGGGCAGACTAAACTACCAAGCCAATTCTTCACCAGAAAGGAGACAAGCTACCGGGGACCGGTTTCTGGCATTTCAGCCGTCTTCGGCCCGGCTTGCTTGAATCCTGATGGAGCAGTGAGAAAGGGACTCATGTCTGAGTATACCCTGCCACACCTATAGTGGCCAAAAACGATTCAGAAAAGGGGGTGGTGATGAACAGAGTGTCTGAATTAAGCAGACCACTCTTACCCAGTCCAAAGATCAGGGCTTGATCCATCACCGTTATTTATCTCACTGCCCCATCCCAGCTTACAACCTGGCTATATGCAAATCAGTCTGTCCCTGGCCCAGTGCATTATGGGAACAGGGCAGACTAAACTACCAAGCCAATTCTTCACCATAAAGGAGACAAGCTACCGGGGACCGGTTTCTGGCATTTCAGCCGTCTTCGGCCCGGCTTGCTTGAATCCTGATGGAGCAGTGAGAAAGGGACTCATGTCTGAGTATACCCTGCCACACCTATAGTGGCCAAAAACGATTCAGAAAAGGGGGTGGTGATGAACAGAGTGTCTGAATTAAGTAGACCACTCTTACCCAGTCCAAAGATCAGGGCTTGATCCATCACCGTTATTTATCTCACTGCCCCATCCCAGCTTAGAACCTGGCTATATGCAAATCAGACTGTCCCTGGCCCAGTGCATTATGGGAACAGGGCAGACTAAACTACCAAGCCAATTCTTCACCAGAAAGGAGACAAGCTACCGGGGACCGGTTTCTGGCATTTCAGCCGTCTTCGGCCCGGCTTGCTTGAATCCTGATGGAGCAGTGAGAAAGGGACTCATGTCTGAGTATACCCTGCCACACCTATAGTGGCCAAAAACGATTCAGAAAAGGGGGTGGTGATGAACAGAGTGTCTGAATTAAGCAGACCACTCTTACCCAGTCCAAAGATCAGGGCTTGATCCATCACTGTTATTTATCTCACTGCCCCATCCCAGCTTAGAACCTGGCTATATGCAAATCAGTCTGTCCCTGGCCCAGTGCATTATGGGAACAGGGCAGACTAAACTACCACGCCAATTCTTCACCAGAAAGGAGACAAGCTACCGGGGACCGGTTTCTGGCATTTCAGCCGTCTTCGGCCCGGCTTGCTTGAATCCTGATGGAGCAGTGAGAAAGGGACTCATGTCTGAGTATACCCTGCCACACCTATAGTGGCCAAAAACGATTCAGAAAAGGGGGTGGTGATGATCAGAGTGTCTGAATTAAGCAGACCACTCTTACCCAATCCAAAGATCAGGGCTTGATCCATCACCGTTATTTATCTCACTGCCCCATCCCAGCTTAGAACCTGGCTATATGCAAATCAGTCTGTCCCTGGCCCAGTGCATTATGGGAACAGGGCAGACTAAACTCATTGCACCATCAGGATTCAAGCAAGCCGGGCCGATGACGGCTGTAATGCCAGAAACCGTTCCTCGGAAGCTTGTTTCCTTCCCAGTGAAAGAATTGGCTTGGTAGTTTGGTTTGCCCTGTTCCCATCATGCACTGGGACAGGAACAGACTAATTTGCATACAGCCAGGTTCTGAAACTGGGATGGTGCAGTGAGCTAAAAAACGATGTTGGATCTAGCCCTGATCTCTTGACTGGGTGAGAGCTTTCTGCTTAATTCAGAGACTCTGTCCCTCACCACCCCTTGTTGTAAATAATTTTGTCCACCCTAAGCGTGGAAGGGTATTCTCAGATGTGAGACCCTTGCTCATTGCACCATCAGGATTCAAGCAAACCGGGCCGAAGACGGCTGTAATGCCAGAAACCGGTCCCCGGGAGCTTGTTTCCTTCCCAGTGTAAGAATTGGCTTCTGTAGTTTGGTTTGCCCTGTTCCCATCATGCACTGGGACAGGAACAGACTAATTTGCATACAGCCAGGTTCTGAAACTGGGATGGTGCAGTGAGCTAAAAAATGGTGTTGGATCTAGCCCTGATCTCTTGACTGGGTGAGAGCTTTCTGCTTAATTCAGAGACTCTGTCCCTCACCACCCCTTGTTATAAATAATTTTGTCCACCCTAAGCGTGGAAGGGTATTCTCAGATGTGAGACCCTTGCTCATTGCACCATCAGGATTCAAGCAAACCGGGCCGAAGACGGCTGTAATGCCAGAAACCGGTCCCCGGGAGCTTGTTTCCTTCCCAGTGTAAGAATTGGCTTCTGTAGTTTGGTTTGCCCTGTTCCCATCATGCACTGGGACAGGAACAGACTAATTTGCATACAGCCAGGTTCTGAAACTGGGATGGTGCAGTGAGCTAAAAAACGGTGTTGGATCTAGCCCTGATCTCTTGACTGGGTGAGAGCTTTCTGCTAAATTCAGAGACTCTGTCCCTCACCACCCCTTGTTGTAAATAATGTTGTCCACCCTAAGCGTGGAAGGGTATTCTCAGATGTGAGACCCTTGCTCATTGCACCATCAGGATTCAAGCAAACCGGGCCGAAGACGGCTGTAATGCCAGAAACCGGTCCCCGGGAGCTTGTTTCCTTCCCAGTGTAAGAATTGGCTTCTGTAGTTTGGTTTGCCCTGTTCCCATCATGCACTGGGACAGGAACAGACTAATTTGCATACAGCCAGGTTCTGAAACTGGGATGGTGCAGTGAGCTAAAAAACGGTGTTGGATCTAGCCCTGATCTCTTGACTGGGTGAGAGCTTTCTGCTTAATTCAGAGACTCTGTCCCTCACCACCCCTTGTTGTAAATAACTACATCAAGTGGGACATCACTGAAGAGGAATGGAAGTTCCTCAATAACATGAACCCAAAAACCCCGGCATTTTATGGACTCCCCAAGGTCCACAAGAGTTTAGACAACCCTCCCCTCAGACCAATAGTGGCATCCATCGACTCATTACTAGAACCATTGAGCAAATATGCCGATAGATTTTTAAAACCGCTAGTGGAGAAACAGAAATCATATATCAGAGACACGTCTGATATGATCTCCAAGGTAGAAGGAATGGATTTTGATGAAACAAATGAAATCATGGTGACTCTCGATGTAGAGTCACTCCACACCAATATACCTCAACATGACACCATTGAGGCAATAAGAACGGTGTTGGGAGAAAATGAAATAATAGGGGGCAATAAGGAGTTCATAGTCCAATGTGTCTCTATGGTACTCCTCAATAACATTTTCCTATTCAAAAAGGACCTCTATATTCAATGCAAAGGAACTAGCATGGGCGCTACATGTGCGCCGAGCCTAGCATGTATATATGTAAGCATGTTTGAAAATAAACATATCTATAATGAAGTGAGCCCATATTATGAGAACATCCGTAATTGGGCTCGTTTCATAGACGATATCTTTTTCATATGGTCAGGGGCAACGGAGCTCCCTCAAGATTTCCTTATATGGCTGAACCTAGGAGATGTCCACCTAAAATTTACAGACTGATTTATTGGTCTTATTGAATTGAGGATTGTTACTCAATTCAACAAAACATCAATTCAAATGCAGTACTGGCATTTCTTTGTTGATTGTTCACCTAAAATTTACAGCAGCCTACAGCAGGACAAAGGTGAATTTTCTGGATATTAGCATTGTGGCAGAGGAGAAACAACTAAAGGTGGAACTCTATAAGAAAGAATCAGATCGCAACACAGTGCTACATTATAGGAGTTACCACCCCAGGAGCCAGAAAGACTCCATTCCCTTCGGGGAATTTCTCCGACTTAGGAGAAACTGTACCACAATAGAGGACTTTTACAAACATGCTGCAGAAATGAAGACCAAATTCCAAGAAAGAGGGTACCCAAAAAAACTCATTGATCATTCCCTAAAAAGAGCCCGTTATTACGATAGGGACTGCCTGCTTAAAAAGAGAAAGAAAAAAGAGACTCAAGAGAAAATAGTGATGGTAAGCCAATATTCAGTGGTGGCCAACCAGATAAAAAACATAATAAATCATAACTGGAAGATACTAAACGATGGAGCGGATATCAAGTTAGAACGTCCTTTGTATGCCTATAGGAAAAACAAAAACTTGAGGTGTAGCTTAGTACACACTTATAGGGATGATGTAATTGAAAGCCAAACCAGTCTAACAGGTACCAGAGCGATAGGCAACCACAAATGCGGAAATTGCTGCATATGTGATTTATGCATAGTCACCAAGAAAGTGGAACACAATGGAGCCACACATAATATAACCAGCCTAAATAATTGCAGAACCAAAAACGTCATATACCTGATCCTATGCCCGTGCAACCAAGGGTACATAGGAGAGACAGGAAGGGAACTGAGGCTGAGGATAGGGGAGCATAAGTCAGCCATCAAAAATAATAAAGAGAATGCTCCATTAGTGGCGCACTGGAAAGAACATGAACACACCGAAAGGGAACTGAGATGGATCATTGTAGAGAGAATTAGGGAACAGACCAGACTAGGAGATAGCAAAAAACGGAGGAAACAACAAGAACAATGGTTCATGATGAAATTCGACACAATCAGACGTGGTTTAAACTCGAGGGAAGAATGGGAAAGCCTGATATTAGATAATTAGGTAAAATTCAGAAAGGTTCAAATAAACTGGAATAATGTAGAAGATATGGAAATCAGATCCAAATTACTAAAATTATATAGAGGAATTATAAAAACTGGTAGGGACTTGACCCACATGTAAAACATGCCCCTATGCCACAACTGCACAACCCCACATAGGCAGGTTGGGGGGAGATGTGCTGAAATATATGTAAATGTAAATGTATAGGCATTTATATAGCGCACTACTTACCCGTAGGGTCCCAAGGCGCTATGACCGCTGCGAAACCCTTCCTGGCTTCCCTGAGAGATGGTCCCTTAATGGGTATCTCCAGGGTGAGACCAGGCATCCCCGGCGGTCTGGTGGGGCCGTTAGTGAAGATGAGGCAAGCTAATGCCCAGAGTTGCCGAGTGTGATCGCTGATCAGAGTGGGCACCGAGGCGAGAGAATTATCGAGTCCGCTGACCCTGGTCCAGAAACCTGCCGTGCCGGGAATCAAACCCTGGTCCCGGGCCGTCCTCTGCTCTCGGGTCTGCCGCCTCTAACCAGTGAGCCACACTACTTCACTATCGGGACGTACATAGAGATCTGGGTAAAAGAGTAAATATCCCAGGTGCAGAGGAGGCAAGAAACGTAATAAAAATGACAGTGAATAATGTAGGGACACATGGGGAATTCAAATAAAAAAACGATCCAACCCGTTTCATAAAAGAAGCCCGGAGCCTCTATTATAATACCCATAATAAAAATAGAATTTGAATGCCACATAGTTGCTCCAGATTTTACCCCTCTCCAAGATGGCGAGTAAAAAGGAAACGGCTAATACACACACCACGTCAACACGTTGATATAATGCTAGCATACCGACAGGAACTATTAAACAAATAAGATCCCGTCTTAAAAACAAAGAAATAACTAACGAGACAAATGCCTAATATATGTAAGATGAGGAAAATCAATAAATATGCTCGATCAACTTTATAAAAACGTATGGTAGGAAGAACAACTCCCTTCCAAGATGGCGCGCACAAAAACGCCGGGAGAACAGATGTAATATGCAGACGCGGACTGGGGGCAAAGCTGTAGCCAATTATTCAATTAAATCCCCTTTAAATATAGCATGTTCTGCCGTAGACCTCTGAGAGAGGAAAAAGACGAGGCAGAGGCACGCGACTGGAGCTAAAAGGTAAGCAGGGGATTTCGAGTAGCTACCCTTGGGGAGACATGAAGGACCCATTGTTTGAGAGGGTGTAGCAAAGTGGGAGACAACTGAAGCACACTTGAATATGGGAACTGATGGAGTTGGGCACCCGTTTATTTAATAAGATAGAGGTGACCCAAACACAAAACAGTCTTGTCCTAATAACTCTTATATGATATAGGATGAATTTATGGGGGAAGGAAAAAAGTAAACGGGTAATGTTATAAAACACCTGCCGTTAAGATTAACTCCGTGAGGATAAAACTTTAGGCACCAAAAGGATCTAGGATATATATGATTAAAAACCTTTTGAAAAAAATGAGGAAGATAAAGATGAAAATAATAACGTAGAGAGCCATAAAGAATTACCTCTCGTATGGTAGTAGAATAAATCCCATACTATGTCTATATCAACAGAATAAATCAAGCTGCCCAAAGCAACAGCGTGGATAGATGCCCGTCTATGAATAACTTTAAACAAATTTTAAGGTAAGACAAATTGCATGTTAAGACTAGTCAAACCAGAATAGACCTAGAAGCAAGTCCAAGAAAATAGCTAAATATTCTCCATTCCCCAACAGTGACATATACAGTCAGAACGGAATATTGAAATAGTACAAACAAGGGATAGCTCCTCAGAGCAATAAGCAGGTAACTCAGACCCCTGTTCTTTTACTAATATCCGGTTTTCATCATGGGGGACAAGATCACTGACAGTTCTGTGTATTCTATAATTAGGAGGAAAACAGACCTGGTTTAACCACAGAAGGCACGATTTATTGTACCTCTGAAGAGAACTCCCCGGAGGTTGAATCAAGGACCATTGGGTAAGCAACCATTAAAGGAGACATGTCTGGGATATAGGGGAAAAGTAGGAATTGTCCCTTGGTGAAAGTCTTCCATATCGAATGTATTTCCACACTAAGAGAGATACGGAGGGACCACGTAGAAATTATATGAACTGTAACATATGTTATGCTATGGGAATGGGAATGACCCATAGAAACTATATCAGGAGAATGATGACATGAATAAACCGAATGTATGGTAAAATAGCTGATCCTAGAACAACCATAAAGTACCACAAAGTAATGTCATGAGTAACTAGATAATGAGATCTCTGATGGTAATAAGTTTCAATGCACAATGCAATATCTAAAGCCATGTTAAAAATCAGACCAGTGATACTATGCTTCTCTTTATATGCACCTGCAGGGAGGGTGGTAAATAACAATCCCTGAAGCCGGTGACCCCAAAGAAACGGCATGTCCTGAGGAAGGTGCTACTACATCAAGTGTCTACAGCACCGAAACGCGCCGACGCACTCTTTTCTTTAGTTACGCAGAATCCAAGTAGGGTCTAGGAAGCGGTAGATACTGATTTATCAAGAGTACTACTGGCTATACCATGTACTAATTGACAAAAGACCATTGGATCTAGACATTGGAGTGGCACAGAAATCCGGAGGCCACAGTGTAGGGTTTTTTTTCTTGCATTATTATTTAGTACGGTTGTCCGATATATCTGTTTTTCAATATGTTTTTTTAATTGTCTATCGTAATGTATGAACTGCGATAAATGAATTTGTGCTGGTATATTGCTTATATTGAATTGTTTCTAAACTGTTGATTTTAAATATATGAATTGAAACTCTTTCTTGCTTTTTTAACCAATTTATGTATGTATTAATCTCTTGTAAAAAAACTTTTTTTCATTGATTAAAAAGACTGTGAACGTTCTATTTTAGTGTGGAATTTGCTCCTTTTCCCGTTTCCCCGTATTAGTATTCAGCAATATGGGGAGGGCAATGTGGCGTTAGTTGTAATAGAGGAACATTTCCTCTGTGTGAAAGTTATACCCAGGGATTCCCTACAGACTGGTTGTCTTAGTACCCTGATCCCTGGTGATAGTGGGGTACTCTCTCTTCTTGATAAACAAGTGATTAGGTAAACAACATTGTGGCTGTTATATGTGGTTAACTTCTTTTGTTCCCATGAGCTGCCGTTTTGGAAAACACGGTACAAAAGGGGGTGGTGATGGATGGAGCATCTGAATCAATCAAACACTCACACCCAGTCAAAAGATCTGGGTTTAATCCATCACCGTTCTTTAGCCCACTCTGCCACCCCAGTTCAGACATGGCTATATGCAAATCAGTCTGACCCTGTGCCTCATGGGAACAGTCCAGCCCGAACTGCCAAGCCATGTCTTCCCTGGACCGGAAACAAGCTTCCGAGGACCGGTTTCTGGCATTCCAGCCGTCTTCAGCCCGGCTTGCTTGAATCCAGTGGCAAAGTGAGCAAGGGACTCACATCTGAGCATACCCTGCCACACTTATGTCATTCAGGGGGCCCATAACATACAAGATGTAGGAGGCACAGCGCTCCTGGTAGCCTCCAGTGTGGTCCCCAGATGAGAGGAGGGTAGCAGGGTCCTCACGCAGACAGTTGTTTAGGGGCTGCCTTGTCTGCAGGTGGCCGCCCTAGTTAGACCCAGCAGTGCAGAGCTGGCAATGTCATGGGTTTCCTCCGCGCCACTAGGCCTCAGTCACGGTGTGGCAGGAGCACCGGCAATTAGTTCAAAACCAAAGAAGAAGAGTGGGGGCAACCAGTAGGTGCCCCACCTTCACCTGGCACCCTGGGACACTTACTGCCAACCTGGCCGTAGGGGTCTTTAGGGATGTTGTGGAGCTTGCTGGTGGAGGCCCAACAGGTAGTGAGGCCAAACTGGTGAGGAGCAGCCTGCCTAGCAGGTGTACTGGCCATGGGCAGTGTCTCTTGGTGAGGTCAGGCAGAAGCAACTCCGGCTGGAGACAAGAGGAAGATGAGGGACGCCACTGAGGGTAACCCGATGGTCTGCGCAAGCCACCTGCCTGAGGCGCACCAAGTGGTCCAGGTGTCAATCTAGGCCAGAGGATCTTGGCAGTGTAAAAGGGTCCTGAGATATGCCCCGTATAGTGGGTATAGTGACTTGGGCTCCATAGCTCTGTGAGGGGGGATGCTTTTCGCTGTCTGATTCCGTCGGACAGCCTGCTGGGGGATCAGCCCAGCCGGGACACCCAGGATGCTGTGGGCTGCGGCTCCTCCTCTCAGTGTAGGCCCGGTTCGCCTGAGGCTGCGTAGGACTGAAAGAAGAGGTCCACAGGCTCCAAGAAGCCACCTGTCACTGCCTCGGTGCCGATGGTGGGTGTCGCTTTTGGCAGGGTAGGGGAGGGGTGGCTAGTTGGATGATACCCGGGTTGTAGGAGACGCCACAACCACCGTCTAGGGCCCGTCTTTGCACAGAACTCCTCTTTCAGCTGCCATTGACTATTTTAGTGAAAAACGTATTAAATAAAGTTCTAACTTTTTTTTAATCTTTTTTAAATTACATCAACTGTTCAGACTTTTACCGCCTGCTCTGAGTAAATGGTAAATTTAGTTGCTAATTTTTCATGTTTGAAGTATCTTTCCTCACAACATATAACATCGCTTTCATTCTCAGCAATTATTGCACAGTAAAATCGCATGCAATATTTACCCATGCACTCATTTTGGAGGCAGTTTGATCACATAGTAAAATCGCATACAGAAACGTACATACAGAATAACTTGTAACCAGACGAGCAAAATTAATGCATTCAGTAATTAGTGCTTCCTGATTCGTAAGCAAAGCTTTAAATGGGCTCTATGGAAGGTTCTTTGGAAGATAGTCATGCCTCTTTGGCAGTTGAAGAGTCACTTATCAAAAAATATCACCACCTACCTAAGTAACATGCAGCATCAGTAGGCAGTCCACAAACAACTTTAGAGTAACAACACGTACCCATCAACTTTACATGCTAGAGCGTAGGCGGACATGTTCATTAATTAGTAATATAACCGAGGATTTGCTTTGCACTAATATCAACTATTTGAAGGATGTGTAGCACCAATCTTAAACACTCAAAAATTATTGATGTGTTTTAATTTCTTTTTCAAGGAACGAGGGCTGATGATATTCAATTAATAAGCACACATTTGGAATATAACTAAATGGTCTGTGATAAATGTCTTTTCATCAGTGTTGTCTCCACTAAAACCCACATTTTTGTGTTACATATCGCATGGAAAATCTTCCTGTTTTTGCTATTATGCAGATTTTCTAATGTGAGTTTTGGCAGAAATGTCTACCGGGATCAGTGTAAAACTGGAAGGCTACTCTGTGAATTGCAATAGCAACATTCATCGTGCCGGACCTGATTTATGGACAGTTGGTTAATGTACGTGGCCAGTGCTTAATGTGTTAAATATTAAGTTCCAGAGTCCAAAGGTTTGCTCCGAAGCCAGAGGCCGGCCCTACGTAATGTCAGCCTGCTGCATATCAAGGCTGCGCATTCTTGATTCCATCTTGTGATTCTTTTATCCCCGCCAGACACGGCATGCCTTTTTAACTCAATCTTGCAGGTTTCTACTTTCTCAGTTTGTCACCGGGGTTTATTTAGTTTTCTTACTATTTCTCATGCGCCCCCTCCTTGCATTAATTTTGCCCTGGGAAGGTGGAGGTCGCCGGCGCAGTAGGGTGCTGCATGGCCCCTTCCATTGAATTTAGCAAAATTCCCAGAAAGGTGGCAGTTCCTGGGCTGCAGGGAGTCTGCAAAGCCCCCCCCCCCCCGCAATGTGTAAAGACATGAGGCCCGAGATGATGGTTTTGGTGGTCCCAGGGGCACAAGGGGGTCCAAGATGCCCTTTTTTCTTTATGAAATATTTTTTGGGGGAATTAGCAGCCAATCAAATTTCAGTAGGATTTCTAAATTTTGTAAACTTAAATATGTCTGAAACTACTGAATGGATTTACACCATATTCCAAAAAGCACACTTTCTGGATCACCATCTAGATTTCTGACAAATTTGGTGCAATTCTGTTGAGTGGTTGAAGCTGTAGTCACGTTAAAATAATGAAAAATCCCTACAGACATACCATGGTGAAAACGTATTTTGGGTCCCCCCTTTTTCCTCATCCCCCACAAGACAGATCACCCCAAAACTTTCAATACAGCATCTTAATCAAAAAGGGGAAGTTTTTTGAAAATTTTGTGACGATTTATCAAGTGGCGTCAAAGTTTTGGCAAAACAAAAAAAAGTTTTACCTGTGGAAACTTTAGTCGTAACCACCTACTGACTATCGCCGATAGGTGATATACATATATATATATATCGAAAGGGTGCTTTCCTTTTTTCTTTTAACCATGGTCCATGTTTCAGTACTCTTGTGTTTTTTGTGGGATTGCATTATTTATAAAATTGTCTTACTTGGTATTAGCTTTATATCAAAGGATGGATCGGGTCATTGATTTAAGATGTCATAAGACCAAGCAAACTAGGATATTAGTAGTTGTCTTTTTTTATTCTCCGCTGTATTATGTACTATGTTTAATATACTGAATATGATTATAATTGTCTTTTTACACAAATTAAATCAATATATTTTATATATTGTGTTTATATACTGTGAAATGAAATATGTTTGCAAGCTGAAATTCTCTGGGAAATAAAAAAAGAGGACATCATCCACAGAACCACTTGTACTCCCACTCACACACCCTAGAACCTCCCGTATGCCCACTGGCACACCCATGCAAACTCTCACATACCCACTCAAAGACACATACCAGCACTCATATACTCACTCACTCCTCCTTGGAGGCAGTCACACACCCACTCACTCACTTTTAGAGCCACTCATATAAACATTCACTCACTCATGCAGCCACTCATGCAACCAGTCACTCACCCGTACAGCCATTCAAATAGCCACACACTCAACCATACAACTACTAACACACCCACTTTGTTCAATTCAATTAGATTCAATTCAGCTTTATTAGGTTAAAAAATAGTACAACCTTAAAATCATTAAAAAAAGTAATCCTCTTCACAATTCATCATAGTCAGTACATTAAAACACTTAAGAAGTAAAACGTTATTCTTTAGATGAATAAACACAATAAGCATAATATAATAAAGAATTAAATACAGGAGATGATTTGTACCTAAAGTGCCTAAGTGCAATATTTGTGAGATGTAAAAAACATAGCATCCCTATGCCTCACTAGTCAGTATATGTCCTTTCATCTTCGTAAAGTAGAGCCTCAAGGCATGAATTAAGCTTTCTTCTTTTAATTGCCATTTGGGTATAGACCACCACCACATTGCAAACTTTCTCATTTTCTAATTTAAAGATAAAATAATTAAAAATAAAAAAACAAGTTCTCCTTTAAAAATTGTGAGTGTAAAATGCTCTTCCTGATGTCTCTACCAAAAAAAAAAAAAATAGAACAAAAAGCAAAGTTGTCTGGTCTGATTTTCCATCGCAAGGGCACTTTGGGAGATTTCAGTTCCACTTGCCCATGGCTGGAAAAGCTATTAAGAAGTGGATGGTCCAAAATCTTAGCCTTGTAAGATAGCATCTATGTTTTATGTTCGAGACCTGGAGTAGGTAGCGCTGGGACCCTGGTCCAATGGGCCTGTCATAGTACGTCCTAGTCAACTGTTTCGAGTTTGCCTCAACTTCTCTGAACCATTCTCTTGATTCTATGAGCCCAGTTTTTAAATCCTTTTTTACTATAAGCAAGAATTTGTGTAGGAATAAAAAAAACAATGTTCTTGGAGCATTCTTTTAAAGGATTATTAGTATACATCAACCAAGGATTTTTTTTTATCATGCTCGAGGATGAGGCAGTCCTAGATAATTTCCTGCATACATTTAGTCCCCTCCATACCCCAGATCCCATACCAGACACTAATGCCCGCTGCACTAATAAAATCATTAATGTAAGGGACAGCCAGCTCTTTATGAACAATGAATATGGAGGCAGAATTGGGAATGGCTAGCAGTCGTCTTAAAAATATATTTACTTTGGTCTGGAGGATGGCATGGTTGGCCGTTCCCCAAAGTGCAGCACCCTAACTGGTTCCAGTAAGGCACTTGCACCTGTAAAGGGTAAGAATTTCACTAATTTGTATATTCCCTATTTCTTTAGAAAATCTAAAAATGGCCTTTGTTTTCCGTCAATATCAGGAGTCAATATAGGGTCCCCCATTGTCCTTTGATGTAATAAAAGTACAAGAATGAGTGTGTGTCTGTCATGGGCACCATACTGACATGGTGTGTGTTAGTGTTTGGATTCCCTTTTCGGCAGACCATTGTGAATGTTTTTTTCAAATTGAGTATTATATCCGTTTCCTGCATATATTCTGCAAACTTCTCAATTAGGCACTGGAGCCTTTTAGCAATTATAGACAGAAGAACTGCATTGCCCACGTAAAGCAGATTGGGACAAAGCAGTTACCACCTCTAGGGGCATCCATTAATGTATAAGGAAAACAGGAGTGGGGCAAGGATACAACTCTACCTAATCCCACGTGTTTCTCTAAAACGTGTCGTACACTCTGCTCCAGGCCAATATCGAACTCTTGTGGTTAATCGTTTGTAAATTTGTAAAAGGTAGGCTATGATGTCACTTGAAGCATCCATGGCAGCCAGAGTCTGCCATATTTTTACATGATTTACTAAGTCTAAAGCACTTGTAAAATTGACAAAACACAACTGTAGATGGCTTTTTTTTGCAAATGTATATTTACTAATTATTAGGTGGAGGTTGATGCACTGCACTACGGTGCCTATCTCCCTTCTGAATCTGTAATGTGAATATGTAAGTATTAAGTTATCAGTTACCTAGATTTCCATTCTTTCCAGAGGATTCTGCCTATCAATTTTGATATTGTGTCAAGTAGGCAAATAGGGCGATAGCATTTAGCGTCACCTCTATCGCCCATTTTTAAAATCAGTACTGTGATACTTTCCGTCCAGGTTGTGGGCACAAGAGAACCCATTTCATACTCTTTGTAAAATTTGGGCCCAAAACTTGTACCAGTCGTAAAGTTATCTACTGGGACCCCATCGGGTCCAGGTACTTTCCCATTTATATATCTATCTATGGCCACTGTAACCTCATCCAGAGTGATAGGGGCCAAGTTGGAGGAATCCCTGATTATAACATTTCTGTTATCTGGTAATACTACAATTTTATTATTTAGGTAAAATACTTCTCCAAAATACTTTAACCAGTCCGAGGACTGAACAAGGCACTAGATTTTCTCTGCAGAATGGTCTTTAAAATTGTTTTCCAGAATAAGGGGGCGTCCCGTGTCTTAGCCGCTCAAGCTAATTCGTCCCATGCCTGACCTTGTATTTCCTTTTTCCTTCCAATGAGGGTCTGTTTATATAGCATCCTTTGTGCTTTTATTTCTCTAGCTCTTGGTCGAACATTTAGTACATTTTTAAGGCCTGATTGGCTTTGGTGCATTGATACTCAAACCAGAAATCATTTTTAGAGGCTATCATTTTGTTCTTAATTTTTAGGTCTCCTGATATTGCAGAGGTAATGTTACAGAAAAGCCTGTTGATATGTAAGTCAGAAGCATCTCCCTTCTTGCAAATATTGATATCATATTGATTGTCATACACAATTTTATCTAAAAAACAATTGGATTAACGCCTGACCATTTGATACTGCTGCCATTTTCTCCTTGTTACTCAATATTGGAAGATAAACAAAACCTCTCCCTGGGCATCGTATTAACCCTTTCCATGCGGCCGCGATTCCCCTGGTGTGCTGTAAACAGCATGAACAGGGGCGGGCCGTGACGAACCCCAGCCGTCATCAGCACACGAGCACCGTAGTGCATGACGGCTGGGGTTCGTCATCAGCATGGAAGGGGTTAAGTCTGAGGGTCAGAAATAATGGGCGATGATCACTAAAAGGGCTTTCTATCACCTCCAGTTTCACTATTTGCCCTCGTCCAGAGTCTGAATTCAATAATAGAGGACTGTTTGTGGCCTTCGTAGGTTGATAACTGAGGTTGGCCATCTACAGTGGACTGTTCCAATAGTTCTAAGTTGTATTTGTACATAGCACCATTAATAGTATCGCCGAACAAATTGTGTGGGAAGTGGGAATAATTTTCACCATGCTCATTCTGTACTCACAGTGTTCCCATTCCAATAAATCACATTTCTTACTATTAAAATCCCAAACCACGGGTTAGAAAAACAATCACTTCTAATATGTTTTATAACTAATCTAACTTCTTCTCAGTGCCACTATGACCTTATTTCCAGTATTATCAAGAGCATTGTTATAAAATTAACTATTAAAAAACAATGGTTATCAGAAGTTAAAAAACACAAGATTTGAAAAAATTGTGAGTCATTGTAGCCTTAAAAATAAGGGGGATGTAATGGAAACTGTTAGAAATGGGGTTCTCTAGTTGGCAAGGGTGTGCACCTTTGTCCAAGTAGGTACCCTTCCTTCTAGTCAGGATAAGGGAGTTACACTCCTAAAATAACCAGTGCTCACCCCCTTAGTAGCTCGGCACGAGCAGTCAGGCTTATCTGTGTTAAGCATTTGCACATAACCAACAGTAACACATTGAAAGCACTACAAAAGGACACCACACCAGTTTAGAAAAATATCCAATATTTTTATATACTTAAGACAAGACTAAAATGTATAAAAATCCACAATACAGAACTTAGAAATCTTCAGTCATTAAAATAGATTTGAAATAAAGTTAATTTTAGTTGATAGCTCTATCTGGGGCTATCCCGGCGTTGTGAACAACTATTCCAAAGAGTTCTGGCTGACCATGGCATCGCGGGACAGCTACTGTGTCGGGAAGACCCGCAAAACAGTACCTTTATAAATGCATGGCGTCAACGACCTCTAGTTGAGCTCCGAAAGCACATCGTTCGCAGGTTTCAATTCCAGGGGTCAGTGCAGGAGTCGCCAGGCCCTTGAATTCATATGAGTTGCAGATTGAACTCCTCATAGTAGAAATCAGGAGCACTGGCATCGGCAGGCGTCAGGACTGTGGTGTGAAGTGTAGCTGTGTGGCGTCCGGTCAGGTTCCCTCAGGTCGCGGTGCAGGCAGCGGCTCAGTGACGGTCGTCCATCTGTGTCAGTGAGAATAGGGCAGTGGTACGAAGTGATGCAAGGTTAATCGAGGTGATGGCAGGTCACGGTGCAAGCAGCGGTATTGTCGTATTGAAGCGCTGTTGTCTGCTGATGAACTGGAGTCAATGGTGCCGGCATCAGTAGACCAAGGCTGTGTTGCGGGGTGAGGATGGTGCGTTGTGTAACTTTATGAGCGGTAATTTCGAACCACGGTGCAAGAAGCGTGTCGATGTCGGTGTGGAGCATCGTCATCCGGGATACCAGGGCCATGACTTGAAGCAAGGAGTTGCAGAGTGCGGTGCCTACAGGTCATTGTGCAAGCAGCGGCTCAGTGGTGGCGTCAGATGGCGTCATCGGTGAGACCAGGGTTGCGTTGCGGCGTTGCCTTCAGTACACAGAGATGGCAGTGGTGTCATAGACGGCGTCAGGTTGATTTTCTTCTTCTGCATCACAAAACACACAGTCCCCAGTGCTGATGGCATAAGATCTTGAAATCTTTGCTATTATTGAGACTTCTTGAACAGGGGGCAAGCTCTACCTCAAGCCCTTTGGGAAATCCAATAAATAAGTTTGTAGAAAGTTCAGTCCAGTCCTTTCACTGCCCAAGACAGAAGCAGCCACTGCAAGTCAACACAGCAAAGCACACAGCAAAGTGGTAGTTCCTCCTCACTTATTCTCCAGCTCTTCTTCTTGGCAGCCTTCTTAGTCCAAGAGAGTCTTAAGTGCTGGGGTCTGGGCCCCAATATTAATATCCCAAAATAATTTGTCCTTTCAGGCAAAGATTGTTTATGCTTAGTCCAAACCAGTTCTGTTCTCGCAGGCCCAGCTTCCTTGCAGGGGGTGGAGACAGCATTGTCCAAGGCAGACAGGGCCTATTCAGGTGCTAGGGAAATCTCCTCCCACCACTCTAAATGCAGACCAGATATATCCAGGTGCTAGTGAAATCTCCTCCCACTACTCTGAATGCAGCCCAGGTCTATTCAGCCCAGCCCTGACTCTTTCAGGAAAGGCAGGACACACATCAACTCCCTGGTGGCCATCTGTGAGAATGCACCTCCTCAACCCCTGTCACTCCAAATCCAGATAGTCAATACACATCCTAGCAGAGGCACACAGGATGGCTAAGCAAGAAAGTACCTACTTTCTAAAAGTGCTATTTTCAAACACAGAATGTAAAAATCACCTTTACTAAAAGATGCATCCTTAGATTCTGAGTTCAGGCATACCAAACCTTATTTTCCTATCTGGTCCCAATGGGAAGTTATATGTATGAGATATTATACATTGATTCCCATGCTTTCCTATGGGCCAGATAGCCTTTCAATAGTGAAAAATGAAATTGCCAAGTTTTTTACTATCAGAACATGCCACACTCATCAGGACATGTCCTACTTTGCACATACACTTGACCCTACCCACAGGGGTACCATGGGCTACTTCCTACTATTGGGAGACTTTAACATCCATAGTAAATGCACCTCCAATGCTGACTCACAGACACTTCTGGCAGATCTAGCTCTCTTGGGCTTGGCTAAACTCAATGAAGGCCCTACTCATATAGCTGGCCACATACTGGACATTATTTTTTCTCACTCTCTTAGTGTTCTGTGTGACCCTCCTTAACAACTAACATGGTCTGACCATGCGTCAAATGAATTTTCTATTCAGGGCCCAAGGGAGATGAAGGGAGCAAACCCTGCCACTCACTATACCCGCAGACAATGGCAGAAGGTCACCCCAGAGTGCTTTTACACCTCTTTCTTAGTGCCTTGGAACACTGCTCCGGAAAACATAGAGGAAGCTCTGGCCAAATATAATTTTGCTGTTTCCAGGACTATTTGTAATGTTGCGCCACTGAAATCACTCCCTAACCACTCTAAACGCCCACAGACTGCCTTGTTTTCTCCTCAACTCCGAGCTCAGAAACAACTCTGTAGGAAATACGAACGATGCTGGCGCAATACCCATGATGAGGGGGATAAAGATTGGTTTTTGGTCACCCTGTCTGGCTACCATAAAAATATAAAGGCTGCTTTAAGGCCCATATTTCATCTCAATTACCCCAGCCTGGCAATGCACCTATAATTTTATATCGTATTCTCCAATATTTCACCAACCCCAAGTCCTGCGAGAATTTAGTGGTCCCAACGAAAATACTCTGTAATTACATTGCACACTATTTCTTGCTGAAAATAGAGCTCAATTACAATAAAATTGTCCCCTTAGTAATCCAGCCTTTGGCTATAATGACATCTGATCAGCCAGAACAGGAATTCTCTCAGTTGCTAGAGAGCTTCCCTCCGGTGACCTTGGCAGATGTAGAAACGCTGCTTCGCACGGTTAAATCAGGCTTCTCCCTTGACACCATCCCGGCCAAAGTAATTACCTCCCTGGCCAGTCAACTGTCTCCTTCTATTGAATATCTCCTCAATCACTCACTGAGAGAGGGTCATGTTCCGTCGGAATGGAAAGCAGCACAGGCGATGCATATCCGTAAGAACACCAAGATGCCTTTGACAGATTTTTCCAATCTCCGCCCCATCTTGCTTCTTCCTTTCCTGAGCAAACTGCTGAAGAAGAATATTAATAAACACCTCCACAACCATGTCGAATTCACTGATAGTTTAGACCCTTCCCCGTCAGGCTTAAGGCCCAAATACAGCACGGAATCAGCTCTGCTAATGGTTACAGATGACATCAGAAATATCCTAGACAGGGGTCATTCTGTGATTCTGGTGCTGTTGGACCTATCTGCCCAGTTTAACTCACATCAGATATTTCTCAGGAGGCTGAAGGAGATTGGACTGAGAGACTCTGCTCTCCGGTGGATGACAAGCTTTCTATCTCCTCGCTCCCAGACCGCCAATATTGGCCCATATCGTTCAGCACCAATGAAATTGTCCAAGGGAGCGCCTCAGGGCTCATGCCTGAGCACCACATTGTTTAAAATCTTTGTTGCTCCCTTGGCCAATATTCTGAGGGCATATGGGTTGACCCCATCTCCTATGCCGACGATACACAGCTGCTTTTTCCGTTCGATAAATTTACTCCATCAGTACAGTCGGCCTTCTCCTCTGACAGGAGAGCTATTTCGCACTGGATGTAGAGCAATCTCCTCCAGTGTAATGTGGGGAAGATGCAGATCCTGCTCTTCGTGGATGCTTCCCTTTTATGGACTCCGGAATGGTGGCCAATCGATCTTGGTGCTCCCCCTGCCTGTAAATCCCTTTTCAAAAATGTAAGCATCCGTCTGGATCAAGCCCTTACTCTGAAGGAGCATGCCGATCAGACAGGTGGCTCCTGCTTCCATACACTGGGTTTACTCCACTGAGTCTTTCCCCTGGTCCCTGACTCTACACAGAAGACTTTGACTCAGGCACTTATATTAAGCCTCCTAGACTCCTGCAAGGGATTGCTGGTCTCTGCTTGTGAGGCTTCTCTCAGCAGACTGCAATTAGTCCAGAATACGGCAGCGCAACTGGTCCTCAAAATCCCTACCAGGACTGCCTCCCGCCCTCTTCTCTGTCAGCTTCACTGGCTTCCAATACGCCAACGGGTAAAGTTCAAAGTCTGCTGTACCATCCATAAAGCATTACTCAATCTCGGTCCCACCTATCTTTCGGAAAAATATACTCCTTACTCGCCTTCCAGGTCTCTTAGCTTGGGATAAGTCTCTTTTTGTGGTTCGCCGAGTTAGGAAGGCCAGATTAGGGGAAAAGACCCTTTTCCAGCTTGGCCCCCACTATTGGAATGAGCTCCCTCTGCAACTGAGACAATACCCAAGCTCCTACAACTCAGAAAGCATGTTTAAGACCACCCTTTTCTGCCTTTGATTTTGCTGTAGTAGCCCCGCATCGATGTCGCCGGTTCGAAGCGCAGAGATACCCCTTCGGGGGTCAATTCAGGTGCTATATAAATAAATAAATGAATAAATAATTAAATTTGGCCCACCTCAGGGGTGACTTACATATAAGAAAAGAGAAGGGAAGGGCTCGGCAAGTTGTTGCACTTGCCAAGTCGTCATGGCAGTTGCAAACTGTGCACAGACTCTGCAGTGGCAGCTCCGAGTTACCTTATCAGGGCTACTCATGTGGGTGGCACCATCAGTGTGGCAGGCCTAATAGTAGCACTTGATTTACAGGCCCAAGGCACACACAGTGCACTGTACTAGGGACTGAGAAGTGAATCAAATATGCAAATCATGGAAACACCACGGTCCACCATCGTAATGGACCCCTAAGTTTGAATGAAGAATTCTTCACCACAGCTTCAACCTAAGGCTATCTGATAAGGACTCTCCCTAGAGGTAAGTGCAGGCTGGGTCCAATCCGCTCCATTACAGTCAGACATATCTTTTGACTGGGACCCGGTCTCAAGTGCTAGGGAGCTGATGTAGATGTCGGATGATGGGTCACTCCATCACCGTTATGAGAGATTAACCCGTTCACTGAGATCTAAATCAGCCCCTAGGTGTTCACAGTTGCCACTTTGATCTTTTAAGCACTAATTTTTACTAAAAACATTGAAAATTAATAACTCTTGTTTTATTTATTGGATTTCTGTTGTTTTGGTGTCAAATAATTTATTAAACTTTACTCTATTTTTGTAATTTGGTGCGGTATTTTCTTTGTGTTGTGTTTTTCACTTTATTAGTGTTTGTATATGGCATACATACTGTACACGTTGCCTCTAAGTCAAACCTAAGTGTTTTTTGTGCAAATCTACCCAGGATTAAGCACAGGTTAATTAATATAAGGGCTTTGTGTGGTTCACCATGCAAGAGATTGTGGCTCTTGCTTGACCAGGGCTCACACTTCAGTCAACCAACATCCCAATTTCTCAAAGTCTGTTGTCTGTCTGGTCTGTCATTCAGAGAGTCACTTCCTTGAACAGTACAAGGCTGTAAGTTACTTTTTTGTGTATATATTTCTGTACTGTATTTTTATCATATTTTACTTCATTAGATTGCATTGTGTTTTTGTGTTATTCTATTGATTAGTTGTGGTGCCTTTCTGGTATCATTATTGTGATTTCCGTTTCTTGTAATGTGTATTCTTTTGTGTTATTATTGTGAAACTTTGCTTTTTGTTGTGTTGTTTAAAAATGGCTTGCCGTTTAGAGGTGCATTATTGTCCATGTTTTGAGCTGTCTAATGTTTCTGATGTGCATCCTTGTATTGTTTTAGGCAGTGTTGTTTTTACATTACGTGGTTGGAGTGTGTTTTGCGTTATCATGTTAGGCTGTGTGTTTTCTTGAGGTACTATTGTTTTTTTTGTAGTTATTTTGTGCTTGTTGTGGCTATGCGGCATTTTGCTGTGTTGACTTGGTGTGTGATATTGATGTTATTCTGTTTTGGCTCGCTGTATTGAGTTGCTGTGGTCTGTTGTGTGGGTATTGTGTTCTACTGTTGTTACTGCATCCAAAGCTGCAACTTTTCCAGGCCCGAGTATTACAGTCCTTTAAAGTTCCAATAAAAATATCAATTTACTGTTGCCAAAGGTAGCAAAACAATGCTGCTCCAGGGGCCTTATCACATAAGGTGAATTGTGTCTATTTTTGATTTCAGTTTACAAAACATACTAAAACCATAGGGCCTTATTTATGAAGACCTTGAGTCAGTTTTGCGCCGCCGGTGCGTCACTTTTTGTGACGCACCAGCGGTGTAAAAAATGTGCCTCGTTGCGCCATATTTAAAAAGTGACGCATCTAGGTAGACGCGTCACTTTTTAAACCCCTGTGCCACATTATACCTGCGACAGGTATAATGTATGCAGAGGGGGCGTTCCCCCGCAAAAAGCCTCGTAATAGTGACGCAGTGAAATCTATGAGATTTCACTGCGTCACTTTTAGGACGCTGTTGCGTCAAAATCTTGCGCCTGCCTCACAGTGTGGCTCACTGGTTAGAGCAGGCAGACCCTGAAGCTGAGGTCAGACCCGAGACCAGGGTTCAATTCCCGACGCGGCAGGGTCTTGAGCTCAAATGTCCATGGACTCAATAATTCTCGCTTCGGTGCCTGACCTAAACATGGGTTCACACTCTGCAACTCTGGGCATTAAGCTTGCTTAATCTCCACAACGGCCCCCCGCGGCGGAATGCCTGGCTTTCACCTTGGGGATGCCCTGTAGGGGCTATCTCACAGGGAAAAGCCAGGACGGGTTCCCAAGGCAAGAGTGGAGATACCCCTTCGGGGGTCGATTCAGGCGCTATATAAGAAACATAATAATAATAATAATAATAATAAGACTGACGCAAGCCCTTTCACATGGGGCTTTCCACATGTGAAAGGACGCATTGCTGGAGTTGCGTTACTTTTGTGACACTCTCCAGCAATGCGTCACTTTTGCGCTTACAGATACGTCAGAAATACTGACGTATCTGTAACTCCTTGCGACATGATGCGTCATACATTAAATATGACGCATCAGGAATGTCGTAAGGAGTGCGCAGTGAAAAGTGACGCATCGCTGTTTTCACCCAGCGATGCGTCACTTTTCATAAATGAGGCCCATAGTATCGACCAGGCCAATGCATGTCTTCTGGCCACGTGAGCTTCTTAACGGGAAAGTGTATAATGACTGCAAGAGGCGAAGAACTTGAGTTTTGTTTTCGTATACATTTACTAAAGGAAAAAGGAAATGTGTGCTTCCTGTGTTAAAGAAAATACACATTTTGATTTGATTTTTGTAGAAATGAATTTATAATTGCCATGATCACTGCTTGTTAGCGTGGATTTCTCAGTGACAATGTCATTCGTTTATTCCCGCGACTGTCAATTTTTTGCATGTTGCGCGATGCCTACATATTTGTATTTAAATATTCATTATGTAGAAAACTAAGCCAATGGTTTCTATTTGTTTTTCCACTGTGGTCAGACGATGAAGGGAATCTGTTTAGCAAACTGGCATGTAAAATAGCTTTCTCCGTATGCCTCACATTTGCTAATCCATCTGTTGTGTGTCGATGCCAGCATAAACAAAGCCTGACCGGTCTCGTAGGTTATTCAGCAGTAGTCTTTAAAAAACGCTTTTCTCAATTGTTTCAAACTGTTATTTAGAGTTCACGCGCACAGTGCCACGAATTGCACAACAGAAAGAGAGTGATGATAAACATATGCCAACCTGACTTTATCAGACAGCACACATTTCCTGTTTCCTTTAGTAAATGTATACTAAAACAAACTTAAAGTTCTACGCATCTTGCAGTATTTATACACTTTCCTGTTAGTAAGCTCACGTGGCCCGAAGACATGATCTGGCCTTTTCGATGCTATCCTTTACAATAGAACCAGCTACATTACATTTGGATTTCAGAGTACAGATCAGATACAAACCAGAAACATACATCTAAACACAAAATAAAACGTTAAAATGGTGTGTACAAGAGATGTGCCACTTAAACTAACAGCGTAGATGTAATCTACCAATATTGGAGGCAAGCGAGCCCAACGAATATACAAATAGCATAATGATATATTATTGCATAGCATTATGAAATCAACAATATTATAATAAACCAGAGCACTGGTTAATGTGTGACTGCCATGACTGTTCACTGTACTGTCCTTATTGTTATACTCTTGCTGTTTCAACTCTGGAGGCTAGCACTATGCACTCAACATGGCGGCCTCAGTCTTTCCATGCGTCACTTTCTTTTCATTCCGTGGTGCGCCGACGAAGTACAGATTTTTTCGAAGTACAGATTTTTCGCTTTGATGAGTGCTCCTCCGCTGGCCGTTTGCTGCTCTCACTGTGATTCAGGTTCTAATTGAGCTACCACTTGGTCAATGCAGGTGGTTCTCGTTGGTGGAAGTGCCCTCGACTTAAGCAGTCTTCCAGCTGCCTCAGTCTTGGATATTGCTCAGTAAATGGAACAGGTAAGAGTCAGTACCCCCCCCCCCCCCCCCTCTTCAATGGACAGAAGGTGATGTTTGCCACAGGTATCTGCAACGATCACATGAACTCAGCTAATGTGAAACCGTTTTGCAGTCCTCAAAAATGCAAGCGCTGACCATGCTGCCCCTATGCAGAACTAGAGCCTGCAAATGCAAAAGTAAGTCTACTGAAAGTGGCAGGCCACCTGTCATTGACAAAAGAAGGAAGCCCAGTCAATCAGTCAATCAACCAGGGAGTTGTAAAGCGTGGCAAATCACCTGTGAGGGCCTTAAGGCGCTGGATTTATTAGCTGCTTTATGGTGATACGTTCATTCGAACAGCCAGGTCTTGAGTCCTTTATTGAATTGCTAGAGCGATGAGGCAGTCTTGAGGTGAAGGGAATGTCGTTTTACGCTTTGGCCTCCAGGTGTGAGAAGGAGCTTCCTCTGCTCTTGCTTTGGCAGATCTGGAGAGTGTCTGTGAGGGAAAGGGAGGTGAATCTAAGGTGCCTTGTCATTCAGTGGAAGGTCATACGTGTGTTGATATATGCTGGCCTTTCGTTGTGCAGGGCTTTGTATGTATGGCTCAACATCTTGAACTGGCATCTCTTCCGGATCGGGAGCCAGTGTAGCTTCTTGAGGTGGGGTTCATCTGGGGAGGTCGAGTATGAGTCTCGTTGCTGAGTTCTGTCTAACCTGTAGTCTCTTCAGAAGGTGTGTAGTGATTCCCACATAGTGTGTATTTCTGTAGTCCACCCTGCTGGTGATGAGGGCTTGCATTGCAATCCTGCTGGTGTTGACTGGGAGCCACCTGAAGATCTTGAGAAGCATGTATAGGGTGTGAAAGCAGGAGGATGAGACTGCGTTGACCTATTTTTTCAAATATAGCTTTCTGTCCAGGATGATACCAAGGTTTTGGACCTGGACTGACAGGGCAGGGGATGGGCTGAGTTCAGTAGGCCCCAATGCATTGTTCCATGGAGAGGTGTTGTTCCCAAAGATGAGGATTTTCATCTTGCCTATGTTGAGCATGAGTCAGTCATCCCTGATCCAGTCAGCGATTTTTATTATACATCATACATCTATGTAAGTCGGCTCTGGTTGTGGAGGAGTCTTATGACAGTGAGAGAATTAGCTGGGTGTCATCGGCTTAGGAAATTATATTCAGCACGTGTGATCTGACTGTGTAGGCAAAGGGGGTGATGTATGTGTTGAAGATGGTGGAGCTGAGGGACGATCCTTGGGGACACTTCAGATGATTTTCTTGGGTTCTGAGGTGAACAGTGGGAGACGGATTCTCTGGTGAGGTATGATGAGATCCATTTGAGGGTGTTGCCTTGGAATCTAATGTGCTGGAGTCTATTGATTATTAGGTGATTGGAGACATTGACAAAGAAGGCTGGCTGATAGGTCCAGGAGGATGAGGGCTGGCGTTTCGTCACGGTCCAGGAGGACCCTTATGTCATCAGAGGCAGGGATGTATGTCGTTATTACGCATGCTTTTACAGTGCATGCCTTTACCACTCAACTTTTACAACGCAAGTCGTTACAACGATTTGCGTAGGGCGGCGCTGGATATTGAATAGTTTAATTTACTATTCCAACTCCAGTCCCCGTGGATAGTAGGGAAGGTTTTGGATAGTAAATTAAACCATTCCTTATCCTACAGCGCCCCCCAGTGCAAGTCGTTTTAACGACTTGTGTTGTAAAAGTTGCGTGGTGAAGGTAGTGCGTGGTAAAAGTTGCGTTGTAAACGCTGTTCCCCCAGAGGCAGCGGTCAGGGCTATCTTGGTATTGTGGTTGGTTCAGAATCCAGATCGAGAGGGATAAAGGAGGCTGTTTTGTTCCAGGTGTTTAGTGAGTTGCTGTTTAATAGCCTTCTGGAGAACTTTCACTGGAAAGGGGAGCAGAGAGATGGGCATGCTGTTCTTTTTAAGTCTGTCCCATGCTAAAGAAAGTAGCCGTCTAATCTCTCCCACTTACCATACCAACTGAAATATGATTGATTAGGTAAATACCCTGGACAGTACTATATTGTTTATGGTTTTTGGGCAAGTGTACATTTTTCACTATCTAACACATAATGCATATTACAAAGCGTCTTCTTAAGCAGTATTTCTTTAGAAAAAGGGTGCCTCGTACTATCTTTACAAAATATTATTGCTTTTTTTCAGTTTCAAAAGTATTTTATATAGGGTTGTACAGAAAGATTAGTTCAGTAGGTAAGTAGTAAGCTCAAATTAGTGCACAGTAAACAAAAATAAAAAGAATGAGAATTAGGCTTGGATGGAATTTTATTTAACCTGATTAATCTGAGTAGTTGAAGTAATTATGCGTTAGTCTTGGGATGTAAAGTTGCCAAAATTATGTGATTATTCCAGCGTGAGTAATTAAGTGTAATTTGGGGCAAACAGACTACAGCAGGAGCAAAGTAATAACAATCTAAGAGAAAAAAAGTGATTCCTGGCTGGCTAGTGCTGTTCATGTCTTGTAGCATTTAGTGCTATTTTCTTAGCACAAAATGCATCCTCAGGCCCATTGTGAACTCAAGTGTACAATTTGCCTCAAGACAATAGAGTTAAATGCTGAATTATACTTCTCAGCTAATTACACATAATGACAACTAATTGACAGTACTTGCGAGTAGTTACGCTAAAGAGAATTATGGCCAGTTATGCCCACACCTACTGAGGACCTCCCAAGTACATAAACAATAGAAAATACATCAAGGCTATGAAAATCTATTGCACATAAAAGAATGTAACATTTGACATATGCGAGTTCTTTCACATCAACCATCAAAAATTAACATCCGAAAATAGTGGTTTGATCATGTGGAAAAAAACAGAACTAAAAAGCTGCCTATTGCTACACATTGCTTACCGGAGGAAACTGAAAAAGAAGATAAGCAGAGAGAATATAGAAAGAGGATAAAGAGATGAGTAAGAAGCCTGAAATAATCACAACATTACAGCCAAAAGTATAAAATGGGAAAGCAGCATAACAAAATCTCCAAAATAATGTTGAAGTAAAGATTGAAAAATATGTATGCCCATATTCAAATCAATCAAATCAAATCAAATAAAACTTTATTCAGATAAGGGAACTTATCCATAAAAGTACAAAAGAAACAATTGTTTTACCCCATCCGGCCCCAGCATTGCTGCGGCCCGGCGGGGAGTCTGGCCAGATGCCGACGGAGGGGGACCCTGCCTCTGGAGAGCCGGGGATTGAGCGGTGGTGCTATCCGGAGCTGAGATGCCAGCCCCTCTGGAGTGGCAGTGACCCGAGCGCTGTGTCGCCCAGTCCTGTGGACCAGAACGGACGGAGAGAGTCAGTGGAACTGCCTCCGGGCCGCCATTTTGTGTTGCAAGCGGCCCGGGCCTACAGACGCGTGACGGGCTCCAGCGGGCATCCAGCAGCTGGCGGTGCTTGCCGCTACGAGAGGTGCCCAGGGTCAGAGTCCGTGCCGGAGGTGGAGCGGTGGCGTTGTGATGTGAAGGCGGCAGGTGAGGAGGACTGTGGGCTGTGTGCGGCAGGTCTTGGTCTGCGCATCGGCGTACGGTGAGCGTAAGGGTGGTGGAGGAGTGAGGAGCCCGGTGAATAGAGGGAGCTGGTCGGCTATCTGCGGTTACAGCTGCGGCTGCTGTGATTCCCGGGTGGCTGCGGCTTGTGGGGCTGGTTGTGTGGCCCGCTTATTGACTGCTTGAGGGTGCTGCCGTGAGCTGAGAGCAGAGGAGCACGTCACTGCTGGTACGACTGAGTGCCATTATTGCGTTCTTTTGCCACCACCCTATCTGGGCCGCTGGCTAAAGCTCCTTTGTCAAAGAAGACTACCTGCCACTAATGCTGAGGTATTCCACTCAACAGTACAGTCTCACCGTATTGGTCGCTGATGGGGGCATTGAAGGCTGCTCAGCAGGTAAGGCAGGCCCGCGGTCAGCCTGTGTATCGGCGGGGGCAGCCCATTTGAGCTGAGGCCTAGCGGTGGTGTGGCTGCTCTGCATCCCTGCTCTGCATCCGGGGCCTCTATCTGGCCTGCGCATTGGAGGCGTGGAGCGCTGGTTGAGTCCTCCTGAGCGGTGGTGGTGTTCTGTATCCCCCCCCAGCCTGTGGGGGCTGAAACTGTGAGCGGAGCTGAACCTGGGAGAGGCCCTGACGGAGGGGTGTTAATTGGCCTGAGCTGCTGCACCGGGGCCTGTGAAGACTGGGCGGCTGAGTGCTTGGGGCCTGCTTGCTGTTCTTTAGAGTTGCTTAGCGGAGGTACTGCCCTAACCTTTCTGGATTACTCCTCTCCTTCTGACACCTGATTGCTAGGACCCCGGGCGCGGCTGTGCTGTTAAGGCAGGACGTGGGCCCCTAGCGATTCCCTCTGAGAGTGGCGGCATCCTTGCTTTGTTGTTGAGCCTTAGGGCCTTGGGGCTGCTGGGGGTGATATGGCGGCCTCCAGGAACCGTAAGGATAAACCCCTCAAAGAGCTCCCGCAGAGAGTGGGGGGGCAGTCTACTTCTACGCCTAAGGACAAATCCCTGGGCGCTGAAGACATCGGTACACCGGTGACCAAAGCCTTCATGCTGGACTTGTTTTCCACCATCAAGGAGGACATCCTAGAGCTCCGCTCGCAGCTTACCTTGTAACTGCACGGAGGAGGCCTGACGTTGACGCGATTGGGGAACGGGTGGCGACCCTAGAGGATCACGACCTGGGAACGGTGGAAGATATCCATCGACTCCAGCAAAATGTACTCCCCCTCACAGAGCAGAATATGCACGCCAGGCCCATGCCGAGGACTTTGAGAATAGGTCTCGGCGGAATAATGTCAGGATTAGTGCGGTCCCTTGGAAAGGAGAGGAAGACGATCTACGAGGGTACGTCAGGGCTCTTTTCCTTCAGGTCCTAGGCGAGGAGGAGGGGGACCTGGACATTCAAATGGATCGGGTGCATCGCGTGGGTCTGCCACGTGGAGCTAAGGCCCCTCCCCCGGACATCCTAGTGTGTGTCCATGATTTTTAGCTTAAGGAAAGGATCCTCAGGAAAGCTCGGAACCTTAATCCCATACATTTCAGGAACCACCAACCCGTCCTTTTTCAAGACCTGGCGGCCTCCACCCTTGTTAAACGTAGGGAGTTTAAGCCCATCACCAATCATCTGCTGCCTGGAGAAGCCCACTTCTACACCCAGAGAGGGGGGTTCCCTGTTCGGCAGCGGCAGCATTCCGGAGAGTGGCAGAGTGTCGGGAAGTCACCTTCATCAGCAAAACCGGACATGTCGGCAAGGCTTCTGGAGAGGGGAGCTGCTGTGGCCTCCGTGGCATCGGTAACTGATCCGCCTGGGGTCTCTTGAAGACTGGCAGCTTGGCACTAGTTGGGACTACTCGGGCGTCAGAGGAGGACAGTTTTTCCACTACTGTGTAGTTGCACTTCTATGTTCCTGACCGTGGGAGTGTCCTGTATCAGGATCTGGAGATGGGTGATGAAGGTGCCATGTTCCCTTGCCATTGGGGCCTGTTTGATGGACTGTTGTTGTATTTTGTCTAATCTGCTTCATTTTTTCCTAGGGCTTTTGGGGGTCTTGGAGGGGGGTTCAGGGGCTCCATCAGGTTGGTGAGAATCCTCAGGAGTGCTGGGGCTAGACATGGCAGTGGCTCTTCTTACCTGCTTTAGCTATGATTGGTAGAAGTTTGAAAGTTGTGATCCTGAATGTTCGGGGCCAGAATAGCCCAGTTAAGCGCTCTCTATCCTCTCCCTTTTAGAGAATTCAGATAGTGGAGTGTGCCTGTTGCAGGAGATGCACCTCCTCTCCAAAGATGTTAAGCGCATGTCGGACAAACGCTTCCCACTGCAATTTTGGTCTACAGGTCCGGCTAAGAGGCATGGGGTGGCCATTCTCTTTAGAGCGAGGGCGCACTGCAAAGTTATCTCCCAGGTGGTAGATATCAAAGGTAGATTTCTAGCTGTCCGCGTTCTGTGGGGTGAAATGCAGCTCACGCTAGGGTCCATCTATGGCCCAAATGAGAAACAAAAGCCTTTCTTGCAGACGGCTCTCTCACAGGTGTTGGCGTCACCGGATGCTCTGATCCTGTTGGGTGGCGATTTAAATATTGTAATGGACTCAGGGTTGGACAGGTCCGAGCAGAGGTCTTACCAGACGGGGGCAATGTTGCAGGGGGGAGACAGTGGCTGCATGATGGGAGATTACATGATGTGTTGCATGTTCAGCATCCCCAGGAGCGCGATTATACTTACTATTCTGCTGCTCATAAAACGTATGCACGCCTAGATCACTTTCTGGCCACGTCTTCTCTGCTGCCTCATTTGTCGGCTACCGACATCATGCCGCGCTCCCTGTCGGATCATGCGCTCATCTCGGTGTTGCTCACGTCTCATGGCGACAGGCCGACGCCGTCGGGCTGGCACCTCCGGGACTCTATGCTTCATTCAGACACAGTGGTTCAGATTGTCCGGGACACTGTTACTCACTACTTTGCCGATAATGATGTAGAGGGAACGTCCCTGGCATCCATCTGGGAGGCTTTGAAACTAGTAGTTAGGGGTGAGTTTATAGCGCTTGCTGCGACATATTCTCGACTGCGTAAGAAGAAGCGCTCTGAGTTGGAAAAGGAGGTTGGTGGCTTAGAAGTGATTCACAAGAGGACTGGGGCCCGAGGGTCTGGAGGGAGCTGGAGACGAAACAACATATGCTAAAGCACTTAGACCTTGATAGGGCTTCCCATGCCTTGCTGCGCTTGCGACATAAGTTCTATCTTAGTGGGAACAAGGGGGGGAAGATGCTCGTGCATAGGTTGCGGGCGCGCAATCAACAGTCAGCAATCTCATCCATTAGGGACTCCAGGGCGGTTGAACAGACCACTGATGCGGCTATAGTAGACACCTGTTGGCAGCTTTATCAGACTTTGTACAGGGGGGAAGGCGCGGATGGTGAGGAAGTGGCAGATTACCTGGTGTCTTGTGGCATCACACCCCTACTCCCGGCTTCAACGGAGGCTTTAGATTCCGCGATACGCGCCGAGGAGGTCATATCTGCGAACTCACGCTTGAAAGTCGCCAAATCCCCAAGGCCAGATGGCTTCTTGGCCTCATTTTATAAAACTTACTGTGTGGAGCTGGCTCCTCTTTTAATGATGTAGAGGGAACGTCCCTGGCATCCATCTGGGAGGCTTTGAAACTAGTAGTTAGGGGTGAGTTTATAGCGCTTGCTGCGACATATTCTCGACTGCGTAAGAAAAAGCGCTCTGAGTTGGAAAAGGAGGTTGGTGGCTTAGAAGTGATTCACAAGAGGACTGGGGCCCGAGGGTCTGGAGGGAGCTGGAGACGAAACGACATATGCTAAAGCACTTAGACCTTGATAGGGCTTCCCATGCCTTGCTGCGCTTGCGACATAAGTTCTATCTTAGTGGGAACAAGGGGGGAAAATGCTCGTGCAAAGGTTGCGGGCGCGCAATCAACAGTCAGCAATTTCATCCATTAGGGACTCCAGGGCGGCTGAACAGACCACTGATGCGGCTATAGTAGACACCTGTTGGCAGCTTTATCAGACTTTGTACAGGGGGGAAGGCGCGGATGGTGAGGAAGTGGCAGATTACCTGGTGTCTTGTGGCATCACACCCCTACTCCCGGCTTCAGCGGAGGCTTTAGATTCCGCAAAACGCGCCGAGGAGGTCATATCTGCGATCTCACGCTTGAAAGTCGCCAAATCCCCAAGGCCAGATGGCTTCTTGGCCTCATTTTATAAAACTTACTGTGTCGAGCTGGCTCCTCTTTTAATGATGTAGAGGGAACGTCCCTGGCATCCATCTGGGAGGCTTTGAAACTAGTAGTTAGGGGTGAGTTTATAGCGCTTGCTGCGACATATTCTCGACTGCGTAAGAAGAAGCGCTCTGAGTTGGAAAAGGAGGTTGGTGGCTTAGAAGTGATTCACAAGAGGACTGGGGCCCGAGGGTCTGGAGGGAGCTGGAGACGAAACGACATATGCTAAAGCACTTAGACCTTGATAGGGCTTCCCATGCCTTGCTGCGCTTGCGACATAAGTTCTATCTTAGTGGGAACAAGGGGGGGAAGATGCTCGTGCATAGGTTGCGGGCGCGCAATCAACAGTCAGCAATCTCATCCATTAGGGACTCCAGGGCGGTTGAACAGACCACCTATGCGGCTATAGTAGACACCTGTTGGCAGCTTTATCAGACTTTGTACAGGGGGGAAGGCGCGGATGGTGAGGAAGTGGCAGATTACCTGGTGTCTTGTGGCATCACACCCCTACTCCCGGCTTCAGCGGAGGCTTTAGATTCCGCGATACGCGCCGAGGAGGTCATATCTGCGATCTCACGCTTGAAAGCCGCCAAATCCCCAAGGCCAGATGGCTTCTTGGCCTCATTTTATAAAACTTACTGTGTGGAGCTGGTTCCTCTTTTAATCCGACTCTTTAACTCCTTCCTTGATGTGGGCGCGGTGACTCCATCCATGGCAGAGGGGGTGATTACGGTTCTTCTCAAGCCTGGGAAGAACCAAAAGAATTGCGGTTCGTTCAGGCCAATCTCGCTACTCAACATAGATGCCAAACTGTTTGCGGGCATTCTAGCCTCGAAACTTAGCCCTTTGATGGATGGGGTTATCGAGCCGGATCAAGCAGGATTTATCCCAATGTGCCAGGGGGGATAATACCAAGCGGCTGCTGCACCTTCTGGATTTGGTCCATCGCTCTCGGGCTCAGGCCTTCTTTCTCTCTATTGACGCTGAGAAGGTCTTTGACTGTGTTGAATGGGATAATTTGTTCGCAGTGCTGAGGGTCTTCGGGTGGGGAAGAGCTTCCTGTGGTGGGTTCAGTGTCTTTATGCAGCCCCTAAGGCAACGGTGCGGGTGAATGGCTGTAAATCAGCCCTCTTCCCCATCACTAGAGAAACACGGCAGGGGTGCCCCCTCACCCCGCCGCTTTTTGCGCTCTATATGGTGCCCTTTGCCCAGCATGTACGGTCTAATGTAGGTATCTCAGGGATCAAGTTTGCCGCTGATACCCACAAGATTAGCTTGTACGCGGATGATGTTATTCCTTCATTGACCCAGCCTCATTCTTCTCTGCGGGGTCTGTCGGCGGAACTCCTCGCCTTTCACAGGGCTGCAGGCTTTAAAGTCAACTTCTCCAAGTCTCAAATACTAAACGTCTCCGTCCCTAGTGCGGATGTACAGGATCTGCAGCAAGACTTCGACTTTCAGTGGGTGCATTCCGACATTCCCTATTTAGGCATCCAATTGCCCCCCTCTATTGCTAAGACCACGTCTTTAAATTATGGTCTGCTCATTGAGCACACCGCCAAGGCCCTCTCAGATTGTCCCGTCTTAAATTGGCCTAGTACGGACGGTTGGCTGCAGTAAAGATGACGATCCTTCCTAGGGTTCTTTATCTCTTCCAAATGCTGCCTTTGAGCATCCCGCCTGGCACCCTGCGGAAGCTGCAGGGGCTTCTCAATAGGTTTTGTGGAACAATCAGCAACTGCGGCTGGCGTTGTCCCTCGTTACTACACCGAAGGCGGCGGGTGGGTTAGGTATCCCCCTCTTGACAGCCTGCTACCAGGCATCCTGTCTCTGCTATATTGCGGAACGGAAAAGGCCCCTGTCTAGTAAGCATTGGAGCTTTATGGATCAAACGGTGGTGTGGTGCCACATCTGGCATGAGCTGTGGTTACCGCGCAAGCACATGGCTTGGGGACTTTACACTTCCCCGGTGACTTCCCCTACCTTGAAGGCCTGGGATCAATTGGCGCAGCGCAGGGGGTAGACTACATTTCCCTCCCCCATGACCCCCATTGTCGATAATCCGGACTTTCCACCGGGATGTGAGTCCCCAGTCTTCCACCGCTGGCGGGAGGAGGGTTGTAAAAGAGTAGGCGCGCTTTTCGATTTGGACGGTCTGGTTTCCTTTGCCAACTTGCGTACTGAATTCCTTCCGCTGCCGGAGTCTGATGCTTTTTACCATTTGCAGCTAGCGCACTGGGTGACCCAACCAGGCAACATGGCCTCTATGTCTCGGCCTTTGACGAAATTTGAGAAATGGTTAGTCTGCAAGAAAGATGATCGTAAGCTTGTCTCATAGTTATATGCAGCGATTATGCACCAACCTAAGAAGCAACGTATGAAAGCGCAGGTTCGCTGGGAAACAGAGTTGGGGCATCCTCTGACCAGTAAGGAGTGGGAGCACATTTTCTATTGTGTACACCACACAGCTTCTAATACTGCGGGTACTGAGTCTGCATACAAAGTGGCATCCTATTGGTACTACACCCCAGCGCGCATCAAGGAGTGGGATGTGGCGAAGTCCGGCCTTTGCTGGTGAAGGTGCGGCCTTTCAGGGACTCTGGTACACTTGTTGTGGCACTGTCCGAAGCTGGAGCGCTATTGGAAACTGGTATTGGATAAGCTGGATATTGCGTTTCAGATTACACTCCCCCAGGTGCATGAGCACGTTCTGCTGGGAATTCCTCATCCGAAGTTCTTTCCCTTGTGTAGACAGATAGCTTTAGCTTTGTTGGCAGAGAGGTAGGTCCTCTTGGGGCAGTGGGGTTCCTCGGTCCTGCCTGACACTAGGGACTGGATTCAAAGGCTCTGGTACATTTTAGCCATGGAGCAGCTTTCACTAGGCATGGATGGGAAGGGTTCTGAGTATGCAAAGCTTT
This sequence comes from Lissotriton vulgaris, assembly GCF_964263255.1. Classification (NCBI taxonomy): domain Eukaryota; kingdom Metazoa; phylum Chordata; class Amphibia; order Caudata; family Salamandridae; genus Lissotriton; species Lissotriton vulgaris. Next base: position 1,464,107,332 of record NC_141689.1, on the reverse strand, counting down.
GGGCTCCGTTTTTAAAAATCCTTGCTAAGGACCTCTGTGAGGTGACATGTCCGAAATATCTTCAGATCTTGCAACTTATTCCTTTGGAGCCATGGGAGGCCACTGCAGAGGACTGAAGACTACCTGATGGCCTTAGGGCTACCTGGATGGTAATGGATGGTGGGGGAGCTGATGCAGAGAGGGGTGGGGGCGGGGGGGGGGGGTTGGGAGGTGGGATTTATCTTTCTTTTTTCGGTTTCTTGTGTTTGTTCAAATATAAAAGTGGAGACCATTGCACAGGCGGGCTCGCTCTTGAGCTCGGAGTTTGACGCAGGGTCGCCCTACGGGGTGTAGGCCCAGATGCTGTGTTGAACCTGTGAAATTGCGCCCTGCCGGCAAGTTGATCTAGGCAGCTGGGCTGTGTTCCAAGATGCTTTTCCACAGAACAAAAATTATTGACTCTAAAATGATTTTGGTGGTTTGATTTTTTTCAAAATATTCTTTTAATTTGTTCCATATAGGTGAATTCTCTGAAATCCAATGGTATTTATGGGCTACAATATTTTCTGCCACTCTAATATATCCTAAATATTCAAACTGTGTATGAATTGAAACATTCCCCAAATCCTTAAAGTTTCTTAGGAGATGTATGTGCTAAATTAAACCTAATATAAGGAAGTTGCATTTACCTATATTAGTAAATGCTTTGCCAATAGAGGGTTATATGATCGTATTAGTGAAATTCTTAGGGGGTGAAAAAATTGAAAATGTCATTTCTGTATGAGTATATATTATTCCAAAGTGAGCAGAGCAGCGCAGGGGACAATTTAAAAACAGGTTTAAGGTCACTGACACTTTTTCTTGTAAGTTGGAACTACTGTCAAACCTAATCTTCTGGTTGTACCATAAGGATGCTATGTTAGACTTCGTAATTGAAATGCCTGAGAGTTTGGAATCAACTCTTTGGGAACTCTTAATTTCTTTATATAGATATGTGCCTTCTTGCCATTGCTGACAAATCAATTGAATATTTCATCTTTAGCCTTAAACATGTGATAGGCAACATGCTCAGCAAATAAATATTATTGAAGCAATTGTCATTTTCACAATTGTCACATTATCCCCACCAAGTGAGGAAGTTTGGTGACCAGGACTCTATGATAGAAGACATATTTAATAACTATAAGATGAATTTAGATGTTGGTGGTGAGGGAACTCCATCACAATGGCAACAGAGTTACCTCTCCGCTAACACAATGGTCCCCCCACCAGATTTATAGGTGGGCAGGCCATAGATTTGGCTATGGCGATGACTACTCCATCACCACATAGCTAAACCTTTCCAACAGCCCAAAGGAGTAAGGGCTAGATAAAGTAGTACGGACGAACATGTAGCCATCACGGCAATGCAAACACTGGCGGTAAGGGACGGTAAAGAACAAAAAATGCACCCATTGCCATAGGAGAGGACTTGGGGGTATTATCTTTCCTACTTTCAAAAAGAAAATATTTCTTCAGGATTTGTCTTTTTGAAAATAAAAAAAGGAAATAGTTTGGTGATAGGTGCCATCATAATAATAGGGCCCTGCATTCAACTGTGAAAAGCATTGACTGGATAGTTTCTGACAATGCTTTAGAAGTGACCACCAGCTTGGTAGTCATTTCAAATTTGGAAGGCGGTATATCTGTTAGGACAATGGAGCAATTTACTCTGTCGCCCTGGTGGGGAAACTTATCATCAGCTGATATCTAAATCAGCCCCTAAGTTCTCATTTTAGTTGTAGGATACCTGGAGGTCATCCTTAAAGCCAAGCACCAGTTCATTTAGGTGTTCCTTTTGCCTGTCTAGTCCAGTGTTTCTCAGGATTTCTTATTGTATATTAAATAAGAGTGCCTGATGTATTATTTGCACTTCCTTAAGATGTACTGTGCTCAGTAAGCACTATATTTGGGACATCCTTTGAGCACCAGCTCAGGCTGTCTGAACAATTTAAAAAAACTTTGTCGGTTAATACTATATAGATGTAATTAGGTAGTCACACTTTTTCAGACGCTCACCTCCAGTCAATTATTGATCTGGGTTAAATCCATCATCATTCTTCGGCTCACCATGCTACCCCAGTTTGGACCCAGTCATATGCAAAACAGTCTTGGCCCTGTTCCTCATTGGAACCATCCAGCTGAACTAACAGGCCAGTTCCTCCCTGGACCAGAAACAAGCATCCTCAGACTGATTTCAGCATATTAACACTCATCAGCCAGGCTAGCTTGAATATAGTGGCACAGCGAGCAAGGTACCCACGTCTGGGTACACCCTTGGCAGCTTAGGGTGAATATACTAAACAAAACAAGATGATGGAATGAGTGCTGAAACTTTTCAACCATTCACCCCCAGTCAAGAGAACTGGGTTTAATTCATTGTTCTTTTGTTTATTATGCCACCCCAGTTTGGACTCAGCCATGTGCAAATCCATTCCATTCCAACAACCCTTAGTTCAGTCAATATAGACCATACAAAGTAAACAGTACAAACAATAACAGAGAAAATACATGGCAAAAACCCATGTGTAAAAATAAAATGGAAGCAAAACGTGATTATTAGATTTCATCATAAAAAAGGGAGGTTGCTAATTTTAAAAGCTTCTTCTCGTCATCTGACATTTATCCCATATCAAGTTAATTTACTCAAATTTCAGTTCATCAGTAATATTAGTTTTTGGAAAGTGAAAAGGTTAAAAGGTAAGTTAAGAATGAGTTAAAAAGTTGAGGCGTGGCTTGGCGCACGGCAAGATGGCAGCATAGTAAAGCTGCTCTGCCGGCCACCGCGATAATATCCTTCAGCATCCTGATCAAAACGTGTTGGTGACTGGATCCCTCTGTGGGTCTGTGCTGGCAGTGACCCCCGCTGTTCCCTGTGGCCTTGTGGAGCTGCGTGCTGGCTTACTGGAGACTGGGACACTCGCGGCTGACTCACTCTGCCCAGACGAGCGGTATACAGTGTGACCGCGCCACTGGGATACTGCGGTGGAGCTGGTCCGCAGAGCTGACAACGCTGGATGACAGGGTGCCACGGCTGTCCGGTGACTCTGTGGGGCTGCAGACTTGATTGCCGGCCAGAATAAAGGTCGCGGCCGCATTTCTCTGCACGGCCGTGAGGAGGGGGGGTGCCCACACAGCGGAGCCGCCAGTGAAGTGCTGGACACCGGAGCTGACGGACACAGGTACTGGGTGTGCCGCAGCTGCAGGGGTGAGACAGACTGAGTCGTGGTATCCGACTAGGAGCGTAGCGGAGCGGCCCTCGAGTTTGGTGACGCGAGGTGCAACGCTGCAGGTCAGGCTGGCCTGAAATGCGATCAGCTGGTCCTGGCGCCCGGAGGAGGCCATGGGTAGGCCGCTGGGGCCTACATAGGGTGAACGAGCCTGTGCATGGTGACAACGTGGGCCGCTTCAAGGTGCTCCCCTGGATGCGTGATGGGGCTTGAGATCTGCGCAGTATGTGAGGCTGATATTCATACAGCTCTGTGGATTAAGCAGGACGCCTATCTGACATTTGCTCCCCTCCCAGGCCTCATTCTTGGTGGAATTCTGGGGGGGACCTTTGTGGGAGCTCTGTACTGTGCTTTTCTCTGGGTGACCTGCCGCTGTCTGGGACCTTGCGGATGACCCCCCTATGGAAACGGACAGTTCAGTGCTGATCTGATGGTGCATACCCTTTCAGTGGGTATAGAGGGACTCTGGTGTGAATTGGGTCTGTGGATGGTAACAGATTAGTGACTGTCACACGCATAAACCTACTGAGCACGTGGAGACAGCGAGAGATTTCAGCAGACCCTCCTGCTGGGGCACGGGACTGTGGGCCTGATCTGACGGTGAGCACAACCTGGTGAGTTTGGTCAATTTGCGGGTGCCACTGGTTGGTCGGAGTGGGCACAATGGGCAAACCTGAAAAATCACAGTCCCAATTAACATTTGAGCTCCACAGGAGCGCCAAACCGCCTCATTCTGATGCCCATGAGGGAGAACGGGATGCCACCTCACAGGGTTCATCCACCTTGGAAGCTGCGCTGGTTGCGATCCAAACCAGTTTACAGGCGATTGATGGGAAAATAGAAGCCCTAAATGGCCGCATGGATCAATTTTCTGCCAAATTGGATAAACAGGCAGCGTGGATAGGGGAGGCGGAGCAGAGAATCTCTGAAGCAGAAGACTGGCTGCAGCAGGTCACAGACAAAACATCAGACATTACAAAGCTTCTGGCAGTGATACAGGCTAAGAATGAGGACATTGAAGCGAGGTCCAGCCGCAGCAACGTCCCCGTACTGGGCCTGCTGGAATCGACTAATGTGGGGCGCCTGGAGGACTATGTCGAAACCATGCTGCGAGAAATATGCGGCGTAGATGAACTATCCCCCATTTTTGCAGTAGAACGCGCCCATCGATCGCTAGCAGCCAGACCACCTCCGGGCACGCCGCCGCGTCCTGTCATCATACGCCTGCTAAACTACAGGGACTGTGATACGGTGCTGCGTATCACAAGACAAAAGGGCAAGATAGTATATCACAACAACCAACTATCATTCTATCCCGACTTCACGGCACAGCTGCAGGCGGTACGTAAAGAATTTCAAGCTGTAAAGAAATTGTTGCAGCAGGAGGAAATCCCTTACGCCATGTTATACCCAGCGAGGCTGCGTATAGGGGAATTTGACGGTGGCAAGATCTTCTCTGCGCCAAAGCAGGCCATGGCGTACGCTAAGACCCTACAGTAGCGACGCAAGTCCCCTGGCGATACCTCGGATGTGGATGACTGAGTACTCTGTGCCTGGCCGCCCATGGATGGGTTGGGGTGCCTGCCTGGTCGGTAATGGCCTCATGGTTTGTGGTACTGAGGGAACTGGTTAGCTGTTGGGGACCTTTAATGGATTGAAGACGTGTGGGTTGAGTATGCTGTACACTTTATGCCGTCAGTTCGCTACATAGCTGTGGAGCAGCGGAATGCCTAGTTATTCAGTATGGCTGGCTGACTATGTGCAAAGTGATTGGTTTGTTCGGATACACACGTTTAAATGGCTCTGTATGACACGTTTAATGGGCGCTTTGTTTCAGCCGCGGTGGCCCACTTCCGCCTCGGACCGGGAGTGCAGTCGGCGCCGCAACACTCATGGGTATGACCTGTATGCTACTTATGGTATTGTTGGGGCTGCCTGGGTTGGGGGGTGGGAAATTCAGTGTCTTTGGTGGGTTGGGGTTGCCAAAGTGGGAGGGGGTAGGGGTCCTGGTCTTTCTTTCTGCCTCAGAGGCTGTATGACGAGTACTGTCTTGGTGGTATGACTTGTCACAAGATTGTCGCTGAATTGGTTGGTGTGCAACGACGCTGGTTCGACACTATTATTCAGTTCTTTAGATGGCAGGTGAACGTTACACTTGTCTCACATGGAATTTAAGAGGCCTGAATACACCTAAGAAGACTAGACAGATCCTTGCACAGTTAGACAGACATGATGTGCGAATTGCACTTTTGCAAGAGACCCATCTGACAAAACACACTGAGGGATCTGTGGCGAAGTAATGGGCAGCTTACAGACTGCCCTCCTCTTATTCTAACAATGCCCGTGGGGTCTTGATTCTGATTAAACGTGGGACACCATTCCAATCGATAGACTCATGTATCGATGGGGAGGGACATTGGGCAGTTACGCATGGTAAATTGGGGAACAGTGTGGTGACTATTGCAAATATCTATGGTCCAGTGGTGGACGAACCAGCGTCATTTCTTTCTATAATTCAGGTGCTACGAAGATGGCCGGAGTCGGCACTCATGCTGGGAGGGTACTTGAACACACACTTAGACCCTATGCTGGATAAATCCGCTTCGGCTGGTAGTCGTATGCTACGGACGGCTCAGTGCGTTATACGGTTTATGGAGGAGAGGGGTTTGGTAGATGTGTGGCGATTGAGACATGCTGGGGTCCTAGAGGGTACACACATCACGACATCACACAACACCTGGTCCCGCCTGGACTATTGGTTACTGGATGAGATGGCCAACGCTTGGGTGACGGAGGTCCACAATTTACCCAGAACACTGTCGGACCACAATCCGGTTGTGCTTAAGATTCAAATCCCACATAATGTTTGCCACCCCTTTACTTGGCGGTTCCGGGCTCAGGCCCTTCTAGATCCTGTATATGACAACACTATACATAAGGCTATAGTGCAATACTTTGACATAAATGTGGGTACGGTAGATAGTGCGGCCACACTGTGGGAAGCGTTTAAAGTGACTATAAGAGGGGTGTGCATAGGCACCACAGCGGGTATTCTCCGTGATCTAAGAGGGCAACTACACCGTACGGAGACTAAGCTGCGCGAGTTAGAGGCTTCTTATGACGCTCATCCTACACCCGAGACTCTGGTGCAAATCAGAGAATACCTAGAGGAGTACAATTTACTGGCATCTTCGGAAATGAAATACATCCCAAAGAGATCTGTCTCTAGAGCATATGGGGAGGGTGGCAGACCGGGCAGGGTTCTGGCCAACCGCTTGCGTGACCATGCGACTACCCCTCCAATAGACCACATAGTGGACGACATGGGCGAGGATCACTTCGCCCCTGAAGATATACTGGGCCAATTTCAGAACTTCTACCAGAACTTATATACGTCCAGCGGGGATGTCCCTGAGTCTGAGTCATGCGTACTTGAGAGACACGGCGTGGGCCTGGCTGTCGGACGTACATAGAAAGTTTCTCAGCCTCCCTATAGATGAGTCAGATATAAAGGATGCTATACTCTCTATGCCCAACAAGAAGGCCCCAGGACCGGATGGGCTGATGGTAGAATTTTACAAGAGGTATGCTGATCTTCTAGCCCCGTATATCTTAGCAATGAGGTTGGTCATCTCCCCCAGTCTCCGACAGGCACTCATTATCACTCTGCTAAAAAAAGGATAAGGCCCCCACTAGATGTGAATCTTATCGGCCCTTGTCTTTAATCAATATTGATGCCAAAATATTGGCTAAGATCCTTGCTAATAAAATGCATCCTCTAATGTCACTACTGGTCCTGCCGGATCAATCCGGCTTCATCCCTGAGCGTTCCACGGCATGGAATCTCCGTACGGTGTTTGCCATGTTCCATGTTCTGAAACCGGACCTACAAGCCGTGGCTGGGCTGCTTGACGCAGCCAAGGCTTTTGACTCGATCGAATGGAGGTATATGTTTTTTATATTGAACAGGATGGGTTTTCCCCCCGTTTTCGTCCGCTGGATCGAGATTCTGAACACTGACGTATCTGCAAGGGTAAGGGTGGGGGGGCTCACGTCGGAACCCTTAACCATCCAACGGAGTACAAGATAGGGTTGCCCGCTTTCCCCATTCCTCTTCGCCATTGTCTTGGAGCCACTGCCTTGCAGGCTTCGGAAGGCTCACAAGGCGGCGGCTCTGAATTTCAATAATAGGCCGGTGGGCATATCGGCAAATGCAGACGACATGGTCGTCTATGTCAGAGAACCGCACACGTATCTTTCAAGAGTCATTTGGGAATATGTCCGCTTTGGACTCCTCTCTGGCCTCAATATTAACTGGGAGAAGTCAGTTGTCATTCCCCTCAAGTCAGGCACTGCGGAGCCTGAGATGGAATACCCCTTTATATGGACGGTTGACCCAATGAAGTATCTCGGCATATGGATCCACCGTGACCCTGTTATAGTCGTACGGGACAATTACGGGCGGGCATACACTAACCTGGTACAACAAGTGGATAAATGGATGGGTCTTCCTCTGTCGCTATCAGACCGCATCACAGTGATCAAAATGGTTATACTTCCCAAATTCCTATACCTCTTCTGCAGCATACCTATCCGTTTGAATAAGCATTTTTTTGCGATGATACAGACACAACTGCTGTGACTGGTATGGGGTACGGGACCGCCCCGCATAGGCTGGGCCACTCTCACGATGCCATTTGACCGAGGGGGGTTTTGCGCTCCAGACTTTTATTTATATTACCTGTGTGGACAGGAGCAATATGCCTTTTTCTGGTTCTGAGCGCACGCCTTTATTCCGCATGTGGCGGTGGAGGAGGGAGATGCGGGAGACACTCCTCTGCATGGCATCCTATCCCATAACCGTAGACTCACGCTAGGGTTGAGAGCAATACGATTAATGCCACAATATTTGCATGGCATGAGATCGGCCAGCGGACTGACAGGCTTCCGCTGTACGCGCCGTCTATGCCTATAGTGGGACACAGTGCGCTCTCGATTGCACAGGAGCACGGTCCGATGCGGGCGCTTAAAGAAGCTGGCATCTCAGGCCTGGGCGACCTGTACAAGGATGGGAATTATGTGTCAAGCGACGACCTGAATGACATCTCTAACGCTTCTCCGCTGTTTGCATACACATGTTATCGGCTGCGCAGTGCTATGCGGGTCCACAGTACCCCATTTCCGCGGGAACCAGTTATATCTAACTCACTACAACTGGTAATCACAGCGGCCACCAGGAAACATTTGCTTACTAGGTTATGCCGGATGGTCATGTCAGAATCGGTGCTCCCGGAGGATCGTCGTATGGGGCGCTGGAGCAGAGCTTTAGGTATACCCATCACAGAGGATACATGGGCACAGATGTGTTCGGCCACTGGGAAATTGTCGTCGAATAGTAATCTAAGAATAATTCACCTGAAGTTTATACATCAGACATATCACACTCCTGTCAAACTATGCAAGATTGGTTTCAGGGACACTGACTGCTGCAGGTGATGTGGGCGGGAGGGAGCGGATTTCATGCATCTTGCATTGGATTGCCAGGCTGTATACTCATACTGGACAGACGTCCTGCACAAACCAGACGCCATGAATGGCCACACTCTAGACTGCACTCCATTAGTATGCTTACTGGGATATGTACCGGGGGTCAAAGGGTGGTTGGGCCGCTTTATCAAGGTAGCACTGTTGCTGGCTAAACGGAGAATGTTGTTCACATGGGATGGAAGACGCAGTCCTAAAGTCGCCACGTGGATCTCAGATATGGTATATTGCCAGGAGCAATTGAGTCTCTAGGAGGAGGAACTTCCACGGGGTTCCAGACCTAAAGATATATGGGCTCCACTGCGAGAATATTTACTAGCGTGTGGTGAGCAAGGTGATAGGGAGGGGAGTACACCACATGACTAACTTGTTCTTCTCTTCTCGACGTGATAGACTGATCTTTTCTTGAGGACACTCGATTGTGGCGTAAGCTGCCTCTATATAAATGCATTGCACTGGGTGGGCCACCACCAACATTGCTGAGATTGTAAATGTATACTGCAGGAAGGGGAAACAGGGCGGGGAGGGGTTAGATTGTTGTCTGTTTTCTGTTTGCTCATTTACAAAATGTCACTTTACCATGTACTTCCTTTACTTGACAACTTGCATAATCAATAAAATAAATTTAAAAAAAGAATGAGTTAAAATGTTAACATGATTAAAAAGATGAAAACGTGACAAGATGGGCACAGTGTTATGCTTGCAGTTATGAATTCAACAACAGCCTTCGATTGTGCCACATGGAGTTAAAAAACAAAAGAGGCGGCAAAAAAAATAGTTGGGCGAGTATCCATTCTCAGTATTCTAAATACCCCCACTAACTGCCTACACCCCAGATTTCTACAAAGTGGGACTAGCCATCTCCGTCTGGGTATTTTATAGCCAGTGCAAAAGCAAAAAACATAAATAGCAGTCTCTTCTACACATTTGCAAGAGGGGCGACGAAGGGGGGAGGCGATTAGCCATTTATTAGAGAAGGCACAAAGCGGCAAGTTCCCTATTCTAAATGGAAGTATAGTTTCCTTGCCAGGGTAGGTTGAATGTGGTCCAGAAAGTGATCAAAGTGATACTCTGTTTTAATATTTAAAAAAATCAGCTATTAAATGAACAATTTGGGTATACCCCTGGATATCAGCTAGTTTGAGCGATGAATATGCTCTTACTAGTTCGAGAAGTGAAGTTGCCAGACACGCTACCTCTGGGTTACTCCATAGGTTTGGAAGCCCTATCTTATAACATACATCCTTTATATGTGTGAACCATGACAATTTACATACTCCAGGGAGGCCCAAACTCTCCTTAAATGCTGACTGGTAGGCTGCTAATTCTGGGGTCACCCACGGTCTGCACCAGAAGAGTATTGGACTCCTCTGCAATGGGTCTTATTTCTAGGTTAATGCTTAAAGGGATAAGAGGGGTACTTAATGGAAGGCCCAACAATTACCCCATAGTTATGCCCCATACATTGCAGCGCTCCTGGTTTGCACTTTGTAGATCTCAGCCACTATGCCTGCCGGTTTGTGGGAGGAATTCTTATATGTTTTTATGACTCCCCTCGCCGTCTGGCCTAGTTTGAGGCTTGCTTTGGCTAGTTGCGGACCCCACTCGAACTTTACATACAGTGTGACACCAAGATAGTCAAAAACAGTCACTCTCTCTACCAAGGTACCATTTAGAAAGGGGTTTGGGTGGGAAGGTTTATCTGGGTTGCACACCAGAAATTTGTTTTTTAACATATTCTTCTCCAGCCCCCTGTTTTTGCAGAATGTTACAAAACTGTCAAGTACCCACTAGATTCCCATGGGCGACTTCGAAAGCAGCAAAGAGTCATCCCCAAACATCATTGCTGGCACCTTACTATGCACCAGCTGGGGTCATTGTTGTCCTCTACCTCATTAAGTTAGACAACCAGATCGTTGATGAAAAGACAAAACAGGGTAGGGGTGAGCTCACACCCCTGCCTTACTCCTCTATTAACTGGAAAGCAAGGGGTCAGTACCCCGGATTTCCTGTACCTTACTTGGACAAAAATGCCCTTGTGCAGTCTAGTGATCAATGTCAAGAGATAGGGAGGATTCCCTGTTGTTTAAGAACCTCCCACAATTTTTCTCCAGGGACCAAATCAGAAGCCGTTTTCAGGTCGACGAATATCAAGTAGAGGCTGCCACCCTCTATTGATACAGTCTTCCAATATAGTAGTTCCCCGACGGCCAGAAAACTATCGACCTATTTCCCTGTTGCCTTGGATTGCTAAAGTAACAGAAGCCCATGTCAACTCTGTTCTGTCCGAACATCTGGCTCGCAACCAGATTCTGGATTCCAGTCAGAATGGCTTCAGGTCAGGACACAGTACCGAGACGGCATTACTTTACATCACGGAACATCTTCGCCAGGTACTTGACTCAGGTCATACTGCAGCGCTTATACTATTAGATCTAAGCGCTGCCTTCGATACTGTGTCCCACCATATACTTATCCAGCGCTTACAGGAGGCGGGAGTGACGGATGTCGCTCTCCAGTGGTTTCGGTCCTTCCTGGCAGATCGCTCCTTTAAAGTGGCTATACCACCTGGCCAATCTGCCACCTATCCTTTGGAGCTCGGGGTACCACAGGGATCTTCGTTGAGCCCAACAATGTTCAACCTCTATGTGAAACCGTTGGCTGGTGTCGTCAAACAGTGGGGTCTTACGATGGCCTCATACGCTGACGACACACAGCTAGCGGTGACACTTAGGGCCAGATGTAGGTAGCCCTTTACCGATCGGAAACGGCCGAAAATACCGATTTTCGGCCGTTTCCGATCGGTAAAGGGCTATTGAGATGTAGGGGCACATTTTCGGTAATTTTACCGAATCGGTATCATTACCGAATCGGTAAATTTACCGATTCGGTAATATGTACCGAATCGGTAAAATAATTACCGATTCGGTAATATTTACCGATTCGGTAAAATTACCGAAAATGCAATGTAGGTGGCCAATTTACCATTGGCACATGGCTTACAGAATCGGTATTTTACCATGGAATACAAATCCATGGTAAAATACCGATTCCTGTGTACATGCACATCTGTGCATGTACACATGTGCCATGTGACAGACAGACGTGCCCTTAGGGCATGTCTGTGTGCCACATTGCACACATGCCCGTTTTGGGGGTGCTAGAGGGTGTCAAAGTGACACCCCCTGCACCCTTGCCAAAGTCGGTATTTACCGATTCGGTAAATACCGATTCGGTATTTGACTTGAATCCTATGGGCTTCAAAGGCCCATAGGATTCAATAGCAAATACCGATTCGGTATTTACCGAATCGGTAAATACCGAATTTTAAGGATTCGGAAAAGAATCCAGATGTTGGGACCTACATCCCATTTACCGATTTTGAAATACCGAATCGGTAAAATTCGGTATTTCAAAATCGGTAAATGGGATTTACCTACATCGGGCCCTTAGTGAAGACCCTGAGGTGGAGGCCCCCAGATTCCGTGCGGGTCTCTTGGCAGTAGCCGGCTGGCTTCGCTCCAACTGCCTCCAGTTGAATGCCACCAAAACGGAGGTATTGGTTCTAGGGAAGCACGCGGAGTTATGGGGAAATCAGTGGTGGCCTTCGGAGCTGGGTGTCACGCCTATTCCAGCTGCTGGAGTGAGAAACTTAGGAGTATGGGTAGACTCTGCGTTGACCTTCAGAGATCATACCAAGAAGGTGGCTGCCACGTGCTACGGAATTTTGCGTGGTACTAGGCCGGTCCTAAAGTACTTTGATCCCCCTACTAGACAGCTTGTAGTCCAGGCCTCTATACTTTCTCGGCTGGACTACGGCAGCTCATTGCTATTAGGGGTGAATCAAGCGGAGGCCTCTAGGCTCCAAAGAGTACAAAATGCCGCGGCACGAGCCATTGTGGGCCTTCCCAGACATTGTTCAGTGTCTGGTACCATCACGGCCCTGCACTGGCTCCCGGTCAGACAGCGCATTAAATTCAAGGCGCTGTGTCTGGCCTTTAAAATTTTGAAACTGTCGTCGCCGCCGGCACTTGTTCCTCTTCTTACGCCCTATATGCCTTCGAGATCCTTGAGATCTGCGGGGCTTCATCTAGCCAGCTGTCCTCGCTTCAAGCTGAGCAGAATGGGAGGCCGCTCCTTTAGGGTGCTAGCGGCTAGCTTATGGAATTCGCTCCCTGTTCACATTCGAGCTCTTGAAGATTTGCTCACCTTCAGGCAGGCAATTAAAACCTTCCTGTTCCCGGTATCTAGTTAATTTCCTTTCTTTTACTGTGTGTTATGTTATAGCATCTGTCAAAGCGCCAGGACGCCCCTTTGCTGGGGCAGCTGTGCGCTATAAAAATACCAAATAACATAACATAACATAACATAACAGATGTTTTTTCTAAAACCAGCTTGATAGGAACTCAGGATTTCACACTCCTCCATCCACACATGAAGGTAATCAAGGAGTATCCTTGCAAACTGTTTCTGGGTGACATCGATCAAACTGATCAGAATATAATTGGTCAGCAAGAGAGGTGAGACCTTTTTGAAGACGGGAAAAATTTCAGCCCCCAACCAGGTATCCAGGATCGTCATACCTCTCATAATAGCATTAAATATTGCCCAAAGGTAGGGTCCCCATATTTTTGGTTCTGCCCGAAATAGGTCCCCTGGGATCTTGTCTAATCCCGGGGCTTTACCAAGAGGAAGCTTCCTGATTGAGTTTAGGACCTCTATTAAAGTGAACCTTTGGGCCTCTTTAAAGGCAATCCCTGAGTTTAATAGAGGACTTTCAACTTTTGAGTCTATGTCTTCCTTCGTAGAGTATAGAGCATGCAGCTGCAGCGTTGTTGGGCTTTAGGTCAGACTTACTTATGTTGCTATCTGAGCACACTAGTGCCCAGAACATCTTCATATCCCTATTAGATAAAGCTGTTCTAATGGCATCCCATCTGTATATCTCCCAGTTCTTCTTTGCTTGTTTGGTACAATCTCTGTAGAGGGCCCTCATTTGTTTACTTAGGACTCTGTCCTTACTTTTGATAGCATCTAAGAGGGCTCTCTTGGCCTTACAGCAGGTATCATTGAACCAAGTTTGATTGAGCCCCTTCTACACTTTGGAGTGTGTTAGGTGATTAAATATATTAGTCCAGCTAGTAGTTAGTTCTGAGTGCAGCACCTCTATTCTAGAAATGGTTTGAGGAGAGTCAATTTCTCTAACAGTCTCCCCCATTTCCTGTTCGGGCATAATATTTAGAGAAATTATTGCTACTACCTTAGGTGACTGCTTGACTGTCCCCCATGTAATTCTCCTTTTATTGTTGGCAAGTATTAGGTTACTGTCTACAGGGGTACGCCTTTCCATTGGGTTATGAAGATCTGGAAGCTTTAGGTCCAAAGTCAAGGCGTTGTAATCACTGTCCTGTCTTGGTATCAATGTGCTGCCCTAGTCTTGTTTCTACTAAAATATAATCCAGCAGGTAGGATTGTCCAGTTCTTTTAAAATCTGTCTTGCCTGGTCTATCTGACTTGGTGCGGACATTGCACGCTCTCAGGGAATGGGTTAGTGTTACTGCATTAATCTGGGGTGCCAACAGGGTTGAGGCCTTTATTACTTGAATTTGGGGGTCAGGGATTAGTCAATGTTGATCTTCGTTGCTAGAAAAAGCATCAGTAGGGGCAGCAAGGGGCTCAAATTGACAGTTAAAACCACCCCTATGACCAGCCTTGTGTTTGGGGGAACAGTGCCGATAAAGATGTTCAGTTGTTCGAGGGTCTGTGATTCATGGCAAAATTCTTATAGGGCAGGAATAGATGTTGATAAAGGCAATTTAATTGCTGGATGGGAAAGTGAGTACGTTACACTGAATGTCGTTAGACATGGTGTTCAACTGGTCCACTATATAACCCAGGTGCGTGGCAATCCAAGTCCATAAGCACCCTGAGGGTCTGCCTCTCCCCACTTCATGACCAGCACATTGAAGGTTGCATATCCCAGAATATGCCCAGACTGGGTCCCTTGCTCACTTTACCACTGGATTCAAGATAGCCTGGCAGATGAGGGTTAGGAACCCGAAACAGGTCCTAGGATGCTTGTTTCCAGTCCAGGGAGGACCTGGCTTGGCAGTTCGGGCTGGACTATTCCCATGGGGCACAGGGTCAAGACTGATTTTCATATGGCTGGGTTCAAACTGGAATGTCATGGTGAGCAAAAAAACAACTAATTTAGGCCCAGATCTCTGTACTGGGGTGAATGTATGACATTGTTCTGCATTCTGTCCATCAACTGTTGTTTCTGCATTTGTCACCCCGAGTGGGACGGGTATGCTCAGACTTGAGTCCCGTGCTCTCCATGCCACTGGAATCAAGCTATCCTGGCTGATGAGGGCTGAAAGCCTGAAACCGGTCCTAGGATGCCTGTTGCCAGTCCAGGGAGGACCTGGTTTGGCAGTTGGGGCTGGACTGTTCCCATGGGGCACAGGGTCAAGAATGATTTGCATATGGCTGGGTTCAAACTGGAATGGCATGGTGACCAAAAAAACAATGGATTTAGGCCCAGATCTCTGTACTGGGGTGAATGTATGACATTGTTCTGCATTCTGTCCATCAGCTGTTGTTTTTGCATTTGTCTCAGTACTATAAGCATCTATTCTACTACCTCCCATTGGCACGTTTGGGAGTGCCACCCTCTGGACCATGCTTGCTTGAAGTGGTTAGGTCTACACTATCTGTCTGAGATCTACAGTCTTTCTACTTCCCTGGGGTTTGGATAATACAATCAGAGGTGTTAGTGTGCCTAATATGCCCCTTTAAGTGTCCTATGTCTAGGTCATTAAGTAGATGAGCGAGCTCTTCCTCTACAATAGCTCTCAACTGGGCCTTTAGGTCCGCTATCAGGTTCCTCACCCAAGGTGGACAGTCAGATTCTACTCGTGGGCTAGTGGGGTTTTCTATCACTCCCCCGGTGCTAGCTAGCTCATCTCCCTTAGATGTTGACTCAATGTTTTTCTTCCTCTTAGCTCCTACACCATTTCCAATTCTGCACTTCCCATTCTTAGCTAGACTAGTGGTGGTTTCACTTTGGTGCGTAGCTTGCTTCACTGGTAGTTCTTGGGGTAAGGGTGGAAGGGACTCGAATGGCCTGGGTGTAGAGTCTAGTAGCCTAGAAGCAGATACAGGGTGTACGTCCTGGGAAGCAGATGGCTTGAGGACTGGGCAAAAGATATAAGGAGGTAAAGACAAGCTCCTCTCAGTCAACTCTATTTCAGAAGTAGCCAACGCAATAGCCCCCTAGAGCATCCTATTAATTGAGTTTTGGGGAATAGAAGAGGAAATGGGCGCTTGGGGATGTTTTGTTGCACAAGCGCGCTTACCCATTTCTTGATCACACAGTTTAAGATACAGCCGAATGCGGGAGAGTCAGAGTTAGAGAAAAAAACTATATTTGTACCTGGAGAACAAGATAGAATCAAATGGGTCAGTTGGGAGGGACACAAATAAGTGTTTAAAAGGGAAGATTAAAAAGTCAATAATCATAATAAAGATGTTTCCGGTGGTGCCCAGGCTATTACAGTACAAAGAAGGCTTATACTGTTGTTCAAATCAGTCACTGGGTTACAGGTTCCTGGTTCTACCACTGGCTCCTACTAGTCAGTATGGGAGGGTTATTGACGGCTATACAACACAGTGACAGTAGGATGAAACTTGATGGTAAAAAGTCTATTTGATAGTCTAAAAAAGTTTTACCAGAGTGGCTGTACTGAAAATCCAATGCCAAGGGGGGTGGCCCTGCCTCTTCCTGGCACTGACGGGCAAGGACAGGCCTGCTCCGGGAGATGATGGTCCCTTTTAAGTGCCTCCATGCGCATCCTGCAGTCAGGGTAGAGGTCAGGGTAGAGGTCAGGTGGCTGTTCCTGCCACAAGGGTTTGTGGGGGCTGGAATCCCAATTGGCGTCCCATGTTGTAGGAGTAGATGGCCTCTTTTAAGCTCCTCTGGGTGCAACCAGCAGTCAGGGCATCAGTCAGGTGGCGGCTCTTGCCGGAAGGATTTGTGGAGGCTGGAGTCCCTGTTTGGTGTCCCACACCGTGGGAGAGATGGCCCCTTTTAAGCGCCTCTGGGCGCAACCAGCAGTCAGGGCAGAAGTCAGGTGACTGCTCCTGCTGCAAGGGTTTGTGGGGGCTCGAGTCCCCATTTTGTGTCTTGCAATGCAGGGGAAGATGGCCCCTTTTAAGCGCCACCGGGTGGAACCAGCTGTCAGGGCCGAGGTCAGGTGGCAGCTGCTGCCACAAGGGTTTGTGGGGGCTGGAGTCCCCGTTTGGTGTCCGATTCGGCAGGAGAAGATGGCCCCTTTTAAATGCCTCTGGGCACAACCAGCAGTCAGGGCACAGGTCTGGTGGTGGCTCCTGCCGCAAGGGTTTGTGGAGACTGGAGTCCCCGTTTGACGTCCCCAATCCTTACAAATCTCCAAGATGGAGGCCAAAAGACACACTTCCCACCAATATTGTAAGAATCCTGCATATACGACAGTCAGTGCTTGTAGCAAACACTGTCTACTTGCTAATTGTGGCTTATACCAGAGATGAAAATGAGAGCACGTGGCCACCAGATTTACCATTTGTTGCTAGTCCACACCCATAAGTAAATCAGGAGGGACTTGGCTAATCCTGTACGCAAACCATAGCAGAATGTAGGCTCGCTAACCTGTCCAACGACACCGCTGGGAGGGACAGCCCTGCCGGCTGCCGTGGTCATCACGTTCTCAGCTCAGCTTCTTTCTCCACCACCTCCTCTCCAATCCAAAGGGGCTTTGATGTCAGCTGGTCTTGTGCACAAATGGGCTCCATGGGGATCCGAAGTCCAGAGCTGGAGGCGGTTCTCAGCGAATACAATAAAACACGCCCCAGGATCTCTTCCCGTGCCGAGCTGCTCAGCGGTGTCACAGGCAAATCATTCTGGACCCTGTTCCTCATTGGAACAGTCCAGACTGAACTGTCAAGCCAGGTCCTCCGTGGAGTAGTAACAAGTATCCCCAGACCGGTTTCGGGGCATTACTCCTCATCAGTCAGACAGGCTTGATTCCAGTGGCATAGCAAGGTACCCACGACTGGGCATACTCTTGACCATTTAGGTCGAACATAGTAAACACAACAAGATGATGGACGAAGTGCTGAAACCTTTCAGGTTGGTTTTATAACACATCTGTTTTATACTGCGTTTTATCTTTGTGTTTTTTATATTTTGTAACTGCACTGCATTGGTTTTAATTAACTGTGCAAATAAACTTTAAACTTTAAACAAAAAAAAGAAACCTTTCAACCACTGGCATTGAATTCAAGCTAGCCTGGTTGATGAGTTTTGTTAACCCGAAAGCGGTCTCAGGATATTTTTTTAAGGTCCAGGAAGAACCTGACCCCACAGTTTGTGCAGGACTGTTCTCATGAGGATCATGGTCAAGACTGATTTGAAAATGGCTGGGTCTGAACTGGGGTGGTGAAGTGGGCAGCCGACCTGTGATGGATTTAACTCAGATCTAATAGTGACTGGGGGGGAACTTCTGAAATGTTTTAGCACTCCGTGTATCATCTTATTGTGTTTACTAATAATTTCACTCAAACATAAATTAGTAATCTTGAATTTATTAGGCATGTGCTTGCTCATGGTGATATAAAAATCTACAGAACTGATTCACAAAGCCACCTGAAGACTTTCTGCTAAGATATAGTTCTCTAAATTGTCTGACATAACCTGGCACACTAAAGTGAACTTTCAGGCCACACAGCAAAACCTACTAGCTTAAACCTGAGGGAAAGCTGGCAACTTCATATAAATCTCTCAGAACGTTAAATTCTTGGCAAGAAGCACAATAACTTTGTTTGGTCTTTATGTTAGCATTTTTTTAAGAACAAGAGCAGAAACAAAAAAAAACAAGATTCCTTCTTTAACTATTTGTTTGAGTTGGAATTTACAGTGCATTTCTTTAGTGATTTGCTCTTTGTTTCTTTTGTTTGTTTTTTCTTCTTTTAATTATTTTTAATTATTTTTATACAAATACTTGTGTGAAAGGCAGCTATGCTATCCTATTGTTGGCCAAAAACATCTAAATAAAATTCAAATTCATGGCGAGTATAAAACTATAGTCTTGATTTACATAGCCACTGGGAAACTTTGATCAAATACATAGTTCTCTAAATTGCCTAGTCTAACCTGGGGCACAAAATCTGTAATCGTAGATTGCCTCCATTAGGGAAATTCTGAAGATGTAAGATAAGGGTATTTGTAAAATACACAAAATATTAGTTATTTTTTTCACATACAAACATTTCCTCCACACCCACAAGGCCCACAAAAAAGGATGATTTGTTCACGTCCACACTTCTGTGCACTTCATACCTTTCACCTGAATGTCTACTGTGGTAGCAAGTATTGGAAGAGGGACCACAATTCACTATTGTCAAAGGGATATTCAAGCAAAAACACTTTTCATCAAAAGGTGTTTTTAAATTTCTAATTTTCTGCCCTTAGAGCTTAGGGTGTAAAACTTTGAGAGCGATGTAAACATATATGGGCCTTCTTTTTTTCTTTCCATAAAAACATTTCACTGTGTAATCTGGAAAGACACTTAAGGGTTCACCTCCAGTTCAACGAGGTGTTAATTTTGGAAGTAAAGATAAGTAGAGAAAGGCATTAAAATTATTAGTAAAGGCCCAAATAATTGTTAATTTGTTGGTGCACACTGCATTTTCAAGGACTAGTCTTTTAATATTCTCCTAGAGACGTCTCAAGTTACCAATGTTGGAAATGACAATCTTTTGCATTGTGTAACCCCAGATTTGTGCCTTGATTGTATTTGCTAGCTATAGGTTCTGTGTCCTTTATCCCTTCTAAACAGTGGTAATGTGCCCTTGCTCCACCTTTCAACAAGATGAAATTGACATATCCCTAATTGATATATTTAACTTACCTATAGGTCCTAATAATTGGTACAAAACGTACCCAGGACCTATAAATTAAATATCACACATTGCCTACAGCACCCATTGTGCCACCCTCTTCAGTGACAGTGTAAACAGGTCTTCAGGGCTGCCATCTGTAAATTGGCTGTGTAGGTTTAAACTGAAAGTTCAATCTGACAAAAGTACCCCTAATGAAACACCTAAAGCCTTCCTTTTAAACATTAATAAGTCACAAATAAGATGGTCTAACTGCCCGTGAGGCAAAGTGCATGGTATTTAGGAGCATGACATGGAAACGTTTAATGTTAAACATGTTCTTATAGTGAAAAGACCCTAAGAGGTACTTTCTCTGTAGCAGGGTTGGCTGTTCCATGGAAAATCATTTCTTGACTTGTTTAAATATTTATTGCAAGCCCAATTTACAGCTGAAGGGGAATTATAATATATTTTTAGGAAAAAGGACTTTTAGAAATTTACATTTTCCTCCCTGCTCAAAACATCTAAAGTCTCATTTGCATAAGTTTCAACTGTTACCCAGGAGTTCAATATCTTCTTTGTTGAGATGTGAACTTGCTTTCAAAGCTGAATCAAAAGCCTTGGATGTGTGGGAGGGGGGGTATTCTGCTTGCTCTGACAGGATGACTATCTAGGCTTGTTGTAATTTAATAGTGATGGGATCAGCTTTAGCAGAAGCCATCCTGTATTTAGAGATTATCTTGATTGTTTAGTGGAATCCATTTTGTATTTCTGTCAGCCAATTTGTGTGTCATGTGCTCACCATGTGCTCTGTCCTACCTTGCTGTTCTCTGCTCTTGAAATTTGCCTAGAGACGAGATATATTTAGCCTCCTCTGCTCTGCACATGCTCAGTTGAGCTTACAGCTGTTGTCAATCCATATCTGTCAGGATGTGTTTAATAGAAACTAGTCAGTGTTAGCTCCTCCTACTTGTCAACCCTGCATTTTCTGTATGACCTTATATGTACCTAAAACCAGCATTTGTACTTGTACTGCCTTCTTTTAAGCCCCTGTGTGGGTATAAAAGGACCATGCTCCTTCCATTCAGTGTGCTACTTCATGTATTACAGAAGGGTGCTGCGTGAATGTAGTTCCATCTCATGAGGTTTAATAAACTCCATCTTTTCTATTCCAGTTTCTGTGCCAACTTCTTCCTATTGGTCTGAGGACTCTGTGCAGAGAAGGGCGAATCCCTTGCACTGGTAGGCCTTGCTGAGGCTCACCACCAAAAATTGGCGCTTCCAACGTGGGGCTCATCGGTGACTCGGATGCCCGAGGGATTTTTCGCGAGGAAGGATTGGAATCTCGCTTTGGACGCGATCTCTGCCTGAGGAGACCCGAGCCTTGGCACCCACGGCGTTTTTCCTTTCTTCCTGATCTGACCATACAGGTGGCGCCGGTCCTCGACTGAGATCTCTTCTGTTGATTCGCCTTGCAGTGACCATTTGGTCAATTTGAGAACTTGGCAGTTGGAACCTGTACAACATTTGATTGGTAAGAGCCGTTCTGCAGCACTTGCTGTTGGTTTGACGCCTTTGATTGGTAAGGTAGTTTAGTAATACTTACTGCGGCTTTGTTTGTAAGATTGGCCAATATAAGTATTTGTTTGAATTATATATGCATTGCAATTCATATAGGCAGGTGATGAGGAGATTTTTCTCTATTTTAATTTGTTTGAATGGTGCAACGTACAAAGAGTACCTTAAGCGCTAATTTGATTATTAAACTGCATATTCTGCAATATTTTTGGCATGCCTGTTTCCAGCACACTTTGTAGGATGAGTTGCTTTTGTAGTGGTACCAGTTTGAAACTCGGCGAAGCACAGCTGCCCCCCCCCCCCCCCCGGAGGGGACGCCTATTTGGGATATGTATATTAAGTATGGTATTTCTTCCATAATGTACAGCACGTTATGGAAAAAATACACTTGTAAAGATCCTTAGTTGCATTGGCCAATGCATGGGTCATTTGATTTGCGAAAAATTCAGTATGTGGAGCAACGAATGTTTAAGTGAAAGGCTAGGCAAGATATGTTTGACTGTGTGCGAATGTGGGAGAAAGAAGTACGTGAGCGAATGAAGCGTGAGCAAGCCTTGATTGAAAATGAACAATGAAAGTCCATTCATGCGAAAGCATTGGAAATGAAAAATAGAGAAATTAAAGAACTAAAAGGAAGGGAAGATAGGGAGCGTCATTTACAGGTAAATGGCCAATACGCTGTTTGTAGACCTCTTTATCTTATTCTTAATAAACCCCAAGATGATTCTCTCTTATTAGATTGTTGTCCACCTCCGTATGCTCTTCCTTCTGCTTCTTATAAGTCAGATGAGGACTATCCTACAGACCAGAACAATACTAGAGAAACTCGCTCGATGTTATCTGCTGAACGTGCGTCTCAGATTAGATCTGCTGCGCGTAAAGTCGTTCGTAGTACTGCCACTGCTTCTGAACTTTAAGATAGTATAAAAGATTGGCAGGAAAAGGAGCAAATATATTTTACCAATATATTTGCTGCAGAGGTTATTGAACGATTTAGGAAACATTCGGTAGAAATAGAGCCCGATGATGTAGCAGCTGATTGTAAAAAACTACGTGAAGGTCTTTTTGTCTTCTCACAGGTGGGTGACACTATCAGACGCTTGGTTAAACTGTGTGTTGAAGCAGCCCATTTGCGAGAGGAGAAAAAGGCAGCAGACGTAGCTGCACAAACATCCCGAATCAGCATGGCACGAACTTCTACTCCTAAAACAGATAAGAATGTTGTAATCAATGTGAAACCCATGCAGGAAGCCGCGCCTTTATATGTTCCTCCTAAAGGAACCGGTACAAGTGATGATAAGACTTCAATTGATGCTAAAGGATATTTTATTTATAATTGGGTTTACACTCCTTGGAATAGAGCAGATGTTATGGCCCTTAAAAATGCATTGCCTGATCCGCGTAAAAATACATCTGCTTTTTATGAGGAAGTTGAGGGTGCTATCAGCTCTTGTACTATGACTTTGCCTGACATTGATTTATTTTTCGGATTGATATTGTCGCCTGCTATGTGGAGAACTGTTTGTAAAATTGATGATCGTGCAGCTTTTGGAGCATTATGGAAAGACTTAGAGCAAATGGATGTAGAAAGGTAACCCGCACAGAAGCCATGTCAGTTAATTTTAGATCTTCCCGCAGCCATATTAGTTAAGTTAAAAACGATTATTCCCCCTAAAAAGATAGATTGGACAGTGTTAGCGTCTTGCAAGCAAAAGGTAGATGAATTAGTTTCTGACTTCTTCACACGCTTTCAAGAAGCATTCCACGATCTTAGTGGCCAGTCATTGACAGATGACACGGGTAGGCATCTGTTTGTCGGTAAATATGTTGCAAACCTTTTGCCAGGATTAGCTAGTCGCCTGAAGGCCAGTGAGAGTTCATGGACTACCTCTTCTCCGGTTTCTCTCTTAACCATGGAATTAGAAGCAAAAAGTCTAAAGAGTTGAAAACAAAGGTTGTTAACTCAAGCTTATGGCCCACCTTCTAGAGGTAATGATAGAGGTGAATGTGGATCTTATGGTTCGTCCTTTCCTTCCTATACTCTTTTGAATTTGTCTGTTGACCAGTGTGTGTAAGGCAAGAAATTTGGACATTGTATTTCTGATTGTCCAGTGCTGCTTGCTCAGCAGTGTTCACGTGGTCGGGGACAAATGAGAAGTCGTTCAGGATAATCAGTGCCTAGAGGAAGCAAGAATGATCGCGCTAGGTTTGATGCTAATACACATGGGCAGGATGGCTTTAACACTTTTGATAGAAGGAACCAATATCAAATGTCCAACTATGTGCCATCTGATTTACAAGATTCTGCTTATGCATAAGATTGCCTAGGATGGGGTAAGGAACCAGTTGAAGTTCCAGTAGATCAGTTTCTGGTTGATACAGGACCTACTCGTAGCGCCTTGTCTAAACACTTGGTTCCAAGGGCTCCCCTGTCTGGCTTAACCATTACATTGATAGGTTTTGATAGAACACCTTCCCTTAGCCATTGTCACAACCACTTGCCTTCCATGTTGATAAGTTTACTGCTCCATGTCCGTTTTTGCTTTCTCCCAACACAACAGACAATATTGTGGGTCTTGATATGCTCAAATATTTCAGGGCTTCGATACGATGTACTCCCGAAGGAGTACGGGTTATTTTGAATGACAACTACCTTGTGATTGAGAGATCCTGTATTGTTAAAGAGCACATTGCATTAGCTTCACTCCCTAGTACTTTGTGGGCTACTTCAGACACTGATGTAGGGCAAATGGTTATTCCGTCAGTGCATATCAGTGTCAAGGAGGGTGCTTCATTGCCAAGACTGCCTCAGTATAAGATTTCTTGAGAAGGAGAAGAAGCACTCACACGTATTGTACATGATTTGATCAAAGTAGGGGTCGTGGAAGAAGTTCCTTACAATGTTTGCAATAGTCCGATTCTTCCCATTTTGAAAAAAGATACTGACACCAGGATTTATAGATTCATCATTGATTTAAGTGAAGTCAACAAGATTGTAGTACCACAATGGTTTCTGACATAACAACACTTCCTACTTTGGTTCCTCCGACACCAACTACATTCTCTGTGATAGACTTAAAGAACGCTTTCTTTTCGATCCCTATTCATCCTGAAAGCCGATATTTGTTTGGTTTCACTTTGAATAATCGATCGTATAGATTTTGTAGAGTTCCACAAGGCTGTACTGAGAGTCCTAGTATTTACAGTCAAGCATTAAAGAGACAGCTTGATACCTTTACTTTGCCTGAAGGGGTGGCTCTCATACAATATGCCAATGACATATTGTTGGCATCCGATACGCCTGAACTATGTGAAGAGTGTACTTTGTCTTTGCTTTCTTTTCTTTCTACACACCATCATAAAGTATCACGAAAGAAATTGTAAAATGGTAGACCGAAGGTAACCTACTTAGGTCACCTTCTGTCTAATGAGAGCTGTGCTTTGACACCAGATCGCATTCAAGCAATTTTATACACCCCAGTACCTTCCACACAGAAATATGTCCGTGCATTCATTGGTTTGACTTTGTTGTGTAGGCAAAGGATATTGGGCTTTTCACACATTGTTAAACCCCTCTAGAGCTTTTGACTAAAAACACTCTGTGGTATCTCCTACCTTTATGCCCCCCCCCGGCGCCTCTGCATGTAATGGAGCTGCTCGCGGTGACATCACTTAGAATGTCACCGCGACCAGCGTTCCAAGGCGAGCGCCGGGGGTTAGAGTGAAGCTGCCTCCGTTGAGGTTTGCTGTGGCTGAGGTCGTTAGGTTATCTCTGAACCTAATAAACGTCTCATGCGCTTCTAACTAAGCGTCTTGGTATTCAAGGCAGTATTGCAAGAGTGGACAAGGGTTCAGTAGACAGAGTAGAGACATGACGAACCTGGTATGTGATCAAATTGTAGTGCAAGTGAACGGACGTCAGGTACAAGGCCTCAATGACACTATGTGTGAAAAAATCGTAGTGCAGGTTGATGAAGGTCAGGTCTGCAGCCCCAAAGATACCATAAAAGTGGGGAGTACTGAGTTAGAAGCATTATTTGATTCCTGTTCTAGGATAACAATCATTAGTGCAAGGGAATTCTCCCGTGTGTCTAAGGGGAGGATAATCTTGAGGAAAATGGATGTGAGGCCTGGGGGGTATGCGAGTCGTCCTATCTCAATGAAAGGTTACTTTTGGGACAAAATTGAATACAGGAACACGACAACAGTGTCCAATGTGTATGTGTCCACAGTCGGGGATACCATTTTGGGTTGGCAGGCACAGAAGGAGTTGGGGGTCTATCTCAATCCTAATAGCAATCCCCAGATCTTGATATAGGAGATACAGGAACAAAATGAAAACGTAGTGACTGAGTTCAAAGAAGTATTCAGAGAAGAGCTACGATGCTTGAAGAACTACTGTCACAAGATAAAATTGAAAGAGAACGCAAAGCCGGTTGTGGCCAAGGTCAGGAAGCTTCCCATTGCCATCCAAGAAGAGGTGAAGTCAGAACTAGAGAAACTGTGCAAGGCAGGAGTCATCGAACCGGTGGAAGCAACGGAATGGTTGGCACCCATCGTGGCCGCGAAAAAAAAGGATGGGTCGGTTCGGCTCTGCATCGATCTGAGAGCGTTGAACAAAGAGGTTGTGGTCGATCGATTTCCTCTACCGAACATCACCCAGATGATGAGCATGCTAGAGGGGGCAAAGGTGTTCGACCTCACCTCAGCTTACTTTCAGATCAAACTGCACGAAGAGTCACAAGAACTCACAGCATTTGTGACACCCATGGGCGCGTACAAGTGCAAAAGGATGCACTTCGGGTTGGTCTCGGCGGCTGCCGTGTTTCAGAGGCTCATGGGGAACATCTTGAAAGACATCCCAGGCGTTGTGTGTTACCAGGACGATGTGCTTATATTTGCAAAAAACCATAAAGAGCATGATGAGAGGCTGAGACGCGTGCTGGGAAGGTTCAGGTCGCAAGGACTAATGGTGAAAAGAGAAAAGTGTGTTTTTGGCTGTGCAGAACTAGACTTTTTGGGACACAAGGTGACAGCTGAAGGAATCTGTCCCAAAGCCGAGCTCCAGAACACCATTGTAAATTTGGTGCCCCCCCCGCCCCCAAGCAAGGACGAAATCAAGTAATTTATGGGAATGCTGGAGTTCTACGGAAAATTCATACGGAACCTTGCAGGAAGGACATACGCCATCAGGTTGCTACTAAAAAAAGAGACGGAGTTCAACTGGAGTCAGGAGTGTCAGAGAGAGTTTGAAGATGTAAGGAGGGCACTTGCAGAAGTCCCCGGCCTAAAGTCTTACATTCCCAACTGTGCGACAGTAGTCACCACCGACGCAAGCGCAAAAGGGCTGGGAGCGGTCCTCACTCAAGTAGGCAAAGACGGAGAAGAAACAATAGCTTTCGCCCCAAGATCACTCCATAAGTCTGAAAACAACTACTCTGTGATCGAAAAGGAAGCTCTGGCAGTATCCTGGGCATTGGGGAAATTCAGAGACTTCCTGTGGGGCACACAGTTCACTCTTCGTACTGACCACAAGCCGTTGGTAGAAGTCTTCAGCAAGAAGGGTCTGGATGCCGTCTCCAGCAGGATCAGGCGTTGGGTGGTCGGTCTCCAGGAATACACCTTCGGTGTTGAGTACGTCCCGGGAACGCGTAACTTTGCAGCAGACTGCTTGTCAAGACTTGTAAATGAAAAAGAGGCGAAGGAAACGCATGACAAGGCGGAAGATGAAGTGGATGAACATCAGATGGAAAATGTCTGTGCAATCCAGAGAGCTTCAGGAGAAGAAACATGGAAAAATGCACTGAAGGAAGATGAAATCTTGGAGGAGGTGTGCAAAAGAATAAAAGACAGGTGGAGACACGAAGATAAACGGGAGGAGGCTCTGTGGCCATATTGGGTTGTCAAAGACGAGCTGTCCATAGTCGATGAATGCCTGTTCAGGGGGACGAGACTAATACCACCCGCGTCTGTGAAAGAGAACCTTGTTGAGATGGCTCACAAAGGCCACATGGGTATCACCAAGACAAAGCAAAGGCTCAAAGAGAACTATTGGTGGCCAAGCATGGACCTTGCAATTGAAAGAAAAATAAGAGACTGTATTCCGTGCAGCAACAGCGACAAAGTCTTGAAACAACTGACACCTCCAATGGTGTGCAGGCCGCCACCGTCAGGACCCTGGGAGGAGTTAGCGCTGGACATTGTTGGCCTATTGACTGGAGAAGTGCGCACGCTGTACATTCTGGTGCTCATGGATATGTACTCTAGGTGGCCGGAAGTGAAGTTAGTAAGTGAAGTCACAACTAAGGTCGTCATTGGGTTCCTGCAAGAGTTGTTTGTCAGGGAAGGATTACCCAGCAGCCTACTCACGGACAATGGGGTGCAATTATGTTCAAAAGAGATGGAAGACTTCCTTGGGGAGAGAGGCATCACACACAAACATTGTGCTCTGTATCACCCCGAGACCAATGGCATGGTCGAGCGCTTCAATAAAACCCTCAAGGAGAGTATCCAATTAGCCAAGGCCAGTGGCACAAGCTGGAAGGAAGAAGTATGGAGGCGGATAGAAGCGTACAGGTTCACCCCGCACCAAACAACGGGACTCACCCCATTCGAGTTGCTCCGAGCAAGGATACCAAACACCAAGCTATCCCCAGGGTGGATGGGGTGGCACAAGGGATGGTCGGATCACTCCAAGGAAGCGAAAAGTTTGGTGAAACAAGAGGGAGCTATGGTGGGGAGGAAAGAAAGATACAACAGGCTCAACTCTACATGGGAGGCCGGGTTTATAGTAGGGGACGACATTAAGATCAGGACCCCTACTGGTAGAGCAAGTTGGTCAGGATACAGTAGTCCCACCAAGATCACTAAATTGTTCAGGAACGATGTGAAGACTCAGGAGGGGAAGATCTGGAACCTGGGAAGAGTAGTGAGATTTCACCCACCCGGGCAGGATTCCTGTAGTGGAGGGGAGGGCAAAGGCAACGCGGTGGGGAGCAAAGGTTCAAACACCAAGAAGCTGTTGCCGGTCCCCCACCCGGGTGGTAGGTCTAGCCGGAGAGTGACCAGACCCCCCAGATATTTTGAACAATATGTGATGATGTGATTCTTTGTAATACTATTGTTCTTCTGTTGAATTCATATGTTTTATTCCGCAGGGGAGGGGGATGTGTGGTATCTCCCACCTTTATGCCACCCGGTGCCTCCGCATGTAATGGAGCTGCTTGCAGTGACATCACTTAGAATGTCACCGCGACCAGCGTTCCAAGGCGAGCGCCGGGGGTTAGAGTGAAGCTGCATCCATTGAGATTTGTTGTGGCTGAGGTCGTTAGGTTATCTCTGAACCTAATAAACATCTCATGGACTTCTAACTAAGCGTCTTGGTATTTTATGACTAATGTCACACACTCCGATTCCCCTTCTATGGAGAGATGAATGTCAAAATACTTTCGGTCAGTTAAGACAAGCTCTTTGCTCTACACCAGTGTTAGGCACACTAGATTATACCAAGGCTTTTTCACTCTATGTACACGAGAAAGATGGGTGTGCATTATCAGTTTTAGTACATACACACGGGGACAAGCAGCGTCCTTGCGCATACTTTTCTGCAGTTCTTGATCCTGTGGCTCGTGCGCTGCTTGGGTGCTTCCGCTCAATTGCAGCGACAGCTGTGTCCATACGTCAGAGTGAAGGGATAGTTTTGTCACACAAACTGTTGGTGCTAGTACCCCATGCGGTTGATGCCCTTTTAAATCAGACAAAGATGCAGCATTTAACTAGCGCTCATCTGACAGGATATGAATTTACATTGTTGGCTTCTCAAATTACACTGAAGAGATGCACGACATTAAACCCAGCCACGTTGTTGCCATACCTGGTGACTCAGTCTCAGTCAAAGGAGCCCCATGATTGTATGTTCCTTACTAAAGAACAGACAAAGGGTCGAATTGACTTGCAAGATACGCCCCTTCCAGATGTAGATGGGGAACTGTGGGTTGATGGGTCCTGTTTAAAGTGACCAGATGGCACGACTTCCGCTGCTTATGCAATCACCACGCTTAAGACAGTAGTGGAAACAGCTTGCATACCTCAGAAGTCGGCTCAAGCAGCTGAACTGATAGCTTTGACACAAGCGTGTGAACTTAGCACTGATTTGTGTGTGAACATTTACAAGGATAGCAGCTATGCTTTTGTAGTGGTTCATGATTTTGGCCTACTCTGGAAAGAAAGAGGCTTTCTTACATACCACGGGATGCAGAAAATGCACGGAGAATTAGTGCATAATCTCTTAACTGCACTTACATACTCGAAGAAAGTTGGTATTATGAAGTGTAGTACACACAAGAAAATCATTGACAAAATAGGACAAGGCAATGCCTTTGCAGATTGCGTAGCTCGCGAGACTGCAATGCAGCGAAGCACTACATCCAGGTACATAGTGAAGTCTCAAGCTGAGCCTTGGCATGACGCTAGAGAGGAAGTATTGGATATACAGAGATCTGTCTCTGTGGAAGAGCTTGAGAAATGGTCTAAAGAAGGAATGTTAGACGATGAGGGCTGTTGGCGTAACAAAGAAATGAATATGTGGAAATTACCTGCAGCCTATTTACAACCTATGGTTCAAATAGCACATGGGCTGGCACATGTTGGAGCTCTAGCAATAACTAAATTGCTTACGCAAGTTTGGGAGACTCCTGAAATTGCCAGTACAGCTAAAAGAGTGGTACAGTTCTGTTTGATCTGTTGGCAGTATAATCCTGGAAAAGGGACACAGACTCTTACAGGAGGGTTTGCTACACCAACCGCACATTTTGAAGTTTTGCAGATGGATTACATCTAAGTCGAACACTGCAATAATCTGAAATATGTCCTAGTGGTGGTATGTGCCTTCAGCAAATGGATAGAGGCATACCCTACAAAGGATAATACTGCTCTCACCACAGCAAAGGTGCTTCTAAAGGAGTTTTTCCCTAGTTATGGTGTTTGTAAGCTTTTGTGGAGTGACAACGGACCTCATTTTATTTGGCAAGTTGTTGAGTATCTCCTGAAAGGATTAGGGAGCAAACAGAAATCCCATACAGTCTTCCACCCACAATCAGCAGGATTAGTGGAGAGGTAGAATGCTGCTTTGAAATTGAAGTTGGCGAAAATACTGGCTTCCACGTCTTTGAAGTGGCCAGATGCATTACACTTGGCATTGTTGTCCATTAGATCGGGGCAACACTCACGATCTGGTCTTTCCCCGGATGAAGTGGTCTTTGGGACCTTTTTATTGCCCCATTGTGTTTCTGGCACCTGCATCAGGTCACCAGGACCTTAAATTGTTTGATGATATCTCTAGAAATAGATACAAAAGGACAATAAGTGCTGATGAAGTTGACCGAACTGACACTACTCTGCAACAATATGTCGATTTTAATTTAGGTGTGTTCTTCTTTGTGGGTGCTGCATTAAACAGTAGGAAAATAAGATGATTGACTAGAGTTGTGGAAGTTGTTACCAATCAGACAGCTATAGCACTTGGGAACATTACAGAGGAGCTGCAAATTGCAAGAATTGTAGCTCTCAAGAACCGAATGGTGCTTGATGTGATTCTAGCTGATCGAGGTGGTGCATACCGGTGGTGCAGGCCTTTGATTGCTCCTCCTTTACGGTGGACAATATTGCTGGATGTGAAGCCTTAGGTTTTACGCTCCGCCTATCGGCGTCTCAGACCTGCACCGGGATTCTCCTCTACAGACCCCCTGGACCCATCGGGTCCTTTTTTGAGGATCTACAGTCGGCTTTATCAGTACCATGCATGCGTTCTGCGCATTGTCTGCTATTAGGTGATTTAAATCTGCACATGGACTCTCTTACTGATGCTGAAGCTGCCAAACTCCGAGACATTACGGCGCTGTTAGGGCTAGCCTCTTTTATTCACAGCCCCACTCATGTGAAAGGCCACACATTAGATGTGATCTTTTCCTCCGTGCCTATTGAGGTGTCCCCCCCACTCCCGGTCCTTTGGTCAGACCATTATCTTATAAACTTTGCCTTAGTGCTTGAGTCTAAGCCTAGCCAAAGGGCTCTGAAGGAAGGGCCCCGGCAATCTAGAGCCTTCCACCTAGTGACAGCAGATATGCTCTCTGATGCTCTCTGTCAATACCCGTGTCAATTGACAGGGGTTCTGGAAGCCGACTTAGTCCTGGTCCAGAACTGGATGCAGGCAAGATTCGAGGAGCTGGCCCCACTGAAGTCAGCTAGTACAGCCCCTCATCTTGATTCTGCTCCTTGGTTTTCTTCCACATTACGCATAACGCGCCAAGACTGCAAAAAGTTGGAAAGGCGTTGGCGGCGCAAGTACGATCTTGTGGAGAAAATGAAATACCGCGACGCTATAAAGTCATACCATAAACAGATTGCTGCAGCTAAAAAGAACTATCTCGAGCAGAGAATTGACAAAGCCGATAATACGAGCCGGGAACTCTTTAGGATTGTGAAGCAGTTTGTCAATCCTGTCGTAGGCACCCCTGTTCATTCACATACTGAAGAATGGATCAAACAGCTTGCAGACTTTTTTTGTGGCTAAAATCTTAAAGATTCAGGACACTTTCCCATCTGTGGATCCTCGAACGGCTGACGCTGTTTCAGGGGGTAAGTCGAACCATATAGCTCCCTTACAAGCTGAATCCGGGCCCTTACTAACTGTCTTTCCCCAGTTGTCCTGTGAAACATCGCTCGAGCTGCTATCCCGGCTGCAATCTGGCTCGCCTCTGGATGCCTGTCCGGCGAAATGCTTGGGCAGGGTGGCCTCAGCTGTGAACAGCTTGCTGAACCCCCTGCTTAATCTATTATTGAGCTCCGGGGTGGTTCCGCGACAATGGAAACACGCA
Organism: Lissotriton vulgaris; assembly: GCF_964263255.1. NCBI lineage: Eukaryota > Metazoa > Chordata > Amphibia > Caudata > Salamandridae > Lissotriton > Lissotriton vulgaris. The sequence goes on along the minus strand of NC_141689.1, from coordinate 1,464,075,174 downwards.
CTTATTCTGCCGTTGATTAAGAAGCCTCTGCTTGACCCCCTGCAGTGGGCTAACTACAGACCGATCTCCCTCCTCCCTGCTCTGGCGAAGGTGTTGGAGAAACATGTTCAGCATACTCTGACCACCTTTATTGAGAACAACAAACTGCTGCATGACTCCCAGTCTGGTTTTCGTGCGAACTACAGCACGGAGACAGCTCTGGTAGAGGTTACCGACGCCATCAGGGAGACGCTCGATCACGGGGGAAAGGCTATGTTAGTCATGTTGGACCTGTCGGCGGCGTTCGACACCGTCCCACACGCAGGTCTCCTTTCAAGACTCAGGGAGATTGGTCTGCGGGGGACGGTGTTGGACTGGTTTCAATCCTTTCTTGCCGACCGCCGACAGGTGATCGGGGCTCCGCCGTTCTCGGCTGAAATGCCTTCGCTGGAGGTGGGGGTGCCTCAAGGCTCTATCTTGAGCCCCACCATCTTCAACATATATATGGCCCCTCTAGCGGAGGTAGCGGAGGCGTTTGGGGCCCGGGTCATCTCATATGCTGATGACACCCAGCTCCTGTTCACCTGCAGGAAGGGAGAGGTCTTCAACGGCGGCAGAATCAAAGACTGTCTGAGTGCAGTCTTTGCGTGGTTTCAGCGGCACAGCCTTAAATGCAACTCAGACAAGTCTGAGCTGCTCTTTTTCGGCTGTGCCCCAGACCCGGGCTGGAAGACATGGTGGCCCCAGGACATGTTCCCCCCGGAGAAACCATCTTCTCAGGTAAAAAATCTTGGAGTGGTGTTTGACGATGATCTTTCTTTCCGTCCACACATTCTGGGATTATCAGGGAAATGCTTCGGCATCCTTAAGATGCTTAGGAAATTCCTCCCTCTGCTTTCATTGCAGTATCGTAGGAATGTTGTCCAGGCGCTTGTGGGATCCTGCCTGGACTATGCAAATGCGCTTTTTGCAGGCCTACCTAAGTATCTTTTATCCAGACTGCAAATTGTCCAGAATTCGGCGGCCAGAGCCATCTATGGCCTGCCCAGGAGAGCCAGCGCCTCTGCGCTACTAGCTAGGTTGCACTGGCTGCCAATCTCTGGTAGAATCAGATTTAAACTCCTCATTCTGGCGTTTAAAGCCCTTCATGCGATTGGTCCCAACTACCTCAGGAAGCGTATTGCTTTCTATGTGCCACGGAGGTCGTTGCGGTCAGCGGACCTGGCCAAAATGGAGGTGCCTGCGGTCAAACGTGCCCGGATGGGAGGTCGATCCTTCCAACACGTGACAGCTTGTTTGTGGAACGAGCTCCCACTTTCTCTGCGGAAAGCGAACAACCTCCTGGCTTTTAGGAAGGAGTTGAAGACTCTGCTCTTCACTAAGTAATCCACTGCGACTGTAGTGTGTATGCCTTTGGTTTCCTGTCTCTTTGGGCCTCTTTGCTAAAGCGCCGGGACACCCTCTTCGGGTAGCCGTGCGCTCAAAAAGTACGGCTTAACATTAACATTAACATTAACATCATTGGCAGCAGCTGCTGCATCTTCATCCCGGATCACTCACCTTCAGTATATGACGCAATATCAAAACTGCATAAGATTGCTGCCGAAATTCATCCAGAGACTGGTACTTGGGCTTTTGCTGGATGCTTTTGGACTCTTGTTTCTGCTTGGGGCTGGTAGCTACTGATTATCCTGTGAGTAATGATTACGATACTTTTTACATGCTGTGCATGTATCCAATGTAGTCCAATGTTTTGCATTTGCATCTCTGCATGTATAACTGCCAAAAGGAATGTTGCAGAAATAAAGGCCCAACAAATGTTGAATAAAGAAGTGGCCAACATAATGCTAATAGATGTACAGGATGCATATCTAGATTACCCCAGATAAACGAATGTCTTCAGCTAACGCTGAAAGGGTCGTCTGTTGTAATTTAGTAGTGACTGGGTCAGCGTTAGTAGAAGCCATCCTGTATTTAGAGATTATCTTGACCGTTTAGTGGAATCCATTTTGTATTTCTGTCAGCCATTTTGTTTGCCATGTGCTCACCATGTGCTCTGTCCTACCTTGCTGTTCTGTGCTCTTGAAATCTGCCTAGAGACGAGATATATTTTGCCTCCTCTGCTCTGCACATGCTCAGTTGAGCTTGCAGCTGTTGTCAATCCATATCTGTCGGGATGTGTTTACTAGAAACTAGCCACTGTTAGCTCTTCCTACTTGTCGACCCTGCATTTTCTGTATGACCTTATATGTACCTAAAACCAGCTTTTGTACTTGTACCGCCTTCTTTTGAGCCCCTGTGTGGGCATAAAAGGACCATCCTCCTTCCATTCAGTGTGCTACTTCATGCATTACCGAAGGGTGCTGTGTGAATGTAGTTCCAGCTCATGAGGTTTAATAAACTCTGTCTTTTCTACTTCAGTTTCTGTGTCAACTTCTTCCTATTTGTCTTGAGGACGTTGTGTAGAGAAGGGTGAATCCCTTGCACTGGTAGGCCTTGCTGGGGCTCACCACCACAGGCTATGGCCAGGAACAAAATCACCTTCAAAGTGCTGTTATCTTTAAACAGACTGGCTCTGGAGGCCAATGGACCTAGCTAATCAATCAGTAAACAGACAACCGGCCAACAGGGGTACCTTGTTGTGACGTAATTGAGGAGGAGGTGCAACAGCCGTAGCCGTAGCTGTAGCCGCAGCCGCATCCCGCCGCCGAATTCCACCGTATTCCAGCATGCCACAACCATCAGAAAACTGCATGAAAACAGCCTGGAAAACAGCCTGCGGAGACTTACAGGCCCGTTGCCGAGCCGGGGAGGCTGGGGGCCGCCATTACCGCTATCACCACCGCTGCCATTGTTGCTCTTGGTGTGCGGTGCAAGGAGAGCACTTGAACACCAATCCAATCACCAAGTCATCTTCAGGTGAATTGGAAGAGAGCAGTCTGATGGCGTAGTGGCGTGGCGGAGCCGCGTAGAACCAAGGAGTGCAGAGTGAAATCAGAGTGAACGCAAAGGCAGATTGAACAACTGACCTGAAGAGGAGGGGTGAGGATGTGTGGTAGAGGGAGGCTGATGGGCTTGGGGGCATAGGAGATATCAAAAAATCCTGTTACCCCACCCCCTCCCTTGTTGCTTAGCCTTGTTTTTGCTCTGGTATTTTTTTGTGGTTATTTTGCATTCTAACCACTAAGCACTCTTAGTATTGTATGTATCTTAAGCTCTTCAAGGCTACCAAGATTCCAAAACATCCAGGCCATCCAACTGCTGAGAAGCTAAGCACTCAAGCAATCAAGCAATCGTGTAACTAAGGACCTAGAATCCTGTCTAACTCCATTACAATTCTCCTTACTTCACCTCAACCTTGCTAAATTCCTATCAATCATTGGTATTTCCAAAAAACCTCAACTGCAATCTGTCCATTGAAAAAAAGTTCTACTGGAGGTATGCAGGAGCTAGAGGGTGCCTGTTGTGTATAACTGTAGTGACCTTTGAGCATTGAAGGCAAGAACACTGAGTAGTGCATCCCCCTTCCTGCACCTTCCTGCGTCTTTCTGTGCCCCAGAGCCATGTGCCGGCAGCCAGTAATCTCAATCTCCCACCTGAGGTTGTGAGATTGCAAGATTGTGCACTGTTATTTGGAGAGTGGAAACTCGGCACTTAGCGCTCGGTGCAGCATTAGTGGCTCATCGGTGCACTAGCGTATTGGAGCCATTTAAACCATGCCCCTCTGGCTTTGCTAGCTGGCCTGGATAAGGAACTTGTAATATAAGAACAAAGTGATGACCACAAAATATTCCGCTCTGGCAGATTGGTGTACACAAGAGCTTGCAAAATAACTAGAGGTAACCCTCTAAGGAACAACTCGCTGTAAATAAACTTTTTGAAGAGTTTCAACACCATCCATCCTTTTTCCCCAAAATAGTTCAAAATCAGTAGGGATGCCAGAGTCTTTTTAAAAAAAAAATGAAGATCATGTAGAGGCTAAAGTAATTCCTGGAAACCCATTACCAGTGGTTTCTACCATAATACCATTTAAAATATGGGGATCGTGGCCTACAGATCATCAAAACTTGGAATCTAGGTTGGTTCACTCTTTGATGGCAAATTTAACCATTCACTCCTTGGTAAATGGAGTCTTTGAACACGAAGAAGTTTCTCAACCAGTCCCAAAGGCGGTAGAACACATGGCGAAAGACTTTATGTTACCTGACATTAATTTAGAACAGTCTCATATGATGTCTCACGCTCATAAACTAGAATCATCCAGGATTTTTATTCCTGCTACTTCATTTTCCTCCAAGGATCATCCTGTGAAACTGCAACTGTTCAGTAGTACACCCAGCGGAACAAGCTTACTAAATTCACTGTGTTCATTAACTCCTGAACTATCCCCAAACATTCTTCCTTTAATTAATAATGCAGAGTCAAAAATGCTGAAGTCGGAACATTACTTTGGCTATAAAGAGTTCTGGATTCTATCCTAGCTCTAATGGAGAAATCAGTAAGTAAATCCGACTCTATTTTGAACTCTGTTTTGGCCCTGACAAACTTTAAAGCCTCTGAACAAAAACTACTGCCAGGCAAAGCTTGCATACTTCCCCTCAGTATGTCTAATCCAGGGAAGGGATCTTTCACTTCCTTTCTTTCGAAGGAAGACTCCGACAAGGTATACTCTACTCAAACAGACTCTTTTCCACATGTTAAAGGGTGGGACTTTGGTGTCCAGGCCGGTAAGCTTTTCTTTAGTAGAAATAATAAAACGAAAAAGAAAGAAAACAAAGATATACTTGATAAATTACACTCCGTTACTCTACAGCGGCTCTTTGTATCTGAGTCTTTAGCTACAGAGGTTGTACCTACGTTCCGCCCGCAAACTAAGAGGGAAAATACAAATTCGCTTTTAAAAGGTTTTCCCTATCTTCCTAAAAAATTTGGGTAAATTCCTCAAACAGCGTATAGAGGAAGGTCTTAAAGTCGGAAGCTCTCCTATTAAGGAAACTGCATTTCAGAATAAAGTAACAATGTCAGTAAGAAAAAGATGAAGGAAAAAAGGGAAAAACGTGAAGGATAAACAAAAAAAGGCCAAAACAGTTACGCTTCGACCCTAACCTCATTCATAATATATCACCAAAGCTGGATTTAAATGTTCTGAACAAAGAAGATGGACAAACAGAGTACAATCTATCGGGTCCTTGTTCCTTCTCTCTGAATTCAAGTGTACCTATTAAATGTACTAAAGATGCAGTGACATTAGATATAAGGGTTCATCCTATTGTCCAGAGTATTTTGAACCCCAACGCTACTCTACTTGCTTCCTCTCTAGGTAATAATGTCATTTATAATTCCAATAATAATATTTCTGAGGTACCTAGCCTAGGTATAAACTCCCAGCCTGCCCCTTATAGCCTGGATTTTTCGTTTATTTTTTACCATCGACCTTATATAAATAGGACCTTTTTGTTGGGTTGCTTTGCAGAAATTTCGGGCCTACAGATGATCAAAAGTAATGACATCGCTGTGGTTGAGGTTAAAAAATATAACAATCTTGGGGGCGTGACTTGCAGCCGAGGAAGATGGCGGCATAGTCCCGGAGCTGCACTAAAGACCTGAGATATCCTCCTGACATCCTTTATAATCGGAGCACCAACGCGACTGCAGAAGGCACCCGCTGTTGTTGGGGCAGTTGGGCAGTAGGCGATGGTGCTTTCAGACTCCCCGAGTGTCCCGGGACGCAATCGGCAGACTAACAGAGACCGGCGGTCTGCTTCCCAAAATGGCGGCCACCAGGCAGACTTGAGCGGCGGCTCCCCTGCGGCAGGGCGGTGTGCCCGACAGTGGTGAGAGCGGAACCCATCGCTGCACCCTCCGTGCGGTTCAGCCGCGGTGATTTGGCGGAGCGGAGCCTGACAGCGTGTGGAGCCAGCCACGGGGGGGCATAGGCGTCCCTCTGCAGATCCACGGCGGATGAGTGCAGCGGCCTGCGTGAGGAGAGTGGTGGCGTTTCGCCGTCTCCAGAGAGGAATCCAGCGCCTGGGGCAAGAAGAGTCCGCCTTTGAATTTGTTCCCCCAGCACTGCTGTCATCATCACCCTGAGGGTGTACCCCCTTTGAACTGTGGAGTCTTGCAGTAAGCTGCTAGGTCAGCGAGAGGGGCCCAGAATGGTGGAGCGAGTGCCTGATTGTGGAGGTGGCCGGCCTGGGAGGTGGAAACGGCATGGAACCAGCCGGCAGCCTGTGGTGATGTGAGTACCTGGCAGCGCGGGGACCCTTCTGGAGTGCTGCTGGAGGCCCTGCCTGCTGAGCTGTGACCCTCTGTGTGCAGTGGAGGTGCCCCAAAGCTGGGAGACTCTAATCTTTTGACGATCCCATTGCCTGCACTTCCGACGGAACCGCGCCCAATCTGGTGTTGGCTCCCCTAGGGGGCAGAGGAGCCTGTGAGTCTGGAGTGCTCTCAGACGTGTTCACGTGGGGGCAGGGAGCCGGTGCACTGAAGGACTGAGTGATCCACCTTGTTGGAGCCTCGGAGTAGTCGAGCCCCAAAATGGTCCGGAATAGAACATCATGCCAATCTAACCAAATCGAGAAATACACTGTGGCGCTGACTAGGGATCGGGGTGCACCAGGTGGCGGCCAGGTTGGGGACCAGGACGACAGGGCCCAGACCCGTCCCTGGAGGGCCATTAATGATTTTCGGGGAATGATGGAGCCGAAACTGGACTTGGTCACAGAGGAGGTGAATCTCCAACAGCGAATTTCCACAAGATGTCTGACAAGGTAGCAGCGCTGGAAACTAGCATTAGTGGGCTAGAGGCAAAGATGAAGCGCTTGGAGGATCAGGTGGCCGCGCTCACCAAAAATCAAGCAGACGTGTATGCCCACCTGGAGGATCAGGAGGGCCGTGCCAGGTGCAATAACATTCATATAGTGGGTGTACCAGAGGGGATGGAGGGGCCCTCAATGGACTTCTTTGTTGAGGACCTTATCCTGAACCACTTGAAGCCAAAGCACCTCTCAAACTTCTTTTCCGTTGAGCGGGCGCACAGAGCCTTGGGCGGTAAGCCGAAGCCAGGAGCCCCCGCGCACGATCATTGCCCGCTTCCTTAACTTTAGGGATAGAGACACCATATTGCAGGTGGCATGAGTCCATGGAGACCTTCACTGAGACAATGCTGTTATCTGTTTTTTCCCGATATTACACTCCAGGTACAATGCCAGCTGTTAGAATTGGGGATTTTTGGTTGGCTAAGGCTTGCGCCAAAGTCAGGCAGAAACCACCACTCTAGTCAGGGCAAGGAAGTCACCCGCCAAAGATAATCCCTGCTCACTCCCTTGGTAGCTTGGCACGAGCAGTCAGGCTTATCCCGGAGTGAGCTGTAAAGCATTTGCACGCGCACCCAGCAACAACACCCAAGGCCCACCACAAAGGAACCTCCACACAAGGTTATATATAAAAATAGCTTTTGTATTATACCAAACACATTAGATAATAAACACACACTTTACACTGTGCCACTGGCATGGGCAGAATTTACAGGGGATTATATGCATAGGACAGGGCCACATGGACCGCTGTCAGGAATAAGCACTTGGTAGAACTAGCACTTTGTAGGAATAGCACTTACAACATAGATGAATTGTAGCACCAAATAGCAAATGTAGCACACAACCAGTAACCACTGGTAAAAGGTAAGTAAACCCTACGCAATCCTAACCACCTTAGGCATATATCACGCAGGGACCCATGAACTCACTAGCATAACCATACTAGGTAACACAACCTCCTAAGCATAAAAATACATAGGTATAGGCAAAAAGTAATTGCATATTATGCAGAAATCACATTAGGCAGGTAATCACATTTGCGCCAAAAAGTACACAGAACTGACCCCAGGCCAACCTGGCCTCTCAGGGGATCACAGGCCCAATGTCCAGAATGTCTGGGCTGGCTGCGCAGCCAAGGAGGATTCGCAATGGCCTAAACGAAGCAGCTGCCCACTAAGTGCTTGACAGCTGGGGAACTGAGCCTGGGCACCAGTGTGCTCCCTAGCTCTTCTCTGGGGCTGTCAACAAACAATAGTGCCCAAAACAACATGGGCGCCACGTGGGCTCTGGACTAACTGTGCCCCAAACATGTGGAGCCTCGCAGGCTCTAAATAAAAAAAATGCCCCCAGGTTGGAGCCACAGGGCTCTGCATTGCCAGGAAAATGCTGCCACCACTGTGGGAGCGGCCTGCTGCCAGCTGGGGCCGCTCTACCACTAGAAATGCCCCCGGGATCATTGGAGCCTTGTGGGATCTGACTAAAAAAATGTCCCTGGGATCGTTGGAGCCTGACAGGCTCAAAATAAACAATGCCCCTATTTGCTTTGAAGCCTCGGGGCTCTGGATTCAGTAATGCCCCCTTAAATGTGGCCCAACAACGACAATAACACAGGCAGGATGGGGGGACTGGCAATGTGCCCCGACCCCCCCTCTGACAACAATGGCTCTCGGAGTCCTCATGGGCTTTTAACAGAGCACCGGCACCTGACTCCACTCACCGGACTCTTGCGGGGGACCCCTTTTTGTCCCGGTGCTGCTCCTGGGTGGGGGCTGCTCGGGGGGAGCCCCCACCCAGGAGGGGGGGGACTTTGAAGAGCGGTCTGGGCTGCGGCGGTTGCACGGGGTAAAACAAGGGGTAGGCACCCTCTTCAATTGGCGATACCCAGTGGGATGGGCACCCGCTCAGATAAAAACCAAAGCTGCAAGGCCCCTGGCGGGGTGGGCACCCGCTAGGGGTTCCACGAACTCGGCAAAATCGCTGCGTGGCACCTGTGTCTCAAAACTCAGCAAAGGTCGCGGGGTGGGCACCCGCGCTATTTAAATGACCCTCAGCACTGCGGCCATAATGCAGGGTAGGCACCTGCTGGACGTCAACACAAAGGGGGAATCCCCAGGCAGCCTCTCTGTGCTGTAGGCCCCCGGCAGTCCTCCTGGGACAAGCACAGTGCTCCGCAGGAGGAGAAATCAAGCGCTTCCCAGGTGCTCTAAGAATAACAGTTCAGGAAAGTTTTGTAGGAGGTGGGAGGGGGGCAAAGGCTGAGCCCAGGGGCCAGCTCACAGGGCCCTCCAGGCAGGGAGGCAGTCCCCAGTGGCGATCCTCCTGGCGCCCAGCAGCAGCAGGCCCCCCTTAAGATATGATCCAGGAGAAAAAGAACATTTTGCAAGATGTCACAGCCCCTTTTTATACACATAAATCCTTTGTCAGGCTGCAGGGTGAGGGTAAAACTGGACGCAGATAGTTTTGGGCTCATCCCCTCTCCCCATTCACTGGCCAGGCTAGGGTCATCAGTCGCACTACAGGGGACGGAGCCTGCATTGTGTAGGGAAAGCCCAGCCCTATTCAGGTCCCAGGTGCACTCCTCCCACCCATCTGGCTGTCAATCTCTCTATTCACCACCGGGGCAGACCCATCTTGACTCCTGGAGCCAGGCTCACCAACCAGCTTCAGCCAATCACAAGCCAGACAGTCACTTCACCTTTATTACACAGACATGCCAACTTCTAGAAGTGGCACTTCTGCACTAGACACATGAACGCCATACACATCATCGCGCAGCATTCACTCTCACGAGTTTGCACATACTAAACTCGACCCTGTACTCCCCACCCATCAGGAACTACCAGGGACAAATACATTCCCCATGCATTCCTATGGGAGGGCAGGCCAATCTCACCACACGCACTCAGAGTGCGCACGCACTTTACACTGGGACACAATAGTAAAGTGCGCAGAAGCCAAAAACAACCAACACCAAGTCACATATCAAAGTGAAAAGTTTAGGGGTGAACCTGCCAGAAGGGCCAAGTCCAACACCAGCGTCGCTCATTTGATGGTGTAAAAAGGGCGTTCCGCGACGCGGGGGTGAAGTACATGATGCTGTTCCTGGCACGGCTCAAGTTATTTGCTAGCTTTTGTTTTTTCTTGGTCTAGCTGGTGGTTGAAGTTAAGATTATGGTCAAGTTGGAACCCAAGATATTTGTATGAGTTCACCTTGATATTGGTATGTTATCTAGCTTCCAGATGAATTTGCCTTTTGATCCTATTTTCTGATGTTTAGAGAAGCATAGCAACTTGGTTTTCTTGAGATTTATTGTTAATTGCGCTGTGGTCGTATATGCTCCTAGTTGGGTTATTGATCGCTGCAGCCCTTTCGGTGTTTGTGATAGAAGAACAATGTTGTCTGCATATCGGAGGCTGGTGATTGGCGTGTTACCCAGTTTTGGGGGGTCAGTTTGAACTCTGAGATCTTTCTCAAGGTTGGCAGTGTAGATGGTAAATAGGCAGGGGGCAACAGTACCCCTGTTTTAATCTGTTTTTGATTGGAATCTTGCTTGTTATACTGCACCGGTCTCCTATCCTTACTTGTACCCACTTGTCTGAGTAGAGGTTGATTATTGCCTCCAGAAGTTTGGTCGGTGCCCCCCAATTTCACATTTTGGCCTGTAGACTTGCTCTTAGTACTTTAACAAAAGCTGCTTTGAGATCGATGAAGCATGCGTACACAGTGCGTGATTTATGCATATGCTTGTTTGGCTAGGAGTGTAACGCGGAAATGTTGGTAAGGGTACCCATTCCAGCCCAAAATCTGGTTTGCGTATTTGGCATCAGATTTGTATGGCTCACCCCATCTTCTAGATCTACCAGCAGATTCGAAGCAGAAATCTTGGCCTCAACGTCAATTAGTGCTATCATTCTACAATCAGCCGGGCCCGCACATGAACCTGATTTGTATATGGGGTTTAAGATGCTTCCTCGCCAGGAGACCGGGATTGTGCCTGATGCTAGCATGTGTGTGAAGAGCAGAGTGAGGATACCAGACCAAAATGAGGGGTCATGCCGAAATAATGCATTTGGAATACAGTTAGGCCTTGGAGCTGCCTAAGGCCTTAGATTTCTTATGATGTTGAGGACCTGCTCTTCGGGGGGAGATCTGATAGTTCTAACTTTACTGTATCGTGGGCTATACCTGCATTTGAGACTCCATAGTTTGCGATGTCTATAGGTGGAATATCATTGTATGTAAGTTCAATATGCTCTCTCCAGGTGTCCTCCATTATTTCACAGTTGAAATGGCGGTTCTTTCCATTTGATAACTAGTTGATGATTTCCCAGTAGAGCTTCGAGTCTCTGTTTGCTGGCATGGTAGAGTTTTGCCCAGAGAAGTTCTCTAATGTCTTTCTTGGTCGCATTGATGTTCCTTTTTAGATTTGTTCTTGATTTTGATATTAAGGAAATAATATCTTGTGAAGAGTCTGAACCTCGGGTTCATAGTTGTCTTAAGTATTTATTCAGTTGATTTTTTAGGTATCCTTAGGTTGTTAGTGAACCACGCTGCCCCCACTGATCATCCTGCTTTGCGACCGATGCATTGTTTTGTAAATTCCTTATTTAGATCATGAGTAAAAGATAACCAGACCTTTATAATTGATGGTTCGCCTTTGAAACTCTCCAAGCGAGCTGTGCATGTGGCCATAATATTGCCGATATTTTCCCTTTTCCAAGCGAGTCGTTTCAGGTTATAACATTGTGTTTGTAGGGACATTGCTTTGTCTGTTGGTAAATTTGCGGTCCATATGAGCAAAGAAAGGATTTAGGGATAGTGGTCACTTTCTGTCCTTTTTTTAATTTGGAAATTTGAGATGTAAGGGAGAATATCCTGATCTGTTAGTGTGTAATCAATGATGGATCCTGTTTTTTGTGTGACCCTGGTGTATGCTGGAAGACACCCCAGCAAGCCTTGTCCATTAAGTATGCACATTGATTGTTCTTCTAGCAGGGATGAGCTTTGTTTCCATGTGAGTCACCCCGTTTGCTGGGTGAGTATGACCTATTAATTTCTCTTTGCTGCCATGTAATAGATTCATATTGAAATCTCCTGACAGTATGATGTTGGCATGTGGGTGAACAAGTTTAATGGTGGCTAATGTTGCTGTTAAAGTCTTGATACTTGATCTCTTTTGTTTTGGTGATGGGTGGATGTAGACATTCAATATTAGTAGGCTGAAGATAGGTGAGGCCACTAATTTGATGCATGACATCCAAGTTGGGTCTAGATCTAATTCAGAAATTTGCCATGAGATGTGAGTCGAGACAAAGATGGAGAGGCCTCCTTTTGCTCTTCCGTATTTCGAATCTCTTTTTGACGGATTTAGATATTCTTTATATTCCACACTTGGTGAAGTGTTTGTCTGCCATGTCTTGTGAAAGAGAAGAAGGTCATACTGTTCAATGAATTACATGAAATCAGGATCTTCTAATTTTGTGCTTAGGCCGCTTACATTCCAGGAGCAGATGTTATAACCATTGTCTGGTTTATTTGCTCTGGTTGAATTTGTTCATGCCATTCCATCGTTAGTTATGTTTGGCTGCCAATGACCGGTGTGCTTAACTGCTTCGAGGTGAGCGATGGGATGAAAGAGGTAGCCGAGTGGATGACGACCAGCCGCCTGAAACTGAACTCTGACAAGACGGAGGTCCTCATCCTGGGCTCTTCACCCTCCGCCTGGGACGACTCCTAGTGGCCCCCCGCCCTGGGCACCGCACCCAAACCGACAGACCATGCACGCAACCTGGGCTTCATCCTGGACTCCTCCCTCTCCATGACCAGGCAAGTCAACAACGTCTCCTCGGAGTGCTTCAACATCCTACGCATGCTACGGAAGATCTTCTGGTGGATCCCCACCGAGACCAGGAAGACCGTCACCCAGGCCCTCGTCACCAGCCGACTGGACTACGGCAACGCCCTCTACGCTGGTACCACCGCCAAGCTCCAGAAGAGACTCCAGTGGATCCAGAACGCCTCAGCCAGACTCATCCTCGACATCCCACGAACCAGCCACATCACCGGACATCTGAGAGACCTTCACTGGCTCCCCGTCAACAAAAGAATCACCTTCCGCCTCCTCACCCACGCACATAAAGCCCTACACGACCAGGGCCCGAGCTACCTCAACAGCCGAATCAACTTCTACGCTCCCAAACGCCACCTCCGATCAACCAACCACGCCCTCGCCGCCGTCCCCCGCATCCGAAGAGCGACTACGGGAGGAAGGTCCTTCTCCTACCTGGCCGCCAAGACCTGGAACTCCCTCCCAACCGACCTGCGCCTGACCCAAGACCACCTCTCCTTCAGGAAGAAGCTGAAGACCTGGCTGTTCGAGCAGTAGCGGCACCCCCCCCCCCCAGCACCTTGAGACCCTACGGGTAGGTAGCGCGCTATATAAGTGTCAATGATTGATTGATTTTCCTTCTGGTTTGTACTGTGCTCTAAGTTGTTTGTTATCATTTCATTAAAGTTTTGCAACTTTTGTTCAATGCCCAGTACATGGATGGCTAAGGTGTTTCAAAGATCAACTTGGGTGTCTAACTTGTCTGCGTGGTAAATTATAGCTTTACCAAATGGTGTCCAGAGTATCTAACAAATGCGGCCTGACTGTTGCAGGTGGTGAGCTGGATTTCTCTTGATGTATTAATTGGAGATACGGAGACTCTAAATTCAGTGAATCCAGGATATCACTTGTTTTCTCACTAGGTTCTCCCTTTTTTGTGATTGCGGCGCCATGAGGGAATTTTCAAGGTTTTTAAATTTGAAAGGCGTATTATCAAATTGGTTGAAAAACAAGAGATCATGGGCACTTTGATGCACTGATTCCAATGAGTGACGTGACGTTGTTAATTGGTCTTGCTTTTTGGTGTTTATTTTGACAGGGTCCATGTCATCTGTAGGCGTGTACGTGTGTATGTTTCCAAACGGGCTGAGGATGGTAGAGCTCTTCTCATATGTTGGGACAACCTCATTACTGCAGTAGCGGATAAGAGCTGATTGTTTTTCCTGCTGCAGATATGATTCTGAAGCGAGTGGTTGGTAGTGTATTAGTGCCTCTGTGACTTTAATTTTTTGACTTTGTCCCCTTCCTAGAAGAGTGTTGGTTGTGTGAAATTGCGAGCCTTGGGCTTCACTGATTGTCGCATTTTGGGGGACTGGTCCCATTCCCCAAAGTTCTTCTAATACTTCTGTTTCATGCTTGTTGCTCTTACTGCTGCTTCTGTCCCTGAGAGACTTTGTGGCAACTTCACTTTGAGTGTCGGGGTATCATCACTAAGTTTATAGTATTCAGGGTGATCGCATTCGATGTGATCCTGGTTAGTCTTGATGGTTTTTGTAGCCACTTTTAAGAAATCAGTGATCAGCGCCCGTTTGCTGCTGGTTGGGCATGAATGGTGTCTCGATAGTACCAATGGAATACCCTTCTTGCCACCTTCTGAAACAATGTGTGGGGCTGACTCGATGAGTTTTTTGCTTATGGCAGACTTGGTGCTTGTCTTTCCAGGGCTTACTGTGGTGATCATGGATAAAACTCCCAGCGTGTACTGCTTGGTGCAGTTTATTTGCCTTGGCTCTGTTTGGTTTGCTCCACAATGCGGGGAGCCTGGTGGGGTACCGGTTTTCTTCCTGACCATTATCGGGGGCCATTCTTTTCCGCTTCTTTCTTAGAGATGGTTAACAATTTTTTGTCTTTTTTCTCCCCTCCCCTTGTCCTTCCAGAACTCATGGCAGATTGTTGGCCTTTCACCTAATGAGCAGGAATTGCAGATTTAGGGAGTGGCTTTGGGGAAGGTTCAGTTTGGCAAGTTTTGAAAAGTTTTTGGTGTCTGAATCGTTTGTTTTGTTTTGTTTAAATTGAATCGGTCTGAGAAGTAAGTGAAATAAGTTTTTAGTTTGATCTGTCCATTCTGTCCATTCTGTGACTTCTAGGGGGGCAGTTAGTTTCCAAATCAGGATCCCCTCACTCCCACCCCCAGTGCCAACCCCTTCACACAACTTCTCACCAATAGTCTCTGCCTCTGTTACCGGTCACCATCAGCTGGCGTGTGGGCTGGCGTGCGTGCTGTTTCTTCTCCCCTGCTACTGTTTCTGTTTTTGCTTCAGCTTCTCCCTGTGGATGGGGGGCTCTTATCTCCTTGCTGGGCACTTTCCTGGACTGTCAGGTGTCACACACAGCTCACACTCTGCTCGCCGCCTCCTCTTCGCTTCCTCGCTCTTCTTCGTCCCCTAACGTGCAAGTCAGCTGCTAATACGACAAACATGCCGCGTCTGCTCTGGGTGGTGGAGGGGTCAACACTGGAGAAACAAGTCATCTGCGGCGCCCTGCCGCGCTAAACAAACTTTTGCGACTTCTACCGTGGCTCCCACCGTGGCCGGCAACACCTGCAGCACCAGCCGCTTTAATCAAACCGCGGCCGGGCAGCACCACAGAGAGTCCAGAAGCCTCAGGTGAGGGAGGCCCGGGTTAGGGCTTCCCAGCGGCCTCTCCAGTAGCTGCAGTGGCATTTTTTGGGAGCGCTCAACACACATGGCCGATACACAGCCTGCTCGCCCTCTGTTCAGCTCCTCACTCATCTCCTCACTCTGCTCCTCGCTCTGCTCCTCGCTGACCAGCAAAGCGTGGCAAAAGCATAGCAAAACTTGGACTGGACTCGTAACTTTGCTGAGACTGTACTTTCTGGGGCTAAAGTGAACGCTGGAACTCTCTGAAGTCACAAGCTTGTGCCCACTGGTCACACAGAGAACAAAAGACTGCAGGCCTCCTCGAACTCCATCAACTTTCCCAGTAACATCTTGACTGAATTCGCTAGCCGCCTCAGGTATATTAATAAACACACAACACCACACATGCCAATACTGATATAAGTTGTACTTCACTTCACATGATCACACCTGGCACTTAATGTAAACTGTAACTCATACTTTTAAAGAGCTCTCTAGGAGGTCTGATCTCTGAGGAGAACCCTGTCAATTCATATAGTTGGGTTTGAAACACGTCAACTATTACTTAACCACACAAGTGTGCTTAAAAATATACTGTGTTGGCTCATTCGTTTACAACTTTTTCAAAAAAGTACTTAACGTTATGAATCTCTGTTGTGAGCCATAATAGTTCACTGTCTGGTTGTTGCCCTGAATACTTTTGTTATTGAGTTTGAAAAACAAGTACCAAATTTCAATCTTCAGGGCTGTATTGAACTTTATTTTGCTTTTGTTTTCACAAATAGAAAAACTTGTTTATGAAACACAGAACTCAAGCTCATTTCATTTGCTTTTTGTAAAGTGGAATTTGTTGCCAATGTCATGTCTATGTCATGTCCAACAATGTATTTTGTGGTTTTGAGTATTTTGTAATTTGATCTAAATCAATGTTGTGCTCTTCTGTGAATTATTGCATGTTGCTTTGAAGAAAATGATGAGTACTTGAGAAAAAATCTTTTGAAAACAGAATTTTACAAACAAAAAGAAAATAGTGAAAAAAATAAATAGAATTATGATTTACGGTCACATTAAGTGTTATGTGTGATCATGTAAAGTGAATTACAACTGATATCAGTATTGGCATGTGTGTTGTGTGCTTATCAAAATCAGCCTAGCCTTACTGATTATGGCCAAAACCCTCTTTAGTTGAATAGCTCAGTTATACTACAGGATCATCTGCATGGAGGAAGACAACATTTTCATTTGCCCTTTTCCTCATACCCCATCCCTTGAGAACCTGTTTCAAGTGACTTACTAATGGCTCCAAACCTGTGGCAAACAATAAAGGAGAGAGGGGGGCATTGTTCAACATAGATAGGGGTCTCTCTGAACTTGTTACAGCCGGGTCTGTATCCGTTTTCAGCTCTACAATAATTAGAGCCTCCCTCATAGTCTGTGGTAGTTTCCTCTTCTCTCCAGCCTCCACAAGAACCTCTAATAGCCTATCTGCCAATATGTCTGTAAATTGCCAATAAAATTCAGCCATCACCTCCAGGTGATTTAGCTGGCTTTAAACCTTTCTTCGCACCATGCAATTCCGAACTACATATAAGGGCTCCCAGGGCTTCCCGGTCCCACAAATTGAGACATAGAAGGGAAACATCCTCTACATATGCCGATATCACTTGAGTGTTCACAGCATTCTGCAGTTCAGGATATACCGCTCTCAGGTGATCAGTGAATACAACGTTAATCGCTTGCTGTGTAAGTACCAGAGTGCCCCCTCTATTACGTACTTCTAGGACTGGCTGAACCTGGTTTTCTGTGCTAAGTAAGCATGTCAGTAGGTGCCCAGATTTGTCTCCTTCCTAGTACCTATGCCTCTGCTTATTCTTCCTGAAATAATTAGCCATTCTATCCCATAGCTCTCCCACCCTTTGCCACTGAGTATTCTATTTCTTTATACCAGTTTAGTTTGTTGTTTCTAAGGTCAACAATTCACCTTCCTGTCTAATTAAGTCTTCCTCCAATGAACGCTGTATACCAACTGCTGCAGACATGCATACTCCCCAAAGGACTATCTTCATGGTATCCCACTCCCCTGCTCTACTATTGATTCACAATTCAGATTAAACTATTGTGTCAACTCCCAGTGCACCATATCTTAGAATATCGGGTCAGTAAGCGTATCCATACACAGTCTCTATAGTGGTATTCTACGTCTTGATCTATGTAGTGTATCTGTGATCAATAATGGGGAGTGATCCGACAAATAATGGGCCACACATTTGGCATCCGTAACTATATGGGTGTTTGACACTGGTACAAGG
Source organism: Lissotriton vulgaris (assembly GCF_964263255.1). Taxonomy (NCBI): domain Eukaryota; kingdom Metazoa; phylum Chordata; class Amphibia; order Caudata; family Salamandridae; genus Lissotriton; species Lissotriton vulgaris. The sequence continues at coordinate 1,464,057,580 of NC_141689.1, read as the reverse complement.
AAATAGTCTAGACAGCAGTGTTGGTTCATCGCCAAGTAATGGCATGAATTTGTATGCTTCTTTAGATTTTGCTGCCTTCAAATATCTATCAATACAAATCTACTCTGTACCTGTCACAATTCGACCACCTCCTTAGGTTTAGTGTCCATTTGGGATGGATATCTATCTATTTTGCCGTTTAAAACAAAATTGTAATCTCCCACCATTATAACCTCTACTTCAGGAGTGAGACACATGTTCCCAAGCATTATACCCAAGAAGTCTCCATCATCCGTGTTTGGGGCACACACATTCAATAAACATATACTGTGTGTATCAAATGAATCCTTCACTGTCACATAGCGCCCTTTCGTATCTAAGTATGACCTTGTAGTCTTAAATGGGACACCATATTAATGCACCTCTGGCATAACCAGAATAGGAAGAAGCAAACATGTGTCCTTGTCATCTTCTCTTGCCACACATAATACAACCCCCCCATAGATTAGTTTCCTGAAGGAATGCAAACAATGCTCTACATCCCCGCAGGTATCCATAAATCTGATTGCGTTCAACATAATTATGTAGTCCATGGTCATTCCATGTCACACATTTATATCCAGTCCCTTCACCCTTCTTATGACATTGTCAGGGAAACGATTAACAACAGGTGGCAGAATAGATAGGTTACAGTAGAACTTTAAAGGAAGCATCATCGTAGAAGCCAACCCCTCACCAGAACAATCAACAATGTATTCCTAAAAATGACTGAGCATTCTGAATAAAACAAGTATATGAAATTTTCCCCCCTTACCCCCATAGGCAGTAGCCACCTATCACTCCCAGCTCAACAAATAGCAAGAGGAAAGGAAACCCCGCCCAGAAACCCACCTAAACCCTTATATTCCAACTAACACCCCAACAATTTCACTAACTGTGAAATTCTACCAGCCAACCAAACCCACAGGCATTTATGAGTCCTGATGTGTGCCTCGGAAGTGTGCTCAGGTATGGCAATTGGGCTCTACTGTTTTAATTATAGTGACTTAACTGACCTTCAATCTTTATATGCATATATCATCAATTAATCAATTAATCCTTTATTCGGATAAAAGAATATCCATAAAAGTGCAAAATAAAATACCAGCACGAATATACATTACGAACAATGACAATCAATACATACATAGATAAATAATTAGAACAGTAAATGCATGGCTAAAGGCAGTAAGCACACAAAAACATATACATAGTGCAAGAATCAATGCGGCGAGTTCATCATGGGCTTGGCATTTGGTTAGAGTCAATAGCAAAGATATTCCTAAAACAGTATGTCATGAGATGTAGCACCATAATATAATAAAGTCCAGACAGTTTAACAGATAACATTGTGCAATAAAGTGCATACAAGTCCATACAAGTGCATACAAGTACATTATACGACTGACATAGGGGTCAAAGATGTCAAGGAGTGCGATCAAAACTACTTATACAGTACTCATTGAGGCACAGAATCGGACAGCCAGTCTCAGAAAGGCGCTAATACGAAGGGTTAGGTCTTCCCCATTGAGTGTGACTATATCCCTATAGGCCAACTTGAAGTCAGTAATAGCCGAAGTCTTAAAAAAGCACAGCAGGTATTTTAAAGTGCCAGCCCTTAGGCGAAAGAGCAAGCTTTGTTCCTAGTAATTGGTCACTTTTAGGAGATAACTAGCTGGAAATTTTGTGGGGAGGCCATTATTATCCACCATGGTTATATACCGGGCGACTGAGTATTTTAAAATGTCTTGCTTATGTCTCAAGTCACCGAAATACTCATACAAGGCCTCCTGAATAACCTTTTTGTTAGTGCCTTCCATAGTACTTGGATTTGTGATAATGTGGAACAAGTTTACAGTAGACAGGCTAGCCTTGACAGCCGCCAACCATGGTATGTCACAGCCCTTATTACATTTGAGGCAGTCAACTATGATTTCTCTAGTTAACGTGGCTACTGGATTTTGCCATACTTTTATCCAAGAGATGGCTGGAAGAGTCCTAATGTAGTCCTCTATATGGGACAATTATAACTCATGGAGTCAAACAAAGGATGGGGAACAGATCAGTGCCCCCAAAACTCTCCAACAGAATCAGTTTTTTTCTACCTGAATACTGTTGCAGTTCATGTGACGCCAAACTTCAACTCAATATGTTGCTGAAGGTATACACTGAGTTTTATACATTTTCAATAGGGATAACACTACCACAGTTCTTCTGGGTTGGGGGAGGCACAAGATAAAATTGACAGCCTTTAGAAACTTGCTCCGGCTATATGCCAAGTGAGCAGCCCAAGAGCCATTATCTGAAAAATCCAAGCCCAAATATGGGCATACATCATCAAATACCAGTTTGGTCAATTATCCATTCAGTCTGCATGGACTCTCACATAATAGTCTTTGAGTTTACCCGTTGCCAAAGGTGAGCCCAGATGTTACCTCTCAACCACATAGGTTGTCAGTACTCTGGCGTTCCATTTATTTGGGTCACTTGCACCAAACACTGCAGTGAAAATTAATTTTTGGTCTGTACCAGGTCTACCTCAGCTCTTAACACCTTGGCTGCTTGAGGTATCCCCCTGCTTGCTGAAGGTCAATAGAAACGGGTGTGGTCATGAGCACATGAGCAGTGTGCCTCATGACAAGCTGAGCTCGTCATATGCATGGAAGGGGTTAAAGTACCATTGTCCCCAACTAATAAGCATCATGTTGCTTGTTTCTCCTGAGTGGGCATCATCCTCCCTGGTGATTTCCTAGTATGAGCCAGCTATTGTCTACTCCTCTTCCATTGGTCCCTCCATTTCTGGCACTGTTCTATTCTCCTGATGAGCAAAGAGTACATTCTATCCACTGCCTCCCTTGGACTTAAGTAGAAGTATACTTTGCGATTATCTTTCACTCTGAGTCTCCAGACTATATTTAAAACTTTGCTCATATAGCCTACGCTTGACTCCCAAGAAGCCATTTCAAAGGTATGGAACCTTTCTAGTATAATCAGGAGAGATTCGTATGGCTGATTCTCCAAGCGAGGTGGGTCATGGGTTTAGACATACTGCAAGATAGCATCTCTGTCTCTGAAATTAAACAGTTGCGCTATTAGTCCCATCGAGGTTCACTCAGGTAGGGTGCAGGGCCCAGGGCCCAATTAACTCTCTCAATAGAAAATATTTAATGACATGTACAATGCCAAGGGTGGCCACAATCAATTCTTCAAATAATAATTTGGCTGATGGTCCTTCCACCTTCTCTGGGAATCCAAGGAACCATAGATTATTTCTTCCTGTTCACATTTCAGCTTCTTCCACTCGGTCCTCCATTTGGGACGCCTTACCCTATAGAATCACCACCGTATCCTGTAGTGACTGTATGTTCTCACAGAGTGATACAAATCCCCCCTCTGTATTTGTAACTCTCTCAGTGACTTTGTGGAGATTGAGTCGTAGATGATTAATGTCCATTGCCATACTGTCCATCTTGGACTCCAGGGCCACAAGTGAGCACCGTACAGCCTCAAGGATTTCCGCCGTGTGCCATGCTTGCACACTCTGTTCAGGAACCAAATCGTCTTCTGGTCCTTGTTCTCTAGGGCCAGAGCTGGGAAAAGTATATTGTAATATTTTATTAGTTCACCGTTTTGGAGCCCAGCTGAGCCTACAACAGCAAACTGACTGTCTAGAGATGTTTTGTTAGTTGTTGGCCTTGTGAACAAATGGTTTAATTTCGATACATGGTCACGTCCCTACCTCCCAAAGCGACCAATCTTGTCCTTAACCTTGTTACTTCCTTGGTCTCTTTTGGTAATTACAGGGTCTGTCACTTTTTCCATCTGAGGGGAGCAACCTCATAAGTTTGTGCGCATGGCAGGTATTGATCACACTCCACATCAGGACCTCACCTGCTGGGCCTTTTGTTCGAAGCCAGCTCTCCCTATCTTCAAAGCGGGCCTCTCCTCTGGGCTCACAATCAGTGCTGTCAACATGCATATGCAGTGACACACCACCGTAGCAGGGCACTAGACTTTTACTGCTGCCGAGTCATGTCAGGCCCTGTCAGCTGTTGAACAACATTGAGCTGCTCCAGGGCCTCTAGCTCTGTACTTGAGGACAGAGGGTAGATTGCTGATCTCAGGGCTATCCGCATGCTGCCACAGCAGCTCTGGTTCACTCTTACCCATTCCCAATACAGATATAGCCTCTCTGAACCGCACAGCATTCTTTGACACAATTTAGGCCAGCAACACTCCCTCAATTAGGTCTCTCCAGTGGTAACAGCTAGGGACCCCCAATATCTCCGGAGCACGCGCCTCAGACCGCCCCCACCTCGGGGAGCAAGCCTTACTAGGAAGCGCCAGTTCCAGCACCTCACGTCAGCTTCTGGTTCACTCTGGACAGAGAGGCACCGTCTTTTCATTTATAGGCGGGGCATGGCCACCAGTTATACAGGCCACCTCCTATTCTTCGCAAATGTGTTCTGAGGTCCCTGGGACCCTTACTTCATGGGTCTTCTACCCCATGCTCCTCCAACCAGCGCATGGGGAACCTCTCTACCACCACCACCTAGATCACCTTTAGCCTCGCCGTGAGTCATGCAGTGCCATACCAAGGTCAGGCAGTTATGTTCCATTCCAATTTGTCTTTCGGGTTTTGTTGATTACACACCGTCAGCATCACTGTGTGGAGGGCCATTGAGGCGTCGTCCCTTATTCATGCAGCATTTCAGTGGTATTTCAAGTAGTTTTATTTACCGGTCTCACCAGACTATTGCAGGGTATTTGTGTCTGAGCAGAAGCTCCGCACGTCTACTTGGCCATCCTGTCAGGCCACACCTCCCACCACAGACAAGGTTGTGTGCATTCTATCAAGCATAGCCTTTGTACAGGTTGTGGGGCCTTCCACAACAAAAACTATGCTTTAATACTTTCCCCACTTTGGGTGAAGTTTAACAAAATTTCAGCAGAATTAAACATTTCTTCTCCTTTGTGTCATTTCTTCTCCTTTGTGTCCGCCTTAAGCAGAAGTAATGTTATAGTATGAATCCCTGTCTAGAATTGTTAATCGACAAGGATCTGGATGGCTGCATGGGAATGTCTATGTATCACCTTGGAATGCTCGCTTGAAACAAAGTAGTGCACAGCATTATTTTGTGTTACTTTGTCCAACTTTTAAATGCAACTCAGGATTTGCATTGGAAAGTAAATACCAACATATTGCTTCGCGCTGGGCTTACCATACAAAAATACAACAAACTCAGCACATGGTGTTGGCAAATATTGGTCAGGGTATACTAGATCCTCACTCAGTAAAACAATATTGTTTCTGAAATACAGATTAGGGATCCTGCCCAGCAGAGAGCACCTACCACCATGGCTCAGGATCAATGGTCAGGAAGTCTGTCCGCTCTGCAACCTAGCAACTGGAGACATACTCCACATGACCGGCCTCTGCGAAGAGCTTCGAGAAGTCTGCCGACAGCTATTAAGGGACCAGCTCAAGCAGATAGGGACCAGCACGCGCAGGCAGGCTGTGCTTGCATGCTTGAACCCTATGAATACAAAACTGAATTGTAGATCTGTTAAGTTTCTGACCATATACAGCAGAGACTACCAAATCTACAACTTGCGGCAAGCACGGGTTCTGGCACCTAGCGGACGAAATTTGGGCTACAAACGCCTACCCCGGCCGGGCTCAGGGAACTCTGCTAGACAATTATTCTTGGTCCCTCACGGCATGAACTTTGATAAGGACAATTACACAGACTATTCTCACCATATTTTAAGAAATTATTTTTAAATGCAACGATTGTATTGGTTTTAATTAACTATACAAAATAAAATGTATCTTATCTTATCACTCAGTAAAACAATATTGTTTCTAGAATGGGGTGCCGCTCGCAGGCTTGGACTTTGTGCTGTTTGCCATTCCTTCCCTTTACGGAGCAGCAGAAAGGGGCATTGGACTCTCGAGCACTAGGAGGAGGAGAGCATTCACAAGGGGATACTCGGCTCGGGACTGCGAGGTCCAGCGGGCTTTGCGCTCTGATTATTGGCCGCAGCTGGGGCCTCTTCCTGAACCTACTCCCGCACGCACATAACGCCTCGCGGCCCCCGCTTCGAGGGAGCCGCTCGCAGGCTTGGACTTTGTGCTGTTTGCCATTCCTTCCCTTTACGGAGCAGCAGAAAGGGGCATTGGACTCTCGAGCACTAGGAGAAGGAGAGCATTCACAAGGGGATACTCTGCTAGGGGACTGTGAGGTCGAGCGGGCCTTGCGCTCTGATTATTGGCCACAGCTGGGGCCTCTTCCCGAACCTACCCCCGCACGCACATAACGCCTCGCGGCCCCCGCTTTGCGGGAGCCGCTCGCAGGCTTGGACTTTGTGCTGTTTGCCATTCCTTCCCTTTATGGAGCAGCAGAAAGGGGCATTGGACTCTCGAGCACTAGGAGAAGGAGAGCATTCACAAGGGGATACTCAGCTCGGGACTGCGAGGTCCAGCGGGCCTTGCGCTCTGATTATTGGCCGCAGCTGGGGCCTCTTTCTGTATCCCTCCCACCAACTATTTCAGACACGCCCATTGACGCGCTAGATAATTATTTCGCACTGTAACAAACTTGGCTGGGACTTCCACTAAGAACAAGGAACATGACATCAAGGGAGACGAGAAGCAAAGCCATGGCATCTACGTCCATGGTTGCATTACTTTGGACAGTTTTCTAATTTGAGCTAATTCTGTGGTGAACAATGAACTAACTATGCTAGAAAGGTGGCTATTAGATTTGATTGAAAGCGCTAGAAGATCCTGCTTGGGTCTAATTGCGAATGCCAGATCCCCTGAAAAGGTTGATCCTTCCCATATAGCTCTTTTGGACAGTATCAACCAAACGATTGAGTCTGTCTTGCAAGAGCTAAGGACTACTTCATCTTCACACCGAGACTCGCTCCAGACTATATCTGAGGTTGCACCTGCTTCAACATCGGAGGCAGTTCTAATTTTGGATGAGGGGAGTGACCTAAATCTATCCCAATCACGAGGACTGCGGGAAGGTGCTGTCCCGAAAAGGAAAAGAGGAAGGCAGTTAAAGGGAGTAAAAAGGGCTAAATTAGATCCTCCCCTTAATAACCCTGAGAACATCCCCCATATAGTGGACTGTCCTACCCCTTTGACTGTAAAAGTAAACGCTAGTCCAACCCAGCCCGTACAAACACGGGTGACAGCGCTGCCTGTTTCTTTTATTTTTGGCGAGGGGTCCTCTGGGGGAGGGGAACAGTCTACCCAGGCTTTCACTAACGTCTTGAAGAATTTCGTAGACCCCCTGATGGCCAGACTTGACCGTATTGATACTAGGTTACAAGTAATAGAAACGGTCACCGGGGGCATTGAGGATCATTTGAGAAGTATGGGTAGCGCCCAAAGAGTGTCTCCGAATGTGGGGAGTCCCAATTCTTCCTAATCCATCTGGTATGTTAACTGCCAAGACAACCATCCCTCCCACTTCAGCAAGCGTACCTCTATCCAACCCACCGTTCCCTACTTTAGTATCCTCCCCTAGGCAACCACCCCCCTTGCCTTTAGCACAGAATTCCAAGCTGGCAGTCATAAAGTACTCAATGAGGCCAGCGAAGATCCCCGCTGAGATTGGTGACCGTTCTGCCCAGGATTTAAATAGCTTAAGCCGGGAAAAAGTAGTTAATCTACCCCCTGAGGCGGCATCTCATGTAGTAATTTTAAGCGGTGTGCCTGAGCTTACCAACTCTGCACTAGAAACTTTTGATTCTCTAAAAAATAAAGTGATCAGTTGGTTGAACATCTATAGGCCCCTTCCCCCCAGCATGAGAAGCGAGCTGCTGATGGTCAGGAGGGTTGCTTGGGTGGGAAATACCACGAAGAAAATCAAGGTTGATTGCATCCTAGTGAACTTTAGGGATCCGCAGATCGTTTCCCATATCTGCAACTGGTTGGGTAGTTCGGGAAACACAACCATTCAACCACTTCCATTGTCCTTCTTTTACCCACCACCAAACATCCGATTGAACACAGGGATTGATGAAGGATGGACAAGGGTGGGACCAAGTTTTCAAGGAGGAAGGTACAGGCCTATTCCATATGACGCACCTACCCCGTGTGATTATTCATATACCAATAGGTACAGCTGCCTTGACCAGGTAGATTGACTCCAGTGGGAGGTAGGCACTGGGGAAAGAGGAGGGGGGCCCCCTCATATAGATCAGCTGGGGACAGTGGTCATCTTTCCAAAGAATATTTATTTCCTGGTCTCGTGAGCACTATCAATGAAGAACCCTCTCTGCAACCTCCCGGCACCACCTCCAACCTATGTGTATTAAAAATCCTTTCCTGGAATGTAGCGGGCCTTTGTAATAAACTGGCCTGCCCCGATTGGGAATCATTCGTAGATCTGAATGATATTTGCCTCTTCCAGGAAACATGGGCGCGAGAGGAGCAATTTCGCCTAGGATTTGCTTCATTCTCAGTCCCCGCAAGGTGGGGGGGAAAAGGTAGACCGTCGGGGGGGTATACAATTTGGGTCGAAACCCATTTGGGTTGATGTGCTAGAATCATGGATACAGCATCTGAGGACGTTCAGTGTGTGATCCTAGAGTGGCAGAATGGCTCCAGACTCGCACTGGTCAATATCTACTCTAGACCTGTGAGTCCCACCTCTGATTCTGAACCCTTTGAAGAGCTATCCTCCTTCCTAACTAACATTCCAGAGGGAGTTATGCTTGTGGTGGGAGGAGACTTCAACTCCCACTTTGAACCACTTGAGGGTTTACTGGATGCCGTAATTCAGGAGGCGGATGATCTTTGGAAAATCTCACAGGTGGTAGGCCCCTCGGCAAGGCCATGGGCTCCTCTGGCCATTCAAATGATGTCCCTGACTTTGGCCCCTTCTATCAAGGCATGTAATGGCCGTAGAAAGTCTGACAACCCGCCTATGACCACCTTTAACAAACCAGGGAGGGCGGCACGACTGGATTATATTTTTGTTGAGTGCAGGGCTTGGAATAGAGTATTAGACTTTAGGGTTGTACCCAGGGGAGAGAGCGATCCTAACCCCTTGATTCTAGACTTTTCCGTGCATGGTATCCATAAGGGCAGTCCTTCACCACAGTCCGATACATCTAATGGGGCTACCCTGTCTAGTAACAGACGTAGGGTAAGATGGGATAAGCTGGTCATCAACCCAGATGGAGTAGCGAACTATATGCCCGGGTTATCCCTGTACTAGCAGACGTGGTTGCTCTTATTGAACAGCACCCTACGCATGATTTTTTCGAAAGGCTGGGAGAACTCAATAAGATATTACTTGATAGTCTCAGATATCCTAAATCCCCCAGGTCCTAGTGGGAGAAGGGTTGGAAGGAAGCCAACCTGGTATAACAGGGCATGCAGATTGGCGAAAAGAGAACTCCTTGGTGCATTGAAACAGAATAGCAATAGGGAACTTATAAAGTGCAGGAGGCAAGCATACCGGCAGCTAATCCGCCATGCTAAGATCGAGTGGGGGAATGAAAACTGGGCAAAGTTAACATCAGCCTTAGCGGTTAAAGATGCACGGAAGTTCTGGCAGATTGTGAGCACTGGTTCGGTTGAACCAGAGTTGGCAGTAGTGCTGAACATTGCTGCAGAGGTGTGGGAAGAACACTTTAGCACCCTGTATAAGGGGGACAATTCCCGTATGGAGCTCCCTCCGGGCGACATAGTGACTAGCCCTGTTGTTGGTTCATCTGAGATTAGGTTCACCTTTGGTGAGGACCGGGCTGCTATATCCAAGCTCCCTGCGGGTAAAGCACCAGGATTGGACAAGGTACCGGGCGATCTTTATAAACACGAACCCGGAATTTGGGCTCCATATTTGCTAATGATTTCTAATGCAATCCTTGGAGGAATGGCAGTTCCAAGTACTTGGCTGGGAGCAGAGTTAGTCCCTATCTTCAAGAAGGGGTCGCCTCTGCTGCCAGCCAACTACAGGCCAATCAGCCTAATAGATGTATCCCAGAAACTCTTTGCAAGACTGATTCTGTACCGTCTCTTGGACTGAATAGAGGATTCTGAAATTTTAAGCCAGTATCCAGCGGGTTTTAGAAAGAACGTATCCACCACTGACCAGATTTTCAGATTAACTATGCTTTACTGGAAAACGGTCAAGGTGTAGGGTGGTTCATTATACACTGTTTTCGTAGACCTCCATGCGGCCTTCAATCTGGTCCCACGCAGGAAACTTTGGAGCGTTTTAGGGGACTTAGGCATTCCAGTCCCCCTTCTGGATATCATAATTCGACTCCATACTGAGAATTTCGCATGGGTCAGGTGTGGCAGAGAAGGCAATTTGTCATCAAGCTTCTCCGTTGGCAGGGGGATAAGGCAGGGTTGCGTTCTGGCGCCAACTCTGTTTTGCCTCTATGTCAACGGAGTAATCCCCCATCTGAATGCGGTCCCCAATAGAGATGCCTCAAGGCTCGCTGGGTCGGGGATCTCTGCGATCATGTTCGCAGATAATACCCTGTTACTCGCTAAGACTCCAATGGGTATACAGTGAGTCCTGGATGGCTTTGTCACCTTCTGTTATGATCGGGGGCTCGAAATAAATACATCTAAAACGAAATTCATGATGTTTAATCTCCCAAAAACAACACGTCCAAACCCTGCTATAGGTGGTGTTCGGCTGGAAAGAGTACAGACGTTTCAGTATCTGGGTCTGACTTTCAATGAAAATATGACCTGGGCTCAACATCAGATCAAATCTCAATTAAAGCTCTCTCAAAAGGCGGGGGGATTCTTAAACTACTGAATAATTCCATTCTAAAACCTATTGGCCCACCTCTTGAAATCTACAAAATGCAGGCACGTGGGGCGGTAATTTATGGAGGTTAACTGTGGGGCCACAATTGTGCCCCTGCAATTACCACCACGGAAAACAAGTTTCTTAGGCATTTGGTATCTCTGCCTGTCAGTACATCCCTGCTTCCCCTGAGGTTAGATCTGGGACTGAGATCATTAAAGGAGCAATTGGGCCTTAAGCTCCTAACTTTCTGGAGGCGACTGTGGGTAACCCCGGAACTCTCCAGTTACAGGCATGAACTTTCGGAGCTGTTAAATCTCCCAAATGCTGGAAACTTCCCTGGCTAAAATATATAAGGCAGGAATTTGAGAGGCTAGGCTGTCCTTTATTGTGGATTAACCCTGAACAATCTTGTAGAAGCATAACCCGTAAAGACCTGGTTAATATGTATTATGATCAGAATTTGTCTGCTTGTTTATCGAATGCCCAAATGGGGACACTGTCGAGCACATTTGTAGCAATGAAAGATTACTATAAAATGGAGACTGTGCTTGATGACATTAGCCCTACCGGTCTTAATAAGTTGTATCTCCAATGGAGACACAACTCTCTGCCAATTAGAGCCCTCACTAGCCGATGGTGTCCACCTACTCCCAAAAATTGTCCAGCCTGCACCGCGGAGTTAGAAAAAGAAATCCATGTAATGTTCTTCTGTCCTTCCTACAAGACATCCAGGAAGAAGTGGATTGTTCCAATTTGCAAAAACTTGGGGATCAGGCAGTGTTTTTACTCCTATCGAATATTAAAAACTGATTTATCTCCAGTAATTGTTTTTGCTGTAAGCAAATTTTTAGCTGCTATGTGGCATATCAAAGATACTATGTGGCAAAATGAGATTTAGTGTATCTTTGTATAGCTTCAGGGTCCCTGAATGTTATTAGTGAGGAGCGGGACCTAGAGTCGACTTTCTTTTTAACTGTTGCAAATGTTTTTATGATGAGTTAGTTTTATGACAAGATGTATTCCTGGTTTCTTATCCTAAAATTGTAATGACTTGTGCTGAAATATTATTGTGACTTCTTTATGCCTTTTTTTGTTGAAATAAAGATGATAAAGAAAGTTTCTAGAATGCAATAAGTGATCTCTTTGCACCGTAATCCCATGAATATTTGAGCATGGTGACAAGACCTGGTCTCCAGAAAACATTTGTTAATCCATTTCACAAAAAGGAAGACTGTCCCTGACAAAAGGTACTGTATTAAACCACACTAGCTTGATTTTAAAAGTCCAATGTACTCCATATAGAATTGTGAGTTTTGTAATGGTTTCAAAGTGGGCACATTGTTAACACAATTTACTGTTAAAGCACCAAAAGTTGACCCTCTTCCCTTTGAAGGCTACTAAATACTCAGTTGCCTGATGCTCAGTCTCTTCCAGAATATTCATGTAGCAAGAGGAAAATGCACAGTACAGTATACGAGGTATTCTGTGATGGAGTCCTGGGAACAAAACCTGATCTGTGTGGTTTCTCTGATGAGAGAAGAAAGTTAGAGTATGACAGTGATGTAGTGAGGTTGGAGCAGTGGAATCCTCCATGTCTTAGATTGCTTGACTTGGACTTAGCATTTGAGAATGAAAAAAAGGGTAAGGTAAGGGAAGACCTAGCAAAAAGAGTCCAATCTGCTGATCAAAGTGTATCAGCTCCTTTATGAGTTTCAGGCATTTCAACAGGAATGGGCACTTGAACTGGAAGTCTGGGTATGATTTGTGTTACAACTGGATTTTTCAGTGGTCTTATCCACAGGTTTTTTGCTTTTCTGTCCTCCTGTTTTTTACCCTGTTTTGGTTGGTATTATGACTCTGGGCACCTTACCACTGCTGATCAGTGATAAAGTGCATATGCTCTCTGTGGAAATTGTGATTATGGATTGTTTTTTCCATGATTAGCTTATTTGACTTACTTCTAAGTCCCTAGTACAATGCATTGTGTGTGCCCAGGGCCTGTAAGTCAAATTCTGCTTGTTGGCCTGCACCACTGATTGTGCCAGTTGCACAAGCAGCCTTGCAAACATTTCTCAGACCTGCCACTGCAGTGTCTGTGCGCATTCTGGTACTGCCATGTCAACCTGGCAAGTGCACCCAATTAGGCATGGGCGGAAAATCCGTTCCGCTCGCGGATTTTGCGGATTTTCGGGAAATCCGCAATCCGCGAGATTTGCGAATTTCCTGAAAAATCCGCAAATCCGCGAGCAGCGGATTTTGCTCGCACTGCTCGCACTGTTCGCGTGAGTTCGCGCCCCGCGAATAAGTGCGAAATTGCAGAAATACGATTTTAGCAAAACTGAAAGTAACTACTTACCAGGTTCAAAAGTTCAGGCTCATCATTAGTAGCCATTTCCTGTAGTGCTTCCTGAGGGGCCCCTCCAGAGTTCAGTTGCCAGTTGCAACTATTATGTGACCCTGCTCTGAACCTCAGAATAGTTACACATATGCCACAAAGGTCCTGAATTACAGCTAAGGGAGACAAGCAGGAGCCAGGCTGGAAGTTAAAATCCATTAATCAGCCCCTAATTCATTATTGTCAGTTGGGGCAGGGCAGGTGTTGTAACTAATTTTGCAACAATGAAAGCACTTAGCAAGTGCAAAAGATCACTAATCAGGGCGCACTAAGGAAGCAGGTGCCAGCTAAAAAAATATTCTGTGACACATTAATCAGCCCCAAATTAATTCAGGTCACTTGAGGCAGGGAAGGTGTGCTTTGCTTTGCCAAAAATAATGTACACTGGACAACCAGAGGGTGTGGTGATGAAACAGAGGGTGGCATGGGTGGGCCAGAGGGTGGCATGAGTAGTCAGAGAGTGGCAGTGGTGACAGAGAGTGGCAGTGATGAAGAAGAGTGTCCCAAACAGGTTGGACACGTAGAAACAACAAGTTCGCAAAACTTGCGACCCGACAGGTAAGTTCGCAAATTGCGAAATTGTAAAAACCCTCGCGAACTGGCAGAAACACGGGCGAACACAAAAAAAAAAAAAAATCCGCAAATTCGCGGGAATTCGCAGATTTTGCGGATTGCGAGTTTGCAAATCCGCAAATTCGCGGATTGCCAATCCGCAAAATCCGCTCATGCTTACACCCAATTGCCAGGCCCTAACCTTCTCTTTTCTTACATGTGAGTCACCCCTAAGGTAGGTCTCAAGGTACCCCTGTGGGCAGGGTGCAGTGTCCTTGAAAGGTAGGACATGTTCTGATGTGTGTAACTTGTGCTGTTAGTGAACTACTGGCATGTAGTTAATATAAACCTGTATCGGATCTGCACATTTTGACAACATACACTGTAGGACTGGTGTTCAGACTGATTCTAAACACCCCCACCGGGTATGTTAGCCTGTATATTAACTAGCTTGCAGTGCCACGAGAAACCCCTCCTACCAAGGAAAGAATAGTTCTTGGCAACTATCGAACAGGACAACCCTGATCCCTCAGGATAGAGGAAACATTGCGATACTTTTCGCTGAGTCACTCGTACTCACTTTGTCTCAGAGACATACACAGAACAAATGGTGGGAACATTTTACAATTAGCCATTTATTGAACCAGCGTCATTCTAGTGTAAAATAGGTGTGCTGAAACAACCATTAGACAGAAACATATATAAATGATTAGAAGCCCTAACATAGTAAAAGGATGGTAGATTGCTAACATTGTGCTAACATGATGAATGCAGGCAAGTATATAAAATACATGACAGTAGAATGCGTACTCCTCCGATGCGACCCTAACTAGATGTACCTGAGTGTACCTATTATGTATGTCGGTGTAAATCCAAGAATCCCTCTAGGATAAAGTCAACCCCATTATCTGGAGTGAGAGACTGTGGGACCCCGTCTTGGTCCCGAGATGGACACCACGCAAGGGATTTCAGAACACTGCGAGCTGGAGTTTCTGCGTGCAGGAGCCTCGCACCAGTGTGTCTGCATGGAAGTCTGACTACCTCAGCAAGATATGGTGTTTATATACGCAAAGTGGTACCCTCGGGGGATCTACCTTGCTGTGTCATGCCGGACTTAAGATGACGGAAAGAAGGACCCTTATACATAGTTCCTATGAAAGAGATGGCAGTCCTGCTGAGTTTCCAAGAATCTTCATGCATAATGGATGAGGCTAGGTTTCAGGGAAAAACCCTACGTCCTGTAAGCAGTATGGTAACTAGGTAAAAGGTCAGTCCCAAGAACCATCATGTAGTATAATGGTGGGGGAGAATGTAGGTGAATTGTTAGGTGACTACCTGAGCCTTTATTAGGGTACCTACATGAAACATAACACTACAGGTAATTTCTTTTTTCAGTATTGAAAGGCTGTCTGCCCATAGGATAGATTGGGAGTTTATCTCTAACATCTTATAAATATAACTCTCCATTGGGAGAAGATAGGAAGTTACAGTTTAGTATGCCTGGACTCAGAATATAAAGATGCATCTTTTAGGAAGGATGATTTTTAAATTCTGAGTTTGAAAATATCACTTTTAGAAAGTGGGTATTTTCTTGCAAAGCCATTCTGTGTGCCTCTGCTGGTTTGTGAATTGGCTGTCTGGTTTTGAAGTGACAGGGGTTGGGGATGTGCATTCACTGTAGACAGCCACTGATTTGGTTGAGGTGTGGCCTTCCTTTCCTGGATGAGTCAGGACTGGGCTGCATTTAGAGTCGGGGAGAGAATATTTTCTTTCAGCTGAATGGGCCTGGTCTGCCTTACACAATGTTGTCTCCACCTCCTGAAGGGAAGCTGCACCAGAGAGGGTAGGACTGGTTTTGACTGATCACAGAGCCTCTCTGACACCAGAGAACCAAGCGAAATGGACTATATATGTTGGAGCTCAGACCCCTTAATTTAAGAGGAATCTCTGCCAAGGAGAAGAGCAGGGAAAGTTAAAGGAGAAGTATTGCCCCTTTGCTGTGTGCTGTCTGGGGTTGGCCTGCAGTAGCTGTTTCCGCCAAGGAGAGGAACTGTGTGTGTATGCCGCTTGGAAAGTATCTCCAAGGGCTTGAGGTAGAGCTTGCCCCCTGTTCAAAAAGTCTCAGGAACAGCAAAGACTTCACCATCCCTCTGGGCACCGTCTCTTGATCCCCTTGTTTTAGTCGCCACAGAGGAAAAGAGCAGCCAGCTACATCACAGAGTCCGTCACTGGTTCCGTGTCCTGAAGGCACCGCAACCCTGGTCTCACCGATGCCGCTGGACGACCATCTCCGAGCCACTGCTTGCACAGCGTCCTGTGGGCACTGCACTCGGTACCGCCTCACTTCAATCTGCCACCCCGACCTCACCGACAACGTCACTGCCCGCCCAAATATTGACCGGTTCCATCACCTGCTCCATGACCTGTCAGCACTGCATTGAGCACCACCTCCCACTACAACACAGCCCATTTCTCACTGACGCAGTTGGATAATCTCCCCAGAGCCGGTGCCTACACCGCACCGTGAGGACACCGCTTCACTTTGCAACGCAACTGCGTCAGTTGCCCCGACTGACTCGTACCACGGGATCAGTTGCAACGAGAAAGGTACTGTCTATGAGTCTGTCGATCCTACAGCTGACTCATACTGACGCAGTTATCTGGAAATGATAGGCTCTGTCATTTTCAGCATCGTGGTAGCCCCAGACGGAGCTACCAATTTGGGAGAACTGTGTTTTTGAGATATTTCTACAATGTGAAGGTTATATCGCAAAATACCAAATTTTCAGCATTGTATGTTGGATTTGTGTCGTTAAAGATTTGCTATTTTTCTTAACTGGTGTGGTGTCCATTTGTTGTGTTTTCACTGTGTTACTGTATGCATACACAAATGCTTGACACACTGCCTATTAGATAATCCTGTCAGCTCATGCCAAGCTACCAAGGGGGTGAGTAGGGGTTATTTTAGAAATTAATCCCCCTTACACTGACTAGGAAGCAGAGTCCCTACTTGGGCAAAGGTAGAAACCATTGACAACTAGCTACACCCATTTCAAAAAAAATATTTTTGCTGTGGTGAACGGGCCAAGCTGTGGACTACCAAAGTACGAAAACACTCATTATCACATTGTTGATGGCTCACTAGTGCTCTTCCTCCAAATGTATTTTCAGCTTGTACTGCAGATGATTAGAGCTTATCCCAAACAAATCTAGATTTCATTTCTCCTGATTGTTACTTCAATATATAATTTCGTTTTTCTATATTATGAGTGTCTCCAACAGGATCAATGGAATTGACTATATCAGGGGTAATGGACGGCCCTTGTACCAAAATGCAAGTTAGGTACTTTTAGTATTCATACATATGATCCATGCGAGTGTTCTACTCTAGGATGGCTGTTTGTTGTCGTGATCACCTATGTGGGAACGTGGTTATGAAAAGCATTTTCTTTTAATATGTTCCATTTCTGCTATTACCATGAACTGGATCAAAGAGCTCAAGGTGTTTCCCAGCTCCTAACCTCTGACACAATCAATTCCTCTAGATCTATCAGGTACAGACATGCTCAAGGAGCACTAAATGTGGAAGAAAGCATTAATCCCAGAAAAGAAGAAATCTGCCTGAAAGCAGTGTGACAAATTTTCTGGAAAACTTGAATAGGTTAAGTGTTTTCCATTGACGGATACACTTTTGTGTGTTTTGTGTCCAAAACTGCCTGCAGGTCTTGTATCATGTTATAATTGGATGTTTATGGCGCTTACTACCCCTGATGAGGCGTCAAAGTGCTTTTCAGGCGAGTAGCACGCTACTCCGGAACGAATATACAACGTTACATCGCGGTGTTTACACCGCGATACCTTTACAACGCAGGCATTACAACGCAAGTCGTTACAAAAACTTGCGCTGGAGAGCGCTGGACTTAGGAATAGTATTATTTACTATTGCAACTCCCATCTATGTGCAGTAGGGAAGGTGTTGGAATAGTAAATCATACTATTCCTTAGATTAGAGAGCCATCCAGCGCAAGTCATTGTAATTACTTACGTTGCAATACCCGCGTTGTGAACGGTATTGCAGCGTAAACACGGCGATGTAACCAATGTTTCCCCCCTGGAACTCATACAGGATTAGTGGTGAAAGTATAGTGAAATATGTAAGTAATTTGAGCGCTGGATATGTTAGTAAGTTATTTGGATTGAGAAACTTAGTGGAGGGATGGAAGAGGGAAAAGGTTTGCATTTATACAGCCCTTTCTCCCTCTGAGGAGGTGTATACGCAATTTTCGGTGAGTCAGATGTACTCTAGAGGACGTTTATTTACTGTGATATATTCAAAACACCAGATTCTGCAGGATCTTGGAAGTGAGCTGAAAATCCTTTGTCATAAAAATACTTCTGTCATTAACTTACTTTATAAGACGATCATTCATAGTTAGCTAGAGAAAGGTTTTCCTTAACTGTATCCTATTCATTGTATTTGAAACTGTCTTGCATTCTTGCTCTATGCTAATGTTTTCCTTTGAGTATTGCCATGGAAATGGAACCCTCATGATCTGCTGTGTGTCAGTTTTCCTGGCTCCAGCTAGCAGGGACATTTCTTTACTCTGGAATAAACTCATTTTATATCATCTCTACCTTTCCATGAATTATTATTTATTTGTGTGGCTCTACAGGCTTCCCTCTTCAAGAAAATATGTGGACTGCGGTATTAAGTTTATTTGAATGTTTGTTAATATTATTTAATATGCAGTATGCAGCTTTCTTATTGACCAATTTATGTTTCTATCTTTACCATTATTAGTGTTTATCTCACATTATCATATATGCAGTGTTAAAAAAAATATATGTATAAGGGGTAATCTCTCTAAGTATTATCCTGCTAGAATATACAGTACAAGTTTCTGATTTATGCCTGTACTTTCATTGTAGTCAGTTCCACTCACATTTACTTTCAAGCTTACAACTTTAAGGGAAGTATATTTTTATCTATAATATCATTTCACCATGCAAAACGTGGCAACACCTCCTTTCTTTCTTTCGACACCTGGTGATCCCCCTTTAGGTGGCAAAAGTGGAAAAGGGTGTTTGAGAGATACGCCAAAGTGTGTGGCACTAATTTAAGTGCCGAAAGAAGAATGGTTCTGCTTCTTTATTGTCTAGGATCTGAAGGGCAAGACATTTTTGATCACCTTCCAGATATTGATGACACTACATTGAATGAACATGAAATAATTATTTTAAAATTGGACAGACATTATTTACAAAAAGTTAGCAAGATTCTCGAGAGATACCAGTATGGACGCAGCATTCAGAATGAGGGTGAAACTGTTGAAAATTATATTACAGCATTAAGGTAATTGGGGCTTCATGTAAATTTGGCGCTTTACTAGAAGAGAGAATAAGGAACCAGTTTATGTTGGGGTGCAATGTGCAAAAGGTAAGAGATGACATTTGGCAGAAAGATGACCCTTCTTTAGAAGAAGATAATATTATTGTAAAACAAATTGAACATTCTCTACAGTGCGTAGAAATCATAACAAAGCATGAAAACAAAGGAGATATGGTGCAATAGGTTAAGACCGCTACTAAGAGTAAATTATTAAAAATAGGTTTTAAAACAGAGAAAAATAGTTCACGCATGTTTCAAAAGCCAAATTTCCCCCCCGGATGTTTTTGATGTGGAAATCTCGGTCACTTAGCAAATGATAAGAAATGCCCTGCTTTGAGAGGTACATGTAATAATTGTTAAAAAAATTGGTCACTATACTTCTGCATGTTGTGCACAGAAAGACAAAGTTAAAGTAAGTACAGTTACTCATGGAGTTTTCTCAGACAGTGATACAGATTCAGAAATAGACTGTGGGCAAATTGTCTCTCAAGTTTCTCACAATGGTAAGAAAGGTCCAATTGATGAAGTTTTAGTTGATGGAAAATGCACTTATGTGCTGTTTGACTCTGGAGCAAAAATTACCATTGGGCCCGATTCACAGAATGAACTTAAGACTCAATCCTAAACTTACTACTATTTTGGTATTCACAGAATGCACTTACTACTTTTGGCATTCACAGAATGCACTTACTCCTTTTGGTATTCACAGAATGAACTTACTACTTTTGGTATTCACAGAAGTTAGGATTTTGTCTTAAGTCTGTCTTAAGTCTGTCTTAAGTTTGTCTTAAGTCTGTCTTAAGTCTGTCTTAAGACAAACTTAAGACAAAATCCTAACTTCTGTGAATACCAAAAGTAGTAAGTTCATTCTGTGAATGCCAAAAGTAGTAAGTGCATTCTGTGAATACCAAAAGTAGTAAGTGCATTCTGTGAATACCAAAATAGTAGTAAATTTAGGATTAAGTCTTAAGTTCATTCTGTGAATCGGGCCCATTGTGTCTAAACATTTCTTCACTCACCACTTCCAAGGTAATGTTAAGATTTTCAAAACTGATATCCATCCCTACGCTTATGGTGGTGAACAGATTAAACTTATAGGTTATTTTCAAGAACAGATTAAATACAAAGGTAGATTTATCGTTGGGAAAGTTTATATCTCTCATAAAGGGGATAGTATTTTAAGTTGGATTCACCAGAAAGATCTAGGGGTTATGTTAGATCCAAACAGTGCTCTTCCCATTCTATTAAAAGAAAATTTTCATGTGAAACAGATCATTGGTGATGATGGTGAGGCTGCCTACATCTCCAATCTTAAAGTTTCTTTTCCCAGTGTTTTAAATGGAACATTTGGTTCCCTCCGAGACTATGTTCACAAAATTAAATTAGTGTCTGGGCCTGTTCCTTTTGTTAGCAAGGTTCCTGGTGTCCCTTTCTCAGTGGGAGAAGAAATGAAGGAGCAATTGTACAAAATAAAAAATGATGGTATCATTGAAGAAGTGGAAGAAACACAATGGTTGGCTCCGGTTGTCACAGCATGCAAGTTTGATGGCAGTCTAAGCTTATGTATAGATTTGCGCGCACTCATTGTTGAAAGCTATCCACTTCCCAAGATTGCTGATATGTTAATGCTATTGAACGATGATAAAGTCTTTTCAACTGTTGGTCTCAAATCTCCTTACCATCAGATTAGATTAGATGATGAATCCAAAGACTACACTGCCTTTATTACGCCCTTTGGGACCTTCAGATTTCTCAGATTACCCTCTGGGTTAGTATCAGCAGCGTCAGTGTTTCAAAGAGCACTTGAGAAAGTTTTGCATGGTCAACCTGGTGTTAAAAGTTATCAGGATGATGTTTTAATTTTTGAGAGTAATAATGAAGAACATGACTTAAGGGTAAGACAAGTCTTAGAAAAATGTAGCCAACACAATCTTACTGTCAGAATTGACAAATGTAAATTCAAATAATCCTCAATCAACTATCTTGTTCACTCTATTTCTGGGAGTGGTGTTGAACCGAAGTGTGAGTTAGTTGAGTCAATGCAGATTCTTGTATCCCCCACAAATAAAGAAGAAGCCATGAAATTTCTAGGGATGACAGAATACTATAGCAAGTTTGTTAAATGTTCTTCAGAGAAGACTATAAATATGAGAACTTTGCTGTGCAAAGGAGTTGATTTAAACTGGTATGAACTTTGTGAAAAGTAATTTGTTAATTTAAAAATCTCTCCTACAAAAACTCCTAAACTTAGGAGCTTTGACCCTTCTTTGAACTCTACTTTGATTACTGATGCCAGTATGAAGGATCTAGGTGGGGTTTTACAACAGGAGAAGGGCAATAATGTCAATGTTATCTTGTTTCTCTCCCGTAGTCTTAAGGGGGCAGAGAAGAGGTATTCGGTCATAGAGAGGAAGGCTTTGGCTGTTCACTGGGCCATAAACAAACTCAAGAAACAGCTTTGGGGCTCGAAATTCACTGTGAGAACAGATCATAAACCTTTGTGTGAGGTTTTCAACAAAAAAGGCTTTGATGCTGTTTTCGAACAGAATTTCTAAATGGATAGTGGCTCTTCAGCCTTAATGCTTTAATGTTAAATATTTGCCTGGTGCAAGAAATTATATTGCTGACACTCTCTCAAGACTAGTGCAGTATGATGAGAAGGATCTGAATTCTGATGATAAAGAGAGTGATAAATGGGTGTGTAATATTGAACATGATGGAATCAAACAAGACAAGTGGCGTGAGGAGTGTACAGCTGATGAAGAACTTTTAGATTTGTGCTCGCTAATTATTTGGGCTAGGAATGTTCATATAAGTTGGAGAAATTTTGGAATGTAAGGCATGAGCTCTTGGAAAAAAAGGTATAATTTTCAGAGGTTCAAAATTAATTCCCCCGTTGGTTTTAGAGATGAGTTGGTAAACTAGCACATGAAGGTCACCAAGGCATTTCTAAGACTAAAGAAAGAATCAGAACGAATTACTGATGGCCAGGGATGGATCTCCAGAGAGGATGGTTAGAGATTGCATACCCTGTACTTTATGTGAGAAAAGTCTTAAGCCCAGCGTCCAACACATTGTTATAAGAGAGCGTCCAAAAGTTCCTTGGCAAGGACTAGCTCTAGACATTTTGGGGCCTGTTTCAGGAGATGGTGATGGCACTTACATTTTTGTCCTTATTGACATGTTCTCCAGGTGGCCTGAAATCAAATTAACTAAGGCATTGACACTAAACATGTAATTAATTTTCTTAAAGAGGTGTGCATGCGTGAAGGTTTACCTCGATCCTTATTGACTGACAATGGGGTTTAGTTTGTATCGGCTGAAATGAAAACATTTTGTTCCATTGACCACAAATGTTGCTCTCTTTAGCTTCCTGAAACGAATGGTATGGTGGAATGCTTTATTCATGTTCTTAAGGAAACCATTTCAATGGCTAAGCAGAATGGTTTAAATTGGAAAGATGAACTTAATAAAAAAATTGAGGTTTATAGGTTCACATCTCATGCCACCACTGGTTGTACGCCTTTTGATCTGCTAAAAAAAAGACACCCGAATACTCTGATAGCATCATTCTGGGTAAATGAAGCTCTAAGTAAAAGGAAGAAGTGTGTTTCTCATGACACGTGGAAGACTAGAGAAGAACAAAAGTTGTTTGCAAGAAAACAACATTTGATGTTAGAAAATCTGGTAAGACTACTGTTGTTAATGTAGGTGATCTTGTCATGATCAGAGCTACTGTGGGGTGCAAAACTTCAGGTTTGTTTCTGCCACACAAGGTAATTAAAGTCCTAATGAATGCAGTCAAAACTGAAGATTCTCGAATCTGTAATCTTAATAAAGTTGTTGTTGTTAAAAAAAAGTTGGTTGTATGGAACAAAGAAAAACAACATCATTTAAATCCATACAACTATAACTTAATTTCTTCTTTAAGGGAAAAGAGTATTAGAATTAAAACTAGACCTTCAAGGTTCGAGGATTTTGAAATGAATTATTGAAGTGTCATTCTCTATTATATATATTTTCTCATTTCCTGTATTTTATTGTTTTTTTTGTATAGAAGGAAAATGTGTAATGTAGTGCTAATGTTATACTATTCATTGTGTTTGAAACTGTCTTGCATGCTTCATGTATGTTAATGTTTTCCTTCTGCTGTGTTTCACTTTCCCGGGCTCCAGCTGGCAGATGGATGGGACATTTCTTTACTCTGGAATAAACTCATTTTATATCATCTCTACAATTCCATGAATGTTTATTCTTAATTTTACAGTGATAATACGCGTTCGCTATAAGAAGGATTGGCTTAGAGGCTGTTGGTCTATGGTTTCCTCTGAGTCTTCTACAGTCAGAACCACCTGTTCAATGACTGGTTGCTCCCATTTATGAAAATGAGGAATTAGGAATTGTTTCAGCAGGTTGATGGACTAAATACCAGCTTCAAAAGCTGGGGACACCAGACAACAACAGTAAGTAAAAACTGGGCTTCCTGACATGAACTTTTACCAGCAGCCACCTGGTGGTCAGGCACACCAATAGCAACAGAGTTCACATGACATGTTACAGGAAGAAAGCGACTAAGTGTATCTGAGCATACAGCATTTAAGTGACCAAAGTGGAACCCAGCTTGGAACAGTAATAGAACGGAAAAATATTGCTAGAGTTTGGGATGGGCCACAAGCACAAGGAGGATGTAGGTAGATCATACTTCAATTTAGCTCATCAAAGCCCTCACTACTATACTTAAATTCCTTGGAAACTGATTGAGACTGCAACAGATTAAAAACCTGAGATTTACAGAAATTGAGGAATATTTGGTTTAGCCATGGGTGCTGTTTTTTGCTGCGCCTTTCTAAGTTCTTTCTATTTAGTAGTTATAAAAGCAATAGGAGAAACAGAAAGTACATAGGGCTCCATACACTTGATTGAAACACTGTGGATAGTAATCAGTGCCCATCCCGAGTCACTCAGCAGCCAATAGGAGATCTGTATGCAGTCAAGGACATTACCTGGGATAACTCCGCTGATTACATCATTGGTCCAAGGGTTTGTGATAACAAGTTCCCAAACCTATGACACTTTACTGAACTGATGTCTCTGTGCCCAGATGGAGAAGACCACTGATAAGTTGCCTAATGTATTCCAAGGTCTTAATGCAGAGAAGTCTTGCAAATACATGTACTGATGCTGGAGTATTGGAAATTCAGTGAGAGCCATTACCTCCTGGTCCCTCCAGTCCTTGTCCCAATCCTAACAGAGTGGAGATGACCATCTGCATGACAGAGAAAAAGAACAGGAGAATGCTGGGACACCTAACCCCCTCGCCACTGGGAGTATATAAGCCGTACTTACCCAGCATTCCGCCTGTTCTTCTTTTTCTGTCTTCCAACAGAATGGGACATGGATTTTTCTGGTTCTTACGTGTTTCCAGTCTTCTTTGGATGTATTTGTCAGGCTGTTTGGCTGTCCTCGACGTCCTACTGCACAGTCTCCTGGCCTGCCGGACTGGCCGGGAGCCACATTGGTTGGCAACCGGCCCTTTGCGGCTGGGGGGCTGTTCCTCCTGGTCAGGTTCTGTTCGTCTTCCCGTGGCTTGGCCGGTCTGAAAGATGCGCTTCTGCTGCTGCTGTGGAGTATCCCAGGGCAGGTGTTGGTGGTGCCCCTGGGCTTCCTGGTTTGCTGATGGGATCCTGCTGGTGTCCTTTTCCTCCCTGGAGCCCCTGCAGCTCTCTGTTGTGGAGCATGGGCGGACCGGGCTCTGCTTGTCTGAGAGTGCCAGATGCTGCAGTTTTTTCCCTTCTGCCTGGCACTGGTTTTGTGGAGGTCTCCTGGGCTGGCTAGTGGGGGCAGTAGGTGTGTGGTGCTGTCTTCCAGCCCTGGTGGTGAGTACTGCATAGCAGTTTCTTTTCCCAGGCCTTATTCTATTTACTTCCATATCACCCTTTTCTCCTGTGTTCTGATCTGCTCTGGTGGGGCCTGGTTGTTGCCTTCCCTGGGTGGCCACCTGGAGGTGCCTGTTGTTTTTGACTGGCCTTCCTTGCCCTTGCCTTCTTGTTTTCGCCTGGTCTAGTCTGCTCTGACGTTCAGTGGTGTTACAAAGAAACAAGGGAACCCAAAAGGTATAGTATAGGGACCTTGGGCAGTATCATATTCTAGAGAACAATGGTCCATATCTTTTTAGCAGAATTCACAATCATACAATAATCATACTCTAAATAGCTAGTATGTCTTTTGTCTAGCCGGACAAGAATTAGGGCTCCATACACTTGATTGAAACACTATTCCATGCCCTCTTCCCTTGGTGGGTGGTGCACCATTTGGTTCTCCTGGTGCATCCCTCCTTCAGTTGTGGTGTGTACTCGGTTTTTCTGGTCTGTGGTGGGGCCTTGGCTTTTCCCTTGTCGGTCTTAGCCTTGCTGTCCCTGTGTTCGGACCCTTGTTTGTCTGTATTGGGGGGAGGTTGAAGTTACCTTTCCTGCCGGATTGAGTCCAGCTCCAGCCATGGGGGGCCTCGGCCCCTTGAGGGGGTCACCTTTAGGTGTCTGCCTGTGTCCTTGTCCACTTTTTCTTTCTCTGGTCACTTCAGCCTCAGCCCGCGTCTCCTTTCCTGGGAAATGGCTGGGTCCGTCAGTGCCCATGCAACTGCATCTGTCCCCCCCTGCAAGCACTCCTGCCCTGGAGGGTGAGCAGTCCCCAACAGCTAACTCCTGAGGGGTGTGCTGGTGTTGGTTGGGGAGGAGGTGCGCAGCTCCCCACCCACCCTGTCTGCGGTTGCAATGATTTGTTTGGGTGCGGTTCTTTTGGCACCATGGTGGTCAGTGGTCCAGTACCTGGTGTTGCTGGGGCTCGGGCCGGCCTTCTGTTCTTTTCCTCTGGGCTCTTCTCTGTGCCTCCCTGGAGCAGGCTGGGCATTGGCTTGCAGGTGTAGGCTGCTTGGCTCCCTCCCTGTCTTCCTGTCACTTTCTGTGCCCTGTGTGGCCTGCCTGAGGCTGGGTCCTGTGTATTTTCAGTTGCTCCATGTGGTTTAGGGTTTCAGGGTTGGGGCAGTTGTCTCCGTGCCACTTTTTCCGGGCCTGTGAGGGTGCCGTGTTGGTGGCCTCCTGTTTTGCTGGCCTGTCTGATGGTCCCTTGGGTTCTTATAGGGGCGTCTGCACATTGGGCTGTGGGCCTCCCTGTTTTTCTCTCCTGTTTTGCCTTGGCTGTTGGTTCGGTTTGGGGTTCCCTCCTTCCTTGTTCTGGGTTATTGTTCGAAGCTCGGTGGCTTCATCTTCAACGGTCTCGTGTTTCTCCCCGTGTGTGGGCCTCGAATTTTTGGTTGCGGGTGTTGCACTTTATGGGGTTTTCTTCCCGGTTGTCCCTGTTTGTGCTTTAGGTTTACCTTGTCTCAGTGGCCTTCAGGGTTTTGCCTCCTCCCAGTCTTGGTGTTGTGCTCTGGTCTGGTTCCAGGTCTGCTGGGGTCTGTCCCTTGCTTTCCTTGTGTGAGGTCCTGTTAATAGCCTCGTTTTGTTGGGGGGTTATGCTTGGAGCCTTCCCCTTGCCTTCACTGGGTGGGGTGCTGGGTTGGTGTCCCCTGAACTCTGGGTGGTTGTTGTGGTACTGGCCTGTTGGCCTGTCCCTGTGCCCTGGGTTTGGAGGCCTTCCTGCTGTAGTCCAGTGTCTCCACTGGTTTTGGCTGCTGGACGTTCCTACTCCATAGCCTGGGCCGCCTCTGGGTGTTTCTGTGGCATGTTCTTCTGGGCTCTCTGTTGCCAGTGCTGTTGGCTTCTGGGGGGGCTTGCTTATGGTCACTTCTCCCTCCCTTCCTGGTTTGCCTGGTTTGGGCCTGCCCTTGGTTGGTTCCCTGGGTCAGTGCCTTGGTTCTTTCGTCGGGCACCGCCCTCTTCTGTCTGTGCTTTTCTGCTGGGGTCTTCCCCTGGTATGTTGGGGGTTGGTCTTGTTGTGGTCGTGTCATTCCTTTGTCTCCTGCTTTTGGTGAAGCTTGTTCGGTCTCTCTTTCCTTCCACTTGGGTTTTTGGTGAGTTTGTTGTGGGTTCTTTCAGCGGTGTGTGGCGTTCTTCCCTTGTCTGTAGGTGGTCGCTTTAAGTTGTTTCTGCTGCTGGGTTCCAGACGCCGGGTGGTTTTCCGGTCTTTGGCTGTCTTCTCGCTGGTCAGATGCCCTTTCTGGCTTTTTAGTGCCCTGTGGGTGCTTCTGCTTCTTCTGGGCCCCTTCTGCTGGTTGTTCTGGGAGGGGCTGGTTGGTTTGGCCTCTGTTGGAGTTACCTTGAGGCTTGTCTGTGGGTGCTTGGGCGCCTTCTTTCTGGCCTTGCCTGGGGGTCTTGTGTCCCTCTTGATGTGTTTACCTGGCTCTTTGCTTTGTTAGGTTGCTCTGGGTCTTCTTCTGTGATGGCCTCGTCGCTGTTCTGCTGGTGGGGTCAGTTTCTGGACCTTTCTTGTTGGGTTCTCATGGGTACCTGGTGTCGGTGGTCTGCCCTTTTGGTGGCTGCTCCTTGGATCGGTTCCTTGTTTTGGGTTCTTCCTGGTCATCCCCTGCCTGCTTTGGGGTTTATGCACTGTTTGGTTGGGGGCTCCAAGCTGTGTGCTCCTGACTGGTTTTTTTTTCTTGTGGTTATCCCATTTGCTTCTTTTGGAGGTGCTGCTTTTGGTGTGGGGTTTCCCTAGTGTTGGTGAGAGTTAGGAAGGCTGGGTTATTTGCTTTGGTATTTTCCACTTTGTTAGGAATGGGACGAGGACTGGAGGGACCGGGGGTAATGCCCTATTACTTACCATTACTTTTTATTACTCCTAGTTCCGCTGTCCTCGTCGCCCCTCCCTCCCAGACGGACGGCCTTTCGGTTGGTGGCTTGGTAGTTCAGGTGGAATGCTGGGGTTGGTTCAGTGTATGTACTCTCAGTGGGAGGGAGTTGGGTTAAGTGCCCAGCATTCTCCTGTTCTTTCTTTCTGTCATGGAGATGGTCATCTCCAGTTTGTAGAAATGGGATGAGGACAATGGGAGCACGAGTAATGAAGACTACTGGTATGTAATAGGGCATTCATTTGAAAACTGAAAGTCATTCCTGTTTGGTAAAGTTTCTGGCTACGATGGTATAGAGGAAATGAAGGCTGCATTTTAAACAATTAAATTAGTTTATTAAGCATTTTTTTAAACAATTTAAAACAAGAAAGCCAAATGTATTGCCCTTTGAGTAAGTGAGTAATTTGATCACAACTCACAACTCACAAAATGTAATATTACTAATCACTTCGTCATAGAAATTCAGACAAAACAATGTCAATCTAAAAGTAACTGTTACATTAAAAAAACATAAATCAGAAAATTATTCCATTGAACTATGACATAAACTTCATAGGCCCTTATTGTTGGTCAGGCAGAACAAAATACATGCATTCTTCTATGTGTTTATTTCCCTCTGCCTGATTGTTAAGATTTTCCACACCTGGTTTTACTAGGCATGGGAGAACCTAACCTGACTTGCTCAACCAGGAAAACCATCCAGAAAAATTGCATGAGACTTTGGTTGCAGCAGCTGCCAAGTTTCGTTCTGTTCTGCTTCAATGTACTATAAACAACTTTCCCTTCCCTTCCCTTCCCTTCCCTACCCCACAGCCTCTTCTCTGACCTCCCTCAGTCCCCCTCTCCGCACACAGGTCCTGAATACATTTACCAGTTGCTCGGATCAGCTGGCAAATGTATGTGTAAACCCCCACAGAATAGAGAATCAATGTGGTTTTGCTACCTCAAAAATCAGTCCCACAATGTAATGCCCCATGCTATGGGGCAAAACTCATATTTGCTCGCTACTAGATCAATTTTACCTCATGATCATGGTGACCTTGGGCGGAAATTTACTCTTTAAAGAACATGCCCTTGTACTGTGCACCTCGTAATTAGGATCACAGCTTCTTTTTATATGGCACAACATACCAAGCCTCAGTGTTATTTATATTTGTGATTACATCTAATAGGCACATGTAATCAAGCATGCCCATCAAAATGCTTCTCACAAAAGGAGTGATAGTTTTGTTGAACCAACAGCTCAAAAATGGCTTTAGCTGATAGCTATTGAACAGCCAGTTTACTCTTTGGCTAGAGCATTCCTCTAATGTTCAGAAGGCAGAAAAGTAAATCCAAGTTAGTGAGCCACTTGAAGTAAGATTCATAGGGCATTATTTATGGGGACTTGCAACAGTTTCGCAGTGCCGTTGCTTCACTTTTTGTGATGCACAGGTGGTGTAAAAAATGCACTACATTGCACCCTATTTACAAAGTGACGCATCTAAGCAGATGTGTCACATTGCAAAGCCCTGCGCTGCTTTATACCTGCGTACAGTATAATGTATGCCGGGTAGGCGTTCCCCTGCAAAAAGCCGTGTAAAGGTATCGAAGTAAAACCAATCAGATTTCACTGCACCACTTCTAGGACGCTACTGCGTCAATATCTTAAGCCTGCCTCACAGCAGGCGTAAGACTGACAAAGACCAAGCCCCATGTGAAAGCACACATTGATGGAGCTGTGTCTGTTTTCAGACACACTCCAGCAATGGGCCACTTTTGCCCTGACAGATACAACATGATGCATCATACAGTAAATATGATGCATCCATCATGGTGTCGGAAGGCGCAGTGAAAACTGTTGCATCGCTGTTTCACGCAGCGATGCAACAGTGTCCATATATGAGGCCCATAATGCTTTCTATGAATCACATTCAGGGTTACAGTAGTTACCCTTTACAGGTGGTAGCCTAATGAAAGTTATCTTGGATAAATGACTACTAAAGCAATAATGAAAAGGCCACAAAGAGCTAGACTCTACCCGCAGTCTACTTAGCTTCAGTGGAGTCTGGCTCTTAAAGTTAAATGCTTCTTTCAATTAGGGCCAGGCAACCGGGAAGGTAGTTTGGCAAATTTAAAAATGGTAGCTGAACTCATGAACCAACACTATTGTTACTTTGCTATGCTTAACCTAAACCAAAGTTTTACTTTTGAAGGATATAGTTCTCAAATTTTGACTTTGGAACTGCATGGCACTGGAAAGAATAAGGCAAATTACAACGCACATGTTACTATGCTTGTCATTACAACACATTTTTTACGACGTGAAATCCATTACAACGCATGTCGTTACAATGCATGTCATTACAACACTTATTTCATCACTACGCAATTACTATTGTAACTCCGCTGGAGCGTTACTTTGAGAAACGCGTTGTAATGGATTATGCAATGTATTGACATGCGTAGTGAAGGATTTTGCCTTGGAAAGAATGTGTTGTAATGACAAGCCTTGCAACGCGTACATTGTAAACAATGTTTTCCCACTGCCAAACTAGTGGAGGCAAAAGAGACTAATTAGCTTTATAAAAGTTCTTAATAAAAGAGGTCAAAGTATTTCTATCTAACCTTCAAGTGTCAGAGGAGCAAGAGTAGATGCTATATGAGTTAAAAAGAGCAACAGCACATATCAATCAGGAAGTGGGACAGAGTAAGCAAATAGGTTAACAGTGCTTGACATTTGATTCAGAGAGGATTCTGTTGAACTTTCCGCACTTTATCAATGAAAGCTAAAAATTCTTACTTATAGTTTTACACAAACAAAAGATCTGAGTTAAATCCACCGTTCTTTGCTCAGCATGCCACCCCAGTTCAGACCCAGCCATATGCAAATCAGTCTTGACCCTGTGCCTCATGGGAACAGTCCAGACCGAACTGCCGAGCCAGGTCCTCACTGGACCGGGAACAAGCATCCTGGGACCGGTGTCTGGGTATTACCATTCCTCAGCCAGGCTAGCTTGAATCCAGTGGCACAGTGAGCAAGGAACCCACATCTGGGCATGCCCATCCCACTTAGGGTGAAAAGTGATGCGCAAACAAATGATGGACGGAATTCTAAAGAAATCAAACATTCACCCCCAGCCAAAAGATCTGGGTTAAATCCATATTTATTTTGCTCTCCATGCCACCCCAATTCAGACCCAGCCATATGCAAATAAGTCTTGACCCTGTGCCTCATTCGAACAGTCCAGACCAAACTGCCAAGCCAGGTCCTCCCTGGCCCGGAAACAAGCATCCTGAGACCGGTTTCTGGGAATTACCCTTCTACAGCCAGGCTAGCAAGAATCCAGTGGCACAGTTAGCAAGGGACCCATGTCTAGGCATGCCCATCCCACTTAGGGTGAAAAGTGCTACGCAAACAAATGATAGACAGAATGCTGAACAAATCATACATTCACCCCTAGTCAAAAGATCTGGGTTAAATCCATAGTTATTTTGCTCACCATGCCACCACAGTTCAGACCCAACCATATGCAAATCAGTCTTGACCCTGTGCCTCATTGGAAGAGTCCAGACAGAACTGCCAAGCCAGGTCCTCCCTGGACCGGAAACAAGTATCCTGAGACAGTTTTCAGGGTATTTCCCTTCATCAGCCAGGCTATCTTGAATCCAGTGGCATAGTGAGCAAGGGACCCACGTTTGGGCATACCCATCCCATTTAGGGTGAAAAGTTCTACCCACAAAAATGAAGGATTTAGGCCCAGATCTCTGTACTGGGGTGAATGTATGACATTGTTCTGCATTCGGTCCATTACTTGTTCTTTTTGCATTTGTCACCCCGAGTGTGACGGGTATGCCCAGACGTGGGTCTTGTGTTCTCCTTGCCACTGCAGTCAAGCTATCTTGGCTGATGAGTGCTAAAAGCCTGAAACCAGTCCTAGGATGCTTGTTTCCAGTCCAGGGAGGACCTGGCCTGACAGTACAGGCTGGGCTGTTCCCATTGGGCACAGGGTTAAGAATGATGTGCATATGGCTGGGTTTAAATTGGAATAGCATGGTGAGCAAAAACACGATGGATTTAGGCCCAGATCTCCATACTGGGGTGAATGTATGACATTGTTCTGCGTTCTGTCCATCAATTGTTCTTTTTGCATTTGTCACCCGGAGTGGGACAGGTATGCCCAGACGTAGGTCCTGTGCTTTCCATGCCACTGGAGACAAGCTATCCTGGTTGATGAGCACTGAAAGCCAGAAACGGGTCGTAGGATGCTTGTTTCCAGTCCAGGGAGGACCTGGCTTGGCAGTTCGAGCAGGACTGTTCCCAGTGGGCGCAGGGTCAAGAATGATTTGCATATACATGGGTCCAAACTGGAATGGCATGGTGAGCAAAAAATCAATGGATTCAGGCCCAGATCTCCGCACTGGGGTGAATGTATGACATTGTTCTACATTCTGTCCATAAATTGTTATTTTTTCATTTGTCACCCGGAGTGGGACGGGTATGGCCAGAAGTGGGTCCTATGCTCTCCATGCCACTTGAGTCAAGCTATCCTGGCTGATGAGGGCTGAAAGCCTGAGACTGGTCCTAGGATGCTTGTTTTCAGTCCAGGGAGGCCTGGCCTGGCAGTTCGGGCTGGACTGTTCCCGTTGGGTGCAGTGTCAAGATTGATTTGCACATGGCTGGGTCCAAACTGGAATGGCATGGTGAGCAAAAAAACAATGGATTTAGGCCCAGATCTCTGTACTGGGGTGAATGTATTACATTGTGCTGCATTCTGTCCATCTATTGTTCTTTTTGCACTTATAGTTTTAGGCCAAGTAAATTTACCGGGTACTCACTAAAGGGACAGGACTAGGGGGCGTGGCCTGGCGATGATGTGGTGAGCAGCACAGCTTGCGAGCTCTGGTGGGCTGGCCGCCATCGAACATCATCCCGAGTCACTGGAGGTGAACAAACTCCAGGAGCGAACTCCCGCAATAACGAGGAGTGGGAGGCATAGGTTGACGGTGGCGAAAATGCCCTCCTCAGCAAAAAACGGCAGCAAGGAGAAGAATCAAGAATGCAGCCACGAGGCTCCTCAAGATGGTGATGCCCGCTTGAAAACGGTAGGTGTGGCACCGCGGACAAGCAGGCACTTGTAAGGACAGCTGGGGGTGCTCAGGGAGTGAGAAGAGTGCCTGCTGCTGTGAGACGTGCACTGAGGCCCACAGCACTTCAACAGAGGACCCGCGCTACTGCCAATAGGGCCACACTGGGAGAAGTGCGTGCCACAACTGCCAGGGCGGCAGATCTAAGGAACAAGTATTGTTGGGCGGATGCCCTTGGAATAGGAGCACGCTCCTCCCCAGCAGAGAGTACAACGAACCGAGGCACCAAACCTGCATAGGCCATGAGGGGGCCTATAAGAAGCTTATGAATACACATCCTGGGGCAGTCCATGAGACTTCCGCGGAGGTGAGACGCACTGCGGTTGGGGCTGTGGAGAGAGAGCTATAGCGAAGAACAGGGAAAGAGAGAAAGTGAAACAAGCACCAACCGAGAGGCTAAACCCCACTGCTGAAGGGGCCCCTGCAGACAGATAACCAGACGGTATTAAGCAACAAGGCATGAAGACTGGTAGCACTACCCTGCCCCTGATCAGAAAATCCTTGCCTAGCAGGCCATTGCTGGAGTGGATAGAAGAAGACAAAGAGACTAGCGCCTGACAGAGGGCAATCTACCTGTGGAATACCAGGAGGACCATACTGAGGACCTGAGAGCCAATTGTGGGACCCCGGGCTAGGGTCCTGGCCTAGGAAGTGGGGGATCAGTGAGGACGCAGATATACCTGGGCCTACATGACCTACAGGAAGTGGACACTAGCATAAACCCTTGAGCGGCACCTGCAGGTAGCGTCAGACCTCCAAGAGGCACACACTCAAGAACAATGCCAAATGAGCGCAAGGTACATGTGGAGAGGTGCAGACTTGGAGGTAACAAAGGGGAAAATCCCCAAAAAGAAAGAAAGAAAGGAGCCCTCAGCGGAAAAGACAGCGAAGGAGAGGGTCAAATCCCAGCCACATGTGGAGCACCCGGGAGACCTGACCCTTCAGGACATACTGTAAGCCATCATCTCCTCAAAGGAACAGCTGGAAGCCACAATTGATCCACTGGGTTCAGACCTGGGCATCCTCAGAGAAGACTACAAGCTCCTAATGGAGCGAGTAATGATGAGCAAACGCCATCTATTGGAGACCTTGCCGTACATAGTGGCAATGAAGAAACAGTTGACAATCCTTCAAACGAAAGTGCACATGCTAGAATTCCGAGCAGAAGATGCTGAAAATAGATTATATGAAATTTAGATTAATAAAATGGACTAATACCCAGAGGTGTTTAGGGGCAACAGCTCATCCTGATGTATGAGCCTGTGTGGGGTGTATGAGGAGGCGAGCCAGCTAGTTGTTAAACAACAGACTTTTCAGGTTTTACAGAAAGCCAAGAGGTTGTTTTCTAACTTCAGTCCTAGTGGGTGTGAGTTCCACAATCTAGCTTTGCAAAAAAGCTTCTCCCACTTCAAGAGCCCATTTTGGCCCTGGGGGATACAAGATTTGTGGAGTTTGTGGAGCAAAGCTCCCTCTCAGGAAGTTGCCACTTGAACTTGTTTGCCAAGTAGTCAGGGCCGAGTCCATAAACTGCCTTAAAGGCAAAGCAGAGGGACTTGAATTTGATCCTCCTTTTAACCGGTAGCCAGTGCATGGTTGGTAGGGCATGTGCTACTGATTTTTCAGGATATCAAGCAGTAGACAAGCTGCTGCATTTTGTAAGACCTGAATTTTATTGACAAAGCGTGCACGTATGTTAAGGAACAGCCCTCTGAAATAATCCAATTGGAACAATATTAGCGCTGTTACCACCGTTTTCTGGAGTTCTAGTGGGATAAAAATAAGGATCTTTCTGATGATTTTGATCATGAAAAAACAGGAAGAGGTGATTGTATTGATCTGCCCCTCGAAGGATAGCTTGGAATCAAAATAAATTTAGACTTTTTTCACTTTAGAGACAGGAGTGGGGGTTTCGCCCATTTCCTGTGCCCAACAACTTGGTTGCCAGAAAGAAGTGTCCCATCCAAATAGAAGCACCTTGATTTTCCCTGCGTTTAGTTTGGGACATCCAGTGTCCGGCTTTGCGCAGACACGTGCAGTGTCTGTGGGATCTCCAGAAAAGGAAGCCATGATTTGTTTATCATCGGCATACATGCATGTGTTGAATTCAAAAGACTTTATAAGCAAGCAGAGGGGGTAAAATACACGTTGAAAAGTGTACTGCTCAGTGTGAAGCCCTGTGGCACCCCGCAGGGCAGGGTGAACAAGGATGAACTGTGCCGTCAAGCTCCACCTGTTCTTTTCTGTCAGAGAGAAAGGACTTCAGAAGAGCCAGAGCCTTTCCCCTGATCCCAACAGAAGAAAAGCGGCTAACAAGCCAATTGTGGTCAACCATGTCGAAAGCAACTGTGGTCAACCGTGTCGAGTCGCAGAGCGGTCCAGAATAATCAGAGCTGACTTCCCACCTTTATCCAGAACCTCTCTAATTTCTTCCGACACATTGATTAGGGCCAGCTCAGTGCCATGTTGTCTACTGAAGTCATATTGCGTGCAGTCTAATACCTTGTTGTCCTCCATGAACTTGATGAGTTCTGTGTTCATGGCCTTCTCAATGATCTTAGCTTGGCAGGGGAAGACGGGAGATGGGCCTGTAGCTATTCGCATCTAAACTATCTAAGTGGTTTTTTTTCAACAACGGGAGAATAGATGCCTTCTTCCAGGCAAGCGGGAAATATCCAACAGAGAAAATGTAATTGAACATCCCTGTAAGGAAATGGACCGTGGCTTCCAGGGCCGAGTGGATGATTTTAGGGGGACAGGGGTCCCAAGGTCATCCTGATTTCATCTGTCTAAGCATAGTCATAACCGAGATGTTGCCAAAGCTGTGGAGGCAAGATATTATGTCTACTGGGAAGCACTCCTTACATGAGACCTCTGTCTTGGTGTTGGAGGGACCATAGAGTTGCTCCCATCCCAATCCCTGAACGGAGATAAAGGAATCCGAGTGCCAA
Organism: Lissotriton vulgaris; assembly: GCF_964263255.1. Classification (NCBI taxonomy): domain Eukaryota; kingdom Metazoa; phylum Chordata; class Amphibia; order Caudata; family Salamandridae; genus Lissotriton; species Lissotriton vulgaris. Next base: position 1,464,021,570 of record NC_141689.1, on the reverse strand, counting down.
CTGGTTACAGAAATTCTGGTTTACACGTATAATTTTTTTGGGCAGGGAGTTTACTCAGTTTCTGTTCTGTGGAGAAGAGTTCTTTGGAGGAAATGAGAGTGGCACTTATTTTAGTAGAGAAGTATTGATTTTAATTAGTTACATATTTAATTTTGTAGTCTACAAGGGCTTTTTTTTATGTGAGTTTGTCATCTATTTCATAAAGCGAGCGCCACTTCCTTTCTAGCCTTCAACAGACTAGCTTCTGTTGTCTCAAGCTTTCGTCAAACCATGGTTCGGAGGAGGAGGTTCTTTCATTGGTTGCAGATTTAATGGGCACTATGGAGTTAAGAATATTGGTGATTTAATTATGGTAGGTTTTTGGGGCCTCTTCCAAGTCTTCAGGCAAACCTGGACTTGAGAGATCCAAGTGTTGCGTAAGGCTTTCTGGAGTAATTTTTTGCCAGGGGCATTTTACAAATTTGGTTAGGAGAGGAGGCCCCGGCTCAGCTGCAGCTTCTGGAAAAATGCTAAACATCACAGCTGAATGATCAGACCAAGTTAGAGGGGCGATAGAGGAGAATTTGCAAAATGGATTGCCCGAGAAGATACCATCTAAAGCATGGCTGGCCTTAAGTGTAGGCCACTAGCTGGACCAAGCCCACACTTGCCATAAGATCGGTGAGTGCAACTGCATCTTTGGCAGCCGCATTTTCAAGATGAAGGTTAAGATCTCCTAAAATGGGGAAGCCTGGAAAAAGGGCTTTAATATCCAGCAGCTGACTACTGTTATGAAGAAAGGTTGCATTAGGACCAGGGGTCTGTAAAGCAGTACTCCATTGAAAGAGTACCGGCTGGTCAAGGTAATTTTGAAGACCAATGCTTCACATTTAGAGGCAGTTTGAAGGGGCTTAAAGGAGATGTGTAGGTGTCCCTGGGAGATAATAGCTAAAGCTCCGCCCTTTTTTATGTTGCAGTCTAGTCTTGAGAGGGTAAAGCATGTGGGACTGGCAATGATTAGATCCGGGTCCTACCCAGCATCTGCCCAGGTCTCTGTAACGAATGCTAGGTTCACATCCTGGGAATCAAATAATTCTGCAAAGGACACTGCATTTTTTATTATTGACCTTGCGTTGATAAGTGGTGCTTTAAAGCACCTAGCACCTGTCTTGAAAGTGTTGAGTCAGAGATAGTGGGTTTTGGATCAGACTGGACCCCGGGGGTCATGCAGAGGGGTTTTTCCTTGATTTTGTGGATGGTCAGAGTGAGATTACAGAGAGGACAGGACCACAGGGTCAGGGGATACAGAGGATTTTGCGTTGTCACAGGACAATAAGAGCCTGTACCTCTTATTTAAACAGCTTGTCTCGTGAATTTTGCTGGTGTCCTGATGTAAAATTAGTAGAATGGCTGACGCATGCAGACGGGCTTGCCTTTGGCGAGCCAGCGTTGCGCCTGATGCGCGCAACCAATGTGCGTGAGCGGTGACATTTGATTTAGATACTGCAAGAGCCTGAACCACTGGACCGTCACTTCCCCCGCTCTCTCTACAACAAATGGGACCACCCGTGGTGGACCACACAGCAGGAATGGAGAACCTCAGTGCTACAGCAGGTGAGCCCTTGTTAAAGACAAATGAACAGCTCCCACCGTACCTTCATTCGTTAAAAACAGAATAAGAGCTACCAAAAGCACATAACAAATTAAAACAAGCTTTTTTTATAACAGATCACGCAGGAATAACCTCCGCCTAGTAGGTCTAAAATAGAAGGGCCCATCATGGTGAACTACCTAAAAAAATGGCTACACGATGAAGTGGCATTGGAATGTCTGTTGAGATTCTATGCCCTGGAGAGAGCACACTGAATACCGGCAAGACCGGCTATACCGGGAACTTCACCCCAAGTGATCATAGCTAAGCTACTTCATTACAGGGATAGGATCACATTCTTGCAAAAGCACACCTCAAGGGAGACATAACAGGGGGCAACTCCATGGTGCAAATTTTCCCGGACTTCTCCAGGGAAGTGCAGAAGCAAATGAGCTCCTTCCAGTGTGTGAAACTTAGACTGCGCCAACTGAGCTACAAATACACAATACAATACCCGGCCTGGTGGAGGGTGACCATGGAGGACCAAACATAATTCTTTTGAATCCCACAGGAGGCCTGGAAGTGGCTGGAGAGGCATGAAGGAGTAGAACAGCAACAAGAGGCTGGACAACGATGACGACAGGGGAGATGCTTCCATACTCAACAGGCCGTGAGAGAGGACTTGGTCCTCATGCAAGAGGAAATTCAACTGGAGCAATAAAATGTGATGCAGGTGGTGGCGCTGATGAGTAGGAAGGGAAAGGACCTTGCTCCCCCTGAGGACAGCGATGCAGAAGTAGTATCTTGCTCTGAACAGGGGTCTAGTGAATCGGAGGCACAGAGCGTGATGCTCCCAGATGTGACACTGCAGAAGGCAGACAACGCCATTCAGAACTTAATGGGCAGCGTTATCCTCCAAGGGGCCCATAGGGACGCATGAAGCACCTGCCCCAATATTAAGGTATTGGGGTTCTCATGGGGAAGCCCTCAAGAAGCCCAAAGCGGACCCTAAGGACCTCAAGAATTTCCGGCCCATCTCCCTGCTCCCGTTCCTGGCAAAGGTCATCGAGAAAATCGTCAACATGCAATTGGCCTGCTACCTAGAAGACAACAACATCTTAGACCCATCCCATTCTGGATTCAGACGCAACCACAGCACCGAGACAGCCCTCATCGCCACCCCAGACAACATCAGGCACCAACTAGTCAACAGCGAAACATCAGCCCTCATCCTCCTGGACCTATCAGCCGCCTTCGACATGGTATGCCATCACACTCTAAAAACACGCCTCCAAGAAGCCGGAATCCAAGAGAAGGCCCTGGACTGGGCCACGTCGTTCCTCTCAGGCAGAACCCAGACAGTCCAATCTTCAGATCCGAAGCCACCAACATCATCTGCAGCGTCCCCCAGGGCTCATCCCTCAGCCCGACGCTGTTCAACATCTACATGACCCCCCTTGCACAAGTAGCCCCCCATCACAACCTCAACATCATCTCCTACACCGCCGACACCCAACTCCTCCTCTCCCTCACCAAGGACCCACCCACCGCCAAAACCAACCTCCACGACGGAATGAAGGCCATTGCCGACCGAATGAGGAGCATCCGGCTGAAGCTGAACTCGGACAAGACGGAGTTCCTCATCCTTGGGCCCACCCCCTCAGCTTGGGATGACTCCTGGTGGCTGACCACAATGGGAACTGCACCAGCACCCACCGAACATGCACGCAACCTAGGCTACATCCTTGACTCCTCCCTCTCCATGTCTAAACAGGTCAACGTCGTCTCCTCCTCCTGCTATCACCCTCTGCATGCTCCACAGGATCTACAAGTTGATCCCGACCGAAACAAGAAGAACGATTACATATGCCTTCGTCAGCAGCAGACTGGACTACGGCAACGCACTCCACGCAGGAATCCCAGCAAAACATGTACGCCAACTGCAACACATCCAAAACGCCTCCGCCCCACGGATCATCAACGTACCCAACCGCAACCACATCACCTCCCACCTGAGAAACCTACACTGGCTCCCCGTCGACAAGAGGATCACCTTCAAGCTCCTCACACACGCACACAAAGCACTCTACAACGCCGGGCCAGCCTACCTGAACAGCAGACTCAGCTTCCACACCCCCACCCGCCAGCTCCGCTCCACCGGCCTCGCCCTCACCGTCCCCACATCCAACGTACAACCTCCGGCGGCAGATCCTTCTCCTATCTTGCTGTAAAAACCTGGAACACCCTCCCTACCCACATACGACAGAACCAAGACCCACTCACATTCAGAAGACTCCTCAAGACCTGGCTCTTCAAACAGTAACAGCTCCCCCCAGCACCTTGAGACCCTCATGGGTAAATAGCACGCTTTACAAGTATTCTGATTGATTGATTAATTGATTGAAGAAGCTGCGGGGGTCTCCTGAGATCCCTGAACTGGGTGGTGGCTGAGAAGATGGGGGGCGGCGGATTGGCCTTCTTCCCCTGTTCATTTGACTGATCAAACTGCAAGCAGTCACTTGCAGACTCATGGTTGTAGTTTGGATGGGGGGTTTTACCTGCTTGTCCTGGGGTGAGGGAGTTGAGGGACCTGTTTCTTGTTCATAAAGGAGGAACACCTTGTGTTGCACTGTACACCGATTCAATTAGTAAGTGCTGGGAAATGTATACAGATAACAGGGCTCTGGGCAGAAGAGGGGCTAAGAGTGCTAACACTGTCATATGGTTGACTTACAATAGTACAAATGCATGATGTGGAATATCCTGGGCATGCACAGAATGTTGAAGAGATATAAAGTGCTCATCTACCTTCGGCGACGGGGGTCCAGAAAGCCTTGCTACAGGAGATGCAACTCACACAAAAAGAGGGGACAACACTGCAGAGGTGTTGGAGGGGCCACATCTATCATACCACATATTCGGTATAAGCAAGGAGAGTGTTAATATGGATAGAGGCAGTCAATCAATCAATCAAGTGTTTGTTGAGCGCAACTACTCACCCCTTAGGGTCTCAAGACACTGGGGATTGGGGAGGTGCAGGTTCCTTCCAGTTCATCAAGGAGGAGGTATATCGAAGAGCCATAATTTGAGGTTTCTCGTGAAGATGGTGAGTGATGACGTCTGTCTGAGGTGGATCAGTAAGGTGTTCCAGGCTCAGGCCGCGAGGAAGGAGAAGGAGCAGCCTCCCGATCTTGTCTTCCTAGCTCAGGGGACCATGGCGTAAGTGAGCTGGGCTGATTGTAGGGTCCTTTGTGGTACGTGGAATTCTAGTTAACTGTTCAGATATGCTGGTCCGGTGTTGTGGAGGGCTTTGTGTGTGTGGGTGAGAATCTTGAAGGTGATTCTAACCTTGATGAGGAGCAAGTGGAGTGTGCACTGGTGTTGGGAGATGTGGCAGTGTCTTGGCAGGTTCAGGACCAGTCTTGCGGCAGCCTTCTGGATGCTTTGTAGCTTGCGGGTGAGATTTTGTTTATTCCGGCGTAGAGTGCGTTGCCATAGTCAAGTCTGCTGGTGACTAGGTCGTGAGTGACCATCTTTCTGTGCTCGAGGGAGATCCATTTGAAGGTCTTGCGGAGGGTTTGGAAGCAGAAGGATGCAACAGAGTTGATCTGGCGGTCCATTTTGAGTAAGGAGTCCAGGATGAATCCGAGGTTTCGTGTGTGGTCCATGGGGGGTGACTATCCTTCCGAGGGTGGGGGGCCACCAGGTGTCGTTCCAGGCATTGGGGTGTGGGCCCATGATGAGTACTTCTGTTTTGTCAGTGTTAAGTTGTAGGCAGCTGCTTTTCATCCATTTGGGGACTGCTTCCATACCTTCTTTTGAAAGTTGGTTTTGGCTACGTTGGGTACTTTGGATAAGGAGACGATGAGTCGGATGTCGTCTGCGTATGAAACAACGTTCACAAGCATTGAATACATGGCTACAAGGCTGGGGACTGTTGGATGCCTGGGGAACCCTACACACCTGAGATAGGGATTACTCCCACTTCTCCTTAGTAAACGAAGTACACGCAAGACTAGACCTTTTCCTATGCATGGCAGATATACAGAGCCAAGTCCTCGCTGCGGAATATCCCACGCGCACAATATCAGATCATATTCAAGCAGTTTTATTGCTGGGATGGACACGTCCCATTCCCGCGATTCTCACCTGGAGGCTCTGTCCAGACACCCTAGAAGACCAGGTCTTCCATGAGGAGATAAGAGGGAAAATCATACAATACTTCAAGGTTAAAGCAGTAATGACTTCCACCCAAAATCTCTTGCAAACCTCAAACTTTGTAAAAAAAAAACAAACACATTTTCCTCATATTTCTGTGACAGAAAGTTCTGGTATATGTGTGGAGCCACAAAGTTCCAGACATTCAGCGTTCCCCAAAGTCTCCAAATAAAAATGATACCTCACTTGTGTGGGCAGGCCTTGTACCTGTGGCAGGAAATGGACAAAACAAAATGTGGACACATCACATTTTTCCAGTGAAAACTGACACTTTTTTACAATGTATCTAGCTGTGGATTTTGGACCCTAGCTCTGCTGGCACCTAAGGAAACCTAGTAAACCTATAAATTTTTGAAAACTTGACATCAAGGGGAATCCATGATGTGGTGAGTTGTGTGGCGCTCACCAGGTTCTGTTATCCAGAATCCCTTGCAACCTCAAATTTAGTGAAAAAAACATTTTACTCACATTTCTGTGATGGAAAGTTCTGGAATCTGCAGGGAGCCATAAACTTCCACCCACCCCGAGTTTCCCAAAGTCTCTCGATAAAAATGGTACCTCGCTTGTGTGGGTAGTCCTAGTACTCGCAACAGGAAACGGCCCAAAATGCAACATGGACCAATCACATTTTTACAAGGCTCCTAGCAGTGGATTTTGGACCCTAGCTGTTCCAGTACCTAAGTAAACTTAGCAAACTATACATTTCTGAAAACTAGAAGTCCAGGGAAAACCAGAATGGGGTGACTTGTGTGGCTCTCACCAGGTTCTGTTACCCAGAATAACATGCAAATCTCAAACTCTGTAACAAAAAAAGAAAATACATTTTCTTCGAGGGAAAGTTCCGGAATGTGTGTGGATCCACAAACTTCCACCCGCCAAGCATTCCCTGAAGCCTCCCAATAAAAATGGTACCTCACATGAGTGGGTAGACCTAGCGCCCAAGACAGGAAACATCCCAAAATGTACTGTGAAGACTTCAAATTTATCGATTAAAAAAGACCATGTTTTGCGAGCGAGTAACCTGCGCTTTTGAACCTGGGCTTAGCCTCCTTCTAGGGAAACCTACCAATCCCTGACATTTCTGCAAACTAGACACCCAGAGAAGTCCAGGGAGGTGTGACTTTTGTGGATTCTTGTCGAAGAGTACCTCAAAGCAGAGGGGACAGAGTCTGGGTCACTTCAGGGTGATGAGAGGCTTGGTAGACGAATGCCCACCGATGTCGGGTACTTCGGGATAGTTGACTGGGTCCTTGACTCTGCATCTGCAGGGACCAGGTGACATCGAGGATGACCAGAAGCTGGATATGAGCTGTCCCAAGAAGGATGTCGAGTGCTGAGGGGTCTGTGTCCGGAGGGTGCACCAATAAACCTTGGCAACCCATGCAGAAGGTCAAGGAAGTGTATGGTTCAGACCAGCAAGGTCCAGGAGACTCACCACACACAGGGGAGACAAGGCAAGCCTTGAGCAACAAGGGGAGCCCAAGAAAACTAAAGTTGACCCTCAAATAGACCCACAGGCCAGAGGCACAGGAGTCGCAAGAGAACCTCACAAAACAACAGGCCACGGAGTACACTATATGAGGTGGTTGAAGATCTTTGTAGGAAGTGGTGCCAGAGGGTGGGGCCACTCGGAGCCCAATGCACTTGTTAAGCAATTGCCAATAAGCACATGCACTTGCAAAAGTACATGGTGCACAGGGTTCGGGTATTGCAGCCCCCACAAGGGATTCTGACCTCAAATTTGGTAATACGGCAGCTCAAACCTCGAGGAACATAGAAACCCACCTCCTGTCTTGCTGAGCCTTTTGGAGTCCGTAGGAGCTTTGGATCAGCTGACTAGTCAGCAGTGTTTCGGTGCCTGCGAATGCAGAGGAGTGACTCCTTTACTCCAAGGGAGATTACCTTCCGGTGTCTTTGATGCTCCACAGGTCCTGCAGGGATCCTGTATGGTGCACAGGCACAGACTATGCAGCAAACTGAGAGGGAGAGGGAGTCAGGCCCAAACAAAGTCCAGCGAAGTCCAGAGTGCCCAGACGGTTGAAGTGCAGTGGTTTCAGGTTAGAATCTTGCCCATGAGAAATCTAAGGTCCTACAACCATGTAAGCCCTTATTTATTTGCCCACGGCAGAGAGTTGGAAAGATTCAGGGGACCATCCCAGTGGAGGGTCTGGGCAGGAGGGAGGTTACTCCCATGTCATTTGTCCAGTTTTGCACCAGAGCAGGAGCCGAAGGCTCCCAGGATGGGTTTCAACTGGACTCTGCACAGGACACCAAATGTGCCCCTCATAAACACTTTCAGTCCCTGGCAAGCACACCCACCCGGCCCTAATATTCTAAATCCTGTCAGGGAGGTGGTCACACCTCCCTGTCACAGGATGCCTATTGTTCTGCCTTCCCCTGCTCGAGCTTGGCTCAGCAGCAGGAGGGCAGAAATGTGTCTCTGGTCGGCAGCAACCATTTTGTGCTGTCAGGAGTTAGAAGGCTTATACTAGGATTACCAGGCACCCCATGAAGCTCACTTCTGAGGGGTGAAATCATACCTCCCACAGCAATTACTGGTGTGGGAGTATGATTCCAACATGTTTGATACCAAACACACTAGGGTTTGCTTCAGCCATTTTAAAGTTGGTCATCATGCGGTTGTGTAATGCCCCTCTAAATGTTGTATATGGCTGCTTCACTGACAACCTGGGAGAATGGACTCTGTAGACTGCAGGGGAGTCCTGCTCTTGCAGTGGCACCCTCTCACTTAGAACTCAGCACCCTGCCTCAGAATTGTGAAGGTCTACTGTAGGGGTGACTTATAGTTTTTAAGCACAGTGACCCTTAAATATAGTAAACCTATATCTTGAGTAAGTGGTGCATACACAGACTTACACAGGCTGCACTGGCAGGCCTGTAGTTCCATTTTGCATGACCTCTCATGGGTGGCATAATACATGCTGCAGCCAATGGGAGGCCTATGAGGTACCTATGTCCTAGTTACATGGGTACCATACACTAGGACCTGGCAAGGGTACCCAAGTATTCAATATGGAGTGTACCTAAGTACATAACATAACAGTTTAGGGAGGAAGCAGATAGACCTGTCAAAAACAGTATTACATTTAGCAAAAAGTGTGGGTAACCATACGAAGCAGATCCTACTTTTCTGCAAGGTCTAGCCACACAAGTGAGGTACCATTATTATCGGGAGACTGGGGGAAGGCTGGGTTAGAGGAAGTTTGTTGCCGTTTATATTCCAGAACTTTCCATCACAGAATTGTGAGGAAAATGTTTTTTTCCCAAAGTTTAAGGTTTGCACACACAATCACCCCATCCGGGATTCCACTGGGTATTCACCTTTTTTGTTAAATTTACAGGTTTACTATGTTTCCCTCAGTGCCGGCTGATCTAGAGCCCAAAGTCTACATCTATGCACATTGCAAAAAAAAGAGTCAGTTTTCAATGGATAAATTGAATACATCCACATTGGGTTTTGGGACATTTCCTGTCACAGGGGCTAAGCCTACCCACACAAGTGAGGTACCGTTGGGAGACTTGGGCGAATGCAGGTGGTTGGAAGTTTGTGGATCCACGTACATTCCAGAACGTTTCATCACAGAAATGTGAGGATTTTTTTTTCCAAAGTTTGAGGTTGCAAGGGATTCTGGCTAACAGAACGTGGTTAGAGCCACACAAGTCACCATATTCTAGTTTACCCTGGGTGTATAATTTTCAAAAATTTATAGGTTTCCTTTGGTGCCCGCTGAGCTAGGGTCCGAAATCTAGCAGCAAGGCACATTGGAAAAAAGGGTCGGTTTTCACTAGAAAACATTTGATGTGTCCACATTGAGTTTTGGACCATTTCCTGCAGTGAGTACTAGGCCTACCCACACAAGTGAGGGACTGTTTATATTGGGAGACTTTGGGTAATTCTGGGAGGGTGCGAGTCTGTGGATCCGCTATGATTCCAGTACTTTCCATCACAGAAATGTGAGGAAAATGTTTTTTTTTACAAAGTTTGAGGTTTGCAAGTTATTCTGAGTGACAAACCCTGGAAATAGCAATACATGTCACCCAATTCTGGCTTCACCTGGGTGCCTAGCTTTCAATAAGCTACAGGTTTACTAGGTTTCCCTGGATTCCGGCTAAGTTAGAGTTCATAATCCACAGATAGGCACATTGTAAAAAAAGGGTCAGTTTTCAGTGGAAAAATGAGATGGGTCCATGTTGCATTTTGGGATGATTCCTGTCATTGGCACTAGGCCTACCCACACAAGTGAGGTAAAAATGGTATTGGGAGACTTAGGGAAATGCTGGAATGGAGGAAGTTTTTTGTTCTCCTTAGATTCCAGAACTTTAATCACAGAAATATGAGCAAATGTGTTTTTCTTTATTAAGTTAGAGGTTTGCAAGGGATTCTGGGTAACAGAACCTGGTGCAGGTCACACAAGTCACCCCCTACCCCATCCTGGATTCCCCTTGTTGTCTCATTTTCAAAAATGTACAGGTTTGCTAGGTTTCCCTAGGTGCTGGCTGTGCTGGGGCCCAAAATCCACAGCTAGGCACATTGTGAAAAAAATCAGTGCCTAGTGGGCTTTCTGTCTCCCTGGGTGGGGCAGACTGGGAGTTGGTGCCCTGATATGCCCAGAAGGAGGATAGAAATGCTGTGGTCATTTTTTGGGGGGCATTGGCATTCCCATTCTGGGTAGCCCCCACCCATGAACCTTGAAACAAAATAATCCTGGGTGCCTAGTGGGCTTTCTGCCCCCAGGGGCAGATAAGGGGCTATTGCCCCCATCTGCCTCCCTGGGGCAGAAAGGCTGTGGCAATGTTTTTTGGGGTGGGGGCATAGGCATGCTGATTGTGGGCAACCCCCACTGCTATGTATCAAAAGGATAATACTCCTTGGTGACTAGTGAGCTTTCTGCCCCCCTGGGGGTCTTATCAAGGGCTACTGCCCCATCTGCCTCCTGAGGGGGCAGAAAGACTGTGGCATTCTTTTGAGGGGTAGGGGTATTGGCATGCCCATTTTGGACAGCCCCTCCCCTCAACTGTGAAAAAAAGAATCACTGATGCCTAGTGGGCCTTCTGCCCCCCAGGGGTCATATCAGTGTTTATTACCCCCACCAGCCACCCGGGGGGGGGGGCAAAAAGACTGTGACAGTTTTTTAAGGTGGGGCTTTGGCATGCTCCTTTTGAACATCCCCCAGCCCTACTTATACAAATATTCCATGGTGCCTAGTGGCTATTGCCCCCATCTGCCTCCTGGGGAGGCAGACATTTTTTTGCTTTTTTGGGGGAAAGGGTGGGTGCATTGGCATGCCCATGCAGGGCAGCCCCCACCTCAGGCATAATAAAAAAGTAATCCCTTGTGTCTAGGATGCTTTCTGCTCCGGGGGCAGAAATACTGGTTATGGCAGAATTTAACGGGAAAAGCAAAGGCCCTTGCCCAAGGAACTGCTCCCCTTCCCTGGTGCCTAGTGGATGGAACCCTGCTTGGGGATCGCCCTCCTGGGGCAATCCTAGTGAGTCCTTGAGGTGCAAGTTCATCTCGGGGTAGTCGTGGTAGAGCCAACACCAGTCACAGCTTCCACAAGCATGTTGGGAGATCCAAGTCTGGCAAGGAAAGAGAGTAAGGAGTGTGGAGGCCCCCCGAGCTCAGTAACACAAATGATGGAACTCATATATTTCCAGAGGCTCCCAGCTACTGGTCAGGCACAAACGTTCGCCAATATTTAGAGGGGCAAGTTAAGTCATGACCTTCAGCTGGTAGGAAGGAAGATACAGGGGGCTCCTCTTAGAGTCCACTTGTGATAAAGGTCACTTCATCTAATATTTCCACTGCTGTAGAAAAGCGACCAGTGCCTACCCCTCTAGTTACATCTAAAAACAGGTTTACTGTTAGGTTGTCTCGACAGAAAGCCTCAGAAACTTTGCTGTGTGATCCACCAGTTGCGTCCAAACCCTGCCTGAGAGAAATTAGGTACAAAACATCCTTAAAATCTCAGCCAAGGCACAGCAGGGGAAGAGATTTGAGACACGAACTGGGGTCAAACATTCTTCAGAAGAAGCCTTCACGTCTCTAAATTCTTTCTTAATTAATTATGGGAAATAAAGCTAAAAGCTCCTTGTGACGGTAGGGGCAGTCAATTTCTGAGGATCCTTGCAAGACTAGCAAGCTCCCTATGGGCCTCAAAGCAACTAGACTATGTAGTTCCATTTCTGTTAGCAATAGATTTGAGTTATTATACCAAGGGGCACATTTGGGTCAAAGTTGTGTCTCAGTCCCTGTATCATTTATATATTCTATACCCTAGGGTCTCATGGTCCAGAATACATTGAGGTGGCCCATTTTACAAGTATCTGATTAGTCATTGACAAAAGATAGCATACAGGTAGACCAGTTTCTTGTGGGTTTGAAGCAATAAATGATGCAACAATTTTAAGGTTTTTGAGCAAAATCAGAGAGAGATTCAGCAGGCCGGTTTGGCACAAGAGATAACATTGGATTGTCTAGCAGCAATTGCAAAATAATTAACAGAGCCGATGAAACAGGCAACCCAAGAATTAACAAAGAAATCACAAGAGAATGTTGAATTGAGACACCAGAACTAACAACAGAGAGATGATATGGAAATATTGGAGATCCATTCCAGTAGGAATAATTTAAGGGTCCTAAATGTTCCAGAAGGAGCAGAAGGGATTGATTTGAAAAAAAGCTTTATTATCAGGCTGCTAAGAGATTCGGAGGGGAAAATTCAATGAATATACAGAGATCTGTTTAATCAAAATTCCAATCGTAAGGCCCATTTCAAGATACTTGTCAATTATCATGCTAATGCTATCAATGACCTAATCCTCTCAATTATATTAAACACAAGGTCACTGGCTTATGATTCTTTTTCTACCAGGCCAACTGAGCCTTAGGTAGGATCATAGCACAATGCCAGTTGGAATTGGGATGGGGAAATGGGAGAGTTTAGAGCTCAGAGGTTACAGTCCAGTTTAAGTTGCCCGCTGTCCTGAAAGTAATGTGAAGAAATGAGATGTTTAATCTTTGAGGAAAAGTGGATTCAGAAGATTGAATTCAAAAGATTTGATCAGTTTCTAGTGGCTTCAATAATGGGTAGGATTATGACAGGGTTGGAAAAGTTGTTATTTTGTCGAAGTGTCATTGTCTAGGAGCTGTTTAGCATGCTGATGGCTGAATTCACTTTCCGTCTCCTTTTGTCATTTTGTTATTTTTATTTTTCTCTTTCATTTCATTTGCATTGGCACTTCTTTGTGTGATATGTTGCTTTTTCCTTGAGATTTTTATGTGTGTATGAACTGTTTACTTAGTTGATACTAGAAGTCATCCCTGGTAATGCCCTGAAGGTGAGAAATGGTGCCACATAGTTTTAGGAGGGTTCCCCAGAGTGGTTACATTGGGCTTGGGAGCATAGGGAAACATATTCCTCATAACACACTCTATTCATTGGAATTATATGCAACTTCTGGAGAGGTACCTAATGCAAGTTGACCTGTGGGTGAAAAGAAGACACAAGAGAGGGTTTTGTTCACCATAAATCATAAATGGCTTCTTTTTTAAAGGTAATAACATGGACTAAGAGGGAAGAAGAAACGGAGGGTGGTCTTAGAATTTCTAAAACATATAAAGGCTCAGATCATCGTCCTACAGGAGACACATACAGAGAAGTGGGACTGCAAGCTATTTTTGAAGAGTCGCTCCTGGATTGAAGAGGTCATCTAATCGGAGGAGATGGGAGCACAAAGGGAGTTGCCATAATTATAAGAAGTAACTCCAGGATAATAGTCGATTGCTTTGTTCTTTTCCTCTAGACAACCACACACAAATGAAGGTTAGGTGTGACTGAGTGGCCATCTGCATCCAGGTGGGTCATCTTGGGCAGGATGGGAGGGGGAGCTGATACTTACACCTGAATGGGCAGTGTCCTGTCCCCACACAAAGGGTTACATATGCTCCTGTAGTGAGTCTTCAGCCAGAGCTTGGAAGAAAGGGCCTCTGTGCAGTTCAAAGTCCCTATTTTAAGTCACCTCCACTTCAAAGGCATGACTGGGTATAAGAACTAAGGCTTTAACCCAACAAAATTAGACACTACTGTCACCTGTGAGTAACTCTGCCAGGAGGAAGGCCTGTTGTGCTGCTACAAGCACTGCCACTCTGGTGGACTGCTGCTCTGGAAGAACTTTGTTTCTGTCCTGCTGTGCTGCCCTTCTGCTTGCTATCCTCTGCCCTGCTGAGGAAGGGGTGTACCCATTTCACTTAAACCCAGAGTGACTCCAAGGCCCTGTTCTTAAGACTCAGGGACATCAAAGACTTATTTTGCTTGCTGCAAGTATTGCCCTGCCAAGTGGTGCCAATCCAGTCCTGGGCCCTTTCAAGTGGGTATAATGTGCTGCAACTACCAGAATCTACGCACCACAGCGCTGGTCAGAACCAGCGCATCTCCCTTGATGACAGTGCATTGCGGCCCCTGCAGGAACTGAGGACATTGCTTCATTGTCAGCGAGATGCATCATATGCTTTTCTGATGCATCACTAACTTTGCGCAGCTAGGAACCAATGCATTGCCCTCAGCTGGAAGCAGAATGATGAGACATCACCCCTTTTGCTGCTTGCATCTCAGCTTTACTGATGAGGCAACAAGGTACTTTTCAGAATGCCAAGGCTGGTCCCTGTATCCGACCCATGCTCCATCATGGTTAGCCTAAACTCTTGACTTTGACCCGGTCCAGCACATCCAGTTAACCTCATAGGTGCTTATTGCTTCTAATTGCTATTTTTCAGTTTTTATATTTAGAAATTGATATCTTGACTTCTACTTATTCGATTTTTGTCATTTTGGTCTTGTTTAAAAAATATTATCTACTTTTCTAAGCTGGTATAAGGTATTTTTGTGGTGTTTTCCCGGTTACAGTTTTAAGTGTTGCCCAAAAATTTTACACATTGCCTCTTACGTTAAGCCTGCCTGCTCTGTGACAAGTTATTAGAGGGTGAGCACAAGTTAATTTCTAGTGTGTATATGACTTACCCTGACTTGGATTGTCATTCCTACGTGGACAGGGTGTATACCTCTGCCAACCAGAAACCCAATCCGAAACATTAACTATCCTGTAATGCTCTCTCTTGACCTCACTCTTGCAGGTTCTTTTTATATACCTGCTTTCTCTTTTTATTACTCTTTTCCCATCCTTTTATGCCTATTCTTTCTCCCTTTTCTGCCTTTCAGGTCTTGATCCGGGTCAAGTTCTGATGACTAAAATTAAGTCTCTGCCCCAAAATTGAGTGCAAGTGCTTGTGCCCATAAGCTGCAAACATCAGCATAATTTAATCACACATAGCCAGCAAACAGTACGTGGGCATAGTAGGTGAGGATTCTTCTGGCAAACCTTAAATTGTGTCCCACCCGTTATGGCACTAGAGCAGGGTGTCCAAACTAGGTGTATGAAGGGAATTACGTGTGCCAGATTTTAAGGATAATGAGTATGAGTTGCATTTATTCCACTTGCATATACATTCATTTTCAATTGCATCCCAATGGCGTTACATGAATCTGGCCATTCTGAACATACATTTGATCTGCCCTAGATGCTGGGTTAAAATTCTTAATACATTGATTTGATATTCGAATAAGTAGTTTTGTAAATGAGCACTGGAATATTTTTAGCACTAACCACGCAATCACAAAGAACACTAACGCAAGGAAAGATAGATTAGTTGCAACATTAGAAATGTGTTAATCATACATCTCTTTGTACCTGTTCTCATTCTTTGCTTCAGTAGTTTAAACATATTGCTAACATGCTTAATCTTTCATTGAAGCAACAATGGATCCCTGTTGCCCCTGGCTTCAAGTGAAATGTCCTTAAGTTGCTGCTTTCCTTAACTTATTAGTTACGGCCTAATTATCATGTCGCTTGGGCATCTAATTTAAGCAAAAGATACATTCATAATATTATGCAGGCTCAAGCAGTAATACAATTTGGCGGGCTCATCCTTGGAGCAAGTGTTCTAATTAAATGCCTGAAGGTCTCAATGCATTCTACACATTATGACAAATATGATTGCATTTGATTTTAGGCTGGATTTCTCCTAATTTTATGATAGCGCTGATGAAAAATTAAGAAAAATGAGGAGCCTCTTATTGTCTAGAATAACAATACAGTACTATAAAACTTAGCCAAATAAAAAGAATAATTGAACATGTTGGCGATGCAGTGGGCGCAAGGTAAGTGGTTGTATACGTTTTTTAATTAAATTTTAACCAACTCATTGTCTGTCGACTTTCCTTCCCACCCCAAGTCACCCCCGCCCATCGCGCATCACTCTTACCTTTTTGGGCCACCACTGGATTCTTTGGCATTTAGGTTTACAGATTTTGTCACCACAGTAAACTGCAAACATTACACTCTCCAAACTGAAGCTGTCATTATTGGAAAAGACATCATGGGACGTGTAGGGTGAAGCAGTGGGATGCAAAATCCTAATGGGCTATGCACCAATTGGTCCTTGACAGTAGTGCCATGTTTGATTTCAAGTCTCAGGGGCATATTTACAAGAACTTGACGCTGCAATAGGGTCAATTTTTGAAAGTATGTGGCTTTATTTTATTTCCTTATTTAGAAAGTGAGCTAACCTAAGGTAGCAGCACTTTTCCAGCGTAAAGTTCAAATTTCAGGATTGTCACTTCAGCTAGTGGGGCTTAATTAAAATGAGATGCAAGGTAGGTGTTCCCATGAAAAACCTTCTTCTAACCACACCTCGATATTTACAATGGAATTACCGTAGATCGAAAAAAAAAACTGCTGCAAAGTCCAGATAGAGGCAGTTTTTTAAGACAAAAAAATAGCTGGTAAAAAAATAGATGATGTTTGGGTGCTGGACAGTGCTGCAAGGAATATTGCTGCACTGCCTGCGCAAAAACAATGGTCAGGAATGCGCCCTTTCCTGGGCTTCATTCATGAAAAGTGTTGCATTGGTGCGACAAAACAGCGTTGCAACACTTTTCACTGCACTCTCCTTGTGACACCTTAGATGCCCCGTATTTACTTTACAGAGCTGCATGTCGAAATTATTGACAGATACAGCTGGAAACCTGACGTATCTGTCACTGCTAAAGTCACACATTGCTGCAGTTGTGTCACAAGAATGACACAACTCCAGCAATGCATGGGGCCAGCCTATCCCTATGGCACTGCGTCACCCTTACGCCTGCCATGAGGCAGGCGTAATGTTTTGATGCAGTGGGGTCCTAGAATTGTCGCAGTGAAATCTAATAGATTTCACAACTCCACTCCTATGAGTCTTTGTTGTGTGGGAATGCCCACCCTGCATACATCATACCTGACGGAGGTATAATGTAGTATATGCAAAATTGCTTGCAAGGGTTTTTTTTGTATGTATTTAAAGTTATTTAGAAACAGGAGATTGATCAAACTTGACTGGCAGAGATTTTGTGATCAACTTAAATTAATTAAGAAACCTGTTTTTCATCTGATTCAACACTCATTAGATTGACAAAGTGGTAACAACTCACTGTAATAAAATGCTACACGGGAAGTAGTTTTTTATGAAAAAAAGATTTATATATCAAAATTGCATTTTATGGGGTACAGTTTCTAAAAAGCAGTAAAGAATAATCAACAATGTACAAGTGGACAAGACATAGATGAATTGTTCTTTGAAATCCACTTGCGTTGTAGTCCACTCTTTTTGAGTTATAGCACAACAAAATTTAGTCACTGTAACCAAAAATAACATTGCTTAGAATTAATCTTGACAAAAAAAGAAGAGATGTGGACTGATATGTCGATGTTTCGGCCTTATTATTGACCAATCCTCAAGGCCATCCTCAGGACTTTCAATCTTTAGTATAGTTAGACCCCCTGGGTCTCCTACTGAACAGCTTCGATTGTGTATTTTGGTACGGGACCTATATTTCTTTTATTTCAACCGTGCCTATCTGATTTGTTGAAACTCGTATTGCACAAAGATATTGTAGTGTTGTTTTTTCCGCTGCCACAGTAAAAGCTTTTGATAAAGATTCCTTCGGCGTGGCTCAGTCTCGCGATTGGTTGGCTGGGCAGCGAGAGGCACTGGTGTGTTGATGTGGCAGAAGATGTGTTTCAGTTGGCAGGTGAAGGTTGTAAGGGTATTCTTCCATGATGCAAGATGGCAGGCTGCTAGGCGTCTAGGGTTGAGGGCGTGGAGGTTGCTGGCGCCATAGCGGTGGAGTGTCCTCAAGGCAAGGTCCCTGGCATTGGATGCAATCCATACTCGGATGGTGCGGATGACGCAGATGACGCAGATGGGCATGCCTTTGGCGTACATTTGGCACCCCACTAGCATACCCACTGTGCATGGCTGCACAACAGCCACCATTAAGTAATGCTGGGAAATGTGGGAAAGGACACTGGAGGGGGCGGGCTGCGGGGATCACAGGGTCAACGAGGGAGAGGACAGGGGAAAAGGAACTGCACAAAAGCACATGAAACACCAGCCAAACAAAGCAACGACAAAAGAATAAAGCCAGAGGTAGAAAGCAACGGAGAAAAGCAGAAAATGGGACAGGAAGAGTATAAAACAGGGACAGGAGGACAGTCAAACAGCAGAGCAGTGACGCTCAACCACTGGACCACCAACAATGAGGTGCAGGCGGGAGCACGTGGTTGGAGGAGGACCTCAAACACCTGAACTCTGGGTTAGAGGAACAAGCAGCAGCAGATGAGGCCAGCAGCGGCTACAAGACGGCGCTGTGCTGTGGGAAGAGCAAGTCCACTAAGGGATAGTCCCCCGTACACCCAGAAGCTCTCTAACAGGGGGCAAGGAAAGGCAGCACCACTCAGTCACCTCTCCTGATCTAATAGTGGCATTCAGATTCCATGTTCTCCAGTTCCCTAGTGAGTAACGGCCGATCAAACTGCATACCGAAGGGCCTGGGCCCAAACCGGCCCCCGTGACCCTGGCACCGGCTGACTACAATGGCTGATCTCAGCAACTTGAGACAGTAAATGGAGTCCTCCAACAGTCTTGTTTAGTGTCCTCAACAATGAGCGTCCTCCACAGTGCAAGGATTGCTCATGGCACAGTGTCGGCCACCCACAGGTACTAGGCCCAGTCCCATCATGACTCGCAGGCCTCCTCCACTCTGCCCCCCATCCCGCCTTCTCCCTACCTGGACATCAATACCAGTGCTTTATCCGCTGCACTCTCTTCGAATCTGTGACTCATCCAGCAGGAGTCTCAGCCAGGTGGGATTTCCCAAGCCTGGGTACGGCAGTCGCCGCCAATTCCACTGGGGAACCTCCTGATGCAGGTGATGCACCAGGGCTAAATTATGCATGAAGTTGCAGCGCAGCGGCCTCACCCTCCACAGCGTCTGGGCAGCACCACACCCTCTGGCCTGTGGTGTAGAGAGGCACACCATTGGCAATCTCCACCATGCACCCAGGAGTAGTGGTGAAGCATGAAATGCAATGCAGAACTCCCTATGTTGGAGCGCCTCTACCGATCACAGCCCCAAGGGGCACCAGGCGGTCTTTTCACACAGATCAGTAACGTGTCTCCGTGCGACCTGCCAGACTTCACCACCAGGTAAGGGCGATCTCCGTTGCCTCAATATCTACCGCCATGGCCCAATTGCTTGGTCCCGACGTGGCCCGCCTCCACCGTCAGGCCACAGCAACCCCACAGCACCTCCATCTCCCACTCCTTGTCTCAGACACAGGCCCTGCGAGGACTCTGGGCACCGGGGGCTATCCACCTTCCAGGATTCGGCTGCCATGGTGTTGCAAGAAAAGAGCTATGTAAAGTGATGCATCACTGGTTTTCCCCAGTGATGTGCCTCTTTACATAAATGAAGCCCTGTATCTGCATTTCCTCTTCCCGAGGGACTCTGGCTAGTCATCCTGGTTGTTGGGGGTTTTGGGGGGATTGTTTCTCTATACTGAACTTGGTCCTGGCTTCTCCATTCTGCATTCCATTGTTTTTATTTTATTACTATCATTGGTGGTGAACTTATAGGCTATTTTGCCTCTAGATGCAGAAAAGTGATATTGGACTGACTAACATAAGGTTTTTTACCTCAAGTTGGCCTTTCATCACTTTTCTCTTGCTAGCGGCAAAACGTGTGTTCCCTTAACGCTAGTGTTAATGCCAGTTTTCGGCACGGGTAGCTGATACTTTCACCCTGTAGCAACGTATTGTACATACTTCAGTAACAGGGCGATAGTTTACGGCAATTGGCAGTGTTACGAAAATTGCTGATAACTAACCCTAGTTACTGGCAATTCTTTTTAAAATACCTATCAGTTGTTTAAGAGGTCCATCCCCTGCATTCAGAATTCTTCAATTTCTCTTAGTGATTGTCTTACGCTACGAATGGAGGAGCTTATGTACTTGTGGCACTGGTGCATCACTTTGTAAAGAAGCCCCGGAGTGTGTATATGGTCACCAGATTTGAAGGGTCAACAACTCTTTTCATTCTAAGCTCTGCCAATGCTTCCCTCTCAAAGCTGTGGGCTCATTTACAGGATTTTCAAATAATGATAATGTGGTAACCTAATTATCTGCAGCATTCTTTCAGGCCAGACATCTTGGGGATGCACTTACCAGTTGGTCTGCAGTTCCCTTAAACTTCGAAACTGGATAAATGTGAAGATTTTCCACAAGTACCCTTGAGGTAAATGATTGGTCTAATAGCAGAGCATTTCAGTTCGTCGGTTTGTGGAACACGTTTCAACACTGTAGTCCTTAGCTCTCAGCTGAGTTCTGGGAGGGGGGGGGGTTCACTTCTTCTCGACTACATGACTACGTACAAGATAGATGGTCACCTTGAAAAAATGAAATGATAAAAAGAACTCTGCCTATGCTAGTCTAAGTAGCAGGGACTGATTTAGACTTTGGCAGATGGGTTACTCCATTACAATGTGACGGATAGGCCGACTGCTGTATTACAAGTGCACTTGTGTTACAGCAGACAGGATGTATATCCACCAAACTCTAGAGCAAACCCACAATATTGTTGGCTGACTCTTGCCTCAAATAGTTCAAGATAAGGATCTTTGATCAGGGGCGGCCTTAGGCATGTGCAAGCTGTGCACCTGCACATGGCCACCAAACCCCAGGGGCCACCACGCCAATATATATCCTTAATATAATAATCCTCTGAGATTGAATACATATTTGCGTGGCGGCCCCTGGCAGGGATTTGGCGGCCTCCGGCTCTGTTCCACTTCCAAACACCTTGACCCCCCCCCCCTTCACATCACTGGCCTCCGCGCTCCACCCCGCCCTCTTCCGGGGCCCCCTACCTACACTCCCTGCCCAGGGCCGCCATGAGCCTAGAGCCGCCCCTGCTTTGATATTTTTTACTCACAGCTATCTCAACACATTGCATAACAACATTAGTGAGCGCATCATAAAACCATTTCAGCTGTCTTGTGGCCCTCTACGCCGCCATTACGACTCCACAACTTTGAAAAAACTCCTGGATAAGCACGGACTCTCATGGACAGCTATCATTGTTATGGTGCTACAGACTAGGCACAGATGATGAGGGATAGAGTGGTTATAGAAACAAGCTCCTTACTATGGCATCTCAAAAATAAAGCAGCTGGTGAAGTATTCCTTTTCACCACATGTAACCCTATAATGTTGTGCTGCACCTTTCATGTCTTCAAGTTCCGTGTTTGGCGAGAAAATACTGTGGCCTTTCACACAGCATACAAATAGGACAACGAAACAAATAAGGTTGCTGTTCTATTTATGAAACTCTCACTCACACGATTCATCTCTTTAAAAACTCTATGCTCAAACGGGTACTGCAAACTTTGCAATCCATTGTTATCACTGTTTAAACCTGTCCATGTCTTCAATGTATATCTTTACATCCAACTCAAACCACACCAAAATGAACAAATTCCCTCTTTCCAAAAGCTATGCAATGAGGTGACACTCTGCAGTACTTTTACCATTGAAACATCTGTGAATACAACGATGATCTAATGATAGCAATACCAGAGGGGACTGCCATTAAAACAGATGTGAAATTTAAATATCCTGGTAATGTACATTTAGTCAGAAAACACAAAATGATAGGCTGACCTAAAATCCCGCTTCAATAATAATTTCATAAGCAAATACTCAATTGTTGAGATGTCATGGAAACAATTTACGAGTTGATCCTTGCGTCCTTGGAAGATGGTATAGGTCCAGAGGAAATGTTGCATTAAATAACCTAAGGTGATTACAACACGTCCTAATGAGTCTCATGCCTTTTATTGGACTGCATCTGTAACTGGTGGATAGAGACGATGTTATTGCCATGGAGGTCAAAGATTTCATGTACGTTTGTAGGGTATTTAACATCACCAAAAATATAAATATAAATTCTAGATTATTAAGTGCATGGAACTCAGGAAGGACTTTTTACTTGCAGGTTTTCCTTAGTGATTGTGTCGTTCATGTGTCCATATCACCATTTAAAGCTATTGTGTAAAGCAATAAAATCAAGGTTTACTCATAGATCTGCATTATCCTGTCTATTCTGTAATATTTACCTCCGACTTCTACCCCCAATTATTGAATACTTCCACTTTCATTTCATTCAAAGTATTTATTTCAAGTCAATTATATCCAGAAAAGACAACAGACTTAGTGCATAAATATGCTCTTCCATCAATTCATAAAAAAGCGATTTACCCAATTGTAAAATAACATAGGATAAAAACTCAGATAATACATACAACACATGGCACTATCTAAGAATCAATGATAACAAAAAAAGGTAATTACTTGACCAAGTTAACATTAGTTTTCTTCACTGTACACCAAGAGCTATAGAGGAGCTTGGCTATGAATATGTGACGTTACAACATGTACTAATACCTAACGGCCATTACAACGCGATAGTACTCCTACAAAGCTTTTACAACGACCTACCATTACAACGAAAACTTTTACTATGAATATTCCTTTACCACGCATGCCATTACAAAGCAAATGCATGCTTGGTAAAGGCATACACTTGGTAAAAGTGGTTAAGTTCGGTATACCCTTGGTAAACGGCCACAGGGCGTGTTTGCACATACGTCACCTCAGGCACCCCCTCCCTTCACCAGTGTCCAAACGCGCCCTGTGGCGCGTTTAAGAGGTAGTTTTAATCCCCCTGCCCAATTATGTACTAGGGTCATACAGAGGAGGTCATGCTAATGACAGGGGTACCCCAACGCATAGTGTTCCCTAGTGTATCTAGTTGTTTTCACTGTTTTCTAAGTGTCTTTTAGCATAGCACTGGCTCTATGCCTGGTTAGTCAGATTCAGTTACCACCAGTACCCGTCTGAAAAAGTTGTGGGCACAGGAGGACTTTCTGCTCCTCTGTTAGTTCTTTCTGCACATCTCTTCTTCCTGCACTTTTCTTTGTGGACTTCTGTTGCTCCTTTCTGCATTTCTTATTTTTTTCTTTATATGCGCTGTTTCTTCTTTCATCACATGTCCTACCTCTGTAGGCATAGTTAGAAAGTACCATTTAAAAACCTTTGAAATTCACTAAAAGAAACATAGGTTTCAGCCACTTTATAGTTAGAAATTAGCATTTAAAAAACCTTAGAAATTCACTGAAAAAAACATAGGTTTCAGGCACATCATAGTTAGAAATTACCATTTAAAAAACCTTAGAAATTCACTGCAGAAACCATGGGTTTATGGGGCGTTATAGTTGGTTGGACATTTCACTCGTACAAAACCATACAAACTCCTCCGTTATAGTTAGTTCAGCTAATTATAACTCTCACGCCCGCAATGCACTGCTGTTGACGTCGCATATTACATCACTCATGACATGGTCAATGACATCACTCATGACATCACAGATGACATCTCAAAAGACATCACTGATTACATCATCCATGTGATAGAGTGGCAGACCTCCTCTCACCCTAATATATCCTTAGATACACACACACTCAAAAATACAAACTAACATTTTCAAAACAATGGATATACCAAAACCAGTTACACCACATCTATTCAGTAATTCCAAGATCTACTCACACATCCACTCATCAACCAACAGTCCTATACAGTCACTCATACTTGTACTCACTCATCATATGTACTCATACACCTATACATCCTGTTACACATTACCACTCATCCATACAGTTATTCACACATAGTCACACATGCAAACAAAGTATCAAACATCCATTTACTTGCATATACGGTTATACACACACTACCACTCTTACTTCTACAGAAACCTACACATACTTACTCTCTTAAACAATCACTTATAGAAACACCTACTCATTTATACAGGAACTCTTCCAATCTCTCACTCTCACAAATACTCACTTATATACACCAATACTCACATATACTAGTTTAAAACATGTATTTACTCATAAAGTCACTATTGAGACAGTCATTCACTCACTAACACACCCATACACACACTCATCCACAAATACAGTCCTGCACACATGCTGTCTTCAACACATACAAACAGTGAGGCACTCATTCATGCAGCTATGCACTAAGTAATACCCCCACCGAACCATACTGACACTCATACTGATACTCAAAAAACCAACTAATAACCCATAGACACTCATGTAGCTACTCACCAACCCATGCAGCCACTTATACACAAAGTGAGAGACTGATACAGATATTTACATATTTAAACATTACTCACTAACCCATGTATTCAGTAAGATGCACTTAATCAGTCAGTTATACAATCAATTTTACAAAATAAATTCATCCATTTAGACACTTATATACCCATTTATTCTTCCATTGACCTTGAGATATACATATATAAAACATATATAATTTTCAGAAAAACACACATTCACTGGATAATGTCATCAGTGATGTCATTTGAGATGTCATCAGTGATGTCATGAGCAATGGCACTGACCATGTCATGTGTGATGCAATATGTGACGTCATCAGCAGTACATTGCGGGCGCGCAAGTTATAGTTAGCTGAACTAACTATAACGAAGGAATGTCTATGGTTTTGTATGAGTGAAATGTCCAACTAACTATAACGCTCCTGAAACCTATGGTTTTTTCAGTGACTTTCTAAGGTTTTTAAATGCTAACTTCTAACTATAATGTGCCTGAAACGTATGTTTTTTTTCAGTGAATTCCTAAGGTTTTTTAAATGCTAATTTCTAACTATAACATGCCTGAAACTCCGCCATCATTCCTCCCAGCTACTTGCGGGCCTTTGTATTTAAATAAAATACTTAATATAATTATAGAAATGTTTGAAGCTTCATTTATTCAGTCTGACACAACATCTGTGTATTAACACTGTTTGCGTGCAAACTTTACACTTTTATAATTTGTTACTTTCAGGTAGTACAATAAAAGAAATGAAGTACTTAATTGGGTTAAGGTAAATTAGGATGCAGTAGGCTGTACTTGTCACACTCTTGGCCCAAGAATCAGAAAGTGCTCAGTATGTTTGGGATTA
Source organism: Lissotriton vulgaris (assembly GCF_964263255.1). Lineage (NCBI taxonomy): Eukaryota > Metazoa > Chordata > Amphibia > Caudata > Salamandridae > Lissotriton > Lissotriton vulgaris. Next base: position 1,463,996,283 of record NC_141689.1, on the reverse strand, counting down.
GACAATTTAGAACCTTATAACATGTCCCACATGCTGCATCATCACCCCATCTCATACGCCTTCTGCCCTAAACAGAGGCAAATAAAATTAGCAGCATAGCACTCTTCACAACTTTGCATCTTGATGCCTACTGTTTAAAATGGCTAACCTGCAAAAGCAACACAGCTCACAAAATCACTCTCAACCACCAGCTCCACCACCTACACATACAGACCCATCAAAATATCCTCTCAGCCTGCTGGACAAGGAACAAGATACAGAACAGCTACACTATTGCTATTCTCATATAGAAAATCCCAGCACCGACTACACACCAGCATCAAGCTCACAAGATACTGTTTACTCTTGTATAAAACAAAGTCACGCCATCACAAAATCACATTATCTAAACTGTCTACTAATAAATGCTTTATCACTCTCTAAAAACAAGTGTCACATATATGGGCTTCTCACTGACAAACAACCTGACTTACTCTTCATAACTGAATCATGGTTGGGAGATGATATGGCTCCAGTCTTGCATGAAGGCGTTCCTCTAGGCTATCAAACTATCATACAAAATTGTATAGGCAAAGAAGGAGGTAGCCTAGCTGTTGTGTTCAAGCAAACATTAAATATCACTAAAGCTGACCACGTATCAATACAAGGTTCTTCGGCCCGCTTCACCAGATGCAACTCTACACCATCTTCCTCCTGTAACTCCCTGCTCCTTTACAGACCTCCACCTAGCAATGCAACGTTCCCAGACGCACTTCTTGACACAGTTACAAACTTTATAACACTATACTCCAGCCTTTGCATTCTGGGTGACCTCAACATTTGGTTTGACAAGCCCAAGATCCCCAATCTGAAAACAATCATCACTAGCCTAGACACACTGAACCTACATCAGATCATCACAAACCCACACACATCCCTGGACACATCCTAGATGTAATCTTTGCAAATACAGAACTAGTTACCTTTCAAACAATGACACTCGTCACATGGTAAGACCCGCATTTGCTTGCTTTGCAACATAAAACAACATGAAGCAACACATCTAAAACCACCTTACGTGCACCCACCTATCGACTTGGAATAAACTCAATTTTGAACATTTAGAAACACAACTAACATCCTGTACAGATCTTGACACAATAAATTCTGTTAAAAAACTATATGAGTGGCTACAGGAAGCTTTCAAATGCCTAATACCACTAAGAACGACACAAATGAACAAAAGGAAACAGGCACCTTGGTGAAACACAGAAATAAAAGAGATAAAACTGTGAATTAGAAAGCTACAAAGCACCTGACTCAAAACAAACACTAATCTCAACAAAATTCACCTACAGAAGCTTAACAGATTATACAAGCCAGCAATCAAATAAACTAAAAAAACATACTGTTCAGAAAGAATTCAAAATGCTAAATGTGCAAATAATGAATTCTATAAAATCCTCACCGAATTTCATAAACTATATATCTAGAAAGAGATCAGCCCAGTAGCCAAAAATTCGCAGATAGACTGACAAATCCTTACACGACCAAATAAGACAAATTGGAGCACTCTTTAAAACAAAGAAATACCACCAGCACCCACCCTTTTCTAAATCAACAATCCAAGAGTATGCTAATCCAGCTTCTCCATTCATTCCCAAAAATTTACACGATTAATTTATGGACCTCGTCAAAGCAAGCAGGCCTTCTGACAGCCCTTCTGACCTGTGTCCACCACAAACCTTTAATACAATTATTCTAACTACCTCTGTTGCCACACCAGCAGGAAGAATCATCAACAATTCATTAACTCTCAGAATGTTTCCAGAAAATCTGCAGAAGTTAAACATATGCAAATTACTAAAGAAAAAAAACTTAGACCTGCTTAACCCCGAAAACTACAGACTGCTTCCAAATGGAACTTTACTGCGCAAACTGATAGGAAGAGCAGCATTTGCCTAGGCATAAAAATTCATTGAAGATGTTTCCATACTTTCAGACTTCCAAACAGGATTCCGTTCAGGAAGAGGCACAGAAGCTGCCCTCATTTAATCAATCAATCAGAAACATTTATAGCAAGCGCTACACAACCGGGAAGGTCTCAAGGTGCTGCTACTGCTCAAAAAGCCAGGTCTTGAGGTGTTTCCTGAAGGTGAGGTGGTCCTGGGTCATTCGTAGGTGTGCGGGGAGGGAGTTCCATGTTTTGGCTGCCAGGTAGGAGAATGATCCTCCTCCGGTGGTGGTTTTGCGAATCCGTGGAATGGTGGCGAGGGCGAGGCTGGTGGAGCAGAGCTGGCGGGCGGGAGTGTAGAACGAGAGGCGGTTGTTGAGGTATTCGGGCCTATGTTGTGGAGCGCTTTGTGTGCGTGAGTGAGTAGCCTGAATGTGATCCTCTTGTTGACGGGGAGCCAGTGCAGGTTTCTCAGGTGGGCGGATATGTGGCTGTGGTGAGGGATGTTGAGGATGAGTCGTGCGGGCGCGTTCTGTATGCGTTGTAGTCATTTCTGTAGTTTGGCGGTGGTTCCTGCATATAGGGCGTTTCCGTAGTTCAGTCGGCTGGTGACGAGGGCCTGGGTGACCGTCTTTCTGGTTTTGGTGGGGATCCACCGGAAGATCTTTCGGAGCATGCGCAGGGTGTTGAAACACGATGACAAGATGGCGTTGACTTGCTTGGTCATCGTGAGGGAGGAGTCCAGGATGAATCCCAGGATGTGTGCGTGGTTCGAGGGTGTCGGCGCGGAGCCCAGAGTTGGGGGCCACCAGGAGTCATCCCAGGCGGATGGGGATTGTCCGAGGATGAGGACCTCCGTCTTGTCTGAGTTCAGCTTCAGGCGGCTGAGCTTCATCTTTTCTGCGACGTCTTTCATTCCTCCCTGTAGGTTGGTTTTGGCGGATAGATGACACTACGTCGACGTTTCGACCCTATATTTTGGTGCTTGTTTTTCGCAACCAAAACTTTTAGCGTCTTGGGTGTGTTGTGCTGTCCCCACGTCTCTTTCAACCACGCCACCGAACCTCACTGGACAGACCACAGATGTGTCCAGTCCACTTCACCTTCAGGAAACCCACCACACACCACCGCACCCAACAAAGGCCACACCGCTGCTGGGACGACACGCCGACCCCACCGACCCCGACACTGCCGCCATGAACCTCAAACAGTGGATCAACGACTGCGCCGACACCCAAGACGCCTTTCCCTCATAGGTTGTCCAACAGTAGTTTTTAGTCCTGAAGAAGACCCGAGTTGGTTGCGAAAAACAAGCACCGAAATATAGGGTCGAAACCTCGACGTAGTGTCATCTATCAGTCCTTACTAAGTTCCAACCACAATCAGAAAATTCAAATAGGGTTGTAACCAATGCACTGAGATTTTTTGGACTGATTTTTATTGTCTACATGTATGGTTTTGTGTAAATTGTATTATATGTTATTGTTTCATTTTCACTCACTTTAGTTTATGTAAATCCATTGTATGTTTTTGTGAAAGTTTATTTAGGACAACCACTGATAATTGTATAGCACGGTTTTTTGATACAACTAATGGTTTATGAAATAATGACTTTACAGAATTGAATCCAAAAATGGTGTGTTTGTTTAATTTTTAATTAGATATTTGTACTATCAAATTAAGATTACAAATGTCAAATGAGATTATTCTGTCCGGCATCTCTATATGGATCCGAGTTGTGGGGGTTTGAGAACATAACGGAGCTAGTTATATCCTAAAATAAGTTCATGAGAGATTTGGTGGCTCTTCCAGTTTCCACCCCCCTAATCCCCCTCCAGTTAGATCTGGGGAGGCGTTTCCTCAAGGATATAGTGCGTTTGCGCCCACTACTTTTTTGGGTACGACTGAGAAGGACCCCTGAGCTCCACAACTATGCAGCAGTCCTAGATGAACTCATCTCACTCAACAGGAGCAACAAGATTAAGTGGCTGTGTAATCTGAGGCAGATGGTTAGGCAAATGGGTTTAAGTGAATGTTGGACGAGCCAAACATCGCCTCCCAAGTCAGTGATTAAGAAGCTCTATTGGGACTGGGTCCAGGAGAAAGCCATTCGCAGAGGTATAGGGGGGCCTCTTGCTGAGCGGTTTCTCGAGTTTAAATGGACAAGTAAATTTGAACCCTTTTTAGACTTGATAGAGAAACCCTTGGACAGATCACTTTACCTAAAATTTAGGCTCAGGACTTTACCGGTGAATGAATTCACCACCGGGTGGAATAACCTAGGTGTTCTATCAAAAGCATGCCCTGGATGTGCTGCCCCTAATGAGTCTGTGGCGCATTTCCTTTTTGCCTGTCCGGCTTATAGGGTCGCCAGGACTGTATGGCTAAAATCACTATGTAAGGGGTTGGGCCTTAGGTGTCATAAAATGGCTCTAAGGGGCCTCTGCACTGACGCGTCCTCTACCGCTATGGTGTGCGGGGTTGCCAAATACTTGGGTAGCACATGGCAGACACGTATAAGGCGGGCTAAGCTAACCTCCATCCAATTCAATCACCAGATGGCCCTATGACAGGATGTTTATCATGGTTTTATTTACCTGTTTTTAGTGTATATTTTATAGATTTTAGAATTTGGGTAGACAGTACTACTGTATGTATACATAGGACTGGTGGGATCATGTCTTTTACCGTTTAATGCATTGTATAATCTGCACATTTTTAGGATGAAATTTTGTATGTACATAAGGATTGGCGGGTTCCTGAATTCTATCTTTTAACGTACTGTATAAATTGTATACTTTTATGATGACATTTTTTTATCGAATAAAGTACTACTACTACTACTATAGATTAATCTGTCCTTAGGGCAAATAAAGTAATTTTTCTTCCCAAAGCCTGAGTGCCGTATGAGGTAGGCTGACTTAAGTGAGTTGGAAGCAGAGCATGGGGGACAAAGGGGTTGGCATAGAGGTGAGGCTAGTTGTGTGCACATGGATCAGCTACCCCTGGGTGGGATTGCCACAAGGCCTTGGCGCTGGCCAAGCTTTTTGCGACTTCTGACCCTGTACACCAGGTAGGTCGCCCCCTCAGCCGCCGCACGGTTCCCCTGTTTTGCTGCCTGCTGCTGCCCGCTGTGTCCTCGCCTGGCTGCCCCTGACTGCTGCCGCTCTTCTCTCCTCAGCCTATGACTGCCTTTCTTCTCTCTGTTTGTGCCAACTGTTTTTTCCTTTTTTCTCGTTTTTTTCCTTTGCCACTGATTTTGCCCATTCTGCTCCTCTTCCCACTGTCGCCTGTGCCCTTCCCCCTTCCCCCACCCACTCCCCTCACTTCACGCTTCCCGCCCCTGCCTCTCTGCAGCCCCGCCCCCTGGTGCCCCATTCACCACTCCGCTCGGGCCTCCCAGCTGCTCCTCCCTCCCATAATCCCTCATATGGAGGCCGCGCAGCGGCCGCGCACAGCGGCCGCATGCAGCGACCGCGCCCAGCGGGCGCGCCGCTGGTGTGCTGAAGGCACTCCAAAGGCAAGCCTGTCTGCCCCCTTTACCACTTGGACCGCGCCTAGTGCCAGAACCCCTGGACCCCAAACCCGCCACAACACCAGACTTCACTACGACTCTAGCACCCTCCATGCACTCAACCCCGGACGAGATCACCCCTGCTACCGGCCAACCCGAAGCGCACCCAAGGCCCCTTCACCTGCCGGAACTGCATCTTCACCAGCATCTGGCCCGCCAAACCATCAACCAGAGAACCTAACCACCTCCGCTGCATCCTCCTCAACACTCACTCCGCTCGCAAGCACGCCATCGAACTCTGGGACCTCCTAGACTCAACCACCCCGACGTCGCCTTCCTGACGGAAACCTGGCTGAACGCCACCTCAGCACCAGACATCCCCATAGCCATCCCAGAAGGCTACAGGACCTCCTGCAGAGACCGCACCAACGGAGTGGGATTGGGAATCGCCATCATCCACAAGGACACCCTCAGAGTCTCGACTAACACCGACGACACCCTCACCACTACCAAACACATGCCCTTCCAGATCCACACCGACCCCAACACCACCCTCAGAAGAACACTCGTCTACAGACCACCCGGACCCCGACCACAGTTCATCGAGAGGCTGGTTCCCTTACACCCCCTATAGACTATTTTAGGGAAGATCTGGACATCTGTCTCTAGCCAGAATAGGGGAACACCAGAGTCAAAGAGACAAAGAACAGCTGGTAGAGGGAGCCTGTACATGTTCACCTTTTAAGAGAAGGCCACTGCGATGCAGCTATTGTAAGGGGCCTATTGCTGGTTACAAATGGACATGTGTGCATAAACGTGTATACACGTATGCAGGCTGCACAGTTGAGATTATCATCATACACAGCCCAGTAACTGCACACAGGTAGCTTGGAGTAGTGGCAACTCTGCAAGATGAGAAATAGACCTGGGTTAGGTCGTATAATATTAGTGGGCACTCATATTCATAGATAAGGTCAGGTCTGTGGTGTCATTGTATTTTACAAATAGGGAGAAAGCTGCCTTTAAGTGCAAATTTTTGCTTTCCTTAGGCCTACAAAGTCCAGTAAGGTATCAAACTGGGGTGCAAACATGCACACAAGATTTGAATATGCAAGTCCCAGGCATCTACAGGTACAAGTTCTAGGTCATCAATAATTGTCATATTCCTCTGGTTCAGCTCAGGACCAGATTCCAGGTATTTTGTCACCATGTTGGGCCAAGTTAATTGCTTTTCTCCCCAGCAGAGGGGACAAAGGCTTCACTCAGTTCCTGAGGAGGAAGGGATGGTGAAGAGTATCAGCATCTGTTAATTAGCTGTCACACTGTACCAGGGTTGACCTTTTGGTGGGAAAGTCCTTTGGCAGTGATGTCAGCTATGGGCTGAAGCTCTGGTCCCTAGAAGAGATTTGAACTGTGACCACTTGATGGGACCATTTTGAATTGTCCAAGCATGCTGTGCAGGAGGGTTGGGACATTGGTGAAAGGGTGTTGTGGCACTCCAGGTTTGGCCAGGGGTGCCTGGCATGTAAAACTGTCCAGCCTCATTTAAACACTCATGGACAAGAGAAAGGAGAGTTGGACACTGAAACCGGATAGCAGCACCACTATGAAAAGCTGGAAGAACAAGCCCCCTGAAGCCCTAATGGACTAAGGACTCCTGCCACAGCTGACCTCAGGGACAGTGGGTCTCTCCAGGACCAGAGAGGCTGGTTCCCTTACACCCCCTATAGACTATTTTAGGGAAGATCTGGACATCTGTCTCTAGCCAGAATAGGGGAGCACCAGAGTCAAAGAGACAAAGAACAGCTGGTAGAGGGAGCCAGTGGAACCAGCTCCCGGTATAATGTGCTACTTTTGAGGCCAAGAGGCCTTCTGATAGTGCTGCAGGTGGCGAAAGTCAACCATCAGGAGAAAAATGAGCTGAAGATCATTGAAATTTGCTCATCGGGACCCAGGTTATGCTGATGTAAAGGATTTGACCTTTGACCCTCTCTGAAAAATGAGCGTTTGAGTCTCAGTATGGGCGGAAAATTTGTTGCGCTCGCGGATTTTGAGAATTTTTGGCAATTTCGCGATCCGCAAATCCCGCGAAATTGCCCAAAAATCCGCAATTCACGAGTTGTTGGATTTTTTTTTCTTGTACACGCTTCAAAAATACAATCTTGCACGCGCGCGGCATTGACTTACCATGATTCTGCGCTCACTAATGAGTTTTCCTCCCTGTTTGTGTGCCCTGCGAGATTTTGGTAGCTGGCCGAGCGACGTCGCGATCGCGAACACGTCATTGCGACCCGAAACAGGAAAAAGGCATCTCGAGCAGGCTGGTTAAGTGGAAACAACATGTTCGTGACCGTTGCGACCACATGCACAAGTTTTGTTCCCGAACTGGTAAACAAATCTCGCAAAAAAAAATTCTGCTAGCTCGCGGAATTTGGCTGATTTTTGCAAATCGCGATTATGAATTTGCGCAAATTCGCGTATCGCGAATTCGCAGATTCCGCCCATGCTTAGTCTCAGCCACTGCTTCCTAAGATTGACCCAGGGAGGGACAGTGCCTGGGTATTTGCGCAAGCTCATCAATTACTTATGCTCCAGGAGGAGATGTGCAAGAGGCCCATTACCAAGAGCGTTGCAAAGCAACGGAGAGTTTAAGTAAAAGAGTGAATCGGGACCCCATCTCTGGCCCCAGATAGAGGAGGAAGGAGAGACAGCACTGTGGCCATCTTCTACAACAGAAGGAAGGGGTCCAGGACCCCAACCACTGGTCCCCAACAAGGGAATGCCAAAGGGGAGCACCATTTTCCTCCCTCCAATGGTAGTGGCATACCTGTGTCTGAGGGGAGCAGGGTGGCCACCATAAGTAAAGTACACTCCCTGCATGGAACTGACAGGGAAGAATCTAGCTTCCGGCACTTGTGCTGGCAGTGATGGAAGCCAGCCTGGTAGGGAGCCTGCTGGGCAGTGCAGGAGGGGGCCACACATGCTAACCTAACCAAAGGAGATGCAAACCCCAGCAAAAGAAGAACAACCATAGAGTAAGGCGAGACCCGTCCACAGTGGACTGAACCGTTGCGGCTTGGCTCCCCATCGCCCTAGCGCTTGACTGCCCCCTCTTATACTCCCCACGAATTCCGCCAGTAAATGATCCCCGACTACAGGTTCTTGCGAAGCAATTTGTCGTAAACTACTCACTGAGCTCAAATACCATTTATGGGGGTACCTACATATGCAGGGGCGATTTCGCACCTCAGAACAATTTTTTTGTGACCAACCTCCCTGGATAATGGATACCTTCTTGTATACCCGCCTTTGGCAGGGCATCCAAGCTGTTTCCCCCTCTTTCCCGGGGGAGCCAGAGTCCTTTGGGCCTCTGCACGCCATACTACAAACTGAACCACCACGCCATGTAATATCACTACTTCACAAACACGTTCAGAATGCACCACTGACAATCTCTATGCGGGCCCAGCTAGAATAGGACAAAGATCTAGACACACCGCTTACGGATGAGCAGTGGGAGACCAGCTGCACACAAACCAACGCAATCACTGGAAATAATATACTACGCCTCATACACTACAAATTTCTGCACCGACTATACCATACCCCCACAAAACTACATATATTTCACTTACGCGAGATGGACCGCTGTCTGCGCTGCGGAGAGGAGGGGGCTGACTTCCTACACCTAGCTTGGACCTGTCCAAGGTTGCTGAATTCTGGACGTTGGTTTTTGAGGGGCTTTCTGACATGCTGGGAGTGGTTGTTACTCCCTGCGCAATGACAGCGTTGCTTAGTTTGACGCAATCCATAGAGACTGTGCATAAAAAATGATTGGAGCTCGGCTTACTATTGGCTAAACGATTAGTTGCTTGAAGGTGAGGAAGGGGATGGGCCCCTAAATTGAAGTGCTGGTTATTGGCAATGACCACGTGGCAAGAGCAGTTACATACGTATGCGGAACTGCTTCCCCTGAGGTCACGGACGAAAGTCATTTGGGGACCCTTGACTACCTACCTTCTCCAACTAAGTGCTGCAGAGGAGGACGTGTCTGAGGAAATGGAGGCTGTGGACATGGAGCCTCTCGTCCCGCGACCTAGTGCCTCTTCTTGAATTGACATTGGTGCTACCATCTACTGCAAGATGTCAGATTTGGCAATTGCCCCTGGGGATGTATTCACGGTGTTGGGAACACTGTGCTAGTGTAGTGCTGTAGTTTGGTGGGAACTAAAGATCATGACTACATAGATTGAAAGTAACGTGACCCATGTCTTACCTGACTTATCATACTAGTGTATAGACTCCGCCACAGTAATCACTATTGTTGCTTCTTTAGGCCATGACGCTTACCTTGGTACATTGCACATAATTTAGGGGGGAGGGTTGTAGTTGGGGAATGTTTTTTCCTTTATAAGTTTAAGTTATTATTGACCAATGTATGACACCATGCACGAAAAGATACTCCTATTTTGTATGACTAAATGACAGGAAATTGCCCAATTGCATTGCATTGATGTACCGTGCTTTATACACAAAAAAGGCTTTGGAAACCAGGAAAAAAAACATGGAGTAAGGCTGCTAGCCGAAGCATGGCTCTCGTGTAGGCATCTGGAGAGCTGCAAATTAAATATTCACTGTCCCTCAAGGGGGCACCTCATGATGCCCTGCAGGACTGAATTTGCCTATTCGTTTTGCTTTGTGGTGCCCCAAAATGGGCAGGAACACCACCAATATGTATAAAAAATGTTCTTGGGGCTGCAGGAATGCCACTGCCCCCATTCTTAAAATCTAAATATTAACCCTATGACTCCCTGGTTTAAAACTGCATGATCTGTGGAGACTTTTGTTTTCATTTCACCACACCAATCTCTATTGCCACGTCTAGGTAATTCCCAACAAGTAACTTGCATTGGACCGGCTAAATTACATTTACAAAACCCCAATGGAAAATCCTAGCACTTTACAGCCTAAATATAATCTACTCTCAAATTTTAATTTAGATGTATAACCTTTGTCTGTCTTTAGGCATTATATTGACATCTAAGGATGAGCAAACAAGCATGCTGTGAAACAATTTGAACTTTTGCATTGTTTTGACAATGTTATTTTTGATTACAAATTAGGCATTACATATGTAACTTAAACATAACAGTTAAAAATGCAAATGGACCTGATGTTTAATTATTTAAGCTTTGAAAGTTAACACCTTTTTTGATAAGTATACAAATAAAGTCAAGCATTTGACAGACAAATTGTTTACATTCATGCATTTATTCCTAATTAGAATTTTAAATTTATAAAGGTAAACAAATCTGAAAATAAATCATTAGGATGACTCAAAAAGCAGCTCATATCACTGCACATTTTTACAACACAAAGTACTGCTTGTGACTCAAAAACAGCTCTGCACAGAGGACATATGCCCGTCATCCTTTATCTTGAACTCTCACGATGGACGAAGACCATTCACTTCTAGAGGGTCGGATCACTCCTAGCTTTAGCATTTCCCTAACTTCTTTGCTTATCGCTTCCCTCTTTGCAGCTGGGATCCTGTATGGTCGTTGCTTCACTGTGACACCCGCAGGGGTCTCTATCCGGTGTTCCGTCAATCCGGTCGTCCCCGGAAGGTTGGAGAATATGCGCTCAAAGGGTCGGAGGACCTTCTGGAGCCCCTCTTGTTCGCTCTGGTATAATTCGTCGTTGATTACCAGCTCTCTCAACGTTGTTTCCGGGAAGTGTTCTGTGGGGGATGCGAGGTTGGATGACACGGGTGGAGAGCCCAACCACTTCTTCAGGAGGTTTATGTGGAAAATCTGTGTTTTCCTCCCGCTCAGTTGTAGCCGATAGGTTGTCCTACCTATCGTCTCTAGGACTCTGTATGGTCCTTGCCACTCATTGTGAAACTTCTTTGTGGGTGAGGGCAGTAACACTAGTGCCCAGTCGTCAACGACGAGATGTCGCCATTTCTTACCCTTGTCATAGTGAGTCTGTTGCTTCTTTTGACTACTTTCCAGTTGGGAATATGCCAATTAGCGTATCTTTCCCAGTTTGTTCTTTAGGCTTTGGGTGTATTCCAATAGGGTTCTTGTTTCTCCTGATGTCACGGCTTCCCATACTTCTTTGGCCATCTCCGGAAGACTCCGGGGCTGTCGTCCATAAAGCATCTCAAAGGATGAGCAGCCCAAACTGCTCTGTTTCTGGCCTCGGATTACATACAAAGCCAAAGGTAACAGCATGTCCCAGTCGCTTCCGTTCACCGTGAGCATCTTCTTCAGGACGGACTTCAGGGTCCCGTTATAACGCTCCACCAGTCCGTCCGTCTGGGGATGATAGACAGACGTCCGGATCTGGTGGAGGTGTAAAACCTGACATACCTCCTTCATGACTCTTGACATCAATGGAGTACCCTGATCCGTAAGGACTTCTTTGGGAAATCCCACCCTCGAGAGCAACTCCAATAACTTCTCAGCAATGTTCCTCGAGGTGGGAGCTTTCAGAGGGAATGCTTCCGGGAAGCGAGAGGCATAGTCCACGATCACCAGGGCATATTGATGCCCCCTCCGCGTTTTTGGCAGTGGGCCTATGAGATCCATGCCAAATCTCTCGAAGGGTGTTCCGATTATAGGGAGTGGTTGTAGGGGTACAGCAGGAGGTCAGTGAGTGTTTTTGCGTTGACAAACATCGCACATCTGGCAATGGGTCTTGATGTCTTGGTATACTCCCGGCCAATAGAAACTTCTCAGCACATTCTGGGTGGTCTTCTCGCTCCCTGTGTGGCCCGCCAACAAGTGTGTGTGGGCATAAAACATGATCTGTTCCCTGAAATAGGTCGGGACCAATAGTTGCAACGGGTCTTCCTGTTTCGCCTGTCGATAGAGAAGGTCTCCTTTATCAGAAAGCGGGGATATCGAGGCTGTGGATTGTTCTGGTCTGCATGGGCCTGTTCCCAGGCGTTAACAGGTTAGAGTTGTTGGCCTGGGCAAAACGAAAGCTCCTGTCTCCCTCCCAGGGGCCAGGGGATGTCAGGGCAGGAAGAGAAGGGGCATTGGGAGATCTACCCTTTAGTACCTTTCCCTCAAACAAGTCCAAGAAGTGGGGGTTGTCGGTCCCTAATATGAGCTTCTCGGGAAGGGCGTCCAGCACACCTACCTTAACTACCAGTGTCCTCCTACCCTCCAGGTCTATGGGAATATATGCCACCGGGTAGCCCTTAACATCACCGTGCACACATTTTATATATACTAGGGCATCTGGCATTACCTGGGGGGGGGGGGGCTCACAAAACATCCCTGTATCACAGACTGTTTACATCCTGAATCCAACAAGGCCCTGACCACTGTTCCATTGACTCTGACACTCACGTGATATGCACCTCCAAGTTCTGCGGTATACATAACAGCTTTCGGTAAATACCCGACCTCCATGGGTTCCTCCTGGTTTCGTTTTTGTGGGCACAGGCGAGCAATGTGTTCCCAGGCCCCACAGTTGAAGCACTGTGGACCCCAGAACAGGGGGACCTCCGGGGTCGGAAGACGGGGAACTGGGAGCCCAGGGGGGGCTCATGGCCGCGGTCCGGCCTGAGAGGTGGTCTGTTCGGTTTCTCTGGCTCACTTGTATGCAACCGAGGCTGGGCTCGAACAAACGTGGTGGCCATCTCAATGGCTTGTTTTGTCGAAAGGTTGGAGTGCTGCCTCAGCCACCTCTGAGTCCCGTAGGGCAGCGCCTCAAGAAACTGCTCAAGGTAAATCTTGTCCATGATTTCCTCTTTTGTGCTGGTGTTGGGGGTGAGCTATTTATCGGCAGCAGACTTCAGCCGAAAAAACAAGGTTTTCGGATTGTCCCCTGTAAGCCCTCTTTCTTTGCGAAAGCGTACCCGGTAGGCCTCCGCATCCAATCCTAGGTGGTCTAGGATGATTACCTTAATCTGTCCGTATGGGGTCTGCCCGTTGCTGTTGGCCACCTGGTAGGCCGCCTGTGCTTCCCCGGTCAACAGGGGGGCGAGGAAAAACGGCCATGCCTCCAATGGCCACCCACATTTCAATGCCACCCTCTCAAAATTTACCAGGAACGCGTCAGGATCTTCGCCGGCAATATACTTTTGCAGGGATATACCTGAAGGTGTGGGATGTGGTTGTGTGTCTCTGACAGGGTTACCGGCAGGGTCAACTGTCTGTTGTAACCCCTCGAGTTGTACCACCACTGTATTCCTGAAGGTTTCTCTGTCTTTTGCGGACGCGAGCTGTTGCTCCACAGTCCATCCCAAGTGTTCCTGGCCTTTAATCAGAGCCTGTAGCATTTCTTCCATCTTCGTTATCCAGATGGCTAGTTCACTGCCCGCATTCTCCACCACTTGTGAGCCTTCGAGTGGGGAATCGAACAGACTTACGGACAATGGTGTTTTGGGTAAAGATGGCTTTATTGTTTTATATAACCGCTTCTTCTGGATAGGCGCTCGGTAGTATGGGAGGGGGTTTTCTGTGTCCTCAGTCTGGTGCTTTGCAACTCCTAGCCGCCGGAAGTCCCTTCTGGGATTTGTAGGCCGCTCCTTCGCCGTTACGACACGTTGTCCGGTCCACAGCACCAGGAAAGAAAGAAACCAGTATTAGTCTGGTACTTTTGCAGGCGTAAGTGGAAGGGAGTGAGGATACACGCGTGCAGTTACTCGACCCAGGGACAAGTGTCGATTTAGTGAGGGGGGAAGTGCACGGTATGCCAAGTGGTTCTCAGGGTGGTTTGGCCCACCTACGTCCCGCCCAACCCATAAAGCGTGACCGTACCTGCTCTAGCCACACTTCCCGGGAAGTGTGGCTGGGCGATGCTCATTCCCGTTGGCCTCCTGGCTTGTCGCTGAAGTCTTGGCTCCTTCTCCGTTCTCCTCCGATGGTATGGGCTCCTCTGTCTGCTCCTTCAGCCTCCTCCGACCTCCGCTGTTCCTCTCTCGCCTCCTCCGACCTCCGCTCTGCTCCGTCCTCTTGCCACTCTCCTTCCTGTCGTCACTCTCCTTCTCTATCTCCGGGTGAAAAACACACCTGTGTGATTTCCGGGCTGGGTTTTACCAGTTGTAGGTGGGCGGGTTCAGGGTCCCGCTCCTCCCAGTTAAAGAAACACTGGTCCTCGGTATCCCGCGCGGGGTTGTATACCATGTCCGTCGTCTTGCGGGAGTTGGTGTGCTGTTCAGAATGAGGGGACATAGGAACAGGTAAGCCTGGAGGGCCCGAGTCCGTGTCCCCCTCGTTACAGACGCTACATATAATAATTCCCAAGCTGAACGGCAATTGAAACTCGCCGCTTTATGAATTAGCAGACTAAATAAGGGTGTTCCGCGTTTTATAACTACAAACGTCATCTTTGTGACGTCAGTTGGTAGTCCCGCTGGCTATCTTGGGAGAGGCTGCGAGAGTTCAAGACAAACATAATACATATGTGGCGGTGTAGAGTATACGCCATGGCTATGCCGACTTTGTACGCCACATTTAATAATTCCTAAGGTGGACCGCAATTTAAATTCACCGCTTTAAGAATTAGCGGACTAAATATGGGCGCTTTTGAACTACAAACGTCATCTTTGAGACGTAATTTTTTTGTTCCGCTTGGTATCGCGGGGGAGGCTGCAAGTGTTCTAGCGGACCCCGATTTCTTAACGACGAGAGCAACAAGGTACCCCATCTAACTTAACTCCCACATTTTTCAATCTATTATGCTTATGCCAGAGGCATTAGTTTATCCAAAGGGAGTGAGATTGGGCAAAGGCTGAGAACGCACTCCGACCATGACACGATCGGAGTGCAACGTCTCGGATGATTAGAGGCACACTGAAACGAGACACCGGGGCCAATAAAAATGCCCTACCTGTTTAGGTCGTTGCCTCCCCCTTGACTGAGTACATGTCCGAGGCAACGACGGACAGGTAGGGTGTGGTGAATGTGGCTTATGTTGGGAATGCTACGTTAGGCTAAGCTATACAGAGTTGGATTTCTCCACGAGGGTTCTAGACTGCAGGGGGCTTTCCTACAATTGTGTGCTCACTCTTACTTGTGTGTTTTTTTAAAAACGACATGAGCTTCTGTTGTAAAGATCCTAAAGGCAAAAGGTTCTTTTTGAGGGGTGTAAGATTGTGAAGGGCGCCCCCATTAACTCCATTGTTATACTCAGCAATGGGATGGTGAGAATGCTTTCACTGAGTTATTGAAGGACATATTTATTTAAGATCTTATGATATGATCCTGATTGGAACATTTGGGCAGGTTAAGAGTCCAATGGCTCTTTGGGGCAGAGTTGATAAATTTAAGAGCCTAGCAAATCCTTGGGCTACGTCTGTTTAGCGATGTGAGCATAGATGTTGTGAAGAGGGAGCTAGGGGACGCCAATTTTTTGGCTTTTTTGAAAAGGTTAATTTGGGAAGGATTAACAAGAGGAGGGTTCTAGAGAATGAGGAAGATAAGAACTGACAATGGTTAGACCAATTTCTCGATACTATGGTTTCCCTTTGTTTTACTTTCCAGAGCTGGGCCTCTATATCCTGAGCTAGGTCCAGGTGAGGTGAGGTCCAGTCCGTGGACAAGACGGGTGAGTAACAAAGACTTTATGATAATTATTATAGTTTTGAGAAGCAATAAGTTAAGATAATGAAACAGGAATAATGTTCGATATAGGTTTTTTCTAGATGCCATCTGAATCCCTTGAAGCGGAGGATCGGTATAAGTAGGTTGTATTCGTTCCAACCTCGGATATTGCTAGTAAAGACTTTTTTCACTATAAATATTTTTTGTACACTCTATTTTGCAGTAGCAAAGTTTGAGAGCAGAGGCCCTGAAGAAAGCAGAGGAAATTGTTTCCCTATTGGCTGAAACATGTTTGCCTTATTTATTGCAGTTATTTGTTGAAACTGCCCCTTGCACTGTTCTGTTTTTAGACTAGGGGGAGAGGTGACTTTCAAAATAAAAAATGTCTTTGTTTTCCTCCTCATTACCCTATTTTAAATCACCACGGGGCATATTACCAAGCAATAGCGATAATTATCGCTATTGCTTGGTTAGAGACAAAAATTTACCGCTGAGCTGCAGCGATTTTTATCGCATATAAACCTTGGTATTACCAAGGTTTATCGCAAATGCGATAAAAATCGGCCGCAATGCATGAATATCGCTGAAAAGTCAGCGATATTCATGCATTACCGAGCTAATGCTCTTAGCCATGTTATCCACCTCCCATTGGATAACATGGCTAAGAACTGCTCAGGGCAGGTGTTAGCTTTTGGAGATATTCGCTCTTAGCGCAAATATCTCCAAAAGTTGGTAATAGGAGATAGCGATGTTAGCGACTGTTTCCAGTCGCCAACATCTTGGCACGCCCACTTTGCATGTCATTAGTGATAAATATCACTGACATGCAAAGTGGGGCCCAAGATGGTCGCTATCTCCTACTAGCTGTCGCTAACTGGTGTTAGCGACAGCTAGGTAATAGGGAGATAATTTTATCTCCGCTTTCTTGGCTTTTAAAGCCAAAAAAGCGGAGATAAACCCCCTTGATAATATGCCCCCACCACATTTTTCTGCTTTGCACTGCACGAAATTCCCTTGTGATCTATAATTGAAAAATGCACTATTGTTTCTTTCTGCTTACGTGATTTTGGTCTGATCTAATTGAGGGAATCTCCTTTGGATGGAAGGTAGTCTCTATGATCAAGAAACAAATCATCCATATGGGTGGATGACCAAATGATAAGATTGATCACAGCGATAACTTAATGGGAATCCAATTATTTGCTCCGGGATCTTACTGTTGATCACTCCGTTTTAGCTCTTTGCATTTTTTGTTTCTCTTTCTCGCTTTTTTGTGTCTTCTTCTCTGACTCACTATTTGGAGCAGTGGTAGCCAGCAGGCGATATTGCTGACTTTAGACCCCCAGTTCTATTTGTTGTTGATATTGTTCTGAGGGACAGACATGTAGCCCAAATGACAGCTCAACCCCCCTCCAGTGGCCAGTCTGCTAATACTCCCACCACCTCAGCTGCGCATATAGAGAGGGGTGAGCTGCAACAAAATGACTCCTCAGATACTGCTGAGCCTGCAGCAGAGACCCCCCTGCCAAACGCAGGAGGGGATGTCCAAGAAACACCACAGGAGGGTTATGTGGCAATGCACCATCCAAAGGCAAGTCTGTGAGCCAGCCATGATGCCACTTGTGTTCCCCGTGGCATTGACTATGTTGACTATCATTACCCGCTTTGCCATGTTTATGGCAGGAGTCTGTTTGACTGTGTGACTACAGCAATGTGGTGACTACTCTATTTGTCTCATTTACCATCACCGACAAGTCAGAAATTCACTTTGCACAATTTTAAAACAATCACTTCTCTGCCACAAATACTTATTGTAAATAAACACTATTTACACACCTATGTCTTTGTGTCAGCTCCATGTTTATTATAGTTTGTACAATGTTAACTCAGATTCCAATGTACCACAAGCTCTGATTGTGACGAGGCATTGATAGGGTGAAGGAACCTAGAAAGACACAAGAGAATGATATTTACTTGACAGGTAATGCCATTACAGCTAAAACACACCCCTAGTCATCAACAAACAAAATCCAGCACACATAACAATGAGCAACAACATCAACATAGATATGAGGTAAGTGGAAAACAATACTCAGTGCCACACACATCAGCCATTAGCATAGAGCCAAAAACAGCCAGAGCCAGAATTCAAAAAGACCATCAATGCCTTGCCACTACCATCAAAGACAGCAGACAATGTCACTGTTGTACAATGTCACTGACTCTTAAGGGAAGTAGTTTTTGATGAACTGTTGACGCAGGTCAACACCTTCCTCGTCTCGACTATCGTCGTCACTGGGCATGTGTGGATTTGCAGGGGGGGCATCTGCTTCTCATCATCATCCAGGAGCAGGGGGATCTCTTCGCACAAGGCCAGGCTGTGGAGCATGCAGCATGCAGCTATGATCTGACACACCTGTTGGGGAGAATGGAGTAGTGTACCTCTGCTCTTGTCCAGCCACTGGAATCTAGACTTTAGAAGCCCAGAAGTACACTCCCCCACACAACATGTCCTCCCATGTGCATCATTGTAGGAGACTTCACCCGGGGTCCTTGGAATCCTTAGTGGGCTCAGCAACCAAGGCCGGTTGGGATACGCAGAGTCACTTAGGTGTGAGATCCAGAGAGCAATTTTGTAAAATAAACAGTAGGTGAGAAGAGCATGTCACACATACAGCACACTACTTGACTCTGCATACTCATCAACAATCCACGCACGCTCTGGATACAGATTTGCCATCAATTGTGGGTTGATGCTGGTATGCAGTATGTAGGAGTCATGTGCAGAACCAAGGAATTTGGCACAGACACGGGAGATAGTCATATGCGCTTGGCATGCCACTTGCACATTAATGGATTGGAAATGCTTCTTGTTCTGGTAGATGTGCTCATGTGCCTCTGGTGGTACCTGGCTAACATGTGTGCAGTCAATGGCTCCAACCACTTCAGATATGTGTCCAAGATCATAAAATCATCCTTCACATTTGCCAATTCATGTTTCCTTGGAAATTGGATGTAGCGGTCCTTGTAGGTCAACAATTCGGATAGGACATCATGTAGCAACATGCTGAACATAGCTTGAGACATCTCACCGGTGATGGCCACAGTGTACTGAAACAAACCAGTTGCAAAGAAATGCAGGGCCACCATCACCTAACTGTTGGTGTCAAAGCAGTCAGATAGGTTCTGTGAGGCCTCAGATGGGGGTCCAACTGACCACATAGGTCCTGAAGGGTAAGGCGATATAGACGGAATTTCCTTATGATGTCCTCATCCTCCATGTTCTCCAGCACTGGGAACGGACGATGCACATTTGGTCGTCTCCTACACAATATGAAAGGGACACATGTCAATTTAATTCACCTATGAGATGTGTCAAACATCTTACATCTTGACTAACACAGCGTCAACAATGACTGGACTATAACACAACTTAATGCACAGGTCACATGCAGAGACACCTTGATCTTATGTAGTTGTACATGTGGTCAGTGTGTACATACTGACTACTTCCAAAACTGAATTTGACTATGTGAATGTTAAATGGTACACTCCTACATCTTGTGTCGCCATTCCTGGGAGTAGCTGACACAGCACATGTTGGAAACAGCAACAATGCTGACTTCTACATAGCTGCTGTACCTGCAATACCTTCTTGCTTAAGTCACGCAGAGCACAATTTTTCAACACAATGAGGACAGTGTGTGTAAGCTGATCAACTATCAAAATGCATACAGCAATGTACACAGTAAAATAGGGACATTAAGTGTTCAGTCCATCATTACTGTGGGTTGATTAGCTATCTCACACATTGACATGTTCACAAATATGAGACTCCATTACATACCAAATCTGCGTACATGCACACAAATATCATATGTGACATGTGAGGAAGTACAATCATGTGCACTGACATTGCATGTGTAGGCATTAGTGATTGAATGTCACACTAGCATTTAATGTTACCAACAGGTGCCAGAATACACTGTAAAGGTATAGTGTACAATGATGAAAATGGGTTATTGCCATTGCTAGAGCACAATGTGTCCATAGGTGCAGTATGCGTGCTCCGCCACCGCGGGTCTGGTCATTGGGTACAATAGAAAAATGGCAAATAGCGGTAGTGACCGCCTGGACCCTGCTGTGTGCCACCGCCAATGCCAATGCCAATGCCATTGCAGCCAATGGGAACCGTGATTGCCGTAGTGCAATACAATTTTGAAACCCACGGTAGGCGTGCTCCACTACCGCGAGCCCAGTCATTGGGTACAATCGAAAAATGCAAGATTGCGGTAGTGACCGCCTGGAACCCGCAGTGATACACCGCCTATGCCAATACCATTGCAGCCAATGGGAACCACAATCACGGTAGTGCAATACAATTTTGAGACCCATGATAAGTGTGCTCCATTATTGCGGGCACTGTCATTGGGTACAATTTAAAGATGCAGGATTGCGATAGTGACCGCTTGGACCCAGCGGTATGACATCGCCTGCAGCCAATGGGAACCGCGATCGCAGTAGTGCAATCCAATTTTAAAACCAGCGGTATACGTGCTCCGCTAATGCGGGCCCGGTCGTTGGATAGAATTGAAAGATGCAGGATAGCAGTACTGATCGCCTGGCCCCCACTGTGTGCCACCGCCTATGCCAATGCCATTGCAGCCAATGGGAACCGCAAACACTGTAGGGCAATACATTTGGAACTTGTAGTAGGTGTGCTCCCTACCGCGTTCCTTGTTATTGGATACAATTGAAAAATGATAACCAGACAGACCAATTGCAGCAGCAGAGTACCACTGAAACAACCCCAGGGGCCTATAAATGTCTGGGAGAGAGCCACACATTTTACTTGCATTCAGACACTGCTGCCTGCCATTCTTCACCAACAACTGCTGCTGTTCCTGTATTCTGGACCCAGTGATGGCGAGACCTGAGAACACCAGGGCCCGTCCCTTCACCACAGAGGAAATGGAGGTCCCAGTGGATGAGGTCCTTTGACAGTATGGGAGGCTATATGGTGCACCAGCTGTACTGGTTTGTATCTGAGTAAAAGTTTGAGAGTGCTCAGAATGCTCACATAATGTTGCTCTGCAGTAGTATGTGCCTCTTAGTGCAAGTCAATATGCATGCATCTATATTTTGCCTATAGCATGCTCCATACATGGCCTAGTAAGAATTGCATTTGAGCATGTGGGGAGGATGGCAACATGGACACTTCTACAGCTCTTCTTAAGCAAAAATAAACACACGTTGGTCTGAGACAGGGTAATGTAAATGTGTGATATATTGCCTAGCATGCTGACTTCATGTCAATGGGGTGTGTAGCCTTATTTCCACAGATCCATGACTGCATTGAAGGATGGGAGTGACAGGCAGTAGTTTTGCAGCCATACTGTTACACTACTAATTTGAGACAGTGAAAGTCTGAACAAATATTGCCTGTGCTAGGTGATGTCATAGTCCATTAAGTCTTCACATGCTCATTTGTGGCATTACAAATATATTTTGTCCAGAGGGTACTGAATGATGTGGGTTCATGTTTCAAATTGCTCCTATGGTGATGTGTACATTATGCACAAGGGTACAATGCCTGAGTATAACACTCTTGGTGGTAATTCACCTATGATACATCAGATAAATGCGAGTTTGAGATGTCATCCTTCTATTGATTCCAGAATGTGTTCAGTCTTGCATGTGCAGGCACTGTTTACCCTCTCATATTGCACATGTATGTCATTTTCCTGATGGCCGACTTTTAACCTCAGTGTGAGTCCCTCTGGCCTGCACAGAAACTGCCAAATGTTACAATGACTAATCACTAGATGGGCTGAGTGAAACATATGCGTTGTCCACCACCCTATTTCTCAATGAGCTATCTTAGGCCTGAAGATTGCACAAGACAGGACTACACCTTGTGAGAAGTGTGTGAGAATGTATGATCATTGCCCTAAATGTGACCACCATGACACATGTAGTCATGCACTGGTCAAGGACATTGAGGGGTGTGTAGTATTGGACACAGTGAGTCTGCCATGAAACATCATTTCCAATGTATTGTATGCCATGCTCACTCACATACTGCATAACAGATGAGGGCCATTTTCACATTGGTTGCTGTGCTGGCACTCTGCATGTGTTTGAGATGGCCATGTACTGTGTCCATCATCATACATGTATATATTTCTATGAGATTATCAACGTGTACTAAGTGTCATGCTGTTTGGCCTCTGCTCAACATTTATGTATTAGTGTGCTATGTATGTTCATGCTCCTGTACTGACTCAGTGGTACACAACACAGTGTCACTGAAACTTTCGCTTTTTGTCTCCCATGCCTACAGTATAAGGTACATCAGCTTCAGGCAAAATGGAGGGCCATTGCACGCAAGGTGCGGGCTCTGGGTGTCTACAACAGACGGCATACAAACCGTCACAAGAGGTGGGATGGCATCTGCTGGCTGAGCAAAAACATAGCAGAGATGACGCTGGGGGAGCTCCCTCGGAGTGACAGGTTGGTGCATAGGAGCATGGCACCACTGATGGCCTGCATCATGGCAGTGACATAGCCATAGCTGGATGGATGCTTGAGAGCACATCAGCAGCAAGTTGGGGGTGAGTATTGTGCAAAGTATGACTTTGGGTGTGAGTGACTGCGTGAATCCCAACTGCGAGCCAGTGTAAAGCTCTGAGAAGTCTCTAGTTTGATGCAATGGCTTCTAAGTGGCCTCAGTGTGCAGCTGTCCTGCATTTATACAAGATGTGGTTTATCATGAGTTTAAAACCATGACCCTTGTCATTGACAGATAAGATGTGGCCTTGTGACATATGCTGCAGTATGAATGTCATAGACATCACCTGGCAGTGAACAGAAGTGAACATCATGTTAGCGTGCATTCATAGATTTGTGCTGTGCACAACAAATAAATTGTGACATCTTCACAGCTGACACCTTCGTAGCACAACATGGTGGATATCAGGAGCTCGTAGCCATTGCAAAAGGACATTTTGGTGTTTGTTTCACAATTAGTTATTTGATATTTTCTTCTACTTGATTGCAGTCATGGTTTCTCATGTAAATGTTTATGTTTGAGCTGCACAGTCCTCTATTCAAGTTGTATGCATCTGGGTTTTCCTGAGTTGTGCAGCTGTGGGTGATGGCTAAGCTGTATCTCTGTTTGCTGAGGTACTGCTACCCTTTCTGAGTGTGATGTGGTCTGTGGCCTGTGATGATTTGTGGTGTGGAAGTTCATGGTGGAGCACTCAGATATGTGTAATACTGGTTTCGCTGGTGTTTACAAACTGCTTACTCTGCATGCACTGCTGTCAGTATGTGTTGCCTTGTACTTGCCTGGTGTGCATCCCCCTGATGTCCAGCTGAGATGGCTATGTGATGAATTGGTATGTGCATATGTTGTGTTTTTGTTGTTTATGGAAGCAGTGTTTGGCCTGTGTTGGCTCTTTCTACTGACAGGTGTATGTGTATGTGATGTTCAATTTGCATGACATTGTGTTCGAGTAGTTTGTTCATTGTAATACATTCTGTTGTGTGTTGAATTTGTAGTGTGCATTTCTTGTGTGAATGTCACATGTAGCAATGTTGATTCTTGTTCATGAGCTTCTTTTGTGTGCACATTTATGCTCTGTCCACCTATATTTGACAAGTCACTTGTCAGGAATGTGAATGCTTTTGCTACACATTGTCGCCTTGCTCACTTGATGTGGTGTCTATGCCTGTGTTGGCTGATTTGTCCTATTGATAACAGTTAGTGTTCATGATTGCCATTTGATAATGTCAGTTTTTTATTTGGGTTGAGGTATGGTGTCTGTGCATTTGTCCAGAGTCAAAATGTTGTCTATTCCTGTTCTGTCTAAGCTCACATTGCCTATCCACTGTTTGCCTACAGATCGCCGAGCTTGTTGGTCTTCTTTGGATGTTGTTTGTGTGATTTATGTTTGGCAATTGGTTTTTGATCAGCATTGGTCCAGACATCCCTGAGTGGGATTCTGACATTTGTAGATACACACCAGGGTGTATCATTGGTTGTCAGGAAATTCACAGGACCTGATTTGCACTTTTATATGTGCTTCTCACAGGTGTTGAGTGTTGCAGGTTTGAGATGGGTAGACGAGGAGTATGTGTGAAGGTCCTACTTGTGTTGGGGTGTGTGACAATGAGCCATGTGTGTTGTGCTGGTGGCATACAGATGCCAAGGCAGTTGACATTGATGTGGGGCTGGTCACTGTATGGCTTCTTTAACTTCCGGTCATTCCCGTGCCTATGCAAAGCTTGCATTGCTGTATCCCAGAGATATTACACAGATGTCACTTTAGTAAAATTTCAATCACTGTTTCACCCATGTCTGAATTGATGGCCTAAAGGTAGTGTGATATGTCATGTACAAATGCTATGGGGCCTGCTCCATGTTTTTCAAGCACTGCGCACTACACTTTCGGCTAGTCAATTTATTGTAATGCATTGCTGCTGTCCTAAGGTATGTGGTAAAGTTTCAGTATGGGATCTGTCGGAGGGACTTGACATGCATTGTGAACAGTTCGGTTGTTGTCAATATGCAGAGTGACTCTTCATTACTTAATTTACTCAGTTTGATTCACATGAGTGCAAGGCAGTTGTGAGGAGTAGGGTTGTCCAGCCATATTCAACCCCACCTTCCCAGTCAATCTACCTTGCCCTTTGAAGAGTGAGGTGTGAGGTGTGGGTATGGTGAAGGTGGGGCCCTGGGCAGCTGCCCACACTGCCCATGCCTGGCGCCGGTCCTGCCTACTAAATTGTTTGCAGGTTTTCCCGCGTCTTCGCCGCTGCAGTGACATGACCGGGACATTGCAATGATATCTATGGTGATGGGTGACCCTGATGCGGAGGTTTCAATTTCTAGCAAGCAGGACACATGTGAGTACACTGGGGTATATATGCATGGCTCTACCAAAGTGTCTGATGTAGACTGGAACCATATTTCAGCACAACAGTTGTGTGTTGTGCTTGCATGCGGAGATGTGTTATTTTCGTACCTACGATGTTGACCGCGGCGACGTCTTATATGCTGGTAGTGCATCAGGTACATCAGCGGAAGGGCTTGAAGAGCTGGATCCTTAGCGGTCAGGAACGTGTGGGAGTAGCCAGGATTCGAGTTTCGCTCTCCGCAGTAGTGCTTCCGCCATCTCCCAGTGGCTGGTTTCTAGGCTGTGTTCTGATAGGCTGTGTGAGGCATCCTGATTTATCTGACTGTTGTAACGTTCATTTCGCACGGTTGTCTTTCTCTATTGGCTACTGTTTCAGAAGGAAATTTCTGGCCGGTCCTGAAACTCGGCAGCGGATGGGAAATTGGCTATTTTTGTCCATTGTAATAAGGCAGACGGGAGGACCGCCACAGGATTGTGGAAAAGGACATTTTCCACCATCGCCAACACCGCAGATATGCCAGACACTGCCATCCTAATGAGACCCTAAGTCTCCAAAGCACAAAACGATAAGTAAAAGTAGCATGTAAAAATGTGTTCCCAGGGCTTCTCAATATTTGTGTAATATCCTGTTAGCGTAATGATGCTTTGCATCAAACTGAGTGATTTTGCGCGCACAATGTCACACAATCAGTAGATGTATGACAATGTGTCGGTAAAAGTGATGCATCATCATGCAAACAAGTCAAAAAGAATGCAAAGTTTGTAAACAACATCTTAAATGGTAATACATCACAATATGTGAACATTTTTCAACAAAAGATGTTCTATATGTCTAAACAAATTATATGAAATCAGAAATAATGTACAATAATTAAATATATTATAAAATATTTTGACGTATAATACTTAAAAACAAAACGTACATTTTTGTTAGATGTTTTCTAAAGTTAAAAAAATAAATTAGCAAACAAAAAGTATTTTTGGTAAGTAAAGAACGTTAATTTGAAAATCAAATGAAATTAATTTTTACATTTAGAAATTAATCAAAAGTTAAAGAAAAAAGAAAATAATTTTAATTTTCAATATATTAAAAATTAAAATGCATATATCTAACGTTTTACAGACAATACCATTTGATATGATGTAGCATTGATGCAAGTGTGTCAATATTATGTGTACAAAATATGTATTTGCTTACATGTGTGAAAACCATGAAATACATATATGTAAACTGTGAAAAGTAATAAAATAAAACAATGCAATTTTGAAACAAACATATTACATTTAACAAAATGTTTTTTAAACAACATTATGAAAATCTATGAATGTATTATAGGTAGGTGGAACTGTATAATTTCTATTTATATATATAAACATAATACTCCAATGTGTGTTTATGACTACTTTAAAATAATTTTTTTGAAGTTGTGCTTGACAGTATTAATACATTATATATGCACAGTAATTGTCTATGGTATACATTTAAAAGAAAAACATTTAAAAGTAAAAACAGTGAGCTACGAGGGCAGATGCTGTCCACAGGCACAACAAAACACTGTGCTAAAACTCACAGAAAGAGCTACAGCAACTATTGTTTGAACATCAATGCACCGTTGTTGGACTCATTATGCAGGCAGCTGTTAATCCTCCATCCATTTTTGAAGCTCACATTATTTAAATACTAATATTTGTTGATATGTTATGATTATTTTACTTTAAGGCCAGAGAGCGGTTATGGGCCTTGTGACCAAAACTTTCCTAAACCATCAATTAAGCAGACTGCTGTACCAGGGTCAAAGCACAGTGGAGTACTAAAGAGGTCATCGTGAAATTATTAGTTATGAATATTTTAATTGTGTTAAGCACAGTAGCTAGATTGGAAGGTACTATTGTTACTTCATTAGACAAAGGGACACAGATACAATGGCTAATCATACATTTTCTTCAGAGATGCCATAAATCTTGAATATTGCGTTCCATGTTATTGCAAAGTTCCTTAACTGTTGTTTTTAGTGTATTGTCAGTAACAGAATTATGTACACAAACAGCCTGTGTGTGTGTTGAAGGTCTGAACACACCATAAGCAATGTGAAGAGATTTTGATTGGGTCAACAGACACTCTAATCCTGTTGTTCCTGTGTGCTATGCTTAAACAATCATGCAGAATCCTGCACAAACAAATCCAACAATCTGCAAACATTGTGTTATCTTTTTAGACCTACTGTACACATATAAATTATTGTACAGCAGATTAACTAAACAATTTTTGAATGTGGAACATGTAATCAAGCAGTAAAAGGTGCATATTCAGCCAATGGGTGTAACGCCGCGGAATCTCACAGAGCTTTTATCTAGCTCTGTCTGATTCTTTGGTGTGAAATTCTGAGTGTTTTTCCCAGTCCAAGTCATTTCCCAGTCACACTGTGAATGGTCAGAGCCAAATGGACACAGTCTCAGGCATTATTAAATCCTAGGTATGACAGTGTAACATTGTAGGAATCTTGTTTCAGTATAGGAATTTAGTAAGGTTTTTCATGCATTCATCCATCCTGACAGGGGAGAAGCAACACCTACTCACAAGGACAACACTTTGAAACTGTTCTGTGATTAGTAATTGTCAGCAAGAGGCTTTATTTGTGAATAATTCAGGTTTACATTTAAATGATATAATTTATAAATATAGAAACATTTAATATATGAAATAAATACATAAGGGCCAGATGTGTAAGAGTCAGATAAGGATTTTGGAATACATACAAATAACAATGGAACATTATCGTACATAATGAAGATATTACATCCATTATTTTAGACATATTGACATGTTTACTAAGAAAAAAGTACATGTAGGAAATGGAAATCCATAAAAAACTGCATGAAGAACAATAAAATGTATTTAGGCCTGACTAAAAATGTTTTAAAAATTATGTTTGTAACTGTCACATGAGCAGAATCACACTGTTACAAACATGGTGACAAAAATAGCAATGACTCCTACTGTGGTAGGGAATGATATATGTTTTAGGTTCACCTCATGTGGCTTCCACAAACTCTATTACTGAATAATGCAGATAGTTAATTTATATGTCCAACCAAACAATTGACAAATATATGTTTGATGTTCAGATCCTTCACCAATATCAATCATTCATTTATTACTGTGCAAATTATTAAAAGTGTAGCACAAGATTTTACTGATTAGCATTAATAAACTATATTCAAAATATGTTAAATCATAATGAGAGGTTCAATAGGATTCATAATATGTAATTCAGAATCAAAGCGATTTTTAAATTAGATATTTGCTATATTAGAAACTTCAGCACATGTGTGTATATGTGAAAATATTATTGTTGTAATGTGTATGTAATTAATGAATATTAATGTGCCTTAACCAAATAAAGTTATTGTACTTTTTGGAGAATCATTGACACATTACCCTACATGCCTTTTAGCAATAAAGATTTGCTTCACATTTGTGAATGTTGTTCCCACAAAAGAAGTAGGTTTATAAATCTATTAAGGACTGCCCTAAACACACCCCTGGAACTTTGTCAGCCAGGAGAACATATTGGTTAGATATAAAGACACAGAAATACTATGGCCCGAATTAGGATGTCAGTCTGTAAACCTCCGAACGTTTGGGGGTGGCTTACCGACCGACATCCTTGGTTTGGTTTCCTACCGGCATTTTATGATTACGGCGGTCGGATATCCAAACCAGCCCGTCAATCCAGCTGGCTTCTGATGGGCTCAAAGAGCCCATTGGTCAGTCAGAAACTGAACATATTCCCTTACGGACGGTGTTTCAGGATTATGATGTAGGTTTCCGTCAGGCTTTGCATGGTGTGCTTTCCGGTATGAAAAGCATGTCGGAAAGTGACTTTGGGGTCCCCCAGCAGGGCCCCCTTCTCTCCGCAGCCTATGGGTGTGGGTCGGGTGGCTTTTATGGACCTCCCTGTAAATCCCTGCACCGTGTGGCAGGCTTCGTGAGGTGGCTGCCACATGGTGCAGGGCTTTACAGAAACTCCCATTTCTCTATGGGAGCTTGTGCTGCAGCCGGTTTCCGACACCCTCACAAGCTAGCTTCCTTAGGGTAATGGGAGCTTGGAACTGCAACATGTGCGGTTACATCATAATTGCGGTTTTGGATCGCCAACCCTAGGTCAGTCGATTTCGAAATTGCAGGGATGTCGGTCGGAGGCAACTGTATCCATCTGTACTAGTCTTCTACCATCATGGATCCCATCGGACAAGTCCTGCCGCTGCTTTACCTGCTGAACAACATTCAAAACCTGCTCCTTCATGGACAAAATCTGCAGTAAGTAATACAACTACCACTTTCCATTTACTCCTCTACAAAATGATGATGTCCCTAACCATGGACCAAGCAAGGGAGTTTGGGTCCCTAAGTAAGTTGCAGGTATACAGGGACCCTCTCTGGGATTGTTTCATAACAATAGTCAAAAATACATCTGTAGGATGCCCTCCTAGGCCAATACTCTGTTACTACACAGGCACACTGTACCCAAATGGCCATGTGTTGGGAAAGATGTGTGCATTATTTTGTGTTGCAAAACAACACTTCCTCATCAATATCACATCTATTAATGACTGTCACACACTTCTGTTGCCCTTTCTCACTTATCTGCCATGTAACTACTTATCTTCACTGTTGTTGCAGCTTACCATTTCTCAAGCGTTGCAAAATTGAGATTGAAGTAACTACAAGTGCCATGAGGCCTTCACACTCCAACTCTAACCAAGATGTTAGACTCTTTTTGCCCCATAACACTTTTCTGCCATGTTACTAGCCTTGTTACTATTGAGCTTCACACATCATGCAGCTTACCATTTCTAAAGTGTTGGTAAACTGAGATTGAAGAGAATACATCTACCAGGATGCCACCTCCCTCCAACTTTTGCCAAGATGCTAGACTCCTTTTGCCTCTTCTCACTTGTCTGTCAAGTTACTACTGATCTTCACACATCATGCAGTTTACCATTTCACAAGTGTGTGTAAAGTGAGATTGAAGTGACTACAACTACCCTGATGCCCCCTCACTCCAACTCTAACAAAGATGCTATACTGAAAGTGACACACTCACATTGCACACACCTCAGGTCCTGTTTTGATGTCAAAGAAACATTTGTATGGATGTGTCATTAAAGTGAAACATGCCTTCTCTGCTACAACTCTGTTTTGGACTCTCACACATCACCCACATGAAAAGGCAATGTCAGTCAATGGGAATACATAGAATCAGTGTGATAAGCATTCAAAGGGCACAATGGAGACACTCCCTGCAGGATAACTATGACTCTATCAGGGGGAACCCTGAAATTCTGGGGCCTGGGGAACTGTACATTATGCCCATGTCTGACAAACTCCATGAGCACTGGACCTGGGAACTGAAGTATATCAGGGGCAACCAATAGCATAGCCAAGTGCCATGCATGTGTAGGTAATGTGTAAATGCAACTTATGAAAGCAAACACAATACTACCAGCATGTGCCACACATCTGGATGAAGTAGCTGTAAGGTGAACACTTGTGAACAAAACTTCCCTAAACCAACAATGAAGCGTTGAGACTCTAAAACTACCAGATTTGTTATGACGTATGTAGTAAGGGAGATCATTTGGTTCTAGTTGCCGGCCATTAAGGACAATTATAAAATTGGTGCAAAAATACGTGCACATTTGTGACCATTTTTTGCGTCGGAGTGAGAAGCCCTGACTACTTGTCACAGTAAGGAGGGGTTGGGATTTCGTTTTTATAAATGAGCGACTTACAGCAGATTTATCTTCTATCCTTTTTCAAATATGTTTATAATGTACATGAAGGGGGCTTAATGTAGACTTAAGATTAAATTATTTCCATCATCTTGTGTTAAACATCGGCTCGGGTTTTAGACATTGTATGGCACAAATTCAGCCAATGGGTTTAAGTTTTTGCTTAGTGTTACTAGGTAATGGGAATTGATATTCCTTCTGAAAAAAGTTTACTGTGCAGCCGATCATTGTGGTTTAACTACTTAAGCCTCAATTTTTTTTAATTTGGTCGCGGTGATGACAACAAGTATTACCATACCAGCGCATTGGTTATCCTTCTTCTAATTTAAGGATTATTGTAGAATAAGTACCCAAGTGGTGGGTGATTTATGCAACTACTATGTGGTGGACATATAATTATTCATTTTGTGTCTTACCTTTTTTTGAACACTTAGAAGATTGGAATTTCTGTATTAAACTGTATGAAATGCCTTGTCATTTTTGGCACTTTCTACGTAGGATCTTTTCTGATATCAATTAACTACCCCATCTTAATATTTATTATTCACTGTGCATCTTACGCACTTAGGTGGTCGCATCCTTTGATATTGGAAAACAACCCTAAACCTTTGGGACAAGTTCAAAACATTGATTAACTGTATACTTATCTGGCTTTGTACTGCTAAAGGCGGGATGTGGTTGTACCTGCCCTAAAAAAATGAATTGGAGTTTAATATAAACAGTGAGACTTTGTTTGTTACAATATTGACAACCCAAAAAACTGTTTTTGTTTGTTTGTTTTGTTTTTCTGCCTTTTCTGTGGTTTTGAGCATTGATATAGCTGAAGTCCAGGTTAATTTCATTTGTGAACGGCTAGTAACATTATTATCTAAGCTCTACCAAATTGGTTGAAAAAATTATCAGTTAGGTGAAAATTACCGGCATTTCTAACTGTTATCACATATTACCGTTATTTATTATCTTATTAGTGTTTATCTCATTAGTATTACTTTTTCTGCTCAGGACTGTTTTTAAACAATGTCTGGAGACAAATTTTGAACTTTGTTAATCACTGAGTGAAATTGATTTTTTCTCTAATTTCTAATTGAGGTGAGGAATTACTCTTGATGGGCTACTATTTGTATGTGTTGGGCACAGAGGTTTTCAACAAAATGTGTGCAATTACTCTCTTTTCTTCACATATTATAGTTGGTGTATAGGCTTTGCTTTGAGTCTCCATGATCGTCCTTTTTCTAATGCGCTTTAACTTAGTGTTTTCCTCTCTAACGCAGATTATCTTAACTTTTCTAAAATAGAATCTTTGTTATGACTTAAAAATAGTATAATTTTTTTATTCATATAAATATCAATATATGTATATATATGTTATGTGTTGACCTGTATTGTTTATTTAATTGTTTTAATGTAAGTGTTACCTGTGTGTTACACCTGTTTTGTATATTGTTGTTCTTCTTGTGTTGTAAACAGATGGATCTTCTTTTTTAGGCTTTTTAACAATGTTTGTAATATTGATTTGAGCTGAGTCCATCATTTTGTACTGTCTTATATATGTTTTTCTATGTGACTTACAGCCCTGATGAAGTTCCAAGAAATGTAGTGTTTCAATGAACTAAACCAGTTGGCTGTCTTTATGCATCATTATTGATTCTGCAATAAATGACAAACAGAAAAGAAAACTATTTGGACTTTTTTCATTAAGTTTGGTGCACCTCCATTTGTTTAAACCATTTTAAGAATCTGTAACCAGAGGCACCAAAAGGTGACAGGTGCCAGAGAATTGTGCACAACAAGCCAGATAAGGCAGCAGTGTGAAAGTGAAGTGCAAACCGATTTGTACGTCACCTTGTAACTATTTTGTTTATAACTATACAATAACATCAAATAGTCAGAAAAGTAATAGCAGGATCAACGTCTTCAAAAGTTATGTAAATGTATTTGAGCTTATATAGCGCACAGCTACCCGCAGTGGGTTTCCCGGCGCTTGCTTAGGGAACCCGTCCTGGTATTCCCCTGTGAGATAACCCCGGCAGGGTATCCACAAGGTGACAGCCAGGCATCCCGCCGCGAGGGGCAGTTGTAGGAAAGGTTTCATTGAATGGATGAAAAGCATCCTTTAAAACAAAGGCCAATGGTCAGACCATATAAGCACTGCACACTGGGCCACAGCACAAGGCTGTTACACCAAACTTGCCCTTACTGACACAGGCAGGCAACGTCTTCACAAAGGGGCATCTTTTGGGCATAGCAGGCACTTCAAAGATGGTTTTATTTTGGTAGGGGTCTTCTCAGGTTTGGGGGATTTTGGGCTAGTTTTAGGGGGCTGGGGATGCTTTCATTCAACGGTGGAGTGGGAAGTCGAAGGGAAGAGTGTGTGTGTGGGTGTGAGGGATGTTTTTGAGACTTAACGAGGAGGGTCAGGGTTCCGAGGGTAAGGGCAAACATGGCATCCTCACAGGGAAAATAGGTAGGGTGTTTGGGATGGAGTTTGGGTTGGGAGGAAGAGGAAGTGAGTGGGTCTGCTATCTACAATGTGGTATTGGTGTTTGTTGGGGGGGTGACTGAGTATTTGTGTTCTTTTTTGTGAGTATGATGTGAATGTGTTGGGTACTGTGTAGGGGTCAGTGTGTGTTCTTGTGGTGCCTGGGTGTCTGCTGGGGTGGAGGGAGTAGTGAGGAAGGGGAGTGCCTGCTGTGTGCAGGTATGTTTGAGTTTTTTTGATGTCTTCTGTTTGTGTGTGGTGCTTATGTTTGATGAAGTGTGTGCATGCTTAGGAGTGCATGTGCTTGGAATAGGAATGGGAATAGGGAACTTGGATGGGGAATGGGTAGGAGGGGGCTGGAAGGTTAGGATGGGCGGAGGACAACTGTAAGAGAGGAGACCAAAACCTGAAAATATCTCTGTAGGCCAGACATGGCATTGTAAATGACTCCTAGGTAGGCAACCATCTGGGTCAGCTGACTGCTTTGCCCCTGGCTTGCATCCAGGACTGCAGTCTGACCCACATAGTTGGTCCTCAGCAGGTCAATAGCCTTATCACTCGGGGCATTGGGGCTAACAGGGCCCCTGGCTGAGGTAGCTGGAGTGAAGGAGATAGCTCCCCTCTTAGGGGAGTGGGAACATCCAACCTTTCGAGGCAACAGGGAGGTTAGTGATGAACTGGGATTGGGGGACAAGGATGAATGTCGAACTAATGCTTTTTGGTTCATGACCACTCCGGAGCATCCACTGGAGGAGGACTCATATAATAACAAACTTGATCTGCTGTCCTCTAGGGAACTCCCAACACCCTCCTGGTCTCTGGGTCCCTCTGTATCTCACACCGGGAACCACAGTGGGTTTATTGCAACTGCTTTTCCATACCTAACCATCACAAATCAACAGAAAACATTGGAGAAGTCAACATATCACCCCACCTTCATGGTTCCTTCCATAGGCTTCAAATTAAGGAGGAGCACATGCATGCATGCTACATAACCTGCAAACAGTTGGGTCCACTCATGTCATAACCCCAGACAAGACCAAATGCATTGATGGGATTGTGTGCACTCCATCCTTATGTCCATTCTAGGATAGTCAATCACCTTGCATACTTTGGCACTTTTTATATACCATCGCAAAAAGATGTAACCAAATAGGATGGATCCAAGTGTGAGATTTACACAATGCTCGCACAAGACCCAGAGTCAAACACATCTAAATATTACTCAGAACACATCATGATTCAGAGTCAAACACATCTAAATATTACTCAGAACACATCATGATTTCTGTTTACAGCGCCGTGATATCCCTGGGATGAGTGTCACGCTTTATAAATACCAGAAATAAAAATAAATAAATGAAGGTCAAGTTGAACACCAATGTGCCATCAATTAGTGTTGTACAACATGTGTCCACTACCTGAAAATTCAAAGGAAAGTTGTACTCATGTTGTTAAGCTATGTATCACATTTAGATGATAACGTTACCCGAAAAGATTGCGGTCCCAGTATTTGGGAGATAGATACTCTGAATTTGGACAGTACAACATTCCATCTAGCCATATGAACATCCCCAGTTCTGCTTGGTACAGGTGATTACTCCAGTCATAGATTGTATATCCACAAGTCAATATACCTTTAAAGGTTTTGGGTGTCTCTGAAAATCTATGACATGAAAATATGGGGTCACTCGAGTCTCAATGGGCAGGCACATCACACCACTCTTTGATATTGCATACTCAGATTGCCTTGTAAGGATTAGTGTTGACACTCACATATGATCCGCACATTTCTCTATCTCACTCCCTCATGCATGTCACCAGTCAGTGAATGAGTGTTTTTAAACTCTATTGCATATGAAACATTAATTAGCAAATGCACACTGGCCAACACGCAGGCACTACTTCAGATGGCACAAGTGATGTTTGCACTCTCATTTCACTGTATGACCAGTACGTATCAATGGGAATTGTTTTACAATCGCCACATGTGCTATGCTCTCTATGTCATGTCACATGCAATAGGGCCACCGTCACATGAGAGACAGTAGTGAGGGAACATCACCCCTACTTCTGTAGGTTTTGAACCCTAGCTCTGCCAGAACCTAGGTAAACCTAGCAAACCTATATATTGTTAAAACCTAGACAGTCAGGGGAATCCAGGATGGGGTCACCCAGAATCCCTTGCAAACCTCAAAATCTGAAAAAGAAAAAAACACATTTTCCTAACATTTCTGAGGTGGAAAGTTCTGTAATCTGCGTGGATCCACAAATTCCCATGCACTCTTCATTCCCCAAAGTCTTCCGAGAAAAATGGTACCTCACTTGTGTGTGTAGGCCTAGTGCCCGCAACAGGAAACGGCCCAAAACGCAACGTGAACACACCACAGTTTCACAGTGAAAGCGGATCCCTTTTTTCGCAAAGTACCTAGTTATAGATTTTGAGCCCTAGCTCTGCCAGCATCAAGGGAAACCTAGCACACCTATACATGTTTGAAAACTAGATTCCCAGTGGAATCCATGATAGGGTGACTTTGCTGGCTCTCTCCAGGTTCTGTTACCCAGAATCCCTTGCAAACCTCAAAATTTGAAAAATGGAAAAAAAAATCCTCATATTTCTGTGCTGGAAAGTTCTGGAATCTGTGTGTATCCACAAAATTCCAACCACCCGGCATTCCCCAATTTCTTCCAAGAAAAATGGTACCTCACTGTGACGGTAGCCTAGTGTCCACGATAAAAATGGCCCAAAACGCAATGTAGACACACCACATTTTCACAGTGAAAACAGATTTTTTTTTTAAAAGTGCCTTGTTGTAGATTTTGAACCCTAGCTCTGCCGGCACCTAGGGAAACCTAGCAAATCTATACATTTGTTAAAACTAGACACCCAGTGTAATCCAGAATGTTAAGATTTGTCTGGCTATTGCCAGGTTCTGTTACCCAGAATCACTTGCAAACCTCAACATTTGTTAAAAGAAAACACATTTTCCTCATATTTCTGTGGCGGAAAGTTCTGGGATCCTCGTGGATCCACAATATTCTACCCACCTCACATTCCCCAAAGTCTTCTGAGAAAAAATGTACCTTACTTGTGTGGGTAGGCCTAGTGCCCACGACAGGCAACAACCCAAAACGCAACATGGAAACAAAACATTTTCACAGTGAAAACTGACCCTTTTTTTACAAAGTACCAATCTGTAGATTTTGAACCGTAGCTCTGCCAGCACCTAGTGAACCCCAGCAAACCTATACATTTTTGAAAACTAGACACCAGGGAATTCCAGGATGGAGTGACTTGTCTGGCTCTCACCAGGTTCAGTTACCTAGAATCTCTTGAAAACCTCAGAATTTGTAAAAAGAAAACATATATTCCTCACATTTCTGTGGTGGGAAGTTCTGGAATCTGCTTGGATCCACAAAATTACAACCACCCCCATTCCCCAAAGTCTTCAGAGAAAAATGGTACCTCACTTGTGTGGGTAGGCCTAGTATCCATGACAGGAAACAGCCCAAAACGCAACATGGACACACCACATTTTCACAGTGAAAACAGACCATTTTCTTGCAAAGTGCCTAGCTGTGGATTTTGAACTCTAGCTCTGCCGGCATCTCGGAAAACCTAGCAAACCCATACATTTATGAAAACTAGATACCATGGGTAATCCAGGATGGGGTGACTTGTCTGGCTCCCACCAGGATCTGTTACCCAGAATCCCTTGCAAACCTCAAAATGTGTCAAAAAAACATGTTCCTCACATTTCTGTGGTGGAAAGTTCTAGAATCTGCGTGGATCCACAAAATTCTACACTCCCCGCATTCCCCAAAGTCTTCTGAGAAAAATGGTACCTCACTTGTGGGGGTAAGGTAAGACTTTATTTGCATAGTT
This sequence comes from Lissotriton vulgaris, assembly GCF_964263255.1. Lineage (NCBI taxonomy): Eukaryota > Metazoa > Chordata > Amphibia > Caudata > Salamandridae > Lissotriton > Lissotriton vulgaris. The sequence goes on along the minus strand of NC_141689.1, from coordinate 1,463,959,192 downwards.
ATTTAAAACCATTGCAATAGATACAAAAAATAAAGCCATATTTAAAATGTGTGTGCTCCTTCATGAGCGTCACAGCGTGAACAACTAAAAACACTTTTGTGTCAATACAGTTATAACGTCCAGAATGATTGTGTCTTTGCAACCTATAAAAAAAATGCGATCCACTGTGACAATTAGTCATCCATTTAGTAAAATTACCCCCGTAATCCGATACCCTGCAGATTAAGAGTCAGTTTGGTATTTTTGCCTGAGCTGCTTCAAGGAATCTAACTAGCCTTGTGTTCAATTGTGGCGATGAGGGATCAAAGCATGCCAAAACTGCTTGTCTCCTTGTCCTGATCCCTCTTTGATTAAAGGGAGTTTCTAGCAGCTGCCTCCTTTCTTGATGCATCTCTGTGCAAGTACAGATGATATGTGTAATGTCGCCCTGATCGTTTTTTGCACAGGCTGCATAGAGTGAAAGCCTGCACCCTTTTCCAGGGAGGGACCTGCTGCGTGGTTGGTAACACTCCCAGCCGGAACTTAGAGAATTTTAATTTCAGTACTTTTGAGTATCCCAAGTTAAAATAATGTTGTGGGGCTAGGGTCTTATATGTGAACAGAGTCATCCAGGTGTGCACTTTAACAGAAAAGGTTGCCTTGTCCTCTAGCAATGAGTCTATCTTCAGCTTCTTCCACACCGTCTTTTTTAAACGCTGAATGGAGTTAGTGTGTGTCCCATAAGGGGGAAAGGCCTGTGGTTGTCCGTGCCTCCTGAAGATATTGACCTGCTCGTGAGTTCTGCCTCTGTTGGATCTCTTGCCAGAGGAGGTGGTTTAATGTGTTAGAGTTTGCTGACCTGATCTTGCACCAGCAATTGATGAAAGCTCCGTAGCTGGCCCAGGTTTGCTTTATCAGACCACACTCCAGTCGGATTTGTGCCTGTGAGGTGTAGATCGGGAGGCTAAACATTGTTCTATATGCTTTGACAAGTGTTTTATCCAGGAGGTTGCTAACTCTTAAAAACAGTGCCTCAGTACCGTAAGTAATAGAAAGTAGTATTTTAGCCCGGGCTACCATCAAGAGTGGACACAGAGTGGGGCCAAGCAGTTTAGCTGATAATCCTTTTGGGGGGTAGGCCTCATGCCTGCGACAGTAAAAAGACCAAAACGCAACGTGGACACGCCACATTTTCACATCGAAACCAGACCCATTATTTACAAAGTGCCTAGCTGTCCACTACCTGGAAATTCAAAAGAAAGCTGTACTCATGTTGTCAAGCTATGTATCACATTTAGCAGATAAAGTTCCTTGAAAAGATTGCGGTCCCAGTATTTGGGAGATAGATACTCTGAATTCGCACAGCACAACATTCCATCTAGCCATATGAACATCCCCAGTTCTACGTGGCACAGGTGATGACTCCATTCATATATTGTATATCCACAAGCCAATACACCTTTGAATGTTTTGGGTGTCTATGAACATCTATGACAGGAAATATGGGGTCATTACAGTCCCAATGAGCAGGCACATCACACCACTCTTTGATATTGCATACTCAGATTGCCTTGTAAGGATCAGTGTGGACACTCACATATGATCTGCACATTTCTCTATCTCACTCCCTCATGTATGTCACCAGTCAGTAAATGAGTGTTTTGAAACTCTATTGCATATGAAACATTAACTAGCAAATGCACACTGGCCAACATGCAGGCACTAATTCAGATGGCACAAGTGATGTTTGCACTCTCATTTCACTGTATGACCTGTACTTACCAATGGGAACTGTTGTACAGTCACCACATGTGCTATGCTCTCTTTGTCATGCCACATGCAAAAGGGCCACCGTCACATGAGAGACAGTAGTGAGGGAACATCACTCCTACTTCTGTAGATTTTGAACCCTAGCTCTGCCAGATCCTTGGGAAACCTAGCAAATCTATATATTTTTGAAAACTAGACACCCAGGGAAATACAGGATTGGATGACTTGTCTGACTCTCCAGGTTTTGGGACCCAGAATCCCTTGCGAACCTCAACATTTGTAAAAGATAAAAACAGATTTTCCTCACATTTCTGTGGTGGAAAGTTCTGTAATCCACAAAATTCCACCCGCCCTTTATTCCCCAAAGCCTTCTGAGAAAAAATGTACCTCACTTGTGTGGGTAGGCCTAGTGCTCGCAACAGGAAACAGCCTTTTTTGCAAAGGGCCTAGCTGTAAATTTTCAGCCCTAGCTCCGCCGGCACCAAGGGAAACCTAGCAAACCTATACATTTTTGAAAACTAGACACCCGGAAAAATCAAGGATTGGGTGACTTGTCTGGCTCCCACCAGGTTTTGTGACCCAGAATCTCTTGCAAAATTAAAATTTGTCCAAAAAACAAATTTTCATTACATTTCTGTGGTGGAAAGTTCTGTAATCTGCGTGGATCCACAAAAATCCAGAAAACTGCATTTCCCAAAGTCTTCTGAGAAAAATGGTACCTCACTTCTGTTGGTAGGCCTAGTTCACATAACAGGAATCACCCAAAACGCAACGTGGACACACCCATTTTCACAGTGAAAACTGACCCTTTTTTTGCAAAGTGCCTAGCTGTAGATAAGACACCCAGGGAAATACCGGATGGGGTGACTTGTCTGACTCTCACCAGTTTCTGTTACCCAGAATCCCTTGCAAACTTAGTAAAATAAAAAACACATTTTCCTCACAATTTTGTGCTGGAAAGTTCTTGAACCTGCGTGGGTCCATAAATATCCACCCACTCCGCATTTCCCCAAGTCTTCTGAGAAAAATGGTACCTCACTTATGTTGGTAGACTAAGTGCCCGCAACAGGAAATGGCCCAAAACGCAACGTGGACACACCATATTTTCACAGTGAAAACTGACCCTTGCTACAGATTCTGAACCCTAGTTCTGCCGGCACCTAGGGAGACCTAGCAAACCTATTCATTTTTTAAAACTAGACTCGCAGGGAAATCCATGATGGGGTGACTTGTCTGGCAACCACAAGGTTCTGTTACCCAGAATCCCTTGCAAACCTCAAACTTTGTTAAAAAAACAACACATTTTCCTCACATTTCTGTGGTGGAAAAAATCTGGAATCTGCATGGATCCACAAATTCCCCTGGGAGTGTTGCCCGATATGCCCCCAAGGGGGGCAGAAGACTGTGGCTATCTTTTTTGGCATTGGTATGCCCATTCTGGGCAGCCCCCAGGCATGAAAAAGCCGGCGTAATCGCTGGGACCTAGTGGGCTTTCTGCGGGCCGGGGGCAGATAAGTGGCCTCTGCCCCATCTGGCCCCCGGGGGGCAGAAAGACTGGCATTTTTTGTTGAGGTGTGGGGATTGCATGCCCATTCTGGCCTGACCTCAACCCTGAATTAACAAAAATATTGTTCCTGAGTCCTAGTGGGCTTTCTGCTCCCTGGGTGGCAGATAAGGGGCTATTGCCCTAATATGCCTCGGGGGGCAGAAAGACGCTGGTAATTGTTTTTGGGGTGGTGGCATTATCATGCTCATGCAGGGCAGCCCCTACCCCTACATCATAAAAAATCCCTCCTGGTGCCTATTGGGCTTTCTGTTCCCCCAGGGGCAGATCAGGGGCTGCTGCCCCCATCTGCCCCGAGGGGGGGGGGGGCAGAAAGACTATAGCATTTTTTGGGGAGGTGTGGGCATTGACATGCCCATTCTGGGCTGACCTCACCCCTGAATTAAATCAATTGTATTTCCTGAGTCATTGTAGGCTTTCTGCCCCCCCCCCCGGGAACAGATAAGGAGCTATTGCCCCCTATGTGCCTCTGGGGGGCATAAAGACTGTGGTAATTGTTTTTGGTGTTGGGGCATTATCATGCCCATTCTGGGCAGCCCCCTCCCTTACATCATAAGAAAATGAAGTCCCTGGTGCCGAGTGGGCTTTCTGTTCCCTGGGGGCAGATCAGGGGCTATTATCCCATCTGTTCCCCAGGGGGGAGAAAGACTGACATTTCACTGGGGGTGGGGGCATTGTCATGCCCATTTTGGGCAGCCCCCACTCCAACATCAATAAAAAAATATGGTTTCTAGTGGGCTTTCTGCCTCCCCTGGGGACAGATTGGGGGCTACTGCCCCATAAGTCTACGGGGGCAGAAAGACTGGAATTGCACTGAGGTGGGAACATTTTCATTCATATTTGGGTCAGCCCCCACCTGAACATCAATCAAAAAGAAAATCCCTGTTATGCCCAGTAAAATATGGGGGGAGCAAAGGCCCTTGCCCAAGGGGCTGCTCCCCCCTCCCTGGCGCTAGTGGGTGGATCCCTGCTTGGGGATCACTCTCCTTGGTTGAAACCCAAGCAGGGATACACTAGAGAAGGGTTCCATTGGAAAGCTGGAGATACTCCCTTTTCCAACGATGCCCCTCCCATCTGTTTCAGTGCGGAGATAGCCCCACAAGCACCGAAACGGAGAAACTGAAACTAAGTTTCAGTTTCGTTTTCATTGCAATGACGATTGTGCACCATGACCGTGATCGTCATTGCAAGGAATTACAAAAATAGGCCTGGGGAGGTTAGGAAAATTCTTCCCCACCTCCCCAGTCAAAAAAAGGGGAAATCCCTCTGCAGTCTACAGCAGACGGAATTTCTGAGCATGTGCTCATGAAGGAATGGTTCCGTCATAAGCACAAGAGCACTGGTGCTCATGACGGAACCATTCTGTAATGAGCACCCAAAGGGTTAAGGATATCTCTATGGGTAATCAACAGTTTCTTTACACTTAGCACAAACATACATCGAGTCAACACAATACGTGTGTCTATGTCACATGCAAAGCACAACTAAAGCATGGAGATACACTTTTGTGGCCATCTGATGACTAACTTCAACGTTGTGACCTACACTGACCGAGGCAGCCCACTAACATCATGTAGTCCACAGCCAAGCTACATGGAATGTGATGTGAGGTACATGACACACAGCACATTATTTGGGCTTTCTGAAGAGTAAAATACCTGTGAATGACTGTCCAGATACCTTTACTGCCAGGCCCATTGCATTGATGCATATGGTACACAGAGGCAAGTACCATAGTATACACAACATCCTAAGGCTAAGGTCACAAGGTAAGGACTGCTATTTGTGACACTCAGAGCTACCTCTCAGGGGGTTGTGTGGACATGTGGGCTACTTATATGAATAGCCTAATACGTCATAATGAGTTTGTGTTGTTTGTACTGCCATCTCAGGATACCTCTTTTGCCATGTGTGGGAGTGTAACAGAAATGACAGTCAACATGCCATGGTATGTGTAGTGTGATAGGGAATATTGTAGCCAAGCAGTTAACTAACATTTTCACATCTATTCCAAAGCAATCCAGTATCTACACTGTTCTTGTCTCAGATGTGCAATAAGCCTGTACAGTGGAAGTAATACTATTAGAAAAGTGTCAACAGACCTGTGGGAGTAAGGGGACAGTCACTAGTGACAAACACATATTGACACCGTAAGCCAATGGAAAGAAGTACAAGATCAGCGGATCACCTCAGTCACCATGTCTCGTTTTGTCAAAGTAACAGCTATCAGGGCTACTAGTGATACAGATAACACTTCCTAGGAAAATTCATGAATCAGCAGGCCTACAGGGACATTACTCTGTGCTTCAGTTCTCCTGCCACAGTAAGACCTTGCTCTCTGCAAGCTGAGGCTACTTATCCCACATGAACCTCACATTTCCACCAATTCAGTAGAGAAAAGTGAAACGTCTGCCCATTTCATATGTGAACGTATGGTTGTGTGGCGCTCTGCAGGGGTCTGTGAGGTATAGCTACCTCCTAGACAACGTTTTACAAAGTCTGATGTGGGCTGATTAATCAGTGGAATGGTACACTTGGCTAACATCATCCTCAAATGCTTATAACAGTATACAGATATGGTTCATGGTGCGAAGCCTATACAAAACAATGCACATATACCAAGATGTGTTTTGAGAACTAATTGTAGCTACTATTAACTTGAACCCTACATAGAGCTACACATGTAACACAAGTAGAAATCACCCTTATAACACATTCCAATGGTAGCCTTCTCTCCACAAATTTCAAGGACCCATAATCCATTACTTGCATGCCCTATGTATGGGCTATACAAAGCATGCAATCAATATAATGCTTACACTCTGACACCCAGAGACACATTGTAACCTATGGGATTAGGAAACAAGGCTGCCCTCAGGACCTTCAGGCCTACTCCTTAAAAAACGTTGGAGCCCCAAACTTATATAAAAAGACCTCACCACCTCCACCTCCCTCAGCTCTCACCATTTCTCCCAACAAACTTCCCCAGGCGAACTCCTCTGGTTTCACAAGTAGCATCCGAATAATTTTAAACTAAAATGCTACTGCATACCAACTAATATCGGGAAGGGCCAACCCCCCTTTATTGAGTCTACATCTGAGTTTCTCCCATGCCATCCGGACCCCCTTGTCCCCCCATATAAATCTCCCAATCTTGCTCTGCACCTTGCTAATACTCTTGTTTCGAAAGGTTAGAGGTATAGTGGTAAATAGGTAGAAAAGCTTAGGGAGAATGACCATCTTTACTAGGTTAACTTTCCCATAGATGGTTAAAGGGATATTCCTCCATCTACTAAAGAGGCGATCTATTTCTTTATTAACTCTGTTAAGAAAAATCTGGGGGATTTTTTCCAGATCTTTAACAATGTAAATCCCTAAGTATCTAAACTCTGTGCTGGCTGTTCCCGTGTATTGATCCAGATTCCAGCACATTACCTCTGTCTTTGGTTTGTTGATAGAGTAACCTGACAGCGACCCGAATCCGACCAAAAGCGCCTCTACACGGGGGATGACCACCTCGGGGTCACTCGTATATAGTATTAGGTCATCCGCGTATAGAGCTATTTTACAACTATAATGTTCAGACCTAAAGGGGTAGATTGATACATCTAACCTAATAGATTGTGCCAGAGGCTCGATGTAGATGTTGAATAAAAGGGGCAAGATTGGGCATCCCTGCCTGGTTCCTCTCTGAATGTTACAACTTGAAGTTAATAAACCATTTAGAATAATCAGAGCAGAGGCTCCCTGTTAACAATTCCTCAGGGGTTGAATAAAAATGGGGCTGAATCCCATTGCCTCTAATACTTCCCAAAGGTTCGCCCAGTAGACTCTGTCAAATGCCTTGGCCACGTCCAAGGCAAATATGGCGAAAGGATCGGGTCTCTCAAAGGCCAGGTCGATGTTACCTGTTTACCAGGTGTGTCTGTTCCTGAATGTTCCTTCCTGCTACAAAGCCCTTCTGATCAGTGTGGACCATCTTGCGGATCAGTTTTTCCATTCTCCCTGCTAATATGCCCATAAAGATATTATATTCGGCATTCAGCAGGGAGATTGGACGATATGAGCCAGCTTTTAGGGGGTCCTTGCTTGGTTTCAAAATCAGGACAATTGTGGCCTCCTTCCAAGACTCAGGGACCTTTCCAGCAAGACAGTAAACTGAGTTAAAAGTAGTACCCAGAACAGAAATCAACTCCTCAGCAAGAAGTTTACACACTTCGTTCGGAAGTGAATCCGAGCCTGCAGCTTTTGTATTCTTCGATTTTTTGATTTGCTCGGTTATTTCCTCCAAAGTGAAGGGGGCGTCTAAGTTATTCCTACTCTCCTCCGACAGGGAGGGCAGTAATTTGTTGCTCAACCATGATTGTATGGAACTCGAGGATGGAGCCAGATCTTCTTTATAGAGGTCTGAGAAGAGAGAAAGAAGACAGGTTTGCATATCTTCAATGCTACTTGATAAATCCCCGTTGGTGTTTACTATCAGTTCATTGATGTTATTCCTTGTGCGATCAACTCTAGCTTTCCAGGCCAATAAGGCTGCTGCTTTCTCCCCATATCCAAAGTTTTGCATATTCCTAGAGTGCCATTGTGCTCTACACTTTGCATCTAATTTCCCTCTATACTTCTGTCTTGCTTTGTCTAAGTCCTTCAAGACTTGTATAGACGCTCCTCATCCCCATTATTTAGTCTATTCCTTTCATTCTCCAACTGACTTATTTTTCCCTCAATTATTTTTAGTGCCCAGGCCTCAGCTCTATTCGTGGAACAAATAATGCCATGGAGCCTCCCCCTCAGGTTTGCCTTATAGGCGTCCCAAATAAAGTCCATGGTTGTGGAGCCCATGTTTAGAGAAAAAAATTCTAAAGAGGAACACTTCACAGCCTCAATAACTTCTGGATTGAGAAGCTTTGCACTGTTGAGCGTCCATCTTGACTGCAACGGCAGCCCTTTGCTTTGATGTGAAAATTGTTCTTGAGCGTGATCTGAAAGGTGGCTTGGCTTAACAGAGATCCCCTCCAGGCCGTTCAGAGTTGATCTATCTGTAAATATATAATCGATCCTGGAGGAGTGACTATATTTTTTGCTGTAGAACGTGAATCCCTGTTGAACTCCCTTCTTAGCCCTCCATGCATCAACCAAATCCAGATCTTTTATCATGTTTAGCAATGCACAACATATCTTTGGGGTACCCACTTAATAACTCAGATTAGACTTGTCTTTTGATGGATGTAGGACATTAAAATCCTCACTAATAATAAAGTGGGGGGTTTCCAGAGTCAGTATTAATTGCGGTTTACTACTGTAGGTCAGATCGTCTACATTTGGGACATAGAACGTGGCACACACTAGATCTACGTTTTCTAATTTCAAATGAGCTACTAGACACCTCCCAGTTGAGTCTGATTGCAATTTTTTCATTGAACAAAGGACGCTATGTTTAACCAGGATTGCCACACCTCTACTATGAGAAGTCTGATGTGACACACTATAACATTTTATTCAAGGAACCCTGGAAAATATTAAACAGCTTTTTGTAAAGCTCAGATGTGTCTCCAGTAATATGTAGACTTGGGCTGAGGAAAGATCCAAGTATTTCAAGATCAGCCTTTGCCTTCGGGGACACCTTAGCCCGTTCACGTTCCAAGAAATAAAGATGGTCTTTCTATCCCTTAAGCTGTGGTTTCCTGCCTTTTACCTGCAAGGCTGTTGCCCCTACTTGGCAAGATATCCTGATAACTAAGGTGAGATGATGTTGATTTTGTTTCCTTTTTACCCGCTGCTCCCCACCCGTGTGACTCCACCCTCCCTGAACCCCCGGTGCCCCCTCTTCCCACGAGTAACCCGCCCTTCCAATAGGCAATCCTATTAGGCCCCCCTCTCACCCTCGGGATGAAACAAATTACTATAATACTGAGTTCTTGCTAGGATCATACTTTCAAGTAAAATCAAAAGCATCTCCCTTTACTCACTGGCCCCACTACTTCCCCCGAAGTTTTTTTGAGTTTTTAAATACATAAGAGAGGTAGAAGCCATAAAGAACATATACATTATAATAAAATAAAACAATCAGGCAACAAAAAAAACATGTGGTAAAAGAACAACCTTATAAGAAAAGAAGAAAAAAAACAGAAGAGAGTAGAGAGAAAAGGAAAGAAAGAGAAAGGGAAGAAGAGAGACAGAAAAAGGAAAAGAAAAGGAAGGGTACAAAAGGAATGAAGAAAACATTATAGAGAGAAAAAAGAGTTAATGTACAGAAGAGTGAGAGGAAAGATATGTAGTAAAATGGAGACAAAGAAGGTCAGATTTAATTTTTTGAGAAAGAGAAGAGGAGGAAACAGTAGAAATCCTATGTTCATCACAGATAAAATTCCACCAAGTTAGTGAAGATATTTTAGAATTATCTTTCCAAGATGATAAACTAACTTTAAAAGCTAATGCAATAAAAAGGTCAGATAATCTGGAAACAGAAGATGCAACATTCACATCAGGTGACAAAGAATCTAGAAAAACATTCTGTAATGGTAAAGTAACATTACATTTAAAAATAGACATGCAAGTATTCCAAACAGATTTCCAAAAGGATAAAATATTAGAACAATCAAAAAGTTGATGTTTTAACGTACCCGTTTAATTAGAACATGACAAGCACAATGGAGAAGAACCTGGTGAAAATTTACAATACTAACTGGGGTGATAAGAGCTCTATGGTAAATAAAATACAGTGATTGGGTTATATGGGCAGCAGCAGAGACTTTGAATAATTTTGACCACACTTTATCCCAGGTTATAATAGGAAAGGAGGCAGACAAATCAGTGTCCCCATGCGTTCTCAATGTGGGATTTAGGTCTTTCAATAACATCAGATAACAGTAACTTATATATAAGAGCAGCTTTAGGTCTGTGAAATGAAAATATTGGGTATAGAGGAGTAGTTGGTGTTATAGACGGTGTGTGAGGAGGAAGGGAAAAAGTGGCTAGGTGAGATTGTATGGCATTAACAATAATATTATATTCAGGGAGAAAAGAGTCAGGCAGCTGATAACTCGTTTGCAAGGTATGGAAAGGAACAATGGGGTAATTGTGAAGCAGCTGATGTACAAAAATAATGCCCCTTTCTTTCCAATACTTGTAGTAAAAAGATTTGCCTTAATATTTGAGAAATTTATTATATCATACAGTAGAGGACAAAAACACTGAAGTAGGGTAAAATCCTTAAAACATGTATTGTATAATAAAGTTTGGGAGTATTTTAAAATAGGATTAGAGGATAAAAGGGTACAGTTTGACATAAAGATTACATGCTGAAAATATTTTAAGAAGGAATGTTCAAAAAGAATCTATCTTGGAATGGGAGTATAGGCTAGTGCAAAAGATTGTCTAAGCAACAAAGCTGAATGATAACCTTTAAAGTTTGGGAAGTGCACACCACCTTCTTCTTTAGGTCGAATGAGTTTGTTCAAGGCAATTCTTGGGTGTTTAATATTCCACAAAAATGTTGTACAAATAGAATTAATTCGAAAAAAATATACATTTGTAATTCTGACAGGAAGCATAGACAGTGTATATAAAACATGTGGCACAATCATCATTTTAATGGTTTCTAACCTGCCCCACCAAGAAAGATACAGGGGTGACCAAGTAAGGAGTAGTGATTGGATTTTGTCGAATAATGCATGAAACGTGAACCTAATTGTATCGTTTAAGGATGATGAAAACCAAATACCAAGGTATTTAATTTGTAAAGGGCAGCAAGGAAAATTAGAGTCACTAAACATAAATTGATAGCATATAGAATTTAAAGGTAAGACCTCTGTTTTTGAGAGGTTAAGTTTGTAACCAGAGATACTAGATAATAATCGGACTTCATTCATAAAATGTGGGAGAGATTCAAAAGGATTAGACATATAGACCAATATATTATCTGCATAAGCAGATAGTTTAGTTTCTACAGAATTATGCTTAAAACCAGCAATTTGAGAGTTAGTACGAATACGCTCTAAAAAAGGTTCAAGAAATAGTGTAAATAATAAAGGGGAAAGAGGACAGCCTTGTCTTGTACCTCTGGATAAAGAAAAAAAAATGGAAAAACGATTATTAACAAAAATACTGGCTCGGGGACAAGAGTTTAAAAGCTTAATATACAAAATAAAAGAGGGCCAAAAAACAAACCATTGGAGGGTATGGAACATGAACTGACAAATAATACGGTCAAATGCTTTTTCAACATCTAAAGACAGGGCTGCAAGGGGAGATTTGTATTTTTTTTCCAAATGAATGATGTTAGCAAACATCCAAGCATTATCATATGCTAGTCTACCCTTTACAAACCGAACTTGATCAGTTTTGATCAAAAGAGGAGTGATAGTTTTGAGTCTGGAAGCAAGAATTTTGGCAAAAATTTTACAATCAATATTGATTAATGATATAGGCCGATAATTTTTACGGTAAGAATGATCTTTATCAGGTTTGGGTATTATAACAATTAAGGCATCCATAAAAGATCCGGATGCCTTAGCTTCTGTAATAAAGGAATTAAAAAGTGAGAGGAGTTTGGGGACAAAAATGGAATTAAAGGTATTATAAAATTCTACAGATAGACCATCGGGTCCTGGGGCTTTAGATTTTTTTAAAGATTTAATAGCATTAGTTACCTCTTGGAGAGTGATGTCTTTTTCTAATACGACAAATTCATCAGGAAGAGATGGTGGGGAAGGGAGACCTGAAAATTTGAAGAGGAGGGAAAGTATCCTCAGAGTAAATAGATTTATATTATTCATGACCTCGGCAATGTCCTCATCAGATGCGACAAATTTTTTAGTAGATTCATTAAGGTCAGGGCCAATATTTTTACGTTCGTTTTAATTTTTAAATACTTAACTAACATCCTACCCGCTTTATTCTGACCTCCATGGTATTTAGAATTAATTTTGAGCAAGATATTACATGCTTCAGATGTTGCTAATTTATTTAGTTCATATTTTGCTTTGATCAAATCATGAAGGGTAGCGGGTGATCAAGAGGTAAAATAAACATGTTCCAAGTCTTTAAGTGCATGTAGCTGCTCTTCGTATTTCTTCTTGGAGGATTTCTTCTTTTTCGTGACATAGGCCATAGTGAAGGCACAAAATGCAGCTTTAAAAGCATCCCAATTCTTAGAGGTATCCAATGGGTTATTGATAAGAAAAAATTCATTAATGAAAGAGGTAGCTTCCTTGAGAAAAATCGTATCTGATAATAAAAAAGTATTACGTTTCCATCGGCTAAATTGAGAGGAAGTAAGTGAAAAGTCCAAAATAGTATGAACAGGGGCATGATCCGAAATAAAAATTGACCCAATTTCAGAGTGTTGGAGTGAAGGAAGTAAGGATTTACTAACCAAAATATAATCAATCCTAGAACGGGTGTGATGTACATTTGAAAAGAAAGTAAATTCACGTAAATCAGGATTACAAGTCTTCCAAACATCATATAAGGAGCTAGAGGTAATGGCAGATTGAAAAGCTTTATAAAGTTTTGTGAGGTTGAAATTTACAGTTTGATAACCTATCAGAAAAAGGATCCAACCATTGATTGAAGTCACCAGCAACAACGATATCAGGGCAATCAATTGAAGAGAGAATCATTTTAATATCATTCCAAAATTTAGGATCAGGTTTAACAGGACCATAAATATTCAATAGGACTATTGTTTTGTTTTGTATCACAATCTTTGCCATCACCCATCCTCATCATTTTGTGTAGCTAAAATTTGTACTTGCAAAGCTTTATGAAATAATATTGCAACACCCCGTTTTTTGTTAGAAGCAGGTGAAAAAACAACTTGACCCACCCATTGCCGTTTCAACTTAAGAGATTCCACATCTGTACAATAAGTTTCCTGTAGAAAGGAAATCTGTGAATTGAGTTTAGATAAATAAGACAGTACCTTTTGCCTTTTGACTGGATTTCAGAGACCACAGACATTCCACGTAACAAGGTTACACATAATGGAGGAATGGGAGGGTATAAAACAGTTGGAGTCAATACACTTCAAGGGTATAACTATAAGAAAAAACACACCACAGATAAAAATGACATATAGGACATATTACAAAGATTCCCACAATGACATATTACAAAGATTCCCACAATACCAGGGTACATTAAGAAGAAAAAAAAGAGAAAAGAGAATGTTGAGCATGTAAAGATAAAATTAATAGAAAAACATGAAAAAAGGGATAGATCAGAAGATGAGAAAAGGGAAAGAAAAAGAGAAAGAGTTCAGAGAAGAAAGTGAACAAACATATCAGGGCAAAACAGCCAGACCTGTAAAAAAAAGAAAAAACAATGAGAGGAGAGCATGGTGACGCAGGGCGAAGCAGATCTCACAAGGATGAATAAAAATATAGAAAAACGAGAGCCTCAACAAGAGGCAAATCATGTTTAACAGATAAGAGAGAAAAAAGAAAAAGAAGAGAAGAGGAATGAAACAGAAATGAAGGTAGTACATGACAAATATACTGGAAAAAGGAAAACATATGAATTTAAAAAGATAGAGCTAATAAGCTACTTATATAAAGATAAAGAGAGAGGAGCAGAAAAGGAAAGTCAGATATTAGTATCCATTCCAGAAGAAGAAAAGGAGTGAAGAAAAAGTTTTAATTTCTCAGGATCATCGAAGGACCGTGAGTGCCCATCATAAGTAATCTTGCAGAGACATGGATGAAGAATTCCATATTGAATATTAAGATGTCTCATCTGAGGGTGCAGGGCTAGAAACTCCTTTAGACGTGCGTTGGTTGCATTGGAGATGTCTTGCCAGATGAATATGTTGTGACCAGACCAAATAATTGAGTTTAACAGCCCTCAGGACAAACATCAATTCAGTAAACTCCAGGAATAGCATAGTGATTCCACGTAGTTTCGCGGGGTTAGAGGTAGGACGACCCAATCGATTTGCTCTTTGGATGTTGAGGGGAGTATTTGAAGACAGAAGATTAAGAATCTCTGGAATACATTTTTGAAGAAAGAGTACCATGTTGGAGCCTTCAACATTTTCCGGTAGACCATAAAGGCGTAGGTTGTTACGACGATTACGATTTTCCAAAACCTCTGTGTGGATTTTCAATTTATGTAATACCGCTCTAATATTGGAATCTTTGTGGAGCTATCCTGTAGGACTCCAGCACGTTGTTCTAAGTCCAGCACTTTACTCTCCATAACAATCCACTCTCTCTTCTATTTGTTTCAGTTTTTCATTTGTTGCCGACATAAAAGGCTGGAGACCCCACACTTCCTCCAGGAGAGAGTCTAGGACAGGGTTCTGAGAGGAATGAATAGGAGACAGAGGATCTTTTTTTGTAGTTTTGGTTTTGTACCAGTGACAGAGGACCTGGAATAATGTGAGTCGTAGCCATAATAGTAGAGATAGCAATATGGCTCTATGAAGAATCCAGCAGACTGATGCAGCGAAATTGGAAATTTAAATGAGTGCAAACGTGAAGAAAAAACTCATAGAGTGCACAAATAAAATTCCTCAAGAAATACCAGTATAAGTCCGTGTGGTACTGAAGAAGGTGTGAGCAGCAACTGGTAAATAGCGGCGGCACAAACCACAACAGTAGAGGAGATGCCAGTGGAGGCAAAGTTATACTGTATTAAAAAAAATTCAATTTCACTCCATGCAAAACCAACCCGTTGGAAGAGAGCAGGAAATCAAGTGATTAACATCAGCAGTATTAATGAGCTCCCTTATCTGTGGAATTAATGATGAAATCTGAAGATTACTGACATCACAAAATGCTCTTGAAGCGGAAATATGTAAATAAGATGATACTAGAGAAATTCCTCAAAAATAGAACAGGAAAAAGATAGTACCAAAAATAGTATGCGCAGCAAGTCAAAACAACAGCCAACCACATCTATCTTGAGGAGAGGAGCTATTTAGGATCCACAATGCTGAGGAGATGCAAAACATTCACCACAAAAAATATTTCCGGAAGTCATAGGGATAAATATGCAGTGAAAACCATGTGGCATTGATAGAGGCCATGAGAAACATAAGGTCTGTTGAAATTACCGCCGTGTGAAGAGATGAAAGTGCGGCGTCTGAAAATGGCAGCCGCCTGCATCGCAATGTGGAGAACTCAGCAACAAGTAGCAAACTCAGGCGCCCAGCACAGAAAGACGCAGAGGACACCACCAACATGAGCGCTGCATCTTCCGACGACAAAGCCCACTACCTCGGAAGACGAAGGCAGCGTGGAAACAGCTCGTATAAAGAGATGTCTGCGGGAAAGTGGAGCTCACGCAGGATCCGCCATTTCACTGTAGCATCCAAGACACACCCCCAGTTTTAATTTTCATTATAGGGGCATCTGCTTCCTCACCAGATTTTATCTGACACATATGAATATTTCACATCACACGAAGTTGTGCTGGGAACTTCAACTGCGCCTTGGCCCCAATACTATTCAGCTCTTCCCACGTTTTTCCCCAACTCCCACTGTCTAGTTGCAGTTGTGTGAGAAATGTCTGATCCTATTTGAAAAGAGATGGGGTTGGAGCTGTTGAAGGATGTAGAGCCTTCTTTTAGAGCACAAGACAGAATCTGTTCCTTAACTAAATCAGTTAACAAATTGACCAGTATCTTTCTAGGTTTTTGTTTGGCGAGGTTCCTCCTAAAGTGATCACAAAGTACCCTTTGTATTTCATGCACAAGGTCAACTTCTGGTGCATCTTTTAATACTGTCCCCTTTAATATAGATATCACAAACCCTTGATGTCAGGGCCCTCCAAATCTTCTGGAACATTTAAAAGCCTTAAGTTATTCCACCGGGAATGATTCTCTAGGCGTTCACGGTCTTCTTGCAGTTATGTATTCTGGGCAGATAATTTAACTAGCTCCACTGTGGTAGAACGCAAAGTGTCCTTGATTTTGGGGCTTTCCAGCTCAATTCCCTCAGTTCTTTGTGTAACCTCATCTAATCTTTTACTTAATACTTCGCAGGAGGCTTGGAATGCTGCCTGGTTAGTCTAGGAGATTAGGAATCTATCACTCATCTCTGCTTGATTAGTTTCAGACACCGTGAACCTGCTAGCGACTTCATCTTTCATCGCTAGAAGTATATCAGCCAAGGAGTGTGATGTTGTATCAGAATTGCCTGCTATGTCTACACCATTTGTTGTTTCGTTGTCGTCTATAATGTTAAGGGGTAATAAGTTGGGAGCCTTTGATAGTTCTGTACACAGAGTTTCAGGTACCTTAATTGCCAATGCTGAATACCTATTTGACAAACTTACTGCCGGATGCGTCATGACCGGGGCTGTATATGATAGCATATTAGCAGAACTCTCCTTTGAAGGGCTCAAGGTACCGAGAACCTCTGAGGACTTGCCCTGGCTCGTGTTCTTCAAAATCACCTACAGAGGCTGCCTGGGAGGAAGATGTGGTAGTGGACATAACTTTATAGAAAGTTTTGAGCGATGGGGTGACTTTTACTTTTGAGGGGACCCCTTCTTACCCCTACATTTTCTCTTGCCAATGTCACTCCTTTTGTCCTTAGACTCAGTACCTTCATCTGTGCTGCTCCCCCTAGGTCTACCCTGTCTTGTGAGGGCCCTCACTTTATAAATTAGAGGAGAAACACAGGGAAGGTAAACAGATTTTTCCATGTTTGAGTCATAAACTGCCCTTGCATGGAGGGTATATCAATTAATTTTAGGTGCTTGAGTGTCTTTTATCACTACTGATGTACCGTCAAGACTGCTAAGACTGTGCACCCCTGCTGTATCCATACACTTGCCCAGTACCTTAACATTTGCCACCCCATGCAAAGTTGTCCAGCCGGGCTCAAAATGAAGCACAGAAGAAGCCCCCAGGGCGGAGTAGTACTTCTTCCTACCTTTATCACCCCTCCCAAGAATGGAGTCCTCAGAGGGGGAACAGGACAAAGGTCGTCGACTCCCTCCCTGGAAGTTGGCGTTCACCCAACGGGTGCCACAACCACTCGCGGCCAAAGCTGAACAAACGCTGCTACTGGCTCTTCCTCCCGCGACCCAGAACAGGAAAAGAGATGAGTTGTGTCTCCGCCGGGTCCGAGCAGCCTCCTCCCAGCGCCGGCACCAGCCGCAAGTCGTGCTGCCGGCTCCACCTGCTCCGCTCCCCTCGCCGTTTGCACGTGAATGTCCCGGAGGTCCAGAGCTGAAGGGAACCTGGTCCAGAAGCATATACTCGGTTAAAGAAAAGGGGGGGGGGGGCAAATCAAAAAAATATGCAGACAATGCTTTGTTTTAGATATCCCTAACAAAAACCCATGATACTAAAAAACAAAAATCCCAAGGGGAAGCCAAGCAGCAGCCATTTAACTGCCCATTTTCCTATTCGAGACCCTTTTTGAGCCCTTATTGAAGGTATTATACAAGTATATCAAACCCGGCAGTTTAAAAAAGAACCATTTCTTCGTTTTTAACAGGCTTTACTACACCCCAGCAAAGATAACCAAGTTCGCTTCAACTCCATCTCCAAAGTGCCCAAGATGCACAACACCTTTAGCCAATGACCTACACATCTTTTTTGAGTGTCCGGAACTGAAAATCTTCTGGAAGGAGGTTGGCGACTCTCTCCGAGATATTTTTAAGACCAATATTGATGTCAATCTGCCACTAGTCTTTTTCGGTGATGATGGTATATTCTGTAAGATGGCACCACAGTCACATAGAGGGCTACTATTATACCTGGTACTATTAGCATGGAGAGAGGTCTGTAAGAAATGGAAAGACCCTCTATCACGAAGGGAGGACTGGCTTAAAGCCACGTTTGCTATGGCCGCTTGGGATATGAAGGTACAGAGGATAAGCCATTAAACACCTGGCATCTTCTCATGAGTTGGGGACATAATTTAAGATTAATATAGCTGGTCCTATGATTACACCAATCTCCCTCACAAAAGCAACTAGTCGGGTGACCTAAGCAAGTGCGGTAAGCCGGGAGGCCCACAGATCGTAACTTTGGCTTCATAAGACCTGCAGAGGCTTAAAAGGTGAGATGAGGACCAAAAAAAAAGAAAAATTGTGCACAGAGCACTGTGAACTACAGTTGGCGGTATTTCACATGAAATGTTATGCTACCCTCACTATAGTGGCAATTTACAATTTCAGATTTTTTTTGCTGTGCACTGTTCTGTTATAGACCGGTCAAGCCACCTTGGAAATGACTGGTGGTTGTTCAAGATTTGACAATGATGATGCAAAATGTGTACTGCTTTGTGAAGCATTGATGGTAAGAAACATTAGTTTTGTCTTATTCTTTACATATGTTACTCTGCACACATAGGTTCCCTGGAAGAGCGACATGTCATCCAGACGTTCCGCTTGCATCTGCAAACGATCCTGGATTTATCTCATCAGTTGGAGCCTGACCTCCTACATCACTTCAATAATCCTACATCAATCCCACCATTAGTTAAACTCATGTCTGTTTTGCATTTTTGGCCACAGGCGCATTTCAATTCACTGTTGCTCTTTCAGGTGGAATGTCACAAAGTATATTTAATTGGGTACTCAAAGAGGTGCCAGCAGCAGTTTTGAGACATGTGACCAGCCACATCCAGTTCACCAGACATGATAATTCAGCCACTGTGAAGGTGGATTTCTATGGATTGGTCACATCTCACATGTAATTGATGTCACCCATTGAACCTTAGTTCCAGCACAAGCCAGGGAGCAAGTGTTCTGGAACATGAAGCACTTCCATTCTATCAACATGCAAGTTTTCTGCTTACCAGATGTGTACATCTGTTAAAGCATGTTTTTTTTTAAAGTTTTTGTTTTAAAGGGTAAGTAAGATGGACACACACAAAGGCTTCAAGAGTGGCTCTTTACTGCCAATGAACTGCAGTTGAGACAATTTGCTAGTAGGACTGCAAAGAGATCTGCTGTACAGAAAGGAAACCTGTCATTATATACATTTTTCAGAACCTGGATACATTAATCATTAACATCAACATCATGGTGTGAGTATTTTACAAATATGTCCACGTGTACATTTGCTTTATAAATGACGCACATGACCATGCTAATATTAGCCAATATCTTACGCTACTGCCTCCTGACCTAGAGCTTAAGTCTTTTATCTTGTTTTTGTCAAATATGCACTGTTTGATGTAGTCAGAAGATGCTCGTGGTCTCTGCTTTCTACGCGCAATTTAAACACACAACATTTGTCTTAAGCAAACACTTTACCCAAGCAGGGGCAGAGCAGATTGACACGTCCCAGTTCAGAGAGTCAGTTCTAGGAATTAACTTTCTGAACCGGCTCCTGTGCACAGATGAAGGCCAGTGAACCATTACACATGTTTGAGTTACAACAGAAGGGACACATACTCTTTTGTTTGCAATCCATTTGGTTTTAGCTGAATTTCAGACAATGTAATTTAACCATGTGTGTATCATGGAGCTGCCTTTCATTATGATTAGTGGGCTCATTTTATTTGCCAGCAGGTGAAAGACAGAAATTAATTTTTCATCTTTTACAAACGACCCTTTGGACCTTAGTTTAAAATAATTTCATCATGAAGCATATCAATATTCAATAATTATATTGTCCACCCTTATCAATTTCAGAAATGTCTATGTGCATCAGTTCAGTAGCTACTGTTTGCATCAGTATTCGATCCTTATACTTTGATATCCTCGCTGGGCATTTTGTCAGCTGTCTTAATAATTGACTGAACATTGGCAGGCAATCAATTAATAGACAACAGCCTATTATTAATAGGAAAATTGTTATGAACTCCATTACTATCTTCCAACCCCATGCACTCAACCAACTCCAAAGTGAACCTCCTATATCCCATGTGCCGGAATCCCTATGTGCTTCTACACCTATATGATGCAGTCTTTTTATTGCTTCCCTGACAGTAACAGAGGAATCAGGGACATAGGTGCGCAGGACGCCACTATAATTGCACAGACTCCTCCCCTCTCTGCTAGCATCATGTCAAGAACAATTCTATTTTGTAACAAAAGTAATCCCACAGCCTGAAGTTCTACTGTAATGTTTTCAAGTATACTTGTTGTTTAATTTATTGTTGCTTCTAGTAATCTGGACAATCTACGTATATCCCCGGAGTTGATAGATGGACCAATCCATGGTATCACCCCTTTAAATGTATCACCTGCTATCTCTGATGCTGTATCTCTTTGATCCACACTTCTCCTGCCTCGCCCTGGTGCATGTCTTTGCATGTCCCTTCGTACTTCTTTTGTGTCTTTTATCGCTATAGCAGGTAGTACAAAACCTAGGTGACAACAACCACTCCAATTTGTTGGAAGCCATGTTAAAGCCTTTTCTCCACAAATAAAATAAATTGAGTCACCTACGCAAAGTGGAATGCTATTATTTCGGGCCGTCATTTTGAATGTCATGTTACAATTTGTACTATGGCCCACCTGATAGGTCCTATTACTTTTAATACAAATAATCCCTATTGCGTTGTGTTTTCTTAATTTTAGCTTCAAAAATGGTATATTCTTATTTGCCTCTTTTAATGGGCCTGCTATCCCAGTGCTTGCATTCTGAGTTGAAAAGAGTGGAGTAAAGATGTCAGGCAGGGGGAATGTTGCATTCTGTTCTACTACTTCTGTGCAGTTCCCCAGTGTCAGAATATCGGCCATAATTTTGTTATATAATGTTCCTGCAGGCGGAGCCATAGTTGTCCCTGCACCAGAAGTACTTTTCTTTAAATTCTGCAAAACAGCTATAATCTCTATTTTTAATATTGTTATGTAAATGGCATAACAGGATGCTGCAAAAGGCAATGGAACTTTAACCAGGGGCAAACTTTGGTCTACAGAAGCTGGGAATTGCAAACATATCCAGCATTTTCCCCTTGTTAATATCTTATTGGTATGATGCAATAAAGTCACAAAGGAATTGTGGTGCATGTCTTCTCTGTGGGCTATTTCTTCAGGTGACAAAGTGTATGAAGGTATGGTAGCGGGGGTGTTGGTGTTGGGACCAACTGTTTCATGGGATAGAACACGTCCAATAGATACACAGTAATTAATGCTAGCAATAACAGACAGAATATTACCCCAGGTATACACATTTTAGACTTGTACCATTTTTTCTCCATTTTTAGAGCTTTATATTCCCTATCCATACCTATCTATTCTTATGCTTTCTTTAATTAGATGTAGTGCTATTAATGAAACTATGTTGTGAATTATCACTGTGAATCTTTACTATAATATAGGCTAAACATACTAAAAGCATGAACACATATAAAGGTGAGGCTGTAGTACACAATATATTGTGAACAGTTTTTCATTAATATTTCAGATGGCCTTTGAGAATTTCTTGGTACTTCCCGCCTCCCAAAGATATGCATGCAATTCTTTTAATGCACAACCCTTTGGTCATGTATATCAATTGTTAGTTCAGTCACACTTAATTTTACAGGAGTGTCCACTGTACATCACCCCAAAGGTAGCTTTCTAAAGCTGGCTGTCTTGACGACCTGGAAAAGTTCTTTGCTGGTTGCTGAAGCAGCACGGGTGCTCGCTGTGACAGAAGGACTCGCAAATACCTCCTGGATTAGTTAATCTACTAATTGCTGCAGTGGCACGGGCACTTTGCAGTGGCAGGAGGACTCGCAAATACCTCCTGGATCAGTTCACCTATTCAATGCTGCAATGGCACACTCTTTGCTACTCAGCTTTCTTTCTAGACTAATCATTCACTGATAAATTGTTGTAGACTCTTCTTGTTATGCAAACCGGCATAATTGATATTCTAGCTGATCAAATACTTCCTGAAGGTAAATGAGTGCGTCTTTGTTCTTTTCTTCACCACTATTTTCAAAGTCAAATATTGTTGTCAAAATATCTGTTAGGATAATGTCTAGCAGCAGTACTTCGTCTATTTCCTGTAGAAGATCAGTTTCCTAAATTACTAACATTTCATCTCCTTCTTCTTTATCAACCTCAAATTGTACCTTTTTTCCTCTTTGATCAGTTCTGGTGTTGGCAGGTGCTTCTGACCTGGGTCTTGGCTGGATGTAGTCTCAGGGGCTGCCCTCCTGATATGATTGGCGTGGATCCAGGATTTGTTGTTGGTGCACTTTACTGCTGTTTTTGTGGCGAGCAGGACTTGCTGTGGACCCTTCCAGCGAGCTTGGAGACAGTTAGACCTCTGGAATGATTTGATGAGTATCCAGTCTCCGGGCTTAAACTTGTGACCTTCAACTTGCAGTAGCTCTGGAAGGGCCCCCTTCACTTGCTGGTTGATAGAAGCAAGAGTGTGTGTAAGTGATATGCAGTAATCATTCAACAAGTCATTAGTCATCATAGGCAGAGCATTTTTGTCTGGAACTCCCCAAGCTACCATTGGCAACCCAGTGACTATTTCATTTTCACTGAGTTTTGTTTTGGCATCCGGTGTGCTCCTCATGCTCATTAGGGGAATTGGTAAGGCATCCATCCAGGTCAATTTTGTGTCAGCACATACCTTTGCTATCTTGTTCTTTAATACGCCATTTTTTCTTTATACTGCACCAGCAGCCTCTGTATGATAGGCACAGTGCAGTTTCTGCTGTATTCCCAGAGGCTTGCATGTTAATTGTATTATTTCAATACAGAATTGGCTGCCATTGTCTGAAAATATTATTTTTGGGACCACAAAAAGTGGGATCAACTCTTTTATCAGGCACTTGGCTGTTGATATGGCATTGTTTCGTTTTACTGGATATGCCTCTATCCATTTTGAGTACATACACACTACCACCAAGATATACCTATACTTATTTGTAGGTGGCATCTCCCTATAGTCAATTTGCAGGGCTTCAAATGGCATTGTTGGTTTTTCAAAGTGGCCTTTAGGTATTGGAGCAGTCTTACCCACATTGTACTGTGCACATATCATATATGTTTGACATATCTCCTGTGATGTTTTTCTTATGTTCTTGTTCACCCAGAATTTGTCCATACAATTTACAATGCCATCACTGCATATGTGGGCCGGGCCATGCATGGCCAAACACATGGAGTAGACCATTCTATCTGGTAACATGTACTTCTCCTTGGTCTCTTTCATCCAGCATCCTTGTACGAATGACCCATTATTTGACCAACTCATCTGTTCTTCTGCTGTTGCTCCTTGTTGCATTATTCTCACACCTTCAGTTGTTAGGTCTAGTGACTTCACTTCTTGGGGTAATTCTTGGGCTGTTAGTACTAGTGCTGAATGACTTTGTGCTGTCTGTTTTGCTGTTGTATCAGCAAATGCATTTCCCTGGCCTACTTTGTCCGTAACCTTTTTGTGAGCACTGCATTTAACTATGGCCAATTTCTTTGGAAGTACCAAGGAGTTAAGTAATTTGGTGATAAGTACTCCATGCTGTATCTTTGTGCCTTGTGAGGTAATAAAACCTCTTTCCTTCCAGAGTCTTCCAAAAGAATGTGCCACATTAAAGGCATATTGACTGTCTGTGAATATGTTAACACACCTCCCTACAGATAATTCACAAGCTCGTGTGAGTGCCACAAGTTCTGCTGCTTGTGTGGACAACTCAGGTATCTTACAGGATTCAACTACAGTTTTATTTGTTACAACTGCATAGGCTGCTGATGTATTGCCTTCCTCTGTGCTTAGGCAGGACCCATCCTCCCACAATTCTCCTTCTGCATCTGCATAGGGTGTATCAGTCATACCTATTCTACCCTTTGTTTGTTCCTCAGTTAACAGAATACAATCATGATCTGAGTCCACTAAATCATCAGTGGGAACAGGTAACAAAGTGGCAGGGTTTAGAACATTACACTTGTGAAGTGTTACATGTGCTGCAAACAAACAGATCTCATACTGCGTGAGCCAGGCATTTGTGAGGTCCTGAGTACGTGTCTTATTCAGTATCAGCTCCACGGCATGTGGAACATAGACATCAACTTTGTGTCCCATTATTATGCCTTCTGCACGTTGTAATGATAGAGCAGTTGCTGCAACCGAACATATGCAGGAAGGTAAAGCCTTGGCTAGAGTATCCAAGGTGGCAGATAAATATGCGCATGGTCTTTTGTGGTCACCGAACTGCTGGCAGAGTACACAAAGCGCACACCCATCAGACTCATGAACATCGAGTTGGAAAGACTTAGAATAGTCTGGTAGGCTTAAAGCAGGAGCAGAACAAAGAGCTTGCCGAATGGCAAGAAAGCTTTGTTCATGTTCTGGTAACCACTGAAGGGGTTTGGGCGTGTCCTTGTGGGTCAGGGCCAATAAAGGTTTTGAAAGCAAGGAAAAGTTAGCAATCCAATGTTGACAATAACTGGCCATGCCTAAGAAGGCTCGCACCTGTTTTTGGGTGCGTGGCACTGGTGTCTGTAGAATCAATTTAGTGCGCTTATCATCCAATCTTCTCTGCCCTTTCAACAGGATGTGTCCTAAATAGGACACCTCCTGTCGAACAAATTGTATTTTCTCTGGGGAAACCTTGTGACCACGTTCAGCTAAAAAATGTCAACAAATTAACGGTGTCAGTTGTACATTGTGTCTCAGAGGTGCTGCCAATCAGCAGGTCATCTATGTACTGTATTAGCACAGAATTGGGTGATACATTGAATGTATCTAGTTCTTTTTTCAAGGCCTGATTGTAAATACTTGGGCTCTCTGTGAACCCCTGTGGGATACATTGGAAACAGTACGTTCTTCCATTTACAGAGAATGAAAAGAGGTACATGCTACCCTCATCTACTGGAATTGAGAAGAAGGCCTTTTTTAAATCGACTACTGAAAAATATGCCATTTCTGGTGACAGTGTTGACAATATTGAAACTACATTTGGGACAACCGGGAACTGTGGCACCACAATCTAATTTATTTCTCTGAGATCAACTATAAATCTGTAATTCTTTTCACCAGTATTTCCATCCCCTTTTTTTAGGACCGGTAGAATTGGGCTGTTGCATGGACTGCCTGTTATTTCTTTTACAATCCCTTCTTTTATTAAATCAGCTACTATATCCTGCAACCACTTTAGACCTTCTGGAGCGATTTTGTACTGTGGTATCCTTGGTAATTTCACGTTCTGTTTGAGTGTAATTGTTACAGGTGTGATGTTCATTCTCCCAGTGTCATTCTTATGTTTTGCCCAAATTCTCGAATCAATCTGGTCCATTATTTGTGCTGTAATATTCTTTATTCCTATTGACAGAAAACAGTTGTCCATTTCCTCTGTCATTGGTCCATCCACTTCCAGGAAAACTCCGTCTGCAGTACACTTAATTGTTGCATTCATCTTTTTTAGCAAGTCCAATTCCAACAAATTAAATGCACATTTGTCCGATATGAGAAATGAATGGGTGTCCTGTATTGGGCCTATACTGTATTTCAAGGGTGCCGAAATAGGGCTTGTTACCGGTATGTTGGTGAATCCCACTGACTTATTTGTTTTTCCCGAGAGAGGGACATCTGGAAACTTTTTCTTTGTCAAGAAGGAATTGGTGGCCCCTGTATCTATTAACAATTCCACAGGTGTACCTTCAATCTTGCCCATTACATATAGTCGGGTGGGATCTACAGGGATTACCATACTCTGTATTACCTCTCCCGGGACTCCCTATCGAGCATAGTAGTCCCATTCCCGTTGGGGCCCTTCTTGAGAGATCCCATCATAGGGGTGATGTACCTGCATTTTTGGTATTTCTGCATTATCAAAGAAATTTGTGTGGGGGGATACTGTGTTGGGCCAGGTTGTGAGTCACGTCCTTGTTGTTGATATCCAGCTCTTCCCATGCTCTTTCCCTGGCCTCTTGATCTCCCCATCCCACCCCCTCTTTGTGACTGTTTGACGGGGTGTGGGTATTGAGCTCTCCAATGATCATGTTCCCCCCAATTAAAGCATCCCTGTGTGTGTGTTTGCTCATTTGTGGTGGTATGTTGTCCTGGGAGAGCCTGTAAATGACCTTTGTGGGCCCCCACGGCCTCTTCCTCTCCCCATGCCTCTTTGCCCTCGGCCGCTATACTGGTTTGCCTGCTGAATCAAAACTTTTGTTTTTAACTCCTTTATTTTTACTTTCCAAATCCTTTTTCCCTAGCATCTTGTAATACTGTGCTAATTGCAAAATCTCTGTCAGAGGTTTGCATGACCTAGTAGGGTTGTACTCTAGAATCCCTTTCTTGATTGTAGGTTTTAAATTATTTACAAAACCGGAGACAAGTGTGCTTTGTGTTGCCTCTTTTTCACTGTCTAAACCACTGGAAGCTATGAACACTTTCTGCATTCTGGCGAAAAACGCAGACACTGTTTCTTCAGTATCTTGAATACATCCATTTAGATTTGACCAGTCAATTTGTTTTCTTGGTACCAGTGTATTTACTTTAGCCATTATTTTTGCGGGTAATTCTTTAATATCATCTGAAATATCCTCTCCTTGTTCCCTTTTTACTGTAGTTATGTTCTACCATTTTATCTTTACTCATTCATCATCCTCTCTCCTTATTTTTCCCCAAATGTCTGGTGGCAATATTATAGAAAACATGTCATCCAGGGTAAGAGTGCCAACTCTTAGTATTATTTCTGTCTGTCTATACCATTCTTCTCTGTCTTGTCTAATATCTGGAAACTGAAGGGCAAATCTGTGTAATTCAACGTTCGACCATGGTGTGTGAACTTTAATAGTGGCCTTCCCCAGCTGACTTCCTGGTACTTCTCTCAAAGGCATGGTGTGATCAGGAGAAAGAACACAAGTATTTGTTGGTGTATTTGCTTCCTCCTCTTTACTTTTTTTAAGTTTTGTACATTTGTGTTCTAGTAATAGTAGCGTATCTAGCCATTCAGCTAATATCTGGACAGCATCTAATATTTCTGTGCTTGATGCCCCTACATCATCTAGTACTGCTAATATTTTGTTAACATGAGCACGGGGCAAATTGTCTGCTTGAGAAGGCCAATATTTCTCCCAATTTTTAAACCAGAAAAACGTTTTGTTATCTAAAATGTCCAAAGTGCTGCGCTGAAGTGCAGACTCAGTTGGGAAGCGGCATTTTGCATTTTGCCATAGAGAAGTACAATTTTTCATGACATCTGCTACCCACTCGTGTACCGCTTTTTTCTCTTTTTCTGATATTTTTATGCGCAAGTCCCTTTTACCTGTGTGATAACCAGGTGTAACTTGTTGTTGAAAAAGTGTCGTCTTATCAGTTTGTGGTGTAACTTGTTGTGTGTGTACTGCTGACTGAGCTTGCATTGTTTGTGGACTGTATGGTGGTGGAGTTGTTAATAATGCCTCTATTACAGGATCTTCTGTATCTTCCTGTTCTAAGGGAGCATTAGGTAGAATGGGGTAAACATCTGGTATTGGTTTGTGAACTGTGAAGCATTTGTCTATTTCCATTTCTTTGTCCGTACAATTGGTTACACATTGTTCTTGTGACTTCTCCCTATCATGTACCATAGCTTTTCCCATCATTGTCTTAGGTTCTCCTGACCATCTCCCAGCTACATATGATCGTCTTTCAGAGCTGAATGCATAGGCATGCTCTCTTTCGAGGCAACCACCCACAGTCCCTCCTGAGGCAACCACACACGGCTCCTCATCTGTCTTTGGGATCCTCACGATCTTTCACAGACTGGACAGCCCTCTTCAGGCACGTATCTTAAAGGCGCCCTCAGACCTCCCCTAGGGACCCCTAATGAATCCCAGTGTGTACCCTTTGAGGTATCAGAAAAACAACATACAATTTATAAAATTGAGTTTAGTGCATTACGCACTGCCTACCTGATCATCTGACCAGTAATGCCGTTGTATGTGTCCTTCTTGCTGTGGCAAAAATATCCTGATGGCTCGAAGGGAGCTACTGGTGTCTGATGTCGCAGGCTTATCAACGGAGGCCTTCTCGTCTGGGCTTTGCAGGAAACCAGGTCCAATCAGCAGCTGCGCAGCATACACAGAGACTGGAAGGCCCCCGAAGAGTCCTGAGACCGCAGTACATTAACCCCTGCAGAGACCAACAGTCCCCAGCGAGTCCACAGCACCATCTGTTAAAGCACGTTTTTTTTTAAGGGTAAGTAAGATGGACACACACAAAGGCTTCAAGAGTGGCTCTTTATTGCCAATGAACTGCAGTTGAGACAATTTGCTGGTAGGACTGCAAAGATATCTGCTGTACAGAAAGGAAACCTGTCCTTATATACATTTTTCAGAACCTGGACACATTAATCATTTACATCAACATCATGATGTGAGTATTTTACAAATATGTCCACGTGTACATTTGCTTTATACATGACACACATGACCATGCTAATATTAGCCAATATCTTACGCTACTGCCTCCTGACCTAGAGCTTAAGTCTGTTATCTTGTTTTTGTCAAACATGCACTGTTTGATGTAGTCAGCAGAGGCTTGTGGTCTCTGCTTTCTACGCACAATTTAAACACACAACATTTGTCCTAAGCAAACACTTTACCCAAGCAGGGGCAGAGCAGATTGGCACGTCCCAGTTCAGAGAGTCAGTTCTAGGAATTAACTTTCTGAACCAGCTCCTGTAGACAGATGAAGGCCAGTGAACCATTACACATGTTTGAGTTACAACAGAAGGGACACGTACTCTTTCATTTGCAATCCATTTGGTTTTAATTGAATTTCAGACAATTTAATTTAACTATTTGTGTATCATGGAGCTGCCTTTCATTATTATTAGTGGGCTCATTTTATTTGCAAGTAGGTGAAAGACAGAAATTAATGTAAAACTACAGTTCACTTTAATGTATCCTTTATACAAAGGGCTAATTAATTTTTCATCTTTTACACATCACAAACGTCTGTGCCAGGTTCCCAGGATCTGCAAATGATTCCTTCATACTGCAGAACAGCATTATACATCAGCTGATGCGACAACTACTACTGGAGAACCTGACTTGTAGGTAAGTGTGACCTTTCCTAAATTTGTGTGGGTAATGTCAGGTAGCATGATCTGAGAGTGTATAATTAAATGTTGCACTTCTGTCTATCTTCCATCTAGGAGACACAGCCATGGTTGATGGCACTGGCTCTGGAAGTCAGTTTCAATATGTCCCATGGAACAACACGGCGGCCAGTGGAGTGGGCTTTTGGGATCCTGATAGCCCAATTCAGATGTCTGGACAAGACTGGGGGAGCCCTCCTCTACTCAATCAGGAAGGTGTGTAAGATCACTGTAGTCTGCTGCACACTCCATAACATTGCCCAGCTACGGAACATGCCTTACATCACAGAGGATGCAGGCCATGAAAAGCCATCAAGTGGAGATGCTAAAATGGCAAATTAAGAAGATGATAGTGGTGAAGAGGAGGAAGGAGCTGACTTGGATCAAGATCTCAACCAAAACTACTTCTACTAAGTGTAAGGATGGTGTGAGATGTGATGACTTTAACTATTCTTGTATCTCTTGTAGTGACGTTGTGAGGAAGATGTTAGTATTACATACAAATAATTTATGGGTCTGGAAATACCTTGGAAAATGTGTTTGTTTTGTAAGTGTAGCTTTGTACAGCTGAAAATGTTGGCTTGGACTGTGCTCTCTAGAAGTTGACAATGTGTTGTGTCATATGTATGTTTTTGTAGCTAATCTCTCTGTGTTGCTCTGTTTTAGGAACCTTAAACATATCATCTTCATTTGGGCATTTCAGAGTTGTGACATTAGCAGGTAAACAATGCTGTTCAGATGTACGAAGAGGGCATGGATTGTTTCTGGGAATGTCTGTCACAGAGTTTGGGTACACACAGCCGGTACCAAGACAGATTGCACAGCGAAACAATGGAAGCTACCTGGCTTCCATTGGACTTGTTCCTTGTAGTGTGTTGTTCCTAATGCAATATGTGTGCTATCAAATGATCCAACACAATGTTGTGTTGGACCCAATTCATGCTATCCACCTTCATATTGGAGAATTCCTCATTATGTATGAACTAGATGTAGCTACTGATATGTCTCCTCATTGTAGGTCAATGTGCGTGTGGCACATCACTAACAATTGTTTGTGACATTCCACCAGATGCAAGCAATACTGGATTGAAATGATGTTGTCATCAGAAACTGTTTTACTGACATGTGTCTGTTTATTTGTTTATTTGATACAGGATTACGTTTTTGAGGTAGGCTCCAATTGATGATGTAGACCTAATTTAATACTGCCTGTTGTGTAGCATGTTATCAGATGTATTCCCTCCTTCCAGTTGCCAGCAACTGATTATGTGATCACTGACACAGAATAACTGAGTCACGTCTTATTTGCCATTTGAACAATGGAATGAAGATGTTCTCAGACCAGCCACTTGTATGTATGTGTTGTTGTGAAATGGTAGTCATTCTGAGTTGGACATTGTTTATATACAACATATCCATGATTCAATATGTTCCTAGCTTTGACATTGGAAAGTTAAGAGGGTAGTACATACACATTATTGTATGTGAGAATTACATCAGGAGAACATGATTTGGTGATGTCTGTTTTTAATTAACTGAACAAGAATAAGATCAGAAAATAAACTCACAATTACATAGTGCAAACAAAAAGTTAAGTCTTCAGTCATGATGGATGAAACCATTGAAGTAGACTCCAAATTGTCAGGAGATAGCTTGACTCCAGTGGCGTGGAGAGCACGGGACTCACGTCTGAGCATACCGGTCCCACTCGGGGTGACAAATGCAAAAACAACAGTTGATAGACAGAATGCAGAACAATGTCATACATTCACCCCTGTACAGAGATCTAAGAAAAGCCTAAAAGAAACCATTGGACGGGTTGAATCGGCAACGAAATTCTAAGATGGCTACCTCTTCTGAAGACAAAGCGACAGTCTAGTCTATTTCTCACAGGTGTCTAGAAGCTAGGTGAAGTGCGCGCTCTATGACAAGCGCGCACTTCACTGAAGTAAATTCCGAGTACGCACTTAAGGATTAGAGCTCCAGAGAAAGTCAAGTTTAGTAGGTTGTTCTACGTCGGGTTTTGTCTGGTTTCCGCCCTTGCTTCTGTCAGGAGCAGGTTTAGGGCTAACGTTCATCTCAGGGCTTGTTAAAGTAACAAGTGATTTTCCAAATTAGAAGAAGAAGTGATAGAGTTGCTCCTCACCGTCAAGCAGTCTTCTCCTCCTGACAACTGCTTCCTCTCGGGGTTAAAACGCTACCTCAGCGCTACCTAAGGGCCGGAAATAAGAAGACAAAAGGTAAGTGACATCACTCTAGAGAAACGTCGAGTGAAAAGCAAGTTATGAATTAAGGAATGTGTATATAATTAAAGAATATATACAACTTACCTCTGTTATGTTAAAGGCTGAAACTGTAGAGATAAATAATAGGACAAAGGTTAATAAGAATGATATTATAGTGTATGAACTATAATTAGCAGTAATTAGAGTGTTGACAAAAGGCAATACTTACCAGAGAGCAGAAGCAGAAATATACCTGGCATAAAGAATAAGAACTCGAATAAGTATTTTAAAAGACAGCTTCTCAAACAAAATAGTTCAGAAGTAACAGTGTACAAGGAATAGTTTGAGTGAAAATAATACAGAGGACAGAAGCTCCCACAAAAAAAAGGAAGTGAAGAGAAGGGCTCTGTTTACTTAATATACTAATATACATCAATAAAAAGGTAGACTTGGCAGAAGATAGTGGCATTAAGATTTGTTTTATAGGTTAAGACATTGGGAGACAGTAACAAGAACAGAAGAGGATTAAGTATCTTCATTAGAAATACATACAGAGGAAAGGCACAGCACTTGAAACTTAGGGTAGGTAAGATAGTTAGAAATATAAGAGAGTGTAGAATAAAAGTAGAGTAGGTATTTTATATTTGTGTTCGTTGTTAAAGGATCTCAGAAGAATACAGTCTGCAGAATAGAAGACGAAGTAGACAATTGAAAGAGGAACAGAGTTTCAGGACCAGTCTTTTTTGGATTTGTTATTTTATCCACTCCCCCCTTCCCCCTTGAAGGTAGTTTTGGAGTCTAGGTACATTCTACTGGACCTCCGAATTGTCTTTAAGAGGGAGTGTGGAACTAGCATCTCTGTTCCTGTGCAAGTTCTTGGAAAGATAAGTACTTTGACTCTGACAACTACAATCCTTCTGGTAACTTCTGCAGCATTTATTTTGCCCACAATCACTTGCCATAAGCAATTGCAGACTTATCTGTATATTGTGAGATAAATAGGATTGCCTCTGAGGTGGCCATGGGAAAATTATAGGACGGACATTCTACAAAAGATACTGGCATCAGAGAGATGACAGAGAATGCAATTGAAACATGGTACATAATAAATTCCACAACACCTAACCTCAGCCATCAACAACAAACCAGAGATAGGCCAAAGACCCTCGCAGGCACCTCTGGCTCTCAGAGGAATACTAAGCAAGCCTGTACCATGAAATACTTTATTAAAGATACATACATTTACATGTACAGTTTAAAGGACACCATCACAAAAATAGGCAAAGGTAAAGATAAGGACTCTTCAGAAATAGCAATAATATATGAAACTGAAGCTCATTATGTTGCATAAATAGGCAATGATACTGCAAACGTGACAACTGATAGTTAGGCGTAAGGTCTGGGGATAAAAACCTTTAATACAAACTCATTAAAGCATATATCATTAGGAATCTGTTCACAGCATATGTACATATCAATAAATGTGTATGGAAATCTGATAAGAGTAAGAGTTTGGAACTATGCTAAGCTCAGAGGGTGCCAACCATACATTTTTTGCAGTTTTTGAGAGTTTGTCATAGGATGATAAATGCTGCTTTCACAATAAAAAGTAGATTCAGAGCAAAAGTGTTTGACTTTCTTTCTCCACAATGTGCTGAAGGGTAGAGTTGTACCCAGAAGGTCATCTTGACAGTTTGCAATGGAGGTCTGTGAAGTAGTTGAGATCCTGTAGCTCACACAGGAGGTCAATCCAAATGACCATTGGAGTCACTCTGGTTAGTCTGAAATAAAGGTCAAAAATCCTTCTAAGACAGCGAGTCAATCCTTCAGGAAGCAGGACAGCCCTCTGGCAGGAGGGTAGTCCTTCTTCTGTAAGTTGCAAAGGTCCAAGAATATTCTGAATAGTCGCTCAGGTGGTCCAATATTTATACCTGATGCCAGCCTTTTTGTGGAGGCTTTTCCTCTCCTACCACTGCATCTGGGTGAGGAAAGTTCTTTCTTTTCTCCTGTCAAGGTTTCAAATGATCTGGGGTGACAAAAGCCAGAGCAGGCCTAGTATTGGGTCCCTTTGTGTGTGCAGGAGGAAAATCTATTTGACGTGTAAGTAGGGCAAGATGCATTTCATGGAGTGTAAACAGCATATCTCTACTTGCTTCTAATCTAAGTTTAGCACTTATTAAATGTAAAAAAGGTTACCCAGTGTTAGTCAATGGAAGAGATAGGCCTTACAACAGTGAAAAATAACTATCAGAGTTTTGCACTGTCAGGACATGTAAAACCTAAGTGCACATGTCATACTTTTAATATACAATGTACCCATACCTGTGAGCTTTGATGGCCTACCTTAGGGGCCCCTTATAAGTCTTAAAAGGGAAAGTTTAGGCCTGCAAAAGGTTTTCTTTGCCAGGTCAAAATTGCAGTCTAAAACTGCACTAAATGCTACAGTGGCAGGTCTGAGACATGTTTTAAAAGGCTGCTTTAGAGGGTGACATAATGAGTGCTGCATGCCCACTAGCAACATTTAGAGACCCCAAGTACATGTAGTAACATTTACTAGGCACTTACATGTAAATTAAATGTGGCAATTATTTGTAGGATAATGTTACTATGTTTTAAGGAGAGCACACACACTCTAGCACAGGTTAGCAGTAGAAAAGTGAATAAAGTCATACAGCCAACAGAATCAAATTCAGGAAAATAAGAGGGGAGAGGCAACCAGTTTGGGTTATACCTCACCAAGGATGTCAGGTCTAGCACAGTTTTCCAGTTCTTTGTTATTTCTAAACGAAATTCTAAGGCTTTAAATTTGTGATCTCATTAATACCATGCAGCCCACTTTTGTTGCCTCTCGTGGTGTGGGATTAAGACACTGCTTGTGCAGCAGTTTTAATGATGCCCCTAATATTTTGATTCTTTTCAGTGTTATTCTATTGTGGACTTAGCTATCACTAGTTACTGCCTCAATATTCCGAATATGAGTACTTGTCTGCTGGTCTCTCATTGGCTCATTTTCCTATTTTATTAGATATGAAATTGGACAAAATGAATTTTAAAATCTTTAAAGAATGAGTTAAACTGAAGTATGTTCCATTTCCTGAAGAAGGATAGACAAAGATAATTTTAATATATTTTATTGTAATTATATTATGTACATATCTACTGTATATTATATGTGTCTTTATTGATACAAAGTATAGACTAAAAAGTCCTGCTGAGGTCTAATAATTCTACACTGGGAACAACAGGTTGTGTAGCTGCTCTTGCACTTCATTTTTTTATTTTGTAACCCATATTTCTTTTTATTAACATCAATTCAGTATACATAAATAAATAACCCATCCAAATGATGGGTCCGAACAGTCAAGACACTTGCATTTGACAACCATGTGTATATCTTATCACTTTTTACAACACCAATGTATATTATGTTTGTTAGGGACTAGGCCACTCTTGTTTTTTTATTTTTTTAATATTTTTATTTTATTTTCACCTGGTACACAATTACAAAGCATTTAAATATTATTTATGTTCATCAAGCTCATCAAGTAAATGCATAATCAAACAGAAACAATAAAATAATTGTATTTCACGTTATAAAATAACATTACTTAGCTAAAAAAAAAGAAATCAGAAAAAAAAGAAATAAATAAAAGGAAAAAAATAGAAAAAAAGAGTCAGATGCAAATGTCAATTCATTTCTAAGTTCCCCCAAATTCTCTCATATTTCTGCAGCGATCTGACACCCCTAAGTTCTGCTAACATATATTCCATAGTTTTGATTTCATTGACCAAATACCACCATTCCAGAGCGTTGGGTGGGTCAGGATTGATCCAGGCCCTAGCTAAAGTTAATTTGGCACAGGAAAATAGAATCGATAACAGTACTAGGTGTGATTGATTTGTCAGATGTGGACCTAATATTACCATAGGGGCTGTTATTGGTGAACTGAAAATATTTTTTACAGCTAAAATTTTCCCCACTTCTTCCCAAAAATCAATACTATTAGTAGACACAAATGCGCAAAGGGTGGAGGGGGAGGGGCCCTTGGTTCTTAGCCGCAAGCGCTGCCTTATCAACGGCAGCAGTAGGTAAGGGGGGGAGGGGAGGGAAGGCCTTCGCAGTTGGGGGAGGGAATGGGTGAGGTGGGTGGCAGGAGGGAGGGTTGGGAGAAAAGGGGAACAAAAATATTTTCAACCTGGTAAAAAGACTCGATGAGAGATTTATGTTTGTTAAATACTTCTTCTTTTATCTGGGCATGTACAAAATTATGTCGATAATAGACATCACTCAACACACTAAAGATGCAGAATATTAGATGTTTGGCATGGAATGTCTCAGGGTTAAACAATAAGCGTAAGAGGCACCTAGTCGCTGGAGAACTAAGTTTAAACAATCCTCACTTAGTAATCTTGACAGAAAGTCATATTATAGACAGAGATAAGAAGCTGTTGAATCAACTGGGCTTCGAGCTGATTATTAGTTCGGCAGCTGCTTCTCCTATAAGAGGGGTGGCTATATTAAAAAACAAAAGGTTCAAGACAGAAATAACTAAAACACAAGCTGATAAATGGGGGAGGTGGGCAATCACTCAACTCTGCTATAACAATGTGAAGTTCGTAGCATGTGTTGTATATGGGCCTAATAAAGAAGATCCTAGAGTATTTGAACAACTAAGTATAGCTTTACTAGACTGGGAGGGAGAAGTTATAATTATGGGGGATTTTAATTGTATTATGAATTGTCAAACGGATACAACACGCCCAGGCAATTATAAGCGAATGCCCAAAACTAGAACATCTATCTCAGACCTATGTAAGTTACATAATGTTAGAGATGTTTGGAGCTCGCTATATCCAAATACTCCAGGCTATACATATTTCTCTGCTCCTCACAAGTTATGCTCACGTTTAGACATGGCTTTTATGTCTGACTCGTTGATGAGATCCACAACAATGGTCATATACCCACGCATAACATCTGATCACAACCCCATTATGATTGAATTTTCCACCTCTCTGAATCGCAATCCTCCTAGAGCTTTTACATTTCCCAGGAACCTAATGTCAAATACGATTTTTATTTCACAACTGAAACAACATATTACAGAATTTCTGATCTTTAATAGAAACACTGCCTCATGCCCTATAGTATGGGATACATGTAAAGCCAGTATTAGAGGGTTTACACAAACTTTTGTCTTAAAACAGAATCAAGAAAGACAAAAACATAATTTAACCTTGACTTCTGATATTGCCGCTGAGGAGACAAAGCTTGTAAATGCTCTAAAAGATAATCCACCCACTCTGGTTATTAGTTCAAACCTTAGTCAGTTAAAATGTAAAACCAAAGAAATTCTATTAAAAAAAGGAGTGCACAGATTCACAAATATAAATTTTCACAATATGAGGGTGGTGACAAAATTGGGAACATTTTAGCATTTAAAGTCGCAGAAGATAGAGCAGAGTCTACGATTTCACAAATTTTGGGGGTCGATAATAAGAGATACAATCAGACAAAGGATATAATACAACAATTCGCCAAATATTATGAAATCTTGTATACACCGGAGAATACGCCTAGTGATAATATAATTGATAATTATCTAAAAGCAAACCCAACGAATAAAATAACAATCCATGAAGCAGAAGATCTGGCTTTAGAAATAACTAGTGAAGAACTTAAAGAAGCTATAAAATCACTGCCATTAGGAAAAGCCGCTGGGGAGGATACCATCCCTTTGGAAGTTTATAGAGCCTGCTTGGACGAGTTAACACCCTTTCTTCTAGAAGTAATCACTTATATTGGCAGAACAGGGTCCGCTCCCCACTCCTGGAACAAAGCGAAAATTGTTTTTTTTCACAAAAAGGGTAAACCTAAAGAGGAGATGGGTTCATATAGACCTATCTCCTTGATTAATGCCGACGCAAAGATTTTTGCAAAATGCTTAGCGAGAAGACTTGCACCACTAATGCCCAAAATTGTAAGCATGCAACAACACGGGTTTGTAATGGGGAGGGACACATCAGCCCATGTCAACACAGCAATAACAGCCTTTGACATAGCAGAGGTAGAGTCTACTCCCCTTGCTATGATAATGCTTGATGCCGAAAAGGCACTCGATCGGGTGGGGTGGGACTATCTATGGCACATAATGGGATCTATGGGGTTTGGTGGAAATGTTTTAAATGGGATTTGGGCACTATATGACAACCCATCTGCATACACTAGTTATGGTGGTCTCACGTCAAATTATTTTTCAATCAGGAGGGGCACACGTCAAGGGTGTCCCCTATCACCTTTATTATTTGCCCTTTCACTGGAACCGTTTTTAAAAGCTCTGGATAATCAGCCAGGAATAATACCCTTTAAAACCAGTTGGCAAAGTTTAAAAATTACCGCATATGACTCATTAAGAGCTATCAACTTAGAAGCATCCAAATTTGGCATTGTATCCGGCTACAAATTAAATGCTCATAAAACTCAAATAATAGCTAATTTTGTTCCCCCTCAACCAATGCCTGAAATCTGCAAGACTGCGACCTATCTTGGAGTAAAAATCACCTCAAACATTAAAGAACTCAATACTATCAATTATAATAATCTAATGAAAACTACCATCTCGAACTTAAAAAAATGGCATCGATTTCCATTAAATCTAATTGGAAGAATAAATTTGATAAAAATTAAAATTATGCCTAAATACTTATATTTATTTAGATCAATCCCTTTAGCACAGAATAGGCTTTTTTTTAAACAATTAGATAGGGTCTTCTGTAACTTTATTTGGGGATATAAGAAGAATTACCGCCCCATCTCGCTCCTCCCGTTCCCAGCCAAAGTCATCGAGAAGACCGTCAACAAGCAGCTGGCCGCCTTCCTCGAGACGAATGGATCCCTCGACCCCTCACAGTCGGGCTTCCGAGCCAACCACAGCACCGAGACCGCCCTCATCGCGGCCACCGATGACATCCGAGCCCTGATGGACAACGGAGAAACAGCGGCCCTCATCCTCCTAGACCTCTCCGCGGCATTCGACA
Organism: Lissotriton vulgaris; assembly: GCF_964263255.1. NCBI lineage: Eukaryota > Metazoa > Chordata > Amphibia > Caudata > Salamandridae > Lissotriton > Lissotriton vulgaris. The sequence goes on along the minus strand of NC_141689.1, from coordinate 1,463,920,673 downwards.
CTGTCTGCCACCGCACCCTAGTGCAGCGCCTCAGCAACGTCGGAATCCAGGAGAAGGCACTGGATTGGATCATCTCCTTCCTTGACGGAAGAACACAGAGAGTCTGTCTACCACCGTACAAGTCAGAGGCCACCAAAGTCATCTGCGGCGTCCCTCAAGGATCCTCGCTGAGCCCCACCCTCTTCAACGTCTACATGAGCCCCCTCGCGGCCATCGCACGCCAACACAACCTGAACATCATCTCCTACGCTGACGACACCCAGCTGATCCTCTCCCTGACCAACGACCTTGCCGCCGCCAGAGCCAACCTTCATGAAGGGATGAAAGAAGTAGCCGAGTGGATGACGACCAGCCGCCTGAAACTGAACTCAGACAAGACGGAGGTCCTCATCCTGGGCTCCTCACCCTCCTCCTGGGACGACTCCTGGTGGCCCCCCACCCTGGGCAGCGCACCCAAACCGACAGACCACGCACGCAACCTGGGCTTCATCTTGGACTCCTCCCTCACCATGACAGACAAGTCAACGCCGTCTCCTCGTCATGCTTCAACATCCTGCGCATGCTACGGAAGATCTTCCGGTGGATCCCCACCGAGACCAGGAAAACGGTCACCCAGGCCCTCGTCACCAGCCGACTGGACTACGGCAACGCCCTCTACGACGGAACCACCGCCAAGCTCCAGAAGAGACTCCAGCGGATCCAGAACGCCTCAGCCAGACTCATCCTCGACATCCCAACACAAAGCCACATCTCCGGACATCTGAGAGACCTGCATTGGCTCCCCGTCAACAAAAGAATCACCTTCCGCCTCCTCACCCACGCACACAAAGCCCTACATGATCAAGGCCCCAGCTACCTCAACAACCGCATCAACTTCTACGCTCCCAAACGACCTCTCCGATAAGCCAGCCACGCCCTCGCCGCCGTCCCTCGCATCCGAAGAATGACAACGGGAGGAAGGTCCTTCTCCTACCTGGCCGCCAAGACCTGGAACTCCCTACCGACCGACCTGCGCCTGACCCAAGACCACCTCTCCTTCAGGAAGAAGCTCAAGACCTGGCTATTCGAGCAGTAGCAGCACTCCCCCCCCCCTAGCACCTTGGGACCCTCCGGGTAAGTAGTGCACTATATAAATGCCTGTGAAGGCTAGGAGGTCACTAAAGATGTTAAAAAATCAAATAGAATCCGGCGGTCTTCATTTTCCCGACATGAAATGATATTTTTGGGCCTCTTTTGTAAGACGTATAAGATCGTTACTAGACACAGAGGACTTGCTTTTCTATCATCACTTATTATTAAAGGGAGATTCCAAACAATTTTTACTTCGTATTACAGATCCCAACTACTACAAAAGGGTTAAATTTAAGACCGCACGGGATATAGTAAAAATATGGAAGGATATACTTATCTACTGTAAAACCACCATATTTCATTCCCAATTAACTTTATGGGACAACCCTGGACTCCCTAGCATTTTTAGCGATGGGGAATTTCGAAGGTGGCAACTGAAAGGAATCACGGTACTGGGTGACTTATATAATTCACAAGGCATAATGGATTTTCGCACCTTAAAACAGCTACATGGATTGGCCGATACGCACAAGTTTAAATACATGCAAATATACGACTTCCTTGTGCGGAAGAATAGAATTAATACTTTGTCGAGCGGGGGTATTTGGGACATCTTAAACTCTAAGAAAGAGAAATCAATAATTAGCTTGGCATACAAATTGTTTATAGGTTTAAGAACTAACGATAACGAAATATTAGCTAATAAATGGAATTTAAAATTGGGAATTAACATATCAGGAAAACAAATAAGCAAATCTTACACTAATATTCATTATCATGTAAGATCGTCCAGCTTACGATTACAGCAATATAGAACTATATACATGTTATACTATACCCCAGAAAATTTTTCTAAATGGACCACAAATAACATCATGGGAGAGAAAACCAAATGCCCGAAATGTGACGAATACGAACAGATCTCGTTCACATGCTGTTTTCATGTCCAAAACTTGGGAAATTTTGGGAAGAAGTGGGGAAAATTTTAGCTGTAAAAAATGCACTTCATTTCAATACTAGTGTATTACTATTGTATATCATTTTCTCAATATGCTGTGAAAATGTATGGTTAAGAACACTGTTGTAGGGGTATGAACAATTTGAGATTTTTTCATTAAGTATACATATTGGGCCTCATTTATGAAAAGTGACGCATCGCTGCATGAAAACAGTGATGCGTCACTTTTCACTGCGCACTCCTTACAACATTCCTGATGCGTCATATTTAATGTATGACGCATCATGTCGCAAGGAGTTACAGATACGTCAGTATTTCTGACGTATCTGTAAGCGCAAAAGTGACGCATTGCTGGAGTGTGTCACAAAAGTGACGCAACTCCAGCAATGCGTCCTTTCACATGGGGAAAGCCCCATGTGAAAGGGCTTGCGTCAGTCTTACGCCTGCTGTGAGGCAGGTGCAAGATTTTGACGCAACAGCGTCCTAAAAGTGACGCAGTGAAATCTCATAGATTTCACTGCGTCACTATTACGAGGCTTTTTGCGGGGGAACGCCCCCTCTGCATACATTATACCTGACGCAGGTAAATTGTGGCGCAGGGGTTTAAAAAGTGACGCATCTACCTAGATGCGTCACTTTTTAAATATGGCGCAACGAGGCGCATTTTTTACACCGCTGGTGCGTCACAAAAAGTGACGCCCCGGCGGCGCAAAACTGACGCAAGGCCTTCATAAATAAGGCCCATTGTTTTTAAAGTTACGCCTTTGAAACAGAATCTATTTTATGTGTATCTTAACTAATTTTTATCACATAGGGCTTACCCTACAAAACAAAGTCACACAAGATATTGGCATCAATCTGATTTGAAGAGAAAAATGCCTTGTTCAATGAGAACATGTCTGTAGGTGTTACATTGTCTAATCGAAGCCAAATAAACTTTATTTCGCATTTAAAGATTAAATGCATAAAAATACATAGGATGAACTTCACTTCATGGATACATTAGGATAAAATGGTACTATCCAAGCACATTTTTAAAATGAATAAAATAATGAATTATTCAAAACTGCGTCATTTGTTTTAAATAAGTGATAGACATCTCTTCAGTCACCTAACACGTGTTCATAATAGGACCGAGTACCAATGCCACCTTGTATCAATCACCTTAAATAAAGATTTGTTTTCGTAAAATCAATCATGATAAAGAAATACTAAAAAACAAGGGGGCATATTATCAAGCCTGTGCGCTAAAATTATCGCCGCTTTATCGGCCGAAAACGGCCGATAAAGCGGCGATAATGGGCTTGATAATATGCTCTATGGAATTCCAATCGAAGCCCATGTTAGATGTGAAGACATCTAACATGGGCTTCGATTGGAATTCCACAGAGCATATTATCAAGCCCATTATCGCAGCTTTATCGGCCGTTTTCGGCCGATAAAGCGGCGATAATTTTAGCGCACAGGCTTGATAATATGCCCCAACAACATTATTTTACAGTAATTCATCATAAAAGAATAGCAGCAAAATCACAAACTCTTTAGACCAAAATGCTAAAAACATGGAAAATTGGGCACGATAAAATAGACATCTTATTTGATTTATACTGAATCTCACAGGTGTCATTTATATGGGGTATAATCTCTTCATGGTTTATTTTTGTACTAAAATAATCAAACTGAACCCCATTTTAGATTATTTGTGTGTTTAAGAGCCCACACATTTTTATTTCTGTTAATAAATAGGAGGCAATTCCAAAGCAAACAAAAGGAGTTTCAAGCTGCTGTAGTACAAATAGTGCTACCTTAGTCCGCCGCAAATTAAATCTACGCACAGATGCATTAATGCATTTCTTCCTTTCTGTGGCATAACAGTAGCAAAAAAATAATAAGTGCAGTGTAGACTGTTTTGACTTTCCATCACAAGGACAGGGGGAGAGAAAACTCAGTAAAAATACATTTGGAGGAAGGCCAGCATCAGTGGTATGTAGTTAAGACGGAACCATGTCAGAATAAAACGATGGCGGGAGTTTCCTACAAAGGAAAGGTATGAAAGGGAGACCTGTTGTACTATAAAAAAAACTACAGGTAGGTCAATACTGTACTTTTCCCTTTATATCGTTCTCATCTGCCCTTTATACTCTGTGGTCTGAATATTTCTTTCAGCTTGCTTTCATGGAAACTTTCGCACAGTGTTGGCTTAACGTACATGTCCTCCAAAGAAATGAAAGATTCTCTCACATATTATAATCACAGGATTTTGAGGGCGTGGTCTAGCCTCATAACATCTCCTATAATCATTTGGTTTGGAGGTACCGTTTTGCATTTCCAGATAGATAACCACAAGAAGAGCGGGCCATTTTAATTGTATCGGAAATAAAAGGAAAATCTAATTCTTTGTAAGATATAAAGTTTGAGCAAGGTCTTGGGACAGACACTACCCTTTTGACCAATTTGTCTTCCAACACTTGGAGTTCATCCACATCTACTGACCCCCAAATTCCTGCCCCTTATGTAGCTATTGTCTAACCTAATCAATCTCTCTGTGGTAAAATGATATGAATGTTAAGTTGTGTGAAATAATGAATTTTTTACGCATTTTGCCTTATACGAAATTTGGAAATTATGCAAGGAGTAGGCTCAATACATACTTGTAATGCAGATCTGGATCTTCTGCTGTCAAGGTAAGAGTGATTGTTTCAAACCATGGGCGGAGTTTGCGGAGTTGCTACGCGAAGTACAAAGATAACTCTGTCGCACTACACGGAGCTCCGCAAGCGGCAGAGTACGGTAGAAAAATGCAGTTCGTGGTGATTGCACAGTGCCGATGCTTATCCGCACTGTGCAATCATTGCAAACAGCACCATGCACAGCGCAAGCTTACCTTTTTTGCCACTCGAGTAGATTTTTATTCAAGCGGCAGCTTTCTCAATGAGAAAAGGCAGTTTCTAAATGCGAGTGGTCACGAGCAAAGCAGACCACTCACAATGAGAAACCTGACCCACCCCCATGTTGGGAAATCTCGCCGTGAGGTTTATTTTCCAAGTTCGCACCCGCCACTTGATGTTGGCGATCCCTAACAAGGTAATATTCACCTCCTGGAAGGTGGATTTTCCTCACTCGGGCTTGCCAGCTTGACATTGGTGAGCGAGGAAAAGAACTCTGATCCACTACATTAAGCTGAGTTTTGGGAACTTCGAAAGCTCCGCGTAACGGAGAGTGCAAAAAACTCCGCAAACTCCACGAGCGGAGCAGAGTTCACCACCCAGGGTTAATTGTTTCTGGAAGCCTCAATGTCACCACACACTGGATTATGTGGATGAGAAACATCACCTTCTCAGGAGGAAAAAGCCAAAACCATAAAAACCTCCTTGCTAAAAAGTCTTAACAGGGTTGGAGAAAACTACGGGGCTTATTTATGGGATTTTGGCATAGGGCAGCGTAGCAAGGCACCTTGCTGAAATGCCCTAGGCCAGAGTGAAAGGAATTAAAGCAATATGGTGTATTTCTGTCCATTCACCCTGCGCTGGTAAAATTTCAGTAGCCTAGCGCCAAAGTAGGTACACTTTCACCAATGTACAAGTGTGCCTCTGTTGCATGCAGGATTGTTTTTGTGCAGGAAGGGGCCCCTCCTTGAACAAAAACAATCCCATGATGCGCTTTCCTCTTGCAGCACACATTGAAAGAAGAAAAAATTAGGAGAAATAAACATTGTTCTCCTTGTTACGCCTCACCTTGGGAGGCTTCCATATTTGCGCTTCCCCAGGTCTACATGTTTTTGTAAATCTGGGGCAGCATCAAGTTCTATGGGTGCTGCGTGGTAAATCTCACCACAGTGCTAAGGGAATGCCTCCTGGGTGCAGAGTAAGGTGACGCAGCAATTTGCACTGTGTTGCCTTCCTAATGATTTATGAGGCCACTCAAAGCCATGCAGGACAGCTTTGAATGGCTTTTATAAATCATATTGAGAGCCCTGCATCATGCATGTGCCACTTTACGTGGTGCAAAATCCCCTAGGAATCAGGAATCTGGCCAAGAAAGTGCCAAGAGTAAAGAGTTGGGATTAGAAAGTGAGGGGAGTGAGGGAATAAGCAAAGGAGAGCAGCTTAGTTGTGATGCAACCATGCTGATCCCTATCAATATTAAAAGAAAAGAAAAAGGAGATGACATCAAACCTCACATGACAGAAAATATAATGGATTGATAAAGTCAAGAAGAAACCAAAAGAGGAGTTGCCATGATGGAAAGGGAAAACCTGAACTGGACTAGTTATGTCACTGTCTTAAAAGACAGCTGAAACACTCAGGTAGGTGATTGCCATTTTGAAGTTGAAGAGTGAATGAGCAGCAGCAAGGAACCTGAGAACATGAGAGGAAACATATCAAGGTAAAAGACTCCTCAAGCCACAGCTGTGGTCTTTTTACTGTGGCTTCTGGGTTCTCTGAATGAAATACAAGGTTATTCTGGCATTAACAAAATTGAACAGGCGTACACTAATATTGATCCTATGGGGCAAGTGCAAAATTGTCCCTCCTATAAAAGGAATACAACATATCCATTGGCTTGGAGGCAAGTTAATATTAACGTTCTAAATGGAATGGCATATTTATGCAATTCCTAAACTATTGACAAATACTTTTCTATGTGTTTTCCAGTGTAGGTTATTTGCTTGACAATATCTGACAGGGATACACTCAGTGCAGTCAGTACAGATTAAATTCAAGAAAGGTTAAGATTGAGAAAGACATTTTTTGTTTTCAAGTAGGGAGTAATAAATTTGAGGAAAAAGCAGAGTGTGTGCATGAGTCTAGCATGGGTTTTGTACTGGAAGGATTACCTTCCAGTATAAAATACTATGCCTAGATAACCTTTAAAAATGTTCCTGCTTTGTATGCGTGCTGTACAGTGCAGCATACATGCAAAGTCAGAAAAGAAAGGAGAAATGAAAACATTTCTCCTTTTAACACCTGTTTTCAAGTGTGTTCATTTTGTGTAAAAAAGCGTGAGTGGTTGCATAGGAACATTCATGTACCACCCATGTAACACAGAGCAAAATATTTGTAAATCAGGCCCAAAGGGGTACTTTCGTTGCATAGCGGTATGTTAGAACCACGGTTTATTGGTGATTGTCCAGGGTCACTTGTTAACTCCCCAAATTTAGGGCAATATTTACAAACATTTTATATCATAGTTGCACCACTTTTGTGGCATACTCATGATGCAAAATCCAGTAGATATTTAGAAAGCCATGCATGGCAATTTGCACTGGCCTTGCATGGCTTTACAAAAGAGACGTAACGCAATGCCGTGGCTTGCGCTGCATTGCATTACAATTCATTCTGGAAGGCATTTCATGGGTGGAACATGAGCATTCCCATGCATCCACCAATTGGTTTCATGCAATCCCAGATTTACAAAGGTTTGTAAAACTAGGATTGTTTGAAATCTCTACGGTTCCCAGAGGATAGTGCAACCAGGAGAAATATTGTTTTTTTCTCATTTTCATTTCATTCTTTTATGTGTGCTGCAATCTGCAACACACAGAGAAAAGGGAAAATGCCTCAAGAGATTGTTTACATGTAGGAAGGTATCCCTTCCTTCACAAAACAATTTTCTTGTAACACAGGCACCCTTGTGTCATGGTGCAAGTGTGCCTGCATTGCCGCTTGGCTGCCTGACGTGTGCCAGATCAAGGAGAGTGTAGAAATGCTCCTTATCTTTGCAAATATAGTGCATTTCTCCCCTCTCCCTTTCACGTCATGCAGTGCAGCTACTTTTCTTGCTGCCCTGCGGTGTGTGTTCATTTAGTATATATGCATCTTAGACCCTGATTGTGATGGGGTCAGCTTTACCAACGACCATCATCATATTGGGCAGGTAACCGCCGGACAGTGAGTCGGCAGTCCCACATGCCCTATTATGATAGGACTGCTGTGTAGGGAGTCATATAGTGCTCTTTTCTACTGTGGGTTGTTCTGTCAGGAAAAGGGCTGTAGCACCAGCCACAGTAGAAAAAGGGACGATGTGCACATCCTTTCACCGTGTGACAGGCACCATGTGGTGCCTGACACACAGTGCATGGATGTGTTTGGGAGCACTACAATGGCTCCAGGGCCGTTTAACTGTGGTCTATGGGGAATGTCCAATTTCCGTCTGCCTTTTCATGGCATTGGGACCATCATGAACAGACAGTTGGTGATATCCTAATGCACCGCCTCCAATGTAGGGTTAGGAATCTGACAGTCTTCTGGAGGCGGTGCTCCCACCCCGACCTCTGTGGTCTGACTGGCTGCATTGTAATGCAACTGTTGGACCAATGCCCTGGTTTGTGAGCGGACCAGCACTGACGGACTGTAGGAGGCGGTCCGCCCGCCATTATAATGAAAGCCTAGCGGTAAACGGGACAGTCCGCCTTAAGGTCGGGGGTCCCGGGGGTGGCATTAGGATGTGCCCGCCACAGTGACGGGCACATCCTGTAATTTTAGCATTGTGTGCCACAATGCTAAAAATGTATTGCAGCATTTGCATAATGAAAGTGGCAGGCACTGGGCGGTGCCTGCCGCTTTCATTATGCAAATGCAGAGGGGTACCATAGGTACCCCCTGTGTGCACACCCCTACTGTGCTTCACTCTGGGGTCCCGCAGGGGGTCCCTAGAGTGAAGTCCGCCTGCCTTTCCGTGGCAGCATTGCCGCCATGGAAAGGCATTGTAAAATGCCCATAATAATATGGCTGGCGGTGTCTGATAGACACCGCCACCATATTATTGCTTTTCCGCCCCAGCCGCAAGGCGACCGGTGCGGAAAAGTGGCGGGCGGTGTTTTGCTCCGCCATGGTCTTCCCCGCCATTCTAATATGGCGAGGGGGAATACAGGGAAGGATGGCGGGCGGATTGCCTCCACCAGGCTGGCGGTGGCAATCCGCCCGCCATCATAATGGACCCCTTAGTGTCGGAGGAATGCTATGTTTCTTATGGTTGAGCATCAGCTACCTCTGCCATTTAAACGAGCTGCAGGCAGATCCTCTGTCACAGGATGATAGCTGCTGAAAGTTAGTAGACCCATCTGTTTAGGGCAGTGCTTCCTTTATTCTGCATTTTCATGTACAAAACCACCATGACAGGCACGAAGGTCGCAAGCATGAAAATAAGAGTCTCTCGATGCTCCGCTAAGGGAGAACGCTTTCTGCACATTACAGCGATTGCTCTTTCTGATTTTCTGAAACAAACCCTCACTTTGGGGTTTGTTTCTGGAATACAAAGCAAATTGCCGAACAGCCATCATGATACTGTGGACAGATGGCATTGCAGTTTCAGTGAAATTGCCCCTGCTGTGTTGGACAAAGCACTATTGTTGAAATGATTCCTGCTGTGGAATCTCTTGTTAAAGCAAGCGGACTTGAAAATCTTATAAAGAATATCTAAAATCTCTCTATTTTAAAGGTCGGGAAAACATTTCACTTTCTAATATTAATGAAAAAAACGCTCTGCAGGCGCGACATACAGAAGTTTTTATCGTAAAGAGTCGGGGAACTAATTTTCAACAGGAAAATAAAGACTTGCAAACAGCAGGTATCAGACACAGTGGAGCGATCTAGGGTTTACTAGAAAGAGCGGATTGAATGTATATTTTAGCAGCAGACAGGGAAATAGTGCAAGTAAATTGGCTTGTTTGAATGTGCTAACTATTAACATCTCAGTATCTTAAAGTAAGAAACAGTGTCCATGGCGAAAAACTGGAAAGACTGTACAGCGGTAATAATAGCAAATCCCAGCATCTCTACAAATAAATGACAGGTTTCTATTTTATGTACGAATTTACAAGCTACTTATTGCTCTGAGAACTTAGAATAAATAGCGTGCCAAATGGCTCTACTTGGAAACACGAAAAATACAAGTGTTAGCACTAAGCTATCTGGAAAATGTTATTTTAAAAATAAAGGCAGGGAGCAATGTCTCTCATTCCGCTAAGGATTGGGTAGGGTTAAATAGTTTACTTTAGCTTGTTAAATAGCTCATGCTGCTTAGATATTAATGCACGGATCTGTGTGCTGAGTTTACATCCTTAGTGGTAAAATCTACCTGTCAGGCTTTGCAGGACAATAAAATATATGCAGTGGATTTAGCTACTGGCTGCACCTTTTATTTGGCTACAATTGTAAGATGCCAGCGCCATGTTGCATTGCGCTGTTAAAAACAAAACAAAAATCCCCCACACATATTAATTTTGGAGTTAGCAAGCCTGTCAGGGTTTCAGGAGAAAGCACTAGAAAAGCATTACTGCGTAGCAGTCGAAAGACCAGGGGCCTCATTTATGAGGCCCCTTGCGCCATCGGAACTTCACTTTTCATGAAGTTCCGTGGCGCAGAAGCCTGCGTGGTATTTAACAGGCAGCAGTACGCCAGTTTTTCTGGCGTACTGCTGCCTGATAAATATCAGTCCCTTTAACGCAGTGTTCTGCGTTAAAGGGGCGTGCAATGGGTGTTGCTGGGGGCGTTCCCAGCAACATCCATGGGGCCTCATTTATGAGGCCCCTTGCGCCATCGGAACTTCACTTTTCATGAAGTTCCGTGGCGCAGAAGCCTGCATGGTATTTATCAGGCAGCAGTACGCCAGTTTTTCTGGCGTACTGCTGCCTGATAAATATCAGTCCCTTTAACGCAGTGTTCTGCGTTAAAGGGGCGTGCAATGGGTGTTGCTGGGGGCGTTCCCAGCAACATCCATGGCCTTTTGACACTGCCCCAGATTTACGAGAAATCGTAACTCTGAAGCAGTGCCAAAAGCTTACGCCTCCCCAGGGGAGGCGTAAGGGAGGCGCAACAGGGAGAAATGTCTTTATTTCTCCTCGTATTTCCTTTTTCTATGTGTGCTGCATTCTACAGCACACATAGAAAGAGGAAAAGCCTCTTGTGATTATTTTTGTACAGAAAGGTTTCCCTTCCTGTACAAAAATAATCTTCCCCGCAACGGAGGCACCCTTGCACCATTGTGCAAGGGTGCCTGCGCTGGCGCAGGCAGCCCATTGTGCGCCGGCGGAGGGGAAAAGGACAGGAATGCGCCGTATCTTATAGATACGGTGCATTTCTGCCCTTTTCTTTTGCCGTAGGGAAGCGCAGCAGGAAGGCCTGCTGCGCTTCCCTACGGCAAAAAGTCATAAATGAGGCCCATGGCCTTTTGACACTGCCCCAGATTTACGAGAAATCGTAACTCTGAAGCAGTGCCAAAAGCTTACGCCTCCCCTGGGGAGGCGTAAGGGAGGCGCAACAGGGAGAAATGTCTTTATTTCTTATCGTATTTCCTTTTTCTATGTGTGCTGCATTCTACAGCACACATAGAAAGAGGAAAAGCCTCTTGTGATTATTTTTGTACAGAAAGGGTTCCCTTCCTGTACAAAAATAATCTTCCCCGCAACGGAGGCACCCTTGCACCATTGGGCAAGGGTGCCTGCGCTGGCGCAGGCAGCCCATTGAGCGCCGGCGGAGGGGAAAAGGACAGGAATGCGCCGTATCTTATAGATACGGCGCATTTCTGCCCTTTTCTTTTGCCGTAGGGAAGCGCAGCAGGAAGGCCTGCTGCGCTTCCCTACGGCAAAAAGTCATAAATGAGGCCCCAGAAGTTTGACTTGCACTGCGTTAGGACGGCATTTATCAGGAAAGGAAATTAAAAGATCAGTATGACAGATCCATTTTGAAAACCTATTGCTAAATTCTCCAAGCTATTTGGACCCTTACTTTGAACACAGGTGCTGAAATATCTTCTTCCAGTGTATAAAGTCAATATAAACACTGGCAAAATGTAAAATTATTTTAAAAAACAATTTACTCTCACATAATATTATACGTACTTTGTGTAATATTCAATGTTCCCAAAATAAAAAAAGGAAACAATTTGCGAACGATGTACCCAAAATGACCTTGGATTTTACTCATTGGTAAATATACTTCATGCACAATGCAGCATGTTTGAAATATGACATGAGCGATATAAAAATGATGTGCCTGATGCAGCTCACCATGTGTACTTCATCAATGCAATTGTGGATTCTAATTTAAGATTTAATCCATATCTAGGCATACATTTACAATTTAAAATGTTTATTTTATTTTAATTTTTTTGCCTGTGATTAGAGCCTCTAGTGTGTTGGGGAGTTGTACAGAATCTAACTACCTTGTTCTGAACCTAAAAACTCTTTGTACTTGAACAACTGAACTCTGATTTTTGAACTTGACTTTGGAGCAAGAAATATGAACATCTCTCAACTCCCTTTTGCTTTTCTTAAAAATAAATAGACACGGTTAACATCAGTGAGTTCCTTCGCTGGCATGAGTAGCCTGTTTCTGTAAGTATCGTTCTACTTTCAGAAAAGTGCATGGGAGAAATACAATTTCTCTTCAATAGCCTTGTTTACGCATGTAAGCTGGATTTAAGAAAACCCAGTTAGTCGTTCAATGTCTAAATTCCAATGCTTATAATGTAGCATATTCGAAGTACATAAAATAATCCATAACTTGTAAGGAAGTCCTTTGGAAATTACAAGATAGATATATGTGATTTGTATTGAAACTCAATACTTTGAAATATATGTGCAAGGTTATGGTGTTATTGTAATTTTATAAACGATTACAAATCCAAGTAGAATAGTGAATACACAAACATTAGTCTTTGGCTTATGTGACCTTACTGGCAACAAAATGTATCTTCCAAAAAGCTAACTAATCTTCTTAGGAAATCCTCCCCTCCACTACACCTTATATCTCTTGTTTTTGAGACTGCCCATCACGGACACCACATAATTATTAAATGGCTACAAACAAGCTTTTGTGACTAAGTGGACAGCAGGTATGCTGCCCCCACTCTCCAAGTTAAGAGGAGCTCCACTTCCTTTGCTCCGTCACACCGAAGTTGGTTTAAGGTTTTGCCTGCACTTGTAAGGTTTGATATAATTGAAGATTTCAATGGAATTTCTACGATTTCGCTTCTGAACTTAAATACTCATTTATGAGACACGTTTTCTTTTTATTGCCTTTCGATCCTATCTGTTAGACCTGTCACCCTTAGTCTGGTCTTCCCCAAACATTTTGCCTTCTTACTTCCAATTTTTGCTGATTCTTTTTTGCTGTCCTTATGGCTCTGAGCAGTTTTCCACTGCTGGCCAGCGTTAAAGTGCATGTGCTTCTCTCCTAAACATGGTAACAATAATATATACACAATTGGCATATTTAATGTACTTACAATTCCCCTATCAATTTGTATACCATATATGCCCAGGAACTGTACATTAAATGATACTAGTGGACCTGCAGCACTGATTGTGCCACCCACACATTTAGCTACTTAGCCTTTCAAACCTGCCACATAGGGCCTGTGTGTGCAGTTGACAGCCAATTCAACACGGCATTAAAACTATTTGCCAAGCATTAAACTCCCCTTTTATCTCACGTTGTCACCCCTAAGGTAGGCCCTAGGTATTTCATAGAGCAGGGTGCTGTGCAAGTAAAAGGTAGGACATGTACTTTTCAGTTTTGCATGTCCTGCTAATGCCAAATACCCACATTTGTTTTTCACTACTGTGAGGCCTACTCCTCTCATAGGTTAACATTGGGAATTTATTAAAACACATTTAAGTTGTAATTCCTGATCAGAAAGGAGTAGCTTTGTCAAGTTTCATATCTTTGGAATGGTAATGATAAATCCTCTTCACTGGTAAAGTTGGATTGAACATACATATTCTAGAAATGCCACTTTTAGATTGTGGGCATTTCTCTGCTCTCTGTCTGACTCCAATGCACACCTGGGGTGGGTAACAGCTTCACTTTGTGCATTCCCTTTAGAAGAGGTCAAACACAGGAAGGTTAGGTGTGTCTTAGCATTCACCAGTATTCTGATGGCCCTTTCTGGGCAGAAAGGAAGGGAGGAGCTGCCGCTTGCACCTGAATAGGTAGTATCCTGTCCCCACACAAAGAGTACAAGTACTGAGGCTCTGACACCCTCAAATTTGACACATCTGGACCTGTAACTGTACTCTTTCGGAAGAACTGCTGTGCTGTATCGAGGACTGACATCCTACTGGACCCCTGACCTGGAAGGCTTGCTTTTCTGCTGTGCAGCCCTGCTGCCTTCCGCTCTCTGACCCTGCCATGGGAGAGCAGGCGTCTGTCTTGCAACTGAAGTTATCTCCAAGGGCTTGTTGGCTTGCCTTCTGTTGCTTGAGATTCGGGGCTATCAACGTCTCTACCCCAGCTCCAGTGCCTGGTTCACTGGAAGTGAATGCAGATAATTGCAGCAGAGATATCAAATCCTCTCCAGTCTTCGTGTAGAAGATCTGGCGCATCAACCCTGTTGCAGGAGTAGACCAGTATTAGAAAACAACGGTCCGTGGACTATTTCTTATCAATGCCACAATTAATCAGTGCTTAGCTATCAAATAAACATTTTTTAGTATAAGAATCTACTCTAAATCAATGAATGCACCAATATAGACAAAGCTACAGCAAACAATTAATTCCAAGGCAATTTATTAATTCATCACTACTGATTAAGAATGTAAATGACTCACAATACATAAGAGTCATAAAGGTTGCCCAGAAGGGAGCGTGCACAAGTAGAAAAGGGTGAATTAAATAGTGTTGAGTGATGAAAAGAAGAAAAGAATTGTAGAAATTTGTGACATAAAAATTCATAGACACTTTATACAAGACAATACGGATCAGCAATCATCCATGCTGTACAACCTGGCCTTAAATAAATTGTTCAATAATGTTATTACACTTGAAGCACACATATGTGTCATAAATGATATTGCACATGAATATAAAGCGGAAACATATGGGTCCAGGTTCAATATCAAAAAGGCGTCGACGTTTCGAATCGACTTAGGGCCTAACGGTAAGTTATGCCTGGGCCATGCGAGTCTTCATCAGGACTATAAAACAACGGGCAACCATAAATTTATAGATGACCCTATAGGGAAAGAGAATAAATATATCTATATAAGCTGTTGCATTTAAGAACCAAGATTGAGCTTTTTTTTAAAATCCCGGGAAAAAGGGGCTGATTGCTTACCCTCACGAAGGAGGTGGTTCAAATAATTGTGTTTCCTATTCCAATTAATGGTGTATCCTCCTACAAAACAATAAAGTTTTATTGAAAACCTGATACTGAATTCACACTCCAGGTAACCTGAATTTTAATAATGAATTGGTAGTACCTTGCCTCCATCAAGGTGATAATGCCCATGGGAATTGATCGACTTGGAATCCTCTCTAGTGGATGATATTATCCATAAAAATAATCAACCTTTTATGTATTAACAAGTTTATCGTTCAACCGGGATATTAAATCCGGAGTAAGGACAATTACGTTACCTGTTTTATTAGTAGCGTAGATTTTAAGGGGCTTCTCTCATCCGAAGATGACGGCGTACGAGTGCAATAAAGCACCGTGCCTCGGTGGTCCCATCAATGTTGGGCTGCTATGGAGGAAGTTAAGGATCAATTGTTAGGAAATGTGGTGCCCTTTAGTGTGTGCGATAAGCCGGAACGCTGCGTGAGTTCTGGCAGCCGCAAAGCAGGCTTGCGTAGGAATGGGTGCAGTGATCTTGGACTTTGGAGATCGTTGCACCGATGCGTTGTGCAGCGATTTCTCGAGCCGCAGGTGGCGCTGCAACGGTTTCTTTGGCAATGCGCCAGAAACAGGTATGGATGCGTCATGCTTCTTCGATGTTGTAGCGATTTTCCAGCTCCCAGCGGAAAACAGTTCTCTGGGGGTCCAAAACAACAGCAGGGACCTCTTGCAGATCAGTACTTCCAGCAAGGAATTTCAGTGGAGATGGTGGTGAAGTCTTTGTATCCCTCAGACTTCAGAACAGGAGGCAAGCTCAGTTTCAAGCCCTTGGAGATCTTTTCCTCAAGCAGGTGACAAAGTAAACAGCAAAGTCCTTTCTTCTTTCCTTGGCAGCAAGTCGCCACTCCAGGCCCACCCCAGACAGCAAACAGCAAAGGGGCAGTATTCCTCCTCAGCTTCTCCAGCTCTTCTCCTTGGCAAAGGTTCCTCTTGATTTCCAGAAGTGATCTAGAAGTCTGGGGTCTGGGCCCCTCTTTCTATACACAAAAATCCTTTGTTCTCTGAAGGCAGAGAGTGTCTGTATCCAGCCAAAACCACCAGTTCTGTCCTCACTGATGCAGCTTCCAGGCAGGATGTGGAGAGAGCATAGTTGAAGGCAGACCAGGCCCATTCAGGTGAAAGGAAAATGCAGCCAAGGTCTATTCAGCCCAGCCTAACTCATCAGGCTCTCTGGAGCCACTGCTCCTCCCCAGCCCCTGTCATCCAAAATCCAGCCATACAATACACAACCCTAGCAGAGGCATATTGGATGGCTAAGCAAGAAAATACCTACTTTCTAAAACGTGGTATTTTCAAACACGGTGTCAGAGCGAACCAGTGCTGAGGTCCATGTGGCACCATGAACACGTAAATTTGCTTTGTGTGAGTGCGAGGGTTAAAGAAAAAACTACACTTCCCATCAGGCTTTTCGGTGCTTGTGTCTACACGCACGTCAACATCGCTATATGATGGAACGTTGGATGGAAGCCGGTGTTGTTTATCCTCCCTGTCCCAGAGTTCCTCGCACACAAAGGTTCAGTAAGAGTGCTTGCTCCACCAGCTGGTTATTGCGCACGTATTTTCTGGGTTTCGTTGAAGCTCTAGTTGCGTGCAAAGTTAACTCCAGTACTCGATGAGTTGCTGGGAATTAATTGTTTTGGACAATCTACACTCCTCAGCGTGTATTGACTTAAAATCTCTCCACCTTTTGGTCGATAATTAATAGACCTTGTTTCCAAGATGGAAATAGTCCTCAGTTAGCATTCAATGTGCTCCCTGAGCGGTGGGTGGAACACTTCAGTGGTCTTTACAACAGAGGGACCCCGGAGACTGGGGAGTACGAGGAAATCAATGAGAGTGGGTCAGAGGTGCCAGTACTCACATTAAAAGAGATTGTGTGGGGCATTAAGGGCCTCACTCGAAATAAAGACCCAGGCCCGGACGGGATTCCACCAGACTTCTTTCTAAGCAATGTGGAATTGTGGGGACCAGTGTTAACTAGAGTGATTAATGCGGCCATAGCTTCTGGCCTACCCCGCTCATGGTCAACGGCCACAATAGTGCCTATTTTTAAAAGGGGTATTAGGGATAGCCCCCAGTGTTACAGGCCTATTTCTCTGATAGATGAATCAGCTAAAGTAATGGGCAGGGTTATCCTGAATCGTCTTATGAGCTGGGACGAAGAACACCATGTCCTCACTGATGTCCAGTATGGTTTCCGGGCCGGCAGATCCACGACTGACCAATGTTTAAATCCATACCTATTAGTAACGAAATATACAGTAGCTTACAAGGAAAAGGTATAATTAGCTTTCATGGATCTGGCAGCAGCCTTTGATTGAATGAATAGGGAATAGCTGTGGGCCATAATGTCCAATCTAGGGGTTAATGTTGGTCTCATTAATATCTTGAGAGCCCTTCATCAGAATACAACTGCAAAAGTGAGGTGTAATCTGGAAGGAGGGCACATGGAGTCTTTCAAGTGTACCAGTGGGGTCAGGCAAGGATGCATTCTGGCTCCCTTCCTGTTCTCTATCTACATTAACGGCCTAGAAAACTTTTTAACTAATTTAAAAGTGGACTCACCAAGAATAGGAAGCAGATCAGTCCCTGTCTTGCTCTACGCAGACGATGCGGTCCTGTTGGCATGCACCCCATTGGGACTGCAACGTCTGATAGATAGGTTTGTAGAGTTTATGGACAGTTTAGATTTATCTGCTAACCTGACTAAATCATATGTCATGGAGGTGGGCCCCAAACATTTAGGGAAAATGTTTAACTATAAAATAGGTTCAACAAGCCTGGCAAAGGTATAGACCTTTTTATATTTGGGTATTTTATTTGATAGGGGTTTGAGTTTTAAACCATTGATCGAGGAGCACTGTAACAAGTTAGTATCAAGCTCAGGGGCTATAATGAACTTTGGTCACAGACTGGGACGATGGTCCACGGAGCAGATGCTGACTTTGTATAGCTCGATCACCTGTGCTAAAGTAGCATATGGGTCAGAACTATGGGGGATGGCGGAGGTACCCAAATTACAAATAGAGGAAAATAAATACCTGAGATGGCTCCTTAAAGTCCCCCAATGTGTATCATCCCATATTGTACATGAGGAATTGGGTAGTGAGTACCTAGAGGACAGGGTGAGGAGTAGGCCTCTTGCCGCTTGGTTAAAGATCTGGGTCAACCAAGAAGCCAGCCTGACTCAACAGATAATTACATACTGCCTGGGGAGGGAGAAAGGAATGTCCCTCCCCTGGTTTAAATATGTGAAGGATGACTTAGAGAGTATAGGGTGTGTAGATCTTTTTTTAACACCATCATGTATTACCAAAAGGGACCAAGCTAGAGTAAAGGAGATGCTCTTTAAATATAATGCCACAGCACGTTACGTGGAAGTGAGAAATAAACAGACAGTTCAGGCACATGCTGTGGTGAGGTCCTTTAGAGGTTTGGAGCCTTACCTCGCCCTTGTACATAATCCTCAGGACAGAGGTTTGCCGAAGCACTCTGGTAAGTAATTACGATTGTACAGTTACAATATAACAACACATTTGAGAACACCAAATTGACAGAAGTAACCAAAGTTCCACAAGATGAGTAAATCTTGGATTCTTTAATGGAGATTACAGCCAGCCGACACGTGTTTCATCGCCTTCGCGATTCCTCAGGGCTAGATGGCCGTATCGAAATCAGAAGGTCGCTTAGCTGGTGATAATTCCGACCCAGCCGGGCCTTCCAGTATGTGCACTGGTTCTAGTGCGTCCAAAAGCGGCGGAAGTCTTTATGTAAATATTTATCTGGTATATAAGTATAAATGGGGCTCGGAAATCACTCGATAATAAAATCCAGAAAGTCGGTCATGCCGATAATGACATCTCATGCGATAGTTTTTAGTAAGGCGGAAACCCAGTGCGGTTCCAAATGGTCCGTAAGTCAAAGCCGTGTGCGGCTTCCTCTCGCGTAGCAGGCGAGTGCACCTCTTCCGAGCCCGGTTCCGTGTTATCACACGGCTTTGACTTACGGACCATTTGGAACCGCACTGGGTTTCCGCCTTACTAAAAACTATCGCATGAGATGTCATTATCGGCATGACCGACTTTCTGGATTTTATTATCGAGTGATTTCCGAGCCCCATTTATACTTATATACCAGATAAATATTTACATAAAGACTTCCGCCGCTTTTGGACGCACTAGAACCAGTGCACATACTGGAAGGCCCGGCTGGGTCGGAATTATCACCAGCTAAGCGACCTTCTGATTTCGATACGGCCATCTAGTCCTGAGGAATCGCGAAGGCGATGAAACACGTGTCGGCTGGCTGTAATCTCCATTAAAGAATCCAAGATTTACTCATCTTGTGGAACTTTGGTTACTTCTGTCAATTTGGTGTTCTCAAATGTGTTGTTATATTGTAACTGTACAATCGTAATTACTTACCAGAGTGCTTCGGCAAACCTCTTACTTGTTAGCAGTAGTTTTTACTCACATGAGTGGTTTAGGTTTGTCCACTCGCCGAATAGCACCTGAAAATTTGTACCACCCTGTACTGTATGCGCATGAACAGGCAGTGCACCCATTTACTGTACCAAAAACCTTCTCTTTGTCACATAATCCTCAGGACAGATTTTTATTAACACGTTTTAGGCTCAACCTTTTTCATCATTTATTAGCTGAGTCTGCGGGTTTCACTACGTCAGTTGAGTCAAAGGGTCCCTGCGGCTGCGATCATCGATCTCCGCAGGATACCCTTCATTTTGTATTAACACCTTCGATGCTTGTGACAAGGTCAACTCGTCATGGGTTTTACCTGCCCTGTGCTTATGACGAGTTGACTTTGTCACATAACATGGGATTTTAAAAATTGCAACACACAGCGGAAATATACTCTAGCAGTGATGCGGTTAATATGCCCATTTTATCAAATGCCTAGGCGTCGGTTTTTAATAGATTTGTTTAAAAAGGCCAACCGTAGACTTGTGAAAGAAGCTCTCGTATTTTTACAAATGGCACGAGATCCCCTGACTATACTCTGTGTGATAAACTTTTTAAGAACCTCAGTTAAATTAAGGGCTACCATAGGAATTTGTGGAGCGACACCATAATTGTTTAGATTGTAGGGCGGATAGGAAAATTGTGTTTTTACATATGACTTGACAAATTGGTGGCAATGTATTTTAGTGGATGTTTCTTTTTAAAATGTCTGTATTCTTTATTATACTGTACTTTTATGGTGTTTTGAAATGCTGAATAAAGAATATATAGAGAAAGACTAAATATGTAACGCTCCTCTCCAAGAGTTTATTGGGGAAGAAACAATATTTCATTTGCACATCTGTTCTTTCTCCTCCCCTGTCACTCGTGTTGGAGAGCTAATTTGCCATTAGCTCATGCAGAGTGAAGGGGTTAGGAATACATCTCCGGAAAATACTTGTGCAGCTATTATCAATTGGATCATGGTGTATACAGCAGTCCGCTGTTTATTCTTCGTCATTCTTTGAGTTATGTGAATGGGTGATATTCATCATAAGACTGGTTAGTGGATTAGGGTTTGCATTCCTTGCTACAGTTGCATTGTTTTATGCTGGAAAAGTAACTGATTGAACGGGATACAGTCATTGCCAGTTGTTTTCACTCTTCTATGCTTTGTTTTCCTCAGCATGGGTTAGGATTGGAGAGAAGAAAGAGGCCATATCTCTCGTCGCTGTTATGCCTTCGTACTGCTGTTGTATAGCATTTTAGGACCCTAGTGTAATTTTCTTGATTCATGCCCTTATATAGGTGTAAAATATCATATCCTAATATAGGCATAGGAACCATAACCATATTAAGACATAATTCAAGTAGTCCTAATACGGCTTGGCTACTTCCCCTAGTTCTGAAAATCTACAGCGATTTCTTGGAAAAACCCGCCTTCAGCAGTCAGTGACCTCCCCCTTTATGAATATTAATTTATCCAAGAACTCATGGAGCTTTCAGAGAATCAAGTCTCTAATGACGTTATTAGGTCCAATCTTACGTCAAACTCAGCACATTCAAGGTATAAATATGCCCAAACTTGTTTGACTATCTACTTGCCCGATGCCCTGCTGCTGCAAGTGCGAGGAAGCCGACCCTCCAGCTGACGCACTGAGAGACTCTGTACTTTCTTCAGCCGAGAAATCCAGCTCCAGTGTTTCCAGGCTACCATTGCGGGTTGCTGGGAAATCGAGTCCTGAGAGAGAGATACAAGACCTCCTTCATTCTAAACCAAGGTATGGAGCTGTTTAGACCCTAAGAGAATTCTTGGAATAGATTCTTGGCAAAAGAATACTAAAGTTAAGCTACACCTCACTTACTTCTTTCCATGTACTAGACCTAGATTAGGTACACCGGGGTAGGTGTATTTTAGAAACAGCAGTTGAGCATTTTTAGTCATTATTTATTATTGTATGTATTTTATGCATCTTAGGTATTTAATGGCTTAGAAACCATATCATGCTTTTACAGTATTATTTTATAATACTGTTCGTACCGTACGCTTTGTACTTTACCACAAGTATTACGATTGCAGCAGTTCATTTCTTATGCTTGAGAAAGACTGTTCAATAAAAACCTTTCATTGGAAACGCCCGTCTCTCTATTTCTTTGCACCTCTGGTGAAACGAAGCATGCACAATTGACTGAGTGAAAAAACTATCTATTGTTTCCGCGTCTTGATTGATTTCTTATTCTTGGGATACAAAGTTGTTATGTTTAAAGCGGTTGTCAGAAACTAATCCCTTCTTGTTCATTCGAGAAAGTTTCTAGTGACCTTTGAGCTAGCTGGCACACCCACAATTAAGTCTAGTATATTCGGTAGAGACCTAGTCAACTTCAGTCCTACGTATAAACTATAGGATACACTATTCCATTGCGCAGAGCCTATTGGGAATATAGGAACTACACTACACTGCTGTAGAGGGTAGGTGCTATCCAAGGAGGTATACCTGTTTAATTACCTGTAGTCTCATTCATGTTCTTTATGTGCTTCTTCTTTTATGTCTGAGTAGATAAATACACATTCAGTGGATGAACCTCTCCTTACAGACAGCTCTTGGAGCATAAGGCAGCACATCTTTTTATTCTTTGCAGGTATAACGGAGGGATAAACATATTGAGATATAAAATAGTATATTGGACGCCGATGTGTTAGGTTGAAATGAATGTTGATTGCTTTTCTTCGTAATTCCTGGTCTCCCTCCCCGCTGTTCCTTTCCTTGCCTTACGCTGCTTGATCACTTTTATTGTCTGTTTATTTGTTATCAGACATTGGGGATATCAGGAGGTGAATGATATCAGCTTCAATACACCCCTAAGGATAAAGACTCTGACAAACAGAATGTAAAATTCACCCTCACTAGAAGATACATTTTAACATTCTGAGTTCAGGCATTCTAAACTTTATTTTCATACCTTTTCTCAGGGGCAGTTATGTTTATATGATGTTATAAGCAAATTCTCAATTCTGCCTTAAGGGAACAGGTAGCCTTGCAATAGTGAAAAACAAAATTGGCAGTAATTCACTATCATGACATGACACACACACACCAGGGCATGTCCCATCTTTCACATACACTGCACCCTGCCCACAGGGGTAACTTGAGCCTACCTTAGGGGTGACTGATATGTACGAAAAAGGAAGGTTAGGGCCTGGCAAGTGGGTGCACTTGCCAAGTCGAGATGGCACTTCAGACTGCACACAGGCTCTGCAATGGCAGGCCAGAGATAAATTTTACAGGCTGCTCCTGTGGGTGGCACAATCAGTGCTGCATCCCCCTAGCAGCATTTAATTTAAAGCCCCTGGGTACACACAGTGCACTGTACTACGGTCTGAGTAGTAAATAAAAAAAACAATCTTGGTATGACTAATCCATAACAACAATTTACAAAGGGAGCACTTGCACTTTGGCACTGAAAAGCAGTGGCAAAGTGGTCAAAGCATCTAGACCAGCAAAACAGAGTCCAACACAAGGCAAAAACACAGGAGGCAAAAGCAAAAAATGCAGGGGAGACCCACGCCAAGGGTGCCAGGTCTAACAGTGCTCTGCTCAATAGACCAGATGCATCCCGCCTCATCGTGAAGTAAATCACCTTGACTGTTAGCTCGACATCACTGCACTGCTCATCAGCAACCCACATCTCGCAGTTGCAAAAAGCACCACGTACTCATACTTGGGGGCAAACTACCCCTCCTGTTACCTCATGTAAGTACCACACAGTAGGATGTAATGTAATGTATTACTTGTAAAGCACACTGTTGCCAGCCGGCGTCCTGGCGCTGTATACCACTGGGGAACCCGTCCTGGCTTTCCCTGTGGGATGTTCCCTGCTGGGAGTCCCCAAGGTGGAGCCAGGCATCCCTGGCGTTGATGGGGCGGTTGTGGAGATTAGGCAAGCTAATGCCCAGAGTTGCCGAGTGGGACCCCTGGTTAGAGTAGGCACCGAGGCGAGAATTATCGAGTCCGCTGACCTTGGTCCACGACCCCGCCGCGTCGGGAATTGAACCCTGGTCCCGGGCCAACTTCTGCTTCCGGGTCTGCGGCCTCTAACCAGTGAGCCACACCACTCCACTAGCATTGCTAAGACGTGGTTGTAGGCCACCCCCCCTTTCTCCACCACTGTGCAAACGAGCCGCATGGTGCACTAGTAGTAGGGGGATGAAGTCCCCTTAGCTCTTGAAGGTCCTTGGGCTCCTACTAGCCCTCCTGTTACCTCCAGTAAGAGTCACACAGCTGGATTGCTGAGAGGTTTTCAGAGGCCATGCCCCCTTTCTCCACCGCTCTTGAAACACATCTACTGGTGCACTGCAACTTAGGGAAAGAAGTCCACTTTAGTCCTGAGGCCCTCAGGAGGCAATGGGACCTCATCCACCCACCTGAAGTGCATCGAGAGCCCAGGAGAGTTCATCCTTCAACCATCAGCGCACAAGCAGGTGGCTTTCCAGAGTAGTGGAGAAAGGGGGTGGGACCTCCGGCAAATTGCCAGCTTGTTTAAAATCTATTTTTTAGGAAGGAGCACCGCTGACCTCCTCCCGGGCAGAATTCGGCCACGGGGACCCCATCCCCGGGGCCTGGCCTTTCTTTTAAAAAATTACTTTTTCATGTAATGGGAGGGTGGCTCCACAGCATCCCTCCCATTTCGGCTCAGGCCCTGACCTGTAGTGTGTGTGCCATGATCCCAACCAGGGAACCCACATTTAAAATGTTGAGAACCACATGGGGAGCCTGAATGCCACTGTGGTCCCTGCTGGCTCCCCGCATCCTGCGGGAGCTGGCATTGCTTTGAGACCCAAAGAGCTGCTAACATGCAGCTCCCTGGATCACAAAGCAAACTCTGTTTCCCTGTTTGTTTCACAGCAGGAAGGGGAAAAAAACATGCTCTGCTTTCAGCAAGCAAGAGCATTTTCTGCTCTCACTTGCTGAAACCAGAGCACTTGTTTACTATGGCTTGGTGGGAGCAGTGTTCCTGTTAAGCCATTGAAAACTGCAATGTCCTGTGGTGGGCACCCTGGGACATTGCTGGAGACATGTGGGTGGGTGGTGGTCCCCACGGTCATGTAGGGCTTCTGGAGGTAGGTCGTGCAGCCTCCCTCCTTTGTGGATTAAGCCCCAGTGAGGTGGGGTCCCTGGGGCATGCAACAGACACTGATAATCATTGTTTCCTGGGAGGTGGCTTCCCCTGGCCAGTGGGGGATCTGTAAGGCCTCTCCTGCTTTTTTTTTAAATGTCTTTGTGCACCAGGGAGATGGCAGTCCCTTAGGCAGCAGGGAAGGCCTTAGGACCTCCCGCATATTTGGTTTAAATAAATCATTATTTACATCACCCGGGGGCCTATATTAAAAAAAGCGCTGGTGGCACATTGTTTTAAAAAACCTCTGATGGGAATTCTGGATCCTACGTGACTTCTGATGATTTTTTTAAAAAAAAGGCTTTTTGGGCCCTGGAGGGTCCCTGTGGGACCTCCCCCACCCCCAAGAGGCCTAGGGGATCAAGGTGCTTGATCAACTGAGTCATCAGATGGCTGTCATCACTTCCTGATTTGAAGTGATTTGAATTGTTGGCAGCCAATCAGATCTGTGGCCCGGACCACGAGGGGTTGTGGATCATCCAAGTCCCCTGGTATACAATTTAACATTTCTGAAAGGATTTAACCCATTTAACAAAAAGAGCGCTTTCTGGACAAAGAGCTACCTTTCTGTCAAATTTGGTGCAATTCCGTTCAGCAGTTTGGGCTGTAACTGTGTCTAAAGTTTCCTATGTGTTTTGGACCCTCCCGTTTTCTTGGCCCTACTTTATAAATCGCCACAAAGGTTTTAAGACAGCAGCTGAAGTTACTGGTAAAATAGTTTGAGAATTTCCTAAGATTCATCATCAGTGATGTCATTTGAGATGTCATGAGTGATGTTTTATGAAATTAAATTAAATGAAAAGACCATTTGTTAAGCGCGATAGCTACCCTTAGGCGTCCTAGCGCTGCAGACAATACATGCAGGGATACAGTTAAGAGCTTTGCAAGTTTATTAAAGAGGAGAGTTTTCAAAAGCTTATGGAATGGGAACAGGTTGGGCTCAGAGCGCAGGTGGGGGGGAAGAGAGTTCCTGAGTTTAGCCAAGTTATAGGCAAAGGAGCGGCCACCACATCTGGTTCTTTTTATCCTGGGTACTATGGCGAGGAGAGAGGATGCTGATCTAAGCTGTCAATTCGGAGGGTAGGGGGTAATCAGTGATTGGTTGATAGCAGGGCCTGTATTCCAGAAGGCCCTGTGCGCAATGCATAGTGCCTTAAATTCAATCATCTCCTGAACCGGGAGCCAGTTTATTTTTTTCAAGCCTACCTTTATAGGTAGTCGACAGGTAATCCAGAGGAATGTTCGAGCTGCGCAGTTTTGGATGACCTGGAGCTAGCGCAGAGCGGACCGTGGGGGCCAGATAGATAGAGGGAGTGAGTGACAGAATGGGACCCTGGACCATAATCTGTATCGCCTGGATTGGAAGTAGGGGTAGAATTTTCTGAAGTAGCCTCAGAAGGCCATAGCAGGTTACTGCAAGTTAGGCTGCTTGGTGGTTGAAATGTAGGGCGTTATCCAGCCAGATGCCCAAGCTTTTGATTGTGTCCTGTGGTGTCGGGGCAGGACAAAGGCAGGTGGGCCAAAGTGAGTCCAAAATAAGGGTGGGGGTGTTTGCCAAGAGCATAAGCTCCGTTTTGTCCCTGTTCAGCTTTAAACAGGAAAGTGTCATCCATTTGACTACGTTCTCCAGGCATCCACTCAGGTTGTTAGTGGCGGTGTTAGACTGGTTGAGGACCACTACTAGCTGAGTATCGTCGGCATAAGTGATGATTTTTATGGTGAAAGGACGGACAATCTCAGCTACAGGGCTCACATAGATGTTAAATAATGTGGGCCTCAGGGAGGAGCCCTGAGGCACACTGCAAATGAGTGGCATGCTGGGGGAAGTGGTGTCACCCTCGAAAACCTGGAA
Organism: Lissotriton vulgaris; assembly: GCF_964263255.1. Lineage (NCBI taxonomy): Eukaryota > Metazoa > Chordata > Amphibia > Caudata > Salamandridae > Lissotriton > Lissotriton vulgaris. Next base: position 1,463,894,041 of record NC_141689.1, on the reverse strand, counting down.
GGAACGATCCGCCAGGAATGATTTAAACCATTTGATGAAATTTCCTGAGACTCCTAGGTTGATAAGTCGGTGTATTATTATGTCATGATTTACAGTGTAGAATGCTGAACTAAGGTCTGGGAGAATGACTGCTGCTGGGTCTCCTTGATCCAGGATCTTCCTGGTCTCTTCAGTTACCGCAAAAAGGGCGGTTTCAGTCCCATGCATGGGACGGAAACCTGTCTGGGAGAGATTGAGTAAATGATTGTTCTCCAAGAACTCTGCCAGTACTGAGTTGACATATTTCTCCAGGACCTTGCTCAGCCATGGCAGCTGGGAGATAGGCCGGTTATTACTGGGGTTGTCCTGGTCTAAATTTTGTTTCTTCAAGAGGGTCTTAACCATGGCGCGTTTCCAGGGAGGAGGGATTATGGCGGAGGAAAGGGAGGCATTGAGCAAGTCGAGTGTGATGGGAAGACTGCCGCCAAGTGCTGGCAGGAAAGCACGTGGGGGTGCCGGGTCTTTGGGGGGAACCAGATTTCACCTGGAGCATAATGGGCTTTAATGTGGAGGTATTGTGATGTGGGAGGGTGTCCAAGGTGGTTGAAGGTCGGAGTTCTCCATTCGAGGGGTTGGTGGGGATTAAGTTAGACCAGGTGGGTGAAAAGTAAGTGTAAATTGCTAGTATTTTTTTGCTACAGTGGGATCAGGGTTATTGGGTAGCCTAGAAGTTTTGAGGGCCACCAGCCAGTGGTCCAGGGGAAGTTTAGACCAATTCCGTTCCCTGTGCATAGTTGTGTAAATGGGAAAGTGGAAATCAGGTGTGACCCAGCAAAGAGGGATCAAGAAGTGATCCGAATACGGGGGCAGGGAAGGAGTGCCCGTTGTGAGATTCGCACAGTTACTAAAAACAGGATCAAGTAAGTGGCCTTTGGAGTGGGTGTGGTGGACCAATAGTTGTTTAAGTTGTAGTGTGGCGAGACTCATGGTCATTTCTGTGGCGATGTGGTCAGAGGCGTTGCTAAAGTGGATTTTGAGAACCCCTAATAATGTAAAGTTAGATGGCCTACATGCCAAATCGGCTGTGATGGAGGGGAGGATGTTTAGAAATTGTCCCATGGCCCCAGGTTGACAGTATATATATATATAAGTAGGTGAGAGAGGGTAGTTGCAGGGGAGAAGTCGATAGCAAAGGAGAGACTTTTGCAATCTGGTATCAAGTTCAGAGAGCTGCGACACCTATAGCAATCCTTAAAGATGACGGCTAGTCCTTCCCCTCTGCCTTCTGTACGATCTACTCGCTGTATGTGGTATCCCTGAGGGAGGATCTGGACAAGATTCGGTTCTGACTCTGCATGGAGCCAGGTCTCTGTCAGAAAAAAACCATCTGGGTTAAGTACTTCCAGGATGATGACGATTTCTGAGGAGTGTTTGGGGAGTGACCTGCAATTTAGGAGGTACATATTATGCTGAGTGTTTTTAGTATGAATGACAGGTTGGAAATGAAATCCGCAATATGTGCAGGTGGTGGATTTGTCTGCCACGTTCCATGAATGTTGGCAGCTAGCGAGGCTAGTTCCTCTTAGATTATAGAGGGTACTAGGGCTGTAGCTCCTAAGATGCGGTGAGCAACGGGCAGGGGTTCTAGCCGGGGGCAGATGGGCGCAGATGGGCTTGCCTTTGGCACGCCTACGGCCCGCCTGCTGCGCTCTCACATTTCCAAGTGGCCCCAGCTTGACTGCCTACCATCATCAAGATGGCGGCCATCCCAGCAAGTGTCCCCGAGCAGTCTAGATTCCTAACATCCTTTCCGCACAAACGGAAATCCGCGGCGGACTGGAGGGAGCAACTAAGCAGGTAGGAGAGTTTATTTATTAATAAAAACACAGGTTAAAATAATGAGGAGCTAGGCAAAGTTAAAATAAACAGAGCGTAAGCGGCGATGAGCTTAGGTCAGGTAAATTGTTCGAGCATCCAATATGTGAAATCATAAGCAGTACATTGTGGGGGCGTGAGTTATAGCTACCTCACTTACTATAACAGGCTGAATTTCTCTGCTTTTGTATGAGTGAAATGTCAGCCTAACTGTAATGTACTTGTAACTTTTGTTTTTTTCCAGTGAATTTCTAAGGTTTTTATAATTCTATTTCCTAACTATAAAGTTCCTCTCATTTTTGTTTTATTCAGTGAATGTCAAGTTCTTTTAAATTCTATTTTTGTAACTATAATGTCCCTGTATTTTTCTTCTATAATTAGATATTCTACTTTTCATCTGCACCCTGTACCACTTATTGTTGCATTTGTCATCTATTTATTTAAAAAAGTACATTCATCATTTTATTTCAGAACATTTTTGGTTTTTGGGATGATGTCATGATCACCGAGGACACAATGCAAATACTGCTTGTTTTGACAAAGTGTAAAGCACATATATAGACATATTTCCCATCAAGTTTCAGTCTAGTGTTTAGTAAGATATTCATTTAATGTTCCCCTTATTATTCATTTGTCGAAAAAAATGCATTTTCCTTGTTAACCGCAACCCCAGAATTCGTGACCTTGTTGGTAGTCGTGAATACTTTGAGTTTTTGACAAAGTGTTAAACACATAGACATGTTCTACAAAAAGTTTGAGTCTAGCTGTTTAGTAAGATATTAATTAAACTTTCCCCTTTGTATTCATTTTCTGAAACATCTACATCTAAAATGCATTTTTCTTGTTTCTAGTGACACTAGAAGTCAAAAGGACGTTGATAGTCGTGAATAATGCGTTGTTTTTGACAAAGTGTAAAACACATGTACAGACATGTTTTGCATAAAGTTTGACTCCACCTATTTGGTAAAGTTTTGGGTTAAGTTTATTTTCTCTACATATTTGTCAAAAAGAGCAGTTCCCCAAAATAACATTCAGTTTTTGTGTTGACGCCGAAACTCATGACGACATCAGTACTAGCGAATAGTACATGACTACCAAATGAAAAAATGTCATTGGTTTACACAGTTTCCTTTATGAAAGGAAGTACACACCGATTTCTCCCTTCTTGAACTTTCCAGGTACTGGTTAGTTTATTATTGGAGCTGTCCCAAACTGACTTTCAAGATTGTGCTGCTTTTTTGGTGGCCATTTTTGAAAACTTAAAATGGCATCATTAGAACCAGAGGAAGGCCTACAAGGGGGTTGATGTTGTTGAAAAGCAGTAGGACTCATCTGCACATGAACTGTCCTCTGATTAAGAAACACCAATTAAGAAACAAAGCTTTTTTTTTTTTAACCATTTTTATTGATTGCAATAGAGAATATTTACAATACTGAAATCGCATTAATTATGCATACATATATGAAAAAAAAGAAACTGTACATATAGTATTCATTGTATATAAGAGTAAACAGAAAAAGAGAAGAATAAAAAGAAATAGTAAATTACAATAAGTACATAAAGAAAACAAGCGTGCCGGTAACGCAATACAATCATACATTTAGTTTATAAATGATCCCCATATTTTTTCCCTTCGTTCTAGTGCTTTTGGGCCTCTTAGTTTAGCCAGTGATAGCTCCATTGTATAGATTTCATGAATTAGATACCACCAATCCATAACGGTTGGGGGTTCTTTTGATATCCAGGTTCGCGCGATGGCCAATCTCGCACAGGAAAAAATGATTGTTATTAAATCCTTAAAATTACTATTATTATCATGTATATCAAGTAAGATTAAGTGGGCAGATATGGCCGGAAAAGTTATTTGTTTTTTATTAAGAACCTCAGTTATTCCTGCCCAAAAAGTTGAAAGTTTCGGACATTGATAAAGCATATGTTCAATAGCAGCGGCTTCTTTATTACATTTTGGACATTTGGTACGTTCATTAGAAGTATTCCCAGATGTCCAGTTTGAGATTCTCTGTGGTGTATAGTATAGTTGGGTGATTGTCCTATAGAATTGTAGCCTTAAATTTGAAGAGTGGACAACTCGATTTATTTGTTTAAGCGAGCTCGTAATCTGGTTGGAGTTGATATTAATTCCCAGCCTATTAGTCCATTTGTCTGCTATCTTCCCACAATCGCCAACATGGCCTTTATTCAACAGAGTATAACTTTTACTAATGAGAGATTTGGTGAGATTCGAATAAATACATTGAAGAATGTCTGATTGTTCGACGCTCACAATTTTGTTTTTGTTAATCAAAAAATCTTGTAGCTGTATGTATTTAAAATACATGGGATCTTTAATCTTATATAGTATTTTTAATGTCTTAAAGCTTAGAAGACCTTCTGAACCATAAAAATCTCCTAAAGATTTAATACCATGATCTAGCCATTGAGCACTGGCGCCATCAGAGAAGATGTTTGGTAACCCCGGGTTCCCCCATATTGGTAGTTCAGCGTTGAAAAAGGGAATTTTATTGGTGTCTATAATTTGATCCCAGATTCTTTTGATGGCTCTAACAGTCTTGAATGTAACTCTTTTGTAGTAGTTTGGGTCATGGACCCGAAATAAGAATTGGTTGCTTTGTGGCCCTAGCATGAATTGGTGATAAAACAGAGGAGTTTCTTTGGACAAGAGGCTGCGTATACGTGAAATAAAAGTAGCAAAAAAGTAGATTTTTAGTTCTGGGAAGTTTAATCCTCTTTTTTCAATAGATAGTTTCAGTGCCGTCATTGACCTGCGGGCTTTTTTGTATCCCCATATATAGTTGCTACAGATACTTTCTATCCTCTTAATGTAAGATTTATTCAGTTGTAACGGGATAGATCTAAACAGGTAAAGTATTTTTGGTACTATTTTCATTTTAATTGTATTGATGCGTCCGATCAAACTAAGTGGTATTTTATGCCAATTTTTGAGAGTGGATGTAATATCCTTTAGTAGGGGCTCATAGTTTAATGAAATGATTTTATCAATGTTCGAGGTAAGTTTCACCCCTAGATATGTAGCGTCAGGGCATAAGCCTATTATCAGTTGAAGTGGTTTATAATTCGCTATCACTTGAGTTTTATTAACATTTAAACGATAACCCGATATATCGCCGAAATCACTAGCTTCCTTAATTATATTAGGTATAGCTTGTACCAGTTCGGTGGTAAAGATGGCAATGTCATCAGAGAAAGCTGTAATTTTTAAGGTATTGCCTTCATGTTCTATTGGAATAATACGGTCTTGGATCGTAAGAGCATTTAGGAATGGTTCTAAGGCTAAGGCAAAGAGCAGGGGTGAAAGAGGACACCCCTGTCTAGTACCCCTTTTTATCAAGAAACTATCTGAGTTTTTTCCTAGATAGCTTACTATAGCTGTTGGTGTTTCGTATAGGGATTGTATCCATCTCAAGTATTGTCCCTGTATACCAAATGATCTTAATGTTGCCCATAAGTACTCCCACCCCACTCGGTCGAATGCTTTCTCAGCATCTAGCAAAACCATTCCGAGTGGGGTGTGAGTAACAAAGCAAAGCTTGAGATATTTTCACTATTCCATCTGGTGAATCGAAGACCACACTAAATTGGTAAAGTGCAGCATATGTGAGAAGACATTATATCGAGGCACAGCAAAAAATATTCATGTGTTACCACAAGTATGTTGTACCACTTGAAAACATACCACAAGACGCAACTTAAAATTGCAGAGAGAGAGAGATGATAAGGGATCATCAGCATCCAGACCTCCATCTCCTTCTTTTGGTGACAAAGTTCCAGCTGAAGTGAAGAGAAGACGCATGAAATGCCACCAAAACTAAACTGGTTTGCTACATTCTGCAAAGATGTAACATCATTGATCCGGGGAGCAATATGTGGATGTAAATATGCAGAATGTTTAAAAACCATACTTGTTCATTTTAAATTAAAGTCAATGCTCACAATTATGTTTTTGTTGCCATTTAAGTTTTTTTACAAAAAGAAAAATCAATTCTGAAAACAGAAAAAAATGTTTTTTTTAGAATCGCCTTTTTGGTTAATGTTGAATGAATAAATGAGTGTATGAGCAATTTATGGCTGTTAGAATGACTACATGAGTGGTGCGTGGATGATTGAATGAGTGCATGCGTGGTGTTTAGATATCAGAATGAGTGCAAGGGTGATGCCTGGGTGATTCCATGAGTACATCGGGAGTGCCTGATGAGCGCATGAGTAGTATATGAGTGATTGGATGAGTGCATGCATAGTGCCTGGGTGATTGCATGAGTGTATGGATAGTGCCTGGGAGATTGCATGAGTGTATGGGTAGTGCCAGGGTGATTGGATGAGTGCTTGAGTAGTACTTGGGTGATTGGATGTGTGCATGGGAAGTGTCTAGGTAACTGTGTGACTGCATGGATAGTGCCTGGGTGATTGGATTTGTGCATGGGTAGTGCCTGAGTGATTTATTAGGGCATGAGTAGTGACTGGGAAAATGTATGACTGCATGAAATGTACCTGGATGATTGTATTAGTGCATAGGTACTGCCTGTTTAATGCATAGTGTCTGGGTGATTTCATGAGTGCATGTGCAGTGCCCGGGTAATTGCATGTGTGCATGGGTTGTACCAGGTTGATTGGATGACTGAATGGGTAGTGCCAGGGTGATTGGATGAGCGCCTTATTAGCACCAAGGTGTTTGGATGTGTGCCTGGGTAGTGCCTGGGTAATTGTATGACTACATGGGTAGTGCCTGCTTGATGGTGTGACTGCATTATTAGTGCCTGGGTGATTGGATGTGTACACGGGTACTGCCTGACTGATTCTATGTGTAGTGCCTGGGTTATTGTATGACTGCATGAGTTGTATATGGATGATTGGACTAGTGTGTAGGAACTGACTGGGTAATTAGATGAGTGCATAGTTAGTATTTGAGTTATTTCATGAGTGCATGTGTAGTGCCTGGGTAATATATAAATGCATGGATAATGCCTCGGTGACTAGATGAGTGAATGAATAGTGCCAGGGGGATTGGATGAGTGCCTTATTAGCACCTGGGGGATTGGATGTGTGCCTGGGTAATTGTATGACTACATGGGTAGTGCTTACCTGATTGGATGTGTGTATGGGTAGTGCCTGGGTGATTGCATGAGTGTATGGGTAGTGACTGGGTGATTGAATGAGTGCATGAGTATACTTCAATATTTTTTTGTTTCTTTTTAATTTCCTGGCAAAGTTAGTTGTTTTATTATCATGCAAATTGAGGATACGCGGTGGAATTCACCTCGGCCAGGTAGCCCATTCCCCGGCAGCTCCGGGTAACGTGCAGACTCGCCTCCTCCAAGCCGCAGCAGCAGAGTTTGAGCCTCATGCTCGACTCTGCAGACAGATTCAGGTCGTAATCTCACACTCTCGCGCTCCAGGCAACTGCGCTGTGAGTTAGTCTAAACTGGTTGTGTTCTTGTATTTTTCTGTACTTTGCCTTTTTCCTCACAGGTTCGCCCACATTTCTTTAAAGCGCCGTAGCCCCTTGCTGGACAGCAAGCCCCGCCCCCCTCCATACTCCCGCCCGCTTCTTCCCTGAGCCCACCCACCTCCCCTTTATCACGGCGACCGCTGTGGGGGAGCGCATGTGCTCACCTGACCTCGGCCAGGCAGCACGTTCCCCGGCAGCTCCACCTGATCAGACTCGCCTCCTCCAAGCCGCAGCAGCAGATTTCGAGCCTCGCGCTCGACTCTGCAGAACGATTCAGGTTGTGATCTCAAACTCTTGCGCTCCTGGCATCTGCGCTGTGAGTTAGTGTATACTGGTTGTGTTCTTGTGTTTCTGTGAACTTTGCCTTTTTCCTCACAGGTTCACCTGCATTTCTTTAAAGCTCCGTAGCACCTTGCAGGACAGCAAGCCCTGCCCCCCTCCATACTCTTGCCCGCTTCTTCTCTGAACCCGTCCACTTCCCCTTTATCACGACGACCGCTGCGGGGGAGCGCATGTGCTGACCTGACCTCCGCCCGGCAGCACGTTCCCCGGCAGCTCCGCCTGATCAGAATTGCCTCCTCCAAGCCGCAGCAGCAGAGTTCGAGCCTCGCGCTCGACTCTGCAGACAGATTCAGGTCATAATCTCACACTCTCGCGCTCCTGGCATCTGCGCTGTGAGTTAGTGTATACTGGTTGTGTTCTTGTGTTTCTGTGAACTTTGCCTTTTTCTTCACAGCTTCGCCCGCATTTCTTTAAAGTGCCGTAGCGCCTTGCAGAACAGCAAGCCCGCCCCCCTCCATACTCCCGCCCGCTTCTTCCCTGAGCTGGCCCACCTCCCCTTAATCACGGTGACCGCTGCGGGGGAGCGCATGTGCTGACCTGACCTCGGCCAGGCAGCATGTTCCCCGGCAGCTCCGCCTGATCATACTCGCCTCCTCCAAGCCGCAGCAGCAGAGTTCGAGCCTCGTGCTCGACTCTGCAGACAGATTCAGGTCATAATCTCACACTCTCGCACTCCTGGCATCTGCGCTGTGAGTTAGTGTATACTTGTTGTGTTCTTGTGTTTTTGTGTACTTTGCCTTTTTACTCACAGGTTCTCCCACATTTCTTTAAAGCGCTGTAGCGCCTTGCTGGACAGCAAGTTCCGCCCCTCCATACTCCCGCCGCTTCTTTCCCGAGCCCGCCCACCTCCACTTTATCATGGCGACAGCTGCGCGGTCACGCAGCGGATGCGAGCAGTGGGCGTGCCGCTGGCGTGCCTAAGGCAAGCCCGTCTGCACCCGTCCGTGCCAGGACCGCGACCAGTGGCAGGACCCTTGGTCCTCCAGACCCCTGCCACTACACTGCCGCCGCCCTCTTCGCTCTCAAACCCAGCCTCAAAGAGCCCTGCATACAAGCTGCACCTCACTACACCAAAGGAGCTTTCTCATGCGCTCACTGCCACTCCAACTTCTCCCTTACCACCGCTACCACAGCCACAAACTCCACTATTCAGGCTGCCTTCCCCAAAAACCCCATCCACAGCATCCTCCTCAACGTCAGATCCCTCCACAGGCACGCCATTAAGATATGGACCTACTGAACATGCCAACACCCGATGTCGTCTTTCTCAATGAAACCTGGACTAACGCAAGCTCCGGCCCGGACATCGCAACTGCAATACCGGATGGCTACAAACTCAAGAGATTGGACGGCTCGAACCGCCCTGTAGGCGGCATTGCCATCACTCACAAAACCTCCCTCAAACTCTCCACACCTAACACCAACGTCTCTAGTCCCAATGTGGAACCCCAGGACTATGCTCCAAGGCATACTCATCTACAGACCTCCGGGGCCACGCACGCAGCCCACTGCCGCCATCACGGAACTAACCTCCGCCCACACCATTGCCACAACTGACTACATACTGCTAGTAGATCTTAATTTTCACCTCGAGAACACCCAGGACCCCGACTCCATCACGCCTCTGGAGAACCTCTCCATCCTGGGACTCAAGCAACTGGCAGACACCCCCACCCACAAGGCTGGGCACACTCTGGACCCTATCTTCACCGCCGGGTCCAACATCCGGGTCACCCACACCTCGGAGCTCCTCTGGGTGGACCACTGCTGCATCCATTTCACTTTTACGTCCAGCGCCGCTCCCAAACAAGCCCATCGTCCCCGACGAGGCAACTGGAACAAGATCACCGCGGACCTTCTCAACTCCATCCTCCTTCAAGACCCCCCCGCAGCCGCCACTGACACAGAACATGCCGCCATGGTACTGCACAGCTGGATTACCAGATGCACAGACAAACTTGCTCCCCTAGGGCACGCCACCACCAGACGCCCCCCTAAAGCAGCCTGGTTCACTACCGAGCTCCTTGAGGCCAGACGCACCAGCAGACGACTCGAGAAGGTCTGGAGAAACCAGAAGACCCCATCATCACTCTACGACCACAGAAGCGCAATGAGAGTCTACCACCAACTGATAAAGGACACCAAAAGAACTTTCATCAATGAAAAGATAGGCGCCACCGCCGCCAACAGCAGTGAGCTTTTCAACATCATTAAATGTCTCACTAAACCCCCCTGTGAAGAAACGGACATAACACCCTCCCTAGACCTCTGCAACAAGCTGGGCACGTTCTTCCACCAGAAGATCATGACCCTCTACCACAATTTCAACGAACCAACGAACGCCCTCTCCCTCACCACCACTACCTCCACCATCCCTACCATCCGTCGACCTCATCACCGCCACCATGAAGAAGACTCACTCCGGGGCCCCCATGAACCCCTGCCCTCCTCACATCCTCCACAGGGCCTCTGATGCCATCGCTCCAGAACTAACCCGCACCATCAACTCCTCCCTGGCCTCGGGCACCTGCCCCCTGGAATGGAAACGTGCAGAAGTAAAACCCCTCCTGAAAAAGCCTTCAGCCGATCCAACGGATTTAAAGAACTACCGACCCATCTCTCTCCTGCCCTTTGCGGCCAAAGTCTCAGAAAGAATCGTCAAATCCCAGCTGACCACGTTGATTGAAGAAAACTGCATCCGGGACCCGTCCAAATCTGGCTTCTGGAGCAACCACAGCACCGAGACCACCCTGATCACTGCCACTGATGACATCCTCATGCTACTAGATCAGGGACACACCGCAGCCCTCATCCTCCTGGACCTTTCCGCAGCTTTCGACACCGTTTCACACCACACACTAACCACCAGACTCCACACAGCCGGGATCCAGGGAAACGCCCTCAAATGTATCCGCTCCTTCCTCTCCGGAAGAACTCAGAAAATCAGACTCCCTCTATCTCTCCGAACCGACAGACATCATCTGCGGAGTTCCCCAGGGTTCCTCGCTGAGCCCCACCCTCTTCAACATCTACATGGCACCCCTCGTCAACATCGTCAGGAAACAAGGACTTAACATCATATCCTACGCCGACGACACTCAACTCATCCTCTCCCTCACCAGGAACTCAGAAGACACCAGGCTCAGTTTCCAGGAGGGAATGAAGGACGTTGCATTGTGGATGAAGGACAGCTGCCTTAAACTCAACTCTGACAAAACCGAAGTCCCCATCTTTGGCAGCCACCCCTCCGCCTGGAACATTGCATGGTGGCCATCAGCCCTCAGCCCATCCCCCACCCCAACGGACCACGCATGAAACCTTGGCATAATCCTGGACTCCTCCCTCTCCATGAATCGCCAAATCAACACCGTCTCCTCCACAAGTTTCAATTGCCTCTGGATCCTGCGTAGGACTTTCAAATGGATCCCCCCCCAACTGCAGAAAGACGGTCACCCACGCCCTCATCGCTAGCAGGCTCGACTACAGAAACGCCCTCTACACAGGAATCAACAATTCCCTGCTATGCAGACTCCTAAACCATCCAGAACGCTGCCGCAATGCTCATCCACGGAATACCACGCCACGAGCACATGACCCTGCACCTGCGCAAACTCCAGGCTCCCTGTCGAGAAGAGAGTCACTTACAAATGACTCTGACACGACTATGATGAAGCTAACTTTTAAAATTTATTACGCTGAATTGAACTTCCATAATTAAATAATATTATTAATGAGTTTTGCATGATTTTGTATTAATTCAACCTAGAATAATCTGCACTTACATGAACACACGGGTCTAACATTATGTGCTCTTGTTGCATTTGCCAGTACGTTTAAATAATATATTAACTTTGTCTTTTCGTTTTGTCAACATTATTTGTGGCTGATTAAATAATAGCATGTGCTTATTTTTAAATGTGCTCATGTCTATGTTGTGTCTTTTATGTGGCAAAAGTTTGTGCATTCTTGTGCTCAAAGCTAGGTAACATAAATTAACTAGTTAATAATTAGCAAGGGGTGGGTAACAGAATGGGTCTCATTTCTCTAATTAATTACTGTCTTGTGTTTGTTTAAATATTAGTTTTCCAAGTGGGCCTTAGAAAATGGGTGCCTGGCAGAGCTGAAAAGAAGCCTTCACTCATGCGCTGTGATAAAGAAAGAATTTCCTGCGAAAACAAAGGAATAATGTGCAGAACAGTTGATGGTCGAGTCGTACGTGTTCTTGGAGAGAGTGCCAAGGACAGTGAGCCTGTATTGCCTGCCAAGATAAGGAAGTGGAAGTTCACTTGCTTGGTTAAATGTTGCATTTTTAAGGAAGCTAGAAGGATGGAATCTAAGAACAATAAGGGCTTATGATGTGCCCCGGACTTGGTCAGGAACGAGTGACACGCTGGTGGACTGACATGGCTCAGCCAATAGTAAAGGAGGATTTTTGGTGACTTTTAGAATTTAGTTACTTAGTTAGTTAGAAAGGTATAAAATCTGGTTCCTTTGGACAGCCCTGCTGGTTGTTTCCCGTTACCTGATGACGTGCTGTTGTACTTTGGCGCACGTAAGATGATCTGTCTTTATTAATAATTTCCTTTTCAGGTTGAGAGTGAGTTAGACAGGGAAATAGTTTTAAATGGAAAAACGATTTGCAAATAATTCATTGTTTCTGACTTGCATTAATAACGTCAGTTCATTAAATTTGTGCCTTAATAAAATGATGCTTTAATTTGCTATTAAAAAGATTTCAAGTTTAATGCTCTTATTTTGAAGATAAAATTAATAAAATAGATTTTGAAATGACAAGCTGGTTTTGTTTATTTCGAGTCTAGTTACCATTAGTTAATCCATTGCCTAAGTGGCTTAATTAGAGTTCTTTTATAAAAATGACAATGTTAATCAGTAGATGTATATAAATATAAATAGTTTGTGAAAAGTTCTGATTAATTAGGTCACATGATTCAGTTGGTCAATTATTGTCTCAGTCATTTATGGGCCCTGTGATGAATTTATGAATAATGGTGAGTATTGTGGTGAAGAGTAGTGCTTATGAGACAGAATTTCTTTAGGCCCGCTGGATCACCTACAAATCACTCAACAACATCGGGCCCAAGTACCTCAACGAGAGATTGAGTTTCCACTCACCAGTTAGGAACCTTAGCTCGGCCGACCTCACCCTGAAGGAAGTCCCAAGCATCCGCTGAAGCAGATCCGGAGGCAGGGCCTTCTCCTAAACTGCGGCCACAGCCTGGAACTCTCTCCCTTTGGAAATACGACGTACACCTACCCTGCCAGCATTCAGGAGTGCACTCAAGAATTGGCTTTTCAACTGACCTGAGCTGCCCTACCCCCCACCCCTCAAAACCTTGAGACCCTCATGGGTGAGCAGTGCGATTTACCAACCCCTGATTGATTGACTGATTGATTGAATTCATAGAGTCGCTCGATAATAAAAACCAAAGCTTTGCGTTATTAGTTCATCTTCAACCCTACCCAAATTTGGGGAAAACCACACTCAAAACAGTCACTTTCATCCTGGCTGTTGGTGTAGAAAGGTGGAAAGCTCATTGGTACCTTACATTATGGCAGAAGTAAATGTACCAGCTCCTTTAGCAGCACGAGAGGAAGAATGAGTTCTAGAGCAAGAAGTTAGTTCTACCTGAAAGGAGAGTGAGGTGTGGAACTTGTTTATTGTACCGTCTGGAAAGAAGAAAGGCACTGCAAGATATGGTCCATGCAGGCTGTGTGGGACACAGCTTTCCAGAGGTACTATGAAGAAGTTGTTAGTTACGGCACATCATCAATGTGGAAGCACATCACGAGCAACCATGGGCGAGCATATTTAAGAATGCTGAAGGAGAAAGCAACATCTTCTACTGACGCAGGAGGATCATCATCTATGCTACACCAATCTTCTGCAAATATCAACATTCCACTAACTTGTGCAGAGTTTACAGAAATGTTTTTTTATTGTTCTAATTGCCGACAACTTGTTTTGAAACAGAATGATGAGATTATTATTATATTGGAGAAGGTCAAGTGACACTGTTGTTAATTTCTTTTAATTTGTTTTTCAACATCTTCATTCTAAAAGCGTTTCAATATGTGCTGATGTTTTTCTTGTAAAGGAGACTGGAAGTTTGTCAAGTAACAGACAATCAGGAAAATGTACCCTCAGCCAACCATCTGTGAAGATTAACACTTAATCTGCCAGCTTTAAAGCTAAAATAGGGGTTGTCCCAAGATGCTGTCATTTGAAAATATGAGGATATTATAATGTTGTTGGACAAACAGAAGAGTCTCTTTTGTTAATTTTTTTCTTTTTTCTTACTGTTTTAAAACAGTAGATCTTTTTACATTACAACAGTTTTGTGTAGTATTATTTGCACTCTTACAGTTCTAAATTATAAAAAAGAGCATAAAAATCAACACATTTTCCGCAAAGAGCTGTCAATGTACTTATTATTGTATGCCTTTATGAGTGTCTTTATAAATGTGTCTAAGAGCGTGTTAGTGTATGTGTTAGTGTGTGTCTTGGTGTGTTAGTGTATGAATAAATGTCTGTGTCAGTGTATGTGTTACTGTGTGCATGCATGTGTAAGCATATCTGTCAGTTTATGCTTTGGTGTGTCACTGTATGAATAAGTGTATTCCTGGGTGCATCAGCGTATGCGTGTGTTTGTGACTGGGTATGTCCGTACTTAAATAAGTGTGTGTCTTGACGTGTCAGTGTATGTCTTACTGTGTGTCTGGATATGTCACTGGAGAAACTAGTGTGTATATATTAGTGTAGGGAAACAACACTTACAACGCAACTTTTACAACGCACTACCTTTACAACGAAACTTTTACAACGCAACATCCATTACAACGCATGCCATTACAACGCAACCATTACAACGCATGTCACTACAACGCATACCACTACAACACATGTCATTACAACGCAGTCATTACAACGCATACCATTACAACGCATACATACACTATCCAACACTTACCCTACTGTTGCACCCCCTGGAGTTAGAATAGTAATTTTTACCCCTACACTATCCAATACTTACCCTACTGTTGCACCCCCTGGAGTTAGAATATTAATTTTTACCCCTACACTATCCAACACTTACCCTACTGTTGCACCCCCTGGAGTTAGAATAGTAATTTTTACCCCTACACTATCCAATACTTACCATACATGCAATGTAATGGTATGCGTTGTAATGGTATGCGTTGTAAATGTAGTATGCGTTGTAGTGGTATGCGTTATAAAGGTAGTTTCAAAGAATTTGTTGTAATGGCATGCGTTGTAATGGAATGCGTTGTAATGGATATTGCCGTGTAAAAAATGCGTTGTAAAGGTATGCGTTGTAAAAGTATGCGTTGTAACGACATCCATCCATTAGTGTATGCCTCAGTGTGTCAGTGTATGCATCAGTATGTTCATGGGTGTTCAGTTTATGCCATAGTGTGTGTCTAGGTGTGTTGGTGTATACATCAATGTATGTTTTGCCATTTTCATACACATTTATTTATATGTACAATCCTCTTAAGCAGCTGTACAATGTTATCCATATGATCTTACTATGTTCCATATAGTGTATATAACAAGGACCCCCTGAAGCATAAATTCTTTAAATTCCTAAGTCAGGGACAAAACAATATATGAAAAATAACAACCTAGGCAATTCATAATAACTTTGTCTGTACAATGACATAAAAGAGAGGTAACACATTAACAACTAAGGTTATGCTTTTTATTGACATAGTTATATATAAAATACATGTAGCATTAAAAGATTTGTGTCAAAAGACGATTTAGACCAAATCACATTAATATATATATAGCGCCTTCTTCAGGAATAGCAACGCATTGTCTGGAAAGAATATACAATGAATACTGTTTAATAAAAACTTTACATAAAACTTATTTAATGTGTCACATATAAATAAAATTACAGGTAACATAATTTTTAACTAGTAACATATAGCAAAGCCTATAGTTGAATAATATTTAATATGATTAGAACCTCTCATTTAATAGCAGACAAGAAAAGACATGTAGCAAATGCAGTCTATTTTGAACGTTTATTTCAATCCTCATTTCTGATCAAAAAAGGAACTAGAAATGTAAAGACAGGTAGTGCCCGTAGATACAGGACCAGTCTATTTTTAACGTTTATTTCGAAGATCAGAAATGAGCTTCAAAATAAACGTTAAAAATAGACTGTATTGCTGCATGTCTTTTCCTGTCATGGCTCCAATTCTGAGGAGAGAAATAAACTGTACTTCATGTTCCCACCAATAGAACTGGTCCTATATCTAAAGGACCAATTATGTTAACTGTAATTGTATGTATATGTGACACATTAAATAAGTTTTATGTAAAGTTTTATTAAACAGTATTCATTCTATATTCTTTCCAGACAATACGTGTCAATTACTGAAGAAGGCGCTGGTTCGCCGAAACGCGCGTTGATTGTATTGTTATGCCACTTTTTGGATTTGCTTTATAAATTTGCGATATTGTTTTTTATATATATTAATGTGATTTGTTTTAAATGGTCTTTTGACACAAATCTTTTAATTCTATATGTATTTTATATATAACTATGTCAATAAAAAGCATAACCTTAGTTGTTAATGTGGTACCTCTCTTTTATGTCATTGTACAGACAAAGTTAATATGAATTGCCTAGGTTGTTATTTTTCATATCTTACTATGTTCCATTACACACTCAAGAAGCAAGATATCCCCAAAGCTTCACACTAAGACTATCACAACACATCCGGACACCCTCACAAGAGTCCTAGTACCTTTCACAGACCCAAAAGCTCAGCCAAATGGCCCTCATAAGGCAACACTCCAGATCTCCTCAAAACCCTGGCACTCAAAATGTATCAAATACACTATTACCACTTCCCTGGACACCACCAGTGCTCCCTAGACACCCTCATAGTGTGCCCCGACAATCTTCTGATACCACTCTGGAACTCACAATGTGCCTGTACATCATCAAAGCGGTACAAAAGGGGGTGGTGATGGACGGAGCATCTGAACCAATCTAACACTCACACCCAGTCAACAGATCGGGGTTTTAATCCATCACCGCTCTTTAGCCCACTCTGCCATCCCAGTTCAGACATGGCCATATGTAAATCAGTCTGACCCTGTGCCTGTTGGGAACAGTCCAGGCCGAACTGCCAAGCCATGCCTTGCCAGGACCGGAAGCAAGCTTCCGAGGACCAGTTTCCGACATTTCAGCCGTCTTCAGCCGGCTTGCTTGAATCCAGTGGCAAAGTGAGCAAAGGACTCACGTCTGAGCATACCCTGTCAACTTATGGCGAACAAAGCGGTACAAAAGAGGGTGGTGATGAACGGAGCATCTGAACCAATCAAATACTCACACCCAGTCCCCGAACTGCCAAGCCATGCCTTCCCTGGACCGGAAACAAGCTTCAGAGGACCGGTTTCTGGCATTTCAGCCGTCTTCAGCCCGGCTTGCTTGAATCCAGTGGCAAAGTGAGCAAGGGACTCACGTCTGAGCATACCCTGCCAACTTATGGTGAACAAAGGGGTACAAAAGGGGTTGGTGATGGGCGGAGCATCTGAACCAATCAAACACTCACACCAGTCAACAGATCTGGATTTTAATCCATCACCGTTCTTTAGCCCACTCTGCCACCCCAGTTCAGACATGGCCATATGTAAATCAGTCTGACCATGTGCCTCATGGGAACAGTCCAGCCCGAACTGCCAAGCCATGCCTTGCCGTGACTGGAAGCAAGCTTCTGAGGACCGGTTTCCGGCATTTCAGCCATCTTCAGCCAGCTTGCTTGAATCCAGTGGCAAAGTGAGCAAAGGACTCACGTCTGAGCATAACCTGCCAACTTATGGCGAACAAAGCGGTACAAAAGGGGGTGGTGATGGACGGAGCATCTGAACCAATCAAATACTCACACCCAGTCCCCGAACTGCCAAGCCATGCCTTCCCTGGACCGGAAACAAGCTTCCGAGGACCGGTTTCTGGCATTTCAGCCGTCTTCAGCCCGGCTTGCTTGAATCCAGTGGCAAAGTGAGCAAGGGACTCACGTCTGAGCATACCCTGCCAACTTATGGTGAACAAAGGGGTACAAAAGGGGTTGGTGATGGACGGAGCATCTGAACCAATCAAACACTCACACCAGTCAACAGATCTGGATTTTAATCCATCACTGTTCTTTAGGCTACACTGCCACCCCAGTTCAGACATGGCCATATGCAAATCAGTCTGACCCTGTGCCTCATGGGAAAAGTCCAGCCCGAACTGCCAAGCCAGGCCTTCCCTGGACCGGAAACAAGCTTCCGAGGACCGGTTTCTGGCATTTCCGCCGTCTTCAGCCCAGCTTGCTTGAATCCAGTGGCAAAGTGAGCAAGGGACTCACGTCTGAGCATACCCTGCCATCTTATGGTGAACAAAGGGGTACAAAAGGGGTTGGTGATGACGGAGCATCCGAACCAATCAAACACTCACACCCAGTCAACAGATTTGGGTTTTAATCCATCACCGTTCTTTAGCCCACTCGGCCACCCCAGTTCAGACATGGCCATATGCAAATCATTCTGACCCTGTGCCTCATGGGAACAGTCCAGCCCGAACTGCCAAGCCATGCCTTCCCTGGACTGGAAACAAGCTTCCGAGGACCGGTTTCTGGTATTTCAGCCGTCTTCAGCCGGGCTTGCTTGAATCCTTCAGGGAAGCCGGGCTGAAGACTCCTAAATGCCTTCTGTGAATACCGAAAGTCTTAAAATTTGAATTTTCTCAACTTTACTACTACTAAACTGAGAAAAATCCTAATTTTAAGACTTTCGGTATTCACAGAAGGCATTTAGGAGTCCTAAAATTAGGAATCCTAACTTTACTAATACTAAATTGAGAAAAATCCTAATTTTATTACTTTGGGTATTCACAGAAGGCATTTAGGAGTCCTGAAGTTAGGAGTCCTAATTTACTACTCCTAAACTGAGAAAAATCCTAACTTTAGGACTTTCGGTATTCACAAAAGGCATTTAGGAGTCCTAAAGTTAGGACTCCTAACTTCTGTGAATACTGAAATGAGTAAGTGTCCTCTGTGAATACCAAAATGAGTAAGTGCCTTCTGTGAATACGAAAATGGTAGTAAGTTTAGGATTTTGTCTTAAGTTAGTTCTGTGAATCGGGCCCAGAGTCACAATTTCGAATAGCACAGGAAACACAGCTGGCTTTCAAGACCTCGAGCATCAGTGAAAGTTACTTGGAGATGAAGTGCAGGCATGGAGTTTAGGGGGCATCACCAGGCTCCATACTGCAAGGATGGAAGATCTTTCATTCCCCTTCTGTCGCCATAGCTGCCAAGATTTCTGGGTCTATGTGTGCTTCCAAGTCCACGCTTTTTGGCTACTAATAGGGGACTTGCAGTCTTGTTTTATTTTGAAACAAACAAGACTACAAATCCCAGAATTAAAAAATCAAAACCTAGACTGGAGCAGCACATTATGCACGCACCTGCAAAAATTAGCAAAGCTGCTGTTCTCTTGTGGGTTTTTTGGAAGATAGGCAAGCAGGGCCTGGGGACAACAGTCTGTCAGAATGCACACAATGAATAATAGCTCAGTTTGAGACAAATGTCGTTTTTGGGATTGATCTGCGTACTGGAGGGGCACCAATTACAGCATGCATTCGGTAAACATAAACTTATCATTAATTTAATTATTTAAATAACAGTCTTCAAAAAATAGATTTTGTTTGTACTAACATGCTCCAGAATTAGCCTTCACCCTTTCCCCAGCAGCATATGTCTCTAGTTGTTTCTAGATCCACTGAAAATTTCATTCTGTTTAGAAAAAAAAGATAGCCCTATTTCAAATATTTATTTAAACTTAATTTGCAGTTCTTTGGTAAATTGTATGCTGCCAAGTAGTGTCCGTGTTCCCAGTTTTTTGTGTATGAAAGTTCCAAAGACCTAGCAGAACCCATTCTCAACTTTTTAAGCCCTGCAGAGTTTTGCAACTCTCAATAGAGAATAATGCTGCAAATTGCATTTAGAAAATATTAACCATAATTTACTACATTTGAGCTTGAAGAACTGCTTTAGGGGCAGATCATCTAGTACTAGCCCCACAAATCTAACAATGTATTAGAACAGTAGTGAGATGTGCCTGCTGTTTTCAACATGACCCAACCCTAAAAGTAACACCTAACATTCTTATAATTCACTCAGACACATTCAAAACTTTCTTAGACATCACACATTCCTACACATAGTCATGCAGTGCCACCCATGCACTCTCACAATGCACTCTCATAACTTCAATGTCTCAGATAGCCTCTGTGCCACCATACATGCCCTTACAACTGGATGACAACAAGAAAACCTCAAACCTCCAGAGAACTCCGTGTAACACACTGTTAGAACTGGCAAAGCTTGGCTTAATTACCCCTGACTTTTTGCCTTTGCCTCCTGTGAAGTTAGATGCTGTAGGTACTTGCCACTGCTAATCAGTGTACAAGTACAGATGTTCTCTGTATAAATTGTAGTGGTGTTTGGTTATCTCTGATTGGTATGTATGCCTTACTAGCAAGCTCCCTAAGTGATGTGCACTGTGTCTGCCAGAGCTAGTACTAAAGAAATGCACAAAGAGGGAACACAGGTCTTCAGTGTAGGGCCTGCGTGCATTATGCTAAATTAGCATGTTGTCCTGACAAGTGAACCCCTTGTCAGGCCTGACTTTCCCTTTTGCATACACATGGGCACCCCTGTAGGACGTCCTGGGTAACCCCTAGGGAGGGTGTTGTGTAGGTAAACGGCAGGACCTGTGCCAGTGTGGGTGCTAGGCCCTGACAGGGGAAAATACTCCATTTTATTTTCCCTGGTGAAAGACCATCCTGCCTATAGGACAGAATGGGGGGTGCTGGGTGTAGTATTGTTAGCCTAGTTTCCCAAGAATTGTAAATGGAACAGTAAAGTTTGGTATGTCTGAACTCACAGCGTCATAACGCATCTTTTTGGGTAGATGTTTTTGTCGCTGTGTGTACAGAAACCGCTGTTTGAGGAAATTACTGAGTTTTTGCTTTAGCCCTAATAGTGTGTCTCAGCAGAATGTGAATTGCCTGCCTGGATCTGGGAGAGGTGAGAAAGGCTGAGGGAGATTATGCCCCAGGGGAGGGGTGGAGACAGTGCCAGGCTGCCCTGCACCTGGAGCGGAGAGAAGGAGAGGCTTTGCTAGGTGAATAGGTCTGGTTCAGAGCCATAAAACAATAGACCCATCTCCCTCTGAGTGATTAAAGATCCAGGCACCCAGTATCAAAGAGAGGATGGTGACACTAGGGGGAGATACGCAAGACTGATTTAGGGAGGGGTCGGGGACCCATGAGCACAAGGAAACTTCAAAGACAATGAGGGGTATAACTGGAATAACTGTAACCCCAAGACTTTGGTTATGTTGATGACGTCATCGAGACCGGTCTCGGTATCGTTCAGAGAAGTGCTGGGAGAGCTTTAAAGACGTTGTGGACTGTTCGCGTCTCTGGAGGCTTTTACCTGTCCCCTATCGGTAAGAAAACCTCTGCCTCAGGAAGAGTTGCTGAATAGGCTGTGGGAGACATTTGACCCTTGCTTCGTGATCTGGGGTTTGTGGGCAGATAGTAGCTCTTCACCGAGGAGAGACTGAAGGGGCGCTGCAGTGGGTCGTGTCCCCCCTTCTTCCTGAGCAGGACTTTGTTGTCTGCTGTGTCCTGTACCCCAAGGGCCCGAGGTGAGCTGGCTCCCTATTCGGAAACACAGGAACATAAAAGTTTCCAGAAAGTCTCAAGTGGCATGGTGGTGGGACCGTGTTGTGGCAGCCTGAGACCTCAGAAGGGGTGCCTAAGGTGATCATGGGCACTCGCAGCAAATCAAGACTCTGACGCGCAGGGTGTGTGTCTTGGTGCAGCTACAGGTGTTGGAGCACCTGTGGATTGTGGGCATCGTGGAAGAGAGCCGAGATTCGGGACGCGCATGGGGTGCGTGTCACAGTGCAGTCCAGGCACTACTGAAGAGTGAGCACTAAGACGGAGTGAGTCTACGACACGCAGGTAGGCGTGTGGTGGTGCAGCAAGGGCTTTAGTGGAGAGCGCCTGGTACCTCGTGTGCACCAGGAGGAGAGTTGAGACTCAGACACGCAGTGTGCTTGTCGTGGTGCGAACCTGGCATTAGTGGAGAGCTCCTGAAGACCGTGAGCACCAGGAGACGGAGTGAGTCTCGGACACACCGGGGGTGCATGTCGAAGGAGCCACTGGAGGTGCTGGTGAGGAGTACCGGGGAGCGGTGAGCACCAGGGAGCGACGAAGTCCTTTGAGCACTAGAGAGGAGGGCCAAGTGATCGGGCCCTTGAAGGCAACGTTAGGTAGCATCAGTATCGTGTGGAAGGCTTTGTGGAAGGAGTTTCTGCTGAACGTTGGCGGCTCGGACCAGCAGCCCCCCAGGAGCTGGACTACCGGCCCGAGCGTGCCTCGCCTGTTTGGACAAGGTTCTGGAGTGAGGCCAAGCCACTGCTGCAGTGGAGGAGAGTGGGGTTGTGCCCCCCCAGGTAAAGTGGGTCATCGCCTGGGGCGGGGTGCGGGCCCAGAGGGACACTCTCTCGCCTCTCGCTGCTGGCAGCTTTTGCTTCGGCCCAGATCTCGGTCCGTGCTGGTCCTGGACGGGAAAGTACTGGGGCCAGGCCTGGAGTGGAACTTGGGTGTCATTGTTGATCCGCGTTGGGGGCAATCGGTTGCACAACTTCTAAAAACAGTTGTATAACACTTTACATATTTGCTACTAACGAACTATCGAACTATTGGACAATGCCTGACACTAGAGGTGCTTAACAAATTCAGGGGTTAGTGCGCCACTCACTACGTTATGTTTCTCTTGCAGGATACAGGATCACAGCGCACTGCATTGGTTGTTTACTGCACTGTACTGAATTGCACTGTGAAGCAATACCTTATTCCTTCCTTGCACAGGGCATGCTGGTGGTGATACGCATTGCATTGTTTTCCTATTGGACTGTACGTAATTGGAGCGTGATGCATTTCGGAATTCCTTCCTTGAGCAGGGCATGCGGGTAGCGAACCGAATTGCATGATGTTGACATGTACATGATGTTGACGCTACGCATTGCATCGTTTCACTGTGGCACTGTACAGGAACCCATCGTTAAGTAGTGCAGTATTCCTTGTTTTTTGCAACATGTGTGAATCTAGTGATACGACGTATCTAACCTGTTGAGTCAGCGTAACTGTTGGTTAGAAGCGGTGGTATGGGATTAGGACCGCCTAACCCACCGGAAACAATATTACCCAGCGTATATATGTGTGAGTTGTATTGTGTGCTCATTTCATATATCTTTTTATATAAAGTATACTCGTTTTATACAAACTTGTCTAGAGTCCATTTGTGGTGACATCATTGGGATTGTTGTGGGCGTGGTTGTACATACTGAACCCTCGGGCCTTGGAGATAACCCTGGCTGCTCGTGTCAAGATACTAAGGGGGTGAGCAGGGCTGTCTCGGATGGTGTCCTTTCTTGGTCTAACGTGGGAGCAGGGAGGTCCGGGTCGCGCACTTGACAACAATGGTGCGCGCGTGAACGCCAGCTTCTGACACACACATACTTTGAAAATCCCACTTTCAAAGACCCTATTATAAACACACCCAAAACCACCTCACAACTCTTTAAAGCTCCTTCACAACACAACCAAGGAACTCTCAACATACACCTAGACACTTTCAAATTCACCTTCAGGTGGCATAAACGCGTACTTTATCCTTCTTGCTAGGGGTTAGATGCTGGTGATGAAAAATATTATTAATAAGAACAAGGGAACCCACTCGGTAAGCAAGGACCAAGGGTATTGGTAATATCGGTCAACAAAGGTCCTTGACAAGAAACAGAATGCACAGACTTAAAATAATTATAGGACACAATCTGCACTATAATAATTAAGGTGTCCAGCCGGACCCTGAATTTAATCAATGGCAAGAATAGAAAACATTTAAAAACGACATATATGTAGTGGGACACAATCCTGTATCCACAAAAAACATCAAGGCTAGGCAAACAGTATACAAGGGTAAGAGGTTTAACAGGAAATTTTACATTTTGTGAGAAGCTAGTGCAAGAATAGAAAGAATCAATCTAGCTTTACTCTTGTCTTTTAATTTGATAGATAGGACTGCTGCTTCCCTAAAGTAATCCTCTTTTGTGAAGCAATTCCGTCTAATGTGGAGGAATTGTGAATATAGTAGGGAGTCCCTCAGCGCTCTAGGGTGATTGCTATTATAGCTCAAAAGTGTGTTCCTTTTAGTAGGTTTACGGTATAATTTAGTGTGTAGTGAGCCTTCAGAATGATAAATGGTAGGGCCTAGAAAGGGAATAGACTCTGCATCAACTGTGCTAGTGAATGACGGGCGCACAGCCACGTGGCATTGAGTTGAGCTGCACAGTTAGTGGCACCTGGAGTACTTGCTGTGTTTGCACCCTGCGATGATAGGTGTCCCGGTGAGCCGCACTGGGAGCAATGTCTTGCCTTGATAAGGCCACATGGAGATGACTTATGGTGCAGTGAATTAGTAGCACCACATCCTGCGATGATGCATGGTCCCGGTGGGTCGCACTGGGAGCAATTTGTCTTGTGTACTGTACTGCGTCATCTACAATCACCACTGCATCTGAATTGTGAGCCCTGCTGTTCGCAGTTTAGATCGAAGGCAGTAGTTAGCATAGACATCGAGGAACGCTTTTTGTCACTTCTTCTTGACAAAATCCGAGGACATAGAGTACAATTCTCTGTGCAATTAATAATTCATGGCTGAATTCAATTTGTGAGCCTTGCTGTCCACAGGGTAGATCAAAGGCAGTACCTGGTACAGACATAAGTCTGCGGTGCTGTGCTGCTGGGTTCGCAGGAGGCCTTTGTGGAGCAGGCCTGTGGTCATGGCGGCAGCTATGTGCCAGGGTGAGGGCCGCCGCTCTGCAGGCTCGTTGGTCTTCCCACAAGTGAACCACGCCCAGGGCCTGGCCTACTTATTCATACTCCTACGCTGGAGTGGCGTACCTTGGACCCGCCCACTTTGCTTCTGCTTCCAGGGGGGGACAACACAGCTACATGACTGAGATCTTCCCCACTGCCTGAGTTAGCATGGTTGCGTCCATTGTGCACTACACTACAAGTATCAATAGTATATCTCCACATGGAGAGGTTTGTGCTTTGCATAGTGAGGTCTGTGCAGCACATCAGTGTTACACTTGGCATTGTGTGCATTGTTATTGATGGGTGACTTGCCTTCTTCATATATAGTTGGTTGCTATATCTCCCAACATTCAGCTTTCGTGCGGCTGAGGGGACATGGTATTTTGGGAAGGTACGTTGTCCTGTTTTGCGCTGCCTGGGTGGTAGTAGCGGTGGGTGGTCCGGGGGGGAGGTTCTGGTGGTGGTGGCGGGTGTTTTGCTTTGTTGGGTGTCAGAGCTGCATTATCGTTAGCTCTATCACGTGTTGGTCTTTAGATGTGGCTATGAGTTGGGTTTAATTCACGCAGTAGATAGTCGACCTCCTTACACCAGTTAAAGGTTGATGTTAATTTGTTACTGGTAAGTTGGCTAATCATCTGCTTCTTGGATCGCATTGCAGATTTGGCTGGTTGTTGAAAATATGGGAAAGTGGTGTTTTTGTGTTTTTTTGCACGGGAACGTCTACTTTGCAAATTATTAGAATTAGTTGTGGCTCTTGTTTGTGGCGATTTTGTTGGCGGAAGGTATCGATGGAAGAGTGGTGAGATTTGCCGTTTTCACCAGGTTGAGAATGGGATGATAATTAAAAAACACAGAAAAAAGATATGTTTAATGAACATTATAATTAGAAATTAGCATTTAAAAAACCTTTGAAATTCACTGAAAAAATCATAGGTTTTACAGACGTTATAGTTAGGAATTAGCATTTAAAAAACCTTAGAAATGCACGGAAAAAGCCATAGGTTTTAGGGGCGTTATAGTTAGTTGGCCATTTTTACTCATACAAAGTGATAGAAATTCGGCTGTTATAATTAGTTGAGATAACTATAACTAACAACCCTGCAATGCACTGCTGATGATGTCACATATTACATTATTCATGACATGGTCAGTGACATCACTGATGTCATCACTGATGATATCTCAAATGACATCACTGATGACGTAATCCGTGTGAAAATCTGATGCACCTCATCAGACCCTAATATACACCCACTCTAAAATACAGACTATATTTTTCGAACCCATGAACATACCAACACCAGTTAAATTCATATCCACTCACTAATTCCTAGGTCTACACACAAATCCATTCATTGACCCAAACAGTCACTCATATATATATAGTTAGCCATCAATACAGCATTATCATATCCACTCACATATCTATACAGACACTGCCTCTCATTCATAGAGTTATTCAAACACCTAGTCAGTAATGGGAATAATCAATCACACTTTCATTTACTCACCTGTACAGTAATATACATACCACCTCACTTATTTAAGCATATACTAAGACATACTTACACTCTAATACAATAACTAATACAAGCACACACTGACACATACAGGCACTCTCACAATCAGTCACTCTCACATATAGTCATTTATACAGTCCAACACTCACATATACTGCCTTTCACATATGCAATTACTCACACATGTACCACTGAGGCATCCATTTACCTACCAACACACCCATACACACCATCTCCCAGCCATACAGCCCTTCACAGATACAGACTTGAACACATATACCCAGTGAATTATCCACTTACACATCTATGTACAGAGTCACATCCCCGACCCACACACACACTCAGGCACCCATACAGATACTCAGACACTCAATCAATAGCCCATATAGATCCTCATCTAAATCTAAATTTGCCAACCGCAGGTGGGAGCGTATTTACAAGAAATTTGCACCATGAAGAACGCTTTCCATTTAAAAAGGGTAAAATAGCATAATAGACACTCAAATGCCTTATAAATATGACCCAAAACAACCTATGAAGCTCTAGCAGTACATATCCAGAAATGTAATTTATTTCAAATAATGACTTACTTCATTGGTAGGCCTTCACATGTATTTTCTCCTTTGTTTTCTTCAGTGAAAATCTTATCTGCAACCATGTGTTGGCCTCACCTCAAATAAATAAAACAGGTGATGGACCGAATGTGGATCAATGACACACATTCACCCCAGTCCAAAGATCTGGGCTTAAACAAACCTTTAGATAGGCCACACCTTATCGTCATCCTGAATTAATCATTTAAAATATTAGGGAGTGATTTATGATTGTTGTATGCCTGTTTTGTACCATTGTGTGTCATTATTGTGATGCAGTGCTGGTGCAAAAGATTTGCTATGTTAAATAATAAGTAGGGCATTAAGTTTTAGATGATTGTTATTCATTTACTGTTTGGTAATAGTGGTTAATAACATTTTTTATTATATTTTTCCACAGATTCAACTGCAGATCTTTTTTTAATTTGAAAAATGCCAACAAAAAATCGTATTAGAAAGGCTATAAAACGTCAAAGACAGCAGGATGATGTTTTATTGCAGCAGTCCTCTTCCCCAAATACTTTTCAAAACACCAAGAAAGCTCCGGGTAAGAGCACAAAATCATTCTTAAGAAATATTTTTAGAAAAAAAAGTATTTATCCTAAAAATGTTTCAGTTCAGAAAAAGAAAAGTAATTTAAATGGAAAGGAAAGATTCATCAAAAATGTTACTGGTAGAGGAAGAGATAACTCTGTGCATGATAGTAGAAGGAAACAACAGTTTAGGGACATTCAAAATCGAATGTTCCGTAACAGGATAATAGTTAATTTATTAAAAAATATTAAGAAAGGCCAACAGAAAGCGGCATTTTATAAGAAGAAGAAAAATGTAGAGAAAATTATTGATCATGCTTTTGAAATTAAGCGAAAGTTGTTTATTTTGGTAATCAATAGAATTAGGAAACTAAGCAAGGTAATTTCTGATTTCAAAACAAAAAGTAGATGGAAGAGAGTAGTAAATCGTACTAACTTTTGTGAAGTTTTTTCCGGAGAATGGATGCATAGTTTAAGTTGTGAGGCATTTTTTAATGAGGAGATTTATTTTCAGGATAATGATTTGCTGTTTGCAGTTGACACCAGTGGTCGAGCTTATGAAGTGAAGGATGGTTGTCCAGTTGAAAAAGAACAACTTGTGACAACAGAGACAGAAGAGGCGCTAAGTGATGAGGTTTTAGGAAGACGTCCTAAGGGTCCTGTGTACATTTGGAAGTGTAGTTCTATTTGCAGTGTGCGACAGGTTTCCATCAATTTGCTTTGTGATTTTATACGGACATTTAATAAGAAAAGTTTGAAGCAGAAAATGAAGTTGTTGCAAGATTTAGATCCTTGCAGAGTGAGACAAATGACAGGTTTGCGTGGTCATTCACTGGCTTGTCTTTCCAGGAGAGTATGCCAGAGTGTTTTTCATCATTTCAGGATGCTAGCAGTGCATCATAATAAAGTGAGAAAATTAGTGAGAATGTTGTATTATGCTAAGAGTCCAGCAATTATGCTTAAACAATTATGTGCTGCTCTTTTGCATGGTTCTGAAATAGATGTGAAGAATATTTGTGAAGAAATTGAGTTTTGTTACTTTGGTAGTAGAGATGAGAATGTTCAAATTGACCCAGAAGTAGAGGGTTATGTTGAAGATAATATACAGGTTTCTAGTACAGATAATTTTCAGAAGGAAATTGCCACATTTCAGATGAAATCAAGTGAGAGGCCTAATTTCACTTGTGTATGTTGTCGACGCACTTATTATAAGAATCAGACTAAGTTAGTGGATTTATATGCAAAAACTGAAAGGGAAAATAATAGTGAATGGAAGGATTTTGCCACATACTTGATGGTAGAAAATTGTTTTGATTTGGGAGTGGACCAACGTGTGTGTACTTATTGTTATAATAAATTAAACCAAAACCAGATGCCTGCTAGGGCAGTTCATAATAATCTGGAATTGGTTGAGATTCCTTCAGAATTGAAGGATTTAAATACTTATGAATCTATTTTGATTCAAAGTGTCCATCCCTTCCAGGCTATTGTAAGAATGGAACCAAAGACAGGGAAGTTGCCTCCCACAGATTTACAGAGAGGATTAAAGGGAAGAGTTGTTTATTTGCCTCTAGATTTGAACAAAAACATTAACACAATTGGAGTAGAAAAAGTGGAAGAGGAACCTCTGGTTATCTTGGTTAATGGGGTTCCGACAAAGAATAAGAAAATATGGCAAGATTTAGTGGATGTTAGGAAAGTCAAAAATGCAACTTTGTATTTGAAGAAAAATAATAAGTACTATAAGAATGTATATGTTGCAGAAGAGGAAGTAAGTGATGAAGAGGATAGCGTTTTGTGTGCTGGCCAAATTGAGAAAGTAGAGGCGTCTAATAGTGAAGAAATATATGAACATTATAGTGTTCATCCTTTGCATTCCAAGGAAGTCATGGGGAATGCTATTGAGTTGTTTCAAATGAAACAAGCCAAAGGGAGTCCCATTAGTGTTTGGGAGGAAAGTTTGGAAGCTCGGTGTTTCCCACAGCTATTTCCCACAGGTCGAGGAGGAAGATATGATGAGCGACCTCATCAAATTCCTGCGTCTGAATACCGGACTTTACGATTGTATGCAGAAGATCCTAGGTTTCGTCAATGCATTCCCTATTTGTTTCATCTCCTGTTTGAAAGCGATCTGTCTGGACTGTCATATGCAGTGAACCACATCTTAAAAAGTGGTATACAGATGCAAAACATCTCGGCAAGTGATTTTATGCATAAAGTCAATGTCCAAGACAGTATTTTGGATTCTCACTTAATTAATCTCATGGCGTGTCAGCGTGGTACTAATGAGTACTGGTACCGTCGTCATGGTGATTTAAAATGTATGTTGAGGAACTTAGGAACTCCAACATGGTTCCTTACTCTGAGCTGTGCCGAGTATGGCTGGGAAGACTTACTTGAATTTCTACGAGAGGCAAATGGAAATATTGAAAACATTGATTTCAAGACACCTGGAGAACTGTGTTCTTCGGATCCAGTGAATGTATGCAGGTACTTCAATCATAGATTTGAAGCTATGATGTCTTTCATCACAAATAAGAAGAATCCACCCCTTGGAGAGGTGTTGGATTTCTTCTGGAGAAAGGAGTACCAAGCAAGAGGTGCTCCTCATATACATATGTTGTTGTGGATCAAGGATGCACCTAAATTTGGAACAGATCCGGATGACTTAGTGATGAATTTCATAGAACAGTATTCTACGTGTGCTGTTCCAAACGCAACGGAGAAGAAAAGCCTAAGAGAACAAGTTTTACGTTTCCAAAGCCATCGTTGTGGAAAGTACTGTCGTCGTAAATTCAGAAACAAGGACAAGTTCTACACCAAATGTCGTTTCAACTTTCCACGACCGGTGATTTCTAAAGGAAGAGTGAACAGTTTGATGTCTTCACTGCGACATAATGTGACGAGGAAATCACCCAAAAATACATACAATTTGAAAAGGAACGAAGAGTCCAAGTACATCAATGACTACAACCCAGTGATTTTGTCCATGTGGAATGCTAACATGGATATACAGTTTGTGGCTGACAACTGTATGGCTGTGGCTCGGTATGTGACATCTTACATCACCAAAAAAGAAAAGACAGAACTGAAGGAAATGTGGGAGGACATTTCCCATGAAAAGAGCCTCAGCAAGAAGTTGTACAGTTTCAGTCTGAAGATGTTGTCGCATCGAGAAATCGGAGCTTACGAATGTTCTGATCGATTGTCTTCAGCAAGTCTCTATGCCAAATCCAGGAGTATCGTTTGGGCGAGTCTTGGTCTTGCTGCAACGCGAAATCGAGTTCTAAAACCTGTCCGGGAAATTGAGTATTTGGCAGAAAAGGAACCAAACAGTACCGACATTTTGAAGACCAACATGTTGGATACATATTATCCAAATCGAAGCAGTCACCTTGAGAATGTTTGTCTATATGAGGTTCTACAAAATTATATATTCAAGAGGAACATCAAAGAAGATATTGAGAAAGGAGTGTATGCTGTAATTGGAAGTGAGGGATGCCTGGTCAAGCAAAGAAAATGCCAATTAGTAAACCATCGAAAATTGAGTGGCGAATCTCCAGAAAAAAAGGAGTTTTTGTATTTAGCACTTTTGCAACTTTTCAAGCCTTGGCGTGCAGAAGAGGAACTGCTTGGAGATTTCCTCTGTTACGAAGACTCTTTCACTGCTGCTAAGGAGACCATAGAATGTCCTGCTTTTCCCAAATATCAAGAAATGCTAACTTTGGAAATTGAGCAGGAAGCAACGATTGCAGCCGAGATTGCCAGAGACAGTTCTCAGGACAGTCAGAGTTCTGTTTCATTGAGTCAAGATCCACTTGGAGGACCTATTATCGAAAATGATGCTGCCACTGCTATGAATGAAGTGGAAAGAGCCATGGCACATGCTCAGGAGGATTCAGTTAACTTAGAAGACTTGGAAAAACAACTCAACGTTGAGCAGAGGAAAATATATGATGAAGTTACCAAGCAAATTGAGCACGGATTAAGTCATGAGAAGAAAGAGTGCTCATGTACATCGTTGAAGCCTGTCCGACTGTACGTGAGTGGAGAAGCGGGAACTGGAAAAAGTTTCCTTATTAAAGCAATTTCTTGTTATTTGCAGGAAAGGACTGAGTCATCGCTGTCTTGTGTTGTCACCGCTCCTACTGGACTGGCAGCACATAACATTAAAGGTATTACTTTGCATCGTCTACTGATGCTGCCAGTGGAGCATGACAACAAATTACAATACCACAAGTTATCTGGGGATGCTTGCTGTGAAGTTTCAAGAGTCTTGAGGAAAATGAAACTACTTATCATTGACGAAGTAAGCATGGTTTCCAATGTCATGCTTGCCTTTGTGCATTTGAGAATGCAAGAAGTACTTAAAACTGAATATGATGTGTTATTTGGTGGCAAACACATCATTGTTTTCGGAGATCTTCTGCAGCTGACACCAGTAAAAGGTCAACCTGTGTTCAAAATACTCACGCATGAAGATACCAGGAAGTGCCTAGGGAGCATTGGCAACGTCAATATATGGTTAAACTTCAATTATGCTGAACTGCATGAAAATATGCGTCAGGCAAAGGATGAAGATTACAAGAATATTCTACAAGATATTAGAATTGGAAAAGTGACCGAGCATGGGAAAGAAGCTTTAAATGCACAATTACTGTCAAATTTATATCCCGAACAAGAGATTGTGCCTGAGAATATTTTTCAGAAAATTACTGAGAAGAAATCCGGAATATGTTTGATGCCAACTCTTGCAGAATGTGCCATCTTCAACAACAAAATGTTGAATTTAGAAAAGCAAGAGATTGTGAAACTTGAAGCTATTGACAAAATAGAGCATATGGGATCAACAATTATTTTGTCAGAGAATTTGAAATCAAAATTGGATTCATTAGAGAAGACTATATCTAAGACAGCGGGTTTTGAAAAGACTCTGAATGTGTGTTTAAATTGCCGAATCATTTTGAGACGGAATTTACATGTAGAAAGAGGTCTGGTAAATGGATCAATGGGTAATGTTGTTGATTTTGAGAAATACAGAAATAGAGATGGAATAGAATTTTTAAAAATTAAATTTGATGGCATTGAGGAAGTACAGCTAATTGGTCGTTGTTCTGCTAGATTTTTGCTTGTTAAAGACTTATATGTTCGCCGTAAACAGTTTCCTGTTTGCTTGGCATATGCGGTGACAATCCATAAATCGCAAGGTTTAAGTGTAGACAGTGCATTGGTGAATATTGGCAGTTCTGTGTTCAAGGAGGGTATGGCATATGTGGCATTGTCACGAGTTAGAACTTTATCGGGATTGTACTTGATTGACTGTGATGTCACAAACATTTGTGCGGATCTAGATTGTGTTAAGGAATACAATAGGTTAAGAAGAGAGTATGCGCCACATTTGCCTCAATATCCTTTGTTTGAGAAACGTGTGGTAGGCCGGAAACGTAGAAATATCAGTAATAGTAGGGAGGTTGTAGCAAAAAGACCAAAAGTCGATGAACCGAAAATTGTTAGCAGAAAGAAAGTGGATTGTGTTGAAGATGTTGTCGGTTTTCAATTTGAAAACAGTTCTGGTGTCAACTGCTATGCAAATGTAGTGGTTAATGTTCTCTTTTCACTAGAGAGTTTAAAAGAACAGATTCTCTTGAATTCAGAACAAATTTTATGCTGTTTGTTGAATTCTGTTTTCGAGAAATGTAGCACTGATCGAACAAAAGTAGAAAGTGTGTCTGAAGTTCGTTATCTGTTAGATGAATGTTCAGGTCAAACAGACTTCTCTGAAAATAATCAGCAAGATTGTCAGGAGTTTTTAATGTATATGCTTGATGTATTGCAAGATGAGGGTGTAGATGTAGATCACCTGTTTGGGCTTTCTTATCAATGGCAGCATGACTGCGAGAACTGTATGGTATCAAGTACTACTAGTGTAGACTCAGAAAGATTTATATATTTAACTTTGCCAGACAGTAAATCAGTCTCCTTTAATAAGCTAGTAAATGCAGCGTATCACAACATGGAGTGTAGCCAATGTAAATCTGAAATGATGTCAACATTATTTATACGTAGATATGGCCAGTATGTCATTTTAATGATCCAACGATGTAGGCCTGATGGATCAAAATTGTCAACTTTAATAAAAAATTTTGTGGCTTCTCAGCTGTCAATTTCAGGAAGGACTTTTGTAACTGTAGCAATTATCTATCACGATGGTCCTTCAACAACATCAGGACATTATACAGCTTATTTAAAGTCTCGAAACGGCTGGTCATTCTGCAATGATTCTGTTGTAACTTTCAAAAAAAAATTGCCATTTGACCTTAAAAATTCTTACCTGGTGTTTTTAAAACCAAAATTTTAAAGAAAGAATCTTGGGATTTCCTGTGAGGAATTGCAAAAGGTTCATCAAGTAGAGGGAATGTAAGTCTGCAATGCTGTCTAGATTATTGGTCCAAAACTTTTAGTTATAATGTCAATTTAAAAATTCAACTATATAAACCTGATGCAAGTAAGTCTGCTTCATAGTAAACAGTATCAATGTCATAGGAAAAGGAGAACATGAGTGACAAAGAAGGGTAAGATATTAGTAGTCCAGGATTGTGAAAATAATCTCAAATGTTTTCTTTTTGAAAGTTGCGAAAATAGAAAATGACGGGCTTTGATTGGAAGAATTAGAAGACTTGTGAATCGCTGCAACATGATTTGGCCAAGTGGAAACATGTGGTAGAATGTGAGAAGTCTTTTCTTGTATGTAACATATTTTTCAAAACGATGGAGGTTTTCTTTCAGAAAGTGGCGGGCTGAAAATATTTATAGCACAATAGAGTGGACGCTCTTCATAGGACATCCTTCGACGTCATTGAAAGTAAGTTAATTTTAAGGAGTTTTGAAATCAGATTTCTTAGGTTGTATGGGTTTTTTAAACACAATCATTTTGATTGTGTTTTTTTTTCCCCGCTGTTACATGATGAATATCTTCAAGTCACTGATTTAAGTGAAATTTGATACATTCTGAGAACAGCAAAAATAAACCATTTAACATGTATAATTAATGTTTTCCTTTTTGTACTTATGATATACATTAGAAATGTGAGGTAGATATGGAGAAACTGAATCTTCAGTAAGTGTCAATTTTAATGCTTACAGTGCAGTACTTCTAGGTACTGTTTTTTTTTTAAAACTGAATACACTTCACATTAAAGAAACCTCTTGAAAGGACACATCTTATTTGCATCCTGAAACAATCATTTACAATGTTACACACAATTTTATGATGGCTTTACATCTCTTTTGCGCTGCTATTGCATCACTATTGTGAGACATCAGCAATGCAAAAGAAGCACCATGTTCCAAAATAGGCCTCACTTCATCAGCATGAAGATACTGTTTGTTTAAAATAAATATCTTTAGGATTGTGTAGGGGTCGTAGAGAAGCAGAGGCTTCTGTAAGTGTCAAAGTTGTTGAAAAACTGTTTCTTCTTGAACCTTTTCCCTTCTTTTTTCTAATTTTTAAATACATGTTTTAATATTTTTGGAAATGTTTGTTCTCTCTTTTACAGATTGAAAGTATGAAAAATTTTCTTTAAAAGTTAACAAGAATTATAAGGTAAATGTTTTCTACTTTTTTAACCCGCCTTCCACTGCTGATGATGTCACTGACTATGTCATGAATGATGTAATAAGTGGGCATGTTTTACTACAATGGTAGGTCTTTACATGTATTATCTCCTCTGTATTCTTCAACAAGCATAAATTTGATATGCAACCCTGAGTACGCCTCACCTTAAACAAACTTTTAGAGAGGACACACCTTATCGTCACCCTCAATCAATCATTTACTCTATCACATTTAACATCTATTAGTTCTACTGCTTCATTTCTTTAATTCTTACTTTCCTGTGTTTGCTACTTCTCTCATTCCTTTCTCTATTACTTAATTATTCTACTCCTTCCAATATTTTTCACAGTCCCTCTCTTCTCATACTTCTTCATTCTTATTCACTCATTCTGTCTCTATTAATGTTATTGTTTCTGAATGATCTTAAAAATTTTTTAAAACAAGAACAGTAAGTATAAGGATAGGAAACAGACATTTATATTTCAAGAAAGACAGCTATAGGAAGTCAACAAAAGTTACTGTTACTCGCAATCCACTGCTGATGATGTCACTGACCATGTCAAAAATGATGTAATATATGACATGATCAGAAGTGAATTGCGGGTAACAGTATCTTTTCTTTACTTCCTATAGCTGTCTTTCTTGTAACATAACTGTCTGTTTCCTTTCCTTATACTTATTGTTTTTAAAAAAAAAAAAAAATGTTTTGGTTCGCTCCTGGTTCGCGTACCGGAGTGCGAACTGGGAGCGAACTAAAAAAAATAGAGCTTGACAGAGTTCCAAAAATTCTACTAATTTTTTTTTATAATGGGGAGGTAGTTCTGAAAAGAACTTTTTTTTTGGTTTTTGTTGTTTTAAATTTTTTTTATTATTTTTCTGAACATTTTTTATATTTTTTTGTTTTTTCTGAACATTTTGTAATTTTTTTTATTTTTTGGGGGGAGGGGGGAAACAAAAATGATTCATAGAAGAGGGCTCAACAGGAGCAACAAAAAAAAGAAGAATTTATTTTTGGGGGCGTTTTGGACAAACATGATTTTTGATTGCTCTTATTATAAGAGTTATGCTACTTTCACGGTAGCATAATATTTGATTGCACCTCACGCACATTTGTTTCACTTCTCCCATGTCCATTTGAATATTCGGGATCATCTCCCTTGCTTCTGGTCCCGAAACTTCTGGCACGACCGATCTTCTGGCTATTGCTGGGGGATTTTGTTGTTCGTCCCGAAGCTGAGCAGCACTATAATTATTTGGGTGCCACCTACTCATGTGCCTGTGCATTGTAAAATTCCCAAAACTATATTTTTTGTCCGTCCCCCTTGAAAGGCGTTCATCACAGATACGGCAAAAGACATATCTTGCGTTGACTTTCTTTTGCCCTGGTGGAAATTAAAAAAATTGCCAGATGAAATGTTCCTTTCTGTTGTACCTCCTGGGCTCCTCAGGCAAATACTCAGGCACTTCCTCCTCTTCCTGATCTTCCTCTTCTTCAAAGATTGGTTGAGTAGGTGGTCCTTTCTTTCCATGAGGAGGTGGAGGTGGTGGTGGGGGAACACTACCAGAAGCAACAACTGAAGCCATTTCTCTGGAATGTAAAAGGGTCTTTCTCTCACCAAGATGAAAGTCAGAGTGAGGAAAGAAGGAGGGGTTTTCATCATTTGGGAAAAGCAAAAGTTCTAAACCAATGAAAAGTGTTAATTTTAGATCACATGACCTAGTATTACATCATTAGGAAACCAAAAGTGAAATGAACCAATGAAAAGTGTTATTACCGAGTCACATGACCTACTGTGTTTACATTTCGCGCTTTGCGCCGCTTTCCGGTCCGCTTCCGGGTCCGCTAACTTGGCGCGTCCGATGACGTATTACGCGACAACGCAAAACGTCATTCTAACGTAACATGTACGCTAAAAGAACGTTTACCGGTTCGCGGACTGGGAGCGGAACAAAAAAATATTTTTTAAAAAAATGTATTAAAAACATGTAAAATATATTTTAAGATTTAAAGAAGAATACATTTTACAGTTACAGATATTAGCTTTCAAAAAACCATTGAAATTCAATGAAAAAACCATAGGTTATAAAGAATATATAGTTAGGAATTAGCATTTACAAAACCTTAAAAATTCACTGAAAAAACCATAGGTTATAAACCATATATAGTTAGGAATCAGCATTTACAAAACCTTAAAAATTCACTGAAAAAACCATAGGTTATAAACCATATATAGTTAGGAATCAGCATTAACAAAACCTTATTTTACTCGCATAAAACCATTGAAATTCCATACATAGTTAGTTGCACTAACTATATATCGCGCACCCGCAATCCACTGCTGATGATGTCACATATTACATCATTCATGACATGGTCAGTGACATCACTGATGACATCACTGATGACATCTCAAATGACATCACTGATGACATCACTGATGACAACATCCAGTGACTGTATGTTTCTGTAAAGTTAAAATATGTCTTACATATTGAAGAATGAGTGGATGTATAAGAGTCTGGATGAAGGATTTAGTAGGTGCATGACTGACTGTATGAGTGAGTGATTAAATGTGTCTCACTGAGTGCATGGGTTAGTGACTAAACTGTCTTAATTTGTGCATCATTATGTCTGTTGTTCTGTAAACTGTTGCATGTGTTGATCAGTAGCTATATGAGTAACTATATGGGTTATTGATTGGTTGCCCAAGTATTTGTATGGGAGACTGAGTGTGTGTGTGGGTGGCTGGGAGGTGTATGACTCTGTGCATTGATGTGTGAGCAGTTGATTCACTAGATGTATGGGTTCAAAAGTGCATGTGGAAACAGCTGTATGAGCGGTTGACTGTGTGCATGAGTGTATTGGTGAGTGAATGGATATCTCAGTGCTACATGTCAAAGTAAGTACATATGTAAAACACAGTACATGTGAGAGTTGACATATATAAATAACTGTGCATAAGAGCCAGTGAGTGGCTGTATGGATCATTGTGAACTTGTATCAGGGATTGTATAAGAGAGTAAATATGTGTTAGTATATGTTTGAATAAGTAAGGTGTGTATAACTGTATAGTTGAGGAAATGGAGGTGTGATTGATTCTTTGCATGACTGACTAGGTGTGTGAGTAACTCCATGGATGAGTGACAGTCTGTGAGTGTCTGTTTACACTGATTGTATCTAAGGTTATATTAGATTCTGAAGAGGTTCATCGTATTATCACATGAATGATATCATCAGTGATGTGATCAGTAATGTCACATGAGATGTCATCAGTGATGTCATTTGAGATGTCATCAGTGATGTCATCAGTGATGTCACTGACCATGTCATGAATGATGTAATATGTGACATCATCAGCAGTGGATTGCGGGTGCGCGATATATAGTTAGTGCAACTAACTATATATGGAATTTCAATGGTTTTATGCGAGTAAAATAAGGTTTTGTAAATGCTGATTCCTAACTATATATGGTTTATAACCTATGGTTTTTTCAGTGAATTTTTAAGGTTTTGTAAATGCTGATTCCTAACTATATATGGTTTATAACCTATGGTTTTTTCAGTGAATATATATATATATATATATATATATATATATATATATATATATATATATATATATATATATTCAAACAATGTGGTCTTCTCACAGGATCGCTCCACAGCGGGTGCTGGCGTTGGGCCAGACCAATGGCCAAAAGACAATTTTTTGAACAAAGGACGCCGCACACAGCAACTTCTTTTTCACTGATTTATTTCAGTTCCCAGTCTAACACCAACGCGTTTCAGCCTGACGGCCTTGCTCACGGGAAGTGTAACTACTTTCTTGCAACTGTTTATACTCTTTTTTTGATTTCTACTATTCCCATAGACTTCTGGGATATGTAGTCCATGTTAACATACAAGAATACACTTTCTGTTAGACATAGTTCTCAATTCATTTCATGGGATATTCTTATCGCAATGCATTTCATAAAACACCCTGTGTGCATTAGGTCAGACATTTTTGGCATGCATTTCAAAAAAACCATTAGTATTTAAATGTTATTGGAAACATGTAACATTGTTATGTTTACAAAATTTCAAAACATTTTTTTATATATATATATATGTGCATATGAGAGCCACTCATTACACCTTATGTCTTTGTTGGTAAAAAAAAATATATATATATATATATATATATATATATCTCACCAATTGCCCAAAAGCTCTCGGAATCCTACTAAGGAAATACGTGCTTCTACTATTACAAGTGAGTTGGAACCTACTGAAGGAAAATAATGAGGTGTTCCTCTGGACTATAACTACCAACATGCAAATTCTTTGTGACGAACTATGCGCAACTTCTGGTAGGCGTAAACATCTAATGAGGATGGAGCATGAACGTGAATAAATTAAAAGGAACAAACACTTAACCATAGATTCACTCCTAAAACCACTCACTCATACTGCCACCCACACACCCACTAATTCACACATACAGCAACTAATGCACTAACTTCCTCACCAATGCAGCCATTCACATATTTTGTCATGCAGATGTACAGACACTTACATACCCACTCACATACCCACTCTCTGGCTTGCTTCATAAAAGAGGGCAAAACTTTCCTAATGAGCAAATTCCTCCCCTAACGCTGACATTCCATGCACCTCAGTGCCCTGTTCCTCCCTCTATTACGGCATTATCCATGGTCTTTCTGTATGATACCGACCCACACTGAGACTGTTGCTCTGAATGGGTTTTCCTGTTTTTTCCCACAGGTATCCTGAGATTGAAACCGTATGCTTCTGTATAATGTATCTCCCCTTTTTTCCTTTTTTCCATCCCAACTGTTTCTTCCCCCCTAAGCCCTGTGTTTACCCCTTATCATTCCTGTAAAGTGCTCTGATACCCTCAAAGGTCTGGTTTGTACTCCTTAACCCCTTAAGTGCTGCTGACGGCCAATGGTCGTCAGCAGCGCTACCTCCCCAGTGCTGCGCACGACCATTGAACGTCCATTCAGCACTAGTTCTAATGGACAGCGCAGCACTGGGGAGGAATGTGTAATAGCAGCTATGAGGTTAAAACTCTAAATAAATACATAAAAATAAATAAATATACCATTACAGCCAGTTGCACACCCACTCAATTACACATACAGAAACTCACACAGCCACCCAGTCATCCATAAATGTACTCACACAACCAGATACTTATCTCTATAGCCACTGACATAGCCACTCACTCACCCATACAAAACACTTGCACACCCACATAACCACTTACATACCCATTCAAACATTCATACAACCAGTCACACACCCACTCACTCACACTTACAGCCATCCACACAGACATTTACTCTCCAAAACAACTACTCACACCAAATCACCTATACACACACTCCAACAGATGCTCACTCACCCATAATACAACTTAAACACTCCCTCCCTCACCTATACAGCCACTCACATGGCTAATCAGTCACCCAGAGAGCCACTTACACATCCACTCATATGCCTATTCAGCCACTCACACAGACACAAACTCTCCCATACAGCAACTCACATGCTCACTCACTCTCCAAAGGAGCCACTCACACAGCCACTCGCTCACCCATACAGCTATTCACATACCAACTAACACATTTATACAACCACTCACACACTGATACAGAGAGACAGGCAGACACTCAGATGAGATATGTTAGAAATAGTATGAGTAATTTATGGTACAGAAAGAATAGTACTTTAAGTATGCTACAGCTTAGTATAAATCAGTAAGTCTTAGAAACATGTGTTACAGCAAGAAGGTATCAGAGCTTAACATGAGCACCAGTTGTGTTACAGATGGGCACATTCATTTGGTTTGTTAGGTACCGGGAGATTGAGTGATTTGCCTGGAAACACAGGATGTTAAGTGTCCTCATCTTCAAGATCCACAGCTCTAGCCACTATGCCACATCTTGTTACCACCGCTCTGGCCATTAGGCCACATCTTGTTACCATGTGATCTGCATACAAGAAACCTTAGAGACTGAATCATGTTATTCAGATGGGCTTCAAACAAATTCGTTCTTCAGCTGCTCCTCCTAGTGCTGGTGGTGCCAAGGGCGGTTTTATCACACTGATAGCAAACACTTTTTTAGGATAAAAGGTCATGTTTTACAATGAGTCACCTTCTTTCCACTGCCTTGTGTGCAACGATGCCAGGGATTGAGATTTGTTAAGTGTTAATTAATCTAACAACTGCTTTAATGGAAATGCTCCTCAGGCGGTGAGAACCCTTGAGACAGCTTTGCGGTCTTTTATAAACCACAATTCTAGGGCCCTGAAGATTCTCTGGGTTGGTGACTTAAATGCTCATCACTGCCTGAAGGTTGGGTAGTCAGTGTGTGAGTTAACAGATCATGAGGAGGATACACTGGTACTCTCTGAACACAATGAGTATGGTGATACCCTTAGCACTCTTTTAGTGAACTTTAACCTTCTAATGATGAATGAGGTGCTGGATCTATCAGTGTTTCTTGCCCCTACTTTTAGGGGGGTTAATACCGAATCTACAA
This sequence comes from Lissotriton vulgaris, assembly GCF_964263255.1. Taxonomy (NCBI): domain Eukaryota; kingdom Metazoa; phylum Chordata; class Amphibia; order Caudata; family Salamandridae; genus Lissotriton; species Lissotriton vulgaris. The sequence goes on along the minus strand of NC_141689.1, from coordinate 1,463,852,546 downwards.
TGGACTACATTATCGTATCTGAGGCGCTAGGTAGTTGGAAGGATGACATTTAGGAGGCATTCACTGGTTTCAGTAGTCATGCCACACGGTCTTGTAGTTTGAAGCTAGAAGGGGGCAATTAAATCCCAACCTAGGGTGGGATTCATACCGGTCCTAGCTAGGAAAAATGTTTTTTTCCATAAGATGGGATACAGTGGATAATATGAGCTTCCTTCCCGGTATTGTTATTCGGATTCAGTCTGAGGTATTTGTATGGCTGGATTTGGAAGCATCCCCTTTTCAGGTCAACCCGGCCTTTCTTGCTATGATGATTAATGTAGAGCAATCCCTGGCCCTAAATACCCATCCCAAAAAGCTGCACTCCCTGGTGGGGTTTGACTCATTGTGTACAAAAGCCCTGGTTGGCTTACATCGGGCAATGCACACTGACTCTAAAGATAGAGAACATATTAGATGATCACGCTCGTTTTATAAGGAGTCTTGAACTCTAAGGGGTAAGGAGCGTAAGTAGAGGGCATAGAATATCCTTCAGTCAGATTGCATGGCTAATGATGGCTCTGGTTTCTGGAAAGTATTAAACACCCCCTATTTTAAGGAATCTCCTGGCCCTTCTACAGAGGTATATATGCAGGAATATTGGTGGATCTAACATTTATAGAAGATATACACAAGTGACTCTGGGTCATTTGTAGCTGGTGATAGTAATGATCATGGTGTGGTTGCTACCCCATTGCTTTTTGATTTATCAGAGGGCCTTGGGTGAATGTAGAAGTGGTAAGGCCCCTGGCCCAGATGGGGTGCCAGCTGATGTTTTTAGTGGATTTTCAGACCTTATGGGCTCCACTGCTTGTGAAAGTGTTCAATATTATTGCAAGGGTTGGTCTTCTGGACTCATGGCAAAAATCATCAATAACCAATCTACAAAAAGGGGATACGTCACTCGCAAAGAACAGCAGCAAGATAAGGGGTAACATACGTTGCATAGACTGGAGCATTGGGCTGAGGCTAGCAACACTCTGCTGGACACATAGTACGGCTTTAAGAAGGGGCTTGGCACTTCTGATCAATGTCTCAATTTGAGTATGCTAATTGGCAAATTTGCTGTCACCAAGAAAGATTCTATCTTCCATGTATTTATGGAAATAACAGCTGTGTTTGATTTTGTTTCACACTCAAAGCTCTGGGCACATATGTCTGAGATGGGAATAGATGATGCAATTCTTATTTTCATCAGACAGATGTACTCGGTGGTCAGTGCCTGTGTGAGCTATGGCCTGGACAGAGAGTGAAAAAATGTATTTAAGATCAAACGGGTGTTGTGGAAATTGTGTGTTCTTGCCCCCTTCCATTTCTCCCTGTATACTAACAGAGTTGAAACAGCTCTGGGGGGGAACTAGAGATGGCATTTCTATTGGCACACAGCCCCTTCTGTACTCCTTTATGTGCTCAAGGCAAGGATGGGACAAGCACTGCAAAGTCTAATGGATGACTATATTATTTTCATTAAGGAGGTAGACTTACACGTCAATGAAAGCAAAAACTTTCATCTGCGGCTGCAGATCATAGACGCGTCTGGTCTTCTGCAACAACAAGCATAGGGTGGGTAAGGCTATGAGCTTTTCATATCTGGGTGGGCTTTATGAAGTCAAGTAATCCTGGAAGCTGATGGCATCTAATACAGCAGCTATGCTAGAGAAGAAAATATTGGCTTTGTTAAGTTTTGGTAAAAAATTGGGCATGAAACCACTGCATGAGCTGTTGACAATCGATGCTGCAAAATCAGTGGTGATAGCCACATATAAGGCAGCAATCTGGGGCATGGTGGATACTCATGAGCTTCAGTGTGCTGGGGATGTTTTCATAAGAAAATTGCTAGCAGTCCCACATAGCTGATTTAATGTGGTGTGCCATGATGAGCTAGAAAATACCTTTATTACAGACAGAATCAAGCTAGCCCCATTGATGCTATGGTATTCAATTTGGTCAAGGGAAACCACTCTGTTAAATAAGCGAGCGATCAAGGATTGTTTAAAACTACATTCTGCTCTTGATATACCCTGAATGGTATATATTAAAACTTCTCTGGAGGAAATAAGAGTCTGTGAGCTATTTGTTTCACCAAACTTGTGCTTGTCATGCAGCAAGATACGGCTGAAGCAATGTATCTAAGGTTGCGGATAGAAGATCAGAGTCCAATAAAACAAAGGTGAAGATGTATCTTACAGCTCAATTCCCTCTTATGCAGGCTTTCAACCTTACATGTTTGATATTCAGAACCAGCAGCATCCTTTTGTGTTAACAAGGTTTCACGTTAACTATTTACCATTACTGTCGGGTGGGATGAGGGCCGCGGTCAAGTAGCATGGCAAGGGGGGAGGTCCCAGTGCTGTGGTTGCTGTGGAATCCAGACTGGGAGGTGTCAAGGATGGTGTTCTCTACAATGAAGGTGGTCAGCGGGGCGTTGACAAATTTTTCGAGGACTATGGCTGCGAAGGGAAGGAGAGAGATGGGCCGGTAGTTTTTCAGGTCCATCGGGTCTGCCATGGGTTTCTTGAGGAGGGGCTTGACCTCAGCACGTTTACAGTTTTTGGGAGAAAATGCCGGATTCAAAGGTGGCATTGATGGTGCAGCATAGTTCAGTCACAATGGGGAAGGTGGCTCAAGTGAAACATATGGTGTGGGCACAGGTCTGTGGGGGCTCCTGGGTGGGTGCTTTTCATGGTTGTGGTGGTGTCTTTGTTGATGATCGTTTTCCAGGTGGTGATGTTTGGCTGGCTCTCATTGCTGGAGGGGAGTGTGGTTTCTGGAGTCTGTTCGCTGAAGTTGTTGTAGAACGCCTTGATTTTCAGGTGGAGGTAGCAGCCGAGCTTGTTGCAGAGGTCCTGGTATAGTGTGATGTCAGTGGCTTCGCTGGGGGGTGAACTGCTGAATGATGTTGATGAGTTCCTTTGAGTTGCTGGCCTTGGTGATGATATTGTTCCATAATGAAGGTCATCTTGGTGGCTCTTATGAGTTGGTGGTATTCTGTCATGGCATGCTCTTAGATGGTCTGGTCTTTGGTGGTTTTGCTGTTTCTCCATTGTTTCTCCAGACATCTGCAGGAGCATCTGTCTTCTTGGAGGTCGGTGTTGAACCAGACGGCCTTCAGGGGGCATTGTCTGTTGGGTGGCGGAGGGGGGCTGGTGATCCAGTGGTGTAGTTCCATGGCTGCAGAGTTGGCCTCGGTCGTGGAGGAAGGGGTCATGAATGAGGGTAGAGTTGAGGAGCTCCTCTGTGACCTTGCTCCAATTCCTTTGTGGTGGCGCAGGCGGGCTTGTGTGCGGTGGTGGTGCTGAAAGAGAAGTGTATGCCGTGGTGGTCTGTCCAGAGGGGCTACAAGATGTGGTCAAAGTGGATGTTTGTCCCTCCTGCAAAAATGGGGTCAAGGATGTGTCTGGCCTTGTGGGTGGAGGTGGTGACAAGCTGCTTCATTCCGAGATTAGTGAGGTTGTCCAGGAGGGTGGTGGAATCAGGGTTGCTGTGGTTGTCGAGGTGGAATTTCAGGTCTCTGATGAGTATGTAGTCAATGGAGGTGATGGCATGGGGTGCGATGAGGTCAGCCATGGTGGTGGTGAAAAGAGTGCAAGGCCCAGGGGTTCTGTAGGTGAAGGTGCTGTGCAGTGTTGTTCTGGTGCTGGTCTGGATCTGGAAGTGGAGATGCTTTGTGTTGGAGAAGGAGTCGGTCGTGCTGAAGGTGGAGAGTCAGAGGGAGCTCCTGTGTGTGATGGAGAGTCCTCATACTGGGTGGGGGTCCTTTCTCTGGATCTTATAGTCATCAGGAATGGCCGTGGCGATGTCGCATGCCGAGGCAGCGTTTGTCCAGGTTTCCATGAAAAAAGAGACTTCTGGCGAGAGGGTGTCGAGGAGGTCCCATCTCTACAGCGTTTCTATGGAGGGAACGCACATTGAGGAGGATGCATTTCAGTGCTTTTTTGGGGCTGCGTCCAGCATGGGTATGGAGGTGGTAGGGGTGCTGTGAAATATGAAGAATTGTATGCAGTGTTGGCAAGAGAAATGGCTGTGGGTGTTGTTCAGCATTGACCACTGGCAGTTGTTGTAACTTCTGGGGTTGAGGGCAAGGACAACTGAGATGCAGCGGTGGGTGTTTGGAGATCCAGGGGTCCTTGCGCTGGACGGGCGCAGACAGGCCAATGCTGTGCGCATCTGTCAGACGAAGTCTTCCTCAGGATCTGATGTGATGCTATAAGGGCCCACCTCTCGATACCTCCAATTCTGATTGTAATAATTACACAGAATATTGAAGTGATCAAGGGGGGGAAAGGGGATTAGGAAGGGAACAGCTGGGAAGGAGATCTGAAAAGGAAAGGTTATTGTTGCGAGTTTTCTATTGCTTCACTCAACCCAAGAAATAATAATAATACTATCTTTACACTCGAAAGACCAAGCCAGCTTAAAGATGATATCTACTTAAGTTTTCAGTAGAAAAAAGACTGTTGTCACATTTAAGCATATTCACTAGCAAATTACTTCCTTTCTTGTTATGTATTTCTTTTTAACAAGATTTCTTTTAACTGAGCTATACTCCAAAAGGAAAGAAACACTGAAGTTTGTGACTGAATAATATTTGTAAATAGCCTCTTTACATTCTTCACAAACACAAGAAGTTGTATCTTTATTGTATCAGCAAATAACTTCTGCTGAGTGGGGCGAGCCCTAGACCGCAAGCCACCCTAGTCCTGACAGTATTCCCCCCTCCCTGGAGCGTTCTAGGGCCCGGCTTCGAAGGGTGAAGGAGGTGGAATCGTCGCACCAAGCGAGAGGCATGAATGTTTTCAGCCGGTTCCCAAGAGTCATTCTCGGATCCACAGCCTTTCCAAGACACAAGATACCACAGTTTTGTACCTCTACGTTTAGAATCCAATATGTTCCGTACTTCGTATTCCCAATTGCCATGGACTAGGACCGGAGCCGGTCTGGGCGCCATGTCTTGTCTAGCTGGTTTCAACAAGGAAGTATGAAACACAGGATGAATTCGCAAGGTTTTGGGAAGCTGTAATTTGTATGTCACTGGATTGACTTGACGAAGTACTGGATATGGGCCGATAAATTTGGGATGGAACATGTTTCTGTGTTTAAAATGCAAATTCTTCATAGACAACCATACTTTATCTCCAGAAACATACATTGGTCCTGATCGATGACGTTTATCATAATGTTTCTTGTATTTTTCTTTGCTTTGCAATAAACGTTTGTGGATTTGTTGGTGAACAGTTTGCATAAGTTGTACAGTGTCTTGCACAGCAGGTGCATCACTCTCAGTTTTGGGCAAAGTTAAAGGAATAGTATTAGGCAAGTAACCATAGAGAGCTTCAAAAGGAGAAGATCCTGTAGATGAATGAGGTGATGTATTATAAGCTATCTCAGCAATCCAAAGCAAATCTAACCAGGATCTTTTGGAATCCGCAACATAACATCTCAAATACTGCTTCAATGTCTGGTTTAATCGTTCGGTTTGACCATCCGTTTGTGGATGATAACTAGTAGACATATTTGAAGTAATTTGCAAGCTATGACACCATTGTTGCCAAACTTTGGATGAAAATTGAGAACCACGATCTGTTAGTAGCACTGAAGGCAATCCGTGTAGACGTACTATATTTTTCAGAAATATTTGTGCTAATTGTCCAACTGTTGGCAACCTTTTACATGCAATGAAATGAGCATATTTTGTTAGACTATCTACAACAACTAAAAGCACTGAATGTAGATTGATCTGTGGTAAGTTTGTAATGAAATCCAAAGAGATATGCTCCCAGGGTCTAGTTGGTGTTGGTAAAACTTGTAACAAACCTTTTAGTTTACTATGATCAGTTTTGAATCTTGCACAGGTTTCACAATCTTGAACCATAGTAAAAACATATTTTTGTAGAGTTGGCCACCAAAATTTTTTTTGTACTTTTTCTACAGTTTTTTTTTGGGCCAGGATGTCCTGCCATAGGATGAGAATGTAACCAATTGAACACCGTTTCTTGTCGTTTTTTGGTAGGAAGATAAACCTGTTTTCCATGAAAAGGTATTCCTTTTTTGAAAGATAGATTTTTCTCTTTATTCAACCATTGTTTCCATTGAGATGGAGGAAAGTTTTCATGAATATTATCTAGAAATTGGTCTGCAGTCAATAAATAGATTACTTTGTCTGGATCGATTATGGCTTGTGGAGCCCCTTCAAATCTGTGCAATGAAGAGTCTTTTCTGGAAAGTGCATCAGCTTTTTTGTTATCTTGTCCCGGACGGTAAGTTACTACGAAATCATATTCTGCAAAGAACATCATCCATCTTAACTGTCGAGGAGTTAACATTCTAGCGGAACTCATAAACTGTAAATTTCTATGATCCGTAGATACAGTCACAGTAAACTTTGCTCCCAATATATAGTGTCTCCATTCTTTGAAGGCTTCATGTATAGCAAGTAATTATTTTTCAGCGATTATATAATTTTGTTCTGCTGAGTTAAATTTTCGAGACATATACGCAACTGGATGCATTTGACCTGTGTTGTGATGTCTTTGAGATAAGATGGCTGCTATAGCAACATCAGATGCATCAGCATCAATTATGAAAGGTTCATTTACATCAGGATGCATTAAAATCGGAGCTGCTGTAAAAGCTTTCTTCAAATTTTGAAATGCGTCATTGGCTTCTGAAGTCCATTCAAATTTCACATTTTTTCTTAACAGACGAGTGATTGGAGCTACCACTGCTGAGAAATGGTCAATAAAGTGACGATAAAAGTTTGCAAAGCCTAAAAAACATTGTACATCTCAAACTGAATTTGGAATTGGCCATTCTGCTACTGCCTGAATCTTTCTATCAGTCATTTTCATGCCAGTTGGTGTGAGTAAGACTCCTAGAAGTTCAACTTCAAAAACATGGAAATCACATTTAGATAGTTTGCAATACAAATTATGTGATTGTAGGGTGCTTAGGACTTGTTTAACATGTCCCTCATGTTTTGCTACGGCATCTGAATAGATCAAAATATCATCTATGTAGACGATACCCAAAAGATCCAAAAATTCTCTTAAAACGCCGTTTAAAAAAAACTGAAAAGCCGCTGGTGCGTTACATAGACCAAATGGCATTATTAAATACTCAAATAGTCCATATCGGGTTTTGAATGCAGTTTTCCATTCATCTCCATGTCTAATGCGCACCAAATGATACGCTCCTCTAAGAGCAAGTTTTGTGTAGATTACTGCAGTTTTTACTTGATCCAAAAGAACTGGGATCAGCGGCAATGGATATTTATTTTTTATTGTAATTTTATTCAACGCCCTGTAATCGATACATGGTCTTAATTCCCCATTTGCTTTTGGAATAAAAAATAAAGGGGAGGCGGCTGGCGACTTGGAAGGGCGGATAAAACCATTCTCCAAATACTGATCCAGATATTGTCTCAGATGTTGATTTTCTTTTTCGGACAAGGCATATATTCTGCAATTTGGTATGCATGAACCTGGTATGAGATCAATTTGGCAATCATAACTACGATGAGGAGGGAGAACTGCTGCTTTTATTTCACTGAACACCTCTTGGTACATTTTGTAAGATGTTGGTAAGACTGTTTCTTTTTCCTCTGCAGTTGCTATCTGACTCACTGTTGATTTGAAAGACTTCAAACAGGATGAATGGCAAAAATCAGAGAGAAAAACAAGTTCCCTTTTCTGCCAATCAATTGAAGGATTATGCAAGCAAAGCCATGGCATTCCTAGAATAAAACCATATTGGGGTGCTTGGATTACATCAAACTGAACTTCCTCCTTATGTCGCTGTTGTTTTGAATCTTCACAAAACATAGTCATTTTAGTAGTTTGCATGGTTACCGGGCCTCCAGATAATATTTTTCCATCTACAGCTTGTACTATTTCAGGAGTTTTTTTTTTTCTTTCTTTTTTTTAAAAAAACTTTTTATTTATTTTTTATTTTTTTGTCCTCATCTGCCTTCCCCTCTGACGGAAGATACCAACCACCTTGCACGACCTTACTGGCGTGATATGTGTTAATGGCGGGAGATATGTGTCGAGAAAAAAAAAGCCAGTTAGGGGAGCGTTCTTTTGACTCCATCTAGGTATGTTTCAACCTGCCGGACCTTGTTCAAAACTGTCCTAGCCCTTGGTCCAAAAGAGTAAAGATGGCATAATCATCGGACCCGGGGGAAAAAAAAAAAAAAAAAAAAAAACCCGGATCATCTTCAGTTGGTCAGGAGATCCCAAAATGCTAGCTTTCTCTTATTTACAGATCTCATTAGGTCTCTTTTGGATATCTCATATAATGAAGTAAGCCATGAACAGTGTAGAGGAGGTGTCTTCTCTACCCATTGAATGCAAATCTGTCTTCTCGCCATCAAAATTGCATAGAAGAGAAATGATTTTTCCTTGCCTGTGATATTGTCTTCTGTTCCAAAGATGACAAGTGGGAGAGTTATTGACAAGGAAGTGTTTAGTATGGAATTTAAAGTGTTTTTCACGTCTTCCCAGAATTTTGTTATATTAGGGCATTCTAGGAACATATGTATGTCACATGCATCTGCTAAGTTGCATTTATTACATTTTTTGTCTGTTTGATATTTAGAGAGTTTCCGCGGTGTTAAATATGCCCTATGTACAGAGAAAATGTGGTTTCGTACAAGCCAAGAGGGCTTTACGATGTTGCGTAAAATCTCAAAAGAGTTTATCCACCTCTCCTCGCATGGAATCCCAATTTCTGTCCCCCATAACTCATCTGGGAGTTTAAACTCCCCTTCGCTTTCTTCCAACAGAAGCCAGTACCATCTAGCTACTTCTTTTCCTCCAGTTGGACGTTCTACCAATTGTTGTTCCGTTTCGCTTATTTTTCCAATGTTACTGTCTTTACGGATTTCAGATATTGCCCAACTATCCATTTGAATATATTTGAATCTGGAAAGCCCTGGGCCAACTTGCTCATATAACTCATCCCAAGTTATAAGTTTTTTATCTTTAAATAGGTGGCCCCATTTACAGATGCCTGCTTGTTCAATTATATTGGACAAGTTATCTTTCAGGCATAGTGGTAACCCGGGAGAGTCCCAAATTGGTGCATAGTTTGAATAGTAAGATAGTCTCAGTTTTTTCCTGATGTTAAACCAATTTTTGGCCCATGAGTGTAGTATTTTCAGTTTTATATTTTTGAAGAATGTTTGACTGCCAAATTTAAACATAAAGCCATCTGCTGCAAGATTTGTCTCCTTTAGCATGGCTCCATACATGGATGTATTAGGTAGATTAGATGGCATTTTGAGAAGCATTCTAGAATAGGACATCTGAAAGGCCCATGAATAGAACATTAGGTCCGGTAGTGCAAGGCCCCCTTTTTCTCTTCTTCTTCTGAGCTTCTTCCATGATATTCTTGTAGTCTTGTAGTTCCATATAAATGAATTGATTTCTCTTTGACATTTTTCCAACATTTTGGTGTTCATAGTTATTGGGATAGTGTTAAAAATAAAGGTGAATTTTGGGAGAATACACATTTTGACTAAGTTAACCCTTCCTGTTATAGAGAGAGGCAGGTGTGTCCAAGATTTCATAAGTCTTTTGCTTTCACTGTGTATTCTTTCCAAATTAGTTTGTGCAAGGGTGCCGACATCTTGAGTTATTTTGATTCCCAAATACCGCATTAAGGATGAGATATTAATCCCGAGATCTAAATTGGGTAGGTTCCATGCCATGATCTCACTCTTGCTCGAATTTATGTCGTAACCTGAGACATGGCCAAATTCTACAGCACGTTGTATAACCACTGGGTATGCCTTGACTGGATCAGCTGTAAACACTAATATGTCGTCTGCATATAGTGCTACCCGTCTTTCCCAGTCTCCGAAACAGAAGGGTGAAATGTCCACCTCTTCCCTTAACACCTGGGCAAAAGGCTCGATGTATAAGTCGAATAGGAGAGGGGAAAGCGGGCACCCTGCCTTGTACCTCTTGTAATATTAAATGCTTCAGTCAAGGACCCATTAACCAGCAACCTAGCTGACGGTGAGTTATATAGCTGTTTAATCATTCTGCAGAACACTTCGCCACAGTTAAATTTTTTTAGGACCTCATTTAGATAGAGCCAGTTAACTCTGTCAAACGCCTTAGTTGCGTCTAGAGTCAGGGTAGCCAAAGGGAGAGAAAAAGCGGTGGCAATATCTATAGCCCCTATTAGCTCACGGGTTAGCTCAGCTAATTGTCGCCCCTTAATAAATCCTTTCTGATCTTTATGGATTACAGTACCAATAACGCTAGCCAGTCTTGTGGCGATTATAGTTGTAAAAATGTTATAGTCGTTGTTAAGTAACGATATTGGTCTGTATGACCCACACTCTAATGGGGATTTCCCTGGTTTGGGGATGAGGACAATTGTGGCCTCGCCCCAGGATTTAGTCATAGGCTGTTCTTCCAATAGAATGCCATTAAAGAGTTCAATTAATATTGGTATAATGGCGTTCTCAAGTGTTTTGTAGATCTCTCCCGGCAACCCATCCGGGCCTGCCGCTTTGCCTTTCTTGATTTGACTGATAGCTTTTTTCACCTCCTCTTGTGTGATGACTGATTCTAATGATTTGCTCTGGGTCGTTGAGAAATTTGGTAATGTAATGGCTTCCAACCAGCTATCTCTTGCGTTTGAATCATTGGGGAGATCCTCTTTGTAGATGACCTGAAAAAATTCAAGAAATGCTCTTCCTATCTCAGGACTGGTAGTTCTGGTCTCAGGCTCACCTTCTATCTTAATTTCCCTGATGTAGTTTAGGGCTTTATCAGATCTGATTTTCCAAGCCAGAATTTTTCCAGCACTTTCTCCAAACTCAAATTGGGAAGATTTACTCGCTTCCCACCTTCTATTTATTCTCTCCTGCAGTATATGTTCTAACTCTGCTTTCAACTCAGCCATTTGTTCTTATTCTTCAGCTGTACTTGATGGTGAGGATGTTTTTGACTCTAAGGTTTTCATGCCTTTTTCTATTCTATTTATCTTGTCAAAGTATCGCTTTCGTCTATAGGAAGCTCTGTTGGTAATTTGTCCTCTTATAAACGCTTTGAATGACTCCCAGATGATTGTTGGGGTGGCTGAGTTTCTATTTAAATCGAAGAAGGTTATAGACTCCTTAATTAGGAAGTTGATTTCCTCTTCTTCAAGTAGGAGTGTCCTATCAAAGGACCATGAAGGGTGTTTGGTAGAGGTTTCAGCCTTAAGAGTAAACTCTAATGCCGAATGATCTGACAGATGAGATGGAAGGTATTCTATTGATTCTAGAGTATCTTTTAGACAATAACTGAAAAAGGCATAGTCTATTCTGGATTTGTGTTTAAACCTGCTGTTCTTATAGGACACCCCAATCTTCTTACCCGCTTTTTCTCTCCAAAGATCAGCCAGACCCATGTGTGCCATAACTGCTTTTAGTGTTTCCCTAGATTTGATCGAGCCAATATTTTTCGATCTTATTGATTTATCTAGTTTGGGATCGAGCACAATATTAAAATCACCCGTCCAGATTATTGGGTCTTGCACTGTTAGTAATTGAATCCTTATTGCATCTAGATGTGATGGGTCGTCCGAGTTTGGACCATAGTAACCCACCAAAACTCTAGTATGACCATCAAGCGAAACTCTTATCATTAGCCATCTCCCTGTTTGGTCTTCCCTGCTCTCTAATATTTCTGCCTTTGCAGATTTTTTAAAGATAAACACTACCCCTCTTACGTTAGCGTTATGGTCTGTGGAGCAAAATTTATCGATCCATCTATGTTTTTTTAATATAATATTTGCTTCTGTTTTGAGAAGGTGTGTTTCCTGCAACACTATGACCTGCGCCGGTGAGTCTCTCAGATATTGTAGTATTCGCTCACATCTACCTCTCACGCGCAGGCCATTTACGTTCCAGGACAAGAATTTAGTGCATGTCATAGTTTGCATCTTCTCCTGACACCCTTCGTTTTTTTGTATTTATATAGAATTTCCTTAGACCTAGCATGAAAATAACCTGTTTTAGTAAAAAGTCGTAATATTGAATATTTAAGCGAACAGTTGAGGAGCACAAATGAGGATTTTTTTTTCCCCTTCTACCACCCCCCCACCCTCCCCTTGCCCCGGGAAACCCCCCCCATACTTACTCTGGCTTGGTCTTTAGCCAGATTAACGCCCGTCTGCAGCCCATCCATGGACTACTACTGCTACCTATTATTACAGGAGTATGTTAGTCTGTGAGCAAGTAGGGAAAAAAAAAAAAATCTCTTCTTTTTTTCCTCTCCTCTCTCTCTCTCTCTTCCCTCCCTTCCTTCCCTTCCTCTACGTCATTAAAGTAATCGTAAGCGTGAATTAAGTGGGAGTTTCAAGTGCTGTTTGCATATATACATACATATACGTATACACGTGTATACGTGCACACCTACATAAACACACATACACAAACATATCTAATTATTCATTCATTCCTACCTATCCCTGTGCATAGTTTCCCGTGATTATATACATTCATATATATACATCTACATATATATACATTTATTGTGGGTATTTTATATTTTTTTTTCTTTCTTTTTTCCCCCCTTTTGTTCCCCTTTCCTCACTTTTCCCTTTCCTTCCCTACTTCCCCCTTCTTCCCATTTTTTTTTCTCGTTTTCCCTGCTTTTTTTTCCCTTTTCCCCCTCTTTTTCCTTCATTTCTTTCCCCCTTTTTTTTTTTTTCCCAACGGTGTTTTTTTTTTTCTTTTTTCCGTCTCCCTATTTGAAAATTCCTGTTTTTTTTTTCTTTTTCTTTATCTGTATATAAATCGCTTTCTAAGCCTTATGAGAGTGAGCCTGGTCGTGGGCTTGGGCTTGGGCATGATCTCGGATGGATTCTAGCAGCTCATCTGCGTCTTGAGTAGTGCGAACGTTATGCATTTTGTTATTATACATGATGCGCAAAAATGCAGGAAATCTCATCTGCACCGTAGCCCCATAGGATCTAAATTTATCCATGCGCTGCCCCAATTCCCACTGTCTGTCCAGTGTAGTTTTTGAAAGATCAGAGCGAATTTCAAAGGAAAAATCCGGGCCTTTTATTGTACCGGCTTTCAAAGCTAGGTTTAGTATTTTCTCCTTAAGAGTGTACGTCAGGAAATTAATTAAGACTTTTCTAGGTTTGGTCCTTGCCGGATTCAAACGAAAAGGATCTCTATGTATCCGTTGGATGTCTTTGCCAAGTTCTTCTTCCGTTTCCTCCAAGTTGAGTGCCTCTTTTATTAGTTTTATTATGTATCCCTTGAGATCTCCACTTACCTTCCCTTCCGGGATCTTCAAAAGTCGGATATTGGTGCGTCTAGAAAAGTTTTCCAACACTTCTATTCGCTCTTTCATGCTTTCTCCCTCTTTTTGAAGATTGTATATTTTTGACCTGGCACATTCAAGATTGTTTGTTAGTAGACCCACAGAGCTTTCTAGAGTCTCGGTCCTCTCATAAAGGCCATCAACTTTATGACCTAACTCCTCACAGGTTGCTCTTATTTCATTTTGATTAACCTTGGAGACTACAAATTCCTGTTTAATCTCTTCTCTCATTGTCGCAATGGAGGAGACTATACCCTCGAGCGATTTAGCAAGGTTCAGAGCTATGTTTTGTTCAGCTTCACTTCCAACTAATACATCCAGGGACACCCCCTCTTTTGCTATTATGCTATGAGCTTCCTTCTCTGTAGGTAATTTTGGGACCAAAGGTGTGGGTGGAGTAGCCGAAGCTTCGGCCCCTTGCCCCTCATCTTGTTGCGCCACAGTTACACCCCCTGTTGATAGTGAGTCGGGGTTGCTCTGCATTTGCTTGCTGTTTTCTAATGCAGCTGCTGCCATATCTAGGGTGATCTGCAGAACTTGGGGTAGGACTCTAAAATATGAGCGCAGTGATGGTGTAATATCCCCTGGGGCTTTCAAGCTCTTATTCTTGAGTTTATTCTTAGTTCTTTGTTGTTTTTTACTGTCTAGAACTGATTCAGATTTTTTTTTTAAGTCCTGTGCTTTCTTGTGAACCTCCCCCCAAGTGCACTCTGGGCCCTGTAGTTCTTTTTCTGAAGTTTTAGCCTTGCTCCTTGTTACTCTCCCTTGAGATTCCTTAGTCTGATCCTCACTACAGCCTCTTATGCATTCGCTACTTATGGTCCCCCTTACATTAGTTAACCCCACCTTACTTGGGCAAGTGTTGGTTATAGCTTGATCCTCCAGTTCGGCCGGTTCTCTTTGCACTTCTCCCGTTTTCCCGTTTTTTCTGGCTATCTCAGCATCTGCTGCAACTACTGCCTTGCGGTGCCTTTCCCTGCTCCCATGATCATTCTCTGCCACTGTGTGGAGTCTCCGTGCAGCAGCCACCCGGCTGCGCCTTATCTCCGCTGCCGCCCGCCACCAACACAGTCGAGGAGCAGAGACCGGCAGAGATAACACTGCCGGTGGGCACATCCACAAATCCAAAGCACACCGGCTGACACTGCAACCGAGAGTCAAAAATTGAAAAGTCTGCAGTGAAAATTGCAACCCGACGGGTTCCACCTCCCTCCTCTCGGCGCTCTGGAACTGCCAAAGAAACACCGGTCACTACGGCGGGGGAGTCGAATGCCTGGAGACCCGAGGGTACCGCCTTTTCCTCACCAAGCTTCACTCTTGAGCCTGTGCTTGGGAGAGAGAAAACGTCGTAGAGCAAAAACAAAATCTCCGGTCAGCGTGTAAATTTCAAACGGGTCCGATTTTTCCTCCCGCTTTCTCTCGCATTACTGCATCCTGGTGTTAGCGGTACCGCCTTTTCCTCACCACGCTTCACTATTGAGCCTGTGCTTGGAAGAGAGAAAACGCCGTAGAGCAAAAACAAAATCTCCGATCAGCGTGTAACTTTCAAACGGGTCCGATTTTTCCTCCCGCTTTCTCTCGCATTACTGCATCCTGGTGTTAGCGGTAGCAGTGTAAACTTGGATCAGCTGCCCCCCTGGGCGTGCGCGCCGCTCTAGCCTGCGGCCGCCATGTTTCCCCCTTGGATCCAGCTACTTCCTTTCTTGTTATGTATTTCTTTTTAACAAGATTTCTTTTAACTGAGCTAGACTCCAAAAGGAAAGAAACACTGAAGTTTGTGACTGAATATTATTTGTAAATAGCCTCTTTACATTCTTCACAAACACAAGAAGTTGTATCTTTATTGTATCAGCAAATAACTTCTGCTGAGTGGGGCGAGCCCTAGACCGCAAGCAACCCTAGTCCTGACAGCATCCACTCATAAGATGCCATTAAATAAGAAAGGGGGAGGGAAGAGCAGATGGGAGGAAGAAGCGTGAAGCAGCAAGGCAGAGGGGCCGTGGGGGCAACATTGGCTGGAAATGAAACATTGGGCAGAAAACAGATAGAGACAAGGCAACAAAGAATAAAAACACAGGAACAACGGGTACAATAATAAAGACAGAAAAAAGAGCAAAAGACAGAAAAATGACAGCAAAACCAGCACATTACTGCACAGACAGAAGTGGAACCAGTGGAAGAGCAAGGCTCTCCCACTGGACCACCAGGGATGAGGCTCAGGCAGGAGCCTTCGGGTTTCAGGGTTACCAATGCACTCTTACCGGAGGCCTTACCCCTAAAGTGCTTGCTAGTGTTTCGCAGAGACGCTATGGGCCAAACTCCCAGGAACCCTAACCTACAATTAGTGCTTTATATTACTACACTAAGGGTTGGTGATGGTAATCAGGAAGGAGGGCCGGATTCAGACGCTAATGAAGTTCCTGTCGTCGACCTGCGAGGCAACAAGAAGCACCCCTAGAAAATAATTCTATGAATTGTTTTTAACTCCTTATTCCTATCCTAAAAATTATACTCTGAAGATTAGTAATGCCATAAATGTCCTACCTGCGAACTACAGGGTTGGGCATCGCGTCCTGGGTGTCGTCCTGAGATGAGTCAGGGAGTAAGATGTTGTCTCTTGTGGATGTGGTCAGTGTAGTGGAGTTGTTGTTGCGATTTTTTCAATTTAGTCTTATTTTCTGTGCTGAAACAATACAAGCTGGATTAGTGTTTATACTTTTCTTAGTTTAGAGTCACTTTAAAAATATACAGTACACCTGAATTACCACGTTTCTTATATTCACTTACTTCACTTGTACCCATACGTCGAGATCGAAACTGAAGATTCTGGAGGCTTTAAAGGAATTAGGTAAGCACATACCAAAAGAGTTGCTACCGCGATGAAAGCCGGAAGTCTAAGCGCCTTCTAGAACTTGGGACGTCTGTTGAACCAACCGCATCACCACGCTCTCAGGCTGTGTTCCTGGAATCAATACAGCAGGGGAGAGCGAGTGAATGCGAACATCTTCAAAGACGCTCGTTCTTCACTCTAAAGTCTGCTTCCAGGAAATAACGGTCAAAGTACACTCAGTCATTGCACAAAATCTGCACCTCGACTCCATAGCTGACCCTCAGGCTCTTAATTTCCATCAGACCCTGGAAATTGTTAACCTTCATCAAATGATTAAACAGCCCACACATCAAGCTGGACACATACTAGATGGGGTATGTACGAACTTTCCCCTCCTAGAAACCAAATCTCCTGTCCCTCTTATCTGGACTGATCATCGTTTGATCCGGTTTTGTATCAAAGCCCCATGCCCCCAGATCTCAATCAAATCCAATCCACCTTCTGATAACTACGTTAACTGGAAAATGGTAGAGGAAAATTTCAAGCTTAAACCTATCATCCAGACTCAGACCCCTAGTCTGACGGGCAACGTAGAACACGACTCAGATCTCTTCCAAAGCTGGATACAACACGAGATTAAAGTACATGCACCACCCAAACGCTCCCGAAGAAGGGAGGAAAGATGCAAGAAAAATGCCCCCTGGTTTACCCCAGATTTAGCTAAAACCCATCTATTATGCAAAAAAGGCGAACGCAATTGGCGTGAAACTTACAACACGGCAGATAGAAACTCCTACATCCAGCGGAGGAAGATATATCATACCAACATTAAAACAGCCAAGAAAGATTTCTATAACAATGCCATCAAAGAATCCAAACAAAAACAAAAAACTTTGCTTTGAATAGTTAAGACCTTTACCCATCCCAGAGCGTTACAGCCCGAAATACCTCCATCCCAAGAATTCTGCAATCAAATAGCGGACTTCTTTGAGGAGAAAATTGACTCAATACAGAAAAACTTCCCCATACATCAAGTCTCTCATGCTGCCACCCTCTCTAATCAGGGAGAAAATACCATTGGAAGTCTGAAAACTTTCACTCCGGTCAGTCTATCCAAAACTCGTGAAGTAATCCTAGCCTGTAAATCAGGAGCACCCTCAGACCCCTGCCCCCCAAGAATCCTACATCAGCTAATTGATGTGGTGAATCCAATCATAAATAAGATCGTAAACTCCTCCCTCAATACAGGCATTGTTCCACAAGAATGGAAACAAGGAATTGTAAAACCTCTGATAAAAAAACATAATAAATCACCCTCAGACCTCTCCAACCTGCGCCCAATATCACTCCTCCCAGTTTTGGGAAAAATCACGGAACAACTGGTCTACAGAGAACTAAAAAGCCACATAGAAACATACAACATCCTTCACCCCCAACAATCAGGGTTTCGCCCTCACCATTCCACAGAAACAGCACTAATTGAACTGACAGACTCCATAAAGCTGCATCAGGATCAAAGAAAGAACACCGTGCTGATTCTACTGGACCTCACAGCGGCGTTCGATACCATCTCGCACTCTATATTGTTGGGCAGATTAAAAGACATTGGTATTTCAGACGTTGCTCTCGCGTGGATAACATCCTTCCTAACAGACAGATCCCAAACCATTGCCTTGGGCCCTTTCCTTTCCAAAGAGAAGAAAGTTCGCTCTGGAGTCCCTCAGGGATCCATTTTGAGTCCTCTACTTTTTAATGTCTACCTAATCCCACTCATCTCTCTGATTGAATCATTCGGCATACTCGTAACTTCGTATGCCGATGACACTCAACTCATCGTGCCATTAGAGGAAAACTCTACTAATGCCGAACTAAATCTTAAAAATTGTCTGAAGGAAGTTTTCCACTGGATGGAAGTAAATCACCTTAAATGTAACGCCAGCAAGACTGAAATCCTCCCAATGGGAAAAAATGTCAATTTCTGTCCCAGTCTTTGGTGGCCAGAGGGCTCCACCGCTCCTCCCCAGACCGTAACGACAGCAAGAAATCTCGGAGTCCTGTTCGACACTGAGCTATCCTTTGACCAACACGTCAGGAAGGTTGCTGGATGCTGCTTCGGCATCATTAAATCTCTTAAAAAATTCTTCGACTTCTTGCCCACTGACTCAAGAAAGACGGTAGCAGTGGCTCTAATCCTCGCCCCACTAGACTACTGCAATAGTCTGATGGCAGGAGTTAAAAAATCTACACTAAAAAAACTTCAAAGTGTACAATACTCAGCAGCCAGATTAGTTCTAAAACTGCCCAGGAAATCCTCAGCATCTGCTGCCTTAAACACTCTTCATTGGCTGCCTCTGCATAAAAGAATACTCTTTAAAATTCTAATCATCGCATTTCGGGCATTCCACTGCACAGGCCCTAAATATCTCACCAGGCGCTATCCCCACTACAACCCTCCCAGGACTCTACGATCCTCTAACGACAATCAAATAAAGATAGCCAGGTTCAACCTCAAAACTAAAGGGGGCAAAACCCTGACTTATCTGTCCTCCAGAGCCTGGAACTCCATGCCTAAAATCCTCAGGTCCCAAACTCAAGAATCCCAGTTCAGGAAGCAACTGAAAACCTGGATTTTTAATCTTCCAGACAATTATGTCATGGCCGCCATCTAATTCTGCTTACGTAACTGACTGCTTACCATCAGAACAGCGCCAGGATGCTACTTCCGGAGCCACCGTTGCGCTCTACAAATACAATCACAAATCACAAAAAAACACCAGTCACATTCATGATTCTAAATAGCGCGCAACAACTATCATTGGAAATTTCTATCATTCAGACAATAAACATTGGTAATTCCAACAGCCAAAAGAATACATTTCACAACCCAAGTGTTTCCATGTACAATCATATAGTAATACATATTATCACATATTAATACAAAACACACTTGGAGTGCAGGATGCACGGGACAGGGGTGGGTTTTAATTGAGAAAAAATATGAATCATGAGGGACAAGAAACCTCATGGGGAAAAGGGAACCTTGTATTTTACTGACCCTACGTCCGTGTTGTTTTTGATAAAGGTGGGATCATGTACCCCCCTCGTAGAATCCCCCCTAAAACCATAGGAATAGGCTTGGGATTATCAGGTAACCTAGCATGGAAGAGTTTCAAAATTTTTGGAGCATTTTGTAAGTTGGCCAGTGGTTCCCATGAACGTTCCTCAGGGCCATAACCCTTCCAATCCACCAAATAAACAATTTGCCCCTAATTCTTTTAGAATTGAGTACTGATTTTACTTCACTGGATGAAAATGATATTTTGAAGGAAGAGTTAACTTAATACTAACTTGATTAACCACTTTTCCTATGACAAAGGGACCTATGAATCGTGGAAAGAATGCTTTATGACTCTTGATTTTTAAATGTTTAGTAGATAACCAAACCTTCTCTCCAATAGAATATAGTTGTGGATTTAAACAATGCATATCTGCAAATTGTTTTTGTTTTCCTTTTGCCTGTGCCAAATGATACTGTGCCTGTTGTTGAACTGACACTAAATGTTTTACATAATCAGTGACAGCTGGGATTATATTTGACTGTGTGTCTAGTCCTATGATATCTTTGTGGTGTAAACCATGTGCACAAAAAAATAGACATTCCAGTAGAGGAATGATCCATGTTATTGTAAGCAAATTCCATAGCCAATAGACTTTCTGACCTTTCTTGTTCACAAGTGGCTAACATATATCGGACAAATTGTTCGATATTTTGATTTGTGCGTTCAGTTAATACATCCGTTTGAGGATGATACCTGGATGAAGTGTGCACTTCCATGTTTAATGATTTTCCCAAATGTTGCCAAAAATGAGAAATTAATTGGGAATCTCTTTCTGAAATTACTATTGATGGTATTCCAGGCAATTTCACGATTTGCTTTACAAAGATATGAGCCAAGTCTAATGCAGAGGGAAGTTTTTTCAATGTTATGAAATGGGCCTCTTGTGTAAAATGATCTATGACAGTTAAAATAGTAGTGAAACCTGTCTTTGTATGAGGTAATTCTACAATAAAATCAAGGGTGACAGTATGCCATGGGTGAGGTGGGATTGGTAGGGGTAAAAGCAAACCACTAGGAGCATGATGTACAGGTTTATTTGGAGCACATATTGTTCAAGTGTCTAGATAAAGTTGAAGATCTTTAAACATAGAAGGCCACCAAAACTTTATTTTAATTAACTGATACATTTTAGCAACTCCAGGATGAACTGTTAAAGTTGTATCATGATATGTTTGTAAACAGCGATTTTGAATTGGATTGGTGGGTACAAATATTTGGTCATTCATACATAATAAATCATCTTTACATTGTAATAATGGATATTCCTTGTTGCATTCATCGTTTGGTTTTGTCTTTAGTTCAGTTTTAATATCGAATAGTACATTAGTATCTATAAGTCCGACTTGAAAACATTCTGTAGGTATTATTGGTTGTATTTTTTCTTGTTTTCTATTCATATCATCACTCATGCCGATTTGGGATAAAGCTAAGCATGGGCGTAAGCATGGGCGTAAAATCCGTTCCGCTCGCGGATTTTGCGGATTTTCTGTAAATTCGCAATCCGCGAGATTCGCGAATTTCCCGCAAAATCCGCAAATTTGCATGCAGCGGATTTTTTTTTTCTTGGTGATACAATTTTGCGGCGCGCGGCGTTTACTTCCCGTCATTCATCGTTTGGCGAGTTATTTTTCTAGATATTTTGCGAGTGCTGCGCCATTTTGGATCTTGCTGCGGGATCCTGCGGGAATTTGGCAAGCGCGATTACGTAATCGCGGCTTGCCAACTTGTACAGCGAGAGTTTGTCAACGCGAGTACGCCGTGATCACGTATCGTGGTACTTCGCAATTGCGAGCTTATAGATGCGGCGAGCAGCAAGAATCTCGCACTCGCGAAAATATAAAATTTGCAATTCTGCACAAGAAATCCACCAGCAAGCAGCATAAACCATCTGGAAATGATGATTTTTATCTGAATAACTCCTCAGGTTGACATTTGCCTGCACTTTTTTTGCGAGCAGTCCATTTTGGGGAGGGGGGGTGGGAGGAAGGAAGTGCCCCACAGTCTTCAACTTCCTGTTCCTGTCCAGCAGGCTCCTCCCAGTGCTTTGTCCATCTCCTGGTCACTTTTCATTTGGATCTGGAGCTGGAAGGCTTACTTTTTGTGGTTGCTGCTGGATATTTGGATTTGAGGCCTTTTTGACTTTCTTTGGATCACTTTTGGATTAGAAATTTCACAAGTAAGTTTGTTTGGGGCATTACAGTTGCTGCAACTACAATTTTGGAATTTTCGATTTTTGGGCTGTTTTGGGGCCTTTTGCCCAGGGGTACTCAGTGGTGGGTGCACTGAGTCTTTCTGTGGGGTGTTTTGAATTTAAACATCATGGAGGGGCTGGATGGCTTGGGATTGTGCTGATTTTTCTGTGATTTTCGTTTTTTTGGCCTGTTGTGGCCTTTTCACCAGGGGGTAGTGAGTGGTGCATGTGCCTAGTCTTTCTGTGGGTTGTCGTGAATTTAAACATCATGGAGGGGCTGGATGGCTTGGGATTGTGCTGATTTTTCTGTGATTTTCGTTTTTTTGGCCTGTTGTGGACAGGCCATGTGGTTGGGGGCCATTTTGAGTGCTGCTACAGGCCCTGGCCATGTGCTGTGATGGAGGGGGCCATTTTGAATGCAGGCAGTGTTCTCAGGCCTGCACCCATTTTGCCTAGCTTTCATCCATTATGCCCAGGGGTAGTGAGTGGTGCATGGGCCTAGTCTTTCTGTGGGTTGTCTTGAATTTAAACATCATGGAGGGGCTGGATGGCTTGGGATTGTGCTGATTTTTCTGTGATTTTCGTTTTTTGGCCTGTTGTGGACAGGCCATGGGGTTGGGGGCCATTTTGAGTGCTGCTACAGGCCCTGGCCATGTGCTGTGATGGAGGGGGCCATTTTGAATGCAGGCAGTGTTCTCAGGCCTGCACCCATTTTGCCTAGCTTTCATCAATTATGCCCAGGGGTAGTGAGTGGTGCATGTGCCTAGTCTTTCTGTGGGTTGTCTTGAATTTTAAACATCATGGAGGGGCTGGATGGCTTGGGATTGTGCTGATTTTTCTGCGATTTTCGTTTTTTTGGCCTGTTGTGGCCTTTTCACAAGGGGGTAGTGAGTGGTGCATGTGCCTAGTCTTTCTGTGGGTTGTCGTGAATTTAAACATCATGGAGGGGCTGGATGGCTTGGGATTGTGCTGATTTTTCTGTGATTTTCGTTTTTTTGGCCTGTTGTGGACAGGCCATGTGGTTGGGGGCCATTTTGAGTGCTGCTACAGGCCCTGGCCATGTGCTGTGATGGAGGGGGCCATTTTGAATGCAGGCAGTGTTCTCAGGCCTGCACCCATTTTGCCTAGCTTTCATCCATAATGCCCAGGGGTAGTGAGTGGTGCATGGGCCTAGTCTTTCTGTGGGTTGTCTTGAATTTAAACATCATGGAGGGGCTGGATGGCTTGGGATTGTGCTGATTTTTCTGTGATTTTCGTTTTTTTGGCCTGTTGTGGCCTTTTCACCAGGGGTAGTGACTAGTGAGTGTTGCATGTGCCTAGTCTTTCTGTGGGATGTCTTGAATGTAAGCATCATGGAGGGCATGGGATTGTGCTGATTTTTCTGTTTTTTTTTCTATTTTTTTGGGGTGTAAAACTGAACTGATGTTCCTCTGTCTTCCATTGCTTTTAGGTGCACAAGACTCAAGAGAACCACCAGTGCCAGGAAGAAGTCCTGCAGCGGTGTGTGTGTGCAGCATAACGTCATGCGACGTCACGTCTGGCCTCAGACAACTCTGCAATTCGTGCAACTGCGGCCTGCTGTCTGACCTGCTCTGAAGAAGATGGCCCCAAAAAAAGGTCTCCGTAGCTCCTCTAGCAAGAAAGTTGCTAGTAAGGAGCAGAGGAAGCAAGTTACCAAGGAGGCTGGTGTGCCGGCCGCCGCGTTTTTTGGGAGCAAAAAAAAAAGTACGCCTGCAGCAGCAGCGGGATCTGCTGGGGACCAAGCTGGGAGCAGCACCCCCGCTCCATTGGGTTCAGTGCCTCCACCACCACGCCAACTTAAGTCAAAGCCCTTGAGTGCTTCAGAGGCAGTCAGTGTACTTCTTCAATCACCATCGACCAGTGATGTTGGCTCATCGCAAGAAAGTAGCAGCAATGTCCCTGAATCAACACAGGTTGTTGTAACTCATCTGACAAGTGTTGAACAACCACAGCCGCAACAACAACACCATGTGCAAGTACAAGCCCAAGTACATGTGGAAGGAGAGGCAGCGCAAGGAGATGCGCAAGCAGAGGTGCATGGAGGGTCACAAGTGCCCACAATAGTTGTTCCTTCCGAAGTAGGGGCACATCAGGAAATTGACAATCAAACCGAGGTATCATTTGAGGAAGCCACTCCTCCTGATGATCATTCATTGTCCTAGCAAGGAAAAGATCAAGGGGGGTGTCTACATCTTCTTCAAGCCCACCTCATTCTGATGATCTGGATGAAGATTGGGAACCATCATCACGGCAGTCTGAGAGTGAGGCACACCATGATCTGACAAAGATACCTAAGCGTAAAAGGAAGGTCGTCGAAAAACTCATAGCTATGGAGTGTGATGAGGCTCAACAAGAAGTGACGGATACTGCTGCTGATGAAGCCTCTCACGACGACGAGCCAGTCATCATAAAGGTCACTGCAGCCCCAGCGGGCATGCAGCAAAGAGACATTTTGACCCTATCCCGAGAAGCTGCTGAGCGTGATGATGATGTCGACGAGGAGGCAACACAACAATCATTGGATTTGGAGTTAACTAGTACACCAACACCTACCGCTTCCATATTTCTTCCTCGCAAGAAGGGACCTCCATCCACCTCGACCTCAATTAGTGGTGGTGAAAGTGCAAAACGTACTGAAGTTCGGCAATCCACATCCTCCACTTCATCTGGCATGAGCAGCAAGACCACCACCACCAGTATCGCCGCCTCCTCCGGCCCCCAAAGACATTTCAAGTCTGCAGTTTGGGACTTCTTTAGTGTTTGCCCAAAAAAGGAAAACGTAGCCATTTGTAGCATTTGTAAGCTTCGAGTTAGTCGTGGTAAGTTTTTTTTTTTTTTTAAACCTTTTTATTCGTGACGTTCAACAGAGAGTCGTGACAGTAACAGCATCGACAATCCAATACATCAATATTCATGGTACATTCAGCGGATAATCATTATCTTAACAGGGGCTGGTACAGCGCAAACACCCCACTTCACATCCTGCAATGGGAGGCCAATCCACAGGGAACCCACCCCCCATCCAATCAGGGGCAGAAAGGAGCGGGGAGGCCACCTCACCCTCGCTTACAGGCACAATGACAGGCAGAGAGGAGAATCAATACCTACCCCACCGACCCATGGTCATCTCAGCCCCTGCCGGTCACCCAGCCACGTCACTCAGTGCAGTAGTCCGTCATATGTGCTTCAGGAGAGCGTGGCCCCACCCAGCACCACAGTGGACAGTCAATGTGAGGGCAATCGGAATGGAGAACAGCTTGAGTCGGTGCACAGCGCCCAACGGCCCAGACGCCGTCCTGACCGATGTGCATCTGCAGGGTCCAGCGCACACGTGTGTCCTCATCAGCCTATTGTGTCAGAGTAGAAGGAGGAGTATAGAGACCTGTCGTCTAAGCTGTGCCACATGATCCGTAAGTGTCCCGGTCCTCCCACCACCACCCCAGTAATAATCGCGCCATCCCACCCTGATCAAGGCGGGTCAAGGCCCAGTCCACCGTGTGAGATGTAGTGTGGTGAGTGTGGTGTAAAGCACCAAGATACGCTCACGGGCCCGGTATCGGCTCGTCATCTCCAGAGGAGTCACTATGAGGCGTCTGAGACATCCAGTATACCTGTAAGGGGGACCAAAAGTCACTGGGTGCACAGCGGGCAGGCAACAGTTCCGCATAAACGCCATGCTGGTCCTGGCAATACGTGAGGTCGTCCAGCCACTCCTTAAATTTTGGCGCCCTGCCTCTCCCCCACCTGCAAGCAATCCTCCTCTTAGCGAGTAGCAACGCGATATCAACAAATCTACGGTCCGATTTGGGTACATTTCTGGTATATCCCAGCAGCATCACCACCGGTTCCATGGGAAGAGGGCCAGCAATCATTATTTGGAGCGCAGCATGCACCTGCTCCCAGTATGCCTGTATCGCTCCACATTCCCAGGCCAAGTGGAGGAAACCTGCGCTCTCCGCCCGGCATCTCGCACATCTATCGTCCTCCAAGAGGTGAAATCGCAGCTTCCTGACTGGAGTATAGTAATATCTCTGTACGAACTTGTAGTGGATAATTTTCAATCTACAGCTGGAGGAGACTTTGGCTGTGACCGAGCAGCAATACCTCCACTGTTCGTCAGTAAGTGCGGTAGGTAGGTCAGAGTCCCAGGCAACACGCGCCTTAGACAGAACCAATGGGCGCTGCTCGCGAATGGCAGCATACAGCTTTGACACCAAATGCCTGCCGTCCGACACGAGCAAGATGTGCAATGGCAATACCGTACCCGGTTCCTCCGGGAAGCTAGGGAGTATATCCCTCATACCCTGACGAAGTCGAATATAATAGAACACCTCCATAGGCGTCGGGGGAGTGGTCCGGAAGATCTGATCCTTGGTACGGAACAGCCCATCCTGGAACAAGTCACCCCAGGTATGAAGGTGTACGCGATTGCACATGGATCGAAATCCATTTTCCATTAAAAGCGATAGCTTCGGGTGGTACGCAAGGGGCATTGCCGGTGAATAGAGCATAGGGGCTCCCAGTAGTTTAGTCACTCTCCGCCATGAGTCTATAGTACAAGTAACAGTGGTAGCAGGCGACTCGACATCACTAACCAGGCCCATCAGCATGCCCTTGAGCGGCAGTGGGTGCACAATCCAGTCCTCAGCAGCAACCTGAGGCATAAAGGGAGTGGGACTAACCCAGTGGTAAGCGTGCTGGGCCTGCGCACTGAGGTAATACACCTCCAGATCTGGTACGTCGAAGCCGCCCCTATCATATGGTTGTGTCAAGACATTCCAACTAAGGCGAGGCTGCTTACCGCCCCAGAAAAGGCGAAGTAACTCAGAACGGAGTCTTTTAAAAAAGTAGGCACCCGGGTAGTAGGGTATGTTTTGAAAGAGGTATAGGAAACGTGGAGGACGACCATTTTTATCAGGGAGGCTCTGCCTGCCATCACCAGCGGGAGGGCTAACCAGCGGGTTACGTTGTCGGTCAATCGTGAGATAGCCACCCCATAGTTCAACCGGACCGTGTCGTCCTTATTGAGCGATACCTCAATGCCCAAGTACCTCAAGTCGGAGTTGCACCACTCCAACGGGTAATCTAGCGGGAAATGGTTTACGGAGGCTGTGAGGGGGAAGAATTGCGACTTCTTCCAATTGATGTGCACTCCGGAAATGCCACCGAACAGCACGAATTCTCTCAGAAGTGGGTTGAGGTGGTCCTGTGGGTGCCGCATATACAAAGTGACGTCATCTGCATAGAGGGAAATGCCAATCTACCTCTGATTACAGTTAAAGGCGCTGGCCTTATGTAGTTGCCGAATCCTGCAAGCCAGCGGCTCGATTGCCAGGGCAAAGAGCAGGGGTGACAGGGGGCAGCCGTGTCTAGTCCCCCTCGTGATCGGCATCTGTGCCGATAGCACCCCGTTGACTATGACCCTGGCGACTGGAGACGTGTAGAGCAGCGTCACCCAGGCAATGAATATCCGGGGGAACCCCATTCTGCCCAAGATGGCCAGCAGATATCCCCACTCCACCGAGTCGAACGCCTTGGTGGCGTCCAAAAACACAGCTGCGACTGGCAGGTCGGGCGAAATGGTAGGAATGAGGGAGAACAGGGTGCGGAGGTTATGGGACGTGGCCCTCCCTGGGACAAATCCAGATTGATCCGGCAGTACCAGGGTATTCATAAGCAGGGATAGCCTAGTCGCGAGCACTTTTGCCAGAATTTTCGCGTCGCAGTTTAGCAGCGATAGGGGTCTATAGGCATCGGTATCCACCGGGTTCTTCCCCGGCTTCAGAAGTGAGGTGATCGCCACCTCCCTCATAGAGCCCGGCAGTATCCCCACCTCCAGCGACTCTTCAAAGACCTCCTTTAGTACCGGTGCCATGATGTCAATGTAACACTTATAGAATTCGGCCGGTAGACCGTCCAGCTCTGCAGCTTTGCCATTACTAAGTGACATGATTGCTTCCCGGATCTCATCTATCTCGAATGGGCAACCTAAGAACGCTCTGTCCCCATCACTGAGCCAGCAAAGTGCTATGTCATCTAGGAAATTTCCGAACTCCACCTCGCCTGCCTGCTGCGTGGAATATAGCCATCTGTAATGCTGCAGGAAGGTGTCCTGAATCCCTTTAGAATCCTGGAAGGTCCTGCCCTCGCCATCAGAGATTTCTAAGATATGTGTGGTGAATCGCTGGTGCCTTGTGAGTGCCGCGAGAACTTTTCCCGGCCGATCCCCCTCGCAATAGCGCCTAGCTGTCCAGTATTTGCCACGGAATTTTACCTCTCTGGCCGCCTCTTCCTCATAAGCCGACAGTTTGGCCCTAAATGCCATCGCTAGGTCAGGGCAAGGATTACCGACCATCTCCGTCTCTAGCGCCTTAAGCTCCGCTTCGAGAGTAGTCAACGTGCGCACTATGTCCCTTAGCATGCCACAGCTCTTAGAGATTTTGACACCTCTCACAGTCACTTTAAAAGCTTCCCAGATCGTTTCGACCTTATCAACAGACCCCTTGTTCCTAGGGAAGAAGGCTTCAATCTCCTCGCCAAGTTCCTGTTTAAAGACAGGGTCAAGCAGGGCCGAAGGGAAGAGTCGCCACGGTGGCCGCATTCTTGCATAGCCAGGCATCTCCAGAACGGTCAGTACAGGGCAATGGTCCGAGTAGGTACGAGGTAGATGTTTCACTTGAACAACCCCCCCAGCTAGGCCCCATGAGATAAAGCAGTAGTCGATCCTTGCCCATGAGCGCGCGTGTGCAGTGAAGTGGGTACCTTCCCTAGCTGCCGGGTGTAAGTGCCTCCAGCTATCCAATAATCCTGCCTCCTGCAGTATGCCCTGAAGTGTGTCCCTAGCTTTCGTGTTGTATTGTCCACTACCGTCCGATCTGTCCGCCCCTGGATGTAGTGACAAGTTGAAGTCCCCCCCAGACTATGTGTGCGGCTTCGACCTCTAGTACATGACCCCACAGCGGCAAGAAAAAACCGGGTGTGTCGACATTAGGTGCATAACAATTTACAAGCATTATCACATCAGTGCCCACCCTCCCCCAAAGAACCACATACCTCCCCTCAGTATCCACCCGCACTCCCAACTTCTGGAACGACAACCTTTTATTGATCAGAATGACCGTCCCCCTGGAATAGGTGGAATAGGAAGAAAACTCTCTCACATTCGCCCATCTGTTTGCGAACTGAGGGACAGTACGTGGGTTCAGGTGGGTTTCCTGGAGCATCGCTATCTGCACATGATGCCTATCTAAATATGCAATAACATTCCTGCATTTCCGGGGGTCATTAAGGCCTCTTACATTCCAGGACAATATGGATACAGTAGTCAAAGCGTGATCACCCGAGTTTATCACCATATCCCTGAAACAAGCAAAGGACCAGTGCTCCAGCCCTCAGTGGGAACATGTCAAGTACCAAACTATCCGCTGCCCAGAACAGTCGCTTCTCTCGATCATCCATTCTGACACACGCCTGAACATCAGTCCTAGCATACATGCCATGAACATCATCCGCAATAACATTCCCACTCTCAACAACGCCCTCCCCAACAGTCAAACACCCCCCCGCCCTCCACATACAGCAACACAACCCCCGTACCACTAGTCCTCCCCCAGCCCACTGAAGCAACCCAAACTTGCCAGTACCATGATCCCTCCCCCCACCCCAGCCCCCATACTTAAACACCATAGTAAAACAATGTGGGGAATCCCCTCCTAGGGGCATTAGAGATACGCACCCATACACCCCTACACTCCCCTCCCGCCCCGCATATGCCATACGGGGAAGACAGAGAAGAAGGGGTGGTGCCCGGCATATATAACCCCTGCAGATTTTAGCCTGTACATCAAACCATCATGTCTCACCGCCGCTCCCTAAGCGGACAAGGTACTGATCAGTGCAGGCGGATCGCCCACATATCAGCTGCTGCCCACACTGTCTCCTGTATCGCCACTAACTTGCGCAATCCCAGCACTATGCCAGCAGCGGGGCAGAGTGATCAAAGCCAGTTATCGCTCAGCAGCAAGTCCACAATGCAAGACAGCAGCTATCAATGACTCCACAGGTAGGGCAGGGCAGCCCCAGCGCAAGCAGGGCACAGAATCCAAAACAAGCACCAGTAGTTCAACAGGGAGCCAGCAGGCAAGCGAACACAAGGACACATTTATGACTCATCGTGCTCGGCAGGATTCCCACCTGCCTCGTCTTCCTCCTCGTCACGCCTGTCCCTTCTAGCAGTGCGGAGTTTCTTAACGTAGTCCTCAGCGTGCTGCGGGTTCGTAAAGAAATGTTGTTTGCCCTGATGGGTCACCCTGAGTCGCGCCGGGTACAGAAGTGCATAATCCACTTGTATGTCTCTCAGCTTCTTTTTCACATCCAAGAATTTCCTCCGCTGGTCCTGCACCATGGGCGTGAAATCCGGGTATAGGGAGAACTGCACACCATCACAGGCCAGGTTCCGGCTTGTCCGAGCTGCGCGCAGCGCCACATCACGATCGCGGTAGTTAAGCAACCGGGCGATGATAGGCCGCGGTTGCGCCCCCGGCTTGGGAATCGGGCCCAAAGAGCGGTGCGCCCGTTCGACAATAAACTGATTAGAGAAGGCCTCCTTACCCACTGCAGCGATTAGTATGCGTTCAACATAGTCCTCCATACATCCAGTGTTGGTGGACTCCGGAACCCCCGTGACGCGAATGTTATTGCGCCTGCTCCTCGCCTCCAACTCCTCATTCTTCGCCGCTATCACTCTGAGGATATTGTCCATACGGGTAAGGCGTGTTTCATGGGTCGTGGATGTGTCCTCCGCCGTGGAGATGCGTCGTTCCGCCTCCGTCAACCACTCCTCGTGGACCTCCAATTTCTGCGCAACACCATCCATCCTGGAAGATAAGCGGTCGACCTTATCCACAATAGTGGCGAAACCCTGTTGCATCTCATCTATGAGCAGTCGCAATTCTGGAGCCATGGGCGCAGGGGAGGGCTCGGTGCTCGATGGTCCCGGGGCACCACCGGCCCCGTCGTGCCTCGCAACGTTTTTTTTGCGGTCGCAGGTTCAAAGGAGAGCTTGGGCTGTTTAGCATCATTCTTGCCCATCATGCCCCGCCTGTGGTCACCCAATGGGACCGGTGAGTAGTAAGATGTCCCGTGCTCCCCTCCTCCAAGACAGTGCGCTCGCTCCGGTAGCCCCCCGCGTGGTGGTCACACATGAGGCAATGTCATCAATGTGGGAAGACAGCTCCAGCAGCGCCCAATGTCCCCTTGCTCCCCCCGCACTCCGTCTCTA
This sequence comes from Lissotriton vulgaris, assembly GCF_964263255.1. Taxonomy (NCBI): domain Eukaryota; kingdom Metazoa; phylum Chordata; class Amphibia; order Caudata; family Salamandridae; genus Lissotriton; species Lissotriton vulgaris. The sequence goes on along the minus strand of NC_141689.1, from coordinate 1,463,821,735 downwards.
TTGACCAGGGCCAGTCGGGAACGCCCGCGATGGAAGGCGGGCAGCGGATCGCTGGGGTAGAGCCAGGCAGGCCCCGGCAGCGGGAGCACCCGGGGGGTGGAGGGCCGTGGGGCGAGGGGAGGCTCAATACGCCTCCGGTAGAATCCGCAATACGGACCCCTCCGATGGCCTCCAGCTGCTGTCTGTCACTCCACAAGCCGCTACGCCCGGATGCAGCGGCGTCCTGGATGGATCCCGGGGGATCGGCGGGGAGGCGTACAGTAAGGCCGGGTAGAAGACAAACCCCCTCGCCAGGCCCAGGCGAATACTGCCGTCTTTTGTCCGTTGCTCCAGCAGGTCACCGGAGCAGTGCACAGCGTCTCCCCACACTGCAGCAGTCCTAGAGGGGGTGAGACTCACCTCCGCTTGCACCCGGAGAGCCGTCAGCAGGCCTCCCGCCCGGCAGGCCGATCTCCGCGACTTCGAGGCCTAGCCGCCTCGTGGTGAGCCGCGGCCTCGCGTAGCTCAGTGTCCAGGCCGCCGCAGTAGCTCTCCGCAGCGGCGCCCCCCGGGGAGAGTTCTCAGCTTCGTAATTCAGGTGCCGGACCTCGGATCTCCACCAGAGTTGGACGGGCATTGCAGCACAGGTAGGCCTAACAACGGTGTGACTTTCAGGCGTCCACCTGCAGGTTAAACGGATAAATGTAGGATGTTTCTGGCCAGGCAGCCAGAGCCTCACTGAAGTGCGGCCATTAGCTCGTGCGCCCTCTAGCGCCCACTAGTCGTGGTAAGTTTGGTACCAACTATGGTACCGGAGGCCAGAGAGGTCATCTTAGGAGAACGCACACTGTCCAATGGTTTGCGCACCTAGAGGCGATCAAGGAAGCCCGAATTGCACGTAATGAAAACGTTGATGTTTCCTCTGATGATGACGAGGAGGAAGAAGACGTGTCAAACACTTCACTTATACCCAGTACCCCTGTCAGCAGCACAACTCATGTGAGCCACACTAAGAGTGTGGGAGAGAGTGAGACACCAATGCGAAAAAGTTCATCAGCGAGCGTAACTGGGTCGAAGATATCATCATCATCATCCCGTAAATCCTTGGTCCAGGGCAACATTAAAAAGATGTTGTTTACAGAAGCGCAATATGAACGCAACCACCCACTGACGCGTCTGTATAACACTAAGCTGGCTAAAATGCTAGCTCTGGACCTTCTCCCTTTTTCTTTTGTAGAAGGGGTTGGTTTTCTAGAATTAGTGGCAGCGCTCTGCCCTAAATGGAAGGTTCTTAGCCGGTTCTATTTTGCCCGAGTTGCGGTTCCAGCACTACATGAAGATGTTCTGGAGGTGATTGGGGCAGCTTTGCAGAAGAGTGCTGTTCACACTATACATCTGACAACAGACATGTGGACCAGTGGCGCAGGCGCTGATTACATGTGCATCACTGCACACTGGGTCTCTTTTTCAGGGGTTAAAGCAAAACTAAACGCAGGTGTTGACCCGGACAATGTTTTTAAAGCTGCTCGGAAACATGCAACACTAGCCATGTTTGGTTTGGAGAAACGTCACACAGCACAAAACATTTTGGATGTGTTTAACACAAAGATCCTTGACTGGCTGTCCCCAAAAAAACGCCAGGTTGGTTATGTTTCCACGGATAATGGCGCCAATATAGTTAAGGCCATGCAGCTGGGTGACTATTTCAGAGTGCCGTGTTTGGCGCACTGTATAAACCTGGTTGTCAAAAAATTCTTGAGTGATAAAGACAGTGCAGCGTACAGGGTAGTGGACACCTGCCGAAAAATGTGCAACCATTTCAGCCATTCTTTTAAGGCCCGGAAGCATCTGAGGAGCCTGCTATATGAACGTCAAATGCCAGTGAAAGCACTCATCCAGGAGGTGGCAACACGTTGGAACTCAACCTTCTACATGCTTGAGCGTCTGTATGAGCAGTATACTGTACTCGATCACTATTTCTTAACACAGGGTACAGCTCAGAAGGAGGACCTGAGGATGGGTGCGGCGCAATGGGACATAGTTAAAAGCCTGACACGCATGCTTCGTCCTTTTGAGTTCTTCACGCGTGCAGTCAGCAAGGAGGACTGTAATTTGGGAAAAGCTATCCCATTGTTGTACATGCTGGAGCACCAACTGAAGGAGGTGTGTTCTGTGTTTCAAAAAGATGAAGAAAACCAAGACCCTTTTGTTCTGGCGGAGAAATTATTAGAGCACCTACAAGGTGATGAACGTCTTAAAATGATCCACTCAAACCAGCATTACATTTGTGCTACTATTCTGGATCCACGCTACAAAAAGGCGCTGGCAGGCCAAGTATTCTTTCCTTTTGCTGATGAAGATGTTACAAAGTACAAACAGTGGCTAGCCTCCTCAGCCAAGAGTTTTGAAAGAGAACGGCAGCGAATTGAAGGAAAAGGCAGTACATCAGCATCAGCAGGCCATCCCCAGTCACAACAATCCACTTCTGCTCCTGTGGCTGCGGCACAAGTGACCTCTCAGCCGTTAAAGAGACGCCAACCGGATCATCTGCACCACCAGACACAACAGTAACATTGGAGGCTGAAGAGGATTGGCTAGCTCGGCTTGGGTTTGGTTCTCAAAAGGTCACAGCAACAGCTAAGCAAAGTGGAGGAACCTTGGAGGAGAACCTTGAGTCGATGGTGAAGGACTATCTGAATGACTCAACAGAGGTCTATGTTAATGCTGACCCATTGGCGTATTGGCATGGGAAAAAAGAATTGTGGCCACAGCTCTCCAACCTGGCTTTAAACTACTTGTCTTGCCCACTCGCAAGCGTGTCTTCTGAACGTGTTTTCAGTGCTGCTGGTGGCATTGTAACTTCCAAACGGAGCCGCCTCTCGCCCAAAAATGTGGAGAGGTTAACAATGATCAAGATGAATCAGCACCTCATACCACCAGATTACAGAGTACGAGAAAGCGCGCCGGATGAAGACGAGGTAGACAGCAACATAGATGAGGGAATTTCTTCTCTGTCAGGTGACACTGAGCTCACCCTGCCTGAATTCGCAGAGTATGATGACGAAGCCTTATTCTTATTCGTGGACCGTGACACCGAGCCCTGAAAATGAGACAATGAATCAATAACTTTCTTTTTCGTCCTTATTCACTTTTATTCCTGTGTGTCTGTCTTTCTTTGTTGTGCACAGTTAATATAATTCAAACTTTAATCACCTAATCACGAAAGCAAGCCCATCAGCAGAACTGTCTTCACTTGTTTGCTTATTGATTTGAAGGTGCCGCAGTCTGCATTCCTCAAGTTCACAAGTTCAGAAGAACATGCTCCTCTATCCTCCTTCTCCAGACTCCTATTTCCATCAAAGCAGAGGGCTGGTTTACGCCCAATGAAGAAAGACTCAGCACTTGTGGGGGTGTTGTTCTACCTCTTTGCGGGGGAGTTGACGGCTCTGGGGGCATTGCTGGGAAGCTCTAATACCGGATAAAAGTGGTTTGGACCAAATCCGAGGCGGAAATCTTTTTGTGTTTTTGCTGACTTGCTTGCCTTTGAGGTGCTCTTAGGGGGGGTTCCGGCTGTTTGTGGGTGAGTTTCGGGGTCTGTGATCACTGCTGTGACACTCTAATCTTGATTGCATTTGCTTTTCAGGAAATCCGTGGTGGTAAACCGGACTTATGGCCTAGCTACACAGCGCGTTTGGACCGAAGGCCGAGAAATATTGTAAGCATGAGATTTTGCTTTTGGCCTGTTTGGGGGTGTTATGCTTTTTGACGGGTGGGTTGGCGGGTCTTGGGGCATTCCTGGGAAGGTCTAATACCGGATAGAAGTGGTTGGGACAAAATCCGCGCTGATTTTCTTTTGGCTATTTCTGACATTTTGCTCAATGTAGCGTTTTCGGGGGCCTGTTTGGGGGGCTTCCTGGTGTTTGTGGGTGAGTTTCGGGGTCTGGGAGCACTGCTGGGACACTCTAATCTTGATTGCATTTGCTTTTCAGGAAATCCGTGGTGGTAAACCGGACTTATGGCCTAGCTACACAGCGCGTTTGGACCGAAGGCCGAGAAATATTGTAAGTATGAGATTTTGCTTTTGGCCTGTTTGGGGGTGTTATGCTTTTTGGCGGGTGGGTTGGCGGGTCTTGGGGCATTCCTGGGAAGGTCTAATACCGGATAGAAGTGGTTGGGACAAAATCCGCGCTGATTTTTTTTGTGCTATTTCTGACATTTTGCTCAATGTACCGTTTTCGGGGGCCTGTTTGGGGGGCTTCCTGGTGTTTGTGGGTGGGTTTCGGGGTCTGGGAGCACTGCTGGCTATGGATACTTTACTTTGCAAGAGGTTTGAAGCAAATCCATGGTGGCAGAGGGGAGTTAGGGCCTAGCTGCAGAGCGCGCGCGGAGTGATTTGGGAAATTGGCCAAAAAATGACTAAGTCCCCATTTTTGTACTTTTGCTCTTTGGCTGTTTGGGGGTCTTCTACTCGTTTTCTCCTGGGTTGACGGCTCTGGGGCCATTGCTGGGAAGCTCTAATACCGGATAAAAGTGGTTTGGACCAAATCCGAGGCGGAATTTTTTTTGTGTTTTTGCTGACTTGCTTGCCTTTGAGGTGCTCTTAGGGGGGGTTCCGGCTGTTTGTGGGTGAGTTTCGGGGTCTGTGATCACTGCTGTGACACTCTAATCTTGATTGCATTTGCTTTTCAGGAAATCCGTGGTGGTAAACCGGACTTATGGCCTAACTACACAGCGCGTTTGGACCGAAGGCCGAGAAATATTGTAAGTATGAGATTTTGCTTTTGGCCTGTTTGGGGGTGTTATGCTTTTTGGCGGGTGGGTTGGCGGGTCTTGGGGCATTCCTGGGAAGGTCTAATACCGGATAGAAGTGGTTGGGACAAAATCCGCGCTGATTTTTTTTGGGCTATTTCTGACATTTTGCTCAATGTAGCGTTTTTGGGGGCCTGTTTGGGGGGCTTCCTGGTGTTTGTGGGTGGGTTTGGGGGTCTGGGAGCACTGCTGGGACACTCTAATCTTGATTGCATTTGCTTTTCAGGAAATCCGTGGTGGTAAACCGGACTTATGGCCTAGCTGCACAGCGCGTTTGGACCGAAGGCCGAGAAATATTGTAAGTATGAGATTTTGCTTTTGGCCTGTTTGGGGGTGTTATGCTTTTTGGCGGGTGGGTTGGCGAGTATTGGGGCATTCCTGGGAAGGTCTAATACCGGGAAGAAGTAGTTGGGACAAAATCCACGTGGAAAAGCCTTTTGGCACTTTTTGTAACTTAGGGTTCGTTAGGGGAGTAGCCCTAGCAGCAGGATTGCATGTGTTTCGGGGTGTTCTAGATTTTTGCAACTGAGTTCTGGGGTCTTAGAGCACTCGTGAGAATGTGTAATTTTGGTTGCAAGTCATTTGAAGAAAATCCATGGTGGGAAAGGGGGGATTTGGCATAGTTAAAGAAAGCCTTTGCCACTATTCTTAACTTAGGGTTCGTTATGGTTAGCAGTATTTCTATTGCATGTGTTTGGTTTGGGGGGTTTTCGAGTCTTGGAGCGATGCTGGCTATGGATACTTTTGCTTGGTTGCTTGCAAGTGGTTTGAATACAATCCACGGTGGGTAAGGGGGTATTTGGGCCTACTTTTACTTTCAAAGTACGTTTTGTCACCAGTTTTCTGCTAAGCCTCGTTTTTTGAGATTTGATTGGGGTCTTCTACATTTTTGCGACTGGCTTTAGTAAGGGTCTGGGTGGGAGCACTGCTGGGAAGATCAAATTTTGTTCTAAAACACAGTTTACAGTACACCTAGCTTGAGGGGAAAGATCCGCTACATTAATTTGCCCATACTTATTTATCCTTCAAAAGGTGACTCAGACAGAGTATGCACTTTCAAAAATATTGTACTGTCTACTAGGAAAATCAAAGTGTGACTTTTTGCACTCCACAGCCTACATACCTTATATTTATTTATCAGTGGTGTTGTAATATTATAGCACTTCCTGTTTTTCGTTGAATAATTACAGGCCGGGTTTCAGTCTGTGCAATGGGGAAAAAAGGATGGAGTCAGGCTTCACATTAGCGAGCCGCAATTCAGCATCCGCCAGGCAGGTAGTGGACAGGGTGTCTTCTGGTCACCAACATTGATGGACGAAGCGTCAGATGGAATGGAGGAGTGCCGCTAATAAGAGGAATTTTTTTCTGCATGCAACTTACTTACCAAATTCAACAGGAAAACTACAACAACATACAGATACAGTATCCATTGTTTCTTTCTATGACTGTGACTGCATTTCTTGGATCTCTCTCTGCTTCTAAATTGATCCCTTAACACATCACTTAGTCCACTCCACTATCACATCTGCACCACACATAGTCATTTGTAAGTGCTCCTACGTAATTCGCAAGTCGCAGCACGCCCCAGCCCGTAGAGGACTGGGATGGCCCCAATGATGAAGCATGTCACCAAGGGGCAACCCTGGTGAGTGAGGGGACACCTAGAAAAAGAGCAATTTCTCCTTTTCTATCTACTATACCTTTCAGACCAACCCCATTGAGTGTTGTGAATGGATTTATAGTGACCAGCAAGGCTCTCAGGTATCTGGCAACAGAGACCTTATGTTGAATATAGTTATCAATAATTCCACACACGCCCTGTACTGTTGCATTCTTTCTTCCACAGTTGTCGAAAGTACTACTTACTTTTCACTGACATGCATGCAGTAGTGCATGCACTTTCAAAGATTGATGGATAGGTTTGTACCCAAAGATTTGTTTATGTTCAATTGTTTGTCCATGCTGTGCTTTTTTTACAGGGTGTCTTCTGGTGACCAACATTGATGGACGAAGCGTCAGCTGCAATGGAGGAGTGCCGCTAATAAGAGGAATTTTTTCTGCATGCAACTTACTTACTAATTTCAACAGGACAACTACAACAACATACAGATACAGTATCCATTGTTTCTTTCTATGACTGTGACTGCATTTCTTGGATCTCTCTCTGCTTCTAAATTGATCCCTTAACACATCACTTAGTCCACTCCACTATCACATCTGCACCACACATAGTCATTTGTAAGTGCTCCTACGTAATTCGCAAGTCGCAGCACGCCCCAGCCCGTAGAGGACTGGGATGGCCCCAATGATGAAGCATGTCACCAAGGGGCAACCCTGGTGAGTGAGGGGACACCTAGAAAAAGAGCAATTTCTCCTTTTCTATCTACTATACCTTCCAGACCAACCCCATTGAGTGTTGTGAATGGATTTATAGTGACCAGCAAGGCTCTCAGGTATCTGGCAACAGAGACCTTATGTTGAATATAGTTATCAATATTTCCACACACGCCCTGTACTGTCGCATTCTTTCTTCCACAGTTGTCGAAAGTACTACTTAATTTTCACTGACATGCATGCAGTAGTGCATGCACTTTCAAAGATTGATGGATAGGTTTGTACCTAAATATTTGTTTATGTTCACAATTGTTTGTCCATGCTGTGCTATTTTTTCTTGTCTCCCAAAACCTTTCCCAAAAACCCCCGTACCCATCCATTTTTCAAACCCTAACCCTCTTCCCCCGGGCTGTGTGGTTTTGATTGATGTGTGACTAAATTACAGCAATAAATCCACACACTTGCTGGGGAGGATAAGGTGATAGCAACAGGCTGGTGAAGAAATCCGAGGATATATTCTTACTCTGCTTGACAAAGACCCATGGCTAATGTCAAAGAACTTCAACCGAATTAGTAGTTATACTTTACCATTTGTTAGGCTACAATCTGGCACTGTTCTAGTGTACTGTCACCTGCTATATTCTCTATTGGACCGTTGTATTGCTCAGGAGGACAAACCAGATTTCATTTTCTTTTTTTTCATAGGCATGCAACTGCCACTGTGTCACACCACTAGTACCACCGCTATGAGGAAATTTTATCCGCCCAGGATTGCCAACCTTATTCGCTGTTTCCGGTGGAGCCAGCCCTGGGTCTAGCCCTACTTTCAAACACAAATTACAGGTAAGATAAGCGTTTGGTGGGAGGGAGTATAATGGAGTATTAGGAGAGACGAGAGACTGACGGTAGTACTACTAAAGTCCTAGGACTCTTGAATTCACTTCACTTACTCTGTGAGAGGCACTTAGTGTTGAAAACATTTGGGCATTTACACTTAAAGGAAGAAAACGGAACTAAACTTTCAGGAAAACAAAGTTACTGTTAAACCCCCACCCACCAGGCAAGCAGTAAAAAACAGGTATGCTCAGATAAAGTTTGAAAAAGTATATTTATATCCCTAACAAAATAATCTCCCACAAGACCCTCCCTAACCCCAACGGTTGTCCTTTAAAAGTCCCAAACCCAACTCCCGATTCCCACCCCCCAAAAGTCTCTAAAAAAGGGGCAAGGGACACTATGGGTGGATGCTGTTTACTTTTTGGGCCAGGGCATCATACTCCTGGCGAAGCAAGGCGTGCTCTACGCGGAGCCCCTCCAACACGTTTGTAAAGTGGTGGAGCTCCTGCTGAAGGCGGGACACCCTCAGGGTACTGCGGCGCAGGTGTGCCTTGCAGTTACAATGGCTGTGAGAGGCAGCTGTTGTCCTTGCTGCTCGGCATTGGCGTTTGGCTTTGGCAGCGCGGCTCAGTCTGGCTGGAGCACTGTGCTGGGTGGCAGCCCGTGGGGGCACGGAGGCCGATGCAGACGACGTTGTTGTTGTGGTCGACTGCACACTTTCGTCGTCCTCCAGGGCCACCAGCCGCCGATATTCTGCAACAGTGGCATCGATCCTCCGTTGCCGGGCCGCTCTAGCCAGCTCCTTCCTCCTTGTTTGTTTGGAAGGAGCATCTATATGAAGAAAGAAAGACATAGTCTGTAACCAATGCTCTTTAAGATTAACTCAATCATTCAGCAGAAATTTGTGTTGCAGTACAACTAGCAACTTGCAAGCGCATTACATAACTATTGAGGCCAGTATCTATCTAACCTCCCACTTCTTCATCCTTGCTCTAACATTAGTAGGAGTTTAAGGAACACATTCTACGAGCACTATGGACTTCTATTGGAGTCGACTATGAAAGTACACCAGTCTTATTCTTCTTCTTGTCTCTTGTTTAGGAAAATTGGTACGTTATCTTCTGCAAGCCGGCATAAAGCCAGCGCAGTGAACTTGCACCCGAGAAAAAGAGACGCACGCCATGATGAGTGACCTAGACTTGCGTTACTGTACCGGTCCAGTACATGCAGGTGGTGAAGCTCTTACTTTTCTATTACGGGTGGCACTGAGAATACTCTGTTACAAGGGCTACTGCTTAATTAATTTAACTTTCACCCTACAGTGCAAATGAGTACTAGAAATGGAAAAATGAAGAAGATAAATAATCTGATTTATCACTTCACATGGGATGTTTTTGCTTACATATGGGATGACTTTAGGTGCTTTGCTTTTTATTGAGTGACCAGTGATACATCCACACATGAATGACTGAGTACTACTAAACTTATTAAGAGAGGTTGGGAGTGGCCACCGTAATAACCGGATCTATGCTGTGCTTGCAATACAAACTACTGCTACTATTGATGGTAGTATTTGGACAAAATTACAACTTCTTTTCCTTGCCTTTCCTACACTGGAACGGACGTGCGGGTGCAGTGTTACATGCTCTTCAAAGTTACACTTAGTTCATCCACTGACCGTCTACTCTCTCTAGATCATGGGTACTCACAAACTTTCTCTCAGGGGCTAAATTTACAGTGTAGTTTGTGGCCGAGGGCCGCACTGGTGGGGCGGAGTCAGAGGGGGCGGGGCTAAAGCAAAACGAAAACTTGTGACCATGAGGTTGCACACAGGTCCCTGCAGCAGATGCCTTCATCCACTGAGCCACCAGACCCAGCATTTACATACATCTCTCTCCCTCCTGCTCTCCCTCCTGCCCTCCCTCTCCATCTCTCTCTCCCTCCTGCCCTCCCTCTCCCTCCCCCTCTGTCATCTCACTGTGTGTGTGTCTGTCTGTGTCAGCCTTCAGGCCGGGCTGAGACAGCTTCCTCAACGCGCACACACAGACAGCCACACCAAAGTACTTAACAGGACTTTAAAAGACCATTAACATATTATTGAGGCTTTGTTTGTTGTAGCGCCCCTGCATCTCCACCCTGACAATCACTGCTTGCCCGGCCCCACAGAGCAGAGGCTTTGTTCTATTTCACCTCTTTGTGGCCCTGCATCTCCACTCTGCTCTGTGGGGGCCGGGGGAGCAGTGATTGTCAGAGTGGAGATGCAGGGGCGCTAACAGGTGAAATACAACAAAGCCTCTGCTCTGTGGGGGCCGGGGGAGCAGTGATTGTCTGCAAGGTCTGCGCACCGCCAAGGAAGGCTTGCCGGGCCTCAACCGGCCCGCGGGCCGTACTATGAGTACCCCTGCTCTAGATACACATATGCTATCTAAGAGTCAGATAGTAGCATGATCCAGGTATATTATGGACACATACAGTTTCTGTGTCACCCACCCAGGCTGTTGTCCTTCCACCAATCATTGCTTCATCATTCACCCAGCCATGCATCTCATATTCTTTCCTTCCCAGCCACGTCTTCAATCTCAATAAGTAAGGAATATATAAGAGCTTACCTCTGCCCGCCACCACCACCGTCTCAACTCTCACAGCCGGCACTGGAGCCGCCGCCTCCTCCCCTGAAGAATTGCCCTCCGCCTCTGTGTCGAGCACCACCACCTCCACGCTGGCCCCGCCACCAGATGTTCCACCTACAAAGTACATTTAAGAATGTTAGAATAAACCACTCACTAGTATTTGGTCTAGGAATGAAGACATGTGAAAACAATGTAATTTGTGACTGTCTACTCGAAAGTAAAAAAAAATGTCCCTTTTTCCAGGGAAGGGTGTTGTCTTGCTGCACTTTTTGGCACAACTGATGAAGGTTGGCTTTTTAACACGCACCATTTTTCTCCACACAGACAGAAGATGGACTTCTAACAACAAGATCAAGTTGAAACCAGGTGAGAGCTCGGCCTGACCACAAGAAATGTCTCCAATTAATCGTCAGCACTAACCACTTTTCCATTCTCAGTTAAACGTTTAGTTTTTTTTATTATGACTTCATTTTAATAAATGTGTTTACTTTTAATAAAGCTTTTAAACTTAAATAGACTCTGTGGGCCTCATTTATGAAAAGTGACGCATCGCTGCGTGAAAACAGCGATGCGTCACTTTTCACTGCGCACTCCTTGCGACACCAATGATGCGTCATATTTAATGTATGACGCATCATGTCGCAAGGACTTACAGATACGTCAGTATTTCTGACGCATCTGTAAGCGCAAAAGTGACGCATTGCTGGAGTGTGTCACAAAAGTGACGCAACTCCAGCAATGCGTACTTTCACATGGGGAAAGCCCCATGTGAAAGGGCTTGCGTCAGTCTTACGCCTGCTGTGAGGCAGGCGCAAGATTTTAACGCAACAGCATCCTAAAAGTGACGCAGTGAAATCTCAGAGATTTCACTGCGTCACTATTACGAGGCTTTTTACGGGGGAACGCCCCCTCTGCATACATTATACCTGACGCAGGTATAATGTGGCGCAGGGGTTTAAAAAGTGACATATCTACCTAGATGCGTCACTTTTTAAATATGGCGCAACAAGGCGCATTTTTTACACCGCTGGTGCGTCACAAAAAGTGACGCACCAGCGGCACAAAACTGACGCAAGGCCTCATAAATAAGGGCCTGTGTTTTTTGGTCCAGACTAGAGTGACTGAGCGAAAGGTTTTGCAATTTTTGCAAGCATGAGTCCGTGCATCTGACACTTCTTGACTCTGACTCCGAATCCGTACTCTTGAGCTACGTTGGATAATCATGATTGGGGATCAATCATCGATGAATTCGGGAGGTAAATGACTGTGCCACACTATGGAGTCAGTCAGTAAGGACATTGGGGGTTCAAAGTCTGTTATCACAGAGGTATGTGGAAACTCTAACAGCGCCTATTATAATTGATAAGCAATGCACTATTTATTGTCCATAGTTCTGTTTCTGCAGAAGAATTGTCCCCGCAACAGTAGTGGTATGGATTGTTCTCCTATCCAAACCAAAAGGTAGTATCTTATTCTTTCTTGGTGGTCATTCACATTTTATAGTTGGGAATTTTCAAAGCAGATAGAACACTTCAAAAGAGATTATGGACAATCCCAGAGGACTGCACTGCACTAAGTTGATAGAGCTATTGCTGACTAGGATGGGAGTTTCGACAACTGTGCAATCTTAGTTAGCTACACAGACAGACTAATAAGAATAATCTAGTAATACCACAGGGAGTCATAGTAGAGTCAGGATAAGAATTTAGATACAGTCTACAAGAAGATCAAAGACGATTTTGAAAAAATCAAATGAGGAACGCTAGGAAAATAGGTACTAGTCTAAAATGAAAACTTACTGGGGCCAGCAAAGGAGCCCTCGCCTGCCCGATCCTGGCCCTGTTCAACAGCATCCGCCGCCTGCTGCTCCTGTGTCCTCTCGCCCCTGGGGGGAGCTGACGTACAACATGAAAGAAAGAACAGAAAACATGATTGATTGTTGCTTGTCAATGTCAACCAAATCAAACATTTCAAAACAACAATAACAAAATATTTCTGCGAAATTATATTGATTAGGGTTAGTTTTCATTGATTTGCGGACCTGCGACTTCGAAAGTCACGTAACTCACTAAACAAAGTACTGAAAGGTTCACCTAGGACTGGCAGGCAGCAGTCCGCAGGCAAGACGCAAAGTGACAGACAAACTCCATTGTGATTTCAGTCAGATCAGTGACAACACTAACAGTTGCCTGCTACATAACCAGTCATTTAAATAGTCAAACTATCAATCCACCGCCACTATTTTTCTTATTGTCAGGGGTACAAAGGAAGGGGCAGATTTAAGCCCCTTGCGGCTCTTTTGTTCCGTTCTTGCGTGACTTTTGTGACGCAGCAGCTAAACAAAAGAGGCGCCATGGTGCGGCGTATAATATTATAACAACGTGACGCATTTGGGAGATGCATCCCGTTATAAAGCCCTGCGCCATCAGGGGGCGTTCCGGCGCAAGGGAGGGCATTCCTGCGCTGGAACACATCCTAAAAGTGGCTGAGGGAAATCTACAAAATTTCAATCAGTCACCTTTAGGACAATGATGCGTCACACAAACCCTGCACCTGCTTGAAGCAGACGTATGGCTTGACCCAGCATTGGGGAGATAGGGTACCCCAGAGCATTGCTGGAGCTGCGCCATCGTTGCGACGCAACTCCAGCAGTAAAGCTTCGGTGACGTTTTGGGCCCATGGTGCGCCGCATTGCAAATACGGCGCACCATGTTTGGTGGTGGTAGCGGCCGCACAATTACTGGTGCATCCCTGCTACTTTGCAGGGATGCGACGGTAATTGCAATTCTTCCCCTTAGGGGCATACTTACTTACGCGTTCTGGCGCATCTCCAGAGATGCGCCAGATCAAATGCGTCACGCAAAACTACCCTTGCGACACGGCAGATGCGCCTCATTTACAATGCGGCGCGCCCTGGCGCAAGGGTAGGCACTTGCGTGATGCATCTCGTCACGTAAGAGCGGCGCATCGCTGGAGTCACGTCGCCAACGCAATGCAACTCCAGTAATGCTCAGGGCCACCCAATACTTAACATGCTGTGTCAGTCCTTACGCCTGCTTCAAGCAGTCATAAGGAATTGAATTGACGTAGCAGCGTCGCAGAAGTGCCTGCGTTAAATCTTGTAGATTTCACGCAGGCACTTTTGCGAGGCGCACAGCCTGCGTACTAGGAACGCACCCATTGTGGAGCAGGCCCATGGCTTTATAACGTGACGCATCTCCCTAGATGCGTCACACTGTAAATGACTCGCAGGGATGCGCCACGTTTACGCCGCTGTTGCGTCACGCAAGGCAATGTAAACGTGTCTAGCATTACGCAGTTCTGTAAAGTACACTCATACATAATTTTTACTCAGGCCAATGAGACCACAAAATAGAAAACAAATAAGCATAGTAGCAACGCCACTGAGAAGGAGAGCAGTGCACCTGAAATGCACAGAAGATTTTGAAATATAATTTAACCACAATGTAATCGTCAGCACCATTATTGGCTTGCTCCATGTAAAAAACAAATATTTGCAATACAACAACACAGAGCAGGAGAAAACATAGTAGTGAGTGATGAAATAGCTACTACTACTCACCAAGCCCGGGGATCTCCAAGCCGAGCTGGTCCAGTAGGTCGCGCTCCCTGTCCAGGACGTCCGTCCAGCGGTGGTTGACCTGGCTGTAGGTGCGCTGGACCCCGGAGAGTTGGGACATGGCCCAGCACACCTTCTGCCACCGCTTCCGGCGCTCCCGGATGTTGTAGCCGCCGGCCGCGATCCTGCCGCCTCCCGCGATGGTCCTGGGCAGGCGGCGCTGGATGAAGTAGACCAGCGCGCCCACTTCCTCCGGGCTGAAGATCTCCCGTCGCGTCACCTGCTCCCCCCTCAATCGCCCGCATGCTGTCCTGGCACGGGGTCCAGGACTCCTCCTCCTCCCCGCCGCCGCTGCGTCCCTCAAGTGCCTGGGCAGCTTCACGGCGCCTGGCTTCACCATGGTCGGGCAGGTAAGGTAGGAAGTAGAAAATTAAGAAGGAATAGGATAGGGAAGAAGAAAAGAAAAGAGTTTAAAAAGTAGTTTAAAAGTAAACAAAAATAGCAGAAAAGACAAAAATATACAGCTAGGTAAAGAGAGGGATAGATAAGAAGCCAAATCGTTCGAAAAAAAACTGAATACAAGCAAAGGATGGCAAAGATAGCAAGAGGATAAACACCATGCCCAGACACAGGAAATGAATGAAAAACAAGATGGCCGCCCGTTCACGAGCGCGAAAGTAAGTTCGCACGCAATTTTCCTCGCGATCTCGTGCGAACTTGTACTCGCAATGCGCTTACCTCGCGAGATTATACATAGCGGGCGGAAACGGAAATACGTCATGCAAACAAAATGGCCGCGCCCGTACTCGACCTTGGGGTAAATTTGCGTGTTGCGCTGCAAGTGGCTCGCGAATACTGCAAAAAAACTCGTGAAATAACACGCCGCAAAAAAATATAAAGCTCATTCGCACGAATTGGCGGCTTCCGCGGTCGGTTTCGCACGACGCCGAGCCTCGCAAATAGCGCGAAATTACCGAAAAACGATTTTTGCAAAAGCAAAACAAATGAGCAGGTGCAAGAGGTCAATCTCATGATTTGTAACGATTCCCTGTTGTGCTTCCTGAGGGGGCCCTCCAGAATTCGGTTGCCTGCTTGCAACTATTGTGTGACCCTGCTCTGACCTTAACTGTATGCCACAAAGGTCCTGATTTACAGCTAAGGGAGCAGACAAGCAGGTGCCAGGCTGGAACTTCAAATTCAGTGACACATTAATTAGCCCCTAATTCATTATTGTCAGTTGGGGCAGGGCAGGTGTTGTTAATAAACTAACCCCAAATTAATTCATGTCAGTTGAAGCAGGGCAGGTGTGCTTGCTTTTCCCCCTCATCTTCTACAGTGATGATGAACCAGAGGGTGGCATTGATGTAACAGAGGGTGGCATGGGTCAAAGAGAGGGTGGCAGTGGTGAAACAGAGGGTGCTGGGAGGCTGTGATGATGAACCAGACGTAGAAACAACATAGTCGCGACCGTTGCGAGCCAACAAGTAAGTTCGCAATTGCGAACTACTACCAAATCCTCGCAAACTGGCAGAAACACTTGCGAACACAAAAAACAAAAATCCGCAAATTCGCGGGAATTCGCGGATTTTGCGGACTGCGAGTTCGCAAATTCGCTAAATTCGCGAACGCCAGATTCGCAAAATTCGCCCATGCTTAAAGCATCCGCCTTATTATTTACTTTCCCTGGTCGATAAGTGATGATGAAGTTGAAGTCATTAAAAAATAAGGTCCAACGTAATTGATGGCCAGACAAAGATTTGACAGATTTTAGAGTTTGCAAATTACGATGATCAGTATAGATCGTAACAGGCTGTCGGGCACCTAGCAAGTAATGTTGCCATTCTTCAAACACTGCTTTTATAGCCAATAACTCTCTACCAGCTATGTCATTGTTTTGTTCTGTGGGGGATAGTTTTCTGGAGTAGAGTGCAATGGGATGCCTTTGGCCTGTATTTTTGTGCCTTTCAGATAAAATACCTCCTATGGCAAATTGTGAGGCGTCAGCTTCAACTATGAAGGGCTGAGTAGGATCTGGATGCATCAATATGGGGGCTGATGTGAACTGATTTTTTAAAGTATGAAAGGCTAATTCGGCCTCTGGATTCCATTCAAAGTTTGTCATTTTACGCCTGTAAAAATTAGCGAATCCCAAAAAACTTTGGACCTGTTTTACTGTAGTAGGACTAGGCCAATTAATGATCGCTTGAATTTTCTTCGGATCCATTTCAATTCCGAAAGGACTAAGGACATAACCTAAAAATTCAACTTTGGTGACATGAAAACTACTTTTTATTAATTTCACATATAACGAGTTTTGTAAAAGCTGTTAAAGAATGTCTCTTACTTGTTTTACATGTTCAGACATATTCTTTGAATAGATAAGTATATTGTCAATATATACAACACACTGTATATGTCCAGGAAATCTCTCAGAACTTCATTTATAAAAAACTGAAATGCTGCCAGAGCATTACAGAGTCCCAAGGGCATGACTTGGTATTCGTATAATCCAAATTTGGTAGGGAATGCTGTCTTCCATTCATCACCTTCAATGACTCTTACAAGGTGGTATGCTCCTCGCAAATCCAGTTTTGTATAAATGGTTGCGTCTTTAGTCTGATTAAGTAAGGTTGGTATGAAAGGTAATGGGTATCTATTTTTTATGGTTACGTTATTAATGGTGCGGTAATCGATGTACGTGAGCAAATCTCCCCCTTTTTTAAGAATAAAGAAAAGAGGCACAGAAACCGTAGATTTAGAATGTCTTCTAAAACCATTAGCCAGGTATTCATCAAGATAATTACGAAAATGCTCATTCTCTTTTTTGGTAAGGGTATATATGTGTCTGCTTGGTAAGGTTGCCACAGGCATCAAATCAATTCGACAATCATAATCCCTATTTGGTGGCAAGGTATTAGCCGTTTTTTGTCAAATACATCCATTAAGTCACTGTATTAGTTTGGGACTCCTTCAATTATTAAAACATTTGTTGACTCTTTTGGGAACTCATATTCTTGTATAAGGAGTTCAGAAATCTGATGATGTCGGAGACACTTAATATGTCAATAGTCTGATTTGAATAGTATGATTCTGTGTATTCAGTCAATATAGGGGTTGTGAAGTACCAACCACGGGATGCCTAGTAATAGACGAAACTGAGGTGCGTCAATAATATCGAAAGATATTTCCTCAATGTGTTTTGTGGCACATGTCATGTTAAATTGTTCTGTATGGTATTTTACGTGACCTGATGTTAATTCCTTTCTGTCAACAGCTCGCAAGATTTCATGATTTTCTTTCAAGACCTTTTTTAGACCTAACTCTAATAATAATTGTGTATCAATGAAATAGCCTGTAGTTCCGGAGTCGATTAAAGCATCTACGGACCAGTTTTATCATCTTGAGATCGTAATAAGACTCTTCTACTAAGATGGCATTGAGAAGCAGCTGGATTCCCAAGATTGCTTAAACTCAGATGTGGATGTTTCATGGAAATATGATTCAGGCAAAGAGTTGTCCTGCTTTTCCTCTGGGAAAGTCCAATGCTACTAAAGGTACTTAGGCGCTTTTGTTTCCTCCTGGCAAACCTCTTATGTGAATTTGTTCCGTGCTTTTTTAGGCATCCCAGTTCTATTAATTAAGAGATCCTTTGAGACGTTGAGTTACAAAGAAACTATCTACCCATTACGACAACTATCCATACTTAAAAGAATTCGGTATGTGGAACTCAGTTCTTTGCATTTGCAAGATGAGAAGTAAATTAGTGTTTCTCCCCTATAGAATATTTCTCTGTTCCCAGGATCTATTCCTTCTATTTGACTTCACCCTCTTCACTCTTTCTCCAGATTTCTCATTTTTCCTCTAAATTTTTGTCCCTTACTAATGTAACCTTTATGGATATTGGATTAAATTATCCATCATATGAAGAGCTTATATGATGATGAATATATTATATGATGTTGTTTTCCCATCTTAAATGAAAATCAGCTTGTGATAAAAATCTTAAAATTGGTTGCATAGGCTCTTAATGAGTTTGACCATAGTGGTCGATTGTAATAATATAACTTATAGGTCATTACCTGTAACAAAGTCTGGCTATCTTGATGACTAAGCTTTTTAAACTCAGATTTGAATTGTATGTTTATATTTTTTTATGGCAGTCCTTAAGAAGTCCCTTGAGGACGAAACGCGTCGGCTGCGAACACCCGTGTTTTGATTGTACACCTTTTTGGGATAAAGAAAATCACAACTAAGAAAACCTACGTCTGTGATTATTGGCATTGTAGTTTTGTAATTGTGTGGTGCACCTTTGCGTTTATGTATTGATTACTTGAGTTCTTGGATGAACTATCACTGTGACAGTGGGTGTTAACCAGTGTGCACACACTTCGCCCATACAAACTATCGGGGGCGACTTAAAATTTGGGAGTGATTTGTGTTAGGTGCTACAATTTAGGAAGTTTCCACTGTCTCTCTTTTCTCTTGAAATTGAAAGTTAGAAGGTATTAAGTGTAAATAGGCAACCAAATGTAATCATATGGGAGAGGTAGGCCTCACAGTAGTGAAAAACAAATTTAAGGCATAAAAGTAAACGGCAAACCTTTTAATTACAATGCACCCTGCCCTATGGGCTACCTAGAGTGTACCTTAGGGGTGACCTTTAAGTAATAAAAAAAGAGTATAAGGCTTGGCAAGGAGGTTATATTGCCAAGTGGAATTGGCAGTTTAAACCGGCAATCAGGTTGCCATTGTAGAATTGGGACATGTTTTAAGGGGCTACTAAAGTGGGTGGTACAATAGGTTGTGTCAGTCCACTAGTAGCATTTAATTTACGGCCCTAGGCATATAGTAGACAACTTTGCTAGGGACTTATAAGTAAATTAACTATTGTAATCAGGTCTAAGACAATTTTATTTGCACAATCTTTTTTATCTCTTGCCAAAAATATCGGAATATATTAAAAGAATGACAAAAGAGAATTTGATGGAAAGTGGAAGTGGCACCAAGCAGTCACAACCGAGAGTGACATCACTGGAGTACTCCATTCAACCATAATAATGTCCTTAATATGCTCCTGTGTGCTACAGATTGAGGAAACTGAAAGCAAAAAGTAGAAGGTATCAGAATTATGGTGGGTATTTAAAGCCCTCTATTTTTCTCCTTTCTGCTTCTTGCAGGCTCCTGAAGGAGTATCAAGTATCAAGATATTAATAAAGTTTAGAATAAATGTACAGAATTAAAGTGCAAACTTAAATGAAAGTGAATTTTATTTTGAAGTAGGCAACAACGATTCTTATAGGTTAACTGATTAAAGAATCACAATTTTAGTAAAGACAAGAAGGCTAGCATTATACATGCACTTTAATTTACTCATTCTGAGAAGCACGACCTTTAAAGGCTTTTGAACAGAAATTTAAACTAACATCACAATAATTTAAAATGTTCAGACCCAGAAATACTCCTTAACCTCTGTCTTCTTACTTTTTTGTTTGTTCTTTCTCTCAAACCACTTCTCTACTATTCTTCCTCATCAAGTCTTTCCCTGTTTAACTATCTACAAAATACATGAAGATATAAAACCAATACATGTAATCTTATTACCAACATGATCTACTTCAACATCAAATTCTGTAACACAACGTTGATATAAAATCATTCATGCCACCGTAACTCCCTTTCCCCTTAACCCCGTCCTCAAGGGAAGAGTGGGTGGGATAATGCTAGCCTCCTTGGTCCCCTTGTCTTTAATAAAATCAAGATTCTTTATTCAGTTAGCCTATATGAATTGTCAATTTATATCAAGAGAGGATGCTAGCATTATGCATGTTCAAAGTCTTTTAAAGCAATTTTTTAAGCATGTTCTACCACTTTAAGATAAAATATTCTAAGTGTCTCAGCACATGACCAATCTGCTACTGTCATAATGTCCTCTAACTGACCACCCATCATACAAACCTCTCTTGCCATAGCTCCCCTGACTGAATGAGCCGTACATTTGGACATATCCATGCCTGCCTGTGGAACCTGCTCGACACAACCTCACCAGACGTCGCCGTCCTCACGGAAACCTGGATGAACGCCTCCTCAGGGCCCGACATCGCCATCGCCATCCCGGACGGATACAAGATCACCTGGAGGGACCACGTAAACCAGACTGGAGGAGGCATCGCCATCATACACAAGAACACCATCCTCATCACGACCAGCTCCGACGACACCTTCACCGCCGCCGAACACCTCCACTTCCAGATACACACCGACCCCAAGACCACACTCAGAGGCACCCTCATCTACAGACCCGAGGGACCACACACACAATTCAGCGAAGACATCACAGACTTCATCAGCCCGCACGCCCTCCCCTCCGCTGACTACATCCTCCTAGGGGACCTCAACTTCCACCTGGAGAACAACAAGGACAGCAACACCACCACCCTGCTGGACAAGCTCGCCAACCTCAGTCTCAAGCAACTGGTGAACACCCCCACCCACTACGCCGGCCACACGCTGGACCCAGTCTTCTCTTCCAGCAAGTACATCTCCTTCAGCCACTCCACCGGACTTCATTGGACTGACCACAGCTGCGTCCACTTCAGCTTCAGAAAAAATTCGACCCACCACCACCCCCAACAGGCTCCTCGCAGGAAGTGGAACAAGATCACCACCGACCAGCTCACCACCTCCCTCAGCCAGAACCCTCCCGCCAGCACAACGGACCCCAACGAAGCAGCCAGCAACCTCACACAATGGATCATGGATCCATTGTGTGAGGTTGCTGGCTGCTTCGTTGGGGTCCAACTGCGCAGACGACCTCGCACCACTGAAGACCCCTCCCAGCAAACACAGCAGCAAGAAAGCCTCTTGGTTCACCAACGAACTTAAGAACTCCATGAAGAACTGCCGCACCCTTGAGAAAGCCTGGCGCAACAACCAAACCACAGACAACATGACTGCCCTCAAGCACGCCACCCGCAAACACCACCGGCTGATCCGCACCACCAAGAAGACAGCATTCAAAGAATTACTGGACAACAATGCCCACAACAGCAAGGAACTCTTCAGCATCGTCAAAGAGCTCTCCAACCCCGACGCCGGGAACAACGACATCACTCCCTCGCAAGACCTCTGCGACTCTCTCGCCTCGTTCTTCCACCGCAAGATCGCCGAAATACACAACAGCGCAACAACCACGCACCCAACCACTGAACCTACGCCCCCCACCACCACCCTCTGTGCCTGGACCCCGGTCAGCACTGAAGACACCACCCACGCGATGAACACCATCCACTCCGGTTCCCCAACCGACCCCTGCTCCCACCACGTCTTCAACGAGGCCGACTCCATCATCGCACCCCATCTCCGGTACATCATCAACGCCTCCTTCAACACCGGCTCCTTGCCAGAAAGCTGGAAGCACGCCGAGCTCAGCGCCCTCCTGAAGAAACCAACAGCGGACCCCACCGACCTCAAGAACTTCCGCCCCATCTCGCTCCTCTCTTTTCCTGCCAAAGTCATCGAGAAGACCATCAACAGACAGCTTGCCGCCTTCATCGAGACGAACGGATCCCTCGACCACTCGCAATCCGGCTTCCGCGCCAACCACAGCACTGAGACCGCCCTCATTGCAGCCACTGACGACATCAGATCCCTGCTCGACAACGGGGAAACAGCGGCCCTCATCCTCCTGGACCTCTCTGCAGCGTTCGATACTGTCTGCCACCACACCCTAGTGCAACGCCTCAGCAACATCTGAATCCAAGAGAAGGCACTGGAGTGGATCATCTCGTTCCTCGCCGGAAGAACCCAGAGAGTCTGCCTCCCCCGTTCAGATCCAAGGCCACCAAAGTCATCTGCGGCGTACCACAGGGATCATCACTCAGCCCCACCCTCTTCAACGTCTACATGAGCCCCCTCGCAGCCATCGCACGCAAACACAACCTCAACATCGTCTCCTACGCCGACGAAACACAGCTGATCCTCTCCCTCACCAACGACCCAGCCACCGCCAGAGCCAGCCTACACGAAGGGATTAAAGACGTCGCCGAGTGGATGAAGAATAGCTGCCTGAAACTGAAATCAGACAAGACGGAAGTTCTCATCCTAGGATCATCTCCCTCCGCCTGGGACGACTCCTGGTGGCCCCTGCCCTGGGCACCACTCCCAAGCCAACGGACCACACACGTTACCTGGGCTTCATCCTGGATTCCTCCCTCTCTATGACCAGACAAGTCAATGCTGTCTCATCATCGTGCTTCAACACTCTGCGCATGCTCCGAAAGATCTTCTGATGTATCCCCACCGAAACCAGGAAGACGGTCACCCAGGTGCTCGTCACCAGCCGACTGGACTACGGAAACACCCTCTACGCCGGAACCACAGCCAAACTTCAGAAATGACTCCAACGCATCCAGAACGCCTCCGCACGACTCGTCCTGGACATCCCCGACACAGCCACATCTCCGACCACCTGAGAGACCTGCACTGGCTTCCCGTCAGCAAGAGGATCACGTTCAGACTCCTCAACCACGCACACAAGGCTCTCCATGACCTGGGCCCCAAGTACCTCAACAACCGCCTGACCTTCTACATGCCCACCTGCCAGCTACGGTCGACCAGCCTCGCCCTCGCCGCCATTCCACGCATCCGCAGAGCCACCGCCGGTGGAAGATCCTTCTCCTACCTGGCAGCCAAGACATGGAACCTCTCCCCATCCACATCCGGCTAACCCAGGACCATCTCTCCTTCAGGAAGCAACTCAAGACCTGGCTCTTTGAGCAGTAACGTACCCCCCCCAGCGCCTTGAGACCCTTCCGGGTGAGTAGCACGCTATACAAGTGTCATGATTGATTGATTGATTGCCTCCTTCATAGCATTGTTCAACCACCGCGCAATCTTAGCATTTGTAACTGCTTAAAATGGTTTGATATAAGATATTAGTTGTTCTCCTATCCCAGCACATCTCTTATCCAACATCCAGTCTTCATATTCTTCCAAACATTATACCACTCACAATTTGGGTGAATTATAAAATCTTGGATAGAAATTAGACATACACATAGTCTTCATCTGCTTACAAATTTAAAAAACCACTCCATCTAGTTGAAAAAATCTATGTGACACATCCAACGCCCCAACATCTGAGACCCTCCTAATAGAAATTGGACAAAGCAATGTTGCTAACTTCTAAGACACGTCGCTCACCTCCGAGTATCAGTTACTTGGCCAATTAACAAATAACTATAAAACTAAGTTCACATTCCATAATGTTTGATACTTTGCATTAGGTGGGCTCCTCAATTGGACTTCTACCCACCAACAAACGGTGCTGCAATGAATGAAACAATTTATTGTCCTGTATGGCATTCCTTTCTCAAATAAACCTGCTAGGAAGTTGCCACCTCTACTACATCTGTCTTCACAGGATCCAAACCCCTAAACACACACCATTAACACCATACCTTCTGTGCTCCTCTATACCGTTCCTGCTTCCTGGCACCCCTGACTAACTGAGTAAACTTGTAGCTGTACCTGAAAGCTCTTCCAGAACACCTGATATCCGCCATACTAGAAGGTTGAAAGAATCCAACCCCACCAAAGGATGTTTCTTGCCTTCTACACCTGTAAAAAGACTCTGCAGGATATTATCAAATAATGTTGGAATTCATGCCTGTGTTTTGCAAAAGGGTGTAACTAATATCAACCAACATCTCTGTCTCCTGACCTGTACTAATACTTTCTAAATCAATGAAAAAGGAGACAGCACTCCAAATGTTGTTAATTTTAACAAACACCCATAGGGAGATTTTGTTTATAAAAATAAAAAAATGACCCCCAACGTTTTCTCCAATAGTGGGGGCCTATTGTTTTTTTGTATCTGTTCGGAATGGCCAGTTTTACATGGACATGATGAACATAAAAAAGTATATCACTCAATTGTCTGTAAATAGAGCGGGTGCTCTGATGCCCTTAGTCCAACGGCTCTAACTCCATGCGACCAGGGGGACTGCGTCAGGAAACTGACACTCTGACCAACTCATAATTCAGTGAGTAAACTAAGGGATTGGTGAATAGGGTACTCTATCACGTTTGTGACAGGGTACCCTGTCATGGTAATTATACTTTTCAAATAAAGATGTTTAAAACGATGCCTATATAGAGGTTAAAACAATTCACGGAGCGACAGTGCATGAAGCTGGTACACATTCAAATTAATTAGGTTCCACCCAGTCTATTCTAGATAGTTACTCTAGTCTAAAATCTTGAGTGCCGATGGTGTATTGATCAAGAAGATACTCAGGGATCATCACAAGATGTGAAAAATTTAGAGCACTTGACATGAATATAATTTAGGGGTCACCGGAGGTCAAAGCAGCAACCCCTGGCTTGCGTCTTATGACCCCTGGCACCACTTTGCAGCCCCTAGCCTTAGAGATCACAAGGGCTGTACAAGGAGCTTATGATCCTTGGTCACTTTATGTAGCTCAGTGAGAAACTCAGACTTATGTCTGTCAGAGTCAGCAGAGGAAAACTGAATATAAACCACTTGCATTGTGCTTTGTTTACTGGCACTTCCATTCCCATGCAATAACAGGAATTGAAACTTGCAGGGAAGCATGTTAGGGACCTAAAGCACCCTTCTGAGAGTGGAAAGAGCTCATTGGGAGTTTAAGGATGTTATAATTGAAAGTCATGACCTGCTGGAAACAGGTTGAGCTGATTAACACAGTTTTGAACAATCGTGTGTGACATTTTGGTACTGTGCTCTCTTTTATGTGTGTGCCATGATAATACTTTAAAGCTAAAGCGAAGTTGTCCGGTCTGGCAAGAATTATAACATGGGCACAGTGTAACTGGATTGTTGAAAAAGAGTTTTTGCTATTCCAGGCTTGGTCTTGGTCCATCAATGCAGGGTAGGTAATAAACATAGGAACTGATCACGTTATTACGTCTTTTTAATAATGTAGTTTTATATAATGCCTCTAAGAAATTGGATATTAGCCAAGTCAAGTCAAGTCAAAGAGTGTTTATTTCGACACAAGTCATAAAAGACAGTACAATAAAACAACAAACAGTTAAAAAACCAACATTTCATACTTATTGCAACCTTAGATCCCTGGGGACAGGGGAAAGTTCACGGGTTAATCTGTTCAATCAATGCTTTGTGCAGGGTGCTCCAAACACAATCATTAAAAAAATAAATATCCTGTTTTTAAAAAATTTTATAAACCATTTTAAAATTTGTTGCATAGTTATCAACCATTACTTTCAGCTAAAAGCCAGGTTTAAGACACTACAGTCTATAATAATTTCAGTTTATCTCTCCGTATGGCCCACATCCATTTTAAAAACTTTGCTAGTGCAATAACCATACTGTCAGGACAATCTGTTTTTAAGATCCTGAGGGCCACAGTGCCAATCTGGATGCCTTTCAGTATACAAATCGGTTTAATCCATTTATGGCGCAAAGCTTTATATTCAGGGCATATAAACAAAACATGAGCTAGAGTTTCAGATTGGGCTGTACAAAAAGGACACTGATGGTGATCTTTGTTGTTTGACCACTTACTTGTGAATGTATTGATAGGAAGGGTTCCTACCCTATATTGATGGAAAAGTTTCCTATCACTGGGGATGGTGATAAGGTCCCAATATCGCTCATACACAGGGATGTGTTTGTGTTCCAGAAATGCCCCGGTAAGTGATGCATCAGTATGTTTTTGAAATTCCCTTTGGGTAATATTAGCCCAATACAGCTCTTTTAGGGCCTTTCGTGAAGGGAAAATATTTTCCAATGGGTTTTCCCAAAGTTGCTCCATTCCCAAGGTTTATATTGCGACTTGACCTGTTTAAACCATGATATTTTATCCCCTGTGTCCATATTTCTGGTTTCTAGGAGTGCTGCGGCATATTGAGTTAGTTCTGGCGTAACCCATAGCCTCCTCCAATATGCAACTGCTCGAAAGCTAGCTATGTCCTGAATTTTCTGACAACCCAAATCCATATACAGTGGTATCAATGGTGTTGATTTGGGAAGTTTAGTTATGCACCGCAAGAATTTATTTTGTGCATTTGTCAGGGTGGAAACATCAGAGACCCCCCACAGTTCAGCCCCATATAACATCAAAGCCCGAACTTTTGTGTCATATATTTTTAAGGCTGGGCTATTGGTTGAGTAGCTGACGATCTTAATTCCCTCAAGAGGACACCTGCTAGCTGTGCGTGTTTTGTAGTTAGGTAAGTCATGTGTGGCTTCCATTCCATCCTAGATCCCAATGTAATGCCCAAAAAACTAAAACAATCTGTCTGGTCTAAAAGCTCACCGTTCATAAAAACTGTGCCCCTCACTTTCTTGTGTCTATGCATTACCATAAATTTGGTCTTGGACACATTTATAATTAGACCATGGTCTTTGTAAAAAGCCTCAAAACAGCCAATGGCTTTTTGGAGCCCTTCTTGTGTTTTGGAGATAAGAAGGGTGTTGTCTGCGAACATTAATAGGGGTATTAGTTACCATTTTGTTTGGGTGCATCTGTGTGAACCTCCCTGTAGTATTCAATGACCCTGTTAATGTATAACGTAAACAGAGTTGGTGCCAAGACGCACCCTTGTCTAACTCCCCTTTCTGTATCAAATTTATCAGTGACCTGGCCCTGGTTGCCCCACCTAACCTGTGCATAATTATTTTTGTGAAATTTGATTAGGAAGGTGAGGAGTTCGTGTGGCATACCTTGGTCATGAAGCACTTGCCACAGCCTAGTGCGTGGAACAAGATCAAAAGCCGATTTCAAGTCGACAAAGGCTGCGTAAAGAGTGCCTCCCCCAAGGATTACCCACTTCCAACATATATTAGAAAATCTAAAAACTTGGTCCACGGTGCTGGTAAAAGGGCGAAAGCCTGCCTGTAATGCAGACATAACCCCAGAATCATCTATCCAATTCTGAATCCTGTGTAGTACAAGCCTAGCCACCACCTTCTGAATGCATGCAATTAGGCTAATTGGCCTGTAATTCGCAGGGTCTGCCCGATCCCCTTTTTTGAAGATTGGGATGATTTCAGCTCCCCTCCAAACGTCTGGTATCGGGGAGCCCCTGGAGATAGCGTTCGCCAACAATTCTATATACGGCACCCATGTCTCTCTACAATGTAGAAAGAAGTCTGCCGGTATCTTATCCGGACCCGGGGCTCTTCCTCTCGGGATGGTATTTAGGGCATGTTCGATGTCACTCCGACTAAACACTAGCGGAGCGGTGGGTGGGTAGTTTATAATAGGATCCAGACTTTCTGCACTTACCCTAGCAGGGTTTGCAAACTGAGATTTAAAGTGTGATACCCATCGTTCGGGTGGGACGGAATTTTCTGGCTGTCGGGAATGGGATCCCTTGCCCCATTTCACTAAGTTCCAGAATCCTATCATATTTCTAGCCTTACTTGCCTCATAGAGCTCTTCCCAGTATGTGTTATCCCAGCTTTTTTTGCTTCCTGCTGGGTCACTTTGTAATGGCGCCTAGCATCCCGTATTGAGAGCCTATCCTTTGATTTGACGGCTAGTGCTAAAGATTTATATGCAATTCTGCAGCTTTTGCCATACCATGATTCCTGTTTCTTTCTACTTTTGCGAGGACGATCACCTTTTTGCTTTACAAAGTATTTACTAAGATTTAAAAAAAGAGTTGTGTGGATTGGAACCACCCTGGATATAAAATCATTATTGGACATGCAACACAGTAACTCACTGGTTGCAATTAACACCTTTTCTTCCCTTTCTGAGATGCATTGGCAATTATCCATGCATTCTGCCCATTTTAACCTTCTTGTGTCATTTGCAAGGGCTATATCATTAGATGTATCTATATCAGGGACTCCCTTTTTTGAGAAAAGCTGAAACTCTAAGCTAAGAGGGTTATGGTCGCTCTCAATTCTTTTGATGATATTCATATCCCGGATAGCTGACCAAAATTCCAGATTGACTAGAATATAATCAATCCTACTTGAGCGTATGCCATTGTTAAAAGTTGGGCTTCCGTCCTTATCCCCTTTAGTTCTGCCATTCGCTGCTCTCAGTCCATGCTCAAGACTAAAAGTCTTGAGCTGGATAGCCGCTTGGGTCCACTTTTTTATGGGTGGTATAGTTAAAGGGGGAATTTGCCAGCTATCATCCTCTGACTCTGTAAGGTCTATATCAAATTGATCCAGAGGCTCAAAGGAGCAGTTAAAGTCACCTCCTATTATTACATTTGCTTTTCCCCTATGTAATTTTAAACACTGTCCCAGTTGCTTGACTGTCTCAGATAATTTTCCTCCCGGATTACCCCTTGAATATACATTAAATACTATTAAATTTCAAAACTCAGGGGAGTGGAGCTTTACTATTAAAATATACTTGGAATTAGAATCTAGGTGCGCCGTAGTATACATAGCATCCTGCTTTACCCAAGTGGTCAGGCCCCCCATTGGCCTTCCCCTCTGCGTATGTATTGCGGGTATAAAAAAGTTTAAGTAACCGGGCCGATAATAGGGTTCCATTGCCCAAGTTTCCTGCATAATGATGATACTATAATTGTCAATAAAATGTAACCAATCATGGGAAACTGTCTTATTCCTAAGACCAGCAATATTCCAGGACACTAGATACTGGCCAGCCTGATCATTTCCCAATTCACTGGGGGCCAGGTCAATCTGAGCTTGTACGTCCCACTGAGATACTGGAGTTCGAAATGTATTGCTGGGTTCGATAGGCCTATTACTCTGTGAGCTATCTTTCAATCCTAAGGCAACTTCTTTTGTTCCCCCTAATGCCTTCCTTTTGTGAATGTAGGGCGTTAGCCCAGATATTATACTATCTTTCACTGATGCCCCACTACCGTCTACAAGAGGGTATGTACTAATCTTATCTTGCGATTCCTCAACGGTTCCCCCCAGAGCTGTCAGTTTTGGAACAGTGTTCACACTAGTGGATTTGGCGTGTACCAATTCCCTATGAATGTGACTAGCTATATTTTCCGACCCCAGAGGCTTGTGTGTTTTGGGATGCAAGATAGTATCATCTAAAGCCCCATGGAATGCACCATTTAAATTTATGGCGGGGAATAGGCCACCCATGCCCCACCTAGACTGTAGACTTCAGTCACAATCGTCCATCCCATTAAACACATCGAACCTGTTACATGTCTCCAAGGGTGTGAAGGGCCTCAAATGGTCCATTCTTCTATTAAAATTTGTATTGGCTCTGGTAGGTACAGTATTCCAACCATAGGGATCGGGAACGGGCATTTGATATTGTGTATGTGAGAAATGCCCGGTATTATATGGGGTTGGAAAAAAAGTATGAGTGTGTGTTTGTCCGCTTGTATATTTTGAGGCGAACACTAGGGATCTGGGATAGAAGTAGGTCAGAGAGCGGGGGAAAATGCTGTTGTTACCATTTCCTCCAGGCCAGTTTAGTATGTAATCAACCACACAAGAATCTCTGAAGTTGACTACAACAACATCTCCCTCGATGTCCTTACTTCTACTACCCAGCCATGGAAGTCGGCGAACATATACTATTTCACCATCTACTACCCAGCCATTGGATATTAGCTGTAAAGGATATGAGATCATGGCAAGTAATGGGCCAACAATTGTTTTGTTACTCGCAACCAAGTACCCCATTGAAGTACTTGACTCTTTCAGAGTAGTGAAGAAGAGCAGTCCAAGGCCTACTTAGAGGAGGTGGTGTTGGCCAGCAATACAATTCACTACAGCACAACAACAACACTCAATAAACTATTGCCCAGTGAGTTATTTTTCATTTAAAAAGGAAAAGTATTTTATTTAACACACACACACCTAAATCCTATTCATTAAGCTATATATATATATATACATTCTTGTAGATACAAATACCTTTGGGGGCACCATCATATCACATTTCACACGTAGTGAGTCCTGAACAACATAACCACAAAACCCCTCACCTATACCAGATGCAATATCACAACATAAGGGTGTGCTTTTACAGGGGGCCACACCATTAACAGCAATACCCACAGGTTATACTTTCCCAAGGTTACATATTATAACGTGAGGTCGTTACAAATGGAATTGACCACCTGAATGCATACAGTGAAGATAGTGGGAAAAAAACAAAAAACAGAATACAACGTGGATAAAAATAATAGAGAGGTTGAAATCAGTTTTTAGAGCGAAAGATAAAACTCTAGCAATTATGAAAGATTCTTTGTACATTTTAGAATGGTCTGATACCAGAAGTAGGTAAGCGCAGTATTTTTTTACCAGGAGACCAATTTTCAAAACATTGTTACTTGGTAGTATCAAGGCAAATGGAACGGAATAAAACAAGAAAAACAAAGTGTCACATGATCTGCTGTAGAATTAAGAAATCTAGTGAAAGAAATAATGACATGCTACCGTCGGTTACCAAAAGCATGATGCAAAAGAAACAATGTGAGATAGCAATGAGTAGAAGGGCGACACCCGACAGTAGCAAAAAAAAGGCTGGCAGGTTGGGATGCTAATGGCGTTTCTGAATTCACCATAATACCGGTGATAATTCCGACCCGGTGTTCGGACTCAGAGTATAGCCGCAGCTGCGTAGATCAGGATCTGAGAAAGAAGGGTGGCAGGGATCGGTCATGAATGTGCAAAAACCACACATGAATGGTAATGGGCTAGTAATTGCAAGTAATATTTACAAACTACTATTGTTTAAGGAACTCACAGTAGTGCCAGAGAAAATTCCGACCCGGTGTGTGGTTACAGTGAAAGCCTTGGGCAGGGCAGGTAATGGATGCAAAGAAACGGAACACGAACGGGTAAGTTCTTGTGCAGCTCGGACCTGTAAGATAAGGGAGTGTGAAGGTCAGCGCTCAAGAGAGGCTGCAGATAGAAACTAATAGAACGTGACATGGCAGCAGGCAGTTACCTTGAGGTGCCGGGTGGGAGACCGAGCGAGTAGCGGAAGTCCAATTTAAGCAAGGGCGTGTCTAAAAGGCTGTAGCGATAACCTCCATCACAGTGTCTAACCAGAAGTGAGTCGGAGGCCGGAGTAGGGCTTACGGAAAGTGTTGGTATGGAAACTAGGTATGTGCAGGAAGAAAGTGAAGTGCTGTATTAAAGAAACTGAGCTAAACCTCAACGATGATCTCGAGAAAGCTCTGCGGGGATGGCAACCCAGGATGAAGTATATGGACAAGGGGGACACAAGATCTTGTTTGTTGTACAAAATGAAATCTCATAAGAGACATGTTAATCATTTCAGAAAAAGCACTGATCACGATTGGAAAACAAAACGTAATTGAGAAAAACCACTTGCTTCTGGAACAACATAAATGTATTGATGAACAAGTTGTTAATAGTCACATGGGTAGATAATCATTCAAGTCGATAAGTAACACTGCACATGAAGGAGGTTTGAAATATTCACAACATAGCTCGCAACAAAAGCTGATATCAAATAATTCAGAATGTGTGTTGAGACCAGGTCTGGTGGCCTGCGAAATGAGAGAATCTCGGGAATAGAGCTCACAACACAACTAGGAGATGAAAGTGACATCGCTGAAGGTGAGCAGAAGGAAAATTCATTAAGTCTAGCATTCAAGTCAGATGTTAAATATTTAGGGATGAATAAGTGTCATCGAGCTGGAGGTATGCCAACAGGTGACCCTAATAAGGTTGATCATATCAAACTCGGGGTACCACTTGAAACTCTTGACACCGTTACGTGCCCATTTGCAAATCCCACAGCCTAGAGGCCGTGACCAAATATCTAGACATGAGACCCGCCACTATGTGGCAACAAACAGACATGTTAATCCCCATGATGGACATCATACTCAAAAATAACTTGTTTTTGTATGATAAAAAATGGTACAAGCAAACAAAAGGAGTGGCCATGGGCTCAAGGTTCTCTCCTTCTTTTGCTAACCTGTACATGGGTTCACTAGAAGCAACCTGGATCTGTGGCAAACAAGGAGCATGCTGGATAAACTCCATTGTTTACTGGAGTCGCTATATTGACGACTGTCTTCCCCTCCGGTCCGGAACACTGGCAGAAATAGAGGAATTCTGCAATTACCTCAACACCAACGACATGGACATGAAGTTCACATATAACTACAGCACATAATTGATCACTTTCTTAGGTCTAGAACTTTATGTGATAGACAATTCTCTTCAAAGCAGATTGTATCGCAAAGCGACAGCCTGCAATTCTATGCTCCAAGCTGACAGCTCTCATCCAACTCACCAGATTGAAGCCATCCCATATGGTGAACTAGTCAGAGCACGCAGAAACTGTAGCAATGACATTGAATGGCTGAAATTTATGTTGGATATGAAAACAGATTCTTCAGACGAGGCTACAATTCTAGAACTATTCACAAGGTTGCCAGCAGAATCAGTAAAGTTGATCGAGAGAGTACGTTGCGACCCAAAATCAGAACCGAAACCTGCACTGCAAAAACAAGACTTATCATTGACTACAATGATCTTAGCATAGTAATCAGAAAAACCATTAACCCCTTCCATGCTCATGACGAGCTCAGCTTGTCATGCAGTACACTGGTCATGTGCTTATGACGAGCTGAGCTCGTCATGTACCATGGAAATCTGAAAAGTTCAGCACCGAGCGGGAATTGCTGCAGCAGTCAAGGTGTTAATAGACATTGGAACATCCTATTAGCAGACAAAATACTCAGGACACACATCAGTCCTAGACCCCTTATCACATACAGACGTGGAAGAACTCCACATTCAAGGTTAAGTCCCACTGTGACACTCTCAACCAACACTACCACCTGGCTCACACCACACACCAAGGGGTTTCACAAGTGTGGATGCTGTGGGATTTGCAAATGCACATGTAACGGTGTCAAGAGCTTCACAAGCTACCACAAACGCAACTACGAAATCAATATAAACATCCACTGTAACACTAAATTTGTAGTGTAGATACTTGAATGCACCTGCCTCAGCCAATATGTGGGCAGCACCATCAGGGCCCTCAAGGACCGCATCAGTGAACACGCAAGAGCCATGCACCAACAAGACCCCCGTTATCTCATGGCTCTACAGATGGCTACATGCCCCTCTCAAGGCTCCCACAAGAGATTTTCCTTTTTTGGAATTGACATTGCCCAACCAAATGTTAGGGGGGGCAACCGTGAGCTCAGACTTAGACGTCTCAACGCAACGTGGATCATGTGCCTACACACTGTGAAATATGGCCAGAACATCGACCAGGAACTACAATACTTCCTGGGCACCTGAGTCCTGAGTGTTCTAGACTTATAAATAAACCCCCACGGGGTGACCCAGAGTTTGATATGATCAATCTTTTTAAGGTCACCTGTCGGCATACCTCCAGCTCGATGACACTTATTCATCTCTTAAATATTTAACTTCTGTCTTGAATGCTAGACTTAATGAATTTTCCTTCTGCTCATCTTCAGCGATGTCACTTTCATCTCCTAGTTGTGAGTGAGCTCTATTCCCGAGATTCTCTCGTTTCGCAGGCCACCAGACCTGGTTTCAACACACATTCTGAATTATTCGATATCAGCTTTTGTTGTGAGCTATGTTGTGACTTTTTCAAACCTCCTTCATGTGCAGTGATACTTATCGACTTGAATGATTACCTACCCATGTGACTGTTAACAACCTGTTCATCAATACATATATGTTGTTCCACAAGCTAGTCGTTTTTTAGGTCTCGCCTGTCGATGCGCATGCGCATCGAGCTTGCGAGACTATGGGGGCTTAACCACTCTTTAACTGACTTGCAAGGAATCGTGGCGATTCCTTGCAGTGCCCGTGACTTTTAAGCTCAATGCGCATGCGCATTGAGCTTAAAAGCGCGTGCACATCAGTTCCCTCAGCCGCACTCCAGGCCCCCGCTCCGCCCCCTCCCCTGCCCGCCGTGTCGCATTTCTCCTCCCCCCTCCCCTTATCTGCCGTCCCTTCGCCTGTTCCCTCTCCCCGCTCCGCCCCCTCCCCTGCCCGCCATGTCGCATTTCTCCTCCCCCCTCCCCTTATCTGCCTTCCCTCCGTCTGTTCCCTCTCCCCGCTCCGCCCCCTCCCCTGCCCGCCGTGTCGCATTTTTTTTTTAAATCCCCACTTCCCCCCTACCCCCCAGCAATGCCAACACTGTTTTTCTGTCGTGTTTTTCTTTCAGTATGCCGAAATGGACGATATGCAATCTGACTCTCCTGGTTCCTAACCAGGCTACGCATCCAAGTTTTTAGAATAGTTCACAGTGGTTGTGGCCAAGTAGATGAATGAACAACTTGTCTAGCATGAGCCGTTCTTGGATTTGACTTCGCAATGTTAGTAAACTACGCTGGGGTAAAATGTCAACCAGTGATACCATTCAGTATGTGTCCGTGATCCCGCCTACGTTTAAGCGCTATACTTGCCCAACTTCGGTTTGATTAATCTTGTGACCGTTAACACCAGTCTGCTCTAAGAACTTGCTGTGATTTGATCATTCTTTACTCTTTTGTAGCGTGTTTTGTGACAGCGTTCTTGGGGATGGTACTCAGTAGCTGCTGTTTGCACAAAGATCTCTGCAGCGGAAACGCAACCCGCTAATGCATTTAATTGCTCTTAATAATGTGTAGCTCTCCTACGCTACAAGTGGTATTCTTTCACTTCCCTTTAATGCTATTCCCTACTAACTTGTTTTTTGTTTGCTTCCCGTCACGATACACCCCCTTACACTCCCTCCCAGACCCCTTACATGCCTCTCTCCCCTCCAGTGTTGCTCTCTCTCGTCCATTTTCTTCTCTCCCATCCTGCGCTGCTCTCGCTCTCAAGCTTGCACAGAATGGCAGTGGCTCCATTTCTGTCGGGTTTAATTCATGTGGGGCATGAGTACCTTTCCCGTTTTCGCAGCTGAATTATCTTTTCATTTGTCTTTTCACATGTAGAGCGCACACCGCCACTGCTGAAACCCATTGCCACTGCAGACATACTCACTCGGACATCTGATGGCCACCACAGACGTGCCCTCGCTGTGCAGACATGCCCACACTCCATCGGATTATTGGATTGCACAAAAAACCACTTTTTCTTCTAATCCACTGCAGCTGGTTAGATCACTTTACCTCCCTACCTTCAGAAGCCTCAGATCCAGTGTCGGAGGTTTAGTTAGCCCTTTTCAACATCAAGCCATTGTCACCCTGCTAATTAAGAATACTTATGATTGTCCATTTCATCTCACTATGAAGATTTCAGACCCAGTACAATCAAGTCCCTTGCACAAGGAGTGAATAGAAAATACCGATACTTTCCATTGAGGAAAATTAAATATCCATCAGCTGCTTAAAGTATGCCATAGACTGCACAGCTTCAGAATTCTTAGTCTGTGTGGCTCCAACATTTCAGATTATTCCTGACCTTTAAATCCTCTCAAAAGAGCATAACCAAAGCACTTGGAACATAAAAAAGTTCAATAGGGGTGTTTGAAACTTTGGGAAACTTACACTGAATTACATGAAACTTAACTCTGTCATTGAACGCTCTATTTTAGCATAAAGTGCAATTTGACACGAGAGCACATTTCCCACTGAAAAAAAGCGCAAAAACAGAAGTGCCACAAGCAACAGCTGCTTGCGTTCTGACCGTTCACATTGGTGCAGGGAGCTCCGTGTCAAAGCTTGCCGCAAACGACATAGAATTCCATGACGTAATGATATAATTTTGGGAATCTCCTGTCACAAGCATAATGTGAAAAGCCTGAAACTACATGAATAACATTGCATTGCATTATTTCAATTTCGCCGGAGCATAGTTTTCATTGCAAGAGTGATAAATGTGTATAGAAGCTGCCACTCAGTTGAGGACAAGGTCTGGAAGCTGTGCGGGAGAGTGATACTGTGCAGGCCAGGGCTAAGCTATAGGCCGCCGTCTGTGTAATCTCCAGCCATCGCCATCTGTTACCCCTCCCCAGCACCTCCCCTCTCTTCCCGCACACAGCCTTACTCGCATTTCTCCTCCCCCTCCCCAGCCGCCACCACCTCCCCTCTCTCTCCCTGCACACAATTATCCCGCACGATGTTTCTACCCACATGCTAGTCGGTTGCTACACACAACCCCACACACAACCCCCCACACACAACCCCACTCACCCCCCACATACCCACCCCACCCCCACACACACCCCAC
Source organism: Lissotriton vulgaris (assembly GCF_964263255.1). Classification (NCBI taxonomy): domain Eukaryota; kingdom Metazoa; phylum Chordata; class Amphibia; order Caudata; family Salamandridae; genus Lissotriton; species Lissotriton vulgaris. The sequence goes on along the minus strand of NC_141689.1, from coordinate 1,463,785,401 downwards.
ACACCAACATCACTATGCGCTACCACAGCATCACTGAACGCCACAGCAACACTCCCCACCACAACAACTGGCACTTCTTGGGTTGCCTTGTCCTACAGCTAAATTCGAACTGTTCTGAACTAGAGTCTCATAATTCACAATTTTGCTGTAAAACGATCAAAGAGGTACTAACTTAATTTCGACATTATTGAAGTGCAGTTTATCTTGTCTTCCTCAGTACTTCGTACATCTCTCTAGAGATGTGGCATAACGACCAGAGCTGCCATCTAAGACACGTAAATACAAAACATGTTGCATTACAAATGCTATAGGTGTCACATTCGCCAAAGTTATAACTATTGGCATTGTAAATGTCAAAGCTATCAATTTAGCTATTTTAAAAACCAACACTTAAATAAAATATTTGTCATTTACAAGACCAATAGCTCCAACTTTTCTAATGCGAGACCTATTGCATTTCCAATGCTTGTCTCAATTATGTTTTGTTTTCCAATCGTGATTAGTGCTTTTTCTGATATGATTAACATGTCTCTTAGGAGATTTCATTTTGTACAAACATGATCCTGTGTCCCCCTTGTCCATATACTTCATCCTGGATTGGCCATCCCCCGCAGAGCTTTCTCGAGATCATCGTTGAGGTTTGGCTCCGTTTCTTTAATACAGCACTTCACTTACTTCCTGCACATACCTAGTTTCCGTACCAACACTTTCCGCATGCCCTACTCCGGCCTCCGACTCACTTCCGGTTAGACACTGCGATGGAGGTTATCACTCCAGTCTTTTAGACACACCCTTGCTTAAATTGGACTTCCGCTACATGCTTGGCCTCCCATTCTCCAAGGCGAGATGAGCACTGGATGGACCCGACACCTCAAGGTAACTGCCTGCCGCCATGTCATGTTCTTTTAGTTTCTATCTGCAGCCTCTCTTGAGCGCTGACCTTCGCACTCCCTTATCTTACAGGTCCGAGCTGCACATGCACTTACCTGTTCGTTTTCCATTTCTTTGCATCCATTACCTGCCCTACCCAAGGCTTTTGCTGTAACCACGCACCAGGTCGGAATTTTCATCGGCACTACGGTGAGTTCCTTAAACTCTAGTAGTTGTAATTATTATTTGCTATTACTAGCCCATTACCATTCTTGTGTGGTTTTCGCACATTCATGACGGATTTCCGCCCCCTTTCTTTCTCAGATCCTGATCTACGCAGCTGCGGCTATACTCTTAACCTGAACATCGGGTCGGAATTATCACCGGTATTACGGTGGGTTCAGAAACGCCATTAGCTTCCCAACCTGCCAGCCTTTGTTTTGCAACTGTCAGGTGTCACCCGTTTACTCATTACGGCTCCGTGCCCATTCTTTCCTTTTCAGATTCATTTATCAAGCCAGAACAGGTTAAACGTCTCAACTTCAGACGTCCCTATCCTCTTCACTTGGGCATCCATGCATGTTTTCAATCACCTTTTCCCCTTGCCGTGTCACCAATACCTTCGTTTCCACACGACCTCACGCTGCACCAACCAGGATCATGTTTTAGTTTAGCCTGCATTGACCACATGCAATACTCAGTGACCTCTTGATGCATGATGTTTGTTACACTCCATCATTCTCTGTTTCTCTATTCAGTACTTGGAGTTACCGATATTTTTCTTTAAACATTACCAACATGATGTGTTGAGTTAACCTTGTTTCTTAACTATTTGAACCATTAGGTCAAGATTTAAAATGTCCAATCCAGTAGGTGTTATCAAGCATTGTCACATTGTGGGTGTGATGGTGTGTGCATGTATTTGAGTGTTTTAGTATGAGATCATGGAATTGTATGTGTGGTGGGCGTGTGGATGTTTCTGTATGTGCGCCCTCTGTTCGAGTATGAGAGTGTGTGCGCACATTTGTTGTGTGCTTGTGCATGTCTGTACATGTATTTGTGTGTACTTCCTTGGGTATTTTTGTTATGGAGCATGTGATTGTATGTGTGCTTGTGTGTTTTTTTATAATTTCTGTATGTGGGTGTCTGCGTGCATATGAGAGTGAGCGCATTTGTGTGTGCTTGTGCATGTCTGTGCATGTGATGTTGTATGCGAGTGCATGTATTTGGGTGTTTTTGTATTAGAGTGTGGGATTTTATGTGTACTTGTTTTCTTGGATGTTCTGGCTATGTGCTTTTCTGTGTGCCTCAGTGCGCATACGAATGTGTGTGCTCACATTGATGTGTTGTCAGGATTGAACCCATTGCAGACCGCTCTTTGCAGGTGTCCTCCACTACCAAGTCTTCCTTCTGGACTAAGTCTTCACCCACTCCCACCAGCTGGACTCAGCTTGTTGCTAATTATCGCTTCGCACTGAGCAGGCATTTCCCTGTTGCCAGAGATAGCTTAGTCAGTTAGCGTTCTAGTGTTTACTTCGAACGCTGGCTCAGTGTACTTGAAGCGCGAGCGTCTTTCAAACGTCGCACTTCAACTGAAGAAATTCCGAGAGGCGAACGTGTCATTTGCGCTCTTTCCATAGTTAGCTATTTAGTGACAATTTTAGTGGTTGTCAGTCAGGTTTAGTAATTAAGTCCTGTCCCCTCTTTGCAGTTCATTTTCCCGAGGCTCCGGCGGCAGTTTCGGCCGCGTCTGTCACCCCTCCAAGTCCCGCTAGCCTCACGGACTTCCTCAGCGAGGCTTCCTTGCGGGTTCCTTCCCTAGTATCTTTTCCTTTTCTCGTCAGACACAAATTATCCAGCTCCACAGAACTTGGTCGGCGTGAGCTGAATTTCTTGTCACCTGGCAGCGGCACGCTTCACTGACAGCGCAACATTCAGCGGCAGTTGCAGCGAAGAATTTGGTGAGCTCGAACCAGTTATCTTAGTCTGGAAATTCATTGTACTGTTGCTCAGCCTCATATGTTTAATTGGAGTCTCAGTGGAATTCCTTGAATCTAATTCTCTGCCAGCTTAAGACATTAAACTCTACTGCTTTTGGAACTGAACATTTGGCAGGCTTCTATTGGTGTAGAGAACCGGAGCTACATATCATCAATCCTCCATACAGAGTCTACAAGTAGATAATAATATATATATATATTCTTGTGTACCACCTATACTGCATTCTCTGTTCTTTTGCCAGCTAAGCTCCAAAGACTTTTCTACACAGCAGATACTTTTGAGACCTACTAGAGAGCAGCTAAATCTCACACATACACAGGTACTTGGGATAAGGTCTAAATGAGATTAGTTGAGGAATTTAGCATATTGAAGGTCAGAACTTAGTAATGTTGATGTTATGTTTTGCAGAATGAATCTTCACTAATCCTAGAGCGGGAGAAGATATCTGTGTGAGCAGTCTCTCTGTTTGTCTTATCCACTTCCCCTTTCCCTGACGTCCCTGTAGCAAGAGAAATCCGGCTCGGTGGCGAAAGGGAATTGGGAGCTAGCTTCACCTTCGGTTTGGTACCCCCGCGGAGCTCTGGAACTACAGGTACTTTCTGACATGTGTGCTTGTGCATGTCTGTGCGTGTGATGGTGTGTGCACGCTGGATTTGTTTTTTTCTGTCAGCCGCTGTCCTGGATATTGGCTTTAACTGCCTGATGCCTAACCCTAGGATGGCCACCAGTGTCAAGTACAGTCTCCTGCCTGACCCAAGATGGCTTCCTTAGTGGTCCCATACACATTGTTTTACTTCCCTGGGATAACAATTGGACATTGACCAGACCTTGTAACCTATCCCCTAACCTGCCTACACATCAGGACTTGGAACTTGCGGAACTTACCCCAGTCTGTGAAGGCCTAGCGATTTGTCTGATGCCCGGTGGAGCTACCATATAGCCAAAGAGAAGATGGGTTGTGGACCCCCCCTCCCTGTCATCACCTACCCTACCTTGGGCTGATATTCCCCTCGTCTCTACGTCCTGTCTTCCTCCTACCCCTTTACCCTATCCTCTTACCCTTCCTGCTCCATTCCCTTGCCCCCTATGTTCTTTAAATGCTTTTCTTGATACCTATGTAACTTTTAACTGATGTAATTGGCAACATTATTATCCCTCATGTAAAGCGCTCTGATTCCATCGGGTCTGGCCAGCGCTACATAATTACTCACTGTTTAAATTTGGTCCCATTTAGTACTCTTTCTCCCTTTGTCTACCTACCTAGCTCCTATCCACTCTTCCCTGAATCTATCACCTTGACTGCTAGTCTGCCTATCCCCCTGTCCTTTGTGCCCTTTGACTAAGCACTCCTTCTCCCCTTGTTGGGGAAAGATCCAATATTTATAGTCTGGAGTCTCAGCATACCCGCTGAGAGAGTCCACTGCGCCAAGTGAGCCACTCACAGCAGAGGTATGGACCCCTTGCCAAAGCACTCCCTCTCCCCTTTTTGGGGAAGGATCCAGTATGTAGACCTTGGAGTCTCAGAGACCCCTCTGAGAGAGTCCACTGCATAAAGGGAGCCTCCTACAACAGATATAGGGAAGTGATACCACTTCCCCTGGGATCACATCTGACTGGACTTTGGACGTTGCTTTGACTCGTCTACTGGTTTGTGTCCCCGTCACCCTTTTCCTCCTCTTTCCCGCCTTCATTACCTGTCTACCTCCCCAGCTCTTTCCCCCCTCCTCTGAATATTTCCCCCTGCCTGCTTTTCCCCTTACGATTTGTGCTTATTGTTTATCTTGACCTCACAAGTAACTATGTTGCCATGCTCTAATAACTGTTTAACCTTTGAGACGATGTAACCTGTAACTATGATCTGATGCTCATGTAAAGCGTTCTGATACCTCCGGGTCTAGCCAGCGCTATATAAAACCTTTAAAATTAATAAATAAATCAATAAAATACATAAAATAAGTAAAATAAATAAATAAATACTTTTCTTTTGCATCATGCTTTTGGTAACCGACGGTAGCGTGTTAATATTTCTTTCACTAGTTTCCTTAATTCTACAGCAGATCATGTGACGCTTTGTTTTTCTTGTTTTTGTCCGTTCCATTTGCCATGATACTACCAAATAGGAATGTTTTGAAAAATGGTCTCTTGGTAAAAAAATACAGCGCTTACCTACTTCTGGTATCAGACCGTTCTAAAATGTACAAAGAACCTTTCATAATTGCTAGAGTTTTTTCTTTCACTCTAAAAACAGATTTCGACCTCTCTATTATTTTTATCCACGTTGTATTCTGTTTTTTTGTTTTTTTCCCACAATCTTCACTGTATGCATTCAGGTGGTCCATTCCATTTGTAACCACCTCCCCTTATCACCACTAATTTGCATCATAGGCTGTTAGGGTTTCCACTTTTAATCAGGGTGTTTTTATGTGATCATCCTTGCACATGAATATAGTATGATTTGATGTATATATTTGGCTCTCATTTCATTTTATCATTGGCAGCCCTGAAAAGTCACAGGCTTTGACCTGGTGACGAAACACGTGTCACCTGGCATTGTATTTTTCTTCTAATGAATACAACCTACAATGATCTACCGGTGTCAACTTTCTTATGAGTGATTTCACTGTATCTATACTGTGTAACCTATACGTGTGCCCAGTACCTGTTGTATATTACTTGCAGGAGTGGCTGGAGTGACAGGCCTTTTAAAGAATTTCATAGTGAAGAAAAGGCAGCAGATAGTGAGTTAGTTTGTCACTGAATTGCTGAGCTCAGGTTCTTAAATGAACCTCTGGAGTCAAAGCTCACTCCCAAGAATTCATAATCGCACGCAGATTCCAAAGCCATCCCTTCTATGTAGAATGTTGGTGGTGAGGATCTTAACCTTGATACAAGCATGTTTTTTGTATTTTAAGATTTCCTCTTAACCCATGGTCTGGGGCGTACTGAGCAGTTGTTTTGATTAAAAGCTGAATGCCAGCCTTTGCATAACTAATTATAATTATATCTTCAGCATACAAAATGTGTGAAACATGAAAACCAGCCACTGTAGGTAAGTGGGAATTGACCCTATTTAAGGTGGGATCAATTTCAGCAAGCTACAAATTAATTAAAAGTGGAGCCTGTACACAGCCTTGCTTTAGGGCATTTTGTATTGGAATGTTTGGGAAAATTGCTGTGCCATTACCAAATCTGACTCTAGTCTAGGTATCCATGTACAAAAAGTGGATGGTATACACCTGTTACAACGCAACTTTTACAACTACCTACTGTTACAACGCAACTTTTACAACGCATACCATTACAACGCATGTACATCCGCCAGCATCTGAATGTTAGTTGTTGTGCCAATTCCATTAATAAACCCCATCCGGTTCTTCACCGCTAATGAATTAGTATCAGTCCTGTATGTTAATTCAGCTAGCAGACATTGTGCAAAATATTTTGCCTTCCCATCCATCAAAGCAATCAACCTATAGTTGAAGGCAAAGTAGATGGACCATCTATGTAAATTGGGGGAAATGTAGACCCATGCCAGCTACCAGTTTTTTCGCCCAAAATTGTGGATTATGCTTAAAAATCACCTGTGGAAATCCTTTAGGGACAAGGGCACCACCGCGCTGGCTCCTTGAAATAATGTTCTTCACTTTTACTAACAAAATTGCGTTGAGATTAAAAAAAAATGATTTTTTAGCACCCTTTGTTGATTCTACACCCTCAAACAATTCCTAATAGGCTGACCAAGACGACTCTGAGATAATCCAGGTAGAGGGGACGTCCTCAATTCTACTGGATGATTCACCAGCCACCAAAATTCTCTGGCAATATTTTGTCTTGAAGCAGAGATGGTTTTACACCATGTATCTCAGATTTGGCTGAATCCCAAACAGTTTTTTTTTGTATAACGATCATAGTTTAGGAAGGATCTCACCCATGTACTCAAATTTGGATTATTTCTTTTCATCCGTAGAACGTGGCTCATCTGGGTGTTTTGCTGTTATGAGTTGAGCACAAACTCTTCTAGGCCGGAATCGTACCAAGACTGCAGCATTTCCCGTTTTATGGGTACCAACATGATTCTCAAGTAGCTTTGTCTAAATCTGTGTGTTGGATTAGGCTGTGAATGAATTATGTTCTGAATACATTGAATGTATTATGTTGTTATGAAAGCATGATGATAGGCCTATTTTATCTATACTATTTATATATATGAATATTAAATCTCAGATTTGGTATTACAAAAAAACTGCATTTGAAGAATTACTTTGGGGTGCGCCCTCCACTAAGAAACTGTGCTATACTGATGCACTGCAAGTGTAGTACAGACCACACCTCGTGTTAAAGTGCATCACATACTGGTAAATAAGAAAATTAAAGTGTGTTTGTGTTGAATGGGTGTCTGAAATGGCACCGTTCTTTATTTCTTTAGGGTAATGACTGAATATGCCCATGTTTATTATGCTAAACAGTCTCCTCTGGTGTTCATAGCTATCAAATTGTGGCATGTTGTCTTAAATATAGTCCCGGGACAGACAAGCGTGAGTTTCGTGTTGCAAGCAGCTGCTAAAAGAAAGTAAAATGACATTGAAGGGGGGTTAGATAACTATTAGTAAGAGACACAGCAATGCAGCTAGCCTTTTTTTAGAAGCATGCTAGCCCATAACATTAATAGCTTGACAAAACTTTGAAATTGCCAGAAACCAAATTGAAAATAAAATTAAACTTAATTAAGCGCAGCATTAAGATAAATGACTAGAACGCTAAACTAAAGCTGGAATGAAGTCTCTTTTGTTTGGTTAATTAGGAGTAGAAATTTCAAGTTGCACAATAAAGTAACTATTAACATTGGGGGAAAAATAGACAGGATTTCATATGGTAGTATGAATAAGTAGTTAATTGCAACAACTGCTGTTCAGCCCTTCCTTCTCATGCCTTCTGCAACCATTCGTTTTTTCCCATTTTCTTTGGCTCTGTCTCCCAGCCCTGCCGCTCAGAGAAGCATCTTTGTAGATTATGTATCTTTTGACTTAAGATGAACTACATATCCAGAAAATGAAAGTAGCTTCCAGACAAGATTATGTGAAACATGACTAGCCTTTGGATCATCAAAATGGAAAAACCTTTTCTAACCCCATGTTCCAGCTGCGAGATTTATCACACAAATCAATTCGTGTTCTGCCACTCTCCTTCATGTAGTAACCTCTGGCTTAAGGAAGAAACGCAGTATTTACGGTGCTCAGTCCCCGAGAAATGCTGCAAAAATGAAATGCTCTGCATGATTGAATGTGTGATACGTGTTTGTTTTGACACTATGTCAGTTAAATGTAATATTGATACACCGTTTAAAATAATAGCACTTCCACTCTGTTAGCATGATGCAACCTCCAGTCCCCAGTGAGATAAAAGCCAATAACAAGTTCTACAATGAAAGTGTAAAGTGATTTCACTTTGTAAGCCATGAATCAGGGTGATCAGAAGAGGGAACCGCAGTCAGAAACTTTACTGAATTTAATTTACTGACAAGGGCAAGGCCTGCGCCAGACACTGGAGGAATGTAAATGAAAACGTAACCCAATTTCGGCAGAATCAACAGAAAGAATGCCGACCCATACGAAGGTACTGGGAGGAACTACGAACAACTCGAACCAAATTCAATATCTGTAGAGTAAAAACATATCCTTTAAATCCTTTAAAATTATCTAGAAGAGAAAAAGGAGTGGAGCTGCTAGGGAAATGTTCCTTAAACTATGCCCGTCAAACTGAAGAGGGAACAAAAGGCTCTCTCTGAAACTCGTCTGCTGACTTATCTGTGACAAATTAACAATCAGAGTCGGAAGACATTATGAGGAAATTTATGAATTTTGTGCGAAAAATGTCAAGATTCTTGTTTTTTAAACCCATAGCAAATAGAACTATTAAATGTTCATCACGTTATAGACACAATTGGAAGTCAGTTTTGAACCGATTCCAAATTCTGAGCCAGCGAATGAATTCTGTGACAGAGACTCGCAATTTCAATCAAGCCTAGCAACCATGGTCTAACCATATTGGAACAAGGTCATCAGCACAATCCCAGACAAAGGAAGAAATATCAACTAGTCAAGTCAAGTCAAGTCAATGCAAGCTTTATTCGGTTAAACATTTTAAAACCATCAAAGCACAGTACAAAACAAAATTTCATGGCATTAAAATTCACCACAGAAATAATTGACAATATACAAATATACATATTTTGTAATTACCAAAAAGAAAAAGACCATTTAAATTTACCTAGACCCACAAAAACAGTACTTGGAGTGATAAATAATTTAGAAGAACAAATGTTATCACCCATTGAGGACGCTTCCTAAAATTCCCTGTTTTGTTAAAAATTCAATAATTAAAAAGTTTTTCCTTATTCACAGAGTCACAATATATACAAGGGTGGGGGATTCATATCACAGTAACTGCATCCTATTTCTTCGTCTAATTGCCCCTGTGATATAGCTAGCCACTCCAAAGCATACCAACGGGGACCTCAAACATTGCAAGTATATCAAAGCTGGCCTAACCTGTTCAAAATTACAGCCTTTTAATAATGGCAATATGAATTTTTTGCGTATTGAAACAAAAAAATTGCAAAAGAAAATCATATGTAAGGTGTTCTGTTCTGAAAAATTATCACAAGGACAGGGGACGAGAGCCCCCTCCTTGGAAAAGCCCTTTGGGATGGATAATAACCATGGGAGCATGTTATACTTGAATCTTGTCAATACAAACAAATGAAATGGCTTGTTTATATATGTCAAGTATGGCTGAATACCTCTTCCTGTACTCAGCATTGCAAAGCACCTTACAGAAGGTTTAAGCAGCTCCCTTTCCTCCCTTACAGACATGGATCTATGTAAATACTGAGATTGTATGGCTTTAATAGCCACCTTACTCAAAGCCCTCGGATTTGTAAACAGGTCAGAGCAACCCAAAATATCCATTTGGGTTTTAATATACTTGAGCCACGGGATATCTAGAGCTCTATCTAGGGACATACAGTCCTGAATTATCAATTGATTTAGGCTGGGCGATTGCTGCGCCCAAATCCTAAGCCAACCTAATAATGGGGCCAGTGTAATCTGATCTTGAATGTAGCTTACACCCACATCCTCATGAGTATTAAAATTAGCGGCATGCTGGGAGCGACAGCAATTTTTGTAAAAAGATATTTTCTGCTACTTGTATTTCACTAGCATCTGTGTAACCCCATACCTCACTCCCAAATAACACCATGGGGACACCTTTCGTGTTATATATTTTCATAAGGGCTGGGAGTGGCTTTGAACCTATCCTCTTGGCAAAACCCAAGACAGCCCCGTTGACCTCGCTAGATTATTCTTTTTTAAAGTACGCTGCGTCACCCATGACCTTCTACCATCAAAAACTATCCCTAGGTATGGGAAGGTAGGTACTTTAACAAGTTCCAAGCCTTTGCAGAAAAATCTTGCCTTTTTCGCCCGCTTCCCACCTATCGTCATTGAGTGTGACTTCTTAAAATTAATTACTAAGTCAAGGGATTCCATAAAACTAATAAAAAGGTCTAAAAGCAGTTGCAACCCTCTTTCTGTTCTAGCCACCAAAACAGCATCGTCTGCGTATAATAGTGCTGGAATCTGTTTTGGACCTACCCTTGGGATATCCTTACAGGATGAAATTAATGCATCTCCCAAGTTATTTATATAAAGCGAAAACAGCAGAGGGGCAAGGATACATCCTTGCCTTACTCCACGTTTTACAGGGCATGCTTCAGTTAGACTCCCATTTTCATTATAACGGACCCCAGCAGTATTTTTCTCATGTATATCGGTCAGAAAGGATACTAAGGTAGGTTCCAATCCGATATCCGAAAGAGAGGCCCATAACTTTTGCCTATTTACTAGATCGAAAGCAGTGGACAAGTCCATAAAGGCTAAATGGATGTCCACCTGCTTTGCGACCGAGTATATTCCTATAATCAGATGTAAGTTCAGGCATTGGTCTACCGTACTTTTCCCCTGTCTGAAGCCATACTGCAAATCCGAAATAATGGAGTTTTTGTCCAGCCATTCTGTCAGACGCACTAATACCACCTTTCCCATTATCTTTGCAGCAGAGTCCAGGAGCGAGATCGGCCTATAGCAGGCCGGGTCTGCTCTTGGACCCTTTTTATATATTGGGACTATAACTGCTTTGCCCCAAGTGGCTGGGAAGCCTGCCTTGGTGGCGGCATTAAAAACACAAGTTAAAATCTTTGCCCAAACACTTGGGTCAGCCCTATACACATCTGCCGGTACCCCATCCGGGCCCGGTGCTTTCCCTTTAGCTGCGGATGTAATTGCCTCCATGACTTCCCCCTCCTGGAAAGTAATTTTTGGTGCCTGGTTTACATCCCTATGGGTAGTGGCCAGTGTATGAGTACTTGTAGAATACAGGCCACTAAAATGTTGCACCCATTTTTCTGGAGGGATGAGACAGTCCTTGATGGTATTATCCGCCTCATCAAAAACAGGACTATTTATTAATTTCCAGAACTGGGTACTATTTTCTAGTGTACTGGCTTCACTCAACTGTTCCCAAGCCATCTCCTTGAGCTCAATTTTCTGTAATTTCATTGCATTTTTATAGCTCCACCTGTCTTCGGTAATGCTAATAACGTACCTTACAGGGGCCTTCAGGGCCTCCATAGGGCATGATGTGCAGTGATGCACATTTGATCAAACCAATTTTTAAACTTCTTTGGCCTTGGTTTGCCCCACCAAGTCAGGTTGACCGCTATTTGATTAGTAATGCGGTCAAAGGCACCTAGAATTTCTATAGCTTCAGCACCCAAATTTGTACAGAGGCTAAAATCTTCACAGTTGCTATTGTACAGGCTGCCAAGAAAATCAGCCGGAGTGATTACATCCCATCTCAACCTACGACCCTGATAGCTAGTAACTATGTTAGAGTTTGAAATAGGAGCCAAAGGTGACTCATGCTTTAGAGCTTCTATTTTAATGTCCATCCTTAAGGGGTTGTGATCACTCATACCAACCTGCCTAGCTCCAAAAGAGCCAATGCACTCCATTAAGGGACGTGACACTAATACATAGTCAATAATACTGTCATGGCCTTGACCTGTGTAGGTTGGGATCGGGTTTAGAGCATCCAATTGCTCCAGGCAAAACAAATAATGAGCAGCTAAAAGGCTCTCTAAATGCAACCCACTTCTCGTGTGCTCAAAGTGCATGGGGCCATGCGGGGCAAACTCACACTCCTCGCTTTGCATACAGTTTAGGTGACAAACATAAACATTAAAATCTCCAAGAATTATAAAATGGTAAGGGGCATCGTTTTTAGTTTCAAACTCGTCCAAAAATGAGGACAATGCTTTTAAGTGGTCTAATTCATCGGCCCTAGTAAAAGAGTTATAGAAATTCACCACTAATAATGATGGGAGGCTATTTTTACCCTTCAGCCTAACAGCTAAGATGTGTGGAGAGTTTGTCACAACTAGCTCAGGCCTATATAATAGTTTTAAGTTAAATAGTAACAGAAGACCCCCCTTGGTCTCCCCATTGGTGATGGTTCTGCAAACTTATTAAAGGTAAGATAACCGTCTAAATATTAGGTATCTTTGGCCTCCCATGTTTCCTGTAACGCAATGATGTGATTTGTAGATATAAAGCTTTCCCAATTTGTATCCCCTCTTTTGGACCGCAACCCAGCAATGTTCCATGAGAGGATCTCTACCTTATGCATAGTTATACTCTGACCTATTATTTTTCCCCCATGGGCGGTGTAGTAACTAAATTAGGTTGGGTCAGCTCGAAAATGGGTTCTACCATAAAGTCAACTGTAATAGGCATCAGGCTCCCCTCTGCCAATTGTCTAGTGCCTGACTGCAGCGTTTCGGGCTCATAGCTACCCTGCAGTGAGCCTTGTTCCTCTTACCCAGATAAGATCTCATATCTGTTTGAGACTGGAGTTTGTAAATTTATCCCCCCTTCTAATCTTGCTTGAGGTTTGTAAAAATAGCCCAAAGGGAGGGCAGCAATACATGTGGTAATAAAAGAATAATCCTGTGCTTTCAAAACCGTTAAAACAAAATCACACCTATCAAAATTAACAATAATACAGTCGCCGCTTATTTTCTTAGGCGAATTCCCAAGCCAAACCACTCTGCGAACCATGAATATGTGGTTTGAAAGAAAGGGTTTTAAACCTTTGTGCCTAATGAGCCAATCCACAGTTTTATTTTTTAACTCAGCCCATGTCTCAGTATGATCTGCCCTCAATGGCGGTACGCCGGCCAAGACTACCACCAGAGGTGTAGCTGCTGGGGGTAAATCTATAACCACCGTGTATTTGATTGTCAGAACCGCTGGAACCGCTGGTTTGCCCTGGTCTGGACATATTTTTTATTCCAGTTAGGTTACGCACGGCTTGCGCTTGGTTCGCCCCTGCATGCTGGAAATTACTTTTTCGGACTACATTCTGATGTGAATGGCTAACTGCTCATATCTGGCTATTAGGAGAAACAATCCTGTCTGGCACTAGTGATATTTGGGCAACTTCTCTATCATTCCCAATATTCAAAGGGTTCAAAGTCGTAAATTTACCCTGTGTGCCCACAGTCCCGCCTGACTCTGGATTCCCTATAGCGATGGGAGGTATAGCTACTCCCCTGGGGTTTACTTGATATATGGTGTTTCCTTTTGTGATCTCTTTTGCCATGCTGCTAATCTTATTCTCCAAAACCTCTAGCTTAGACCAAAAAGGAGTGAGAGAAGATGATATCAGGGACTCCATGCGCACCCAGAAAGCCTGAGAGCCCCCTGGTTCACATTGGTTCACTAAAGCGGTAGCAGCTTCCTCACTTTTGTCCCTTACTTAAAAAAGGCTTGACTTTTTAGTTTTTGGGGCTTCACCTTTCCCTTTATTCTTATTTTGTGACCGCGTTGCCGGGCCACCCCATATACGTTTGGCTAAAGGCTCGATCCGGCTATCATTTACTCCAATGCTTTCACTGGCTGGCCTTTTTGGCCTGGTGGATTGAGTATCACAGACTTCCCTTACATTAGAGTTTACATGTGTGCTGGTTTCAAAGGGATTCTCATCAATGTGACAATATACAGTGAAGGATTTAGGCATTTAACACTCGTATCTTGAGCAGACACAGAAACAGTATTTACCACATCAGTGATACATTCAACTAAGGATTAGTTTGGCCCAGCCCTCACCTCAATAATTGGGCTTAAGACTGTATCTCCCATTGTCCCCTTGATGATGTAAAGTATCCACATTAAATAAAGGTAGGGCCATAAATTCAGGGGACTTAGCATGTTGAATGTTGCCAATGGAAGATCTTTTTTGGGCAGCATAGACTCCTAATGAGAGCCTTTTCTCAGTTAAGACAATTTCCTGCTGAAGCATATTTCCTGCTCTAACCAAAAATGCATCCATAGTGCCAGCAAAACCTCCCCCTATCCCTGACTTTCCCCCTACGCCACTATTTTTGGAGCTCATTTCCCCCCTATAATACTGCGCTCCTGATATTAAGATGCCCAGATATACACAATTAGTATATCGCCAGTGATTTAAAGGCTATTGAGTATCTGGGAGGCTACTATAAAGTATAAGTGTTACAATGTACAAACGGATATTAAAACAGCAGATCTATCATTTAACTTCATGTATCCATTTACAGTCTCTATATTCTCTTGATGAAATAGATATGGGATCCAAGGTACACCTTGAACTAAATAGATTAAATAAATGGGGTAAGCCACTAGTCCAGCATTAATACATCAATACATCAGTAGTTCCCCAATTGCAGTGCTCACTCTAATTGATCTGACAACAGGCAAGCAATAGTCCTTTCTAATAATCACTGTCATTTGCCGTATGTTGAAATGAGGCAACTGCTCACCATGAAGTCCAGGATGTCAGGGGGGGCCCAGCCTCGTCTGGCCTTGGACAGCCGTAGACGGCCCGCCCTTTGCCCGGGCTTAGCCCGGGGCAACCCGCTTGTGAACCCTCGTCGCGGGGGCTGCGCGATATTTAAAGTGCCTCCGGGCGCAGGAATGACGGCATCAACCAGCGCCGCCAAGGAGCCTGGGAGGTTGAGTCCTCCTCTCGGCAGCCGCAGGTGTGGGAAATGCAGCAGCGGGAGGACGTGCAGGGCAGGGCGGCCAGCGCCAGGAACAGAAACCGGTAAGAAGGAAAATAATGCCCCCAAATGTCAAGAGCAACACCCGCTCCACCGGGGCTGCACGATATTTGAAGCGCCTCGGGGCGCAGAAATGACAGCGTCAACCAGCACCGCCAAGGAGCCTGGGAGGTTGAGTCCTCCTCTCGGTGGCCGCAGGTGTGGGAAATGCGGCAGCGGGAGGACGTGCAGGGCAGGGCCGCCAGCGCCAATTAGCGGAGCTAATAAGTGCTTAATAAAGCGCCTTACGATTGGCTCCAGAATCAATTAAGATCATTTGGGCCAATCAACATCTGTACAAAGGGGGACCCCTGCCTGCCATCGGTACCTCCCACGCTGCTTGCAGAAGGCAATGAGGTATCGATGGACAGGTAAGGGTTGCCGTGTGAGTCTTGTTAGAAATAGTTGGGTTCCTCCTGTGTGTTACACCCCTGTTAGATACAGACTTACCTGCTCGCTCTAGACTTCGGGCTTTATATCATCTAGAACCCTCATTACCTAGGATATTGTAAAGAACACCTATGCAATATGCCGCCATTCGGCTTTTTAAATAATTGGCCATCTGAGTACTGCGCACTGGGCCCTTTTCTGCCCCTGCATTATTTCAATGGTAGAGGCAGGGAATCCACTGCTGCAGAATTTCTTTGCTGATAATTAATACATAGGAAATTTACTAAGTCAAGTTTTTTTACAAAACTACTTTAAGACATTGTTCATCTGACTAGTCTTTTTTTGTAATTATTTTCAATACGTCAAATGTTACCCTGCTGTCTTCATTGGTGGAGGGCGCACTTGTTTTACATCCTGAGATTAAGGTTTTTATTTGATTCTCGAGAATAAATTTAGGGACTAGGGTAGGATGATGATACCCCTTATGTTCCCTTGTTTTCTCTACAAATAGAGCGGGGCCTCCATCACCGAACAGTAGCCGGTTGAGGTGGGGCTCACTCCCACAAAAAGCTGGGTGAGTACTTAACTGTTTTGAAACAATAAAGTGCCTAAACCTAAATTAAATATATAATTTGGCATGGTAGATTACAATGCACAATCAACCTTTGACCTTCTTTTTTTCTTTTTGTTCTTAAACATGATTGTTCACCATTTTCAGCTTGACTCTCATACTGACACAACTGTCTTTGGTTTTAGGAATGAAGACATAGTTCTCACCTACACATACATGGGATCCATGTCTGGTAGGGTGGTAATACACCACTGATTTATTCTAAAATTGCTTTATGTGCACATCTTTCACATATATTACACTTAATTCTCTGTTGCAGTAGCACATTACAACTAATTGGTCCTGAAGAAAGCCGGGCTAGTCAGCATTTCGGCTGAAACATGTTGACCTCACCATTCGCCAACAGATAGTTAATTTGTTCAATACTATCAGGCGATGTTTTCATTTTTATGGCACCTGGACAATACTCAATAAACATACTTTTTGTCCCCATAGTCATTTTTAACCTGCACCTTTGTTCACTTGCACTGCACTTCATCAGCTGTCTCATCCATTGAACAACTTATATGGCTGAGATGAACGGGAGGTTGAGGTCAGGTATCCATTATTGATAGCATTGGAGCAACATCTGGCTACACTTGACCCTCCTCTCAGAGTTTCCCAAATGATGAAGCTCCGCCAAATGGGTGGGCTGATGGAGACTTTCCTTATGCCATAGTTTGGGCAAGCTGTATACACCTGGTGAACGGCTGTTTTTGAGCATTTGAGGAACTTTAGGTCATAATACTAGACTGCCCTTCTCCCTGTTAGTTTATACGGCCAGCGCCAGGAACAGAAACCGGTAAGAGAGAAAATAATGCCCCCAATTGTTAAGAGCAGCACCCGCTCCACCGGGGCTGCGCGATATTTGAAGCGCCTCCGGGCGCAGGAATGACGGCGTCAACCAGCACCGCCAAGGAGCCTGGGAGGTTGAGTCCTCCTCGCGGTGGCCTCAGGTGTGGGAAATGCGGCAGCGGGAAGACGTGCAGGGCAGGGGGCCAGCTCCAGGAACAGAAACCGGTAAGAAGGAAAATAATGCCCCCAAATGTCAAGAGCAGCACCCGCTCCACCGGGGCTGTGCAATATTTCAAGCGCCTCCGGTCGCAGGAATGACAGCGTCAATCAGCGCCGCCAAGGAGCCTGGGTGGTTGAGTCCTCCTCTCGGCAGCCTCAGGTGTGGGAAATGCAGCAGCGGGAGGACGTGCAGGGCAGGGCGGCCAGCGCCAGGGACAGAAACCGGTAAGAAGGAAAATGATTCCCATATGTCAAGAGCAGCAACTATTATGGCAGGAACAGTAAATGAGAAAGTGACAAGCCAAACCAAAATTAGAAGGAGAAAATACTGCTCCAATAAGTATCCCACTCAATAAAAAATGGTGAGTATAAAATCATTCCCCTCGATCTCCTGGATCTAGAAGCGACAAGTATCTAATTTGCTAAACCAAAGAAATGCTATTTCGCTGTAAACCATATAGGCAAAATACAATTTTGAATACAGATAGTAAAATAGTTTACAAATTCTTCCTGCAGGTTTTCCAAAAGTCCCACATTTCTGTAAATGTACAGCAAATTTTTATCTCAGATTTTATAACATGTATTGATTGTGCCCCCACTTATGCAAGTCCTGGTGGACAAGGGAAAAAACATTTGATTTGATGTAGTTGGAATTTTTGTCATGTGTGGTGGGTAATTTCAAATACCCATGGAATATTTTGAAGAATACAGGCAGTGCTATCATTCTTATTAACAGTATTCGAGCTGGCCTAATCTGGATCATGGGTGGTGCGAGGCTGGATTTTCTGCTCATTTGTCACTCATTTGTATTCACTTTTTCACCTGATGTCTACCAATGGAGGCAGATTTAACCACACATTGAGGCAACAAACACAAACGTATGTCAGGAGCTCGGCAGAAGACTAATTAATAATTAGAGCCCATGAACTTCAGTGAGATATATTTGCTGATTTCTCCAGATGTTCAATCACACATAACATACTCATGAAAGATCATTACAATTTTATCAGAAAGATATTTCACTGCTCTAGACCAGACGTGGTGTCCAGAACACAACTCACTCTCATATATTTGCCCATCAATCAAGTTTGAATCACTGTTTGTCACCTATATTGTGGTCAACAAGATTGGGCATTAGATAATGTGGGATCCAACACTGACATTGGTGGGATATAATCAAAGTATTGGGAAATTGTTCAAAGCTGTTTTTAGGTTTTCCGTGTAGTATATGATATGGCTATTGGGCCCTTTACTGGACAATATACGCAAATACCATTCTGGGTGCAGTCAGTATTGATTACTTAACCTTAGCTCAATCCAGTGTAGTCATGCTGTGAGCAGTAAGCAGGCGCGGTGTGTCCATTGGGGCGTGGGGGTATAGCCCCCCCGTCCTCAGCTCCCTTGGCGTCTCTGCTCTTAAGTAAACTGAAACAGTTTACTTAAGTTCAAAGACACCAAGGGAGAACTGACAACCATGTCAGTCAGCATGATGTCAGACCACCCACCCCCTTCAGAGTCTGAAGGGAGTGGGCGGTCTGGCGTCATGTTGACTGACATGATTGTCACCAGGGCAACAGGCAGCAACACAAGTGCACATGAGTGGGGACGGAGGGTGAATTTTTTACCCGTGCCCACTCCTGCGCACTTGTGTTTGCACTTTTTGCGCATGCCCATTAGGAGCCCTTCGGACTCCTAATGATCGTCCTGCGGGCGAAGAGTAACCTGTGCCCCAAGCCAATCCTGGCACTGCAGCAGCGCCAGGATTGGTTGAGAGGGGCTGACAGTCCACTCCTGCTATTCGTGACCTGTGACGTGAAGGCGCCAAGGGGAGCAGAGGTGGCGTGGACCGGCGGTGAAGTAAGTTTTGTTAAAATTTATATTTAATCCCCCCCCGCGTGCGGCATCCCCACCCCCGCGAGCCTTGACTGCCTGTAGTATACGTTTAATTGCAAAGAATCTTTTTATTTTGTTGGAAAAACAGGAAAATATTTAATTGAGGTATTCCTGCCTTGCTTTCGCATGCTCCACCTTGGTACGTCCGTGCACTGCGGGTCATCAGTGGCTTGCATTAGCTTTGCTGGTGTAAACGTACTTTTTACAATAGTATAACCGCAAACTGGTTTGCCTCTAGGTGCTTCTGTCTGTCTGGCTTCGGAGGGCATTTTCTGCGCTATGTGTTCAAGTCTGCCGTTTATGTTTAGGCCGTGTGTGCCTACAACAAACACACATCAGGACTCCATGGTCGTAGCTACATATGGGGCATCAGGTGCAGTCGCACCGGGCCCAGAGGTCTCAAGAGCCCACTTACCCATGCATATTACTACATTTTGCTACAGAAGCATCAGTCAGGCGTTCTGTGTTCTTTGCCGGCAGTAATACCAATGCAAAAACCACTGTTGATGGACAGAATGCAGAACAATGTCATACATTCACCCCAGTACAGAGATCTGGGCCTAAATCCATCATTTTTTTGCACTTCACACCACCCCAGTTCAGACATGGCCATATGCAAATCAGTCTGACCCTGTGCCTCATGGGAACAGTCCAGCCCGAACTGCCAAGCCATGCCTTCCCTGGACCGGAAACAAGCTTCCGAGGACCGGTTTCTGGCATTCCAGCCGTCTTCAGCCCGGCTTGCTTGAATCCAGCGGTTTGGAGTGCATGGGACTCACGTCTGAGCATACCCATCCCACTCGGGGTGACAAATGCAAAAACCACAGTTGATGGACAGAATGCAGAACAATGTCATAGTCGGCAGTAATACCAAGGCATCCCTGCTACGCCCCCTCTGTATGGGTTGCAGGTGTCACACGTTATATGGGATCACTTTAGTAATTGTGCCTGTTTCTGATGAATGTGTCTTGTTACATTTGTAGTTATGCTCTACGTACAGTTGTTGTTGTACACAAAGACATTATAAAGGTTGGGTGTCACAGACTCTAAAGTGCAGAAAGGCCAAATTCTACTGAGATGGCACACAGGGCAAGGGCCCTTTCATGTCTGCATGGAGAGTCTGGTTCTCTAGGCACCACAATTCAAAGTAGCGCAAGCTTAAAAAATATACCTGGCAGATGTATAGCGTCGCTAGACCTGAATGGATGGCTATAAAAAAATGAACAAATGTGTGACCTGTGTCAATTTGTTGAGACTGGCACATGGCAGCAGACAAGGCTTTGTGCTATGTGTCACCTATAGGGGCAAGATCACAAGTACCAGAATGCAATATGATGAGAGATAACAAGATGTCACATGCTCCCCAGGATATCTTGGCAGCTATGAATACTTCTTATGTGATAAAGAGCGTTTTTTTTATGGTGTGGTCAATGTTGGGGGAGGCGTTCCTGCTACTCTGCCATCTAAGTGTTATCTGTGCTATGGCGAATCTCTTTTTATGTTCACGAGTGAACTGTGACTAGTATGCCTGGTTTATACCTGGTCCACCATAAACGACTCAACGCTCACATTTCGGTCTACTTTCTAGAAACACCATCACATTCAAAAACATACACATAATATGCTGTAGGATGTTAAAGCCAAGCAGGACAGCAGAAACGTTCTGTTGCAGGCATGGTCTAACTCTAGTTGCAATTGATAAGTGCATCGAAGCCGAATTTGTGTAGATCTGTGGGATGTGGCGCAAGCAGATAATGGTGCAGGAAGCTGTGGTGTAGCATGCAGTGGGTGCCGGCACAGACAGTAA
The DNA here is from genome assembly GCF_964263255.1 of Lissotriton vulgaris. Lineage (NCBI taxonomy): Eukaryota > Metazoa > Chordata > Amphibia > Caudata > Salamandridae > Lissotriton > Lissotriton vulgaris. The sequence continues at coordinate 1,463,764,620 of NC_141689.1, read as the reverse complement.
TGATGCAACAGTTTGCGGCACAGCCATGCGGTGGGTGCAGGCAGATTTGAAACAAGCTGTCATGGTTCAGAAAGTCATGGATGGGGCAGATATTCTAACTGCACGTATTGCTCTATTAGCCTTCCTGCTTCCTCAAATTTGTTTGAAAAAGCACCATTTATCCAAACTTTTTTCCAAAATTTTCTCGGGAGAGAACCCCCCCCGAATCCCCCATAGGTTGTTCAGGCTCGCTTGTTGCACTCGCTTGCCGCGGGGCAGTACAGCAATAATTTTACGCTCGTCACTTTCAAATGTCACCAGCCACCACTGGCAGTAAGGCTTGGTAAAGGAACTTAATGTAAAGAATTTAATGGCACCAAACGACACAATAAGAAAATCAAACACCAATAAAGGGAAACTACAACAATTTATAAACATAGAGTGTATTTCTGTGACTTTTTAGAAACCTGGATCATCAAAATCCAATAGAGAGTACCGGAGATACAGATTTTAGAAGCTGTTATCACTTTTAAATGCAACTGAAAAGAAGCATTTGTCAGCAAAAAGTTTGTAAACTTTTCTAAAGTTTGAAAGAGTTAATGCGGGTACTCCAACCCGGGTCTGGCAACCAAATCCAGCAGGGAAAAGGTCTAAGAGGCCAGAAACCTTGACCTGTGTTCAGGCCATTACGCTCCCCCACCGCTCCAGCGTCCCCTGCTGGTGCTGTGTCCCTGTCCGCTGCCCCTCGCTGCTGCTGGGAAGTCAAGGCCCTCCTCCACCCGCAGGCTCCTGCCTGCACCTAATCCCTGGTGGCCCAGTGGTGGGCGGTAAGTATTTGGTTTGTTCAGCTGCCTGCTTTATTGTGCCCCGCCTCGTATTTTTGTCTCCTGTATCTGTGTTGTCTCTGTCTACTGTTATCTCTTTGCGCTGCGATAGTTTACTGTCGTCTGTATATGTTGCACTGTCTCTCTGTACTCTGCTTTAGCTAACTGTTGCCTTTAATTTGTTGCCTACTTCTCTGTGCGCTTCTTGTCAACTGTTGCCCTCTGCTTTGCCCATTTCTGTGCCCTTGTGCTGTGCTAGTTCTCCTGCCCGCTCCCCGCACTCCCAGCATTCCTTTCCCGCCGCTGCTCTCCAGCGGCCCGCTCGCCCCTCTCCCATTCGCTTCCTGCCACCCGCCTCCCAGCTGCTCCTCCCTCCCTCCACCCCTTCTTAATGCAGGCCGCTGCCGGAGTCGCTGCAGAGATAAGCCTGTCCACGCCTGGACCGCTCCCAGCGCCAGAACCCCCGGCCCCCGCGCCCCCCACCGCACCCGACCCAGACTCAGCTACGACCCCGACTCCCTCCATGCTCTCAACACTGGCCGAGACCAATGCTGCAACCAGGCCACCCCAAAACACACCCACGGACCCTTCTCCTGCGGCAGCCGCAGATTCACCTGCGACAGAACCATCAAACCACCAAGAACCAAACCCAACCACCTCCGCTGCATACTCCTCAACACCCGCTCCGCACGCAAACATGCAATCGAGCTCTGGGACCTGCTCGACACCACAGGCCCGGACATAGCCTTCCTGACCGAGACGTGGTGGAACTACTCCTCTGCACCAGACATCGCCGTGGCCATCCCAGACGGATACAAGATCACCTGCAGGGACCGTGCCAAAGGCATCGGAGGAGGAATAGCCATCATCCACAAGTCCACACTCAAGGTCACCACCCACGCAGATGACACCCTCAACACCGCCGTACACCTGCACTTCCGGATCCACACCGACCCCAACACCACCCTCAGAGGAACTCTTATCAACAGACCCCCACCGCCGACCTTGCCAGCACCCACGCACTCTCCTCCATGGACTACAACCTCCTCGGGGACCTGAACTTCCACCTCGAGAACAACAACAACGCCAACTCCTCCACGCTGATCGACAACCTCGCCAACCTTGGCCTCAGACAACTTGTCACCGTGCCCACTCACGCCACCGGCCACACGCTGGATGCCGTCTTCTCCACAAGCACCCACGTCACCTTCAATCACACCACCGAACCCCACTGGACCGACCACCGCTGCATTCACTTCACCTTCAAAAAACCAACCACACTCCATCGCACCCAACAGCTGTCTCACCGCTGCAGGAGCAAAGTCACCGAAGATCAGCTGATCAACACCCTCTCCCAGAACCCACCCACGGACCCCACCAACCCAGACGCCGCAGCCCCCAACCTCAGACAGTGGATCAACAACTGTGCCAACACCCTCGCCCCACTGAAGAAACCCTCCAACAACCACGCCAGCAAGAGAGCCACCTGGTTCACCGATGAGCTCCTGGCCTCCAAGCGCGCACGCTGGAATCTGGAGAAGAAATGGCTCCACAAACGCACAACGGGCAATCACACAGCCCTCAAGGACGCCACCCGCAGACACCACCACCTCATCAGATCAGCCAAGAGATCCTCCTTCAAAGACCGCCTGGATAACAACGCACACGACAGCTAAGAGTTCTTCCGCATCCTAAAAGAACTCTACAACCCCAGCGCCAACACCAACGACATCCCGCCCTCACAGGAACTGTGCGACTAACTGGCCATCTTCTTCCACCGCAAGATCGTCGACATCCACGAAAGCTTCAACACCACGACTGACCCTACCACGCCAAACTCCACCCCACTCCCGAACACCAACAGCGCCAACTGCCTGACCACCTGGTCCAACATCAGCGACATCGAGACACGCAAGGTCATGAACTCCATCCACTCAGGATCACCGACAGACCCGTGCCCACACCACATATTCAACAAGGCAGACGCAGCAATCGCACAACAACTACGGAAGATCATCAGCTTATCCTTCAAAACTGCAACATTCCCGGAAAGCTGGAAGCACGCCGAAATTAACGCCCTCCTCAAAAAGCCGAAGGCGGACCTTAAGGACCTCAAGAACTTCAGGCCCATCTCCCTGCTCCCGTTCCCGGCAAAGGTCATCGAGGAAATTGTCAACATGCAATTGACCCGCCACCTCGAAGACAACAACATCCTCGACCGTCCCAATCCGGTTTCAGACGAAACCACAGCACCAAGACAGCCCTCATTGCCGCCACTGACGACATCAGGCGCCAATTAGACAACGGCGAAACATCTGCCCTCATCCTCCTGGACCTCTCGGCCGCCTTCGACACGGTCTGCCATTGCACTCTAAAAACACGCCTCCAAGAAGCTGGTATCCAAGAGAAGGCCCTCGACTGGACTACATCCTTCCTTTCCGACAGATCCCAGAGCGTCCGCCTCCCACCTTTCCGATCCGAAGCCACCAACATCATCTGTGGCGTCCCCCAGGGCTCCTCCCTCAGCCCGACGCTGTTCAACATCTACATGGCCCCCCTCGCACAAGTGGCCCACCAACACAACTTCAACATCATCTCCTACGCGGACGACACTCAGCTCATCCTCTCCATCACCAAGGACCCACGCACCGCCAAAACCAACAACCACGACGGAATGAAGGCCATCGCCGACTGGATGAGGAGCAGCCGTCTGAAACTGAATTTGGACAAGACAGAGGTCCTCATCCTCGGACCCAACCCCTCAGCCTGGGACGATTCCTGTGGTCCAACAACTCTGGGGACAGCACGGACACCCACCGACCACGCACGCAATCTTGGATTCATCCTCGGATCCTCCCTCTCCATGTCCAAACAGGTCAACGCCGTCTCCTCCTCCTGCTACAACACCCTCTACAAGTGGATCGATCCTGACCGAAACAAGAAGAACGGTGACACAGGCCCTCATAAGCAGCAGGCTGGACTACGGCAACGCACTCTACGCCGGAATCCCAGCCAAACACCTCTGACGACTACAGCACTTCCAAAATGCCTCCGCCCGACTGATCATCAACCTCCCCCGCCACAGCCACATCACCCCCACCTGAGAAACCTACGCTGGCTCCCCGTTGACAAGAGGATCACCTTCAAACTCCTCACCCACGCACACAAAGCACTCCACAACGCCAGACCAGCCTACCTGAACAGCAGACTCAGCTTCCACACCCTGACCCGCCAGCTCCGCTCCGCCAGCCTCACCCTCGCCACCGTCGCCCGCATCCAACGAACAACCTCAGGTGGCAGATGCTTCTCCTACCTCGCCGCCAAGGCCTGGAACACCCTTCCTAACAACCTACGGCAGACCGAAGACCTACTCGCCTTCAGAAGACTCCTCAAGACCTGGCTCTTCGAACAGTAGCGATGCTTCCCTCCACCCCTCAGCGCCTTGAGACCCTCACGGGTAAATAGCGAGCTCTACAAATAGATTGATTGAGAAAGGAAATTTTGGATAGTTATGTAGTCACCAGAATATTTATAAAGCAAGTTCCAAACTTTACAGGACGACCACCATAGACATCGCTGGAGTGGTCTTGATGCTGAAGAAACAGACAAAAGATGCTGAAAGGATGCTCTGTTCTTTGTGGTGGTCCCTCGGTCCACAGGTCATGAAAAGCAACTTTGGAAATGGAGATTGGAGTTCCTCGAAGTCCTCTAGGTTGCAATAGCCGACCAGCTGATGGTGCACTACTGGTCTCTTTGCACCACGGTTGGGGCGAAATCATTAAGTGGGGGTTGGTGTCCCTTGACTATGATGAATCTGGACTTTGATAGCACTCCCGGGTTTAGAAGACACAAGTGCAACTTCTGGCTATCACAAATTTGTCTTTTTGGGCGCCCGTTGACTGGTAGTTGCAAAACGTTTGCGGTGGCTAACACCTTGCCAATTTGTGTACCTAGAGCTGGCTCCAGGAGATCAACCGACTTATTCTTGGAGTAACTGTTGTGGGTGAAGGCAGGAAACCAACTTTTCTCTGTGTAAGGAGCCACAAACACAGTCCTAATCTCACTAGCCCAAATGTACAGCAGCTGCAGTCCTCTTGATGGTGCAGCTTTGTTTGTGAGGATTAAGGGCAGCAGAGCACAAAAAAGCTGCACCATCAGGAGGACTGCAGCTGCTGTAAATTTGGGTCCTCTCTTTAATTCCAATGTGATCTGATGAACAGGGTGCCAGGGGTGCTGTATTTATCCCAGGAAAGAGTCCTGCTGGGAGCTTGTGGTCACTATTGATTGGGCTACTGGGTCCCCCTCTACCTATTGACATGCCTCCTGCAATGTGTGGCATCTAGCTATGCCAGAGTGGCCCATTCTTTCCCATTTCAAAATACCATGACCCTTCCATGGTCACCAGGAGCACAGTAGCCCTCCCTAGAGGCATGTCTACCAGTGGGCTACACGCCTACAGGAAAACCAGATTAGGGATGGGATTTCCCTCCTTGGCCCTCCCTCCTAATTGTCTGCAGGAACCAAAGGCATCCTGCTTAGGGAAGTTGTTGGAGTCAGCCCTTCAAAGGCGGCTTCCCCTTTGAAGCCCGCTTTTTAGGCAAACACACTGAGTGGTCATCCCGGGAGAGGAGGTGACACCTAGTTCTGCAGCAACTGCCTCTATTCCTGGGTCAGGAAATCATTTACATGTCTCTCCAGGTAGCCAGTAATCTGTCTGTGTGTCAGGGCCTTTTTGAGCTGCTTTCTTTATTAGTGACATTAAACTCAGGGGTCAGGTCCAGTTTAATGAAACAATTAATTTGATACCTTACTTGACCCACTTAGGTTGTCCCAGTCAAATGTTAGCCAGGCTAGAATGCCAGGCCGGTAACCCTGTGTTAGCCAATGGGGCTACTAACCTCTCCATAGTAAAATGATCATTTGAAAGCGCTGGTGTTAAGACATATGAAAAATATTTCTACAACTTAACATTATTTAGCTCTCTGCCTTAGGGCTCTATAGGCCTTCTTTAGGGGAGACTAACATATAAAATTGAGGGAGAAGAGGGTTTTACCATTAGACGTAATGGCAAAGTCATATTAGCAGTGTAACACTGCACTTTCAGTCTGCAGTTGCAGGCTGCAGTTAATGTTGTCCTTGTCACATACAGGGTGGCACAAACAGTGCTTCATCCCTGTGTGAACAATCTGCCTTACATGCCCTGGTTACCCTGGAAACCATATTCTAGAGATTTATAGGTAAATCCATAAAGCCAATTGGTTGTATCCAATTCAACATATCTTTGGTATAGGGTTGAAACACTAGCAATGAGGACTGGTTAGCAGGCCTCAGTGCACTCCCAGAGTTGAAAATCCAGGAGCATTAGTCCAAAAATGTGAGGGTGAACATGCAAAAAGAGGCATTTCCCTAATTCCAAATAAACCAATTTGCTATTTTATGTCTATTATAATTCAATATATTTGAAAGATGAAAGATGCTCACTATTCTGAAATTCTATTTTACCCATATAATCGGATCACTTAAAACAATTAGATAGTTTAGTATTTTCAGACACTGTACATCTGCTATTGCTGGGCGATAACAGAAAAATACTGATTTGTGGAGGAATTGAAAATTCATGTGGGGCATCTACTGACAGATTTCCCCACTATGTGCCTAGAATCGTGGAAGAAGTTCTACAGGCAAACTCCCTCTGGCTTTAGCCATCCTACCCCAAAATTGAGGATTTTCTCTTACAAACCATACCCTAGATTGATTATGATTTTGGGTCTAGGTTGTGTCACTTTTGTGGAGTCAGAGAACTCAAAAATATATACTATAACACTATACCAGCAGAAAAAGTCTTTGACTTACTATGTCATTGAATAAAGAAACCAGTGAGATTGGAGCCATATATTCAGCGACCATAAACAAGATAATGAATATTACAGCAACAAATAAAACTAAATAGAATAAAAAACAAAAAACAGGCACATTGGTACCCAAAAGACTTAAGTGAGGAAGGATTTCTCTCAAAGTGACAGAATGCATAAGGCAAAAGAATATGTCACCAATGAACGATGCACATCTGAGGTATGAATGGATACAATTAAAAAAAAACATTTTGTAAACCAAGTCCTCCTTTATCGTAGCAAAACTTGACCAAGCTGAAAATAACCCAAAAAGGCATTTTGAAACATTGAAGGACTCTCAAAAAGGGCATTACTGAATTATTGAAAGAAAAATGTGAGAAGTTCTCTAGCTTGTTAGATGAAAATTTGAAAAATATGGGAATTGTCCTCCCAAACCAATCCACAGTCGAGGGGCTAATTGACACCATCTCTTAAACGATAGTGCCATTTTCCTCATTAAAAGCAGTTGCTACAATTAGTAGTAACCACACTTATTTCACCTCGAGCTAAATCCTGTCAAAATTGAGTTCTATACGGTGTTACCAACAACTCATTCTTTCTTTTGCAAACTTGGCTCAACATAATTGAAGAGCTGAACTGTAAACCTTCTTCAGTGGAATGTATCAAACTACTTGACTTCTACCTGGGCCAGAATTTAAACACACAAACATGCATCGATTAGTTGTCAAAAAAGGGCGAGTATTAACAGAGGTTTTACTATAAACTATCAAATCCTTCATCCTAAAAAATGACTTCAAGCAAGTGGTGCTATTCCTGGTGCTAAGGTGACTGAACTATGGAAAAATATCACATCTCAGGATAATTACTAGACTATACTACACCCTTTCAAAGTGGAAACACATTCAACACTAAAGGCCTGATTACTACTACTGCAGTCCTATGGACCGCCTTAGCCACAGTGGTGATGCAAGCACAGCCCTCTTACAACTTGGGTGGTTGGACTGCCATTGCAGTACTGCAACTGCCAGGGATCAGGGATCCCTGGCGGTGGCACGGCAGTCTGGAAGCCGTAATATGCTTGGAGGAACTGCTGCGGTTTCCATGGTGGTTCACGGTCCCCTGTTGCCTAAGGGCCATGGGGTGCATGCAGGGGATGGAATGCTGTACCTGCTGTGTGCATGGACCCCAGTACCTGCATGGCATGGACTGCACCAGTCCATTTGGTGCGAGTACTGCCTTTGATGTTCCCATTACGGTGGCTATTTCATTGGCACTGCCGTGAGACCACCAAAGAATCGCCCGCCAGTGACTGTAAAAGTCATAATTTGGCAGCCAGCGCGCACACAGGTTTGGCGATGTGGGAGTGAGATGGAGGCATGTCGGGCCCGCTCCCACACCGCCAAACTTGCAATCGAGCACTAAGTCTGGTACAGGAAATAGAAAATGCAACCACATCTACCCAATCATGATGATTGTAGAATAGCCCTCAGTTGCGTCAAGAAATATTTATATATTGACATGTATTACACACAGAGCTCTAAACTAACAAACCGAAATTATTCGAAACCAAAGCTGGGCATCCTAGGTAGCCAGGGACATCTTGGATGTGCTGACACTCTCCTTTTTGAAATCCTGTGCAAGAAACCCAAATGTTTAAGCCATCCTTAAAGGAGAGCACATAAAAAGAGTTTAGAACTCTCTTCCTTCTAAAAATCAGGAAAAACACCTCCTATTTCTCCGTAAGTACGAAACTAATAACAACTATTGCTCCAGTGCTACCTCTCTCATTAGAGGTTCCAGATTTTGGCCCGAACAGTTTTTACCTAAGAACTCTCATGGGACGTTAGCTATATTTGGCATATGTAATTTATTTAATAGTAATCTTGTCTGGCCCAACAACTGTATATTTGTACATCGCATGTAGCCTGCTCTCATGAAAAATGTTCAGTGGCATATCCAATATAGAGTGCACTATATAAAACTTGTTAAAATAATCAACGAATAAATAAACATACAAATAAATAAACCAATGCATACATAAATAAACAAAATGTCTAGGCATTCTGTTCCTGATTTGTGGGCTAGTTACAAGCTAGATGTGTTGGAGCAAAGTGTAAGGAATTTAGATTTCTAGTAGTACAAACCTAACTATCATTCTTTGCCTCTCACAGCATTTGGTCCATCAAATATTTTTGATCAATGGTAGAAGGAAATTGCCCAACATTGGGATGAGAGGAAGAAGTGGAGGGATTTCTTTTAATATAATTTCATTATTCCATGATATCTATGATAGCTGTTGCTATAAAGCATACTTCTATAACAGGAAATGGGTCTCATTGCTGAAAAAATTAGACTGAGAAAGTGTGAAAACTTTAGTGTTGTTTGTCATCAATCACGGACTGGAGTTTGCATTTCTAAGGATCTTGTTAGCAAATATAACTTGAAAATAGGGCATGTTTGAAGGTGCACAATTCAGATATGTGCTGTGTGTAAAATGTAGTCCACTCAATTTACCAACAACATTCTCATCATGTTTTACCTGCTACACATCTGTGGCAAAATAGAGCAGGGTATGCACTTGAGAAATTGAAAAATTGGCACAACTTGGAATCCTTTTCCGTGAGCAAGCAGAAGTTTGCTCCCAAAATAAATTAGGCCAATAACCACAACCAGGGCCTACAACTCAAAACTTCAGGATTGCCACTGCCGCTTTATCTGTAGTATTAAGTAAATAGCCATTGTTTTTCCTTATCCTGAGTACATTTTGGGGTAGATTGCATATTTCTTATGTATTGTTTCTGTCAGATGCACTATAAAGCATTTATATAGTTGATATTTTTCGGTGGCCAAATTAATCATTTGCCAAGCCTCTGTGTTGTGTACTGTAGTGTTAGAGAAACATGTTCATGTTTTGGGGATATGTACAAAAAAAAAAAAAACATATTGAAATTAAAAGAAAATGTTTTCTTTTTCTTAACTGAGATTGTCAATCTTAAGCCATCATTACTGTCACCTGTGGAATTCTAGTATGTGTGGTAATTTCTTTTACCGTACACACCAGGATTCAAGGTTTTGCAGCTAACACCGCACCCATGCAAATTTTCCCAGGTACATTATGGCAAGTCATACCCAATAAAATTAACAGAGGGAGAACCCCCTGAAATTACAAGGGCATCGAATTTTGGTGCAGTAAGTAGCAAGGGTCTAAGTACTATTGGATTTTGCAGTCATTCACCCTGCAATTTGCCAAATCAGAAGGTTTACCGCTGTAAGATTTGTTTTTCTGAATGAATAAATACATATTTCGATTCTGAAACTTTTTGTGACCGATCCTAAATCTTAGGGGCCGATTATGATGGCGGACGGACCTGAGTCCGTCCACCACCATAGAGAAGGAGGGACCGTCCGCAGGGGCAGCGGCGGTCCCTCCATGCAGATTAGGATGTGACCGCCAGGGTGGCGGTCACATCCTCTATTTTTTCACATTGCGGCGGGTGCAGCTTCAAGCTGCACCCGCCGCAATGTTAAAAATGCATGTATTACATTTACATGCACAAAGAGGCAGGCACCGCGCGGTGCCTGCCGCTTTGTGCATGTAAATGTTGGGGGGGTACCATAGGTACCCCCCATGTGACCCCCCAACACCCTGGGGGCCCACAACGGGCCCCCAAAAGCCAAAGTCCACATGCTTTTCCACGGCGGAAAAACCGCCGTGGAAAAGCATGTCTCCGTGCAAATCCTAATTTGGCTGACACCGTCACCAAATAGCCCTCCCCACCCCGCGGATCAGTGGCGGAGGGACCTGCAGTCCGCCGCTGGTCCATCCGCAATCCCACCGCCATCCTAATCTGGCGGTGGGTGTTCTATGTGACTGCAGCGGTGAATCCGCATACTCCGGGGCGGCGGTGGCTTCCGCCGGCCCGGAGTATGAGGATTCACCGCAATCATAATGAGGCCCTAAATTTGGAAAGTTGCTGTAAGGGGCATGCCTTCCAAATTACACTGCATATGGTACATCACAATGGTTTGCCTCTGTAATTGCGGTCACTGATCAGTTATCGATTTCAAAGTTAGGATGGTGACTGGTTCACAAAGGTGAACCAGTCCCCCTAAAGCCCCCTCCCCTTTTTGAATCGGGAGAAATTGTCCGCCCTCAATGAAATAAAAAAATCTGAATTTAGTTTTTTCTGAAGCAGCACTGGTTTATATAGTTTTCCATTTTGAATGCATTCACAACAGGATTTTGGTCTGCTGTCCGTTGCAGGCCACCATCCCTGTGATTGTAGCCAATCAAAAGGTGTTGCAAATTGTGATCTGACTGATTCCTGACCTCCGGAGATTTCCCTGTTTTGAGGTCCGACCTATTAGTAAATAGGTAAGTTAACAACATAAAATTCTGGTTCAATAATTTTGTGGGAAATTTTGCAACTTCATTTTGTGACCTGGAGGTTAGTAAATATGGCCCTCAAAACTGCTTGCTAGGCCCATTTCGTATTGGACAAGCTTGAAATAGGTAATACTTATTGTAGCGTCCTCCCCAGCCTAGTAGCATACAAATGACCAAGCCACACATGGAGCTCTCTAGGGCATGTCTTCATTCTTCAGATTGTAGCAGTTAACTAACAGTACACAGTGTGTCATCAACTTTATTAACCATACCCAGAAACACCGAGTGTGTATGTCATTTCTGTGGAGTCCATCTAAGACCAGAAGGGTCCCGCTATAAATATTTATAGGATACTACATCTCCCCTTCTGTTAAATTAAAAGTACAAATATTACACATTTGCATCATTGTTCCTCCATGAGTCATCAAGGTGTTTGAACTAGTCTTCCAGACATTGTTATGTAAGGTTGATGAATCGGAGGAGCAGGCACCGGAGACGCAGCGGTAGGCATAGAAGGTAGGGTCTCAGGACTTACAGATGGGCCGGTCTCACTTCGAGTAGAGCATTGTGGGGCTCTCAGTATAGGAGGCATGAGGATGGATGGGAGGGGAGAGTGAGCTAAAAATAAATGGTAACAGCTGAGAGTAAGCCCGGAGTAGGCTTTTTGAAAAATGAGGAGCATGAAAAGGTCACGCACCACAGGTATGCAAGGGGGTCTAACGGGGTTTGGTTTAACGTAAGGCTAACTGCGAATCCAAACAGCGGGGTGAAACAATTTCACATAGCGGGTTAAATAGTCCAATTGAGCAGTGGCTGGGACAACAGAGCAGGAGGTTTTTAGAATATGTTGGACATTTAGCGGGAAAGCACTGAGGGAAGCATGTTTGAAGATACTGAAATGGTGAGCAGGATGCAACAAGTACAATGTCAATTGTTTGTTTAAAAAGATGAAACTTTTAGATTAAAGTCTTTGTTTATTTTGTAGCTAACCCCTGACGAAGAGCGAAGATGACGCTCGAAATGCATTGGGAATTAATAATACTACTGAGGATGAAACATGTATTGGTCCTGCTGTCGTGAAAAGGCCCGGATGGGCATACCTTCAGCATCAGACTTGTTATACATTGAAAGGATTTCATGTGATGAAATGGATTGAAACTTTAAAAATATTGGAATATCTTGAATAAAAAGACGTAAACGAATAAGAAGTGTGGCAAATGGTTCATGCCAATCAACAGTGCTTCTGGAGGGAGCGATTGGGTTCTCAAATAAAAGGATTTCCGGTCTCACTTCTGACATCTGGAGCCGTGAACATCAAGGTAGATGCTTGAAGTGTGACATATTTCATGTTATGGACTTTCCGGAAAGTCGAGCGTTCACAATATGTCCTTTGACCATCACAACCCTCAGGGGTTCAGCATCAAACTTACATTTCTGTTTCCGCTTGACTAGGACTCTGTCTCCTTCCTTGAAAACCATCTTCTGAGCACATCAGCATATATCAGCATAGATCTTCATTCTGGACTTTTACAAGTCTGCAAGGCATCCGTTGTACGAACCTAGTCTGCATTGGTCAATTGTATCACTTTGGTGCCCAAGGCTCTAGGAAGTATAAAGGTGGCAGGGCATTCACTGGTAGTGAAATGGGGAGCTGAAATGATGCAAGAAGGGCAGAACATGGGGCTTATTTAAGATCACTTCCTTTTAGTACAGCACGCTGAACTCTTTAGGGCTCCTATGAAGGGTTCAACAAAATCGTTAGCCTGTGGCTAGAGATGAGTGTTTTTCTAATGTTTGACATTCAAGCTAGTGAGAAACTCTTTAAAGTCTTGGCTGTTGAATGGTTGTCCATTGTGGAATTTAAAAATGGAAGGCACACCTTGTCATGTGTGGTCCAAGACAAATTTCCACCAGGGGAAATTGTGAGTACGGAAATTGTGAGTACTCGTCAACAACTACCATTAGATGATGTCCATTGTTAAGAGATCCAAAGAAATCAACTACAATCCTACACTTGCTTCAGGAGATCAGACATAATTAATAGATGCTGCATTGTTTTGGGTGGCAAGCAATTGCACAAATGACGGGCCTTTAATTCTCTTTCAACGGTTTTGTCAAGGTGAGGAAACCACACACGGTCTCAAAGAGCTCTCTTGGTGGCGAAAATGCCACATTGACCTTCATGGGCTACTACAATGACTTCTTGTTGCAGGACCTCTGGAATGGCAATTCTAGAACCTCATATTATAATACCTTCTTGTGTGACAGAGATTACTCTCTCACATTTTTAAACTTTTGGCATTCAAAGTTATCCATAAGGGGTTGAGCGTGATTCTTCCAGGACTGCTGAATATTAATGTCTTTGAGAACACACAGGTCTCCATCTACATTTCTAGAAGCATGAATTGCTCCACTGAAAGAGCTGCAGGTATGCTTGACTTGAATATGAAGTTGACATAGACCGCAGCCGCTTTAGATGTTGTACTATGACACTGTACTGGCACTTGTGAAAAGTAGTCTCCAGGATTTTTATCTTTCCTATGTGTTAAAAAGACACTCACCTGAATTCCAGGATGTTCCTCTGGGGAGACGACTTGAACAAACACCCCCTGAAACCTTGCTCAGAAGCAATGACAGTAATTTAGGCACTGTATCAAGGAATACCTCAAGGGGAAGGGGGTTGGGAGAGAGAAAGAGAAAAGAACTGGACCACGGGGTGCCGTGTTGTCAGGAGTCCAATGGGGGCGTCTGGTTTACTTTTCAGGGAACCGGATAGGATGTAACTTGGGAAAAAGTTGCACAGTGACATGGATACTTGAATATCTGTGGAAGATAATAAACAATTAGCCCATGAAACAGGATACAACTAAGATCCTACACATAACACTTTTGTTGCAAGTGATTATCAATTTCTGTCTAAAACTGCCCAGCATAACACATACCTTATGACATTCCGGAATTGGTTTTTTTCTTAGCCTCTTCAATATTTTTTCGCTGCGACTCTTTTCCACATGCTAAAGAAATGCTGCAAAAATAAATTACTATTTAATATAGGATCAACAATCCACAACAGCATATGCCTACAAATAGTGATCTACATACATTTGCTTATATTAGTTACGCCTTGAATGACAGGTTAGTGCAACACTTTCTGCGATCAAATCCCAGCCTCTGAAATAACATGTCCATTTGGGCAAAATGAGTCTTTGCCCAAGAAAGTGAGTCTTTAGTCAAAGGTTTTTTGCTTCTGCTAAGACAAGAGTAAAGATTGGCATAAATACCTTTTTCACAGTCTTTGTTGCTTGGCCCCCTAGACGCGAACACCAAGAAATACCTAGTAATGGTTTTGTCCTTCCTTATTTCAGGTTCCAGCATCGGAAGATCCAGTGCCAGGGACAAGGGCATGACCAGGGATCCAAAGATGATTGGAGAAGGCGCAGTTTTGAATCAGGAAGAGACGTCAGGAACGCTGCCACAGTAAACTCTTGGCCGGAGATTAGATAAGAGACCAGACGAGCCGAGGCCAAACATCTTGTGCTTTGTCTGAATTCCCTAAATAGAGAGTTCCCCAAGTGCACTGGATGCACACCTGGTAGGTGTGCCGCTTGCCACAGGTACTGGCAGTTTATCGTTGTAACAGACGCTGAATATAATTACTGGAAAAAGTGTTTACCAAAGGAAAGCACATGGTGAATAATACAGTTTATACATGTGCTGAAAACAGCTTTGCTTGCTACATGTGCAATGTTACTTGTACAAACAAAACATAGTAGGCCTACCACTTGTCATCAGGGATGTAGGCACTAGTGTAAATGTACTGTGTTACAGTTGTAAACAAAACATCACTAGTGTCAAGCAGTTTGAACCCACGCTGCACTACCACTGACCACCAGTGATTTAGGACATACCACATGTGAATAGATGTACAAAATACATGACTGGGCACACAAATGTAATGACTGATTTTTTCGCTTCTTCAGGTGTTTCAGTTAGTTATACAGGCAGTCATTACTTATCCGAGTCCCTTCCCAGATTGCCTAAGGACACCTCACTTCAGAATACTTACCTGAAAAAGGAATAGAACTAACTACTAGAGATGAAAGAAGTCATAGCTCTGAGGGTATGTAAAGCAATGTCTTCTGACGAACAACGCGTATCTACCCGAGCAACGCACCCTGGTGCAAAATCAGCAACGTCTCCCGACGAACAACACGTACCTACGCGAGCAACGCACCCTGGTGCGAAATCAGCAACGTCTCCCGACGAACAATGCATACCTACGCGAGCAACGCACCCTGGTGCGAAATCAGCAACGTCTCCCGACGAACAACGCGTACCTACGTGAGCAACGCACCCTGGTGCAAAATCAGCAGCGTCTCCCAACGAACAATGCGCATCTGCACGAGCAACACCTTCCGGTGAAAAATCAGTACATCCCTCATACAATATGTTGGGTTGGTCTACTTATACTTTCGGTATTTTTGTTTAGGAGCCGATTTCCCTCCTGTATCAACAACTACCCGTTAGAGGGGAAATAGCCCATCCCTCTGTATGCAGTTGGTAAAAAATGGGCCCGACCTTCCTTTACAAAGAATAAGAACCGAATTCACATTCCAAGGGCCTTTATTACATGATATTAGTGGTGGCAAGAAAGAAATAATAATGATTAAACATCAACACACATATACACATAAAACCTGAAAATGAAAGGCAAAATTAGATAGAGTTAGATATACATGGAACATTTCACCATATTAGGCATCTGTAATTTGAAGAAGGGTCCAACTCTCTTTCTCTGTCCTTCTCTCTGGTTAAGCCAGGACTCTCTGCTCCACAAACAAGACTGCACGTCTGCAACATGAAGTTTCACCAGACCATCAAAGCCGCCAGACCATCATCTCACAGACCATTAATCCATCTCACTTCGCTTGGACCCACTTTCACTAATACAGAATCTAACCCTTTCTCGAAGCTTCTGGAAGAACCCGCCTACCGCTCTCACAGGATTCCTGTACCTCCTCATACCAGGTCCACAACAGCAGCTGGCCAAGCGTTTGTTATGGCTCCGGCGCGGAGAGAGCACATTCCTCGGATAAGAACTGGTCCGTGCTGGTTCACTGCTAGCGAATAACACACTCAAAGCAAAACATTACCCCTCACCTAAAGAGGCTCAGCAAGATAGTGTCAGGAAAGAACATGGCTTCGCTCGAGCACAGGCCCTTAGACCCAAAAAGGTGCAAAAACAATGTATAAGATAGAATAAGATTGTCAAAGTCTATCGGTAAGCTCTGCAAAAAGGGGGAATAAGAGTCAAAATTACATCATATACTGAGATGGTGGTTAGCAATGGTCATAACCAAGCCAATCAGTACCGGGATCTCAGTCATTACAACAAGGAATACACCTGTGACACCTATGTTCCAGAGGAGGTGGGCATGTATTATAAACCAAGGTTTGCAGAGGCAGAGGAACTCGGGGTCATTACCCCATGCCTGTGCAGAATAGGGTAATCATACTCATGCAATTGAATCCCCCAACTCTCAATCCAAAGGGACATCTTGGTTTTCGGATTCCCTAAGACGGCGAGCAGAGCTTAGTATTCAATGCGCTAGGACGCCCACTGGTAGCTATGCGCTTTAGAAATCCAATTCAAATTCAAATGACAAGGGTGAAGTGTTATCCATATCGAAACACATGGAAGTGTTCACAAGCCCATACCACAGCTAGACCTTATTTATCATACTGGGTATAAGCATGTTTGGTCAGCAACACACTCCGGCTTGCATAAGCCACAATGTGCCTTTCATTATTGTCATGTCCACTGTGCTGGAGAAGAATTACTATTAAGAGGAACAATGGTCCTTAGCAGACTGAAGAATGAAAAACAAAAATACAATATAGGCCACAATAGGTTACTATCAGGTACATGCATCAAAGGATTTTGCGATCGCAAATGGTGCGAATCGCAAAAATCGGCCGTTTGCGATCGCAAAATCCTCTTTTGCAATGCATGAAGGTTCAAGGCCCTCGCAATTTAAGGAGTCGCAAATATATTTTGAATTCTCAAATTGAGATTGCATTTAAGAAATCGCATTTTGCGATTCCTTAAATGCAATGCAAGAAACCTTTTAAAATTGCGAATTCGCAATTAGGGGTTGCAAATTACCACGAGGGTGAACCTCGTGGTAATTTGCAAAAAATTATAAAAATGCTCAAATTAGCATTTTAAACACTGTCATGTTACAGACACACATGTCCTTAGGACATGTGTGTGTGAAACATGCACTTTAAAATACATTTCAGGGGTGCAGGAGGGGGTCCTTTGGACCCCCCCTGCACCCATGGAATGCATTAACATTTTGCGATTTGCTAATTGCAATTCGCAAAATGTCAATGCCTTCCCCCTGATTCCTATGGGCCATTGCAAAATCGCAAATTAGAATTCACATATTATTTGCGATTCGGTAAAAATTGCGATTTTTACAGAATCGCAAAAATTATGTGAATAAATTGATGCATCCCGTTTTGCGTTTCCTTATTTGCGATTCCTTAAAAATCGCTAATAAGGAATCGCAAAACGTTTCTACCTGCCTGCCGCACTTGGGTTGGTTCTTAAAAGCGGCAACCATTTGGCGGCTATGGTGCCGTTTTCCTTGGCTGCAACTAGCGCCCAAAATTGTTTCGGGCTATTATTACTTTTACCAGGCAAATGTAATTTATTTGGTCCTGATGATGATCCCGAGAATTAATGAGCGATGGAATCGAAAAGTCGACACTTGTGAATAACACCACAGTTTTCCATTGTGCCTAACCTGTGTGGTTTCTATTTCTGGTTAAACTCGCTGCATAGTATAATACATGCGAGTGACTACAGCTCAAAGTTTTTGCCTGTATTTATGTTTTATATGTTTTGTTTGATTAATCTGTAATGTTCTACACACTCCTTTTCCTATATAGGGTACAGGCATGTGCCCTATTATAGAAACCGTTGTTTCAGAATTATCTGACTATATTCTTAAGTATTGTTGAATAAAACTCCTCGTCCGGCTGGACTGTGGATTCATATATTAACCTATTGTGGCCTATAATGTATTTTCGTTTTTCATTCTTCAGTCTGCTAAGGACCATTGTTCCTCTCAATAGAATTGTTACCCGTGGTACCTAGCCAATTATCGGGTCCCCTTGTCTTTTCTAAAGGAGAAGAATTACTGACAACTTCCGTGTGCTGGCATCTACTACAATCTCTGGATCAAAATAGGACATTTCAGTATCGTTCTCAGTTGCATGTTTGATTTTCTTAAAGCTTGGGTCACATTCAGTTGACCATTCTTTTTTGTCAAGTCTTTCAACAGGGCACTAATATGGGGAAATCATGAATATACCTGGAACAGTAGCCGGCAATGCAAGGAATCACAGCATTGTCGCATCTTGAAGTTGAGTTGTAAATGACAAGCTTTGTGCTTTAGCTGGATCTAGTGTCCTCCCCTTTTCAGAGAGAACATGGATGAATAATTTTAGATTGGTTTGGTGACACTCACACTTTTCCACATTCAAAGTGAGACCAGCATCAGTCATCAAGAGACATACTGGTGTAAGGGCTTTGTCATGTTATTCAGAGTGGCCCCAGGTACCAGTATATCGTCATTATAATTAAAGGCTTGTGTGATAGGCTATATTATGTGGCGATAGACATCCTGAAAATATCATCAGTTTAGTTAGAGGCATGTGCGACAGTCTGTATTATGTGGTGAATTACATCCTGAAAAGGATCTGCAGCTGACGACACCCCAAAACTTAGGTCCATATGTAAGAAATTTCCGATTTGAGATTTCCCAATAGCGAATCCGTAGAAATCGCTATTTGGGAATTGCAAAACTGTATTATGTAACTGCCAATTCCACAAATAGTGATTCCTACGGATTCACATTCGCAATTAGGAAAATGCTAAATAGGAAATTGCTAAATTGTGATTGCCTAGTAGGAAATCACACAATAGGAAACAGTGCTTTCAGGATGCAGAATGATGATGTATGGCCAGGAAGGTTGTAAATATTAGGGGTGGGTGAAGAATTCTGCTCTGCTGGCAGAGTTTGCTGAGTTTTGCCCACTCTGCGCTCCACATGGAGTGCGGAGTTCAGATAAACTCCACAAAGGGACGCCGAGCGGAGTTTTTTACCTCGAGAAGCTTGCCATCGGTAAGTTGGCTAGCGCTCTAGACCTCCTCCCATAGAGATTTCTCATCACTGGCGGTCGCGGTAGGTCTCAACTACTTGCAATGAGAAACCTGCCATTCGCATTGAGGAAGCTGTCGCTCAAGTAGAATGTGTACTCGAGCTGGCAGACAGCAGCAGCATCCTATAGCACAATGCGTAGTGCCGTTCGCACTGATTTTAAAGTGTGGGACAAACTCCCACCACTAAAAAATCAGTGCAAGGGGCACGACTTAACAGACTATTCTGCTGGCAGAACTTTGTAGAGTGTGGCAGAGTTTTTCTGGCACTTTTCAAGGTTCCGCAGAGTAAAACTCTGCCCAGGTTTAGTAAATATAGGGTTTGGCCACAGCCCAGAGGCCTAGACTGGAAGTAAGGAGTGCTCATGCATTACCACTGCCACTCAATAGCACCATCACTGTAGAAGAACATGGCTACAGAAGATGGGAACAAGGACTCAGGGAGCAGAAAGAGGAAGGTCAAATTTACTGAAAAGGAGCTGGGGCTCTTGACATATGAATTTGTGGCCCATATGGAACAACTGTTTGGGAAAGCCTCCTTCTCTGTACCAGAGAGCCAAAAGAGACAGATCTGGACCAGCATCCTGGCAAAGTTAACTCCCTACGAGTCATCCACAGGACCATTTCTAAGATGTGCAAATGGTGGTATGACCTGAGGTCTTCTCCGAAGGAGAAGGTGGCCAGCAGCATGGCTGTGGGATGTGGAACAGCTATAGGACCCTCAGAACAGCCCCCTTTAGCCCCAATGGAGACAGTCAAAGAGGGGACCATGGAACCACTCAGTGTGGTGGGAGCAGCTGACATCAACAACTCCAGTCCAGAAGGCACCATCCAGGGTAACACATCTTCACTTTACTTACCCAACAAAACATAATGTTAGCAAATCCATATATCACAGCATGAATAACTCCATTAAGATGGTTTCCCCACCCTGGCAATGCATTATTGGATTTGTAGTACACATTCTTTGCTTGCTGAACTGTCTGCTGATGACTCCACCAAATGTATCTATGCAGCATAAACTTGTCACAAACACATGAAGCACAGTCACAACAATAATGTGGGCAAACAATAACCATTTATTTACACTAAATATCTAAATGTATTTACACAGATCACATCCTGGACCTGTCAGGAACAGTTGCAGCTGAAGATCCTAATGACACTAATGTGCTCGTTGAGGAACCAACACCACGATCCCCTCAGTCCATCACCCCATTTCCATCTGGCAGGATGGCAACCATCTCACCACTGCAAGAGTTTGTGGGCAGTGAATTGGGTCAATCACAGAACAGGGACCTCACAACATTGGAGACTAGGACACACAGGCAGTGCAGAGGGCAAAGATCGGCAGTGCGCACTGAGGACGTGTAGGACCACAAGTCGGAGAGACCTCCTGTGTATGGTGTGTTGAAGCAGTCCATCATCACTATACAGTGCCTGCAGACAAAACAAATACAGACTGTCAGTAAGCAGCTGCAACAAATGTCTAACATTCTGCAGAATTTGGTGGAAGGGCCGGAGCAGTGGCTAGCGGAAATGAAGAGGGAGCACCGTGTGCAGAGACAGAGGTACAGGCAGTGTCCATCAACTGCCTGACAGTAGCCAAAACAACGCTAGCAAGGTGAATTGTGAGCATTCAGACCAACATGGTACACTGCTGTCAGAATGTTGTTGTGGGCTAGTGCAAGTGACCACAGCACTTGAGAATATCCAGACCCACAAACTCGGTGTCCCCAACATCCTGCCCCCACCTGAGAGTGAACAGGGCACTAGCCTCAGTGGCACATTCATTCAGGAGGCATGCAGTACCAGGCGTTCATGTAGACACACTTCTGGAACTGACATGACATCAGTCCCATAAACCATTGTTGCTGACAAAGCACCGAACCCCAGAGCCCGAAAGATGTAAACCACTGTACACTCAGAGGAATGAGTCGCCTTTATTTTGTTTGGCATTACTTACTTTGTTGTTTATTTTCTAACAATGTTACATCCAAAAGGATAAAGTAGATCCTTGAGTGCTACCTAAATAAAAGGTGGTCTCCTAGTTATGCACTAAGCAATACCATCATGTGCGATATCTCATTATTGGATGTTCTAATTTCTCTTTTCTCAAAAATAGTTGTTGGTTTTCTCTGGTGCCATGCATGTCCCTTTGATGCACATGCACCCTATTACTGCACCTGTAGTTGTGGCAACTCATCATAAGATTTGGAATCAGGTTCTATGGGGATGTCGTGCAGACCCTTCTTCATTGCAATATTTAGCATAATGGCACATTTGGCTATTATTTTGCAGCATGTATCTGGTCTGTACAGTAGTGGCCCACCGGTCTTATGGAGGCAGCAAAAGCAGGACTTCAGGATCCTAAAGGTCCTCTCCAATATTGAGCACATTGTCCTGTGTGCTCTGTTGCACTGCCTCCCACTTGTTGTCCTCTGAGTCAGATTTAGTGTGATTAGCTAGGGACATAAGGCATATGCACTGTCACCTTAAGAGCGTGAAAAGGAAAACCATTAGCTCACATTTCACACACCATCCTTGCCACTGTAATACTTGAGTATGCGGTTCTCTAACTTAGTAGGAAACCATCGCCAAATCACCCTCTGGCAGTCAGTTTTGTATTCCCCTGTGGTGGAACATGAATGAGTCATGTGTGCTGCCTGTGAATCTTGCCATAGAGTCTATTATGATAAAGGAGGCATCACACACTACCTGCACATTGAGTGATTGTAAGCTTTTCATGTTCCTGTATATGTCTTCAATTGCTGAGGTGGGACATATGGCAATATGTGTGCCTTCAACACAGTCAATGACATTAGGGAACCGTGCTACACTGAAAAAGATCAAGTTGGGGTGTTACAATAATTGGGTTTATTGGGGAATGATATATATTGGTTGACTTTGCTCACCATGATGTCTAGGAACCTGCGTAAGAAACTGGTAAAAGGCACTTTGTGACACCCCACGCCACTGCTAAGACCGCCTGGTAACTTCCATAAGCTAAAAGGTGCAGGCAACACAATACTTGCACATGTAGTGGATTTGAAATGCTTCTGAGTGTTGGGGCCTGTAGCTGAGGTTTTTTTTTGGTCCTCATTTGCCTTGTCCCCACTAACAAAAGAAAAAGAAAAGTAGCCTCCATCCTTCAATTGGTGTCCTGGTGTTCTCGTTGTTTACTGCCCTCAACCAGAGACACTCAATTACTCAAAGGAGGGTCATGGGAAGAAGATTTGTACTCCATCTAAGTTTTCACAAAACCTGCCAACAAAATGCCTGGGAGACCCTTTAGGGAGCATTGCAGGCATAATCATAGGACCCGGGGAAAAAAAAAAACCTGACTCCTACCTTTATTTTTTCAACAAGTCCCAAAATGCCAAAATATTCTTATTACAGGATCTGGCCAAATCAGCCTTGGAGACTTCATACAGTCAGTTCAGCCATTCTGAATGGGTCGGTGCTATTGGTTCTACCCAATACTTGCATATTTGCCTCCTAGCCAGAAGCATTGCGTAGAAGAGCAAAGATTTTGTTGGGCCTCCTATATTATCATCAAGGCCAAAAATAATTAACTGTAAGCTAATAGTCAAAGGGACTCTCAGGATAGATTTCATAGATGTTATAACTTTATCCCAAAACTCGCGTAGAAAGGGGCAATCTTCAAACATATGTATATCAGATGCTTCTGGGAAGCCACATTTATTACACACTTTACCGGGCTGAAATTTCGAGAGTTTAAGCGGGGAGAGGTATGCTCTATGGGCTGTAAAGATGTGATTGCGCCTGAGCCAAGCAGGTTTAACTATTCTGTAGAGAGTATTAAATGAATCCATCCACAACAAGTCACACTGGGTATTCAACTCTGCTCCCCATAATTAATCGGCCAGTCTAAATTTGCCGTCTGCTTTCTCCGATATGGCCCGATACCACAATGAAGCCTCTCTTCTCCCTCCAGGTTTTACTACGAGTTGATCTTCTAAATTGTTGTCTTTGCCCAGAGGGACTTTGCTTTTAACCTGTGAGTGGAACCAGCTATTCAATTGAAGATATTTAAACTTGGATAAGCCAGGACCCGCTACCTTACGAAGATCTTCCCAAGAGAGCAGAACAGGCCCCTTCAACAAGTCTCCCCACGTCAAAAACCCAGAATCTCTCAGAGGCTTGCTAAGAGTATGTCGAAGGCATGCAGGAGTGCCCGGGGAATCCCATAATGGTGCCCTTTTTGAGTAATGGCCTAGACCGACTCTTCTTCTAATTGCTGATCAGCTTCTGGCTGTTGACTGAAGAGTCTTCAATTTAATTTATTAAAGAAATTTTTGGTCTCCAAATTTGAACAAAAAACCAGATTCTGACAGGTCGGAACCCCATTGCATAGCCCGAAACATCTCACCCACTGTTGTGCCAGTTGGCATTTTCAGCAACATTCGTGAGTGAGACAGCTGAAATGCCCATGCATAATATTGCAAGTCGGGTAATGCTAAACCCCCTTTTTTCCTCTTCCGCCTGAGTTTTTTCCAGGCTAACCTAGTGTCTCTGTGCTTCCAAATGAATGAATTTAGTTTCCTTTGACATTTAGCTATTTGATTCGTATCAAAAGCCAGTGGTATTGAATTGAAAAGAAATGTTATCTTAGGGAGGATGGACATTTTAACTAGATTAATCCTTCCAAGATTGTTAAGGGAAGGTGCACCCACGAGTTCAACTGTTTTTGGCAATCTTTGAAGATGCGATTGAGGTTGACTTCCGGGATCTTTTCTGTTTTCTGAGTTATTCTAATACCCAGATATCTCATGGTGGTAGCAATGTCGTGATGTGAATTCGCCATATTCCAGACCATTATCTCCGTCTTGTTAGCATTGATTTCATATCCTGATATTGCACCAAACTCCTCTGCATGTGCAACAATCGTAGAAAAAGCTGTGTCAAGGTCGGCTGTAAAAATCCAGATGTCATCCGCATACAGGGCCACCTTCTTCTCCCACTCCCCAAATTTAAACGGGACGATGTTTTTGTCTTCTCTAAGTGCCTGTGCGAATGGCTCTATATAGATGTTAAACAGGACAGGGGAGAGGGGGCAACCCTGTCGCGTGCCCCTAGGGATCATAAAAGGGTCAGTCAAAACTCCATTAACAAGTAGTCTGGCCATAGGGGCTTTATACAGCAAGTCTATGACCCAACAAAAGCCTCTTCCTATGTTAAATTTATTCAACACCTCAGTGAGGTATGGCCATTAGACCCTGTCAAAGGCCTTAGTCGCGTCTAATGTTAAAACTGCCAGTGGGAGGGTAAAGGCAGACGCAATATCTATGGCACCTATTAGATCGTAAGTAAGGTCTTCCAATTGATGCCCTTGAATACAGCCCTTTTGATCTTTGTGAATGATATTTACCCCCTACTCCCGCCAACCTTTTTGACAGTATTGAGGCAAAGATTTTGTAGTCACAGTTTAGGAGTGAGATTGGGTGATATGAGCCACAATCAGTTGAAGATTTCCCAGGTTTTAATAATAAAACAACCGTGGCTTCGCTCCAAGACCCAGGAGGGACTTCACCCTTCATGAGTATGCTATTAAAAAGCTTCACCAACACTAGAACAATAGAGTCAGTAAGTGCCCGATATACCTCTCCTGGGAGGCCATCTGGCCCTGACGCCTTTCCAGATTTAGAAAGGTTGATTGGGTCTCTAACTTCTTTTTCAGTGATTTCTTTATCTAAGCCAACCTGTTGTTCATTGGTGAGGCTTGCTAAACAAATCTTTTCAAGCCATCTTTTCCTTTTCTCAGGATCCTCAATGGTATCATTAGTATAGATTACTTGAAAGAACTCCCAAAAAGCCATCCCTATATCTGAATTGGATGAACGCGGAGAAGACTCCCCTTCCACCCTAACCTGTTTGATATGATTTCGAGCCTGGTCAGATTTTATTTTCCAAGCGAGTAACTTTCCGGCACTCTCACCAAATTCAAAGTGGGAAATTTTACTTGCTTGCCACCTGCGAGCAATTCTCTCCTGGAGAATGCTCTCTAGTTGTTTTTTAAGTGAGTCTAATTCTTGCAAATCCCCCTCCGCAAATATTCCTGGTTGAATGCTTAGTTTTAATTGTATTCTAGCCATGTCTTCTTCCAGCCCCTTGACAGCATTACTAAATTTCTTTTTCATGAAGGAAGCTCCATTAGTAATGCAGCCTCTCCAGAAGGCTTTCAAGGTGTCCCATACAACTGATATATTAGATGTGTCTAAATTCGTGTCAAGGAACTGGGTGGTGTCGAGAATGAGATAATTTACCTCATCCTCTTCTAATAAAATAGTACGGTCAAAAGACCACAACCTTAGTTGTTGTTTTTGTATAAGAGATAGACTAAAGACTAATGCCGAATGGTCCGATAGGTGAGATGGAAGATACTCAATATTTTTAACCAGGGCTTTTAAAGAGTAACTAAACAGCGCATAGTCAATTCTAGATTTGTGGTGGTATTTTAGGTTGATAAATGAAACCTCCGGTTGATCACCTGCGCGTTCACTCCAGATATCTGAAAGACCAAGCAGCCTCAATATATTACCGAGAGTCTGCCGTGATTTAGAGAATACTACCGCTTGTGACTTAAGGGATTTATCTAACCTAGGATCTAAAATGATGTTGAATTTACTCACCCAAATAATATCGAGCAGATGGTTATGTATGATATCAAGACAAGAGGGGTCATCCTGATTGGGCCCGTAGTAGACCACCAAGGTAAGAGGCAAGTCCCCTAACAATATTTTTAAATGAGCCATCTGGCGCTAGAGTATCCCCCTTCACTCCAATACCTGTGCTCTAGCTTGTTTTTTAAATAGAACCATCATCCCCCAAATGTTAGCTGACTGGTCTGTACATACAAAAGTGTCAACCCACTTCTGTTTTTTTAATAGGTCTGTTGTCTCAGGCTTTAATAGATGCGATTCCTGGATGGCAATGACCTGCGTCGGCGAATCTCTTAAGTATTGCAAGTTTTATCTCATCTGTTCCTTGTGCGCAGGCCATTGACATTGCAGGACAGAAAATGTATCAATGCCATAATGGATTTTTCATCACATTCATCAAAGATGGATCACAAGCACCGCCATATTTTGATTTTAAACAACACCATTTTATATTAAAAAAAACAATCAATCTGACAGCAGAGGACTCTGAATTATATCATTATGGAAGATGGAGCTCCTAAGATAAGAGTGGAGTGTCAACAAATGAGGACATTTTGCTTTTATTTCACCTGTGCCCCCCCTCCCATTGGGAAACCCAACCCTTAATTCTATGGCCTGATAGATGGCCAATTTGCATCCCACCGCACCTGCTACTTTCCCACCCCAACCACCATAGATTGCTAGCGAAAAATTATTTGACATTATCTAGTGCTGTATAAAAAAAAAGAAAAAAGTTAAAGCGGGGCTGATTCTGTGGAAAACAATATTCCCACCCATCACCCTGTTTCTCAAAAAGAATCTTTCTTAATTTTTTCATATATACGATTTTTTTCCTTTTCCCCCCCCCTGTATCATTCCCATATTTTAATTCCTCATGCTTTTTAAAAAAAAAAAAATAATAATTTTAATTCACGCAACAGGAAAAAAGAGAAATGTTCTTTCCCGATCGTTTCTCATTGAAGGGGATGCGCTGCTCCCTTGATACTCAAGATAGAAATCATTCCTTCTCCCGAGAGGCGCTACTTAAGGATTCCAATAACTCATCGGCCTCATACGGGGTTCTGATATTATACATCTTGTTATTGTACATGATCTTGAGGAAGGCAGGGAATCTCATCTGGACTGTAACCCCTGCTGACCTAAACTTATCCATTTGCTGGCCGAGTTCCCACTGCCGCTCCAGAGTAACTCTAGATAGATCAGAACGCACCTCAAATGAGAAGTCAGGCCCCTTCAATGATTTAGCCTTAAGTGCTAGATTAAAAATCTTCTCCTTTACCGCATAGGTAAGGAAATTTATGAGGATCTTCCTCAGTTTAGGACTACTTGGATTCCGACTAAATGGGTCCCTGTGGATCCTTTGGATATCTTGCTCTGGGAACCCCACAGATTCCTCAAGATTCAACGAGTCCTTGAGCAGTGTCACTATATAGGTCTTCAGATCATTTCCTTCCTTACCCTCCGGGATTTTTAAGAGATGTAAATTATTCCTGCACGAGTTGTTCTCAAGAGACTCGACTCTCTCACGCAAGACATCACCATCCCTACGTAGTGCTTGGATTTTAACCTCTGTTGACCCAAGGCTGACTTTAAGATGCTCAACGCCGCTCGAATCTCAGATTGATTTTCCTCAGAAACTGCAAACCCCTGTTTTATATCGCTTTTTAGCGAGAGAAAGAGTGCCTCTATCGAGCTAATATCTACCCCCTCCCCTTCTTTCTTTTCGCTCTTTTCGCCGTCCACCAAAAAGGCGGCAGTCGCTGAAGGATTTTCCGCGAATAAGTCAGGGGGATTTAAGGCTGTTGTCTTGGTTACCGGAACCGAGGATGATGCCAATGGTTGTATCCTAGGGGGCATGAGAGGTACAGAGGTTTTTGGAGTAGTAGATATCATCATTATAGGTACGGTAGGAGCTGCAGGGTTAGCCATCATGGAAGGACAAGAGGGGGAACAAAAGAGATCTTCTCCAGGAACAGGAGAGCATCTTTGCTGAGAAGATGTTATTTGATTTGTGACGTTCAATATCTGCGGTACAACCTTAAAAAAGGAACGTAAAGAAGGGGTGACCCTAATAGGAGCTGCCTTTAAAGACGCCTTAACGGAGCTTTTGGCCCCTTTAACACTCCTCGCCTTTAAATGATAACTCTGAAAGGCTGAATCATGCCCCGAGGTTCTTTTTGCTTTTCCCCTCTTTTCTGCTTGGGTTTTAGAACCAGTGTATCTCTAGAGGAATCTTTAGAGGTGTCCAAAACGCCAGTATCCCCTCCAAAACTGCAAGAGGGACTTTCCAGCTGCTTCTTATGTAGGGACTTGTCACCCTTTCCCTTCCTTTTTCCACCTTTTGTTCACACAGAGGACTTAGACGAGGTCTCAGAGATTTTAGTGCCCAGGTTCGGAAGAGAAGTATAAGTGGAAGGGCAGTCTATGTCTTGAGGGCTAGGAGAACAGTCACTCTTGCCGTTAAGAAACGGCTTGTCTCCACTCCTACCTTCAGCAGCCTGATCCGCGACAGCACAAGCAGAGACTCTCCTGGGCCCGGCAGCTCCGTCCCGCAGAAGAAAGGCCCCAATGCTGCTTGTTCTGCCGCTGCCCCGGAGGAGACCGCAAGCCGCCGCTCTGCGACCACATATCAGCTCCAGGGCAGCTGACTCCCAACGCGGCGGGAGCAAAGGGACAGAGAAGGCGTGGAAAGCTCCGTCCAGCCCGGGACACATCCAGAAAAGCCCTTGACACAGCAAAACACAGCAAAAGCTCAGCAAGATTGATAAGATCTGTTGGTTTTTACGAGATTAGCACTATGAATCCATTAGCGCTATGTTGGCAGATAGAGGGAGAGAGCGCAGAGCTGAGACGCACGCTGCTGCTCAGCTAGCAGGCGCCATGTTTCCCCTCCCTAATTCGGCCTGTAGCTGAGGTTGTAACTAGGGGTGGGAAGTGAACTCTGTGCAGCCAACAGAGTTTGCAGAGTTTGGCCTCTCTGTGGTCCACTTTGAGCATGGAGTTTGGCAAACACTCAGCAAACCGCTGCGTGGCAGAGTTCACTAGTGCCCACCCCTACTAACAGTAAAAATCACTGAGTGGTGTCAGCAATGCAATATGGCCACTACAGTTAGCAGTCTAGTCTTTTGGGACTGGTCAAGGCATAATACAGCATAGTTACTACATGAACATTGCCGCAGTATCAACTCTAATACTTTGTTTTGCGGCTTAGTGAATGAGAATAGGGCAGTCACTTAAGCCCATGAGGGAGCAGCAAGACATATTTCTGGTGACAAAGGGCTTAGTGTTATGCCATTGTCACCCCAGGACACTCAGAGATCCCTCACTTCTGTGGCAGAGAGAACTTTGTCACCAGAAAGCCAAATTTTTACCTGTCTGCATTCTTTTGCCTCAGTCAGGCAGAATGGGGCCACGCCCAATGCCAATGCCTTGCATTGTCAGCTGACTTCTACAACAAGCCATCTGCCTTGAGTAGTGAAGAGCACCTGCACCAGTATGGTAAGGGAGCCAGTAGTACATAGTACTGTTTACCACATGGTTGTGCTGTACCAGGGATGAGTGCACTGTGCGGTCAGCATTTCCATAGTTCAGAGAGCCAGCAGTGCACTATTTTAAAGGGGTGACAGAGTGGATGTTTCTATGATGCGCTGCTCAGGCTGTACCTGAGCTAAGCACACCAAAGCTAGCTCCACTTAGGGGCCGACTCTTGCCTTCACACTGCCTGCTGCTCAGACCAGGGTGGCGCCGGCTGCTTTCGGCGCTGTCTACCTGAGCCTAGGCACAAAGACATTTGACTCTAAACCTGCAAAGTATAAGGAATGGATGTTCATAAACTCTGGTCTGGTTTTGTCTCAAACTTAATTCAAATTTTTAATAAAGTTGAAGGGCAAAGTGGGGGACTTTCATATTGCAATGTTTGATGGAATGTATGTCAAGTGTTACTGTTACTGTTAAACAATGCAGTTTGTTTTTAAAAAGAGATTGCCTGCTGTGCGTGTATTGTGTTCTCTTATGTGGAACAACCAATTGAGACCCTGCAGCCAGTGGCTCCCAGCCATGCTGCCATTTAGTGTGCTCTTCCATCTTCAGCATGCCTCCCCAAGTCTATCCTCCCCAGCTAGGGCACATGCAGGATTGTTTCTGATGGATATGACCCTGTGCAGAGGGATGTTCTCTCCCAGGGGAAGGTAGAACAGCTCCTGCTGTATGCACATATTATATTGTTCTGAGGCTGCTGCGATAACCAAGGGCCAGTGTGGTGTCATGATGAGAGCCAGAAGCAGCCTTCATCTCCCAAGCGGTGTTCCGGGGCCTTTACACAGATTTTGTTCCTGATCTCTAAAAAATAGAGTTGGAAATGTTCTGTGCATGAAAACCAAAATTCTGTATCTCCCTGTGTAGTGTTCTGTCTGTGGGACACTTAAAGGACTGATCTTGTTTGATGTACATTGTACTGGCCTTTTCAAATGACTCGTATCCGGCGTTATTAGGGGTGGGCAGAACTTTGTGGAATCATGCAGAGTTTTTACTCAACTCTGTGGAATTCTGTGGAGTAAAACTCTGTGGGTTCCACCCAGCCCTAGTTGTAAAAGAGCAATTAAATCAAGTCTTACATGACTACTCAGTCTGCACCTTTCAATAATCTCCTACTCTGTTCAAAAAGGGTGAAACTTACCCTAAATATTCTTGCATGTGTCATCCTCCTTCTCTGCCTCTGTGACATGGGGGACCCGGACGAGGGGCCCCCTGGTATGCCTATTAATGTCTCTACTCTTTTTACGCAGCATACAGAGGCCTGGAACACTCCGGATGTCATACGTCGTCGGCCCGATGTGGAGAACCGGCAGCCTTACACCTTTAAGGGGGCGGATCTGGAATGGCGACACACCCTCCCCGAAGAGGTAAAACCCATCCCGGAGTCGAACCAGGTGTGCGAGACACCCGGAGGCGGAGTAGGAGACTGGTGGCGTGAGTGGAGAGACAGCGGAGCGGAGTGGACGGAAGAGGACGAGGATCGGAGGACGGAGGAGGACGAGGATCGGAGGATGGAGGAGGACGAGGATCGGAGGATGGACTAAGAGGAAGGAGAGCGTAGCACGGAGGCGGAGGACGTGGAAGAACATCGCAGGACAGACGAGGGAAACGGAGCGCGACCTCGGAGGAGGACGGGGAGAGAACATCAGACGGAGCGGAGTTACGAGGAGGTCCCAGGGGAGAAGGCGGCGCCAGGACCGGAGGACGACGCGGAGGGCGACTACTGCTTTAAGCCAGGAGGCTCTGTGGATCGCGCTTCACCCAGCCACACTAACAAGGAAGTGTGGCTCGACCAGGTACGGTCCAAGTTCACAGGGTGGGCGGGCATTAGACGAGGCAAGCCCCATTGAATGCACGAAACCCCTTTCTGCACACCCTTGTTAATTATTACATTACAAGGGGTCACGTCACTGAGCAGGGATAAGAGTTTGCACGTGTGTTCCCCCACACCCTTTCCCCTACAAGAAGTGTCGTACAGAACACTATAACTAAGACGGTTTTCCTTTCTTTTGGTATACCGGCACAACGAGGACATCGAGACGGCGGGGAAAAGGCCTACAACTCCCAGGAGACCTTGGGATCGACGCTCTGGAGGAGGAAGATCCACCACGGAGGAGGCAGAACAACCCCTACCGTTTTACCGTGTGCCTGTACAGAAACGCAGACTGTATAAAATAATAAAACCTGCACTACCCCAACAACCTGTGTCGGCGAATCTATGTGAGACCCCCTCTGAAATCCCACAAGTGGTGGAGAATGCGGGCAACCAGCCAGTGGTAGACATCGAGGACACAACGATGGATGCGATCCTGCAGGCCCTCGTGAAGGGCCAAGAACAACTAGCATGGGCGGTAGAGCAGCAACTCGCCGCCGCCCAACTAGACGGAGACACGTTTCGGAGCACAGTGGTCAAGCAACTAGAGGGAATGAGGGGTGCCGGAGACCCAGCCACTCTCCCAGTCCGGGAGAACCGGGCCCACCCTACCCCAGCAGGTATTTCACTACAGAAATACGTCAGTGGGGAGGACCCCGACGCCTTCCTGACCAACTTTGAAAGGGTAGCTCTGGCATGTGGCTGGCCTTTGGATAAGTGGCCATTTTTCTTAGCACCCTTATTGAACGGAGAGGCACAGGCAGCATATCAGGTAGCCAACAGTAATGGCACAACACCATATGCCCAGATCAAGACAATAATCCTAGATCACCTAGGCTTGGACTCTGAAGCCTACAGGGTGCGGTTCCGAAAAGAGAGGGGGCAAGTCGGCGACAATCCCAAAACATTGTTTTTTAGATTGAAAACCGCAGCGGACAAATGGCTTACCCCGACCACGAGCTCCAAAGAACAGATCATGGATAAAATATACCTGGAGCAATACCTGGAAGCCCTCCCCTATGGAACACAACGGTGGCTGCGCCAACATTCCAACTTGACCACAGCCCAGGCCATGGAGATGGCCTCTACCTATGCCAGAGCCCAACCACGCCTACACAATGTGGAACCAGACAGACCAGCAAAGGGACCGACCCGACCCGAACGCAGGCTGAGGGCTCCCCCTGGACCACTCCCTCCCCCTCCACGACCATCGGTTGTGGATCATCCCCCATTCCGGGGTCCGCAGTGCTTTGACTGTGGACAGTGGGGCAATATAGCTCGCTTATGCCCCCAGAAACGAACCCAGGAAGAACCGATGGATATCAACTATCTTCCCAAGGCGGTGTTATATTCAGCAGAACTAGGAGGCTCTTTCCACGTGAGTGTTGCTGTCAATGGGGTGGTGGTCAGGGCTCTCCTTGATTCCGGTTGTAAACAGTCGGTCATACAAGGGTCTTATGTGAATCCTATGCAACTGGTGCCTGACACCAGTGTGTTTATAAAATGTGTACACAGGGATGTAAAGGAATACCCGGTCGCACACCTCCCCATTGGGCTGGAAGGGATGGAAAGGATGGTAGTAAAAGTGGGAGTACTGGATGCCCTGCCTGAGCCATTGATCCTGGGTACGGATAATCCCCATTTCCTGAACCTATTCAAAGGCCGCTTATGCCACGACAGTGACAATGAGGTAGCGGTACCTAACCTCTTGTCTACGGGTCCCTGGGAAGGAGACAGGTCTTTTCGCTTCGCACAAGCCAACGATGACACCCTCATCAACGCTTGGGAACAGGCACACATCGGACTATCCAACCCTTCCCCCAGTTACCCCCGTTTTCTGATCAAGGAGGATCTACTGTACCGACAGGCCTCTCGTGATGACCCCATGCAATTGTTGGTACCCTCCTGCTTTCGCGAGCAGATTATGTTCTATGCGCATACACACCTGTTGGCTGGACATATAGGGAGTGAGAAAACCACCCAAAATGTACTCAGGAACTTCTACTGGCCGGGTATCTATAGTGATATAAAAAAGCACTGCCAAACCTGTGATCTTTGCCAAAAGAAAAATACCCAAAGACCTCCTGCGGTGCCTTTGCAACCTCTTCCAGTCATCGGAACCCCCTTTGAGAGGGTGGGAATGGACCTGATAGGGCCATTAATGCCCACAAAAAAAGGCTTCAGATACGCGCTCGTCATTGTGGACTACGCCACCAGGTTCCCCGAGGCGTTTCCTCTAAAAGCCCCTACCTCCCGGAACATAGCCGACAAATTTCTTGAACTGTTCTCTCGAGTGGGGTTCCCTAAAGAGATCCTCACGGACCAAGGGACCCCATTCATGTCCAAGGTTATGCAGGAAGTGTGCCAGCTATTAGGATTACACCAGATTAAGACTTCCGTATACCACCCGCAAACCGACGGATTGGTGGAGCGCTATAACAGGACATTAAAGACGGTCCTAAAGAAAATGGTTGATGTGAATCATGCAGATTGGGACTCCTTGTTACCGCTGGCCCTATATGTGATCAGGGGCCAGAGACAAAGCAGTCTTGGTTGTTCATCATTCGAGATGCTCTATGGTAGACAACCCAGAAGCCTGCTGGACATGACAAAGGAAATGTGGGAAACAGAACAAGCAGGAGAGACCAGAGCTCTTCTCGAATACAGCACAAACTTAAGGAATAAGTTGGGAAAAATCAGGGAACTTGCCTTTACCCACTTGGAAGAAAGTCAGAAACAACAACAGATACACTATAACAAAGGAAAAAAATGGAGATCCCTAAATATTGGAGACTGGGCCCTGGTACTACTGCCGTCGACGGCTAAGAAGTTCCATAATGAATGGCAGGGCCCCTATGAAGTCATCGAGACAATAGGCAAGACGACGTATCGACTGCGCCTCACAGCAAAAAAATCCCAGATTTTCCACATAAACTTGCTGAAGAAATGGCTGGGAACGATTCCAGTGGCAGCCCATCTAGTAACGTCCACCAAGACGGAACAATCAACCACCATGGACGATTTGGTTGTCAATGAGGAGCTGTATAAAGACGAACAGGACGGACTCCGACAAGTTTTGAAGAAGTATGCGCCTACATTTTCCGATATTCCAGGAAGAACCAGCCTAGCAGAGCACAGGATCGATACGCCTGTTGGTACCACAGTCAAACAGCGTCCATACAGGATCCCCGCTGCCAAAAGGGAAGCCATAGCCAAAGAGGTTGCAGAAATGCTCAGGTTAGGCGTGATACGGCCATCCAGGAGTGAGTGGTCGTCACCCATTGTCATGGTACCCAAACCTGATGGCAGTAGCCGTTTTTGTATGGACTTCCGTGCTCTAAACGCAGTATCGGCGTTCGATTCATACCCGATTCCCAGGATCGATGAGCTCATCGAGAAACTCGGGGACGCAAAATACATAAGTACGCTAGACCTGACCAAGGGGTATTGGCAGGTTCCCCTTCGTGAAGAAGACAGAAAAAAAACAGCATTTGCCACCTCTGAGGGACTGTTCGAATTTACAGTCCTGCCCTTTGGCCTGCACGGAGCCCCCGCCACTTTTCAGAGGCTCATGAATACGGTCTTACGGGGACATCATCGGTATTGCTCTGCATACCTAGATGACATTATCATTTTTAGTCCCTCATGGGAGGACCACCTACACCATCTCGATGTTGTGCTACACCTGCTTGAAACCGCTGGACTACACGTAAACTCCAAGAAATCCAGGATAGGATACCATAAGGTCAAATATTTGGGATACCTTCTGGGTCATGGTGCCATTGAACTGCAAATCGAAAAAGTGAGGGCCATCGCGGACACCCCTTTCCCGAAAAACTTAAAGGACATGCGTGCCTTTTTAGGCCTGGTAGGCTACTACCGGAGGTTCATACCTGCTTTTTCGGAGGTGGCGGCGCCCCTGACCGATACCCTCAGGAAAACAAAGACCGGCCCGGATTTCCACAACCCTACACCGGCCATGTGGAAAGCCTTCCAAACCCTTAAGAAGGCTATCACCACCAGTCCAGTGTTAACCTCTCCCGATTTCACCAAGCCCTTCATCTTGAACACGGATGCTTCAGACTTCGGCATCGGGGCGGTGTTGTCCCAGGACACTGGGGAGGGGGGCATTCAGCCCATCCTATACATCAGCAGGAAGCTGTTCCCTCGAGAGGTCAGGTATCCTACAATCGAGAAGGAGTGCCTTGCCATCCGGTGGGCGGTGGACAAGCTGCGCTACTATTTAGAGGGGCGTTCCTTCCTGCTATACACGGACCATGCCCCTCTTTTGTGGATGGCGAGGAACATTTCAAATAACCCTCGTGTGATGCGCTGGTTCCTGGCCTTGCAGCCCTTCAGGTTCCAGGTCCGGCACCGGAAGGGGTCCGAGAATGTCAATGCAGACTTCCTGTCTCGGTACCCTCTCCCCAATCGGGAGATTCCTAGGGGGGAGGTGTGTGACATGGGGGACCCGGACGAGGGGCCCCCTGGTATGCCTATTAATGTCTCTACTCTTTTTACGCAGCATACAGAGGCCTGGAACACTCCGGATGTCATACGTCGTCGGCCCGATGTGGAGAACCGGCAGCCTTACACCTTTAAGGGGGCGGATCTGGAATGGCGACACACCCTCCCCGAAGAGGTAAAACCCATCCCGGAGTCGAACCAGGTGTGCGAGACACCCGGAGGCGGAGTAGGAGACTGGTGGCGTGAGTGGAGAGACAGCGGAGCGGAGTGGACGGAAGAGGACGAGGATCGGAGGACGGAGGAGGACGAGGATCGGAGGACGGAGGAGGACGAGGATCGGAGGACGGACGAAGAGGAAGGAGAGCGTAGCACGGAGGCGGAGGACGTGGAAGAACATCGCAGGACAGACGAGGGAAACGGAGCGCGACCTCGGAGGAGGACGGGGAGAGAACATCAGACGGAGCGGAGTTACGAGGAGGTCCCAGGGGTGAAGGCGGCGCCAGGACCGGAGGACGACGCGGAGGGCGACTACTGCTTTAAGCCAGGAGGCTCTGTGGATCGCGCTTCGCCCAGCCACACTAACAAGGAAGTGTGGCTCGACCAGGTACGGTCCAAGTTCACAGGGTGGGCGGGCATTAGACGAGGCAAGCCCCATTGAATGCACGAAACCCCTTTCTGCACACCCTTGTTAATTATTACATTACAAGGGGTCACGTCACTGAGCAGGGATAAGAGTTTGCACGTGTGTTCCCCCACACCCTTTCCCCTACAAGAAGTGTCGTACAGAACACTATAACTAAGACGGTTTTCCTTTCTTTTGGTATACCGGCACAACGAGGACATCGAGACGGCGGGGAAAAGGCCTACAACTCCCAGGAGACCTTGGGATCGACGCTCTGGAGGAGGAAGATCCACCACGGAGGAGGCAGAACAACCCCTACCGTTTTACCGTGTGCCTGTACAGAAACGCAGACTGTATAAAATAATAAAACCTGCACTACCCCAACAACCTGTGTCGGCGAATCTATTTGAGACCCCCTCTGAAATCCCACAGCCTCACAGCCAAAATTCTCATCCTCCTTGCCAGAATATGCAAAACCACCATTGTGAAACAGCCTGATGCTTTTTTGTGCCTTTTTATAGTTTGCACCTGGCTACTACCGGATCCAAATCAGTGATAATTGTATTTCCTAAATGCCCATTTTGAGACTAGTTGCAATTAGGAAGTCCTTTGTACATGCGGATAGAGATCCACTATTTGGAGACTCCTGTTTGTGATTTCCTATTTAGCGATTTACATAATGCAATTTCTACAAGGTAGAAATCCCGGATTGCACCCCTGCAAATGCATTTTGTACATACCGAAATGGCAATTTGCATTTCCTAATGGTCTGAAATAATGATTTGCATTGTTAAGAAATGCAAAATGATTTTGTACTTATGGTCCTAAGTCTTTCTTATCTGAACTAGCCAATATAGAATGAAAAGGTGGTAATATACCTGCAGTTTTTCTCTAGTTCAAGTTGATGATACCCTTATTTCAGATCAAGACAAGAAAGGACCTTGGCAGTTGGCACCATTCAGCTTTGTAATCATATCTGCAATGTGCGGACCAGGATGTAATTCAATCTCACTTACCTTGTTAGCTTGCCGCATGTCAACTCAGATGTGCACAGCACCGCCACTGTCCTTTTTGCTCACTATCACTATGCTTGAAACCCATGGTGTCGGACCAGTAGATTGTTCCATGATGTCATGTTTTAATAGCATTTCCAGTTCATTCTCAAAAGCTTCTGGCAAGTGAAATGCTATTAGGCAATCTTATTGAGCAGCAGGGTGAATTTCTTCATTACTGTGAAGTTGCACTTTTAGGGCCTTAAGCTTTCCTACCAGTCCATGAAACAATGATGAGAACTGACTTACAATGTCTGCATGTGCATGTATGTTATAGTTGATGGCAACCAGACCCATCTCTGGAGCAGTACTGAAACTGAGCAAGCATGAACTTAATGAAGAACCTTTAAGAACATGAATTGGTACTTGTACCTTCCTCTTCTTGTATCACAAAGTTGCCACAAATGATCCTTGACTTTGCAATGACATGGAGGCAGACCACTTGTGTAGCTTTGTCTTCGAAGGCGTGAGAGAGGGCACTGGTGAGAGTTCATTGTAATTCTCAGTCGGCATGATGTTTATCCATACACCGCTATTGGTGATAAAATGTATGGAGCAACCATTCACCTTTAATGAGATCTTGTCACAATGTCCAAAGGTATGTGTTTTTTTCACATGGTGATCTCTCTTGGACTTGGACTATTCTCTGCATAAAGCCAAACCCACGTGTTCATGATGTTCCCCACTCAACACCATCATCGCACAGCCTTTACGTCACTGTTGCTCAACAATGATGTTGAAGAACCTTTGGAAGATGAGTTCAATGATGATTGACCTCGTTTAGTTTTAATCACAAGAGGAGGGACTTGGGCTTGACAGGTTCAGCATGTGGGCCCCTTGTACCAGTGGCAAAAACAGGAGTATGTAGTTTCTAGAGGAAGGAGGAGGGGAGGTAAAGGAGGACAGGGTGCCTGGTGTCCACAAGGGGATGAGATGGAAGTGGAAAAGCTCCTTTTAGGAGCAAGGGCCCTCACCCCAGGAGGTGCCATGCTTCATCATCAGGTGGCTCCTGGTTGGGCTGGCGCTGCAATACCCATCGGGCCCCGCAAGGGGGCTCTTTGCAGAGGTATTTTCTTTTTGTCGATGAGAGGTCTATGACATAGTGGGGCATATGTGTAGAGTAGAAATGGGAAAGAGTGAGTGTGAGTTAAAAATAGCTATAGGGATCCCACAGGGTTCCTTTATTCACTGGGGTCCTATGCTATAATAAAAACAAAAGGCTGTTGAGTAGTTGCTAAAGTTGGGGAATTAGAACCCCTTGAGCTCTAGATAGTGTGTGTGCAGTGAGGGGTCAACATGTTTCATGCCTCTTAACATCCATGGGATCTTGGCATTTCATCAGGACCATGGGATCCTCATCTACTCTAGTAGGAACGGTGTGCGTTTATTTCTGTAAGGTTCCATCCCATATGGTTTAGACTTGTGTGGTAGTCCTACATGAAAAGAAATAAATATACCTTTGGAAATCACCTAGAAGTGGGAGATACTGGTCTCAGCAGTCATGCCCAGGGTGCTTGCAAAGTAGCAAGATAGGAACTCATATTGGATTTCTTTGAGGTGCGGGACCTACCCAGAGTCTGGCCATCACAGGACCTCATTTAGTTACCACTTGCCTTAATTGTTGTTGGCCCTTGGTCTTGTGCGCATGGCTAGAGGATTTCTGGAACTTTTGGGCATTCAATTTGGACATTATGCAGTCACTTTCCCTTTCACTTTGCAAACCATTTCAAAATAGTTTTTTTTCCCACAACCCTTGCATATTTGTCCAATGGCGGGACATTTACCTTCATGCAGAAAGGAAAATCCATATCGGAAACACAATTTATTTTTCCTTGGAGACATCACCTTATGGCCCTCTGCCTTGTGTCTCTGCTTACTTTTTATGTGCATTGCTTATTCATTTTAGACTACTCCAGCTTCTATATCAGCAGATTGAGGATCTGCTGGTTCTTCTGCTCTCACACCCCTCCAGACTGAGTGTCCCAAGCCTCATCAGTTGTCTGAGTGACTTGGAAAGGCAACCATCGATGACACTAAGAAGGATGGCTACATCATTGAATTCAATGAATTTTCAATGCTTGTTGAAACTGGGGGTCTCTAGTTGGTAGAGGTAGGTACCTTTGACCAAATAGGGACCCTTGCTTCTAGTCAGGGTAAGGGGGTACACTTCTAAAATAACCTCTGCTCACCCCCTTGGTAGCTTGGCACAAGCAGACAGGCTTATCTCAGAAGCAGTGTATAAAGCATTTGTGAACACATACAGTAACACAGTGAAAAAACACTACAAATGGACACCACACCAGTTTAGAAAGATATGTAATCTTTACTAGACGTAACCTAAGACCACAAACAATAAAAATCCACAATACTGTACTCCAAATAGACTTAACGATGGTAGAAGTAACTTAATTCAAATTGATGATAAATGCGACACTTTTCTCACAAAAGTACCTTGGATGCGTAACGCACAACAAACAAAAGGTTCGCAGGGAGGGTGATGCATCGGTTCCTTTCTTCGGGGGAGGCGATGCTTCTTGCCTCATTGTTTGCGCAGAGTAGGGGATGCGTTTGTTCCTTAACAGAGAGGAGGTGATGCATTGATTCTCGTACTGCGTTCCGGTTACGATGCAGCAAGATGGCGCCTCGATGTGATGTGACAATCCGGTGCGATGCAATAAGATGGTGCCCTTGATGCGATGCGACGATGTGAAGATGATGCATGCACGCCCAACGGCGGTGCGGCGACTCAATAACTTCTGAGCCGCAACAGGCCCTGGGACACGCTTCTCTGGTGATGCAATGGCGACCCTTGCGGTGGTGACACGCTTCTCCAGTGATGCGACGGCAAACAGCTGCGACGAAGATACACTTTTCTGGTGATGCAGCGGCGGCCTCTGCGGTGGCAACACGCTTCTCCGGCGATGCGACGTCAACAGTGTGAGTGATATCCCTTCATATATTCTTCCCCCATTCTACAACTGGAAAGACACCATTTGTTGTATTCAGAGGTAGATTTGCCAAATCTTTGCTAGAACCTTTTTGGGTAAATGAACATGCATCTTTGAAAGGGAAAGATCATATGAGTTGTAGTGATGAGGTTTTAGCTAGGAAAAGTCTAAAGGCTGAACAAACGAAGATGTATTTTGATAAAAGAAATGATGTTAAAGCCCTAGAGGTTAATGTAGGTGGTTTGGTGGCCATCAGACGTCCTGGTATTGTTGGTTGCAATAAATCAAAATATATGGACCCCTTGGTAGTCATTAAGGTATTTGCTAGTGCTGTGAAAACTGAGGATCCCCGTGTATGGAACCTTAACAGAGTTGTAATTGTGAAAAGGAAAAGTGAAATGGAAAGGAACAAAGAACATCATAATCATCTGAAGAAGGATTCTAAAATGAACTTTTCAGATGGCATTTTAAAAACATCAAAAAATGTTTCAAAATCGTCATTACATTCAAATCTTTTAAGCTCTAAGATTGAAGAAACAAGAAGATCATCTAGGTTCACAAGACCTATTCATTTTAAGGACTACATTTAGCTTTGCAATAATATGTTGCATTTTTTTAAACATTTTGGTAAAGGGGAGATGTGTGATATCCTTTCAAATGTTCTCTATGACCATTTATATGTTCTCTATGATTAGTTACATTCTATTGTAGTCTTTAGGTATTCTCCATGGTTATGTAATGTGTTAGTTCTAGATCTTCATTGATGTCAAATTGTAGGAAGGTAATTTGTTCAGTTGAGATCCTGTACTGGCTGGATGAGATCCTACTTTGAGAATAAACTTCTGAATGACTACCTGCTGTCTTGGACCCTTTATCCTAAATTTAACAAACAGCTGCGACGGCGACACGCTTCATCTCGTTAAAACACGCTTCCAGCTCCCAGCGACATGCAGGCTTCTGCAGACAGAATTTCCAGCAAGGACATTCAGGGGGGAGCTGGTGGTGAAGTCTTGTAGCCCTGAGACTTCAGCAGGAGACAAGTTCAAGCCTTTGGAGAAATATTCTGCAAGATGATGAAAGTTCCTTAAATGTTCCTTCTCCTTTCCTTGGCAATAAAGAAACCACTGCAGGCCAAACCAGTAAAAAAGCACACTTGCAGGAGGGCAGTCCAAACTCCTGCAGCTTCCTTGGTTCTTCTCCTTGGCAAAGTTTTGTCTTGATTTCCCAGAAGTGATCTAACATCTTGAGGTCTGGGCCCCCATTTTTATGCTACTATTCTCTTTGTTCTCTGAAGGCAGAGGGTCCTGTACCTAGTCCAAACCAGTTCTGGGTGCATTCTGCCAGTGAACACCTTCTTCCTTTGTCAGTGTGGGCCAGGGTCATCAGACGCACCACAGGAGGTAGAGCCAGCATTGTGGAAGGCAGGCACAGCTCTATTCAGGCCCATGTGCTACTCCTTCCACCACTCCCAATGCAGATAGGTCTATTCAGCCTAGGGCTGACTCAACCTGTTTTATGGAGCCCCCAGCCCCTGTCACTCCCAAAATCAGACATACAATATACAATCTAGCAGAGGCAGGCTGGATGGTTAGGCAAGAAAATACCTAATTTCTAAAAGTGGTATTTTCAAACACAGAATGTTAAAAACAACTTTGCTAAAAGATGTATTTTATCATTCTGAGTTCAGGCATACTAAACTCAAAGTTCTACCATGTTACCTCGGTCCGTTAGGATTATAAGATGTTATAATCAAACTTCCCATTCTGGCCTATGGGGACAGGTAGCTTTCTAAAAGGGAAAAAACGAAATAGGCTGTAATTCACTATCAGGTCATGCCACACACAGCAGGGAATGACCTACCTTTTACACACAATGCACCCTGCCCTAGGGCCTGTCTTAGGGGCGTCTGATATGTAGAAAAGGGAAGCTTTATGGACTGGCAAGTGGGTGCACTTGCCAAGTCGACATGGCAGTCACAGACAGCACACAGGCTCTGCAATGGCAGATCTTAGACACACTTTACAAGCTGCTTCTGTGGGTAGCACAACCAGTGCTGCAAGCCCACCAGCAGCATTTGATATACAGGCCAATCTCTGAGTCACTAATCAATACATGGATTTACAATAGGGAGCACTTGCAATGTGGCACTGAATAGCAGTGGCACAGTGCCCAAAGCATCTAAATCAACTAAAGATATCAAAAACAGAGTAGGCAATCAGTGAAAAATGGAAGGGAGATCCACGC
This sequence comes from Lissotriton vulgaris, assembly GCF_964263255.1. Classification (NCBI taxonomy): domain Eukaryota; kingdom Metazoa; phylum Chordata; class Amphibia; order Caudata; family Salamandridae; genus Lissotriton; species Lissotriton vulgaris. Next base: position 1,463,721,925 of record NC_141689.1, on the reverse strand, counting down.
CAATGGTACCAGGTCTAACAAAACTCTTCCATCATTTCTCCAACTTGCTGTCTGCATTGGTTGAAGATGTATCTTTTATTGTTGACGTTCGGCATTGGATTGAACTTTATTCCTAATGCTGCTTTAATCTGATATTTTATCAGCTTGTGGTATTTTTTTATCACTTCATTCACACACACCATCTCCTACAAGGTTCTTTAAGTATTTAATGATCTTTTAGTCATTTGTTTCTTCAAGTGCATCAATGAAATCGCCAAATTTCCCAATCAAGGTATTCCATCTGGTGCAATATTCTGTTTTTGGGTGGTATTGAATGGAAGCCGCGATTCCAAAAAGGTGGGGCATCATATTTAACACTGTTATCTGCAGCCATTGGAACCATTCGAATCTTGAAGATCTTTACGTTTTGATAAGCAGAACCAGCGACTTTAGTGGTTGCTGCTTCAGGTTACAACAGCTCCATAACCACAACCCCTGTACGCTCACTTGTTTTGTTGTGGATGCTACTTTGAACACACTGGTTCCCAGCCAGAATTAGACTTCATGTCAGATGTTTTGTTCTTCGTTCTTGCCGGTGGGTGCAATTATGTTATTTCCGCCTAGACTTCTGTGCTTTCCTTGGTGAGATTTTCTGCACTTGGTTATCATATCCTTTTGTGCTTGTCTGTACCTGGTTGTAGCTGGCTTTTGTGCTATTGTACTGTATGTATGATGGCTCTGTGTTATGTTGTGGCACAGAACCTCTTCTTTTGACCTTACCCGCAGGTTTCGGACTGACTGTGACTGAAGTTTTCATAGGGCCTTCACCTTCTTCAAAAGTCTTGCACTGACTGCAGTGGTGCATTATCTCTACACGCACCAACCGTTGACTACTTCATTTCGGCTGAAGCAAGCGTTGCAGGTTTGTACAGTTTGCTGGACCTCAGCAAACTCTCAGAGAGAGCTCTCTCGATACTTTGAGTTACAGATCCCCTAACTCATCGCCAGTTGTAGCGTCCTCCCCAGCCTGGTACCATGCAAATGACCACGCCATACATGGAGCTCTGAAGTGCTCGTCTTTTTTCGTCAGAGTGCAACCGTTATCTAACTATACACATTACATCATCAACTTTATTAACCACACCCAGAAACACACAACCAATTATGTCATTTCTACGGCATCCGTCAGGGGACAGGAAAGTACTGCAACACATATTTATAAGACACTACCGTTATTACAGCTGCTAAATTTCAATCTCAGTATGTCCAAATGTAGTCGATGTGGTAATTATCGAATCAAGCGCCAGGTCACTTAGAATAAGGGTCCTAGTGAAATTGTGGTTACTCTTTAAATATCTTAAACTCATTCTGAATTTGATTATCAGAATTAGCTTTTCCAAATGAAACGTTCTTAGCCTTTTCTTGCACCAGTAGTGCTCAATGAGATGTCACAATTGTCACTGGCCTTATCTGGCCTGTCACTTATCTGAAATTCTTTTTTAGTCACTCAAACACAATGTCCTCTTATTTAAAGCACGCTTGTTATCATGTAATTTCGGGTCAGTTACAGGTCCTTGGAAAAATGCTTGAATGCAAGTATAGTTACTGTCTCAGCCGCAATCTGTATTTGCACCTCAGGAGAAAATCCTCACATCTCAAAATGTATTTGAGCTTTTTCTCGCACAGACAATACAGACAGTACAGGCACCCAATTACAGCGTCCTGTATAAAACGTATTTCTAATTATTGGTTTGGCTCTCCTATACTTCTGTATATACAGTAAACATTTGCAGCTAGATTCATCAAGCGAAATGCGCTCGCAAAAGGGCCAGATTCTGAGAATCTGGCCCTTTGCGAGTGCAATTTTTGCATTTGGGATTCATCATCCCAAATGCAAAAATCGCTAATAAAAAATTCGCAAATTTGCGAGGATTAGCATTTAAGGAATCTCTATTAGAGATTCCTTAAATGCTATTCATGAAACATTTAAAAATTTTGAATTCGCAATTTAGGACCGCTATTTCCCACGAAGTCAAACCTTGTGGTAAATAGCAAAAGCTTAGAAAAATGCATTTAAATGCACTTTTTCTAAGTTGCATGTTACACACACACATGTCCTTTGGACATGTGTGTGCACAACATCAGTGTAAATTCATATTTCAGGGGTGCTACAGGGTGTCCTTTGGACACCCCTGCACCCTTGAAATCGCATCCTTATTTGCGATTAGCAAATTGCTAATCGCAAATAAGGAATAACTCCCCATTCATTCCTATGGCCCTTTAGGCCCATAGGAATGAATGGGGAGTTATTCCTTATTTGCGATTAGCAATTTGCTAATTGCAAATAAGGAAGCTGTAGGAATCGCAATTTATTTTGCGATTCCTACATGAATCCCGTTTTGCAAGTCCTTAATAGCGATTCCTTAATAATCGATATTAAGGACTCGCAAAACGGGACAATGATGAATCTGGCTGTTGTTTTCCTTTGTTCCAAACTCAAGTTATTTGCCCCAATAGAGATACTGTTATTTAATGCTAGCAAACCCCTAAAGCTCGTCCCCCAATGTATAATAATAACACAATATTTAAAAAATCGCACGATTTTTTTTTTTAGGATTATTTTTTGTAACGATTAAACAAGCTAAAGGACCTTCCTTCCTTTCTTATGCTGAAACAGCATTTCCAGAACACAGCCAGCACACCAATAAAAACTTCCCTTAGGCGAATTTAAAACTTTGAATCAAGAATAAGATCAGGGATTCGTCAACTCTCCAATCACTCTAAAATTCAGGTAGCCGAGGTTCGAGGATATTTTGTTCAGAGTGAGCCACTGTGAAGTACGTGACATGAAAGCAAGTTGTACTTTGTGCCTGTGTCGCAGGGCCACACAATTGCTTTTCAGTATTGGCAGTGCTCACAGCACTCATCCCTGCGTTGTAAGGCATTGCAAAGTAAAGAGCGTGCAACAGCTTTCAGGCATTCACCATGCCTCATTTAAATTGGAATGCACAGCATAATGTACGTCAGCTTCTTGAAGACATAATAGGCACCTTTGAAATGTTTATGAAGAGGGAAATTCCCATGCTGAAGCAGTCCAGCAACAGCACAGCGGAAGAACAAAGGTTGCAGTTAAATAATATTCTTCTCTTTTGAAAATATAAGGGCAGCTTGAAGGTTTTAACAGGCCAGCATTTTAAATCACCTATTTCCCCCTGGGTTTTAGCCCGAGTACTCTTCCGCTTGACTTGCTTCAAATATGGATTGCATGATGCACCAGCTAGGCTCTGCTAATGAAGAGATCTTACTTTAAGACAGGCGGCATGCTTCTTTTAATGGAACTTTCTGGAAAAAGGTTCCAATGCCAATATGTTTATTTCTCCAAAATAAAGATAGCATGTCATTACCACGATATCATGATTGCCATCTTACTGTAACACTCGACTTGAATGTGCAGAACGACAACGTGTGCTTTTTTTTCTTTCTAAATTGGTAGATTGAGCTACTATTGTTTCATTTGATAATCATGATTTGACAGTGAGTTGTTCTCACTTTATACCATATATGATTATAAACTGTATTTATCCTTAAAACTTCACCTTGTTTCACATTTGGTTATTTTACTTCTCTTCGGCAACAAATAAAATGTAGATTAATGCTCTGAACTGCATCATAACAGACACCCATCAACATTGATTTCAAAGATGTAATGTCTTGTTAAAAAATATATGCATTAAAAATTGAAAACTGCTACGCTAAAATATTTTTTTTCTCATTGAAGTCTATAAATTAACACGAAGAGGACCATGCAGAGGTGAACCTTTCAAAATGATAAGAACATGCTTTACTGCTAACATATATTACCTACAAGGACAATCGATACAACCAACTATTTTCTAAGAACACCCTGAAGGCTGCACCTTACAGTACATCAAAAAGTTCTCCAGCAGCAAAGCATTCCAAGAATGCGCATTCTGTAATGATGTAATAAGTAGATTATAGATCCGTTAAAGGGATCTTTGGTCATTGTAAACGGCGAAGTTATGACACCGTGATAGAAAATAAAGGGGCATATTATCAAGGGGGTTTATCTCCGCTTTTTTGGCTTTAAAAGCCAAGAAAGCAGAGACAAAATTATCTCCCTATTACCTAGCTGTCGCTAATACCAGTTAGTGACAGCTAGTAGGAGATAGCGACCTTCTTGGGCCCCACTTTGCATGTCAGTGATATTTATGACTAATGACATGCAAAGTGGGCGTGCCAAGATGTTAGTGACTGAAAACAGTCGCTAACATCGCTATCTCCTATTACCAACTTTTGGAGATATTCGCGCTAAGCGCGAATATCTCCAAAAGCTAACACCTGCCCTGAGCAGTTCTTAGCCATGTTATCCAATGGGAGGTGGCTAACATGGCTAAGAGCATTAGCTCGCTAATGCATGAATATCGCTGACTTTTCAGCGATATTCATGCATTGCGGCGATTTTTATCGCATTTGCGATAAACCTTGGTAATACCAAGGTTTATTTGTGGTAAAAATCGCCGCAGCTCTGCGGTAACTTTTTGTCTCTAACCAAGCAATAGCGATAATTGTCGCTATTGCTTGGTAATATGCCCCAAAGTCTTTAAAATAAAAATGGTTTACACGTTAAAAAAGTTTTTACCCATAATGAACGTCTGCTAAAGTAGTTTCCGGTAATTCAATGTGTGTCTTGGAAATCGGTTTTGGCGCCCAATGGTTTATTCTTGTAATCTAGACATATTCTCTCCCATGACCAGAACATGTATGTAACTAAATGGAGTAAAAAATAAAATGATACTGCTGGAATTGAAGTTCCACTAGGGCAGCTGAAGTGACAGTTGGATCACAGTTTTACCATCGAATAGCTGTTGGATGCTGCCAAATCCGAGTATTTGTTTACTAGAGTTAGCCGTTTTCTTGAAGGATTGCTGTCCTTGTAGATGGTATGGCATGTCACGTTATCTTTCTATTTGTTTTTGTAAATCACACAGCATTGGGCTTTTTCGTGGTACCCAATTTATTGGCCTTGTGTGCCCAGTTGGCTAAGTTCTGAAACTTGTCCAAAGATTAATGGAACCACGTAGTGATATGCGCACACACTCCAAGTGAATTAGTAGTATTGCATATGGAATGTTGGCCGGCATTTGTTTTGTGCCACATGACTACTTTTTATTGTTTTAACTAAAAAAAAAATGTCACTGCATGGAAATGAATGCTACAGCAATATTTTGCCTACACAAGAAAAGAAAAGGAAGAGAGGTCCTGCAAAACTGTTCACCAGTAAGAGGAAACAGCCTCCCCACAACAAATCTCAACCTACCCCAATGAGTTTGTGGTCACGAAAAGTAGCTGGATCCATTGGGGTGTCAGTTAGTCCTACCGTGCAATCAAATAACAGTACTGCAGATCTGACTGTAGCAGAAATTGTTCACCCTTCTGTTTGTACACAAACTGAGACAATACTGGGAAACGGTATACAAGGAAGTTCAAATGAAAACCTAATCGATACTATAGTGGATTCTACTTTTAACCGTTTGAAAAGTCTAATGGATAAACAATTTAATGCTATTTTCAAACGTCTTGATAGAATAGAAAGTCTGGTGAAGAAAGAGGAGGCCAAAAGAAAAGGGACTACAATTATTGAACAAGTTAGGGGTGAACGGCTTTTAAAGGACATGGAAGTAATTAACAAAGGAATCGCAGGGGGGGAGTGGTACTTGTGCATTATCTGGCATAAATAATGCATGTGAAAAATGTAACAGGAAAACAAGTGGTCTACCATCTAATCCCACGCCAAGTACTGCGGTTAGCATTCTGCCTTTGCGAAAAGCGCCTGTTGAGAATAGGCCTCCTAGCGATTACTTACCCCCCATAGTAGCCCCGCCTGGAGTGTTTGCGCCGGCCCCTGCAAAACCAGCCTTAGATCCAAACAATAAGCCTACTATTGCCACACAGGTTAAAAAACATGCGGAGGCTGTCCTCCATCTACCCCCAGAAGCATGCCCTAATGCAATAATTCTAGCTGGCGTACCCCCTCTTAGAGATGATCAAAATGAGTCTTGGGACCAGATTAAAAATAAATGTATTGACTGGTTGTGTAAGTATAAGGGGGTGGGGTTGGAGATTGCCAACAATATTTTGATGGTGCGTAGGGTGGGATGGGTATGACCTTCTAGTAAAAACATCATGGGAGACTGTATAGTCGTGAATTTGAGGTACCCTTCCCTGGCGAAATGGTTATTGAAAATTCCATCTGACCACTTTAGCGGTCCCACAAATATCATCCTACTATCGTTGGGCTTCTTTTATAGACCTCCACAGAGTGGATATAACTCAGCCACTCCGTTATACTCTACACATAATAGGTTCACAGTTCTATCTGATCTTGAGAGGCAAGACTGACCACCAAACAGACCCTTGAATATTGTAGAGGGGTCAACGGGATTATCGTTGGAATGTTCGACTATTGAAGAATCTAGGTCCATTGACATCCCCCAAAAATTTACTTGGGAGAACCATTAGTAATTTGTCCTGTGACTATCAATCCACGAGTCTCAGATCAAAACCTAAACATACTTAGTTGGAACATTGCAGGCTTAAAAGCTAAATTGACCATAACGGAGTGGATTAACTTGGTCAGCAAATTTGACATCTTAATGTTCCAAGAGTCTTGGTGCACCAGTGGTCTGTTACTTGAGGGGTTTGTCTGTTATAATAACATTGTACCCAGTCCCAAATTTGGCCGACCTATTGGGGGATTATCTCTATGGATAAAGATCACTGCGGCCAGCAATATAAAACCGTTGGAGACGAATGATGGGAATTTTTAGGCTTTGATTTACACGCAGGGGATCACTTTATGTCTAATACATTTTTATAATAATTATTTTATATCACTGCCCAATAAGAATTTTATCAATTTATTTGAATTCATTGATAATCTGGTAGACGAGGAAAGGTATGGCAAATTGGATGGAATTTGTCTGGGGGGGGATTTTAATGCCCATTTGCAAAATAGAATAAACAAACCTGCTGTCACATCTGTCCGGATAATTCAGTGTAGAAGAGGGGAGGAATTGTCCAACTATCTATCCACTCGAGTTTTAGTTAATGTAATGGACAAGGCTGGATGTGAGTCAGATAAATGCCCATTGCCTACCTATAGAGGTTGTGGTTGTTCTTCTACCATAGATTATGTTTTTATTTCTTCCTCCCTTGAGAATTTCTTAGTCAAGGCTGAAGTATTATGCACTAGTACAGCGACCATAACCCAAATTTAACAACTATTCGTTTTTTTTAACACATTTATAAAACGGAAAGAAATAGGGGCAAAGAACCTGGTAGCATCAACTGACAAAGTAAAAGTGATTTGGAAAGGCATAGATAACAAAGCCTTACTTGCCCGTACCATAAAATCCTATCCGTTATTAGTGGAGATGTGTTTGTCTAATACATGCTCAGCAACAAAGACAGTCCAGGCTTTCTCCGGGCTATGTGCTGGAATCAAACATGAGATCTCTAAACCTGTCATGAACCAGGGCAAGAACCCTAGATGGTTTGATGGTATTTGTTCCCGGGCCAGTAGGGCTCTTCGCGACGCATCAGATGGCGAACCAAGGGACATGATATTAGTTTGATTACTGAGAGAGCATTATAAGAAAGCAACCAAATTACGCACAGAGGAGGTATTAACAGAACGGTGGGACTCCCTTGCTTGCGCCGCTGCTCTCAAAGATGTAACTGGGTTTTGGAAAGAGGTTAAATCAATGCGGTCTATGGGATCTAACATCACTCCTCTAAACTGTAATATACCCAGTAAAGTATGGGAGGAGCATTTTTCAAGAATATATAAAGCCCATATAACAAGTATCGATAGTTATCCCCCAGTTACTAATGTGGCAATACCATTAGCTGAAGTTGAAGAAGCAATAAATCAAAGCGCAGGGAATAAAGCCCCAGGTTCTGATGGTTTGCCAATCGATCTTAATAAATCTGAACCCGATTTTTGGTCCCCTCTTTTATGTAATGTTTTTAATAACTTGATCAATACTCCAATTCCAAAAACCTGGTCAACGAGTATAATTGTGCCCATTTTCAAGAAAGGTGATAGATCCAACCCTAGTTGCTATCGCCCAATATCCTTGATAGATAATACTTTGAAGATCTTGGGCAGGGTTGTTTTTAATAAGATTATGAACTGGGCAGAGGATAAGCAAATTTGAAATCGTTGTCAGTTGGGTTTTAGGAGTAATGTTGAAACTGTTTAACAGTGCCTAAATTTGAGTCTTATATTGGGAAAATATACTGTTGCTAAAAAAGTTCCTTTATATTTGGGTTTTATGGACTTAACTTCAGTCTTTGACTTCGTTAACCGTTCACGTTTATGGGAGATTCTTTTAAACAATGGGTTGGACGTTGCATTTGTGCACTTTTTGGCATATTTGCACAGAGATCTGAAAGCACGGGTGAGGATTAATAATGAGGGCGATGTTTCTAGGGATATATGAATTGGCAGAGGGGTTCGACAAGGGTGCGTCCTAGCCCCATTGTTTTTTATCCTTTATATAAATGAATTAAACAGTTCCCTGTCTGAATTAACATGCGACGTACCGAAAATTAATTGTCAATTTTATCCTGTACTTTTATATGCGGACAATGCGGTCCTTATGGGCCGCACACTAAAAGTATTACGCACTTTAATTTCAGGCTTTGTATCTTTTATGGCAGATTTGGGACTCTGCACCAATTTAACAAAAATCTTATATAATGTCCTGTGGGCCAAAAAAGCACCATATTAAGCACATAATGTCGGGAAGTGATCTTCTAAAAAGCACCAGCACTTTCCCTTACTTGGGTTTAGTCTTTTCAGAATCAGGATCATGGCAATCGCACGTAGCCCAAGGTAGAAGTAAACTTGGCACGGCGATTAATTCTATCATCAGCCTGCGACAGCCCAAGAATGTAGAGGTGGTGATACCATTATTACAGATCTTATAAAACCCAATGCCTGCCCACAGTGATTTACGGTGCCGAAGTATGGGGGCATGTAAATTGTAATGGAATACAAATGGAGGAAAATAGATTCTGTAGGAAGGTTCTAGGGGCACAAATTTCATCACCTACCTACATATGTCATAAAGAATTACATTTACATTATGAGGAGGGGGGCGCTAGGTGGCGCACTAGCGGAATGGCTGGCACTTCGTGAGACTCCCGCAGTCCGGTTGCCTAAAATTCATTTATCCTCCAGATACACTCATACACTCATCATCTAAGCGGTAAATATCGATAGCGGAAAGGCTGCTGCTCCTTGCGGCGAAGTTTGTCTGACGGCGGATGCTGCCATCAAGCGCGGTGAAGATATAACTGGTGTGGCGGTGCTAGCCCCGAACTGCTCTGGTGCCCGCGACTGGGGACGGCTGCTACGCGAGCGCCATGGTCCCCACGTGGAGTGCAGGCCGCAGAGTGTACCGCGCACTGCAGCGGTTCCTGGAGACTTCTTGGCGGTGACGGACGGCGGCGACTTTCAAATACAGGTACCGGCAGCCCGCAAAAGTGAGGATTACTGCAATAGATCTTAGTGCCACAACAGCCCGGGGAACTGGCGGCCTTGTGAAGGCTGCTGGCTACTGAGAAGATGGCTCATAGACAGAGGACACTACACGAGGCATATTAGCTGCATTGGGAGCACTCTGCATTAGAAAAGGATGCGTGTACATTGCGCAGCACTGGCTATTACACAGTGACTCCTACATTGAGGGCTCTAAGTTATACCGATGCACCAACGGTACCATCGACTCCCGAGGGGGGACTGCAGGCCCTTGGAAGTCACAGGACGGCGGACATTTATCGCTACCCACGCTGCAGGGCACCACATGGGCTCCAGGGTGGGACGCTGTGTGATGGGCACTTGTTAAACTCTGGTACTGGCTGCATAAGGCGCCTGGGCTTATACCCATACAGCCACTGCTGACGCTACGGGGCAATTGATCTAATCACACTTGCCAGCAGGGGCTCATGGGCGTCACAACAAGCGGATAGGGCTGCCCGATTGTAGATTGCGTCGCTGGCTGCGAAAAAACAGGGCCTGGCTAAGACCTCTGCTGCTCCCTACCTAAAGCCCAGAAGATAATGAAATAGAATAGGGTCAGGTGGCGAGACCCATTGGGTGTGCACAGCCATTGAGTAGCGAAACTGGTTGTACACCGCAGAGAGAACCCATCTCTGGGTTCCCCTCCCTGGGGGCATTGCGCCAATTGGGCAAAGCTGAGGGACAAGGCTGGGGAGACTAGGCCCTGTTGATTGGCCAGGAAATTCGAGACGACACGACTGATCGCAGTACGAGCCACGCACCCGGAGGAGCTGCGGCTACGGAGGCATTATCCTGTATTAAACTAAAAGGCGCATGGATTGTGACAAGGGACTATACTGCGGTGAACGGACATCGCGGGACGACATGGGCTGCTTAGACTCCCGCCAGCCACGCCTCACGTTTGAGGCTAAAAAGACTCCGAAAAAGGCGCCAGCGACAGAGGTGCCTACCGAGGAGGAGACATTGCCTGATAAATGCTCCGGTGCTGCTAGCGATCTACAGGCCATACTCACAGAAATGAGGCAGGGCTTTACAACCATTGCGTCAAAAATGGACACGCTTACTACTCGAATAGAGGGCATCACTCATAAGCTAAACAGCCATGAGACCAGGATTAAGGAGGCAGAGCAGAGAATTTCGGAATCTGAAGATGTTACGGAGCAACTCAAGGTGGCGGTGACTCAAATGGACAAACTCATGCGTATAATAGACGCCAAGAATGAGGATATTGAAGCCAGAAGTTGCCGCAACAATATACACATTTTAGGCATACCCAAAAGTACAAACACGGGGAGGCTCGAGCAGTACGTTGAAAAAATGCTAATAGCCATCCCAGAGGAGGGTGCACTATGTGCTCAGTTCATCGTTGAGAGGGCACATCGCTCATTGGGACCCCGTCCACCTCCTGGGGCGAATCCTCGTCCCATTATAGCCCGTCTGCTAAATTATTGGGGCATTGTCTTAAAGGTAGCGAGAGATAAGAGGCAACTTAACTTCTCTGGAGTATCCTTCACCATCTTCCCAGATTTCACAGCTCGGGTGCAGGAGGAACGCAAAAAATTCAATGGGGTAAAGCAGAAACTACGCCAAGAACAAATGGATTATGCCCTTCTGTATCCAGCGCGGCTACGGATCACTCATCAGGGCAAGCAGAGCTTCCACATGACACCACAGTCGGCGGAAAAATTCCTCAAGGAGATGAAGAAGCGGAAGGAGAACCGGACAGGCCAGGATGAAGAAGATCAACTACTGCTGTCTTATGTGGAATGACTCGATTTTGTGCTTTGCAGAGACAGTTGAACAGTGGCCACACTGATGGAGGGCGGACACACCTTGGCCACGTATGGCATTGAACTGCGGATCGATGTAATGTATACTATTGACTACTATGTTGGATTTGTTTAATCCCTTACTGCAAGAACTGTTTGCATAACTTAGAGTAAGTAGAATGTATAACAATAGATATATGTACCGGACACCCTTGCTGGTTCTGGGGATTGTTGAGAATCAGCGGTCTTCTGATCTATAGCAAGGTAATGGTGCGCCGCTCACGGACTGCACCCCCATGGGTGTTCCCCTACTGTTTCATGGGATTGGTTTGTTGCTGGGTGGGTGGGAGGGGGGCAGAGAATGACTGTCATGATTGGGATGCTTCAGTGGGAGGGGGTGGGGAGAGAGGGGAGAGTTGGGTCAGGGACGGGGGGGACCAGGGGGCCTCAGTGGGCGGGGGTGGAGGAGGGGAAGCTCCTAGTTATTGTGTTGATGAGGGCAACTCGAACAGACATATTTAACAGTGTGAACTTGTGGGACAATGCGGACTTGATGTGGACACTATGGTGGTATATCAGATATGTCGGGATTATTCTTGATGGGTGATTCAAATACAAATAGATGCACAGTATTATCCTGGAATATACGTGGCCTTAAAGACGCTCGGAAATGCAGACAAATGTTAGCCTATTTCGATAGACATAAGGAAAATGTTGTGATGTTGCAGGAGACACATATCCCCCCCACACACCAATCCTTCCTTTGCTAGCAGATGGGCGGGTGTCAGGGTGTTCTCTAACTACTCATCATATTCTAGAGGCACGGCTATTCTGATACATCGGATGACTCCCTTCACACTCTTGGGTCAGCTGATCGACAAAGATGGAAGATATGTTATATTGTGGGGGAGATTGGGAAGGGACACTGTTACCATGGATAATTGCTATGCTCTGAATGTAGACACCCCAGCATTTTTTACATTACTATGGGGACTAATTTGGAACATAGGCGCCCGGCACGTCATTTGAGGGGGGACTTTTATGTGGCTGTGACACCTAGATTGGATAGGGCGGATAGACAGGCTCAATACCATCCCAGAATGGGAGACACTGCGAGGCATTGTAGAGGAGGGTGGACTAATAGACGGTTGGCAACATTTACACCCCACGCTTCAGGAGGGAACACATTTCACCTCTTATACTGGAACATGGGCGAGAATAGACTACTGTTTTCTATCCAGGGATTTGGCCCCTAATATAACTGATGCCAGACACTTACCCAGGACTCAGTCTGATCATTGTCCGGTACTGCTTACACTGATCATGTCGGGATAAGATCGTCCTCGGCGTGCCTGGTGGCTGCAACCGACTACCTTGTTAGATACTGTCTTTCGCGAAGAACTGAGGGACGACATAGAGGAAATTTTTCCCCGCAATAAAGACACTGTGGACAGCGTTGAGCCAGTATGGGAGGCCTTCACGGTCACATACCGGGGGTGGTGTATTGCCAAAAGCTTTAGGGTTTTACGAGACATCCAGCGTACAATACGGAAACTAGAAGAGGAACTGAAGGGCCTGGAGAGATAGATGCCTAGGGATGATACAGGACAATTGCACCAACTATTTTGCACCAAACATTCGGAGCATGAAACTGAGGCGTTGCGGGAAATTAACTTTAGGGGCAAATATTGAAAGGCTCGCAGATACAGTGAGGGAGAAAGACCGGGAAGGGCACTATCAATGGCGGTACGGAGTGCACGGGGTACTAACACCAACTTGGAATTCGTGGACACGGAAGGGGAACTCTGTGGCGATAACAATAGTATCCTGACCGTTCTGCAAACACATTATGCGCGCTTATAAACTACCCAAACCACAGGGGAAATTGACTTAAAAGGTTTCTTGGGGGACCTGCATTATGCTGGCTGAGTGATACACATAGACAATTCCTAAGTGACCCATTTGAAGTGGATGAAATACGCGACGCTATAATGTCTCTTAGTAACTGGAAGGCTCCCGGCTTAGATGGGATTCCAGCAGAGTTCTACAAATGCTACATAGATATCATGATTCAGAAAAGAGGGTGGTGATGAACAGAGTGTCTGAATTAAGCAGACCACTCTTACCCAGTCCAAAGATCAGGGCTTGATCCATCACCGTTATTTAGATCACTGCACCATCCCAGCTCAGAACCTGGCTATATGCAAATCAGTCTGTCCCTGGCCCAGTGCATCATGGGAACAGGGCAGACCAAACTACCAAGCCAATTCTTCACCAGAAAGGAGACAAGCTTCCGGGGACCGGTTTCTGGCATTTCAGCCGTCGTCGGCCCGGCTTGCTTGAATCCTGATGGTGCAGTGAGCAAGGGACTCATGTCTGAGTATACCCTGCCACACCTATAGTGGCCAAAAACGATTCAGAAAAGGGGGTGGTGATGAACAGAGTGTCTGAATTAAGCAGACCACTCTTACCCAGTCCAAAGATCAGGGCTTGATCCATCACCGTTATTTAGTTCACTGCACCATCCCAGCTCAGAACCTGGCTATATGCAAATTAGTCTGTCCCTGTCCCAGTGCATCATGGGAACAGGGCAGACCAAACTACCAAGCCAATTCTTCACCAGAAAGGAGACAAGCTTCCGGGGACCGGTTTCTGGCATTTCAGCCGTCGGCGGCCCGGCTTGCTTGAATCCTGATGGTGCAGTGAGCAAGGGACTCATGTCTGAGTATACCCTGCCACACCTATAGTGGCCAAAAACGATTCAGAAAAGGGGGTGGTGATACACATAGACAATTCCTAAGTGACCCATTTGAAGTGGATGAAATACGCGACGCTATAATGTCTCTTAGTAACTGGAAGGCTCCCGGCTTAGATGGGATTCCAGCAGAGTTCTACAAATGCTATATAGATATCATGGCACCAGTGTTAAAAGAAGTGTTTGAGGACTCCTTGGAGATGGGAATACTCCCCTGGTCTATGAGAGAGGTGGTGATCACGTCCCTCCTGAAGCCAGGTAAAATTCCTACTCAATGTGACTCCTACCGGCCCTTGTCGTTACTTAACTGTGATGCTAAGATCTTGGCAAAAGTCCTGGCTACGAGACTGTCCCTCCTAATGACCAGAAGTATACTTCCCGACCAGTCGGGCTTCGTTCTGACGAGGGCCACTTCCCATAATCTACGGACAATTTTTTCACTCATACAAACATTGGCCCCGGAACTTCCCCTAGCCGCAATATTTTTAGACGCAACTTAGGCATTTGATTCTGTGGAATGGCGCTACCTGTTTACCATCCTACGGAAAATGGGCTTCCCCCCACTCTTCGTGGAGTCGGTACAATTGTTGTACACTGAACCGACTGCCAAAGTATTGGCCAATGGTCGTCTCTCGGAGTCTCTCAAGATAACTAGGGGCACCCGGCAGGTTTGCCCACTGTCTCCCCTCTTGTTCGCCATTGCGATAGAACCATTGGCGTGTCGCATACGACAGCTACATAGTGACAGTTCCTTCTGCTGCTTTCAGAGACAGCTTTCCATCTCATTATATGCTGACGATGTCACGCTATATGTCAAGGACCCGCAAAATACCTTGAATGCCCTACTCAGGGAGTTTGTCGTTTTTGGTAGACTGTCTGGAGTGGCAATCAACTGGGGGAAATCACAGTTTTTTTCCGTTAACTGCTGCTGTGTCTGAATTCCCATTGGATTTCCCCCTGGAATGGTGTCACTCTGACTTGCGTTACTTAGGTATTCAAATATCCAGGGATAAGGGGGAGACACTACGACTCAATTATGGTACAGCCATAACCAAACTGACAGACTCAGTCACGAGATGGATTGGGCTTCCTTTATTGATGGCGGGCAGAGTCTCTCTGATTAAAATGGTTGTATTGCCCCGTTTTTTATATTACTTTCTTAATATCTCGTATCACCCAGGCTCCTTCTTTTTTAAGACTCTGAAGTCTGAACTGATTAGACTAGTATGGGGGGGATGAAGCGCGACTCAAATGGGCTGTTATGGCGCAACCTTATAGTATGGGGGGCTTTAATATACCAGACTTCGAGGCGTACTATTTAAGTGCGCAGGCCCACTATTTGTATCATTGGGTTAAACCTACTAGATATATGTCATAGGTGGCGGTTGAAGACTGGCTTTCTCATCCCATACCTCTGAGTGGCGTTGTCTATGGTCCTTCTAGTGCATTGGACACCCCGCCGACCACTGTGTAATGTACGATTGATGCATGGCAGAGAATAGTGAAGTGGCTGCAGGAGCCGTTACTCTAGTGTCCCGAATGCCTCTTACATATCATCCCCGAGTGGCGTTACTGCACGAAGTTGGCTTTCAAAAATTGACGCATCGCTCAATATAAGCACGTGGGGGGGACCTGTTCTTTGGAGGTGAATTCCAATCACGGGAACAGTTTTTTGGAGAACAAACCCCCAGCCCACTGGAGGTCTTTTATTATGTCCGATTGAGAGAAAGTATGAGAGCCCTGCTCCCGGAATACCCGAAGGAACCGCCTTGCACTGCTCCTCTGAATGTGGTTCTACTCAGCACATATGGAGCACATATGGTGTCCAGCATTTACAGCAGTCTCCGTAACCATACTCCGGAAGTGGTAGGTACAGCTAGGGCACATTGGGATAATGACCTTGACAGGGAGGTGACTGATGAGCAATGGGAATATTGTTGTACACTCACGGGGAATATAACGTCCAGCTGTCGTTTCAAAATCATTCACTATAAGGTCCAACACAGACTTTATTATACCCCTGCCCGTAAATACAGGTTCCATCTCGTCGACTCGGATAGCTGCGAGCGTTGTGGACATGCCGGAGCCGGTTTCCTACACCTGGCATGGGACTGCCCGCAAGTGAGGCAGTACTGGGAACAGGTCCACGAGACACTGGAACTAATGATTGATATTACTATTGATATGGACCCTCTTATATTTTTATTAGGGTATACAGCACAAATTCCGAGGGGCAGCAGGAAATTCTTAGATGTGGCATTACTCCTGGCCAAAAGGCGGCTTGCGTGCAGGTGGGGTAGGGGACGTGCCCCTAAATTTAAGGAAAGGGTACACGATATGGTATGCTGTCAAGAGCAACATGGAGTGTGTGCGGAAACTCAACCATTGGCTTCTAGGCCGACCGATATATGGGGACCACTGCAGATATACCTTCTCCAAGGGGCGGCACCGACAGAGGCAGCCAATACTCCTGAGCCAGAGGGGAGAGAGGGGTCAACTTAGATTATATTATCCTACTGACAATGGTTGCTCCTGCTTTACAGTGTGGCTGGGGGGATGGGTCAGCCCCTCCTTCTTACTCTGTGTAGTGCTATTTCCGGCTGCTATAGGAGGCTGAGCTGTCAGTGTATTAGCTGTGCTGGGGGTGGAAATGGGCGATGCTAACGTCTGTTCTGCCATATATGATGCATGTCCATGATCCTGTAGTACGCCTGTAAATTTATTGTTCATGCTGCTCAACTTACAATGATTTATGATTTATGTATTTCATGTCTGTCTCGAGATGCCAGAATGGTATGCCTGTATGGAATTTTGCAAAAACATTTAAAATAAAGTAAAAAAAAAAAATTACATTATGTGGAGGACTTTATTAAATCCCGACCTGCATTATTTTAGCTAACGATATGGCGAAACCCAGCTGCAATTTTAACTCAAGAAATTATCACAGACTGCCTTTAATGTGTTAGGGGTAAAAGCATACCTTGGCTTAGTGCAGTACAAAATAGCCTAGCCAGTATTCAGTTAGAACATACCTTTCATCATCCCCTAGCTGCAGACGGTACAAATCTAACAGCAGTGAGGGGGGTACCATATGAGTTATACCGAGAAGAAAGAGGAAAAATCAAGTTCTGTAAACCGTCAATTATTAGATATATTCCCATTCTGAGGTTATCAAGCAATGATTAATATATGCCACAGGACTATCTCAGGAAAAACATTGGAAGATGGAATAGGAGTTTGCTTTTCCGCCTCAGGGATAACAATATTAAATACTCACTCTGTTTCCCGATTGGTTTTAATAGTAACTTGGAGGAGACATGTTGTCCATGTGGTATTGGCTGCAAACAAACAATGTTACATTTCCTGTTCTCTTGCAAATTCTATGTGAGATACACTAAACAATATTTAATCCCCTATTTTAAGGTAAATGCGATCACTGATTATACCTTGGCGTACCAAGAAATACTGCAGCTAGGATGTGATGACATGATTTTTCTGAATCGTTTTTGGCCACTATAGGTGTGGCAGGGTATACTCAGACATGAGTCCCTTGCTCACTGCACCATCAGGATTCAAGCAAGCCGGGCCGACGACGGCTGAAATGCCAGAAACCGGTCCCCGGAAGCTTGTCTCCTTTCTGGTGAAGAATTGGCTTGGTAGTTTAGTCTGCCCTGTTCCCATGATGCACTTGGCCAGGGACAGACTGATTTGCATATAGCCAGGTTCTGAGCTGGGATGGTGCAGTGAGCTAAATAACGGTGATGGATCAAGCCCTGATCTTTGGACTGGGTAAGAGTGGTCTGCTTAATTCAGACACTCTGTTCATCACCACCCCCTTTTCTGAATCGTTTTTGTCCACTATAGGTGTGGCAGGGTATACTCAGACATGAGTCCCTTGCTCACTGCACCATCAGGATTCAAGCAAGCCGGGCCGACGACGGCTGAAATGCCAGAAACCGGTCCCCGGAAGCATGTCTCTTTTCTGGTGAAGAATTGGCTTGGTAGTTTAGTCTGCCCTGTTCCCATGATGCACTGGGCCAGGGACAGACTGGTTTGCATATAGCCAGGTTCTGAGCTGGGATGGTGCAGTGAGCTAAATAAGGGTGATGGATCAAGCCCTGATCTTTGGACTGGGTAAGAGTGGTCTGCTTAATTCAGACACTCTGTTCATCACCACCCCCTTTTCTGAATCGTTTTTGGCCATGATAGGTGTGGCAGGGTATACTCAGACATGAGTCCCTTGCTCACTGCACCATCAGGATTCAAGCAAGCCGGGCCGACGACGGCTGAAATGCCAGAAACCTGTCCCCGGAAGCTTGTCTCCTTTCTGGTGAAGAATTGGCTTGGTAGTTTAGTCTGCCCTGTTCCCATGATGCACTGGGCCAGGGACAGACTGATTTGCATATAGCCAGGTTCTGAGCTGGGATGGTGCAGTGAGCTAAATAACGGTGATGGATCAAGCCCTGATCTTTGGACTGGGTAAGAGTGGTCTGCTTAATTCAGACACTCTGTTCATCACCACCCCCTTTTCTGAATCGTTTTTGGCCACTATAGGTGTGGCAGGGTATACTCAGACATGAGTCCCTTGCTCACTGCACCATCAGGATTCAAGCAAGCCAGGCCGACGACGGCTGAAATGCCAGAAACCGGTCCCCGGAAGCTTGTCTCCTTTCTGGTGAAGAATTGGCTTGGTAGTTTAGTCTGCCCTGTTCCCATGATGCACTTGGCCAGGGACAGACTGATTTGCATATAGCCAGGTTCTGAGCTGGGATGGTGCAGTGAGCTAAATAACGGTGATGGATCAAGCCCTGATCTTTGGACTGGGTAAGAGTGGTCTGCTTAATTCAGACACTCTGTTCATCACCACCCCCTTTTCTGAATCGTTTTTGGCCACTATAGGTGTGGCAGGGTATACTCAGACATGAGTCCCTTGCTCACTGCACCATCAGGATTCAAGCATGCCGGGCCGACGACGGCTGAAATGCCAGAAACCGGTCCCCGGAAGTTTGTCTCCTTTCTGGTGAAGAATTGGCTTGGTAGTTTAGTCTGCCCTGTTCCCATGATGCACTGGGCCAGGGACAGACTGATTTGCATATAGACAGGTTCTGAGCTGGTATGGTGCAGTGAGCTAAATAACGGTGATGGATCAAGCCCTGATCTTTGGACTGGGTAAGAGTGGTCTGCTTAATTCAGACACTCTGTTTATCACCACCCCCTTTTCTGAATCGTTTTTGGCCACTATAGGTGTGGCAGGGTATACTCAGACATGAGTCCCTTGCTCACTGCACCATCAGGATTCAAGCAAGCCGGGCCGACGACGGCTGAAATGCCAGAAACCGGTCCCCGGAAGCTTGTCTCCTTTCTGGTGAAGAATTGGCTTGGTAGTTTAGTCTGCCCTGTTCCCATGATGCACTGGGCCAGGGACAGACTGATTTGCATATAGCCAGGTTCTGAGCTGGGATAATGCAGTGAGCTAAATAACGGTGATGGATCAAGCCCTGATCTTTGGACTGGGCAAGAGTGGTCTGCTTAATTCAGACAATCTGTTCATCACCACCCACTTTTCTGAATCATGATTTTTCGAGTCAGCTTTTTTTTGCAAGCAGTGGTACGCTCACGAGCCTCCATGAATACACTTTAAAACATGTTATACACATATATGTGATAGCCTATTTTGCATTTAGGTGGATGTTTATAATTGCTTATCTTGCACTGAGTTCAAAGTTTACAATTTGCGATTTTTGCACGATAATGTTGCTAGATCCCGTGCTTACCGAAGGTTTACATAGTATCCATTTGCACTTTATTGCTATGCCTTGTACATTGGTTTTATGTTATTTATTGATTGCAAGACTAATGTCCTATCCTATTTTTAACTCTTATTGCATTTCTTCTTGATGATTGTAAGTTATATGTATATTGGCGGTGATGATTGTACTTTTATGGATATTTTATATCCGAATAAAGACCATTTGACTTTGACTTGACATAAGCTACTTCATTACAAGATGTGCATGCTCATGTGCCCTCCCTCACCCTCCCCCCCCCAAACCCTGGCTCCCTGGACTCCTGTGATTGACTTAGCCAGCCTGGAACTTCGTTGGTTCATCCTGGAAAAAATAAAGGCCAGTCCAGGAACTGATCCTGTGGGCCTACGAAAAAAACGAGAGGTGTTCTGGATTTTTTTCTTGAATGCTGTAGATAAAGGACTGAATGAAGAATGTCCTTGGCACCAGGCATTCCTGTAAAAACATCCTTTGACTACTTGATCCAAAAACTGTATAGCAAATAGGGGAGAAAAAAATCTTATTATTTGGCAATATTCCTTTTTTGGTTGCATCTCCGATAATATAAGGGAGATGAATAAATGGGCGCGTACAATGGACCTACAGATATCTCAACTAGACTCCTCTCAGTTTAAATAAACTTAGAACTCACTCCCTTAAGATGGCCGATGCATGACTATAATAGTAATTAGGTCCGTCATCTAGCTTTACAGCTCCAAAATAGCTTACCTAAGATGGCTACTGGTTGCCTCACAGAAGAATTGAGTCTGTCATCGATGTTTACAACCTAAACACAGCTGATGCAGTTCGACTGTGGCGCGAAGAACTGCTTATTTAAATGCGAACAGAGACTGAACGGGCGAGAGTCCTGTCTCCCGCTGCAGTAGGTCGACCCGTTGAGTCGACGGAACCCCATCTAAGGACGATTGACTAATCCTTTAAGGTATGTGTATTTGACCGGTATTTTGCTATCTAGACGGAATCTGTTAATCCACATACTTATAATTGGCCCCCTATCTTCTATCCCCTATTAGGAATCTCAGCTATTCGCTCTCCCTCATAGCAGAGAATACGGCGGCGTTACGCCCTTTCGTTTTACCGTATGTGTATTTGATTGATATTGCACTACTTAGGAGATATCTGTGAAACTTTATACTTAGTATTGGCCCCCTTTCTCCCACTAGGAACCCCGATTGATAGCTACCTGCTCTTCTAAACAACAGGAAACACGGCGGCTTTAGGCCACTCCCACGACAACTGGCCTATCGTCCACGGATTCAGTTTCGTTGCACAGTGCTTCTAGATAGCTAATCTATCCAGGTAACGGAACTTCGTCATTTATTTTCTTAGCATTTTGACCTAATAGTTGGATTATGGCCATAATGAGTGCTCCCTTTCTCTGCTAGGAAGTATGTCCGAAATTATTTATTCTTCGTTCTTTGAAGTTTAATCAACTTTACACTACCGCCAGAGAGCCTTCACAAGAACCCTTCAGGTAACTCGTGAAACACCAGCTCATTTTTTAGCTTAATTTGGGACCGTAGGAGTTTAGACGACGTGTGAGCTTAATCTATCTCAAGTTGGAGTCAATATCTAACTTTGTCCTAGAACAAATATGGAAACTCTACCATAGTCTTGTCAAAACAAATGTTTATTTAAAATATTATTTACCCCCGTGTCGTCTTGTGACTTCTTTATCCTAAACTGTGCCCTAACTAACATCACATTTATGAGGTTCTAACCTTATCTCAACTATAGGACCACTACCATCGGTATCCAGTGTGAATGGAAGTAGAGAGCGTTATCCTCCCTGCGTAGGACCTCTAGTCACAAGCATCTGTTTCTTTTTGACTAGAATATAGGTAAAATATCATTCTATAATCTTCCTCTTTTGTGTTGTAAAAAGTTTCTAAAATCAGATCAAAAAATCTTTTCAAGTGGGAATAATATTTTGTTTTGACTTAAAAATATCGCGCTTGCCCCTTTATTGTGCTAAAATCCTAAACACACCTGAGAAATTACGCCAATAACCCCCCTGCCTTCCTACATGTGATAATGAATGACATGTTCCACCCAGAGGTCGGGTTTTCTAAACAAGAAAACCTTTGACCTCTACTAATGATCATGATAACTCTCCTTGAAGGATCCTTGGCCAAATTGTAAAAACTTGGTCATATGCGCGCCAGAATGAATGTGTGTATGTATTTAAAATAATTTTTATACATGAGTGTTGTTATGATATGTGCTCAATGGTTCATTTAGTTAAGGTTATCACTGTGCCTTTTACAGATATCACCTAACCGGGAGTCTGTCCTAGGGAGTGCCACTAGGCAGTTTGGCATTGCACAGCCACAAAAAGGCAACCATATATGTATCACACCAATAACTAATGTTGATTTAAAATGTTAAAATGCACTAAACAGTGGAAAACGTATGTTTGAATACTCTATACTGGTATTGTGTATATAGAACAAAAATCTAAGACATTGTTTTTATTTTCAGATTTTACACTTGTTTCCCTCCCAGTTAACAACCCCCAGCCCTGACGAAGGTGTGGCCCCACTGGCCTGTCACCGAAACGCGCGTCGGCTTGTGTTTCCAGGAATACGGCACTTTGTCCTATTCCCATCAGGACCCGTATTAATGTCATCTGCCTGGAATAACATCCTGATTTATGCAACAAATTTACCATCTCTGTGTTGCACACGCCAGGACTATAGGAATGAAATAGAATATTAGGTAGACTAAAAATCGAAATCAGTAAGTATGAGAGTATGATTGAAGTGTGGTTTGTTACTGGGTAGGTCTTAATGTAGCATGAATTTCCCTCTCTTTCCCTCCCCCCACCAGTGTATGTCTTTTGATGTTCTAAAAATATTACGTGGATTTAAAATGCAATCTATTTTTGTACGTTTTTGCCACCTCAATTCAAAGAGTATAAAAAAATAAAAATATATATATATTCTAAATATCTTCTCTTGAGAATACTTGGATTGACCCTGTTTTTGTTATGTGCAATGCTAGCTCCTAGATTAATCACCCCTTACATATTGTTTGGATCCTTTTGTTAGGACCATTATATCTCTAGGCAGGGTTGCTTTCTTTTGTTCTATTTTCAGTTTTCTCCCCCCTACGGCCTGCCTACATCTTTAAAAACCCATCGGGGAACCCCCTTCTTTCACCAACTGACTCTTTATGTAGCCTGAGACATGAACCTTGAGATAGATTCTCTTGATGCAGGTCCTGTTACAACTAATTTTAACATGTTAAATTGGATTAGTAAGAATATTGCAGGCCAAGTAGCTAAAATTAATGAACTGTCTTGGCTTAATTAAAACAATTCAGGGTGATTTGTCTGCAGGAGACATGGGTCTCCCCACTTGTAGCTTCTTGGATATGTTCAAGACTTTTTTTATCCCTGTAGTTGAATCTAGTTCAGGTCAGTCTTTGGGTGGCATTTTTACCTTTTTGTCCCTGGCATTACAAGGAGCTATTGAGGTTCTTTCTACAGGGGCCTCCACCCAACAAGCAATTTGATTTTCCTGTGCGGTGTTCCTAAAATTGTGTAGTCAAATTTATATATCACATACATCTTGATGGCGTTTTTAAATAAACCAGGAGGATTTTAACGGGCCTCAACACATGTAATCTTATCAGGGGATTTTAACTGTCATCTGTGCAAGAATATTTCAGCTTTATCTAACAGGCTACAAAGATGTTTTCTCATTAAGGGCCTTCACTTGGAACATACCTCACAAGGTAAATTATAAGCCTCCATCTAAAACGAGCATAATTGTATCTTCTCGTTTGAAAAATTGGTCTACTCAGACCTCACAGAGGTTAATCCAAATTTTATAGGCAGGGTGTGTGCCTCACTTATTGACTGTGTTTTTGTCTTGTCCCCTGTCTATACCATGATTTTAGAGGTTGGAATAGATCATAGCCATTTTAGTAACACATATGTCTATACTTTCGCTGGGGTTTGACGATGGAGGAGGGTGTTTACAGGTTTGGAGACATTTGGAAGACAACAAGCTAGGGTAAAAGGCTCCAGTGGAATCAGGTACCTGCTGAGTGTTTTAGTCAGATTTTTTTTCCAGACGTGCAAACAAGTTTTTGTGTTATAATGATTTGCCTGAATAATGCTTCAAGTCTAAATCAGGTTTTAGAGGTTTTTCCACTATCACAAGTGTAGTTTTACAGACTCTTAGTCTCCCAATAGGAGCTTAGCCCTTACCTGGACCTAAACTGTTTAATAAAAGATGCTTCCAAGCCTCTAAAGATCTACAAAGGTTGCTAAAAGGCAACCCTAGAGACGCTGCCCGTGCCGTGATCTGCTAGACTGAATATAAACAGAAAGTAAAAAGGGAGAAGAATGTCTTAGGGGATGCAACTTGGCCAATTTGTTGGATCCTACCTGCCTCAAGAACAGAGCAGAATTTTGGGGTGTCATCGGTCAACCAGGTTTGGCCCCACTATCGCACCACATAGTTGCAGTCTCCCATTCTGAAGGGGTTTACTATGGCAGGATGAGGGTAGTAACTCCTGTGGATACGCGGGAAATTGCAGGGACTCCGAATCTTGTGTTCTGGGTGGATGAAGTAAAGAAGAAATGCAATTCCAATCGAAGCCCATGTTACATGTCTTCACATCTAACATGGGTTTCGATTGGAATTCATAGAGCATATTATCAAGCCCATTATCGCCGCTTTATCAGCAGTTTCCTGCCGATAAAAGCAGCGATAATATAACGACCTTTCTTGATAATATGCCCCAAAGTGCTCCAGGACCAGTTGCATCTGCTTCGCCCCTTGCTTTTAGCTTTGAAGACAAAGGATTTCTATGTAAAAAAGGGGCTACGACCCCATGAAAAATGTTCTTATTCCTGACTTGAATCTACCAGGGGCTTGCTGTTGCTGGGGCCCAAGGGAAGGCTTGCCTCCCAGGGCCCTGCCCAGCCCCTGGATGCCCTGGAGACTTTGTGCGACCCTTCTACTTGGCTTCATTACCTTCAGGACCCCACAGTGACTTTTGGGGGCTGCCCCAGCACCTTGTGAGTGCTGGTTTTGTTTTTGGGGCACCTAGCTCCTCCTGCGTTGCATTTCCCTGAGGGAGCGCTTTATTTCAGCCCTTCAGTGCTAGGCTGCATCGTCGTGTGCAACGAATTCCCCCTGCCTGGGGATTCTCCCCCTCCTGGTGCTCCTAGCGCGTGCCCGCCCCGCTTATTTGTGATATTTACTCGCAGGTATCCACTCTGCCTTATGGCCGCCGTGTTAAATATTAAGGTAGAAGGAAAATCTGCCTAAAACTGATAAATCTATTGGCTCTAATAGAGTTCCGTTTTTACACTCATAATTATAAAACCACTATATCAGACCTGATCATAGCACCAAGGGAGGCATGATTAAAAAAAGTATTTCATATTTATTTAGTGTTTTGCAAATGTCAGTTCAAAAGGCAATATATACCTTATTTACATTTACATAATAAATAAACACCTCAACCAATCCATGTCCCACACATCCCTTCAGTCAGTCAGATCAACCACACATACTCACACATTCTTCATTCACCCTTCTTGCAGCACAGCCAAATTGCCAGTTGTAATAGATGAATCAGGTCCCGTAAGGTCTGCAAGCGGAATCGAGACAAGATGAAAAAATCACGGGACAGTCTTCAGCGCCAATACGCGTTTCGGTGTTCGGCCTCGACTATGGCCACACCCTCATCAGGGCACAAGGCGGAAGGGGGAGGACAACAGTACAAATCTGAAATAGTTAAAACATAAACTTATATATAGTTCATTTCTTCAATTTACATTTTCTCGTGCATACTCAATATCAAAATAGCTATTACATAGATATCACTAATTTTAATTGCCTGGTCATTAATTAGTGGGCTTAAGACTATGGAATAACAGTAATTCATAGAATTCAAACTAGAACCATAGAGGATTGACGCTTTGAGAGGACGAAAGACAAACTACAAACACTTAGCTGTGAATAAAGAAAATGTGCATATTGACACAAACAAACGTAAACTTGCAGGTGAGGCCTCACTCGCAACCTCTCCTTTTCTGAAATCAAATGGGTCCTAATACTGAGAGTAGACTTGTTAGATGGAAACTGTATGAAAGATCTCAGACCTACCTTGCAATTCAAATCAGAGAATCCTGGCAGGGATAGTGGCAGGATTAACCAGAGAGGAGCGCCCGGTTCAGTCAAGAGAACTGTGTGGGAACCATGGCGTCCAATAGGTTGGGGAATGTAAGTCATACGTCGGTAGATTTTATATCACACACCTGGCAAACAGAGATGGAAAGAGAAACCTAAATATTTGTATCTTAGCCGAGGTGGTCCCGACTGTCCGGGCAGTTCATGGTTAAAGCATTGCAAGGTAAAAAAACATACTTACGTGGACTAAATCAAAGTTGCCAGGGAGTAATTAGTGGAGATGCCATCTCGAACATCAGGACGCACCCCAGGGGCGGGCTGAGCTACTCCGAGAAGCTTGAATCATAAATCGAAGAAGGTTAAAGAAACCGACTCTGTGAAATAAAGAGTACTTGAGCATTTCCTCTAGTGTAACCGTATATTTACAATATAACAATTGATGAGGATTGTAATCAACCCCAGGGGGTTCGGGGTATCTCAAAATTATCAAGGACACCTAGGTCTGATCCCGTCCTCAGTTGTAAAAGATCGTAAGAAATGGCTCATGGGAACTCGAAAGATCGAGTAGAACCCGTCTATAGGGCATCTCAACAGAGTATTTCTAAATTGGCCACGGGAGGTTTCAATCTACATGGGACCCATAAGTGCGTCTAGACGCAACAGTGAATGGATAGAAATTTTTAATAATATGAATCCCCATAAGGTTCTAATATTAGGGAGCCCGCATATGACCTGATTTCGGTACAAAATACCCGAAGCTCAGTGTGGAGTGGACCGTTACCTTTATTGTATGCAGAACCACAGTCCTGCTGCCCAATCCAGCGCTGATAGCTGCATGCACTTGTCACTATAGATAAACACACAAACAAACAAGCATTTACAATGCAATGGTCTCGGCAATATTATAGGTAGAGCTATTGGCATTGCTCATAATTGTTGTATTTTTTTTTATCCCTAAATAAATGGCATTGTCATTTCTATTGCCAATAGCTGAATTGTTTGCATATGTGAGACCTATTGCATTAGCAGAGGGAGAGTGAGGTAGTGAGATAGAGAGAGTGAGGTAGTGAAACAGTGAGTTAGTGAGGGAGAGGGATGTTGTGAGGTAGTGAGATAGAGAGAGAGTGAGGTAGTGAAAGAGAGATTGAAAGTGAGTTAGTGAGATAGAAAGAGAGCGAGTGAGGTAGAGAGTTGGGAGATAGAGAGAGTGATGTAGTGAGAGAGAGTGAGGTAGATATAGAGTGAGGTAGTGAGAGACAGAGAGAGTGAGGTAGTGAGGAAGAGGGATGTTCTTTGGTAGTGAGATGGAAACAAAAGACGACACCTATTGGATTTGCCAATGTTTGTTTATATACCGATTCATATCACACATGCTGTTTATAAGCTCTGTAAGTAGCGACTTGCTATTACATCATCTAATTGTAATCAGATGTAAAGGCCATTCCATGTTATTGCTTCCAGCCCTGTGCTTTTGTGTGACAACCTAATGCATTATGGGTGTAGTAGTCTTGTTTGCTTCAATTGACCCAACTACTTTAATACAGTTGAGGTTGCCACCCTGCTTACAGTGGCACAATTCACTCGACGCCCCCTTGACAAGTTGCCCTTGGCAACTTGCAATAGAAGTGTCTGTAGGGGCCCTGGCGAGGGACTCAGGGAACGCCAGAGCTTCTTAACATGACAGTCTCGCGAGCTGAGTGTACTTCCAGGGATGTCAGGCCTGTTTGGCAGGAAACTCCCTCCTCTGTTTACAGCACTCGAGGGGTGGCCCTCGACCTAAAAATGGTCACAAGGGAACAGCTGTGTGTCCGGGTGGGGGGGGTAGTAAAGAGGTCAGAGTCATGGGGACTCAGGGCAAGCATGCAAGCAGAAAAATTTGAAAAACACACACACACGCAGTTGCATGCAGATTTCGTGGGCCCCAGCTCTTCACCGTTGGAAAAGAGATTCCCACCCAGAAGGGCAAATCTGAAAGTGGGACCAGACAGCAGTGTGACTACGGCTGGGACTAAAGCAACACAAGATGAAAGATCTGATGGGAAAATACAAAGAAAACAATAACATAGAAATCAAAGCACCCAGCCAGCTACCGACATAAACGGCGTAAGAAAGTACAAAGAACAGACACGAGCAATTCATTTCAAGTGAATTACAGTGTACCAGATATCATTCCGAAGGCGAATATTACATTACATACATGCCTACGGCAACGATGGCTACTAAAATATATATGCCTAATAGCATGCCGTTACGTCCACACACAGTTAAAGCCAATTAAATGGGCAAGCAGATTGCTCCTTTGAAGTATCAAAAGGCACGACTAAAGGAAAGACCCAGTGTGCATTGCGGACTTGTTTTTTGTGGTAAACGAGGCACTACCCCATGATATTAGTGGGTATGTAACAAGGACCCCCTGAGAGTAAGGATACAGTAGTTCCTAGGTCAGGGAAAATAAAACATTTGACAGAAAACAACCTAGGCAACTAGTGGTTCATAGTATAGTATATATAAGGACAAAAGGCTATACAATTCTTAGAAAAATACAAGTTTTAATATTGATTTTTTAAGCATTTAAAAAAAGACATATGGCAAAAGACAATAGATTAAAAACAATAAACATACATGGAGTCATGAGTCATACAATATCATACATTTATAACAGTAAATGTTAACACATAATAGATATGTTAAAAAGTTGAGAGCGGCAAATAGGGTCTCTACGCGCGTTTCGGCGAACCAGCGCCTTCTTCTGGAGTAGCCACACAGATTTGGTGATAGCAGTAAATGCCTCAAAGGTTTATTGTACATAGGATTGATGTCTGGATATTTTCTTCTCCTTCTAGGTAGAAGATGTGTTCTAAGTCTAATTTGAAGTGATAAAAAAGATAAATTCCCGCCAGCCAGAGACTTTTCATAGAATAACCATATTCAGTATTGTCTATTTCTGTAGGATTAATTGATCTTTGGATTTTTGATAAGGTGTTCCAAGATTCAAGTGAAGCAGATAGGTGACGATATATTCATAAGGACTCCTTGCCTGAGATATTAGGCAGGGCTTCAAATCTTTAAGTAGATGGAGGGTATATGGTGATTTATGCAACAATACTCCCTCTCTAGAATATTCAACAGAGCGCTTAATGAAAAGAAAGTTTAAAAGATCTCCCTGCCCGAAATTGACGGCAGAGCTCTTTATAAATTATGTATGATATTGTATGACTCATGACTCCATGTATGTTTATTGTTTTTAATCTATTGTCTTTTGCCATATGTCTTTTTTTAAATGCTTAAAAAATCAATAATAAAACTTGTATTTTTCTAAGAATTGTATAGCCTTTTGTCCTTATATATACTATACTATGAACCACTAGTTGCCTAGGTTGTTTTCTGTCAAATATATATACTACCCCATGATATGTCTGGGTGCAAAGAAAAACACTTCTTGAAACAAATGTAATGCATCCAGTTGTTTGCTATGCAGTTTTTCGTGCTCACTTATTAGGCCCTCGTAAAAGCATGGCTCGCTGACCCAGGTTCCCGAGTGGATGCTTGTGTACCGGTAAACTGTAAACATTTCCTTGTAATGTGGCTACAGAGTGTTTTAATACCCCATTTCTCTGTCAGCACCCTCTATGAGAATGGCTCACCAGGAAGCTGTAACTAAATCGCTCATCTGTGAAGGGGTGAAAAAATATTGGAGTTGCGGTAACCAGCAGTGAGGGGTACGAGCACTTCAGTGATGCGGAGGTGGTGGTGGGGGGGCGGCACGAGATGGGGGGAGGGGGAGGGGGGGAGGAGGCAACACGAGATGGGGGGCGGCACGTGATGGGGGACGCGTTACACACATGGTGGACCAATACTCGCAAGTTCCGTTACATGCTGGTGCCTTATGTATGGAGTGAAAGGGGATGCATGAACTTGACTGCTTATCAGCAGAGGTCGGCGTAGTTTGCTACAGAACCGAGGAATTAGGTCAGCGACGTGAGACACTGTCACGTTATCTATTTAGGCGTGTATGGGGTCCCAGCTCATCCACAGATACTGTAGAAACCCACAACTGGTAAAGGACACATGTAAAGATCTGTGCTTTTGATATAACAGATCGCAGACCTTTATACGAAGGGTTGAGACTGAAAATGACTGCACAAGGAAGAGGTCTGGTAGGTACTTTCTGTTGCAGTAACAATACATAGGTCTGAATGCTTATGGGCACAATTAACAAATTCATATGGGAAGGAAGAACCCAAGGAATGACATGAAGACAGCTAACTGCAGCAAGGGTGAAGACGTGCATATGCATGGTTGTACGAGAAAAGTGTGAGACCGGATATGGTCTCACAGGTGGATTTCTATCCACCATCTTTAGAATAGTCTGTATCATACAGATTAAACCACATTTAGAATGTAGATTGAGCACCCTGGGGTGAAGGGAGCCATTGTCGGGAGGCACCTGTGGCACCTGTGCTGCAGCCCACCAAGAACTAGCAGACCTGCAACCCATAGCAAGAGGGATTATATACCCCTGTCATGCAAGATGCTTTCAAGACTCCTCCCTAGAGTGACAATGTGTAACCCATAAAAATGGGCATCATACAACCATCCATAATCTTATTCATGGGATATGGGAACCACCAAGAAGCTGGCAAGGAGGAACCAAAAATGATGGACATTATACAGTTTTCATTGTAAATGCCTGGGGGGGGGGGAGGCAAGAAGGCGGCTTGTCACTCAACCGGGTGAGATCTCATAATCGGACCTCCCTGTACCCTCCGAGGGGAGAACGCGGCTCAGCATGGAGAACGGGGGAAAATAAGGAGCAGGAATCAGGAATGCTGTGGGACTTACTTACACTGCTGTACCTTGCGGTAGACGGCCCCCGACTCTTTCATCTTCATTCCCGTTTGATTTGGCGTGCAGCGCAAGGAGTCTTACAGCGGTCGGCTGGGGGACAAGATTGGACTGTTGCACAGGAAAGGATACCTGTTGCAGTCACTGGAGAACATGGCGGCCGCTAGCTAGAGCAGTCGCCGACTCTCTCCTAACTCTCAGCGGACATCCAAGACTTTCCGGCCTATGGGTGTGACTTCACCGGTATTTGGGGCATTTGGAGTGGACGGCCTCGTGGGAGGTGCGGTGCGGGAGGATTCTACGTTCTTCTTCCTCCTTTTCACTAGCGCAGAGTCTAGAGTTTCGGGACGCGGTGGCAGCGGCAGTGATGGGGCACCGCAGGGCGGAAACTGGGCAGAGGCTGCGCTACAGATCACCAGAAGCCGGCTCGTAGCAGCAAGGGTCGGCTTCCAAGGGGGCAGAAGCTCATTGCTAGCCCCTGCAGCCTTCGGTTCTGAGAATGGGCAGAGGCAACGGCAGAGAAGAGCTGGATCATGCAAAGTCCCCCTCAATGACCCCGGTAAGGAGAGGGAAGAAGGGGGAGCGGGAGCGGGCATCCAGAGAGGGGAAGAGTGATTACAGTGATCTTTGCTAGAGTAAGACTTCAGGAGCAGTACATAACAAGTAACGGGAATAAAGTACCCGCAAAACCGGATTTAATCCTGGCCCCCTGCAAGTCGGTGATTCCTGATTGGCTCAGGCTGCACTTACTGTATCGGGAAGGGCACAAGGCCACGGCCCCAGAGAGCAGAAAGACGATTGATCCTCACCGCAGACGAGAAAAAATGGCGCCCGACAGCTTCCGTATTTTTCGGATTCGGGGGCGTGGCTTTGCTGTTATGAGTGACAGACAACGTCACTGTCTAAAGAACAGCAAAACTTACGCCCCCAAATCCGAAAAAGACGGGATAAATCGGAGTGACGCATCTCTCCTCCAATGGCTGGCCTCCGTTTAGGAAGCCAGCCAATGGAGGAGAGGCGGGCCAGGGAGGCAGGTTCTAAAGCCCTACTAAGATACATTAAATCTCCTCCCGAGACTGCGCAAGCGCAGCCTTTAGGTCCTCGACCTAAAAACCGATAGTAAGAACGGTTAAGCCCAAGCGATGTTGACAGGCTATGTGCGTGCTGGCGACCAGAAGTTATACATGCCAAAACTAGCCCTTCAAGAAAATAAATGAACACAACTACATGCCTTAGTAGCAGCAGATATATGGGCCCAAATTAATGCCACTTGCGGTTAAACATGGATAGCGAGAGCCGATATAGATAAAGCGTCTGCAGCTTACAGGTCCAACCAAGAAATTAACACAACAAAAATATTGCTGGCCATTGGCGTACCTGATATAAATAAATTCACGGACTTGAAGGGCAGCTAGGAGAACATCCCGAGGCTTTTTATTAATTGACCTTTTATGCGATCATTTTCATCGTTCATCACACATGTATCCTTATGCCCGGATCCATTCCGGACTTTGATTTGTTCCATCTAGCGGTATGCTTTTCGCCTGCCCACTGAGGGCGTGTCTACATTAGAACAAATCCAGCTGGATCGTTTAAATAGGACCCCGGCCTCGTGCCTTCGATTCTTGCCTTCGGTCTCAGCTCCATCATGCCGGATGTTCTCCTAGCTGCCCTTCAAGTCCGTGAATTTATTTATATGCGGGCTCCATTATATTACAACCTTATGGAGATTCATATTACTAAATATTTCTATCCATTCTCTGTTGTGTCTAGACGCGCTTATGGGCCCCATGTAGATTGAAATCTCCTGTGGCCGATTTAGAAATACTCTGTTGAGATGCCCTATAGACGGGGTTCTACGGGATCTTTCGAGTTCCCATGAGCCATTGCTTACGATCTTTTACAACTGAGGACGGGATCAGACCTAGGTATCTTTGATAATTATGAGATGCCCGTACCCCCTGGGGTTGATTACAATCCTCATCAATTGTTATATTGTAAATATACAGTTACACTAGAGGAAATGCTCACATACTCTTTATTTCACAGAGTCGGTTTCTTTAACCTTCTTCGATTTACGATTCAAGATTCTCGGAGTAGCTCATCCCGCTCCTGGGGTACGTCCTGATGTTCGAGATGGCGTCTCCACTAATTACTCCCTGACAACTTTGATTTAGTCCACATAAGTATGTTTTTTTCACCTTGCAATGATTTAACCATAAACTGCCCAGACAGTCAAGACCACCTCGGCTAAGATAGAAATATTTAGGTTTCTCTTTCCATCTCTGTTTGCCAGGTGCGTGATATAAAATCTACCGACGTATGACTTATATTCCCCAACGTATTGGACGTCATGGTTCCCACACAGTTCTCTTGACTGAACCGGGCGCTCCTCTCTGGTTAATCCTGCCACTATCCCTGCCAGGATTCTCTGATTTGAATTGCGGGGTAGGTCTTAGATCTTTCATACAGTTTCCATCTAACGAGTCTACTCTCAGTATTAGAACCCATTTGATTTCAGAAAAGGAGAGGTTGCGAGTGAGGCCTCACCTGCAAGTTTACGTTTGTTTGTGTCAATATGCACATTTTATTTATTCACAGCTAAGTGTTTGTAGTTTGTCTTTTGTCCTCTCAAAGCGTCAATCCTCTATGGTTCTAGTTTGAATTCTATGAATTACTGTTATTCTATAGTCGTAAGCCCACTAATTAATGACCAGGCAATTAAAATTAGTAATATCTATGTAATGGCTATTTTGATATTGATTATGCACGAGAAAATGTAAATTGACGAAATGAACTATATATAAGTTTATGTTTTAACTATTTCAGATTTGTACTGTTGTCCTCCCGCTTCTGCCTTGTGCCCTGAAGAAGGTGTGGCCATAGTCAAGGCCGAACACCGAAACGCGCGTTGGCGCTGAAGACTGTCCTGTGATTTTTTCATCTTGTCTCGATTCCGCTTGGAGACCTTACGGGACATGATTCATCTATTACAACTGGTAATTTGGCTGTGCTGCAAGAAGGGTGAATGAAGAATGTGTGAGTATGTGTGGTTGATCTGACTGACTGAAGGGATGTGTGGGACATGGATTGATTGAGTTGTTTATTTATTATGTAAATGTAAATAAGGTGTATATTGCCTTTTGAACTGATATTTGCAAAACACTAAATGAATATGAAATACTTTTTCTAATCATGCCTCCCTTGGTGCTATGATCAGATCTGATATAGTGGGTTTATGATTATTAGTGTCAAAACGGGACTCTATTTGAGCCCATAGATTTATCAGTTTTAGGTAGATTTACCTTCTACCTTACTACTTATGACTCCCCTGTTGTTCTGCCTAATATTCAATTTTTCAGGGGGCCCTTTTGTTTAATTGGTCGCCGTGTTAAATATTGCAGGGATTTGTTAGCATGAGGTGAAAGCCATTTTAGTATTTCTGTCAGCCATCTTGTTTGCCATGTGCTGCCACGTGCTCGCCATGTGCTCTGTCCTCCCTCAGTGTTGACTGGTCTTGTAATCTGCCTAGAAACGAACTATATTTAGCATCTTCCACCTTCGTACATGCTCAGAAGGGCCTAGCTAGTAGAATGCACCTGCTTTTCTTGTAGAACTGTCAGGTTATTTTTGCTGCTGTATGGAGAAGTAATTCTCCTCCCTCTTTGTTGAGCAAGGAGATCTTGTATACCCATATTAGACATTTTGCATGCTTACATGTCCCAGGACTGCCCCTTGGTCTTATGCTGACTATGTAACCCTAAGCATATATTAAGCCTCTGTTTTCTGTACTCGTCAGACTGCCTCATTCAGTTGCTAAGGCTTCTGTGTGACGTAGTCTACCTCATTTGAGGTTAATAAAGTTGTTACTTTTATATTTCAGCTTCTGTGCCAATTTCCTCTTTGTTGGTTTAAAAGGACCAGGTAGGGGGGCGTGGCCAAGATGGCGACCTGATCGGTCGCAGGTCTCAGTGGCTCCCTGCCCCGATCTCCCCGAAAGCATCTTAAATAGCATTTTTACCCCCCGGACGGTCACATATCCTGGTGGTGGAATACTGGAGAGCGCCGCTGATCCCTAAGAGTGGTTTGACCCCCAGAGCCGGCGGACAAACGAGGTGTAATCTGGCTGGGATCTCTGTAATGGCGGCCGGCCGGACGCAGTGACTGACTGAAAGCCCGCGTCTTGTCAGCCCCGGCTGGTGGAGGAGCCAGATTGCCACTGGCGAGGAATTTGGGGGGCCCTGCAGCTCACTGACCCAAGAGAAGAGTGGGAGAGGAGCTCCGACTGCTGCAGCTGACGCCCGACCGGTGGAGAGCAGGAGGGCCTGAGGTGGACTGCGAAAATCGAGGTCCTGGTCTTGGGCCTCGCCAGGGCGGAAGGTCGAAGCCTGAGTGGCGAACTGGTCTGGAGGTGGGAGCCGATCTGCCTACACGGCGACCTGCAGGGAATCCCAGTGGCATACGGCCCGGATCCCAGAAAGAGGCTGAGAACCGGAGGCCACTGCTTCGGCCTGCTTGAGAGGCCGGAGGGGCGCGAGCCGGGAGTGGCGAAAATCGAGGCCCTGGTCTTGGGCATAGCAGGAGGGTGTGACCAATGCCCCCACCGCGGTGTGGCCAGGATGATTCCAGAAGCCGGAGGTGTGGCCCGGTGAGCACCTTCTGACCTGGCGAGATCGGACGGGCCTGCCGGAGATTGGGACCCCAGTGTCGTGCCAGGCCGACTGCCAGAGGAGGAGAAATAGTGTCGCAGCACCTGATACACTCCCAGAGGCTGCGGTAAGAAGGGCAACACAGGCAACGCGGAACCGGGCGGCGGCTACCTGCGAACAGAGGTGAGGAGAGTCACGGAGGGTGGCTATGGCAGAGGCTCGGGGGGCTAAATCGAGCTCCCGGTGCAAGGCCCGGATAGGCCTGAGGACGGTGTGGCATAGTCGGGGAGTTGGTGAAAGCCGCACGCGTGACTGGGCACTGCCGCCCTGTTGGCCCCAAGCCCCCTGCACCTCTACTACTCAGAGTGCCGCCTGGGGTGGGGGGGGTGCGAAACTGGAAGAACCCCCCAATACATCGACCTGTTGGACTGGCCAGCTGGGCGGCTAAAGATTGGCCGTGAGAAAGGGGTGAAGATCTGAAATACCAGTGGCGGCTCGCCAGAGCGCTGCGGCCCCTTAGGAGCGAGGCCGCAGCCCGATCCCCCAAAGGCAGGAAAGGCTCCGGACATTCTACAGCAGGTGCCTCATAACTGCGACCGCACAGCTCGGGGGCGGACGAGACACTGGGGGATCCAGACGAAGCTGCAGGGGCACATCACTGACAAGGAACTCTGCTACAGGCGAAGGTGCAGGGCTTGGCAGGCAGCATGTCCAACATTAGCCGTAGGGGCAACAACCGCAGCATCGCTGACATGCTCAGCAAGACCACCCCAAAAGGGGGGGAAAGCTCCGACACCCGCCCCCCCCCACGACCCATGCTACAGAGCAGCAGCAAGAGGACATTTCTAGAATCCCTCTTTAATACCCTCTGAGATGACTTCCAAGCGTTGAAGCAGGACCTCGCTGGGGAACAACGGGAGCTTCGTAAGGAGGTCGATAGCTTGGGTGAAAGAGTGATCGCGGTGGAGGACTCTGGCCACGCCCGAGATGAGGAGCTGGTTCACCTACAGCAGGAGGTCCTCTGCCTTCAGGAACAACAGGTGGACCTGCAAGCCCACGCGGAGGACCTCGAGAACCGTTCCCGCAGGAACAACATTCGAGTTCGGAATGTACCAGTGAAAGCAGAGGGGAATAGTGTCACCTGCTACTTGCAGGACCTCTTCAGAGACATTTTGGGGGAAAAGCCCGATTTCACCATCCGTATTGATCGGGCGCACAGAGTGGGCATAGCGAGGCGCGCACCGGCCCGCCACCAGACATTTTGGCATACCTTCCGGATTTCCCTCTGAAGGAACGCATCTTACAGGCGGCCCGTCAAAAGCAACCACTACAGTTTAGGGGCGACTCCATCGCCCTGTTTCAAGACTTATCAGCGATCACGCTGCAGAAGCGCCGAGCCTTCAAAGCGGTCACGACGTTCCTACGTGACAAAGGGGTGCCATACCCATGGGGCCACCCATTTAAAATCATCTTTAAATGGCAGGGGAAATTACACCAACTCCGCTCTCTTACCAACACATGTGCCCTGCTGCAGCTTGAGCTACCAGAGGACATGGACCCCGGAGATTCTTCACCACACAGATCCCAAGACGCACCCGTACAGCGCTCCCGCGATGGATGGCAACAGGTCCGAGGACGGCGCCGTCCCAAAATGCCTCTCAAGTCAGACCCGGAGACGATTGCCCAGGAGCGGGCAGCAGCAGTGGAGGAGGTGGTTAAGGATACCACGGATTCCGCCTAAGAAACTCCGGTAGGGGGAGAAGACCTTCATTCCTGTGTTTGAATGGGGGGGAGGGGCAGGGGGCCAGAAGGGTTGCCACGTCCACATTTCCCACCATGATGACTCTCTACGGACCTGCACCTGGTTTTGACAGGCCCGAGACTATGGTTCACGATTGGGGTTTTCGAGTTGGGGGAATGAGGGGGAGGGGGAGGGGAGGGGAGTGGATGGGGATTGGGGGTAGGATTGAGGGTTCTGAAGTTGGGGTTAGGGGGGGAAGTGGGAGGGGAGTTAGGGTCATCCAGTGCACCAGGCAGGTCTTAACCACCTCAGTTGTGATCCCACACCTTGCTCCACCCGGCCGGACAACAGCGCTCTTGCTTCTAATACCGTACATGCCATCCACAACCGTTAAGATTTCGACCCTCAATGTGCGGGGGCTGAACAATCCAGTTAAGCGACGCGCTGTACTATTCCACTTAGAAAGCACCCGAGCGGATATCTGCTTACTACAAGAGACCCACCTGCTACCCCGCGACTGCCATAGGCTACGCTCCCACAAATTCCCAACACAACTTTTCTCATCTAGCACCAACAAGACAGCTGGGGTGTCAATCCTGGTGGCGAGGCATTTCAGGAGTGAGGTCTTACACAAATGCGCAGAACAAAAGGGGAGGCTGCTGGCAGATAGATTTAAGACAGGGGGTCAAACATTCACGGTTGGGTCCATATATAGCCCTAACGAACAGCAAGAACGCTTCTTGAGGTCGGCCCTGATGGACATCACAGCCACACCAGACAGACATGTCATTATCGGACGGGATATCAACATGGTCTTTGACTCGGTCCTGGACAGGTCCGCACAACGCATTCCGCAAACTGGGACGTTCTCGACCGGGTGTAAAGACCAGATAGCAGAATTGGATCTTCATGATCTGTGGTGTCGCACGCACCCCACCGATAGGGAATATTCATACTATTCCAATGCACACAAAACATACGCGAGATTAGATCATCTCCTGGTCACTAAGCCGGTATGCGCTTTAGCTACTGCTACAGAGATGGGAGTTATCTCCCTGTCAGACCATGGGCCAGTCACCACCACGCTCTGTTTGCCACCGATGTCTTGTCCACCCAGGGTCTGGTGCCTTATGGACACTTTCCTACACCGGCAAACAGCGGTGAAGCGCATTACAGACACTATCTGCGACTATCTCTCTCATAACGCTAACACCGACACC
The DNA here is from genome assembly GCF_964263255.1 of Lissotriton vulgaris. NCBI lineage: Eukaryota > Metazoa > Chordata > Amphibia > Caudata > Salamandridae > Lissotriton > Lissotriton vulgaris. The sequence goes on along the minus strand of NC_141689.1, from coordinate 1,463,683,398 downwards.
TCCTTAGCGACACAATGGGCGGCCATGAAAGCGCTACTTAGGGGGGACTTTTTGGCTCTTTCTTCGGCAGAAAATAAAGACAGGCAATGCAAATGGGACGAACTCACCCAGCGGGTACAGGAACTCGAGCAAAAGCATCAACGAACTGGGGCGCCCAGAATCTGGAAACAACTCAAAGTGGTGAGAAAACTTCTAGCGGCCCTGGACATGGACCGCGCGGAGTACGCAGCATTACGCTTGCGCCATGCCTACTATGCAAGGGGGGACAGATGTGGCCGTCTTCTAGCGAATAAGCTTAGAGTGGCACGCCAGCAGCAGCTGGTAAAGGAGATCTCCAACCCCGACGGGATAATGGTCAAAGAGGATGCCCAAATAGCTGATACTTTCCGCAGGTTTTACACGGATCTCTACACCAGAGACCCCCCGGATGACCTTGCCACAGCGGCATACTTAGATTCGGTCACTCTCCCCTCTCTGGCCCCCTCACAGGCAGAATACCTAGACAGAGACATCCGAATTGAGGAAGTGATTTACGCCATCGCCAAACTCAAGCACGGTAAAGGTCCAGGGCCGGACGGCTATACAGCCCTCTTCTACAAAACATTCTGTACAACGCTGGCACCGATCCTCACCCGCCTTTTTAACTCATTCTCCACACCTGGCGCTATCCCGCCTGACCTCTTATGGGCCTCGCTTACGGTTATCCCCAAGCCGGGGAAAGACAGGACTAAGTGCGGCTCTTACAGGCCGATATCACTTCTAAATGTGGATCTTAAGCTATATACTGGGATCCTAGCGTCTAGATTATGCCCCCACTAACCGGGACTTGTGGAACCGGACCAGGCGGGGTTTATCCCCGGACGGCAGATGGTGGACAAAACCAAAGGGATCGTCCACCTCATAGAAAAAGCCTGCCGGATTCCCGGTGAGAGAATGATGCTGGCGGTGGACGCCGAAAAGTCATTTGACCGCGTACACTGGCCTTACCTAGAACGCGTCCTGATGAAGGCCAGCATCAGAGAGACATTTCGCTCCCTAATATTTAATTGCTATAAATTTCCCACGGCGTTGGTGCGTTTGAACGGATATAGCTCGCAGAGTTTCGCCATTGAGAGAGGTACTAGACAGGGGTGCCCGCTATCACCCCTGCTCTTTGCCCTATATATGGAGCCATTTGCTCAAAGGATACCTCAAAATCCTGCTGTGACAGGGGTGAAGTTCGGCGGCTCCCATCATGCAGTTAGCCTCTATGCTGACGATGTCATACTGTCCCTGGACAACCCGAGCATAGCTCTCCCGGCCTGCGTAGCAGAGTTAGACGCTTTCGCTAGAGTTGCTGGATTTAAGATGAATATGGGAAAATCTGTGGCCCTAGACTTGTCACTTACACCGTCCACCAAAGCTTACTTACAAGACCTCTTTCCCCTGCACTGGTCATCGGACCTAGTGCCGTATCTCGGAATCCAGCTGGCCCCCACCCTGCCAGCCATGATCACAGCCAACTATACCAGCCTAGGAGGGAAGATTCGGGAGGAACTGAGACGTTGGAGTTGCGGCACACTCTCTTGGCTGGGCAGAATAGCGGCGGTTAAAATGACTGTCTTACCCCAAATTCTCTACTTATACAGGGCTTTACCGCTACAGCCACCTAAGGGGTGGATTCAACAAACGCAGGCAGACCTCTCGCGGTTTATCTGGCAGGGCCGGAAACCAAGACTGAAGAGGGCGCTATCCGCGCTTGCCCCGGAGGCCGGGGGGCTGGGGATGCCGGATTTGCGCAAATACTTCCAGGCAGCACAACTGCGCTACCTGGTGGAATGGAGCAGGTGGGAATCGGACAAGCACTGGCTTTTCCAGGACCAGGCAGTGGCCGGTTGACCCCTGCAGGAAATACCCTTTCTGCGTAAAGCTCATCGTCCCGCTAACTTATATGCCTCCTTTATCACAAGAGTTCCCCTGCAGGTATGGGCCGCCACTAACATTACACACGGACTCACCACGTTCCCTTCGCCGCTTACTCCTCTGGTCGATAATCCGGACTTCACTCCGGGACTAGAAAAAGGGGCCTTTACACACTGGCGGACGACGGGTGTCGGGCCTTATCCCATTTATATGGTCCAGAGGGCGCTATCCCCTTCCCGCTCATCAGACGGGAATACTCATTGGCGGAGACGGACAGACTGCATTACATGCAGGTCCGCAACTGGGCGTTACACCCGCAGGTGCGGGAAACAGAGGACAGGAAACTCCTACCTTATGAAAGATGGCTCTTATCCCGTACCTCAGACGCGAAATTGATACCAGACCTTTATAAGTTCTTGCAACCTCCATCCTCACATTTTTATAACTCAGGTAGAGAAAGCTGGGAACGGGAATTGGTCAGAACGTTGAGTCATAAAGAATGGGATCAGATCTCATACAGAGCGCGTCACTCCGCATACCATACTGGACTCACAGAAACACTGACTAAGGTATCAACTTATTGGTACTACACACCCAAAAGAATACATGAAATAGATTGCGGTAAAAATAACATCTGTTGGAGGGCCTGTGGGCAAGTAGGCACACTAACGCATATCCTGTGGGAATATCCGCTTTTGCAATCTTATTGGAAACAGGTGATAGATGACATTGACACCCATTTCAACACCAAACTACCACGCTTCCCCGCATACATACTACTGGGACTGCCGAACCGACTGATGTACCCCCTGAGACCCCCAGGGGGCGCCAGATTGCCATTCCACTTGGCTCTGCGGTGCAGAATATTCTTACACATTGGCGCACCGCCACGCTCCCCTCCGTCACAGGGTGGTTACATAGATTATGGCATGTGCTGGGCATGGAGAAACTGTCACTCACAGTAGCTGGGGATAGAGAGCAGTTTGACGACCTTTGGCAGCCATTCTAGTCCGTGCTGGTCACAGAATTCAGACAGCTCACCTGCCAGAGATACCTTCGCCTTTTGAGGCTCACGACACCTGCTGGGACAGCATCTTGAATGAACTCCGGACATGGCTTCCTTGCTGGAGGGCGACAAGGAAAGGCGGGATGGGGTAGATCGAAGCACTGGACGAAGGGTGGGCCTGGAGGGGGGTTCTAGGGGGTGGAGGGTTCGGGGGGAGGCGATCCGGGGGGGGGGGGTTCAATCTTGTTTTGCAACACTTCTTCTATCCGTGTATCTTTGCGGACTGGACTTCGGCTAGAATATCACCTGAAGAGAATTTGTACCTTGTGTGCGCCTCAGGCCGAAGCGGTCCTGCACTTTCTATGCAATGTCTGTTCTGTTTCCTTTTACTTGTATTGCACCAATAAAAATAATTTAAACTTAAAAGGACCAGGTATCAGTGGGACCCCTGAGAAGGTTTCTATTTTCTACAGTTGTGCCGATATTTAGTTAAATTGCGCGGGTGCCCACCCCGTGATATTGCCCATATTTCTATTTTTAATCTGAGTGGGTGCCCACCCCGCTTATCAGAGCCCTAGCTGGTGCCCACCCCGCTTTCTATTTGTAGTAAACAGGGAGCCTACCCCTCGTTGTGCCCGGACTCAAGAGATCACAGCCGTGGCACCGGAATGGGAATGCCGGCAAAACAGGAAGTCAGGCGATGATCTGCCTGACAGTGGGCTGGACTGTGCCCGAGTGAGGAGAAAGAAGAAGTGTTGCAGCTTGTTGCGCGGCACCCATGAGCCGAGGGAGCCCCACGTTGTCTGGAGAAGCCCCGGGTCCCAGGAGGGGACCCGGGTGAAGCACCGATGCACCGCCAGAGGCTGCCCCCGCAATGCACAGGGAGAGAGAGTCCCTGAGGAGTGGGGGCTCTCCAGTGCTTGCCGTGAGTGCTGCAGCCAGAGAGGAGACCGGGAGAAGGATTGTCGATCCCCCCGCGAGGAAGAGCTCGGTGAATGGGGGCTGATCTCGGGCGGACGGCCACTATTTGTTCTTGAAGTCCCTGTGGGGGAGCTTGGGGGGCCATATTTGTTCAGTGTCCGAGCGGCCCCACATGGCAGTGGGCCGCTCCAACGATATGGCAAGAGGATCATAGGGCCTAGAGGGCTCCAACGTATTTGGGGGAAGTTTCTTCGTGATGCATAATAGGCCCAAGTGGGGGCCCAAGGACCAGGGTTGCCTGCCCCTTTACCCTGATGGCAGTTCAGAGCGGCCCCTGATGGCAGTGAGCTGCTCCAACAACAGGGGGCATGGTTGTTCAAGGAGCCCGGTTGGCTCCCCCACTCCCATTAGTTTTCAGATCCAGAGGTCTCCCCTGGTCATACTTTATTGTCAGAGCCTAGAGGGCTCCAACATTGGGTGTGTTTGTGTTTCTAAGGGCCAGCGAGAGCCCATGTCGCAGTTTTCCTTTTACAGCTGCCCAGCAAGTAGTGGGTAGCTGCACCGTTTAGGTATTTCTGTCAGGGCACATGTGCTTATGGACTCAGGAGTGGGAAGCACTCCTTAGCCCCTACCTAGGCCTCCATAGCTGCGCAGCACTTAGTGCCAGTTGCAGCGTTTAGGCCCCATGTTGTTGTTCTCAGCTGCCCAGCACGTGGTGGGCAGCTGCAATGTTTAGGTTTGCACAGATGGCGCACCCCTGACTGGCGCTGCCTTGGCAGCGCGCCCTGACTTTATGGATACAGGGCACTTGAGCCCCTTTATGGATGGCCAGTTGGCCAGGGGGACGGGTAGAGGTAGAGGGCGCAATACCCTAATGGGCTCTATGTGCTGAAGTGATTGTGGTGCTAAGAAATGTAATGCATTTAGTATGTTTTACGCACCCTGTTTGATACCTTTAGATATGGTTTAGGCTTATGAGGTTGCTTTACCTATTTAGGTTTGTGTTAGTGAGATTATACTTCACTGTGTGATTTACTCCCCTAATGTGAGTTATATTTAGGAGGTAGGGTCTAATGTGTTTAGACTAGTGAGGAGATTGCATAATGTGTTTATGCAGGTGAGGTTGGCGCAGGATGTAATTTGTGCCTTATGTGATTGTGCATAATCTAAATTTATGTTACAGGTTGAAGCGGAGTACAGTGATTACCAGTGGCTACTGGTTGTAGGTTTATGATCTATTTTTACTTGTACCAATTTCTGCTCAGTGTTGATCCTGACAGTGGCCCACGTGGCCCTATCCTGTGTAAATATTACCTTGTGAATTTTGCCCAAGCCAGTTGGCAAAGTGTACGTTATGTGTTTACTATCTGATGTGTTTTGAGAATACAAAGGGTATTTTTGATATATCCTTGTGTGGAGTTCCTTTTGTAGTGTGCCTGGGATGTTGTTGCTGTGTGCATGTGCAAATGCTTTACACATTGCCTCCGGGATAAGCCTGACTGCTTGTGCCAAGCTACCAAGGGGGTGAGCAGGGGTTATCTTTGGTGTGTAACTCCCTTGCCCTGACTAGAGTGGTGGTATCTGCCTGGCTTTGGCGTAAGCCTTAGCCAACCAGAAATCCCATTTCTAACAGTATTCAAATTTGAAATCTTATCCTAGTGCACATGATAAGAACAGCAACTATTATGAAAATAAAGACAGTGACAATGATAGTTGTCAAAAAGTGGAACTACAGAAAATAATGTAACATTATGACAGTATGTTAGGGGTTCTCTGCATGGATATCTCCCAACAACTCCCATGCTCTACCTAACTATGCTGATACTTGCACTAAAAAGGGCCTATTTGGGTCTCATTGATGTTGGCAAACACCCTTACACTTTTTCTGAACAATAGAGGCAGTGTTAATTAAAGAGACAGCAGCTTCTGATACTGTCTCCACTTCAAGGCAGCTATGATGTCCCCAAACAGGCCTCAAAGGAAGACTCAATGTACCTTTTCCTTGGCCTTCAACAACCCCCTCAGTGTGAAATCCTTAGATCGAAGTTCCTCTCTATCTAAAAATGCTTTGTTCCAATTTATGTATTTTATCTGAATATTCCTGAACATTTTCAAAATAAACAATCAATAATTTAATGCCTCCAACTATTCATCTACTTATAAACTGTGAACATTTTAAAAAATGATAATCGAGAAACAAGTAACCAATTTCTAAAAAGCCTTGTTCATTATTTAAATACAATAGAGACACAATTCAAACCAGGTGAAAATAAACCTGAATATACTCAGGATAGTTGATTATCGTGTTGCAATGAATCAAATACTTTAACAAGAGGGGGATACCTAGAATAGAAAATATGAAGATTAAATTACACTATGCAAATATGCTTCAATCTCATATTAGCATCTCAAGCTGCAGCACAGACCACAGCTTGTTTGATTTCTTGTATTTCATAGAAAACTACAAAATACATTATATGTATTTGCCTGCCAAAAAGGTTCATTATTTGATTATACTGATTTAACCTGTTGTGAGATTGGCAAACTTGCCTTCCTTTTCAGCAAACAATTTAGCTAGAGATTCTAATCACAATACATGAATACTGTAGAATGCAGCCCCAAAATCACTTCTCCTATTTTATTCTTGTGATCTTATCTACAATACTTGTTATGAGTGGATAAGGAGGACTGGAGTAATATTCTCACACTCATAGGAGCACATGCATCATTTGAAATTGCGGTCGAAAAGGGGCAGATTCTGCGAATGTGCCCCATTGCGACCGCAATTTTTGCATTTGGGATGCATCAATCCCAAATGCAAAAATGGCAATTTGCGATTGCATTTGAAATAGCGATTTTGCTATTATAGACCCCCAAATACCGATTATTTCACCCTGATGGTATTTAGCAAAAACCTTGAAAAATGCACTAAAGTACCTAACGTGCAAATTGTGCATACAATTTCCCATTCCTTAATTGCGACTCGTAATTTGCGAGTTGCAGTTAAGGAATGTTTAGGAATCGCTATTTGTATATCGATTCCTACATGCATAGGCTTTTGCGAGTCCTTAATTGCGATTCCTTAATACTCGCAATTAAGGACTCGCAAAAGCATATCTTGATTCATGTGCCCCATAGTGATTGATAGCACACATGCACGTTTGTTATTCAGTGGAACCCAGAATGGAGCTTTAAAAATGTGTTTAGCACAAGAATCACTGTTAAAACACTAGCGGCCACATGCATCATTGTAAGGTTTTGCGATTCCTTATTTGCGATTTTTAGGGAATCGCAAATAAGGAATCGCAAAATGGGATGCATGAATTAAATCGCATAATATTTGCGATTCGGTAAAAATCGCAATTTTTACCGAATCGCAAATATTATGCGAATTCTAATTCGCGATTTCGCAATTCCCATTGATTCCTATGAGCCAAAAGGCCCATAGGAATCAATGGGAAGGCATTGACATTTTGCGAATTTCAATTAGCAATTCGCAAAATGTTAATGCATTCCATGGGTGCGGGGTGGGGTCCAAAGGACCCCCCCCTGCACCCCTGAAATGTATTTTGAAGTGCATGTTTCACACACACATGTCCTAAGGACATGTGTGTCTGTAACATGACAGTGTTTTAAAATGCAATTTTGAGCATTTTAACACCTTGGCTGCTAATGGTTTTCCCCTCCTGCGCTGATCCTACTTGAACCCCATTGTTCATGACGAGCTCAGCTCGTCATAAGCACAGCTCCAGTGTGCCTAATGACGAGCTGAGCTCATCATGAGCAGCGAAGGGGTTAATACATTTTCGCAAATTACAACGAGGTTCACCCTCGTGGTAATTTGCACCCCCTAATTGCGAATTCGCAATTTGAAACACAATCATGCATGGCTTTTAAGGAATCGCAAATTTGCGATTCCTTAAAAGGAATCGCATTTTTGGAAATCGCTAAAAATAGCAAATTTCACAAAAATGCATGATGCATCCCAAAAACTTTTTTAGGAATCACAAACGGACGAATTTACCGATTCGCACCGTTTGCACTTCCTAAATAGGTTGATGCATGTGGCTGTAGAGATTCCTGCAATATTTCAATTTTTTTGCTTAGTTTCCCAACTGCACATTTCAGCAGTGTCAAGAATGGGGTTATTCATTTGGGAGGGGGGAACACCTACCAATTCATAAATTTACTCTGGATAGATCCAAATCTTACTTTTGATAGAATTTCTGTTCAATCCCTGGTAGCTATGGCATAAGTAGGAGGCAATGCAGAGAGAAATGTGTAATAAGTTCAAGTAGTAATAGCAATTTTAGAAAAAACAAAACAACAGCATAAAAATACCAAACCAATTTAGATAATAGGGATAATTTAATGAACAAAAAGACGACAAGATCATTATATTAGCTTAAAGGGAAGTGGATAAATGTATTTTTAAACAAGCATTCGAAATGTAATAGGTCTCACAATAGTGTGGGTTAGTGCTATTGGTGTTGTAAATGACAATGTGTTTTGGTTTGGAGTGTAGTGGATGTATGAACAGAAACACTGATGTAGCACTGTCTAAAGGACGACATATGGGGAATTACCACTGGAAACAGAGGCAACTCTGTAGCACAGCCGAGAGGACTTAGAATGGAGGAGTTACAATGGGACCAGAGACACAGCTGCAGTGCTGTCTAGGGGACTAAGAATGAGGAATTACCACTGAGACAGAGACACAGCTGCAGCACTGCTTAGAGAACTTAGAATGGGGGAGTTACTGATGGGACCAGAGAAGCAGCAAGAAGCACTGTCTGGAGAACTTACAATGAGGAATTACCACTGGGACCAGCGAAGCAGCTAGCAACACTGCCTAGATGGCTTAGACTGAGGAATTACCACTGTGACCAGAGAGATAGCTGCAGCACTTCCTAGAGGACTTATAACAGGAGAGTTACTGCTGGGAGCAAAGAAGCAGCTAACAGCACTGTCTGGAGGACTTAGAATGATGAACTACCACTTTCACCAGAGAAGAAGCTAGTAGCGCTGCCTAGATGGCTTTGAATGAGGTATTACCACTGTGACCAGAGAGATAGCTGCAGTACTGCCTAAATAACTTAGAATGGGGAGTTACTGATTGTACCAGAGATGCAGCTAGCAGCACTGCCTGGAGGACTTATAATGGGGGAGTTACTGCTGGAAGAAGAGAAGCAACTAGCAGCACTCTCAGGAAGGCTTAGAATGAGGGAATTGCTGATGAGATCAGAGTAGCAGCTAGCAGCACTGTCTAGGGGATTGAGAAAGAGGAATTACCACTAGGAACAGACACAGGTGCAACACTGCCTAAAGAACTTAGAACGAGGACCTGCACCATAAGATGTCTGCAAAGGGACTGCCCCCCAACAGTGGGCAATGCATAACCATTCCTCCAGGAACCTCCCAACCATGCCCACAGTCGAAAGTTACCGGCTCAGGCCGAGCGTCAACAAAGGAGGCACAGAAGGCTCGGCAACCACCTGCTAGGTGGGTACACACTATCACAGTTTCAAGGTTGCCATGCCGGGTCTCAGCATCTCCTAACATGGGAGCAGAGCTACACACATGAATAGGTATGCAATGGTGGAATGGCCTATTCATTAGTAAGTCAGAAGGCAACCTTGAACAGAAGAGAAAATATTAACTAAATACAGTGTTCGGCTGGGGCAAACAAAATTAATAACGGGGCCTAGTTCAGACACAGCCTTACATGGATAACTCAGTGGGTTGCAGAACGTGAATACAAAGGAAATCTAATTTAGCCACACACTGCTAACCTACTATGGCACAAAACTAGTATATAATGAGAATGGTGCTTTTCAAACCTAGCAGACCCTCCTTTTAGCAGTGGAGGCTAAATGCTTTATTGGCACTATCTGGTAGGGTCTTTATAATTCTAAGCAGGGAAGAAAATAAGGCACCTGTATATCAGACATCTTTAATATTAAAAAATGCCCTCATCGATCAACATCATATCCTGTATGTCTTGCATCATCATAGGGGAGACTTTATTATCTTGCTCTGGCAATTTAGGGGTAGGGTGAGCTTGCTCACACAATAGGTACATCATGCTGGAAGGCAGTTGACACAGAAACAGCATGCAAAGACGACACCAGCTATAGCTGTTAGAAAAATAAGTATCTTCGAGAATCACCCTGACAAGGACCATGAACCATTGTCTTGATGAATATCAGATGCAAGCCTATGTAGCTTATGTATAGCAGAATATACATTAGGGGCGTGGTCAGGGATATTAACACAGCAACTGCTACTGATGTCACAACAAGCTCCACCCCTATCTGCAAGGATGATATCTAAAACCATCCGATTTTGAAGAGCAACAAGTCTGGTAGCCTAGTGCTCAGCTGTAATGTTAGTGAGTATACCTGCTGTGGTGTTGATAACCCCTTCCGCAACTCTGGTGAGGTGACAAATACTAAGTCTATTGTGCTTGGGTCCCCAGAAAGACAGAATATCCTTCATTACATCTGTGAATTGCTGTAAAGTAGTATCAGTCTGATCAATGTCTGCTGTATTATTAACTCTCCTTACTCGGAACAAGTAGGCACTCCTTTGTTGCAGTCTATGATCTCTGTGATAGTTAGATGGTGCAATGTAAATGGAAGGTAAAAGAAAAGAGAGATAGCACTGGCCAGAACATCCTCTACGGAGCCAGGTATAAGCATGGGCTTCACAAAAAAAGTATATATTAGGGTGTGTGAGCAAAGGTGGGCTCCTGGTGGTGTTCAATTGATATGTGTAATTACAGCTGCTTAGTCCCACTGGAATTTTCCCAAAACCATCAACACAGAAACTAGCTGCGGTATGGATGACAGGTACGGGCATAGTTTCATTTTCAGTGATGTTTCATGCATGGAAAGATTTAAAGTATTCAGTAACAATGAATCTCTAGAAGTCCAGCATTTCATCTCGCAGCCATTCGACATTTCTGTTATTCTCGAAGACGTTCATGCTAGCATCTGAAGCTAAAGTACCCACCTTTCCTCCTATCCTGGTAGTATAACCCTGGTGTATCACTACATACTTCAATGCTGCTTGTTAATCAGACTCTGTCATATCCATAGCATCAGCATGATAATGAATATACACCATAGAAAGCAACTGGAAGGATGTCTCACAGCTACCTAGGTACGAAAAGGGTAAAGACACCAGTAAGTCATTCTTGTGTACGACAGAGGGGAGTAACCCACACACCCAGCAATTTGTGGCATTGGCAGTGTTCTGTACCTGATGAAGCATTTGCACAAATGCGTTCTCAATGTATGTCTGTTTATGTATCTCCTTGGGAGGAGCCAATTTACCAAACAGATGCTCAGGTGGAACCGGGGTAGTCACTATCAGATTTTGTGCTGGATGGTGTTCTTCTAAATACCATATGACCCCGAACATTGTGTTCAAGAGAATGAGAAAAAAAATCCCTACGACAATCTTACTCCTAGTGGACCAGCTAGACCAACCAGGACTACTCTACCCTAGTGGTGAGGGTGCTAGGGGCTTGCAATATGGGCTGGTCGGCGACTGTGATAACCGAGGAATCCAAGATGGCGCCCGGCTCGGCGCCTGCCGAACCAACAACAATCGATCTAGTCTCGCTGGGAGAGACGAAGAGAACGTACAGGAGGAAACGACATTCAGCATTTGGACAGGTTGTGGGGAGTTAGGTGATTGCGAGGGGTCAGAGGACAAGCCGGACGTAAGGAGAAGAGAAGGAGAACCGAAAAGCGGAGCGACGGTGGGAGCCCGAGAACCGACGGAGACTGACGGTCCAGGGGGACTATAGCTCCAGGCAAGTGATGTGGAGAGAAGGGTGGAGGAGGAGGTTGGAGGAAAAGGGCTTTTGGGGGTTCTGGCACAAATAAAGGCACTTACCAGTGAATGATTGTCAAACCCTTTTCACAGACACCCTATACCTTTCCCACTCTACAAACAGTATCTTTTAGTCCTCACTACTTGCGGTGCAATAAGAATGTTGGTGATGGGGAGCACCCTATAGAGTATAGACAAACCAGATAGACAGTGACGTAGTGTCCTTTTCTGTTTGACTTTTAGGCGAGCACTGGCCCTGGTCGCAATGTGGAAGCAGTAAAGCTTGAAGAGGAAAGCTGACTACTGAAAGATTATATCCCAGAACTGTGTCCCAGGACTGTGTAGTCCCTCCCCTTTGTGTGGTGGTACAATCAAACTGTCAGGACTGTGTGAATAAATATTACTAAAGTGGAGATAATTTCAGGTCACATGTGTTTCTACTTGGAAGACTGAAAGTTCAAAGTCCTTATAACCCCCCCTACTCTATGCAAGAGAGGTAAAAACCATCACAGGACTGTTCTTCTTCCATAACAGCATGACCAAATGGATACATTTATAAAATCTCAGGAGCAACTTATATTTATCAAAAGAAAAAAATCACGAACTGGAGCCACTAATACTACAACACAACTATAGGGGCACAAGTTACCCAGTGTCCTTCAGAGCCTCACTGGTACACTCCTGTTGTTCATCAATGATGGTGCTATGAAGAAGTCTCTCGGGGGAGCTGCGCAATTGCAGCCCTTGCTGAAAAACAAATCCTCTTCTTTTAGAATAGGGCACCCTCCCTTCTAGAAAGACACCCTCAATTAATCCTGTCCAGTGTCAGGGCCAGTTCACCAATCTCTTTTCCCTACTCTTATCACAGGTACCTTAGACAGGGCACCTACAACCTGGTCTCAAGTCCTTCCCTAGCTCCTAGACTGTCCCTCTGATGTGCTGTCCTTCTGTTGGGGCGCATATTATACCTGGTGACTCCAGGCACTGTCTCATCAAAAAAAAGGGGTTGAAACTCAGGGTTAGGTGGGCAGTGAGACTTAGATTCTTGTGAATCAGAAACAGGAGTAACTGGGGCGACCCTTATCTCTGGGGGAACCGCCTCAAGCAAGGCAGCTTCACTTTCTTCGTCCATCTGCGCCCACATCAATCGAGTGTTGGAGAAGGGAGCAAAAAGGGGCACCCACTCCCTCTCCTGGTCAGCAATGCCGTAGAGGGCCCACAGGTCATAGGGAAGTGGGAGGGGAACCTTCCTGATGTGCGTCCCATGTACTCAGTGTTTCCAGCCGTCGAGCTTCACTGCAGTGCCAGTGGCAATGTGGACCAGGAGTGGCCCTTTCCAATGAGGCTCTAGGCAGCTCTTCCTCTGGAAGTTTTTTACAAGCATGTAGTCACTGGGCAGTAGCTGTTGCCTGGGCCCCTCTGGTACTGGCCACAGTGTGTCTTAAATCTGTTGATGGATAGAACAAAGATCTTTAGTCAATTCATACAGATAATCCACAAGCAGGGGGTACTCTATCTCCGAGATGTATTTGAGACTTGGAACGCCCCAGACGTTAGCAGGGCGACCGAAGACCACTTCGTAAGGGGACAACCATGTTATAGAATGCGCTGTCGCTCTGGTAGATAAAAAAGCCAAAGGTAGAGTATCTGGCCACCGTAAACCTGTACTTTCTTGCGTCTTTGCGTAACTTCAGTTTGAGGGTCCAGTTGTATTTCTCCACTAGACCCGCCGACAGGGGGTGGTTGGCTGCATGGAACTTCTGTTTAATGTGCAAATATTCACACACTAATTTGATGACCTTTGAATTGAACTGACTTCCGTTGTCACTCCCATTCAAACATGGCAATCTGAAGCACAAGAACTCTTTTAGGAGTGCCTTCGCCGTCACCACAGCTGTGTTTTCTTTAGTTGGGTAAGCTTCGATCCATTTACTGAATGCACAAATCACGATCAGTATTTTCTTCAAATTGTTCACTTATCCCATTTCGAATCCATCAAGAGGAACTCGAAAGGGAAGGAATGTGGTACAAAGTAACTTGAGGGTGCAGGAGTGCCTTTCCCTGGATTATGTCTCATACAAATAATGCAGTGTTTCACTACATGCGTGGCTACCTTAGAGATATTATCATTCTGCCATACTAGGTCCAGTAGCTTACATATTCCTTTGGCACCAATGTGTGCTGGGCCATGGGTCATGGTAACAACAGGGAGCACGTAGGCGTACTCTGAAGATCCCAGATTTTGACAGTGCATTCCATATATATTTCACCTTTCGTTTGAAAGTGATTTGTCTGCTCTTTGCAGTGAAAAGAGCGGGTGTATGAAAGGTTATATTAGACTGTGAGGAGGTGCATCAGATTATCACGTGGATGATGTCATCAGTGATGTCATTTGAGATGTCATCAGTGATGTCACTGACCATGTCATGAGTAATGTAATATGTGATGTCAACAGCAGTGCATTGCGGGGGCGCGAGTTATAGTAAGCTCATCTGACTATAACGGCCGAATTTCTCTGGTTTTGTACGAGTGAAATTTCAACTAACTATAACGTCCCTGAAACCTATGGTTTGTTAAGTGAATTTCAAAGGTTTTTTAAATTCTAATTTCTAACTATAAGATCCCTGAAACCTATGGTTTTCTCAGTGAATTTCTAAGGTTTTTATCAATGCTAATTCCTAACTATAACGTGCCTGAATACTATGGTTTTTTCAGTGAATTTCAAAGGTGTTTTAAATGCTAATTTGTAACTATAACATGCCTGAAATCTATGTTTTTTCCAGTGAATTTCTAAGTTTTTTTAAATGCTAGTTTCTAACTATTCCTACAGAGGTAGGACATCTGAAGAAAGAAGAAAAAAACACACAGAAAGAAACAAAAGAAACACAGAATTGCCTCCCGGGGCCTGGGCTTTTTATTTATTTGTATTATAATTTTAGGAGGGGGCTGGGTTGCCCCCCTCCTTAGGCCATTTATGTCCCCGGGGGGCTGCGTGGCCCCCCCTCCCGGCATTGCTTTTTCACATGGGGAGCTGCGTCTTTGGTATTTGGAAGAGAGAGCAGGGTTCCTGCTCTCTCTTCCAAATACCAAAGCAGCTTGCTATGGCAGAGTGAGTCTCCCGCCCTGCCATAGCAAACTACAGTGACCCGGGGTGGGCACCTCGAACACTGCAGGAGTCGGCCCTGGGGGGTGGCGGTCCCCAAGGCCATGACAGGGCTCCAGGAGGGGAGCCACGTTGCCCCCTCCCAACATTACCAAAGCCCCAGGGAGGTGGTGGTCCCCGGGGCTGGGGGGCCCATCAAGGACCCTCCAATTATGATACTTAGTGCCCCAGAGGAGTCCCCGGGCATGTGGGGGGCTCAAGCCCCCCACACAGGATTCATTAGCCCAGGGGGCTAAATACCAATGAAGCGCGGGAGCCCCCACTTTGTTTTTTTGGGCCCTGGTGGTCCTTGTGGGACCCCTAAGCAGGCCTAGGTTGTCAGGGTGCTTCTACCCTGCCCGCTTTTTGCGTATTGTGCCTTATTTTGACTAATTTCTTGTGCCGCGGATCTGCACAAGATGGCTGCCAACACTTCTTGGTTTGGAGTGTTGTCAGCCAATTAGCATAAAGCTTGTGATCTGGAGGGTGCACAGAAGGTGCACAGATCCTCCGAGGCCATAGATATCACTATCTTTATTCCTTAATTTCTCAAAAACTACTCAACTGATTTACACCATTTTTAAAATAGTCGCTTTCTGAGCCAAGCAGTACCCTTTTGCCAAATTTGGTGTAATTCCGTTCAACAGTTTTAGCTATAACAGTGTCTAAATTTTCCTGTGGGAAAATTATTTGTTGACCACTATTTTTTTATTTCTCAGGAACTAGTGAATGGATTTACGCCATTTATACAACAAAAGGGCGCTTTCTGAACCAAGGGCTACCTTTTTGCAAAATTTGGTTTAATTCCGTTCAACAGTTCGGGCTGTAGCCGTGTCTAAAATTTCCTATGGGAAATAACATGAGGAAAACGCTTTTTGGCCCCCCCCCTTTTTTCACATCCCCCTGCTTGACGAATCAACTCCAAATTTCCAGAATAGGAGCGGACCGGAGCTGACCATAAGTTAAAAATTTTTTGTGAAGATTCGTCAACCAGCGCCAAAGGTATTGCAAGTAGAATTTGGCAGTGTTGGCATCCATCTTGTGCTCGATAGACCGCGGCACAAGAAAGCAGAAAAACAAATGTGAAGAACACAAAAAGGGGAAATAGAAGAGGATTTGAGAAGTCACTCAAAATGTGCCCTAATTTCTCTTTCTGAAGCACTAATCATACTTTCTATTGCAAAATGAGCCCCTCATTTTGTTCCTTTTTAAATTAAATGTTTTGAGACTTACCACTTCATTCCAATCAAGATGGCTTCTGGTGTGCCATACTTTTGTCATAAGTAAGACTGTTAGCGCTCTAGTTGTTCTTTAGAACACTCTGGGACATTCTGTCATTGGGCTATACTTGGGCTACATCTGGGCGATATTTGGGCTACATTTGGGCTCTTTTGTCTCTCTTGGGCATCTTGGGAGACTGCATGTCAGAATATTTTAATGAAATAGAAGAGGATTTGAGAAGTCACTCAAAATGTGCCCTAATTTTTCTTTCTGCAGCACTAATCATACTTTCTATGGCAAAATATACCCCCTCATTTTGTTCCTTTTTAAATTGAATGTTTTAACAGATACCACTTTATTTCAATCAAGATGGCTTCAGGTCTGCCATACCTTTGTAATAAGTAGGACTGTTAGCGCTCTAGTTGTTCTTTAGAACACTCTGGGACATTCTGTCATTGGGCTATACTTGGGCTACATCTGGGTGATATTTGGGCTACATTTGGGCTCTTTTGTCTCTGGTGGCCATCTTGGGAGACTGCATGTCAGAATTCTTTATTGAAATAGAAGAGGATTTGAGAAGTCACTCAAAATGTGCCCTAATTTTTCTTTCTGCAGCACTAATCATACTTTCTATGGCAAAATGAACCCCCTCATTTTGTTCCTTTTTAAATTAAATGTTTTCAGACTTACCACTTAATTCCAATCAAGATGGCTTCTGGTGTGCCATACATTTGTCATAAGTAAGACTGTTAGCGCTCTAGTTGTTGTTTAGAACACTCTGGGACATTCTGTCATTGGGCTATACTTGGGCTACATCTGGGTGATATTTGGGCTACATTAGGGCTCTTTTGTCTCTGGTGGCCATCTTGGGAGACTGCATGTTAGAATTTTTTTAATGAAATAGAAGAGGATTTGAGAAGTCCCTCAAAATGTGCCCTAATTTTTCTGTCTGAAGCACTAATCATACTTTCTATGGCAAAATAAACCCCCTAATTTTGTTCCTTTTTAAAATAAATGTTTTCAGACTTACCACTTCATTCCAATCAAGATGGCTTCTGGTGTGCCATACTTTTGTCATAAAAAAGACTGATAGCGCTCTAGATGTTCATTAGAACACTCTGGGACATTCTGTCATTGGGCTATACTTGGGCTACATCTGGGTGATATTTGGGCTACATTTGGGCTCCTTTGTCTCTGGTGGCCATCTTGGGAGACTACATGTCAGAATTTTTTAATGAAATAGAAAAGGATTTGAGAAGTCACTCAAAATGTGCCCAAATTTTTCTTTCTGCAGCACTAATCATACTTTCCATGGCAAAATATACCCCCTCATTTTGTTCCTTTTTAAATTAAATGTTTTAAGAGTTACCACTTTATTCCAATCGAGATGGCTTCAGGTGTGCCATACCTTTGTAATATGTAGGACGGTTAGCGCTCTAGTTGTTCTTTAGAACACTCTAGGAGGCTGCAGTAGAACACAAAGGAATCAACTGACAGTCTCTGTCCTTGTTGTATGTACATGTTTTACTGAGAATGTCAGACTTCATTCTCACATGACTGAGAAAGATAATGTGAATTTACAGAAAATATGCTTTCAGATTAGCTTATAGATCTCCTTCCAAACCACTGTGGGAAAAGCATGAGATAATAGTTTTCTTTCAAACATGGTTCATGATATCCCAGCAGAAGGCTTTTTCACATGGTAAAATCACCTTAGAACACACCACAATTCCTAAAATGAGTATGGTACCATCAACAAATGATTTATAATGTAACTATTAACTACAATGCTTTTTAATGAGGTGCTATCATGCATATTGGTCCCAAGATGGCTGCCAACACTTCTTGGATGAAGTGCTGACAGCCAATCAGATCTCACAATGAGATGTGTGGTTAGGCTCCACCCAGATATATATGTGTTTTTGAAGTTAATTTTCATAAAAGCCACTGGAGCAATTTTCACCAAATATAGAAAAGGCACTTCTGCATACCAGTCCCTACAATTTTGCAAAGTTTGGTGTAATTCCATTCAGCGGTTCGGGCTGTAGCCTTGTCTATTCATCCTATGGAAATTAACATGGGGAAAACACGTTTTGGGACCCCCCTTTTTTCTCTGCCCCTGCATGACGAATCCCCCCGAAACGTCCAGGGAAGAAGCGGAGCAGAGATGGCCTAAATTTTGGAAAATTACACGCAAATTCCTCAACCGGCGCCAAAGTTATTCCCAATAGAATGTTGCGGATTTCCTATGGTAGCTAGGTCCTAACTATATATACCTACTGGCTATCGCCAGTAGGTAATATACATATATATATATATATTCCCAACTCCTTACTACAGAGTACGCCGTCGCCTGCCAGAACAGCGGGTGTGTCGTCGCAAAAAGGACTTCCGTAGTCGAGTCCTTAATATTAAATTCTCCAGCACGCAGTAGAACAACACGCTTGACGACACCATGTGCTGGCCAAAATTCTTTTATTGAGTCAGCCCCTCGGACGCGTTTCGCCTGACCTGCAGGCTTGATCACCGAAGGTTTATGTTTTGTGGCGGCCATTATAACCCATGTGCAAAGCCCCGATCATGTGATAGTAAACTACAAAGCGGTAGACATGAATAACAGTCTCGTAGTTCTGGCTGAGTTACACAATGTTATCAAATCATTAGCGCTCTTAGATCAAACGCGAAAAGCTGTAAAATGCATGGTTTAAATACTTTTTACACAATGCAAAATTAAATACATGCATGCAAGTTATTAGCATAGTAATTACAACAATTAAAATTTTAGGCTAGAGGAAACTGTGTTAACCCTATACCATAGCCCGTTTTTTTCCAAAATTGTCATTTTGTCAGCTTGCTAATCGCTTTTTCTCTTCTATACTGCCCCAGTGGGCTTAAACATCTGTGCACAACTCAGAATGAAACCCATGACATTTCCATTTTATTGAGCCTCTAGTGGGCTAAACTGTCTTATGTCTATCGCTGACCAGTGTGAAAAATCCCGTTCATCCCCGTGTTGTCATTTAATTACATTAAAAGACCAAACATTAAAACCTTAAAGTAGTGCTTAAAAAAGGTTGCTGTTCCTAATTCCAAAATTTCAAGGTTCATTTCATATCATAAAGCGGTACTATTCATAAGTGTGTGATCAGGTCCTCTTCCACATTCAGACCCATCGGTGCCTTAGTATTTAATTCAACAATATATCGCGACTCCAGACGTCTCAATTTTTTCAGTCTGTCCCCACCTCGGGCATTATGTGGCACATTGTCTATAACAAAGTAGGATAAACCTGTATCATCTTTGTTATGCTCAAGCTCGAAATGGCGTGCCACCGGGTATGCTTTATCTGCACTTCTTATGGCCCTCATGTGTTGTAGAATTCTAAGGTGGACAGGATTAATGGTGCTCCCCACGTACTTCAGTCCACATGGGCACTGAGGCACGTAAATAGCATAGTCTGACTTACAGGTGAAACTTCCTCTTATCTTTTTCTCCCTCTTAGACAGGTTTGAAGTAAACTTTTGTGTATTTCTGCCTTGTTTACATGCCTTACATTTCGTGCATCGTACAAAGCCCGGTTTACTTTTAAGCCAGGTTGTGTTTCCTTTAGTTTTTTGTGGTAAAATATTGGAAACTAACATTTGCTTAAACGATCTGGCTTTCCTGAATGTTATTGCTGGTCTTTTGGGTACTAGCGGTTGTAGTATTGGATCATTGCTTATTAAATGCCAGTGCCTATTTAGAATGTTCCGGACCTCTCTGTGTTTACGATTGTAAGTGGTAATCATCCTTACCTTGGAACTCTCTTTCTTGCTTTGATCTTTTTTATTTTTAAAAAGGATCTCCTCTCTGCTCTTTAGTTTGGCTTTGTGGATTGAGCTTTTGATGTTTTCATCTGTATAACCCCTCTCCTTGAATCTAGAACTTAGGGTGGCTAGTTCTGTTTCTAAATCAGCTTTGTCACTACAATTACGAATAGCTCTCAGGGTCTCCCCATAGGGGATACTTCTTATCAGATTTTTCGGATGGAAACTTGCTGCATGGAGTCGCGATATATTGTTGAATTAAATACTAAGGCACCGATGGGTCTGAATGTGGAAGAGGACCTGATCACACACTTATGAATAGTACCGCTTTATGATATGAAATGAACCTTGAAATTTTGGAATTAGGAACAGCAACCTTTTTTAAGCACTACTTTAAGGTTTTAATGTTTGGTCTTTTAATGTAATTAAATGACAACACGGGGATGAACGGGATTTTTCACACTGGTCAGCGATAGACATAAGACAGTTTAGCCCACTAGAGGCTCAATAAAATGGAAATGTCATGGGTTTCATTCTGAGTTGTGCACAGATGTTTAAGCCCACTGGGGCAGTATAGAAGAGAAAAAGCGATTAGCAAGCTGACAAAATGACAATTTTGGAAAAAAATTGGGCTATGGTATAGGGTTAACACAGTTTCCTCTAGCCTAAAATTTTAATTGTTGTAATTACTATGCTAATAACTTGCATGCATGTATTTAATTTTGCATTGTGTAAAAAGTATTTAAACCATGCATTTTACAGCTTTTCGCGTTTGATCTAAGAGCGCTAATGATTTGATAACATTGTGTAACTCAGCCAGAACTACGAGTCTGTTATTCATGTCTACCGCTTTGTAGTTTACTATCACGTGATCGGGGCTTTGCACATGGGTTATAATGGCCGCCACAAAACATAAACCTTCGGTGATCTAGCCTGCAGGTCAGGGGAAACGCGTCCGAGGGGCTGACTCAATAAAATAATTTTGGCCAGCACATGGTGTCGTCAAGCGTGTTGTTCTACTGCGTGCTGGAGAATTTAATATATATATATATATATATAAAGTTCCACAAGTGCCCAAGACTTCAGGACGCACTCGCCATCAGTAAATCTCCGTTTATCAGGCAGCAGCGCAGTTTAGCCAACTCACAGTTCGATATTCTAATGCCTTACGCGTTTCAGATTACCATCCTTGTTCACAGGCACGGGCGGCAGCACAATAACTGGAAGAAGACTCCCGATGTTATCACCAGCACTTTTATTGCCCACAGGTGAGGGCCTTGCATAACGTTCAAAATAGCATTCTGGGATCGGTAGTCTTTTAAATATCTTCCTCAGTTCACAATGCAACTGCTGCTGCTCGCTCGTAATTAACATGTTCCTCAATTCAGCCATAAGTGAGCTTACTGAAAGTTGCATGCTGCGTTGCAAATTATAAAATTGCCACAACTGATGGTCCGATGACAGCTCCCCACGTTGGAAGCCCATCGGCCCGCTGTCAACTGCTGCGGTGGTGCAACCTCACGGCAGGACTGCCGCGTATAGATAAAGTTCCACAAGTGCCCAAGACTTCAGGACGCACTCGCCATCAGTAAATCTCCGTTTATCAGGCAGCAGCGCAGTTTAGCCAACTCACAGTTCCATATTCTAATGCCTTACGCGTTTCAGATTACCATCCTTGTTCACAGGCACGGGCGGCAGCACAATAACTGGAAGAAGACTCACGATGTTATCACCAGCACTTTTATTGCCCACAGGTGAGGGCCTTGCATAACGTTCAAAATAGCATTCTGGGATCGGTAGTCTTTTAAATATCTTCCTCAGTTCACAATGCAACTGCTGCTGCTCGCTCGTAATTAACATGTTCCTCAATTCAGCCATAAGTGAGCTTACTGAAAGTTGCATGCTGCGTTGCAAATTATAAAAATGCCACAACTGATGGTCCGATGACAGCTCCCCACGTTGGAAGCCCATCGGCCCGCTGTCAACTGCTGCGGTGGTGCAACCTCACGGCAGGACTGCCGCGTATAGATAAAGTTCCACAAGTGCCCAAGACTTCAGGACGCACTCGCCATCAGTAAATCTCCGTTTATCAGGCAGCAGCGCAGTTTAGCCAACTCACAGTTCCATATTCTAATGCCTTATGCGTTTCAGATTACCATCCTTGTTCACAGGCACGGGCGGCAGCACAATAACTGGAAGAAGACTCACGATGTTATCACCAGCACTTTTATTGCCCACAGGTGAGGGCCTTGCATAACGTTAAAAATAGCATTCTGGGATCGGTAGTCTTTTAAATATCTTCCTCAGTTCACAATGCAACTGCTGCTGCTCGCTCGTAATTAACATGTTCCTCAATTCAGCCATAAGTGAGCTTACTGAAAGTTGCATGCTGCGTTGCAAATTATAAAAATGCCACAACTGATGGTCCGATGACAGCTCCCCACGTTGGAAGCCCATCGGCCCGCTGTCAACTGCTGCGGTGGTGCAACCTCACGGCAGGACTGCCGCGTATAGATAAAGTTCCACAAGTGCCCAAGACTTCAGGACGCACTCGCCATCAGTAAATCTCCGTTTATCAGGCAGCAGCGCAGTTTAGCCAACTCACAGTTCCATATTCTAATGCCTTATGCGTTTCAGATTACCATCCTTGTTCACAGGCACGGGCGGCAGCACAATAACTGGAAGAAGACTCACGATGTTATCACCAGCACTTTTATTGCCCACAGGTGAGGGCCTTGCATAACGTTAAAAATAGCATTCTGGGATCGGTAGTCTTTTAAATATCTTCCTCAGTTCACAATGCAACTGCTGCTGCTCGCTCGTAATTAACATGTTCCTCAATTCAGCCATAAGTGAGCTTACTGAAAGTTGCATGCTGCGTTGCAAATTATAAAAATGCCACAACTGATGGTCCGATGACAGCTCCCCACGTTGGAAGCCCATCGGCCCGCTGTCAACTGCTGCGGTGGTGCAACCTCACGGCAGGACTGCCGCGTATAGATAAAGTTCCACAAGTGCCCAAGACTTCAGGACGCACTCGCCATCAGTAAATCTCCGTTTATCAGGCAGCAGCGCAGTTTAGCCAACTCACAGTTCCATATTCTAATGCCTTACGCGTTTCAGATTACCATCCTTGTTCACAGGCACGGGCGGCAGCACAATAACTGGAAGAAGACTCACGATGTTATCACCAGCACTTTTATTGCCCACAGGTGAGGGCCTTGCATTACGTTCAAAATAGCATTCTGGGATCGGTAGTCTTTTAAATATCTTCCTCAGTTCACAATGCAACTGCTGCTGCTCGCTCGTAATTAACATGTTCCTCAATTCAGCCATAAGTGAGCTTACTGAAAGTTGCATGCTGCGTTGCAAATTATAAAAATGCCACAACTGATGGTCCGATGACAGCTCCCCACGTTGGAAGCCCATCAGCCCGCTGTCAACTGCTGCGGTGGTGCAACCTCACGGCAGGACTGCCGCGTATAGATAAAGTTCCACAAGTGCCCAAGACTTCAGGACGCACTCGCCATCAGTAAATCTCCGTTTATCAGGCAGCAGCGCAGTTTAGCCAACTCACAGTTCCATATTCTAATGCCTTACGCGTTTCAGATTACCATCCTTGTTCACAGGCACGGGCGGCAGCACAATAACTGGAAGAAGACTCACGATGTTATCACCAGCACTTTTATTGCCCACAGGTGAGGGCCTTGCATAACGTTCAAAATAGCATTCTGGGATCGGTAGTCTTTTAAATATCTTCCTCAGTTCACAATGCAACTGCTGCTGCTCGCTCCTAATTAACATGTTCCTCAATTCAGCCATAAGTGAGCTTACTGAAAGTTGCATGCTGCGTTGCAAATTATAAAAATGCCACAACTGATGGTCCGATGACAGCTCCCCACGTTGGAAGCCCATCGGCCCGCTGTCAATTGCTGCGGTGGTGCAACCTCACGGCAGGACTGCCGCGTATAGATAAAGTTCCACAAGTGCCCAAGACTTCAGGACGCACTCGCCATCAGTAAATCTCCGTTTATCAGGCAGCAGCGCAGTTTAGCCAACTCACAGTTCCATATTCTAATGCCTTACGCGTTTCAGATTACCATCCTTGTTCACAGGCACGGGCGGCAGCACAATAACTGGAAGAAGACTCACGATGTTATCACCAGCACTTTTATTGCCCACAGGTGAGGGCCTTGCATAACGTTCAAAATAGCATTCTGGGATCGGTAGTCTTTTAAATATCTTCCTCAGTTCACAATGCAACTGCTGCTGCTCGCTCGTAATTAACATGTTCCTCAATTCAGCCATAAGTGAGCTTACTGAAAGTTGCATGCTGCGTTGCAAATTATAAAAATGCCACAACTGATGGTCCGATGACAGCTCCCCACGTTGGAAGCCCATCGGCCCGCTGTCAACTGCTGCGGTGGTGCAACCTCACGGCAGGACTGCCGCGTATAGATAAAGTTCCACAAGTGCCCAAGACTTCAGGATGCACTCGCCATCAGTAAATCTCCGTTTATCAGGCAGCAGCGCAGTTTAGCCAACTCACAGTTCCATATTCTAATGCCTTACGCGTTTCAGATTACCATCCTTGTTCACAGGCACGGGCGGCAGCACAATAACTGGAAGAAGACTCACGATGTTATCACCAGCACTTTTATTGCCCACAGGTGAGGGCCTTGCATAACATTCAAAATAGCATTCTGGGATCGGTAGTCTTTTAAATATCTTCCTCAGTTCACAATGCAACTGCTGCTGCTCGCTCGTAATTAACATGTTCCTCAATTCAGCCATAAGTGAGCTTACTGAAAGTTGCATGCTGCGTTGCAAATTATAAAAATGCCACAACTGATGGTCCGATGACAGCTCCCCACGTTGGAAGCCCATCGGCCCGCTGTCAACTGCTGCGGTGGTGCAACCTCACGGCAGGACTGCCGCGTATAGATAAAGTTCCACAAGTGCCCAAGACTTCAGGACGCACTCGCCATCAGTAAATCTCCGTTTATCAGGCAGCAGCGCAGTTTAGCCAACTCACAGTTCTATATTCTAATGCCTTACGCGTTTCAGATTACCATCCTTGTTCACAGGCACGGGCGGCAGCACAATAACTGGAAGAAGACTCACGATGTTATCACCAGCACTTTTATTGCCCACAGGTGAGGGCCTTGCATAACGTTCAAAATAGCATTCTGGGATCGGTAGTCTTTTAAATATCTTCCTCAGTTCACAATGCAACTGCTGCTGCTCGCTCGTAATTAACATGTTCCTCAATTCAGCCATAAGTGAGCTTACTGAAAGTTGCATGCTGCGTTGCAAATTATAAAAATGCCACAACTGATGGTCCGATGACAGCTCCCCACGTTGGAAGCCCATCGGCCCGCTGTCAACTGCTGCGGTGGTGCAACCTCACGGCAGGACTGCCGCGTATAGATAAAGTTCCACAAGTGCCCAAGACTTCAGGACGCACTCGCCATCAGTAAATCTCCGTTTATCAGGCAGCAGCGCAGTTTAGCCAACTCACAGTTCCATATTCTAATGCCTTACGCGTTTCAGATTACCATCCTTGTTCACAGGCACGGGCGGCAGCACAATAACTGGAAGAAGACTCACGATGTTATCACCAGCACTTTTATTGCCCACAGGTGAGGGCCTTGCATAACGTTCAAAATAGCATTCTGGGATCGGTAGTCTTTTGAATATCTTCCTCAGTTCACAATGCAACTGCTGCTGCTCGCTCGTAATTAACATGTTCCTCAATTCAGCCATAAGTGAGCTTACTGAAAGTTGCATGCTGCGTTGCAAATTATAAAAATGCCACAACTGATGGTCCGATGACAGCTCCCCACGTTGGAAGCCCATCGGCCCGCTGTCAACTGCTGCGGTGGTGCAACCTCACGGCAGGACTGCCACATATAGATAAAGTTCCACAAG
The DNA here is from genome assembly GCF_964263255.1 of Lissotriton vulgaris. NCBI lineage: Eukaryota > Metazoa > Chordata > Amphibia > Caudata > Salamandridae > Lissotriton > Lissotriton vulgaris. Next base: position 1,463,657,627 of record NC_141689.1, on the reverse strand, counting down.
TGCCCAAGACTTCAGGACGCACTCGCCATCAGTAAATCTCCGTTTATCAGGCAGCAGCGCAGTTTAGCCAACTCACAGTTCCATATTCTAATGCCTTACGCGTTTCAGATTACCATCCTTGTTCACAGGCACGGGCGGCAGCACAATAACTGGAAGAAGACTCACGATGTTATCACCAGCACTTTTATTGCCCACAGGTGAGGGCCTTGCATAACGTTCAAAATAGCATTCTGGGATCGGTAGTCTTTTAAATATCTTCCTCAGTTCACAATGCAACTGCTGCTGCTCGCTCGTAATTAACATGTTCCTCAATTCAGCCATAAGTGAGCTTACTGAAAGTTGCATGCTGCGTTGCAAATTATAAAAATGCCACAACAGATGGTCCGATGACAGCTCCCCACGTTGGAAGCCCATCGGCCCGCTGTCAACTGCTGCGGTGGTGCAACCTCACGGCAGGACTGCCGCGTATAGATAAAGTTCCACAAGTGCCCAAGACTTCAGGACGCACTCGCCATCAGTAAATCTCCGTTTATCAGGCAGCAGCGCAGTTTAGCCAACTCACAGTTCCATATTCTAATGCCTTACGCGTTTCAGATTACCATCCTTGTTCACAGGCACGGGCGGCAGCACAATAACTGGAAGAAGACTCACGATGTTATCACCAGCACTTTTATTGCCCACAGGTGAGGGCCTTGCATAACGTTCAAAATAGCATTCTGGGATCGGTAGTCTTTTAAATATCTTCCTCAGTTCACAATGCAACTGCTGCTGCTCGCTCGTAATTAACATGTTCCTCAATTCAGCCATAAGTGAGCTTACTGAAAGTTGCATGCTGCGTTGCAAATTATAAAAATGCCACAACTGATGGTCCGATGACAGCTCCCCACGTTGGAAGCCCATCGGCCCGCTGTCAACTGCTGCGGTGGTGCAACCTCACGGCAGGACTGCCGCATATAGATAAAGTTCCACAAGTGCCCAAGACTTCAGGACGCACTCGCCATCAGTAAATCTCCGTTTATCAGGCAGCAGCGCAGTTTAGCCAACTCACAGTTCCATATTCTAATGCCTTACGCGTTTCAGATTACCATCCTTGTTCACAGGCACGGGCGGCAGCACAATAACTGGAAGAAGACTCACGATGTTATCACCAGCACTTTTATTGCCCACAGGTGAGGGCCTTGCATAACGTTCAAAATAGCATTCTGGGATCGGTAGTCTTTTAAATATCTTCCTCAGTTCACAATGCAACTGCTGCTGCTCGCTCGTAATTAACATGTTCCTCAATTCAGCCATAAGTGAGCTTACTGAAAGTTGCATGCTGCGTTGCAAATTATAAAAATGCCACAACTGATGGTCCGATGACAGCTCCCCACGTTGGAAGCCCATCGGCCCGCTGTCAACTGCTGCGGTGGTGCAACCTCACGGCAGGACTGCCGCGTATAGATAAAGTTCCACAAGTGCCCAAGACTTCAGGACGCACTCGCCATCAGTAAATCTCCGTTTATCAGGCAGCAGCGCAGTTTAGCCAACTCACAGTTCCATATTCTAATGCCTTACGCGTTTCAGATTACCATCCTTGTTCACAGGCACGGGCGGCAGCACAATAACTGGAAGAAGACTCACGATGTTATCACCAGCACTTTTATTGCCCACAGGTGAGGGCCTTGCATAACGTTCAAAATAGCATTCTGGGATCGGTAGTCTTTTAAATATCTTCCTCAGTTCACAATGCAACTGCTGCTGCTCGCTCGTAATTAACATGTTCCTCAATTCAGCCATAAGTGAGCTTACTGAAAGTTGCATGCTGCGTTGCAAATTATAAAAATGCCACAACTGATGGTCCGATGACAGCTCCCCACGTTGGAAGCCCATCGGCCCGCTGTCAACTGCTGCGGTGGTGCAACCTCACGGCAGGACTGCCGCATATAGATAAAGTTCCACAAGTGCCCAAGACTTCAGGACGCACTCGCCATCAGTAAATCTCCGTTTATCAGGCAGCAGCGCAGTTTAGCCAACTCACAGTTCCATATTCTAATGCCTTACGCGTTTCAGATTACCATCCTTGTTCACAGGCACGGGCGGCAGCACAATAACTGGAAGAAGACTCACGATGTTATCACCAGCACTTTTATTGCCCACAGGTGAGGGCCTTGCATAACGTTCAAAATAGCATTCTGGGATCGGTAGTCTTTTAAATATCTTCCTCAGTTCACAATGCAACTGCTGCTGCTCGCTCGTAATTAACATGTTCCTCAATTCAGCCATAAGTGAGCTTACTGAAAGTTGCATGCTGCGTTGCAAATTATAAAAATGCCACAACTGATGGTCTGATGACAGCTCCCCACGTTGGAAGCCCATCGGCCCGCTGTCAACTGCTGCGGTGGTGCAACCTCACGGCAGGACTGCCGCGTATAGATAAAGTTCCACAAGTGCCCAAGACTTCAGGACGCACGTCGCCATCAGTAAATCTCCGTTTATCAGGCAGCAGCGCAGTTTAGCCAACTCACAGTTCCATATTCTAATGCCTTACGCGTTTCAGATTACCATCCTTGTTCACAGGCACGGGCGGCAGCACAATAACTGGAAGAAGACTCACGATGTTATCACCAGCACTTTTATTGCCCACAGGTGAGGGCCTTGCATAACGTTCAAAATAGCATTCTGGGATCGGTAGTCTTTTAAATATCTTCCTCAGTTCACAATGCAACTGCTGCTGCTCGCTCCTAATTAACATGTTCCTCAATTCAGCCATAAGTGAGCTTACTGAAAGTTGCATGCTGCGTTGCAAATTATAAAAATGCCACAACTGATGGTCCGATGACAGCTCCCCACGTTGGAAGCCCATCGGCCCGCTGTCAACTGCTGCGGTGGTGCAACCTCACGGCAGGACTGCCGCATATAGATAAAGTTCCACAAGTGCCCAAGACTTCAGGACGCACTCGCCATCAGTAAATCTCCGTTTATCAGGCAGCAGCGCAGTTTAGCCAACTCACAGTTCCATATTCTAATGCCTTACGCGTTTCAGATTACCATCCTTGTTCACAGGCACGGGCGGCAGCACAATAACTGGAAGAAGACTCACGATGTTATCACCAGCACTTTTATTGCCCATAGGTGAGGGCCTTGCATAACGTTCAAAATAGCATTCTGGGATCGGTAGTCTTTTAAATATCTTCCTCAGTTCACAATGCAACTGCTGCTGCTCGCTCGTAATTAACATGTTCCTCAATTCAGCCATAAGTGAGCTTACTGAAAGTTGCATGCTGCGTTGCAAATTATAAAAATGCCACAACTGATGGTCCGATGACAGCTCCCCACGTTGGAAGCCCATCGGCCCGCTGTCAACTGCTGCGGTGGTGCAACCTCACGGCAGGACTGCCGCGTATAGATAAAGTTCCACAAGTGCCCAAGACTTCAGGACGCACGTCGCCATCAGTAAATCTCCGTTTATCAGGCAGCAGCGCAGTTTAGCCAACTCACAGTTCCATATTCTAATGCCTTACGCGTTTTAGATTACCATCCTTGTTCACAGGCACGGGCGGCAGCACAATAACTGGAAGAAGACTCACGATGTTATCACCAGCACTTTTATTGCCCACAGGTGAGGGCCTTGCATAACGTTCAAAATAGCATTCTGGGATCGGTAGTCTTTTAAATATCTTCCTCAGTTCACAATGCAACTGCTGCTGCTCGCTCCTAATTAACATGTTCCTCAATTCAGCCATAAGTGAGCTTACTGAAAGTTGCATGCTGCGTTGCAAATTATAAAAATGCCACAACTGATGGTCCGATGACAGCTCCCCACGTTGGAAGCCCATCGGCCCGCTGTCAACTGCTGCGGTGGTGCAACCTCACGGCAGGACTGCCGCATATAGATAAAGTTCCACAAGTGCCCAAGACTTCAGGACGCACTCGCCATCAGTAAATCTCCGTTTATCAGGCAGCAGCGCAGTTTAGCCAACTCACAGTTCCATATTCTAATGCCTTACGCGTTTCAGATTACCATCCTTGTTCACAGGCACGGGCGGCAGCACAATAACTGGAAGAAGACTCACGATGTTATCACCAGCACTTTTATTGCCCACAGGTGAGGGCCTTGCATAACGTTCAAAATAGCATTCTGGGATCGGTAGTCTTTTAAATATCTTCCTCAGTTCACAATGCAACTGCTGCTGCTCGCTCCTAATTAACATGTTCCTCAATTCAGCCATAAGTGAGCTTACTGAAAGTTGCATGCTGCGTTGCAAATTATAAAAATGCCACAACTGATGGTCCGATGACAGCTCCCCACATTGGAAGCCCATCGGCCCGCTGTCAACTGCTGCGGTGGTGCAACCTCACGGCAGGACTGCCGCGTATAGATAAAGTTCCACAAGTGCCCAAGACTTCAGGACGCACTCGCCATCAGTAAATCTCTGTTTATCAGGCAGCAGCGCAGTTTAGCCAACTCACAGTTCCATATTCTAATGCCTTACGCGTTTCAGATTACCATCCTTGTTCACAGGCACGGGCGGCAGCACAATAACTGGAAGAAGACTCACGATGTTATCACCAGCACTTTTATTGCCCACAGGTGAGGGCCTTGCATAACGTTCAAAATAGCATTCTGGGATCGGTAGTCTTTTAAATATCTTCCTCAGTTCACAATGCAACTGCTGCTGCTCGCTCCTAATTAACATGTTCCTCAATTCAGCCATAAGTGAGCTTACTGAAAGTTGCATGCTGCGTTGCAAATTATAAAAATGCCACAACTGATGGTCCGATGACAGCTCCCCACGTTGGAAGCCCATCGGCCCGCTGTCAACTGCTGCGGTGGTGCAACCTCACGGCAGGACTGCCGCGTATAGATAAAGTTCCACAAGTGCCCAAGACTTCAGGACGCACTCGCCATCAGTAAATCTCCGTTTATCAGGCAGCAGCGCAGTTTAGCCAACTCACAGTTCCATATTCTAATGCCTTACGCGTTTCAGATTACCATCCTTGTTCACAGGCACGGGCGGCAGCACAATAACTGGAAGAAGACTCACGATGTTATCACCAGCACTTTTATTGCCCACAGGTGAGGGCCTTGCATAACGTTCAAAATAGCATTCTGGGATCGGTAGTCTTTTAAATATCTTCCTCAGTTCACAATGCAACTGCTTCTGCTCGCTCGTAATTAACATGTTCCTCAATTCAGCCATAAGTGAGCTTACTGAAAGTTGCATGCTGCGTTGCAAATTATAATTAATTACGAGCGAGCAGCAGCAGTTGCATTGTGAACTGAGGAAGATATTTAAAAGACTACCGATCCCAGAATGCTATTTTGAACGTTATGCAAGGCCCTCACCTGTGGGCAATAAAAGTGCTGGTGATAACATCGTGAGTCTTCTTCCAGTTATTGTGCTGCCGCCCGTGCCTGTGAACAAGGATGGTAATCTGAAACGCGTAAGGCATTAGAATATGGAACTGTGAGTTGGCTAAACTGCGCTGCTGCCTGATAAACGGAGATTTACTGATGGCGAGTGCGTCCTGAAGTCTTGGGCACTTGTGGAACTTTATCTATACGCGGCAGTCCTGCCGTGAGGTTGCACCACCGCAGCAGTTGACAGCGGGCCGATGGGCTTCCAACGTGGGGAGCTGTCATCGGACCATCAGTTGTGGCATTTTTATAATTTGCAACGCAGCATGCAACTTTCAGTAAGCTCACTTATGGCTGAATTGAGGAACATGTTAATTACGAGCGAGCAGCAGCAGTTGCATTGTGAACTGAGGAAGATATTTAAAAGACTACCGATCCCAGAATGCTATTTTGAACGTTATGCAAGGCCCTCACCTGTGGGCAATAAAAGTGCTGGTGATAACATTGTGAGTCTTCTTCCAGTTATTGTGCTGCCGCCCGTGCCTGTGAACAAGGATGGTAATCTGAAACGCGTAAGGCATTAGAATATGGAACTGTGAGTTGGCTAAACTGCGCTGCTGCCTGATAAACGGAGATTTACTGATGGCGAGTGCGTCCTGAAGTCTTGGGCACTTGTGGAACTTTATCTATACGCGGCAGTCCTGCCGTGAGGTTGCACCACCGCAGCAGTTGACAGCGGGCCGATGGGCTTCCAACGTGGGGAGCTGTCATCGGACCATCAGTTGTGGCAGTTTTATAATTTGCAACGCAGCATGCAACTTTCAGTAAGCTCACTTATGGCTGAATTGAGGAACATGTTAATTACGAGCGAGCAGCAGCAGTTGCATTGTGAACTGAGGAAGATATTTAAAAGACTACCGATCCCAGAATGCTATTTTGAACGTTATGCAAGGCCCTCACCTGTGGGCAATAAAAGTGCTGGTGATAACATCGTGAGTCTTCTTCCAGTTATTGTGCTGCCGCCCGTGCCTGTGAACAAGGATGGTAATCTGAAACGCGTAAGGCATTAGAATATGGAACTGTGAGTTGGCTAAACTGCGCTGCTGCCTGATAAACGGAGATTTACTGATGGCGAGTGCGTCCTGAAGTCTTGGGCACTTGTGGAACTTTATATATATATATATATATATATATATATATATATATATATATATATATATATTGATTACCAGTCCAACTCCACACCAATTACGGAAGGCACTGACACCGTGAATCTTCAACTCAAGAAAAAAAGTTTATTCCATGAAACTGCAAAAAAGACGCGTTTCGGCGGAAGCCTCCGCCTTGCTCACTTCATCTGCACAAGGTAATGCTAACATGTTTTATGCATTCCAACACATCTGAACAAACCTATGTTTTGATTGGTTGTTCATCACCATAGTAACCATGAGTCACTCCACTAAACATAATGGACATGGAAGAGTTTAAAAGCACTTCTACCTGTGCATGTCATCTTCATAGTTCTGGCAGTGTAAAATACTCTTTACATTTGTCACAGTTATCTCGAAGGTAATATTATTGTTGCACTGTATCAGCAGCCTAGCCAAAATTAAACCAGCCGATTTTTACAATTCTAATACATTGCAGAGGCCACATTCAAGCGCTTGTGTACAAACGTGAGTGAAATAATATTGAACTCATTAATCAAACTTAATTATAATTATAAGAAATCTAGCACAGAGTTAAATTATCCATTGCAAGTGATGGCATTCTATTGATAGACTAAGGATTTTATGGCTATTTCTAAATACGAGCTGCTTCTATATAGAGAGCACTCATACACAAAGTTACATGTGCTAAAGTAAATACATCGCACTGTCAAAAGTTAAGTGTGGCTAAATTAATCGTATCAATTGAGCCCAAATATGAAACGATCCTCATCTCCAAGTGGAGTAAGGGAATTATCTTGTCTAAAGACAATATCAGCATAAATGCCTCGCTGACAACCCATTTACATGTCTATTTGTGTCAATAGCTGGTCTTAAATGTATCTTTCTGTGCTTCTAGATGCTATAATCTGTACTGTCTCTTAAATAATTATGTGTTAGATAACGTGTGCATAAAGGACATTTTTAAGAAAAAACATAGTATTTACATAAATGAAGTTGCAGATGTATTTAAAGAGTGGGTTTCAGTTAAGGAAATGGACTGCGCTGGACTATAGATGTACTGTTAACGCTTCATCCGAATTAAGTCCATTCGGGATCTTGGAATCTAACAAGATAATGTACCTAGATTCCAGGCGTCTCAGGGCTAACCTGCGGTTTCCTCCTCTAGGGTTCTTAGGGACACTGTCAATTACAAAATAGGAGAGTTGTTTTATGTTGCCTTCATGTACCTTGTTTATATGTCTGGCCACTGGGTACGTTTGATCATCATTGTTTATGGCTCGCAAGTGTTGTAGGATTCTGACATGTGCCTGATGGATGGTACTCCCAACATAGCGCTTTCCACAGCTGCAAACAAGTACATAGACAGCATACTCTGTCTTACAAGTGTACCCGCCTCTGATCATGTAAGGTCTATTTCTAAAGGGTACTATCACCTCTTTAGTATTGATACCTTGTTTACACGCTTTACATTTAGCGCATTTTTTGAAACCTTTCTGGGTTGGGGGCCATGTAACATTTTTGACCACCGCCGGTGCATTACAGACCAATTGGCTTCGCATCGACTTTGCCTTTCTGAATGTTATTGAAGGTGTGTTACCATTCAATTGGCCTATTACGGGGTCATTACGTATAAGTGGCCAGTGCTTTTGCAAAATTCTCCTAACATGATTGTGATATGTGTTGTATCCCGTTATCATTTTAGGAAGGTTACCACTGGACTTAGATTGACTATCTTTATTTGCCTCTTTATTTGCAAATAAAAGATCTTTCCTGTTCTTATCTTTGCATTTTTGTTCTGCCTTAGCCAAAGTAGATGTCGTGTATCCTCTTTTGCCAAGTCTCTCAAAAAGATTGGCTTTTGCCAGTTCCGTACCTGCTACTGTACTGCAGTTACGGGTCATACGCAGACATTCCGCGTAGGGGATCGACTCCTTGAGTTTGACCGGGTGAAAACTTTGTGCATGAAGCACCGCATTTACTGCCGTAGGTTTTCTGTATGTTCTGGTTTGTATCCTGTTCTGCTCTACATACAGTTCTAAATCAAGGAATTGGATGGTCTCTGTGCTCGTGGAACATGTAAACTTCAAATTCAGTGCATTGTCATTTATTTCTGTGGCGAATGCTACAGCACTCTCAACAGACCCCTTCCATAAGATGAAAATATCATCTATATATCGTTTATAGAGTATCACATGTTCTCTCATGTTGGTTTCCTGCGTGGTTGCCAGTACTTGCTCCTCCCACCAGCCCATATGCAGATTAGCATAACTGGGGGAGAAGCAAGTACCCATAGCCGAACCTTGTAGCTGTTTATAATGCAGTTTGTCAAAAAGGAAAGTATTGTTATTCAAACACCACTCCACCATGTGTAATACCATTAAAGAGTGTTGGTACAATGCAATCGGTCTCTTGTCGAGGTAATGTTGTAAAGCTCTCAAGCCATCAGCATGGCGAATACTTGTATATAAAGACTGCACATCCAAAGTTATGAATACATATTCCTCATTAGGCATGGGCGTAAAATCCGTTCCGCTCGCGGATTTTGCGGATTTTCGGTAAATCCGCAATCCGCGAGATTCGCGGATTTCCCGCAAAATCCGCAAATCCGCGCGCTGCGGATTTTTTGCTTGTGTTCGCACTGCTCGCGGCCCGCGGCGCGGGCAGCAACAATCTCGCACTCGCGAAATTACAAAAAAAAAAAAATGGCGGAGGAGTGAAGGAAGGAAGTGGCCCAGTCTCCAACTTCCTGTTCCTGTCCAGCAAGTTCCTCCATTGGGGAGGGGTGAAGGAAGTGCCCCAGTCTCCAACTTCCTGTTCCTGTTTCCTTTCCTGGCCATTTTGGATTCGATCTTGACTGGGAAGGATTACTTTTTGTGGATGCTGCTGGATATTTGGATTTGAGGCCTTTTGGATTCAAAATTTGATTTCACAAGTAAGTTGATAAGTTGATGTTGTTTGTGGTGATTTTTGTGTGTGTTTTTCGACTTTTGGGGTGGTGTTGGGGGCTGGCTATGTTGCAAAAGGAAAAGCTATGAGCAGGTGCAAAAGTTCAACCTCATCATTTGTAACCATTCCCTGTAGTGCTTCCTGAAGGGGCCCTCCAGAATTCGGTTAGGTTCCTGTTAAAAAAAAATTACATTGCAAAAAACAGGAAAAGGAAAGGAAAGGGAGCAGACAAGCAGGTGCCAGCCTTCATTAATGTCAGTTGGGGCAGGGCAGGTGTTGTTGTAATTTAATTATGCAAAACTTAAGGCACTTAGCAGGTGTGCTTTGCTTTGCCACAATAATGTACACTCACTGGTCAATCAGAGGGTGCTGTGATGACACCGAGGGTGGCATGGGTGTGACAGCCAGAGGGTGGCATGGGTGAACCAGAGTGCCAGTGTTGACAGAGGATGGCAGTGCTTTGTTTGCCCCAATAATGTACACTGGTGAACCAGAGGGTGCTGTGATGACACAGAGGGTGACATGGGTGAGCCAGAGGGTGGCATGGGTGAACAAAGAGAGTGCCAGTGGTGACAGAGGGTGGCAGTGATGAAGAAAGGCTTGCAAACAGGCTGGGCACGTAGAAACAACAAGTTCGCAAAACTGGCGACCTGACAAGTAAGTTCGCAATTTGCGAAATTGCACAAAACCCTCGCGAACTTGCAGAAACCCGTGCGAACACCCAAAAAAAAAAAAATCCGCAAAATCCGCGAGGATTCGCGGATTTTGCGGATTTTCGCAATCCGCAAATCCGCAAATCCGCAAATTCGCGGACTGCGAATCCGCAAAATCCGCCCATGCCTATTCCTCATTCCAGTCAAAATTATACACTTTTCTAAGGAAATCTCCACTATCCTGTACATAGGCCGGTAAGTCTTTGACATAAGGTTGTAGGAAATGGTCCACATAAGTACTAGTATTTTCAAATAATCCGCCAATGGCCGAGATTATTGGTCTCCCAGGAGGTCGTGTATGGTTTTTATGCACCTTAGGTATCAAATATAATTGGGGCATGGTACGATAATAATTTTAAAAAAAGTTAAATTCTTGCTTGTTGATCAGCCCCATGCCTTTCCACCTATATAGTTCTGCATGGTACTTTTCTTGGATTCCAACAATCAAGGTGGGACTCACTCTGCAATAACATTCGTGATCGTGTAGTTGACACAATGCTTCCTCATTGTACATCTTGAGGGGCCACAACACAATATTCCCACCTTTATCAGACCATCTCACTACAATGTCTGTTCTAGATTTTATTTTTAACATCAGTGCGTTATATTCTTGTCTCTGATTCTGAATTTTAGTACAAAACTTCCTCGTGCTCATTAGTGATAGATCTTTCAGTTCCTTTATTACGTTTTCTGAAAATAAGTCAAGACCATCTTTCAGCAGGATAGGCATAAACACCGATTTGGGCTTAAAATGAGTTGTGACCATTTGGTGTGTGTTCAAATTCGCTTGGTCCGCTATTTCCCCTGGAGTCAATTGGCTTAATGATTCGTAGTACTCCAGTGCATTCATGTCACCTAGAGTTGCCATATCAGCAATAGATAATATGTTATGAGTTCCAGTGCCGGTCTCTTTATCAAGGATTTTTCTGTTACAGTTCCAGAAATGTTTTTGTAATTTTAATTTCCGTATATATTGAAACAAATCTATTCTTGTTTGGGCATAGTCAAAATTTGTCGCTGTACAATACGTAAGTCCCAAGGATAGAATTCTAGTTTCCTGTGTGGTTAGCTCCAAATCGGTTAGGTTGATAACCGTATTATCCAAATTTCTGTTTTGTTCGTCACCCATTATTGTTTCCTGTTCATTCTGTAGTTTGACTTCGCTTTCTTTGCGGCTCCGTTTGCCCCAGCGTCTGTCCTTTCTTTGTCTGCTTTTTTATTTTTGTCTTTTAATTTGCCTTTGTTCCAGTCCTGCCGCGTTCTCAGTGGTCGTAAGGATTGTAAGCGCTGTAAACGAAAAAAAGCTAGTTCTTGTGCTGGGTTGGGGATCGGGCCCATTGCCCCCAATGAACTGTTACTGTCTGAATCCGATTCAACTGATGTACTGAACTCTGTTCCACTCGTGGCGGGTGTTATGTCTACCCCACTTGCTGTTGCTGAAAGTTGTTGTCTTTTAATGTTATCGAATTTTCTGGCGAAGGTATATATATATATATGTCACTATGCTAATCCTATGCTTAAAGACTTTGATAGAAAAGCAGACATTTGAGGTTAGCAAATTCAGAGTGTCACTGGTATTGAAAGTGCTCTTTACAGGAGCCGCCTCCCACCTAATCTTGAGAACTACCCAGAGTTCTCTACTTTTTTTGTTATAATTTATGCCTGAAAGGGTTTTGTTTTGACTTATGCTGGGTTCTCCCTTGTGTCTGGATAAAGCTATGCCTCTCTGAAGAGCTCTAATGAGAGCGGGCCACGTGTCAGGGGTTGCTTTTATTAATTTCAGGGTGGCTTGGATGATATTTTACCAATCCAAATACTGTGCCTGGGGTGCTAAAAGGCTTTGATCATTTTACAGCTTGGTATGAATATCACTGTGCTAAAGCTATGCTGTAAGACGTTGCTGTATAAATGGCAAAAGACTTTGTCCCTTTCTATCTTGGCATGGATGGTACTATGCTAATCCTATACTTAAATACTCTGATAGAAAAGCAGACATTTGAGTTTTGCTGGTGTTGAGAGTGCTCTTTAGAGGAGCTGCTTTCCACCTAAACTTGAGAACTACCCAGAGTTCTCTGCTTCTTTGTTGCATATATACATATATATATCATTGAATAAAAGCATGCATGAACTTAGTGACAAACACATTGGTTACCTGGAACACACCCAAATGCTTGCTGATATGATGATGTTGTGTTTGAACAATAACATCTTTTATTTTAATTGGAGAGCTTTACAGGCAGGTGCGCAGCACAGCCATGGGGATGTGCTTCGCACCAAGCTTTGCAAACCTTTTCTTGGGCATGTGGGAGGAGGAGATTTGCAACAAGAATATGCCCGCCTAGACTTTGAGAGAGTAGTAGTTTGGCTAAGGTACATAGATGATTCATTCATCATTTGGAGAGGGAACAAACTAGAAGCAACATACTTTGTTGAGGAATTGAACATCAACCAATGCAACTTAGTACTTACCCAAAACATGAGCAGACATTGCATTGCATTCCTGGATCTTATCTTATCTTATCTTATCAAAGTCTTATAAAGCGCTCGCACACCCAAAGGTTTCATGGCGCTGACCAGCAGGGGAACTAACTTACAAGAGGCCGTTAGCACTAGGCAGCAACCTGGGTGAACAGCCATGTTTTTAAGAGCTTCCTGAATGGAAGAAGGGCAGTGCATGAGCGAAGCTCCTGGGGGAGAGAGTTCCATAGCTTGAGAGCGAGGGTGGCAAACCTACGGCCTCCTTTGCGCAACAGCTTGTAGCGAGGGACCGTCAGGAAGATTTGGGAGGCAGAGCGAAGGTTGCGGGAGGGGGTGTACCTAAGAAGAAGTTTTTGGATGAACTGTGGGCCAGAGTTGTGAAGGGATTTGAAAATCATGCAGGCCGATTTGAAACTGACGCGGTGTTGAATCGGAAGCCAATGGAGCTGCCTCAGAAGCGGTCTGGCGGACTGCCATCGGGGGTGGTGATAAATCAGTCTCGCTGCCTGGTTTTGTGCCAGCTGTAGACGTTTGCTAAGGGTGACAGGTAGACCAAGATAGATGGCATTGGCGTAGTCTAAGTGAGACAACACCAATGCTCTTACAACCTGCGTCAGAGCAGGTCGAGTGAGCAGCCGACTGATCTTCTTTATTTTCCGTAATTGAAAGAAGCAGGTGGACACAACGGAATTGACCTGAGGTTTTAAGGAAAGCTCATCATCGATAACTACCCCCAGGCTTTTGACTGATCTAGACGGCGCAGGTGGGGACCCCAGCTTAGATGGCCAGTATTGGGGGCCCCAGAAACGGTGACTATCGCCGAACAGGACCAGTTCAGTTTTTCCCGGATTCAGCTTGAGTTGATTCACATCCATCCACCGGCAGATGTGGAGCATGGTGTTTTGGAATTGGTGGATTGAATCAGGGGAGTTATCAATTGTGAAAGTGAGCTGCAGATCATCTGCGTAGTTAAAGGTAGTGACTTTAAATGAATGAAGGGACTGAAGCAGAGGGAGCATGTAAATGTTAAACAATAACGGTGAGAGGGAAGAGCCCTGGGGAACTCCACAGGTAGTGTGGAGTTTGTGGGAGGAGAAAGGGGGGAGTCCGACCGCTTGGGTGCGATCGCAGAGAAATGATCTGAGCCAGTCTAGGGCATGGCCGCAGATGCCCACCGATCTGACACGGTCGAGGAGGATGTAATGGTCGACCGTGTCAAACGCGGCCGACAAATCCAATAAGACCAGCGCTTGAGGTATTCCCAAGTGAGCACTCAGGCGTAGGGAGTCCAAGACCGCTACGATAACTGACTCGGTTGAATGGGCTGGTCGAAAACCGGCCTGTGACGGATGTAACACACCTGACTGTTCAATGAATAGTGAAAGGTGGGAGGTGACGTGCGCTTCCAGTACCTTGGCCAGATACGGAAGCAGGGAAATAGGTCTGTAATTCCAAAGGGTATTGGGATCCGCTCCTGGCTTTTTCAGGAGAGGCAGTAGGACTGCATCCTTAAACGATGCCGGTACAGTCCCTTGGAGCAGAGAGGTATTAAGAAGACTCAAAGCCGGAGTGGGGGCAGCGGTAAAAGCCGTCTTTAGTATGTGAGGGGGGCAGCAGTCAATGGGGGAGCCTGATTTTACCCTGTTTAAAAGGGATGCGAGGGTAGTAGTGTCCAGAAGAGGAAAGCAGTCCAAAACTGGGTGGTTAGGTGGATGGGCCAGGAAAGGCAGGTCCGGGACCATGGCAGGAATGCTAGATTTGATTAAGGCAATTTTATCCAAGAAATATTGATTCAAGGTGTTGCAGAATTCTTGACTGGCAGCGGGTTTACACTCAGTTCTGGCGGGGTTCGAGAGTTTATTAACAATGGAAAAGATCTCCTTAGGACTATTGTTTGATTGCTCAATTAAATTGCAGAAGAACTTAGATTTGGCAGACAGGATAGCTTTCATATAGTCTGCGCGGGCAATCAGGTAGCTGGCCCTATCAGGGGAGTTATAGGTTCTCCTCCATGCACGCTCTTTTTGCCGAGCAAAGAGCTTTTTTTCCCTCAGATCCGATGAGAACCATTTATGGGCTTTGGAGTGCCGAATGGTATTGCATTTAATGAGAGGGGCGTGGGTGTCGCTAGCAGCCTTGAGCCAGTTAAAGACATCTGACTCGGCGGAATTGAGGTTCGAGTTTTGGGCTGGTTGCGAGTCAATTAAACTTTCCAGGAAAGCAGGGGTGTCTAAAGTACCCCATTTCCTGATGAGTCCCTGTTCAGTGACTGCCTTAGTTGAAGAATCAGAGATGGAAATGTTAAACTGAATCAGAAAGTGATCTGACCAGATGCACGGCGAGACAGTGGGGGGAGAGATGTCAACGTGGGTGCTCCAGACTTGGTCCAAAGTGTGCCCTCCAACATGGGTCGCGACATTGATATGAGGCAGAAAGTTGAGTCCCGCAAGAAGCTCCGTGAGCTCCGTGGCTGCAGGGCCTCCCTTCGTACAGTTGAGCCAGTAATTAAAGTCGCCAATGAGCAGTATATTAGAGTAGTTAGTGACCAGGGAGGACAATTGATCACATAGGGAGAAAGGAAAAGACGGCATGTTTTGGGGGGGTCTGTATAGCAATATGCATACAAGAGGTCCCGAGCTGGATTCTAGCTTAATGACCAGGTTTTCAACTTCGGTAAAATCAAGCGGTGCCATCTTAAAAAAGGTAAGATCCTTATTAATAATCGCAGCGACTCCCCCACCTGCTTTCCCTGTTGCACGGTCTGCCTGGAGGATGTAATAATTGTCGGGTAAGGCAGCTAGAACATCAGGGGAGGAGCCGGTATTGAGCCACGTTTCCGTTAGGAAAAAGATGTCCGGTTTATGATCAGTAAGAAAAAGGAAAATGTCCAGGTGGTGTTTGGGGAGTGACCTCGTGTTCAGATAGGCGATGTTGAGGTGTCGGGTAGTGGTGGAGATGGGCTTCAGAGATAAGGTTTGGTGACACTGGGGGGACGAAGATGGATGAGTGCTGGTTGAGGAGAGAGAAATACCTAATAAGTTCAGCGTCCCTTGGGTTGCCAGGGGCAGACAGCAGGCAGAGCCGCGAAGACTCAGCAAGTTTTCAGAAGAGTAGGCGATACGGCCAGCGGAAGGCCAGGGCCCTGGGCCCGTCCCGGCGCGGACGGGCGCAGACGGGCTTGCCTTAGGCGCGCCTTCGGCGCGCCAGCGGCGCGCCCGCTGCGCGGCCGGGCACATTATATACAGTCAGGCGAGCGAGTTAAAAAAGAACTACAGCGCCGACCCTGGGCTACTCCCAAGATGGCTGCTGCCCTCCCAGTCCCTATCCCTGTCACAGCGTTCAATCGGCTGCAGCAAGGGAGAGACAGTACGAGAGAGGAAAAGTCGGGGAAGGCGGGCAGATACGAAGAAATAGAAGCGCTGTGCAGCTAATGTGCAATAACACAGTCAGAGCGGTAAAATGCGGGTAGGTCCGCCGAAATACAAAACCAAAGTTAAAAATACAACAGTAATTTTTTAAAACATAAAACAGGCAGAGACACACAAATGCTCCCGGCTTTCCGCCTCAGGAGTGAAGAAAGTAGCCTACTAGTGCCTCGCGCTGAGTGTAAGTGAGGTTTATATACAGTCAGGCGAGCGAGTTAAAAAAGAACTACAGCGCCGACCCTGGGCTACTCCCAAGATGGCTGCTGCCCTCCCAGTCCCTATCCCTGTCACAGCGTTCAATCGGCTGCAGCAAGGGAGAGACAGTACGAGAGAGGAAAAGTCGGGGAAGGCGGGCAGATACGAAGAAATAGAAGCGCTGTGCAGCTAATGTGCAATAACACAGTCAGAGCGGTAAAATGCGGGTAGGTCCGCCGAAATACAAAACCAAAGTTAAAAATACAACAGTAATTTTTTAAAACATAAAACAGGCAGAGACACACAAATGCTCCCGGCTTTCCGCCTCAGGAGTGAAGAAAGTAGCCTACTAGTGCCTCGCGCTGAGTGTAAGTGAGGTTTATATACAGTCAGGCGAGCGAGTTAAAAAAGAACTACAGCGCCGACCCTGGGCTACTCCCAAGATGGCTGCTGCCCTCCCAGTCCCTATCCCTGTCACAGCGTTCAATCGGCTGCAGCAAGGGAGAGACAGTACGAGAGAGGAAAAGTCGGGGAAGGCGGGCAGATACGAAGAAATAGAAGCGCTGTGCAGCTAATGTGCAATAACACAGTCAGAGCGGTAAAATGCGGGTAGGTCCGCCGAAATACAGAACCAAAGTTAAAAATACAACAGTAATTTTTTAAAACATAAAACAGGCAGAGACACACAAATGCTCCCGGCTTTCCGCCTCAGGAGTGAAGAAAGTAGCCTACTGGATGTCAGGATTGAAGTACGACAGGGTTACCTTATCGCCAGTATGTACCGCAAGGAAACAGCAGGGAATAGTCTTCTTCATGCCCTCATCAGCCACCTAGATGCTCTCAAATGAAACATACCCTCTGGGGAACTGCTGAGGGCAAAAAGAAACTACAGTACTGACAAAGCCTACCTCATAGAACAAGAAACCATGCTTTCCAGGTTTAGAGCACAGGGGTATCCTGATTGGGTACTGAGAAAGGCCATCCTTAAGATGAGCACGTTCAACAGAGAGCAAATCCTTGAAACCCTTGATAAAACCACAAAGAATACCAACACCAGGGTCATCATGACATTCAACAGGAATTCTCAGAAAATCCACAAAATCCTGGCAGACAATTGGCAGATCCTTAAAACTGGTCCCACTGTGGGGCCCACCCTAAGTATAAGACCTATGATCACATATAGGAAAGGAAGGAGCCTTAGGGACATGTTAGTACACAGGGAAATTACAGAACCACGGATGGATAATAAAAATTACCTCAAGGGTTTCTACCCATGTGGGCACTGCAAGGCCTGCAGATTTACCCTCATGGTAAAAGAACTCAAAGTCCAGGGTCAAGTAGGAATAAAAGCATTACCCAGTTTCTAACATGCAGCAGTAGCTTTATCATATATGTCCTGGAATGCCCCTGTAGAAAGAAGTATGTGGGCATCATGACCTTCATGGTCAAAACAAGGATTTTAGAACATCTCAGGGCAATCACCAACAAAGATATGCATTCCCCAATTGCGAGGCATTTCCAGAATTATCACCAATCCAACAATTCCCTCCTATACTTCTATGCCATTGAACAAATAAATATGGGACACAGAGTCGGCAATAGGGAACTAGCACTGCGAAAAAAGGAATCCAAGTTGATACTTGAGTTGGAAACTAAATTTCCTGGAGGCCACAACTTGGATTAGGAGTTAGCAGCACACTTACATGAAGACTGAGAAGTCCCTCCAATTTGTACCTTAGTTCCTCCATGCTTCTGGTTTTTGTTTTCTGTTTTCTCACAAAAACAGCAGACAATTGTTTTTTTATTATTAGATGTAAATAATAACTTATATTCACATTAGGTGTGGTCACGAACACAAGGTTCATTTGGTTTCTTTTCTTGTCTTTTTTACAGGAGGAAAGGAAGGGACCAACCATACTTCGACAGATAGTTCACGGGTTCCCTACCCTCTTCTTACCCCAAGCTCGGGTGTACACTTTGGACATGATAAGAACCTTTTAATGCACTACTTAAACAAATTATTTGGAACCTTTATTGTTTCATTCACATGTGATCTTCATGTTAGTAAACCTGGACTGCTCAATACTTTGCTTTGCCACTTGGAGAATGAAATTGTTTATGGACATTGTGGTTTTTGTGTTTGATCGGCTGCCCGGCAATTTTGACATGTTTCATCTACGAGATACATGTCTTCTTACACCAGAATTATTAGCCACTTGGCATTTATGTTTGCAATCCCCGGATGTGAGAAACTGGCCCAAAGTGAGCGTTACCAACATGCTCACATGGGCTTTTGACACCTACCACCATTTGTGCCTCGCAACTCACTGACACTGTCACACAGCATCTGCACCGCTTCATACAAGCGTAGACATTGTAAATATTATTCAATTGCAATTGCTGGGTATATACACTTGTCTTGCTAATGTTTCACTTGATTAGGCGGTTGGGTACCTCTTTTGAATCATTGCAATAAAGCAGTAGCACATTTTGAGGCAATGTGTGACCTTCAATTTATGATTGAACCAACTTGTGTTATTATAGCTTTTTAAACGTGTGTCTTTACACCTTGCATACTTTTTATTGGCATATGTACGTTATAAGATGGCCGCCAACTTCACGCTGCCATTTGTCATTTGTTTTTGAGCAACAGTCCATTTTCTATGTCACTCTTTTCCATGTAATGCACATGATGCTCTGGCGACGAATCACTGTTAATATTCAATGTGTGTCCAATCAAAACATAAGATTGGTCAGGTGACAATGTAGGGACATAGAAAACAGACTGCAATTTAGAAAACAATTTCACGGCTAATGGCCCCTATCAAGAAAGAGTACTAACATAGAGTGCCGTACAAATAACAAAAAAAGAACAGTTGATATTTTAAAAAAAAACCAATAGATCATGTACACTAGAATAGATTGTAGTAAAATGGAGATATATATAAAACCTTATATTCATGATGAAATATTGTGATTGTAAAACCATATCTACAATAATTACACAGTGATAACTGTCACTGCTTAATAAAGTGTAAGCGCTGTAAGCACAGGTTGTTGTATTTAAATCACAGATACTCTCCCCATCTATAAGTACCATTCTACATAACACACTAAATGGGCAAAATATAAACATACTGTTCCTGAAATTTAGTGGCTGTACACTTTATAAGTACGGAAACCAATGGACAAATTCGTTTGCAATGTATATCCAAATTGTGTGTAAAAAGTGCAAGTGCAAAAACAACCCCCCAAACCTCCAAATGTACACAAATATATATAATCCAAGAGAGGCTGTGCAAAGGCGCATATTAACAATGAAACACAACCAACTGGTTGTAATAAAAGTGCAAGCGCTGAGTTGTTAAAGTGCCTGTGCGACAACTATTGTGAACCATAAAGCATTTCATCAAGAATAAAATTACTCTTGGTAAAGCTCATACAATGAATACCAATGAATAGCAGAACAATCAAATAAAAGATAAAAATACAAAAACCATCTGCATTCAGGAGGAAGAGACACCAGATCTAAAAATAGTCCGAGCTACAACACAAAGTACTAGAAAATTAGAGAGAGAGACCTACCAAGAATAACAGTACTACAATAAATTGTGTAGGTCCTCACTTGTGTTGATCCCATTGGGCATCTTTGTGTCGAGACTCATGATGAAAAAAGACTCCATATGTTGCAGCTTCCTCTCCCTGAGGCCCTGCATAAAAATAGGGACTGCCCCAATAACTGAATATTTCAGGTCATGAACTTTGTTCTGATGTACTGTCTTGAAGTGGTACAAAAGAGGGTGGTAATGGACGGAGCATCTGAACCAATCAAACACTCACACCCAGTCAAAAGATCTGGGTTTAATCCATCACCGTTCTTTAGCCCACTCTGCCACCCCCAGTTCAGACATGGCTATATGCAAATCAGTCTGACCCTGTGCCTCATGGGAACAGTCCAGCCCGAACTGCCAAGCCATGCCTTCCCTGGACCGGAAACAAGCTTCCGAGGACCGGTTTCTGGCATTCCAGCTGTCTTCAGCCCGGCTTGCTTGAATCCAGTGGCAAAGTGAGCAAGGGATTCACGTCTGAGCATACCCTGCCACACTTATGGCGGCCAAAAGCGGTACAAAAGAGGGTTGTAATCACCACCCCCTTTTGTACCGTACTGTCTTGAAGTGGCAGGCCACTGGATAATTAGGATCAAATTAATAACGGCTCGCATGTGCTGCAAAATTCTAATGTCTACTGCAAGATTGGTGCTGCCAATGTATTTGAGGTAGGAAGTACATTCTAACATGTACACTGCATATTCGGTTCAACATGTGTAGTGCTCTTTCATGGGGACCGGGATGGTACTGAAAGCAGTCACATATTCAGTTAGGTTAGTAACAAATTTGCAGGCTCGACATGCTGCATTTTTATAAAAACCTGATTTAGACAGCCAGGTGTTCTTAGATGTTAATTCTGGGCTGGATTTGACAAGAGCATCCCTCATTGAGGGCGCTTGTCTGAATGTAATGGCAGGAGTAGCAGGCACAAAGTTTTTAACGTCAGATCTGTTAGGACAATGGGCCATTGGGCATTTCTGATCCTACGAATTTGATGTTCCTGTTTGCCATAGGTGGTGATTAATCGAATAGGTTGATTTTCTGTACTAACATCATCAATTGTGAGTCGAGTTTCTGAGTCAAAATTACAGTTGTTTTGGGTACTAAACACATGTCACAAGTTTGAATATTGGTTTTGTCCAAAGCCAATTGTAAATCACTGTGTTTGTAGCCACGTCTTAAAAAGCAGTTAAAGGCTTCAAGCTGGCTAGCTCTCAGATCTGATTCTAGACTACATATGCGCCGTATACGAAGAAATTCACTATACGGTATTCTACGTATCAGATGCTGAGGATGCAGGCTGGTGGCATAGAGGGCTGAGTTCCCTGCAGTGCTTTTTCAATGCAATTTGGTTTGTATGCAATTGTCTTAACAAACACTTCCACATCAAGGAATTCCACACTCTGATCACTGATAGAAGTTGTAAATCTGAGATTGAGCCTATTGTCATTAATCAACGTTACAAACTGCAAAGCTTGCTCCTTGGTGCCCTCTCATACCATAAAAACGTAATTGATATATCTGCAATAGTATCTGATATATGTGTCCCAGACCACTTTGTGAAGTTTTCTGAGAGTGTGCTCCTCCCACCAGCCAACCAAAAGACAGGCCTAACTGGGAGAGAAGCACACCACCCATAGCCACTCCCCTAAGTTGTTAAATAAAACTTTATTGAAGAGCAACAAGTTGTTGTTTAGGCATAACTCAATCATGGTGAGTAACATGCAGTTATGATCATGTAGGCTACGATCTCGATCATTTAAAAAATACTGTACAGCCACAAGACCATCAGTGTGGTGAATGCTCATATACAATGAGTCCTTGGACATTCACAAAAAATTGGGTTGCCACTCAACTTCCTTGATCTTTTTCAGGAAATCTCCTGTGTCCTGAATGAAAGAGGCCAACCACATTATATGTTCTTGTAAAAAGAAATCCACGTATTTGGACATAGCTTCCAAGAATATTGTTCCTTGCTAAGATTATTGGTCTACATGGCACAGAAGATATGCCCTTGTGTACCTTCGGATAGAAGTACAAAATGGGTATCGTTGGATGGGCACTCTTTAAAAAAAGATATATATATATATATATATATATATATATATATATATATATATATATATATATATATATATATATATATTACCTACTGGCGGTCGCCAGTAGGTATATATAGTTAGGATTTTTTCCCTATGGGATTTCTGAAAATTCTATGCCTAATAACGTTTGCGTTTGTGGACGGAATTGGCTGAAATTTTCAGGAAAATGGCACATTTTGTTTCTGAGCAGCCCTTGAAAATTTGGGGGGGGTTTGTGGAGGGGGGGCCGAGATAAAAGGGGGGTCCCAAAACACCTTTTTCCCATGTTAATTTCCATAGGGCGGTTGGACTCACTTTTAGCCCGAACGGCTGAATGGATTTTCACGAAACTTGGCAAAATTGTAGGGACTGTTAGCCCGATGTGCCTTTGCTAGGTCTCAATATATGTGCTTCAGTGGATTTTGAGAAATTAACGTTTAAATCAAGATATATATCTGTAACAGCGCTCCGGGCAGCGATCCGGTTAGCGAACCTTTCGCGTATCGGAACTTTGCGATGCGAAGCTGATTGGCCCTCCGGTGTCTGTCAACATTCTAAACAGTCCGGAGCAGCCGCCATCTTGTCTCTCGGTAGGATCGAGAGACAAGAGGAGGCCAAAACAAAGGGGGAAATTACCATAAGGGGGCATAGTAGATCCTCGTTGACCCCCTAGGTTTTATGTGGAGGTTTTAAAAGGGCCTAGGAGGGTCCAAAAAAAAAAAATTAACATTTTTTTTTTTGCGTGGTAAGCGCCAAGTTCGCGAACCGGAAAGCGTTCTGGGCAGCGAACTTTATGGATAAAAGAATGAAAGACTTTTCTAATACTGTATGTTAATTATTTGTTGGTTTTGTTGATTTTTTTTTAATATTATTATTTTTTCAGCAATTTTTTATTGTTGTGATTGTGTTTCAAAATTTAATAACATTTCTTACATTTAACTACTTTATGAATTACATATAAAAATGATTAAAGACTCAAACAATTTTTTAATATTACATATAATTTTATTTTTCGGATTGTTTTTCGAAATTTAATAGAACGTCTAGCATTTCACTGTCTGATATGTGTTCTTGTTCAGTGAACATAAGCTCAAACATTTGACCGTCATCATAATGAAGTAAATGATCCACTGATTCCACACATTGAACTAATTCATGGTCCCGTGATTGATCCATGAAATCAGAGTCTTCATTGTCCTCAATTTCTTTTTGTGTGTTGGTCTCCAGAACAATTTCGAAGGAAACATTCTGCTCACCTTCCATTTTTTTGCTGTAATTTGCATAAAAAATAAATATATAAGTAGAGATAGGGCACTGTTGGGTTTAAGTTCAGACAGGCACTTGTGAGTTTATACCAGAGAAGTAATCTATGGGCACTGTATGGTTTCAGGCGTGAATTAGTACTATTAAAAAGTGCCTGTGAAGAAGCCTAAGTAAATTTATAATTATACCACAGAAACCTAAATCAGTCCATAATTATAATAAAGAAGCTTTTCTCAATGTCTAACTCTTACAGAGGGATAGTATATAACTATCTGAAAAAGTTTACCATATTTACTTATAGTGCACAATATACTTCAGTTTTAAAAATAACAACTTACCTTTAGAAACAAGTTGATGTTATTATTGATATTCTAAATGATATATACAACAACAAGTAGTAGTCAAAATGGCTGTGTTTCCTTCTCTCCCTTTATATATATACAGGTATATAACCAATCAAATGTCAGGTAATAAAAGTAGAAAATGAAAGTAACATTTTCATTGGTTGTCAATTCCAACACTTCAGATGTGTTTTGTGAAGTAATTTACCTCACGGTACTTGGAGAGGTCTACAGGCTAAATGGCTAAATGAAATTTCAATGAAATTTGTGAGAATGGAAGGGATTGTTATGTAGTATGAGCTAATGTATATTTGGTGAGAGTGTCTCTAGTCGTTTTTCTGTAAATTACTTTCCCACCTTTTTTTTGGACCGCTTTCCGGGAAGCGGCCCGGTTAGCGAACCTTAAGCGTCACGGGAGTCCACCATTTTGTGTATCGGTCGCATTAAGATACAAGATGGAGGGCAAATAATGTTTAGAATGGGTAGAAGGGGTCATGGTAGACTTATCTTGACCCCCTAGGTTTTCTGAGCGTGGCTGAGGAGGCTTATATGTGCGGGAAAAAAAACTTTTTTTTAAAAAATTCCGCGAGGTTAGCTTTCGGTTAGCGAACCGGGTAGCGCTCCGGGGAGCGAATTTTGTGGAAAATTAGTGAAAAAAGTTAGAGAAAAATAATAATTGTGAGTGATCAGATGTAGGGTAGCTCTGAGAAGAGCTTTTGGGTTTATGGTACATTTAGGTACTTATAAGTAGGTACCAATGCACAGTCTTAAATTCAGAATGAAAATTCTGTTGCCCTCATCTGAGAAGTGAACTCCATCTCCTCTGTAGATATCTTGCATGTAGTAACGCAAGTTATTGTTGTAAAGAGAGCCCATTCCATGGTCTCTCATGTAAGCTGAAACAGATTTGTTTACATGCTTCCTCGCTTTCTCAATTTGTGGACAAAATTGGTTGGACCACCTCCATTTCTGTCTTTGGCATATATTGGAATATACCAAGGCAGTTTGAGGAAAAAGTGCCATTAATTGCTCCAAGGTGTCCTTTAAAAGCATTTCCAGACCTACCCCTGTCAAAGTGCCCAAATCATTACCTCCACAGTGCACTATTAACAGGTCAGGTTTTGGCAAATGCATAAAGGTTTTCACCAATGGTATCAATTGGTGACATTTTAATCCTCTTTGGCCCAACCACTTAATTTCCACATCTTGTAAATTGAGGTTGTGTAAATTTCTGCTCTCAGCATACCTTTGAGCCCAGTGGATGTAACTATGTCCAACAATCCAGACGTTAAACATGGTGGAAGAAGGTTGTTCTGCAGTCAGATGAAGTGTGGTAATGAAAGGGCAGTTGAAACAGTAGGAGTTTCTAAAGAAAAAAACTGTGGATTTACAATGCTAATGATTCATTAGCAGTGATTGGTGCATTTCCATTTCTGAAAACAGAAAGTTAGGGTGCATGGATGTGTTCTTTGAAAGATGTAATTTGAATGGTCAAGGAAGAAACATTTAATGAAAGATTGCACTGGATACGCAGGTGCACTGAGAGTTCAGAGTTCAATTGAAACATTGTTGTGTGAATTTGCAAACATGAGAGGTCTTCCAGGAGGTGGTTGCTATGGAAACAAGGCAGACAGGGCAGAGGGGGGAAGGGTTTTGATTTGAAAAAAGTGAGGGAAGAGGTATGATTGGCTAATATGAGAGATATGTGAAAAGAATATCTGTATTTCTGTGCTTTCAATAGCTGCAGCCTTTGGAGTGCATCCTTTTTCTTCTGCTGAAGACAATTTGGTGTATTTCTGAGACTGTTTTCAAAACTCAAAAAATATTTGCTAAGGTGAGAAAAGATTTATTTAATTTAGATAGAGAATAGTATGATTTAAGGAGAAAATGATGAAGAAAGCTGTGTTTTTAAAATGTGGTTTTGTCTCTAGTGATATACTAATAGAATTAGTTTCATAGAGAAATTATAATTGCATATTTGGTGTAACATTCTGGCATGCAGTAACACAAGATATTGTGATACATGGAGCCCATTTCATGGTCTGTTATGTAAGCTGAAACAGATATGTTGCTTTTAAAAACGATTTAAGAAATCAATTACATTTCTGGATATGTACTGCTAGAGCTTCATAGGTTGTTTTGGGCCATATTTATAAGGTATTTGAGTGTCTAAGATGTTATGTTCGCCTTTTAAAATGTAAAGTGTTCCTCATGGGGCAAGTGTCTTGTAAATACGCTCCCACTTGTGCTTGGCAAATTTAGATTTTGATTATGGGAGTTACCTAGCCATATTAATAGTGTCCCAAAAATGGTGCTAGGGCATTCCAGAAAACACAATCATGTGTCTCAAGGACATTTTTAGTCATTTCTTCATGACTGCAGGTATACAATTGATTTATATGCTGTGTTTAAAAACGAATTTTGAAATGAATTAAATTTCAGGATATGTACTGTTAGAGCTTCATAGGTTGTTTGGGGTCATATTTAGAAGGCATTTTAGTGTCTTTGATGTTATTTTTCCCTTTTTAAATGGAAAGCGTTCCTCATGGGGCCCTGAGCAGTTCTTAGCCATGTTATTTAATAGGAAGTGGATAACATGGCTAAGAGCATTTGCTGGAAAATGCATGAATATCGCTGACTTTTCTGCGATATTATGTTTACCTTTCAAAATGTAAAGTGTTCCTCATGGGGCAAGTGTCTTGTAAATACGCTCCCACTTGTGCTTGGCAAATTTAGATTTTCATTATGGGAGTTACCTAGCCATGTTAATAGTGTCCCAAAAATGGTGCTAGGGCATTCCAGAAAACACTTTCATGTGTCTCAAGGACATTTTTAGTCATTTCTTCATGAATGCAGGTATACAATTGATTTATATGTTGTGTTTAAAAACGAATTTTGAAAAGAATTAAATTTCAGGATATGTACTGTTAGAGCTTCATAGGTTGTTTGGGGTCATATTTAGAAGGCATTTTAGTGTCTTTGAAGTTATTTTTCCCTTTTTAAATGGAAAGCGTTCCTCATGGGGCCCTGAGCAGTTCTTAGCCATGTTATTTAATAGGAAGTGGATAACATGGCTAAGAGCATTTGTTGGAAAATGCATGAATATCGCTGATTTTTCTGCGATATTCATGCATTGCGGCCTTTTTTTAATCACATTTGCAAGCACTTCTTAGCCATGTTATCCAATGGGAGGTGGATAACATGGCTAAGAGCATTTGCTTCAAAGGTTGTTTGGGGTTATATACCATTTTTGGGAAATTATTAACATGCCTATCTAACTCCCATAATCAAAATCTAAATTTGCCAACCGCAGGTGGGAGCGTATTTACAATAAATTTGCACCATGAAGAATGTAAAATAGCATACTAGATACTCAAATAACTTATAAATATGACCCAAAACATCTTATGAAGCACTAGTAGTGCATATTTCCAGAAATGTATTGGTTTTCATTTAATGATTTACTTCATTGGTAGGCCTTCACATGTTTTTTTACCTTGTTTTTTTTCAGTGAAAATCTTATCTGCAACCATGTGTTGGCCTCACCTCAAATAAACAAAACAGGTGATGGACTGAATGTGGATCAATGACACACATTCACCCCAGTCCAAAGATCTGGGCCTAAACAAACCTTTAGATAGGCTACATCTTATCGTCATCCTGAATTAATGATTTAAAATATTAGGGAGTGATTTATGAGTGTTGTATGCCTGTTTTGTACCATTGAGTGTCATTTTTGTGATGCAGTGCTGGTGGAAAATATTTGCTATGTTAAATAATTAGTACGGCATTAAGTTTTAGATGACTGTTATTTATTTACTGTTTGGTAATAGTGGTTAATAACATTTTATATTATATTTTTTCACAGATTCAACTGCAGATTCTTTCATAGTTTGGAAAATGCCTTCCAGAAGTCGAATACGAAAGGCTAGAAAACGTCAAAGACAGCAGGATGATGTTTTATTGCAGCAGTCCTCTTCCCCAAATACTTGTCAAAACACCAAGAAAGGTCCGGGTAAGAGCACGAAATCATTCTTAAGAAATATTTGTAGTAAAAAAAATTTTGCTCAAAAAAATGTTTCTGTTCACAAAAAGAAAAGTAATTTAAATGGAAAGGAGAGACCCATCACAAATGTTACTGGTAGAGGAAGAGATAACTCTGTGCATGATAGTAGAAGGAAACAACAGTTTAGGGACATTCGACAACGAATGTTCCGTAATAGGATATTAGTTAATTTATTGAAAAATATTAAAAAGAAAGGCCAACAGAAAGCGGCATTTTATAGGAAGAAGAAAAATGTAGAGAAAATTATTGATCATGCTTTTGAAATCAAGCGAAAGTTGTTTATTTTGGTAATCAATAGAATTAGGAAACTAAGCAAGGTAATTTCTGATTTCAAAACAAAAAGTAGATGGAAGAGAGTAGTAAATCGTACTAACTTTTGTGAAGTTTTTTCTGGAGAATGGATGCATAGTTCAAGTTCTGAGGCATTTTTTAATGAGGAGACTTATTTTCAGGATAATGATTTGGTGCATGCAGTTGACATCAGTGGTCGAGCTTATGAAGTGAAGGATGGTTGTCCAGTTGAAAAAGAACAACTTGTGACAACAGAGACAGAAGAGGCGCTAAGTGATGAGGTTTTAGGAAGACGTCCTAAGGGTCCTGTGTACATTTTGAAGTGTAGTTCTATTTGCAGTGTGCGACAGGTTTCCATCAATTTGCTTTGTGATTTTATACGGACATTTAATAAGAAAAGTTTGAAGCAGAAAATGAAGTTGTTGCAAGATTTAGATCCTTGCAGAGTGAGACAAATGACAGGTTTGCGTGGTCATTCACTGGCTTGTCTTTCCAGGAGAGTATGCCAGAGTGTTTTTCATCATTTCAGGATGCTAGCAGTGCATCATAATAAAGTGAGAAAATTAGTGAGAATGTTGTATTATGCTAAGAGTCCAGCAATTATGCTTAAACAGTTATGTGCTGCTCTTTTGCATGGTTCTGAAATAGATGTGAAGAATCTTTGTGAAGAAATTGAGTTTTGTTACTTTGGTAGTAAAGATGAGAATGTTCAAATTGACCCTGAAGTAGAGGGTAATGTGGAAGATAATGTACAGGTTTCCAGTACAGATAATTTTCAGAAGGAAATTGCCACGTTTCAGATGAAATCAAGTGAGAGGCCTAATTTCACTTGTGTATGTTGTCGACGCACTTATTATAAGAATCAGACTAAGGTAGTGGATTTATATGCAAAAAGTGAAAGGGAAAATAATAGTGAATGGAAGGATTTAGCCACATACTTGATGGTAGAAAATTATTTTGATTTGGGATCGGATCAACGTGTGTGTACTTATTGTTGTAATAAATTAAACCAAAACCAGATGCCTGCTAGGGCAGTTCATAATAATCTGGAATTGGTTGAGATTCCTTCTGAATTGAAGGATTTAAATACTTATGAATCTATTTTTATTCAAAGTATCCATCCCTTTCAGGCTATTGTAAGAATGGAGCCAAAGACAGGGAAGTTGCCTCCAGCAGATTTACAGAGAGGATTAAAGGGAAGAGTTGTTTATTTGCCTCTAGATTTGAACAAAAACATTAACACAATTGGAATAGAAAAAGTGGAAGAGGAACCTCTGGTTATCTTGGTTAATGGGGTTCCGACAAAGAATAAGAAAATATGGCAAGATTTAGTGGATGTTAGGAAAGTCAAAAAGGCAACAGTGTATTTGAAGAAAAATAATAAGTACTATAAGAATGTATATGTTGCAGAAGAGGAAGTAAGTGATGAAGAGGATAGCGATTTGTGTGCTGGCCAAATTGAGAAAGTAGAGGCCTCTAAAAGTGAAGAAATATATGAACATTATAGTGTTCATCCTTTGCATTCCAAGGAAGTCATGGGGAATGCTATTGAGTTGTTTCAAATGAAACAAGCCAAAGGGAGTCCCATTAGTGTTTGGGAGGAAAGTTTGGAAGCTCGGTGTTTCCCACAGCTATTTCCCACAGGTCAAGGAGGAAGATATGATGAGCGACCTCGTGAAATTCCTGCGTCTGAATACCGGACTTTACGATTGTATGCAGAAGATCCTAGGTTTCGGCAATGCATTCCCTATTTGTTTCATCTCCTGTTTGAAAGCGATCTGTCTGGACTGTCATATGCAGTGAACCACATCTTAAAAAGTGGTATACAGATGCAAAACATCTCGGCAAGTGACTTTATGCATAAAGTCAATGTCCAAGACAGTATTTTGGATTCTCACTTAATTAATCTCATGGCGTGTCAGCGTGGTACTAATGAGTACTGGTACCGTCGTCATGGTGATTTAAAATGTATGCTGAGGAACTTAGGAACTCCGACATGGTTCCTCACTCTGAGCTGTGCCGAGTATGGCTGGGATGACTTACTTGAATTTCTACGAGAGGCAAATGGAAATATTGAAAACATTGAATTCAAGACACCTGGAGAACTGTGTTCTTTGGATCCTGTGAATGTATGCAGGTACTTCAATCATAGATTTGAAGCTATGATGTCTTTCATCACAAATAAAAAGAATCCACCTCTTGGAGAGGTGTTGGATTTCTTCTGGAGAAAGGAGTACCAAGCAAGAGGTGCCCCTCATATACATATGTTGCTGTGGATCAAGGATGCACCTAAATTTGGAAAAGATCCGGATGACTTAGTGATGAATTTCATCGAACAGTATTCTACGTGTGCTGTTCCAAACGCAATGGAGAAGAAAAGTCTAAGAGAACAAGTTCTACGTTTCCAAAGCCATCGTTGTGGAAAGTACTGTCGTCGTAAATTCAGAAACAAGGACAAGTTCTACACCAAATGTCGTTTCAACTTTCCACGACCGGTGATTTCTAAAGGAAGAGTGAACAGTTTGATGTCTTCGCTGCGACATAATGTGACGAGGAAATCACCCAAGAATACATACAATTTGAAAAGGAACGAAGAGTCCAAGTACATCAATGACTACAACCCAGTGATTTTGTCCATGTGGAATGCCAACATGGATATACAGTTTGTGGCTGACAACTGTATGGCTGTGGCTCGGTATGTGACATCTTACATCACCAAAAAAGAAAAGACCGAACTGAAGGATATGTGGGAGGACATTTCCCATGAAAAGAGCCTCAGCAAGAAGTTGTACAGTTTCAGTCTGAAGATGTTGTCGCATCGAGAAATCGGAGCTTACGAATGTTCTGATCGATTGTCTTCAGCAAGTCTCTATGCCAAATCCAGGAGTCTCGTTTGGGCGAGTCTTGGTCTTGCTGCAACGCGAAATCGAGTTCTAAAACCTGTTCGGGAAATTGAGTATTTGGCAGAAAAGGAACCAAACAGTACCGACATTTTGAAGACCAACATGTTGGATACATATTATCCAAATCGAAGCAGTCACCTTGAGAATGTTTGTCTATATGAGGTTCTCCAAAATTATATATTCAAGAGGAACATCAAAGAAGATATTGAGAAAGGAGTGTATGCTGTAATTGGAAGTGAGGGATGCCTGGTCAAGCAAAGAAAATGCCAATTAGTAAACCATCGAAAATTAAGTGGCGAATCTCCAGAAAAAAAGGAGTTTTTCTATTTAGCACTTTTGCAACTTTTCAAGCCTTGGCGTGCAGAAGAGGAACTGCTTGGAGATTTCCTCTGTTACGAAGACTCTTTCAATGCAGCCAAGGAGTCCATAGAATGTCCTGCTTTTTCTAAATATCAAGAAATGCTAACTTTGGAAATTGAGCAGGAAGCAACGATTGCAGCCGAGATTGCCAGAGACAGTTCTCAGGACAGTCAGAGTTCTGTTTCATTGAGTCAAGATCCACTTGGAGGACCTATTATCGAAAATGAAGCTGCCACTGCTATGAATGAAGTAGAAAGAGCCATGGCACATGCTCAGGAGGATTCAGTTAACTTACAAGACTTGGAAAAACAACTCAACGTTGAGCAGAGGAAAATATATGATGAAGTTACCAAGGAAATTGAGCACGGATTAAGTCATGAGAAGAAAGAGTGCTCGTGTACGTCGTTGAAGCCTGTCCGACTGTACGTGAGTGGAGAAGCGGGAACTGGAAAAAGTTTCCTCATTAAAGCAATCTCTTGTTATTTGCAGGAAAGGACTGAGTCATCGCTGTCTTGTGTTGTCACCGCTCCTACTGGACTGGCAGCACATAATATTAAAGGTATTACTTTGCATCGTCTACTGATGCTGCCGGTGGAGCATGACAACAAATTACAATACAACAAGTTATCTGGAGATGCTTGCTGTGAAGTTTCAAGAGTTTTGAGGAAAATGAAACTACTTATCATTGACGAAGTAAGCATGGTTTCCAATGTCATGCTTGCCTTTGTGCATTTGAGAATGCAAGAAGTACTTAAAACTGAATATGATGTCTTATTTGGTGGGAAACACATTATTGTTTTCGGAGATCTTCTACAGCTGACACCAGTAAAAGGTCAACCTGTGTTCAAAATACTCACGCATGAAGATACCAGGAAGTGCCTAGGGAGCATTGGCAACGTCAATATATGGTTAAACTTCAATTATGCAGAACTGCATCAAAATATGCGTCAGGCAAAGGATGAAGATTACAAGAATATTCTACAAGATATTAGAATTGGAAAAGTGACCGAGCATGGGAAAGAAGCTTTAAATGCACGGTTACTGTCAAATTTGTATCCCAAACAAGAGATTGTGCCTGAGAATATTTTTCAGAAAATTACTGAGAAGAAATCCGGGATATGTCTCATGCCAACTCTTGCAGAATGTGCCATCTTCAACAACAAAATGTTGAATTTAGAAAAGCAAGACATTGTGAAACTGGAAGCTATCGACAAATTAGAGCATATGGGATCAACAATTATTTTGTCAGATAATTTGAAATCAAAATTGGATTCATTAGAGAAGACTATATCTACGACAGCGGGTTTTGAAAAGACTCTGAATGTGTGTTTAAATTGCCGAATCATTTTGAGACGGAATTTTCATGTAGAAAGAGGTCTGGTAAATGGATCAATGGGTAATGTTGTTGATTTTGAGAAATATAGAAATAGAGATGGAATAGAATTTTTAAGAATTAAATTTGATGGCATTGAGGAAGTACAGATAATTGCTCGTTGTTCTGCTAGGTTTTTGCTTGTTAAAGACTTATATGTTCGCCGTAAACAGTTTCCTGTTTGCTTGGCATATGCGGTGACAATCCATAAATCGCAAGGTTTAAGTGTAGACTGTGCATTGGTGAATATTGGCAGTTCAGTGTTCAAGGAGGGTATGGCATATGTGGCATTGTCACGAGTTAGAACTTTATCGGGATTGTACTTGATTGACTGTGATGTCACAAACATTTGTGCGGATCTAGATTGTGTTAAGGAATACAATAGGTTAAGAAGAGAGTATGCGCCACATTTGCCTCAATATCCTTTGTTTGAGAAACGTGTGGTAGGCCGGAAACGTAGAAATAGCAGTAATAGTAGGGAGGTTGTTGCAAAAAGACTAAAAGTCAATGAACCGAAAGTTGTTAGCAGAAAGAAAGTGGATACTGTTGAAGAGATTGTTGGTTTTCAATTTGAAAACAGTTCTGGTGTCAACTGCTATGCAAATGTCGTTGTTAATGTTCTCTTTTCACTAGAGAGTTTAAAACAACAGATTGTGTTCAATTCAGAACAAAGTTTATGCTGCTTGTTGAATTCTGTGTTAGAGAAATGTAGCACTGATCGAACAAAAGTAGAAAGTGTGTCTGAAGTTCGTTATCTGTTAGATGAATGTTCAGGTCAAACAGACTTCTCTGAAAATAATCAGCAAGATTGTCAGGAGTTTTTAATGTATATGCTTGATATATTGCAAGATGAGGGTGTAGATGTAGATCACCTGTTTGGGCTTTCTTATCAATGGCAGCATGACTGCGAGAACTGTATGGTATCAAGTACTACTAGTGTAGACTCAGAAAGATTTATATATTTAACTTTGCCAGACAGTAAATCAGTGTCCTTTAATAAGCTAGTAAATGCAGCGGATCACAACATGGAGTGTAGCCAATGTAAATGTGATATGATGTCAACATTATTTATACGTAGATATGGCCAGTATGTCATTTTAATGATGCAACGATGTAGGCCTGATGGATCAAAATTGTCAACTTTAATAAAAAATTTTGTGGCTTCTCAGCTGTCAATATCAGGGAGGACTTTTGTTACTGTAGCAATTATCTATCACGATGGTCCATCAACAACATCAGGACATTATACAGCTTACTTAAAGTCTGGAAACGGCTGGTCATTCTGTAATGATTCTGTTGTAACTTTCAAAAAAAAATTGCCGTTTGACCTTAAAAATTCTTACCTGGTGTTTTTAAAACCAAAATTTTAAGTAGAGGGAATGTAAGTCTGCAATGCTGTCTCGATTAAAAATCCAACTATATAAACCTGATGCAAGTAAGTCTGCTTCATAGTAAGCAGTATCAGTGTCATAGGAAAAGGAGAACATGAGTGACAAAGAAGAGTAAGATATTAGTAGTCCAGGATTGTGAAAATAATCTCAAATATTTTATTTTTGAAAGTTGCGAAAATAGAAAATGTCGGGATTTGATTGGAAGAATTACAAGACTTGCGAATCGCGGCAACATGATTTGGCCTAGTGGAAACATGTGATATAATGAGAGAAGTTTTTTTTCTATGTAACATATTTCACGTATCGATGGAGGTTTTCTTTCAGAAAGTGGCGGGCTGAAAATATTTAAAGCACAACAGAGTGGATGCTGTTTATAGGAGATCGTTTGACGTCATTGAAAGTAAGTTAATTTTAAGAAGTTTTGAAATCAGATTTCTTAGGTTGTATGGGTTTTTTAAACACAGTCATTTTGATTGTGTTTTTTTTTCCCCGCTGTTACATGATGAATACCTTCAAGTCACTGATTTAAGTGAAATTTGATACATTCTGAGAACAGCAAAAATAAACCATTTAACATGTATAATTAATGTTATGCTTTTTGTCCTTATGATATACATTTAGAAATGTGTGGTACATATGGGTAAGCTGAGTTCTGTAAATATCAATTTTAATGCTTAGAGTGCTGTACTTCTGGGTAGTGTTTTTTTTTTTTTAAAAAAAAAGAGGCCTCACCTCAAAGAAAGCTCTTGAAAGCACACATCTTATTTGCATCCTAAAACAATCATTTACAATGTTAGACACAATTTTATTATGGCTTTACATCTTTTTTGCGCTGCTATTGCATCACTATTGTGAGACATTAGCAGTGCAAGAAAAACATCATGTTCCAAAATAGGCCTCAGTTCAGCAATATCAAGATACAGTTTCTTTCGAATATATATCTTTAGGATTGTGTAGGGGACGTAGAGAAGCAGAGACTTCTGTAAATGTCAAAGTTGTTGAAAAACTGTTTGTTTTTGAACCTTTTCCCTTGTCTTTTCTAATTTTTAAATACATGTTTTAATATTTTTTGAAATGTTTGTTCTTTGTTTTACAGATTGAAAGTATGAAAAAATATTTAAAAAAGGTAACAAGAATTATAAGGTAAATGTTTTCCACTCTTTTTACCCGCAATGCACTGCTGATGATGTCATTGACACTATCTCTCATTTACTCTCTCTAGCTGTCTTTCTTTTTACATTATTCTCTGTTTACTTCCCTTATACTAACTCTTCTTTTTTTTAAAAAAATATTTTTTTAGTTCGCTTAAAGTTCACGAACCGGTCAGCGAACTTGAAGCGAACCAAAAGAAATAGAGCTTGCCAGAGTGATAAACATTCTAGCAATTTTGTTTGAAAGGGGAGGTAGTTCTGAAAAGAACTGTTTTTTTTTGTTTTTGTTGTTTTATATTTTTTTTTTATTTTTTGAACATTTTTTGATTTTTTTGTATTTTTAGAACTGTTTTATGTTTTTTTTGTGTTTTTTATGGAGGGGAGACAACAAAAAACAGGCTTTCAAAACGGCTCAACTGGAGCAAAAAAAAAAAATACTTTTTGGGTGCATTAGGGCATTTATGATTTTCAAATGCAATGTTCATCAGGTTGACACTCATGTTGCCATATGACAGCATAGCACCACAGTAAATACAAGATAACTTCATATGCTGGAAGTTGGGTTGGATGTTTGGCACAGTCTCTTGTGCCTCTCTTCCCGTCAAAGACAATGTGGATGTAGATCTTGCCACAGGAGTTGCCGTCGGATTGTCTTCAAGATCCCTTAACTCAGCCCGGCTGTAGTTCAAGGGATGCCACCTGCTCATGTGACGATGCATTGTATAGTTCCCCATACTGTACTTCTTTTCTGTGCCTCTCGACAATCTGTAATCACAGATGAGGCAGGTGGCATATTTTGCATTCACTTTCTTTGATCCAGGAGGGATGGTGAAAAACTGCCAGATGAAACTGGTTTTTCGTTTAGAAACCCGGGGCAACTCTTCGACAA
Organism: Lissotriton vulgaris; assembly: GCF_964263255.1. Classification (NCBI taxonomy): domain Eukaryota; kingdom Metazoa; phylum Chordata; class Amphibia; order Caudata; family Salamandridae; genus Lissotriton; species Lissotriton vulgaris. The sequence goes on along the minus strand of NC_141689.1, from coordinate 1,463,621,641 downwards.
ATTGTTGTTCCTCTCTCTCCTCTTCTTCTTCTTCCTCATCTTCCTCCTCTCTGTTAGTCATAATTTGACTAGGTGGTCCTCTCTTCTTATGAGGAGGTGGAGGTGGTGGTGGGGGTGCACCAGCTGCAGCAAGAATGGAAGCCATTGTGGAACTTCAGATAAATGGTCTTTCTCTCACCAAGATGAAAGTCAGAGTGAGGAAATAAGGAGGGGTTTACATGATTTGGGGAAAACAAAAGTTCTGAGCCAATGAAAAGTGTTATTTTTAGGTCACATGACCTAGTCATACATCATTTGAAACCAAAAGTGAAATGAACCAATGAGAAGTTTGATAAACAAGTCACATGACCTGTTCCGCTTACGTTACGCGGCGCGCGCCGCGTCCCAGATCGCTTCCGGTTCGCGGTCCGGAGCACTTCCGGGAGCGCTAACGCGACGCGTCATTAGACGCATTACGCGATAACGTGATACGTCGCGCTTCCGCGACGCGTCACTGTTCCGCTAACGTAACGTTGACCGGTTCGCGGACTAGATCGCGGCATCAAGATGAGCTAACGGAAAGCTTCCCGGTTCGCGAACTAGAAGCGAAGAAAAAAATATTTAAAAAAAATTATCAATAAATATCTAAATATATTTTGGGATTTAAAGAATAATACATTTTACAGCTACAGATGTTAGCTTTTAAAAAACCAATGAAATTCACTGAAAAAACCATAGGTTATAGACCATATATAGTTAGAAATTTGCATTTAAAAAACCATTGAAATTCAATGAAAAAACCATAGGTTATAGACCATATATAGTTAGGAATTCGCATTTACAAAACCTTATTTTACTCGCACAAAACCATTGAAATTCCATATATAGTTAGTTGCACTAACTATATATCGCGCACCCGCAATCCACTGCTGATGATGTCACATATTACATCATTCATGACATGGTCAGTGACATCACTGATGACATCACTGATGACATCTCAAATGACATCACTGATGACATCACTGATGACAACATCCAGTGACTGTATGTTTCTGTAAAGTTAAAATATGTCTTATATTTTGAAGAATGAGTGGATGTATAAGTGTCTGGATGAAGGATTTAGTAGGTGCATGACTGACTGATTGAGTGAGTGATTAAATGTGTCTCACTGAGTGCATGGGTTAGTGACTAAACTGTTTTAATTTGTGCATCATTATATCTGTTGTTCTACAAACTGCTGCATATGTTGATCAGTAGCTATATGAGTAACTGTATGGGTTGATTGGTTGTCCAAGTATTTGTATGGGAAACTGAGTGTGTGTGTATGGGTGGCTGGAAGGTGTGTGACTCTGTACATAGATGTGTGAGTAGTTGATTCACTATATGTATAGATTCAAAAGTGCATGTGCAAACAGCTGTATGGGCGGTTGACTGTGCATGAGTGTATTAGTGAGTGAATGGATATCTCAGTGCTACATGTCAAATTAAGTACATATGTAAAACACAGTACATGTGAGAGTTGACATCTATAAATAACTGTGCATAAGAGCCAGTGAATGTGTGAGTGGCTGTATGGATCATTGTGAACATGTATCAGAGATTGTATAAGAGAGTAAAGTAAATATGTGTTAGTATATGTTTGAATAAGTAAGGTGTGTATAACTGTATAGTTGAGAAAATGGAGGTGTGATTGATTTTTGGCATAACTCACTAGGTGTGTGAGTAACTCCATGGATGAGTGACAGTCTGTGACTGTCTGTTTACACTGATTGTATCTAAGGTTATATTAGAGTCTGAAGAGGTTCATGGTATTATCACATGAATGATATCATCAGTGATGTTATCAGTCATGTCAAATGAGATGTTTTCAGTGATGTCATCAGTGATGTCATTTGAGATGTCATCAGTGATGTCATCAGTGATGTCACTGACCATGTCATGAATGATGTAATATGTGACATCATCAGCAGTGGATTGCGGGTGCGCGATATATAGTTAGTGCAACTAACTATATATGGAATTTCAATGGTTTTGTGCGAGTAAAATAAGGTTTTGTAAATGCGAATTCCTAACTATATATGGTCTATAACCTATGGTTTTTTCATTGAATATATATATATATATATATATTCTTTCACCACGTAACAAGGATGATGACGCTGTGTACAAGTGCAACAAAGGGATTTTATTCACCGGCTCTAATTGGACGTGTTTCGCCTGTCTTGCAGGCTTGCTCACCAACAAAGAAGTAAAGTTTACCACTCAATCTTCAACATGCATTTTTTGTTGTGAATCATATGTGGACTACCGTGGAATTAAAACTGTAGACAGACTCGCAGTTTTTCAATTCAGTGCATTAACAAGTCAAAATTCAGTTTGACTCAAATCATTTTACATGCCGATCGATAAAAAATGTATTGTACAATTTATACCAGAATATATAAAAAATATATAATAATAATAATAATATGAAACTTATAATGCGCTCAGCTTACCCTGGGGCATCCCGGCGCAGACAGACCAAAAGGGGAGACTCAACTTCATGCGTTTACCAATGCCCTGGATAAAACTAACTCACCACAATTTAATGCAAGTCTAGACAACGGTATTCTAGAATAGACAGCTTTCTCAATCTTTTTATCGTCTCATAATATTCCATGTTCAAAAATTCAAATTCCGCCCAAGTGGGCTTTTTGTACACACTGCTAATGCATATCAACAGTAATTTTTATCGATCGGCATGTGAAATGATTTGATTCGAATTGAATTGTGACATGTACAAGGATTGTAAAGAGGGTTTATATGGTTCAGAATTAAAAGTGCATTATCATTTTAAATAAATTCCACATTTTGTTTAGCTAACAACTATGGAGCTATTTGAAGATTTTTTCACAACAAAAATCATTCACCTTAGCTCTATCCTTAAAGGTTCTATGTTAAGTCATCCAGCAGGGGCCAAGATAAAGGGAATAGAATGAAATTGCATCAAAATTATCACAACGTTGGAACATTACTCAGAAAGTATGTTTTTTTTTAAATTTGGTTTAAATCCTTTCAGCCTTTTTTGAAGTACCAAGGTGCAATAAAAATAATTGAGAAAAACACAACATAAGTGTTTGAGAGATGATTGATGCCTATTGGGGGTTGGGCATTGGACCTTTCGGGAGGAAACACCCAACCCTCTAGTGCCCAGGGACAAGTACAGCACACAGTAGGGGGCCGGCTGTCCATGGAGTGTTGAATCAAACCTCACACTGCACACAGCATTCCATGCTTATTGAGAGGGCTGAGCCCCCACAATCGGTTGGGTGCAGGGCTTGGCTGGAGGCAGACAAGACTGCCCAAGGCCTAACTATACTTTCACTTTAACCTTTGATTTTTCAGCGAATATATGTATGCTAATGTGTGTTTTCTATATTATCAGAATTGACTAGTTCTCTTTAAAGTGGACAATTAGATAATATCTGGATACCAACAGTCCAGATATGCCCAGCTTTTTAACTCCTCCGTGATCAACCTATGCACCTCTTTAAATTTCTCTTAAATTGCAAACTGGATTTACACTTAATAACACAAAGAATGCTTTCTGAATAATGTTGTAACTTCTATCATATTTGGTGTAATTCCCTTCAGCTATCTTTTCTTTATTGCTGACCAATATTTCCTACAGGAAATATTATTTACTCAGAATGTGTGCTTTTTGTTTTTACTGCAAATCTGTTCACCCATTTTTGAGAAACGTTTGGTTAAAGAGGCGCTTTGGGTGGCCATGAAGGTTAAGAACTAGTTATATCTGGACAGTTGGTGTCCATATATGTTCAAATGGCCACTGTAAAAGGGATTAGTCAATCCTGATTGCCTGATCACAACCTGAATCATTTGTGGTGGCAGCCATTACAGGACTCACTGACATGGTCCCTGCAGCTTGAAAATAAATTAAAAAAATTATATAATTGGACAGGGTGACAACACGCTGACCCCAAGGGGCATGTGGCAGTCCCGAAGGGATCACCATAGGTTGGATGTCCACACCATGGGCAACATGTTATGGTAACCATTACTTGACTCAATGCCATGGTCCCTATTGACATGCATTCTTGTGAATGGCAGGTTTTGATGGTCACAAAACAGAGCACATATAAAATGTCATTCAGGTTAATCATTTTTTGGCTGTGCCATACTAATTTTAGGATTTGTGGTGTGTTCTAAGGTGATTTTACCCAGTGAAAAATGCTGAACTAGTTGATGGGCTTTGAAGAACCATGGTTGTGAGATATACTCATGATTTTCTTATAGAGCACATTTTCACTAATTACACATTATTTTCCTCAGCCTGGTGAGAATAAAGTATGACATTCTGAGCAAAAGATGCACTTCCAACAGTAGCAGCAGCAGCAACAGCAAATTGCCTACATTTTTGATTGCTGTTAAAAAAATGGCACACATAAAGCCATCTTGATGGATTCAAAGATGTATAATTTAAAGCATTTCCTTTAGAAATGATCAAAATCAATGTGTTCGTTTTGTCATAGAGATTACAGTTAGTGCTCTAGCAAGATGAAATGTGAAAACATGTTATATGAATTCTCAAATGTATTTTTCATCCATGTCAGTGAAACATTCTGACATGCAGACTAAAACATACTTTCAATACCATCAGAAGTCTGTCAGCTAACTCCTCAGCGTGCTACTGCAGCTTCCCACAGTGCTCTATTAAGCAAATGGAGTGCTAATATTTGTATACACCTGAAGCCATCTTGAAGAAATCAAAGTTGTAAAGCCTAAAACATTTAGGAATGAAAAATGTTGGGTTATGTTTGACATAGACATTATATAGAGTTCTCTAGAAAGCTAAAATGAGGAGAAGCAGGTGACAGGGGCAATGGCAGCATGACAAACTGTAGAGAGCAGAAGGGAGCCTTCAGGGGTATGCACACAGATAATGGATGGCACCTGGGGCTGAGGGAAGGGGTAGGAAGTTGACCTCCTAGGGTAGCAAACATGTTTAGGGATAGCAAGCTGACCATGAAGTGCAGGTGGAGGTGGGATAGGTAGACAGAGAGTGAACAGAGGGCAAAGGCAGGCAGATAGAGAATGAAAGGCATGGTCAAAGGGCAGGGGCAGCAAGATGACCACAGAGAGCAGACTGGCATCTACAGGGGTAGCTATCTGACCACAATGGCCAGTCAGGGTGTGCCAAGTGAAAACAGACAGAGAATAGAGAGCAGGTGGGAATGGGCAGGGCAGGGGCACCAAGCTGATCAGAGAAGACAGGCCAGCATGGAAATAGCAATATTCTGACCACAGAGGGCAGAAGGAATGCAGCAGATAAAGGGGCATTAAGCTGACCATTCATGGCAGGCCGGCAGTGGCAGAGCAATGGACTACTGCTGGAGGTGACTTGGTGCAGGGACTCTCATATGGGGAACAGGGGGAGCAAGCTGACCAAAGAGGGGTGAATGGAATGGGCAAGGGCAGCAAGCTGACCATGGAAAGCAAGCTGGTGGGGCAGTGGCAGTAGCAGCAAGCTATCTTTTCAGGTCATGATGACATGGGGACGGGCATTATGCTGATCAAAGAGGGCAGATCGAAGGAGGCATTGGCATGCAGACCCAGAATGGAGGCAGGCAAGACAGGGCAGGAGCAGCGAGCTGATCATGGGAGGTAGGCTACTGTTAGTTTGCCATGGGTTGCGCTCACCTGGAGTGCTGGCTGAATATGATTACAAAACTGAAATTCAATAAAATAATCAAGGAGAAGTTATAGTTATATCACTGATGGCATCATCTACCAAACAACTCACACATCCACTGATACATGCAACCTCTTATATGCCCACTCACATAACCACTCACAAACCCATTCACAGATCCATACCAGTACTCACACACCCACTAACAAGTACATAGAGCCACTCACACATGTACTCACTCATATAGCTACTCACAAAAACATTCACTCACCCATACAGCTATTTATATAACCAGTCACTCACTAATACAGCCACTTATATAGCCACACAATTAGCCATACAGCTACTCACACACCCACTTATTAACCTAGACAGTCACTCACACATATACACACACTCACTCAACCATACAGCCTCTCAACATGGCCACTCACGCACCCATACAAGCAGTCTCACACTCATACACAATCACTTCCACACCCATTCACACAATAATGGTGATTTACATATGACAGGAACTTTGCAACAAAATGTGACAATTTCCTGCGAGTCACCAAAAAGGAAATAAATCGGTGCTGGGAAGTAATGTCATTGGACAATAACATAGAAGTGGAAAGAGTGCCGTGGGGCTTGCTCATTCTAATAACATCAACTTAACAAAGCCCTAACCCCAAGCTTTTGGATGAATGGTCTACCTTAATGGCGAGCACCTGTAAGACAATGCTGGGACTCCTATCTAAGTATGCAGCTATGGAATTATAACAGGTGGGAGAAAATATTAAGAAAATCCAAGAAGTATTAAACAAACAACCAGCACAGGATGAGATCAAAGTCTTCATGGAGGCTTTGGGAACAAGGTTGACAAAATATGAGGAGGAAATTAGAGATAAAAAGAAGCACAAATTCCTTAGGGACAAGATTGATTATGTCACAGGTAGAATTTTCACGTTTGGCAGAAAATATAATGTGGCAAGGAAAGAGTTAAGGCAAATTAATGCCTTGAAACAGCAAGAAGCAGTCACCTTAGAATTAAGCTCAGATAATTTCACGGATTTCGAAGAGAACGCTACCATCAAAGAGTCCTGCCCTTTTCTACTTTGAGAGAATATAATTTTTTACAGCAAACCATATGCCACGTAGAAAACCACCAAGAAGAAGAGGAGGCAACAACAACAACAAAAATCAGAAGGGGAGGACTCAGCGCAAAAAAGCAGTGTGCCGCATGGGAGGAATACAAGGCAAAACAAGAACAAATAATGGGTGAGAAAAACTTTACAGTTGTTAATCAATCTACCCATAAATTGTCAGATGATGAACGTCCCCTCCTTGATTTGGGTTCATCCTTTTGTCCCATCGCCAATTTTAACTTTGCGGAAAGTCGCATTGACCTTTTTTTATTTGTGTGGAAATTGAAGCTACTTAATTTCAGGAGAGTAGTCTACCAAGAAGAAGGATGGTCTTGGGGGAGGACCCAAGGGACATAAAATCTGACATTTTGAACATTAGTGATATTCAGGAACTCGCTACCCTACATGAGTTTGAGGTGGGTGTGAGAGAATTTCTGTGTAAACTGGGTTTAGAAATATATAGAAGTACTAGGAATGATTTCTGCCCAAAATCTTGATTCTACCTGGTCACACCCTATGACAACATCAACACCTTTTATGAGGTACTTGCCTGTGATCTTTTGAAGCTCTGGAAGTAGAGCAATAATTAGTACACACAAAATCTGACACCAGACCAAAGATTTGCCTTAAAAACATTGAAAGAGAATACATAATCTATCATAAAACAATCTGACAAAAGTGAAAATGTTGTCTTGTGGGACATTTATGAGTACAACCAAGAAGCCAAAAAACAGCTATTGTGGTCAAAATGCTATGAGAAATCCTCTTTTGAGGCATACAATCAAACTATGACACAGTATCACACTTCATTGGTGGGATGGCAGGAGAAGGGACTTTTGATTTGGGATGAACATCAATTTTTTTTGTGGTGAAAGTTCCAGTATCACCCTGTGTGTACCTACTACCCAATGTACACAAACACAAGACTGACCCACCAGGCAGACCCATCATTTCAGCTAACAATAGCCTATTAGACAACACCTCTATCTATTTGGATTTTTTCTTATGCTCTTATGTTCTCAATCTCCCAGCTTACTGTAGAGATGGAAGTGATTTTCTTACTGAAGTACAGAACATTCCCTGGAAGGATACTGACATTTTAGTGACAATTGATGTTGTATCCTTATATACATGCATTGATCATGAATTTGGAATCGAGGCATGTGAATATTTCTTTAGGGATAAACCAATTGCACAGAATTATCATTCTAGCATGGTTTTGAAAACGTTAAGATTTTGCCTAAAAAATACGATATTTTTTGGGGAGACTGTGAGAAGTTGGCCTGGTATTTGCTGTCCACTAATTAAAGTGGGCACCTTGCACCAATCCAAACAACCCTTATGGTGAATTAAGAGTTCAAAGATGACCTTAGAGTGGTCCTTATGACCTATGGTCCTAATGACCTTAGAGCTATCCAAATAGTAGCTGTGGAGAGCAGCCTTCCGGCTTAGAATGTTAAGCAGTTTGTTTTACCAGAAGCAATCCTAATAGTATTGGTTAAATGATCGGAGAACCACACAGTAGTTATAAAAAATATGTATTTATTAATAAAAAAACTCTAACAACGAAACAGTATCTTCTACACGAAGATACTCTCAAAGCACACAATACTGTAGCACAGAAGCAATAGTGAATATCACTAATGCCCAGTGGTCTCCAGGGGAAGACCAAACCATACACTAAAATAGTGGTATAAGAAACACGACTCGAGTCAAGACAGTGTCTAGAGGATGTAGAATCGATGGGACCTCAAGGAGCAACCTAAAGTGAGTAACTAGGGACCCCACGGTACAGTGTGGGAACACGACCGCATGCGCTATACAATACTAAGGTAGAGTCGCGGTTGCAGTTTTAAAATTTAAGGACCCTTCTAAGTGGACTTAGAAGAAAACCTGTGGAAGTTAGGAGTTTGGAGAGCCACCCCACAAGTGGTTACCATAAAACCAGAGTTTCTTATCCCATGGAAGCCAGGTGCATAGGCCTGAAGTGCCTCGGAACCTGCAGTCGATCTATATGGAGGACTACGAAGAAGAGCTACTGCTGAGAAGAAGAAAAGTGTCCGATGGAACCCAAAGGTGGATTATTCTTGAAGAGTACCTGAAAGCAGAGGGGACAGGGTCTGGGTCACTCAGGAGTGACCAGGGGCTCGGTAGACGAATGCCCACCGTTGTCGGGTACTTCAGATGCATTGAGGAAGTTCTTGACCCTGCAGCCATAGGGACCAGGAGACCTCGAGTATGACCAGGAGCCAAATATGAGTTGTCCCACAAAGGATGTCGAGTGCTGAGGGGTCGGTGTCGGGCAGAGCACCAACAAGCCTTGGTAGCATCAACTCATGCAGAAGGTCAAGAAAGGTTAAGGTTCGGACCAGCAAGGTCCAGGAGACTCGCCAAACACAGAGGAGTCAGGGCCAGCCTGGAGTAACCAGGGGAGCCCAAGAACATCAGTTTTGACCCTCAAGAGGACACACAGGCACAGGAGTCGTGAGTGGACTTTGAGCAGTTTCACAAAGCAGCAGCCAGCTAAGCACTCGGTGTGACGAGGCCGGAGTTCTTTGTAGGAAAAGGTGCCAGAGGTTTGGGCTACTCGGAGCCCAGTGCACTTGTTATGGAAATGCCAACAAGCATATGTACATGCAAAAGTACACAGTGCACAGGGGTAGATGTATTGCAGCCCCCACGAGGGATTCTAACCTCAAACTTGGTGAGAGGGCAGCGCAAAGCTCAAGGGATTTGCAAACCCTAATTCTGTGTTGATGAAGCCTTTGGACTCAGTAGTAGCTCAGGAGCAGCAGACCGGTCAGTTGAGATGAGGAGCCTGCGGTTGCAGTGGAGTGACTCCTTCACTCCAAGGGCGGTATCTTCAGTTGTCCTTGATGCTCTACAAGTCCTGCACAGAGCCTGTATAGTGGAGCAGGGGCAAAGACAATGCTTTGGATGGAGTGGGAGATGAAGTCGGGCCCAAACGAAGTCCAGTGAAGTCCAGAGTGTCCAGATGGTTGAAGCTCAGTGGTTTCTGGTTCAGAATCTGGGCCATGTCAAATCTTTGATCCTACAGCCAGGTAACCACTTCTGTACCCATAGGAGAGGGTTGGACAGGTTCAGGGGGCACTCCAAGGGGAGGGTCAGGACAGTGGGGAGGATACATCCCTGTCCTTTGTCCAGTTGTGCACCAGAGTAGGAGCCACTGGCTCCCAGTACTGGTTTGAATTGGACTATCCACAGGGACACCATGTGTGCCCCAGATACAGACTTTCTAGCACTTTGGAAGTGCACACACCCAGCCCCAATATACTAAATCCAATCTGGGAGGTGTTCACACCTCCTTGTGTCGGATGCCTGTTCTGTCTTCCCTTGCTCAAGCTTGACTCAGCAGCAGAGGGCAGAAATGTGTCTCTGGTTGGCAGCAACCCTTTTGGGCTGCCTGGGAGTAGAAGGCTGCTACCGGAAACACCAGGGACCTCACAAAGCTCATTTCAAAGGGGTGGAATCATACATCCGGTGCGGGGTTATGATTCCACAATGTTTGATACCAAACACAATAGGTTTACTTTCAGCCGTTTTATAGTTGGTCATTACGCTGATTGCATAATGCCACTCTATATGTCGTAAATGGCTGCAGCACTAACAACTCAGGAGAATGAACTCCGTAGGTTGCAGGGGTGCCCTGCTCATGCAGTGGCACCCTCTCACTTAGAACCAAGCACACTGCCTTCAGGATTGTTAAGGCCTGCAATAGGGGTGATGTTAGGTTTTAAGTGTAGTGACCCTTAGATTTAGAAAACCTATATCTTAAGTAAGTGGTGCATCCACCAGCTTACACAGGCTGCAATGGGAGGCCTGTAGGATCTATTTTGCATGGCCTATCATGGGTGACATAATACATGCTTTAGCCCATGGGAGGCCTCTGGGGTACCTATGCCATGTGTACATGGGTGCCATAAGCTAGGGACTGACAAGGGTACCCCAGTATCCAATCTGGAGTGTACCTAAGTACAATATATCACAGTTTAGTGAGACAGCAGTTAAACTGGTGTCCTAATTAGCAGGATCCCAGTCAGACTAGTCAAAAACAGTATCGCATGAAGCAAAAAGTGGGGGTAACCATAAGAAGCAGATCCTTCTTTCCTACGTAACCCTCCAAACGTAAGGAGATGAGACTAACCTTGCCCAGTAGAGTATTTATTTTCTGAGTGGAAAGATCTGGAGAGTCCCTCTGCATTGGCATGGTTACTCCCAGGTCAATGTTCTACTGTATAGTCCATCTCCTGTAGGGAAATGGATCACCTCAAAAGTTTAAGGTTTTATTCCTTCATCTGTTTTAGCCATAGGAGGGGCTTATGGTCTGTCTGAACAATGAAGTAAGTACCTAAAAAGTGTGGGCTCACCTTCTTCAGGGCCCAGACCACAGCAAAGGCTTCCTTCCCTATAGCTGACCAACATTTCTCTAGGGGGCAACCTTCTGCTGATAAAAGCTACTGGTTGATCCTGACCCTCTGCATTCAGTCAAGTGTCGTGTCGTAGTCGTGTCCTGTTATATATAAGGGAACAGGATTTTCCGCAATCACAAAAAAGTAATATATAAATCTTTTTAGAAAGGTTAGTTATCCGACAATATAATTTTTCACTGGAGAAAGTCAGTCACACTGTTCATCATGTAATGTTTACAACGGAGTTTTTACAATCGGGTTCTGGGTCTATATTTCTATTTCACTTTCTTTTCTTTTCTTTCTTCACGTTTTGACAACTGCAGTAGTATGTCTGCGTACACTTGCTGGAACACTTTTATTCTTTAGGAATGATGATCTTTCCTATTGTTCACGGGAAGATTATACACTTAAGCACTGCCTTTTTCTCTTTGGAGATTATTTTCTTGGTCTTGACTCAATTAACACTTATGAAAGATTTTTTTTGAGGATTATGGTTGAATAATTCTTTCACGATGCAGGCTAATTGAAATATAAAGACCAATAGCATGTATGCATTTCTGTTATTGTTTTTACAGCCTTGAGGAAGTCACTGGATGTGACGAAACGCGTGTCAGCTGTTGGAGCGCATCTTGATCAAGACTGTATATCTTTGAATTCTCTTTTTAAAAAAGTTTCCCTATTTATTTGTTCTCTTTAACAGGGGTCTTTTACAGTCTTGACTGAAATTGTGATGTTTTCAAAATATTTGTCTAAATTAAAAGGAACGTTTTTTGTATAAACTTATCTCTGTTGTTTGCCTGTGAAATATTGGTGACACAATCTTGTGAAGTCAACAGAAAAAAGTCATACATGAGATGATACACAACTTTTAGAGTGCTGAGGTATTATCATGTTATATTGTACCACACAGTGACTGTTGTTTGTACCTGTGTATTTAAGTACCTAAGGTAGTAGGGTACTATTTTTACCCTGAGAGGCACCACAACCAGTTGTTGCTTTTGTTGAGAGTGACTATGATATATGAAATTATTCACCGAAGCCACGTCTGATTAAACATACTTTCTCTGAGGTGCGATCCATTATACACTACTACTGCCTTTTTTTCGTATCCAATTTGTGTAGAGGTCGGCACTCAGTTCTTTAGATTTAGGGCATTAAATAAGGGGACTAACACATCATTCTAAGCACTACACATTACCGCTGAAGGTAATGGACACTTTTGTTGAAGAAAGAGATGCTTTGTTGAAAGAACTTTTCACCGGCTCTACGGAGAGGGTAACCAAAATGAGTCAAACCACGGAGCAAGAAGGTCTCAAACAAAAATTCATTAAACTGGAAAGAGCATGTAAATAGGAGGGTTCCCGTTGGTTGGATTCTACTGTCTTAAAAAGATATATACACATCAAGCAGGTCCTGCGTGGCTTGCAAATTATAACTTTTCCTACCTTTGAAGCTCTAGCCCCATATTTGTTATAGGAATGGGAGGGTTTAATCTTCTCATCCTCCTATACAATGATTGACATACTAATAAGACACGCAGACGGTAAAAGGGAAATCCTACTAAGAGAAATATAGAAATTGGAATCAGAAATAAAAATGTATTGAATGCACAGCAACTCTACATCAAAGAAAATAAAATGAGGAAACTAAAATGGGACGAAAACGACTACAAAAATGGTAGATTTTTCAATTTCACTAAAAAATTTGATGACATCCAGTCTAGACAGGCAGTGCCCACTAAGATTAGCAGCATTCCCAAATTAATGCCTTCAATCAGTGAGTCAGATGTTTCCAGCATACACAGTGAAATCACTAATGAGGAAGATTCAACATCACCAATTGCAGGTCTATCATCCAAAGCCATCTCTTCCTCTTTTGTAGAGGAAATGAAATGATTTCAAAAGGGCAATCGGACCAATTATGGTCAACAAAATGCAAAAAAAAAGGAGAGGGCGATCAAAACACAAACGTAAGTATGTCAGTATCAAGAAATCTGAAGAACTGAGTCAACCTCATGATTCAAGATATTTGCCGGACACGACTGCCTCTATGGAGAATGTCTCTGTTATACATTTATCTGATCTTGTTCTTTCTGAAAATGACATCAATGTGCTTAGCAAGGGATTGAGTTTTTGTCCCACAATGTTACAAGACTTCACGGGTATCCATGTTGATTTGCTCAAGTTTGATCATCAATTAAAACTAAAGAAGTTTTTTGAAAATCAACCTGCACCTCTGTATCCAGGAAATCTTGTTTCTAGACCATGTAATAAGACAATAAGAGAAATACAGGACTTACATCTGTTGTTATGTCCAGATGATTGTTCCGGTACACCCCCTTCTCTGTCAGATATTCTTTCAGACCTGGACATCATGCCAGATCACAATTTGGTCAGTGGCCTCAAACACAAATCTGTGTTCACTCCTACTTCACAATCTGATAATTTAGTGGACACATTTTATAAGGCGGTAACATCAGACTTATACAAGCTAGAGGATAGATACATCACAAATCATGGCCACATACATTACACTATAACAAAGGAAGAAAATAAAGCTTTGAAACACTTAGCAGCCCAATCAGATGTGATAATCAAGGAGGCAGACAAGGGAGAAACATAGTCATAATTCGAAACACTGACTATGTTAAAGAAATCGAGAGACAACTAACTGAGGGAGAGGCCTACATAAATTTAAGTGGCAACCCCCTACAAGATATTACGTCATCAATACACACTACACTTACAGGGTGGAGAGATCAGGGTCAAATTACAGATATAGAGTTTAAATATCTCTATAATCCAACACCCAGGTCACCATGTTTTTATATCTTACCAAAGATACACAAACCAAGCATCTTCCCACAGGGTCAGACAATAGTTTCTGGCATTGGTTCCCCTACGGAGCACATCTAAGAGTATATAGACGTTTTTTTACAGCCACTAGTACATAATCTTCCCTCTTACATAAGGGATACAAGTGATCTTTTGATCAAATTGGAGGTTGTAGCATGGACTAGTGATTTTTCATTTGCTACACTAGATGTTTGCACATTATACACCTGCATACCACTGGAATAGGGCATACAAGCCCTAGCAGAGTGTTGAGTACATAGGGACGCCACATTCTATGAACACACCCAGATGCTGCTAGACTTAACTTGATTGATTTTGGAAAACAATGTATTCGTGCATCAGAATACTTGGTACCGACAAGCCATAGGAGTATCTATGGGTTCAAAATTCTCACCCTCTTACGCTCACTTGTACATGGGTTGTTTTGAACAGCAACATCTGTTGAAAACATCAAGCAATGAACTTACTGAACACATAATATACTGGGGTCACCACTTCGATTACATTTTTATCAACTGAACGGGTAGCGACCGATGTTTCCAAGAACTACTGGCACATCTCAACAAAAATTCATACAACTTGAAATTCACGCACAAGATCAGTAAATTGGAGATAGAGGGGCATATTATCAAGGGGGTTTATCTCCACTTCTTTGGCTTTAAAAGACAAAAAAGCGTAGATAAAATTATCTCCCTATTACCTAGCTGTGGCTAACACCAGTTAGCGACAGCTAGTAGGAGATAGCGACCATCTTGGGCCCCGCTTTGCATGTCAGTGATATTTATCACTAATGACATGCAAAGTGGGCGTGCCAAGATGTTAGCGACTGGAAACAGTCACTAACATCGCTATCTCCTATTATCAACTTTTGGAGATATTCGCTCTAAGCGCGAATATCTCCGAAAGCTAACACCTGCCCCTGAGCAGTTCTTAGCCATGTTATCCAATGGTAGGTGGATTACATGGCTATGAGCATTAGCTCGGTAATGCATGAATATCACTGACTTTTCAGCGATATTCACGCATTTCAGACGATTTTTATCGCTTAGGAGATAAACCTTGATAATAGCAAGGTTTCTAAGGGATAAAAATCACCGCAGCTCGGCGATAAAAATATCGCCGCTAAACCAACATAGCGATAATTATCGCTAGTTGTTGGTAATATGCCCCAGAGTTTTTAGATCTGGTCCTTTATGTAAAGGAAAAAAGGATTGTATCCAAACTTTTTCGCAAACCTCATGTTGCATGTGAGCAGGGCTCACTCAAGGTCCCAGATAAACTCCATCCCCTTTGGAGAAATGGCAAGATTAAAAAGAAACTGCAGCGAAGACAGGGTCTTCCATATGGAACTCTAGAGATGTATTTATTTATTTATTAATGACATTTAATAAAGTGCGAACAATTGCCCGTGGGTGTCTCGGCGCTGTTACTTCAGCAAACTTCTCCACTACTGAGTTTCTGACAATTACTGATTAAACAACCACGTTTTCAGTTTTTTTCGAAATGATATGAGAGAGGGGCTGGTCCTAATGGACTGGGGTAATGTGTTCCATAGTTTTGGGGCTGCAACCAAAAAGCGGCGATCTCCCCAAGAGACGGACTTTGTACGTGGCACCACTAGTTTGTTAAGAGTGGAAGAACGAAGTGGTCTTGAGGGGCAGTAAGGTGTCAACTGGTCTCTCAGGAACTGAGGTGCTTGTTTGTGCAATGATTTATATACTATGCATAGTGTCTTAAATTTAATGCGGTTTCTTATAGGGAGCCAATGATAGCTTCTGATTGTATCAGCTATGGGTTTGTGCCTAGGAATTCCAGAAAGAAGTCTGGCCGCCGCATTCTGTACGGTCTGCATTTTCTTAATGACCCTGATCTGGGCATTGGCAAATAAGCCATTGCAATAATCTAACGAGGAAAAAACTAGAGAACTTACCAGAGTTTTGCCTACACTCTTCGGTAGAAAAGGAAGATTTTTTTTCACCAATCGTAGTTTATGGAACGCTGTAGCAGCAGTCTGATTGGCATGGGCAACAAAATTAAGGTCATTATCAAAAACAACTCCCAGGTTCCTAACCTTAGAAGCCGGTTTAGGCAGAGTTCCAAAAGAAGTTGGCCACCAGGCGGGGGACCAACTTGGAGATAATTGTCCAAAGGTTACCACTTCCGTCTTTTCGGAGTTAAGTTTTAGAGAATTTGCACACATCCAATGTCCAATTGCCAACATGCCTACTTTGAACCCCTCGGCTACTTTTTCTCCATCATTTTTGATGGCCAGAACCAACTGTGTGTCATCTGCGTATGAGGTAAGGTTCATCCCGTGTGCTTTGATGATTTTAGCTAGGTCTGACACATAGATATTAAAAAGTGTCGGACTAAGGGATGAACCTTGTGGTGCCCCACACGGCAGAGACAAGTTAGCCGACTGGAACGGTCCCAGGGTCACCGCCTGAGATCTATCGTTCAGAAAAGAGGCCAGTAGGCTCTTGGCTGTCCCTTGAATACCCATTTTTTCGACACGGTCAACCAAAATCTGATGGTCGACCGTGTCGAAAGCTGCAGAGAGATCCAACAACACCAATAGTGCTGAGCCTCCTTGATCTCGGATGACTCTAATGTCATCAGCAGCCTTAATCAGGGCCATCTCTGTGCCATGGAACTTGCGGAACCCAAATTGGGTCCCGTCCAGTTGGTGATGTTCCTCAATAAAAGCTGCTAACTGGGTATTCATTGCCTTTTCTACGACTTTTGCCAAAAATGGGAGATTGGCAATAGGCCGGTAATTTTTCAACTCCGCTTTGTCTAGGCGTGGTTTCTTTAAAAGGGGCTTCAGGAGGGTTTTTTTTAACATGCTTGGATAGATTCCTGATCTAAACATGGAATTACAAATTTGCGTGATAACCGGAATCAAAGAATCCATGATCGGGGAAAGGGTTTTTAAAGGACATGGATCCAAGGCTGATCCAGATTTAATAGAGCTTACAAGATCTCTGGTTTGGGCCTCTGTAATATCACTAAACTGAGTGAGTACACTGCTAGGAGAAGAAGGGTGTGCATTGTGTATAATATGATTAGCATTGGAGGAGAAAGCTAAATAAATATCATTCACTTTTGTGAAAAAGAATAGTGCTAATGCATCACAAAAGGATTGGGAAGGGATTGGAGGGGAGATTTCAGAATAGAGAGTACACCCAAGTGATATTGGAGAGTGCCAGTAACAAAGTACACAAGAAATCTAGGTCATGCCTTTTGAAGTCCAAAAGCAAAAAGAAGCGACAAAATAAGGACTGTAAGATTGCTCTGGTGACGGACTATAACACACACAGTCACCAGATTTACAACATCTTTCAGAAACACTGAAATATCCTAAAGCTAGATAAAACATTGGAGAAATACATAGCCAACAAACCCACAGTGTTGCATAGAAGGGACACAAAGTTGAGGGAACTGTTGCGTCCCAGTAACTTGCCCCCTGAGAAAAAAGAGGCCACCTGGTTACCACCGAAACCACATGGCTTCTTCAAATGCACCAATTGCTGTATCTGTCAGTTTGCAGCGAATAAGACCTCTGACTTTCAGTATAACACTGCCACGAGACATCGCATAAAACAGTTTATGAACTGCAACACTAACTATGTGGTTTATTGCATCATCCGTTGTTGTGGACTCATTTACATAGGGAGCACCATATGGCCCCTGAAGGAGAGGATACAAGAGCATGTGAGGGCAATACGTATCAATAACAGCAGTTATCCCTTTGCGGTTCATTTCAACCAGACTCAAACTGTGGAAGACATGAGAAAAATCAGGTTTCATGGCATAGCACATACCCCATGTGTCCCTAGAAAGGGTGATAGAACACTAGCACTAAGAAGAGCGGGGACACAGTGGATCATTAGATTGCGGGCTGTGGAGCTGCGGCTCCATTTTGATAAGGAACTACATGTAATCCTATCTGAATAGGATCCAACACTTGGTGCATAACTTTTAAGGCTAAATGAGAATCCCTAACTGTATATAGGATTATAGACAATCTGTCAGTATTCTGTCAAGAATTATGGAAACTACACTTATAATGTATGCATGGATTAACAACTGACAAACTAGTAACAGTTGAGATGCTATGAGACAGTGCTAATGTGATAATGTTATTTGTTTTTAATTTAAAAAAAAGATATGCCAAAAGAATTAATGACAAATATTCATAATATTGTAACACCATGAGACAGTGCTAATATGGTATTAAATCCTCTCTTGAGTAAAGATATGTTGAAGAAATGTATATAAGTTATACATGACCATTGATCTGATAACTTAGGGACAATGGTGATGTATATAGCCTTGTACGTCTTTATGGCTTCAACATTTGATAGGTCACAAAGAATGTTGATTGTTTTTGAACGTTGGGTCTGCCTGTTCTTACATATCGCCTGACTATCATTGGGTGTTTCTAAAGCTCTACATAATATACTAACACACTATGACTCCCTCACACCAGTTCTTATTAATAGGTTACTAGGGTGTGAACACGTCATTTATTGGCAAGATCGAATTTGAATGCCAATATGGACATCCAACATGGTACTTTGCAGTTTTTGACACTAATCATCACCATCCTAACGTTCTAATCTATACCAATATGAAGTAGGATTTGGTATCATGTAGTAGCGATCTATTTTGTATCGCTTGTCGTTAATATTAAAAATTTGCGGAAAGTATAGAGATCTAAGAAGATTTTAAACAGTTACAGCACCTATTATGAGTTTCCGTAATTAGGATTAACTCCATGTCAATATGGCCGCCACGGCAGCTTAACATCTATATCCCTTGGGGAGGATAGAAAGACTGAAGGGGACTAACAGTCTCCCTTCCCTCATGCTCTGGTTCACTTTCGGGTGTTCGCCTTGGTTAATAGTTTAAAGAGACTGTTAAATTACACACTTGGTGGATGTGAAGTTGAAAGGTGAAGCCGCCGGACTGCGGAATTGACTATGCAGTGAGTGCTAGGGTCACTGTGGTCGCCACACTTCGTCGTAGGAGTCTACATTAGTTACTGCACTCCCAACCGGTCCTGCTCTTAGTAACCACACACTTAATGAAAGCTTGATCAGTACCACCCTTTGTCTACGGTTTATTATATATTTCTTTTTATCGCGCCCTTGAAATTGTGTCTGTGGGTGTTAATGTCGCATTGTGAACAGGAGAAACCGAATATCAGAATTAAGTGATGTCCAATGCGACTGAGTATTAGCAGGTAAATTAATAGGAGACAGTATATTTCTTATCACGCTTAGAAGGGTGCGACCGAGAAGTAGCAGGAAAATAAATAGGAGACAGGATATTTTCATGCGCTTAGAAGGGTGGGTCATCCTCTCATCGCTTCAATGGTTTTTTACTTTTTTTTTCATAGGACCCTCATCATAGCCCAATTTGGATATTGGATATGGATGCGGTTCTACAATTAGATTTCTAAATACAGAAACCACTTCAAGCGTCCAGTAACTAGCATATTTTGAAAATGGTCTTTGCACTTGGAGTGAAATAATGTGTTCTGAGAATATATTCTAGACGTGTCATCCTACAGACAGATACTTCTAGTAAGTATGATGGGGAGAATCACTTTCATAATAGATACACATTGGATGGGATTGATGGTTCCAGTTGTACTCTTCTTTGTTGCCTATTAGGGAAACACGACATAAGTCTTTGGGGATTACCTAACAGATTGGGTCCCCAGGGGGACTTGGCAAAGCCAATGTCCCCCTGGGGTATTTCGCGCGAGGGACGACCTCACGCGGCCTGATTGGGTGGTGGGAGGGGCTAGGTCCAAGTGAAGGGAGGGGAGGGAGGGTTTGACGTCACTCTGAGCGAGTGAGAGGAGCGGTGGTGTCGTGTTTGACAGGAGCAGCTGTGTGGTAATCCTGTCAGCGCTGTCACACGTTCTGTGAGCTGTTTTTTCGACGATTTCTTGTCAGTATTTGAAGAATGGCGGCTGAGGATATTGCCAGAGAGTCAATTAGAGCATTGGTGGCAGTTGGTCGGAGTGATTTGCTGAGACCCGGCGCTGTGGTAGATACCTCAGTGGCTGTGAAGCGTCCTCGTCGCCTAGCAGCGGAGGGAGTCCTGCGCGCTGTGGCTGCCTGCCGGTCTGTTCCCAGTAATGTTTCTGAGGAGGAAGGTGGCGTGAAGGTGCCGGCGGCGAGAGCCAGGAGAGCGCGTTCAGTGAGCAGAGGCGGACGGGGTAAGAAGCTTCCACCCCTGCGCTCGTCATCGTCCCCAAGTGCATTGCAGGCGGGCCGAAAGTTGGCTACCACACCAGCCAGACGAAGGGCCGGCAGGCGCGGAGGCAGTGCCGGTGGCGTGTTTGACACACGTGTGTCGCAGTTTCAGCTGGCTGAGGGAGAGGCTGACAGGGTGTTCGAGGAACATATGGTCACTGCGTCACAGGTGTCCAGAGGGGCTCTGTCACGATCCGGCATGAAGGGGTTTGCAGACACGCCTAGGAGGTCAGACGGTCTGTCGATGAGCGGCAATAGAATTGAAATAGCACCAGAATTAGCTTCTGACAGGCAGAGACAGATTTTGGTAGACTATTCCAGTGATAGTGAGTCCGATGAATATGGTCTGTCAGGAGCTGAGGAAGGCGACGGTCACAGGGGAGGTGCGCCAGAATTAGAGGAGCAACTGCAGCAGGAAGAGTTTATGGACTGCCAAGACATTATTGTTCCTCAGCCTAGAGGCCCCCCAAAGCAATTTATTGATGAGGATGTCGGTGGAAATGTAACATATGATTCTTATTTTCCACTGGATAAGCAACTGGTGGGGGGTGTGATGTGGAAGCCTCGAGTTGGGCAGTTCAGGAGCGAGAGGTGGGGGGATATGGGTGGCAGGGTTGGTGGCAGGCAAATGAAGGATACTGCTGCATTGTTTCCAGACGCTAGGCCTCCGCCTGGGCGTACTCAGGTGGCTTTTGACGTGTGGTCTGCGGCTCCGCAAGGCCAATGGGTGTGGGTGGAGCATACGGAGTTGCCAGTGACAAAAAGGTCTGGTAACTCAGCTTCGCAGGTATCGGGTAAGTATGGAACGGGTCCTCGCTCGAGCGGCGAGTACCTTACGGAGGCTGCTGGTTTGGTGACGGATGAGCAGTTCTTTTTCTCTCAGTCTGCGCCGCAGAGTGCGGCGATTGGGGGAGGGGTTAGTTCAAGAAGCGGATCTGGTGCGGATTTCATACCTGCGACTGGGCGCTTTTCACGGAGGCCTGAGTCAGAGGTTCATGGTCGGTTTATTAACTTGGCGTCTGGCAATAGGCCAGGTACAAGTTTTGCAATGTCAGAAAATGATAAACATTTTGAAGGTGATGATGGTGAATCTGATAAAGAAAATGAGAAATATTCAAGAGGTGGTTTGTTTCATGATGGCCGGGTGGGGGTTGGGAGGGGGGTGAGACAAGTAACTTCTGCCAGTGTGTTTCAGAGTTCTGGAGCGGTTCTCTCACCGGCACGCGGGAATCAGAGCGGACATCATAAGCGTGATGGTGTGGAAGACTTTCGTCAACGAGCTTCGCAGTTACCAGCAGGTAAGACAGACTGGTGGGCTGCTTGGACACGGCCGTTGGCAGGTGGTTCAGGTGTTGCGCCTGCTGAGGTGGTCATGAGGTGGTGGTTGGGGGTGAAGGTTTGGGGACAAAACATGGGGAAAGCTTACAGTCAACGGCAGGGCAAGGTGGGAGGACGGATAAAGAGGGGGGAGGGAGCCCAAGTTCATCGGTTACTAGTTCAGGACAGAGTGAGACACCGAGATTAAGCGGTGCGAAACTGCCTTATATGGGGGTGTCGATGCCGTTGGGTATCCATTTGTCAAACAGAACTAGGCAACGTATTTGGAACCATGATTACGTGGATGTTTTCCGTCTTCTTCATCGGGATTTACAGGCAAGGGAAGGGTCTAAAGAGGAAGAAGCGGAATTGTCCCCGTCGCCCCAAAGTGCCGAAAACGATAGAAAATTGGACAGCGGCGTTCCTTATTTATGCCAGCGTTTATTGCGAACGTTACCCCGAGAGGGCGGTTTCGCTGTTTAAATACATCGATGTCATTAGAAGGGCGCATTTGCAGGCGGGGGGGTATGCGTGGTTGAACTACGACGAGGAGTTTCGGGCGAGGGTGGGTTTATTTAACGATAAACCCTGGGGGGAAGTTGATCAGGAGTTGTGGTTACAGTGGTTGTCTCGACATTCGTCTGCTAACACTATCCATACGGCAAGTGGGTTGCCAATTCCTTATCGGCCCTTTTCCCAGCGTCCCGCCACACTGGGGGCGGGTAGTGTCGGACAGGGCCAGTTGCCCTCAACCGGAGCGTGTTGGAGCTTTAATAGAGGTTCCTGCGTGCGCCAGTACTGTAAATTCAAACATGAATGCACTCAGTGCGGGGGCAGACATGCCATCTTTCAGTGCTTTCCCAACCAGCAATCCGGAGAGCATGGGAGAGGTCAGAGGGGGCGCGGGTCAGTGCTGCC
Source organism: Lissotriton vulgaris (assembly GCF_964263255.1). Classification (NCBI taxonomy): domain Eukaryota; kingdom Metazoa; phylum Chordata; class Amphibia; order Caudata; family Salamandridae; genus Lissotriton; species Lissotriton vulgaris. The sequence goes on along the minus strand of NC_141689.1, from coordinate 1,463,599,048 downwards.
TCTTATGCCAAAAGGCTCCTACCCCAATTAGATTGCAGGCCATGTTGAGTTATTTGGAGAGGTACCCGGACACGGAAGAGGCGGCTAAGTTGTTTTGGGGCTTTTGTCTAGGTTTTAGAATTGGCTACCAAGGCCCCAGAGTTTCGCGATGGGCTGATAACCTTAGGTCTGCAAAGGAGCTGGCTAGGGTGGTGCGGGTGAAGTTGCAAAAGGAATTGGATTTAGGCAGAATAGTTGGCCCTTTCAGGGTTTGCCCCTTGCAAAATTTAATTGTGTCACCCCTTGGCGTTATCCCAAAGAAAGCGCAAGGCGAGTTCCGCCTGATCCATCATTTGTCTTGGCCGGAAGGGCAGTCTGTGAATGACTTCATCTCCACTACTGATTCAGCTGTGTCATATTCGTCAGTGGACGACGCTCTGGAAATGGTGCGTAAGGCCGGGGTGGGAGCTGACCTTGCTAAATGTGACATTCAGGCAGCCTTCCGCCTTTTGCCTATTCATCCGGTGGATTTCGAGTTGCTGGGTATGTATTTTGAAGGAGAGTACTACGTGGACCGTGTGTTACCCATGGGCTGTGCTATCTCTTGCTCACTGTTCGAAACATTTAGTACATTTTTGGAGTGGTGTGTAGTCCAGCGATCAGAGCACGTGGCTGTATGTCACTACTTGGATGATTTTTTGTTTGTAGGAAAAGCTGATACGGAGCAATGTGCTAAGGTTTTGGCATGTTTTCAGGCCGTGGCCAAGGAGTTTGGTGTGCCATTGGCTGAAGACAAGACGGAAGGTCCAACGTCCACATTGACCTTTTTGGGTATAGAGATAGATACCAAGGAAATGGTGGCCCGTTTGCCTCGGGCGAAAGTGCAGGAGATCAGGCTTTTTCTTCAAGAAGTGTTGGGAGCAAAGAAAGTGCAGTTGAGGCAGGTCCAGAGGCTTCTGGGGTATTTGACTTTTGCATGCAGAGATGTCAGGGCAGGTAGGACCTTTTGCAGGCGTCTGGGTTTTGCTATGGCGGGAGCGTCTTTGCCCCACCATCACATACGTTTGACATCAAAAATCAAGGAGGACTTGCTCATATGGTTGCGATTCTTGGAAGAGTTCAATGGCGTGTCCGTCAATTTTGTGACGGAAGACACGGTTTGGCCAGTGCAAATATTCTCGGATGCGGCTGGGGCCATGGGCTTCGGCTTGTTCTGGGAAGGAAGGTGGTGCGCAGAGCGGTGGCCTTCACTGTGGTTGCAACAAGGTCGCAGCATCGCTTTTTTGGAATTTTTCCCTCTGTTAGTGGCGCTGCAGGTTTGGGGAGAGGAATTTAGAGACCGCTGCGTGTTGTTTCATATCGATAACATGGCAGTGGTTAGTCTGGTTAATGGGCAGCGGGCTAAGGATGTATGGGTGCTGCAATTGTTACGGGCTTTCATGTTGCGTGTTCTGCAGTTGAATATTGTTTTTAGAGCTCAACACATTCCTGGTGTCAACAACTCAATTGCCGACGCTTTATCTCGTTGCCAGTGGCAGAGGTTTCGGGAGTTGGCACCTGGAGCGGACAGATGCAGGACACCGATCCCGTCGAGCATGTGGGACCTGGGGAACTGAGAATGGCAGAGTTTGTTGAGCAGTCATTAGCAGGCTCCACGTGACGCAGTTATTAGCTGGCATGGTCTAGTTTTTTGGGATATGCGGCACAGCGCGGCATGAACGGTACAGGGGTGCAAAATGAAAAGTTTATGTGGGAGTTTGTGTTATATTTAATAGACAAAGGTTTGTCGCCATCGACCATTTCAGGCAAGTTGGCTGGAATTTCGTTTTATAGTCAATTGTTTTTGGGGGGTGTGAGGTTCGAATGGGCTTCCGTTTACAAAAAATGTTAAAAGGTTTTGGGAGGTCCATTTGGCATGCGAAAAAGTTGAGAAATCCCATTACTTTTGCATTGTTACAAAAATTGTTGGGTGTTCTGCCAGTCTGCTGTTATGATGAATGGGAATGGTCTCGCTTCAAGTTATGTATGGTGTGGTTGTTCTTTGGCGCATTTAGGATATCAGAGTTGCTGGGGTTGTGAAATCAAGCGGGGATCCAGTCATCTGATATCGAAATTTTGGGAAATGGATTGTTGCAAATTACGTTGAGGCAGTCAAAGACAGACCAGAAAGGGAGTGGGATGCTGGTGCGGCTTGGAAGGAGCGGGGTTGGGGGTTGTTGTCCGGTGGGGGAGTGGGAATCATTTGTTGATTCTGCGATATTTCAAGAAGGAGTGATATTTTGCCATAAGAATAAAACACAGTTGAATTGTTTCCAATTTTTAGCTGTTTTGAGAAAGGCTTTGGTGTTGGTGGGGGAAAATCCGCAAAGTTTTGGGACGCATTCTTTCAGAATCGGTGCAGCTACCGAAGCGGCTAGGCTGGGTTGGGGGAAAGAAGATTTGCAGCGAATCGGGAGATGGAAATCTAATTGTTGCTTTAAATATGTCAGGTTGTAAATGTTTAAAAAAAAAAAAAACTAATCAAAAGGGGTTTTCTGGTTAGTATTAATGTTACTTTTTCCATCACAGGTCGAGTGGCGGATTTTCCTCGGAAAAAGAGGACCTGGATTGTCGGCCATTCAATAGTAAAATGGGCAGCGAACTTTGCTGAACAGCAGCTGTGTGGGAGAGGTCTGGGCTTGTATGGTAATGACCATGAGGTGATTTGGAAAGGTTTAGGGGGGATGAAATGGGGGGAGCTGTTTCCGGTTTTAAACAAAATGGCTGAGGCATGGGGTACTCCAGACTTATTGATCCTGCACTTAGGAGAAAACGATCTGGTTGAATGGTCTGGATTAGCTTTAATCAAACAAATGAAACTTGACTTGGCGGTGATAAAAGACAGATGGGTGGGGACTAGGGTAGTGTGGACGGAATTTTTGTACAGGAGTCAATGGAAAGGTGCCAGGGTTCATGCGGCGGTGGAAAGAGCTCGCCGCAAAGTTAACAGGGCTTTGAAAATATACTGTGCAGCAATGGGCATCACGGTAATTGCACATGAGCATTTTAACAATGAAATGCTGCATTTATTGAGGAATGATGGGGTTCACCTCTCGCAGATGGGTCAATCTTATTACCTAATGGAACTGAGAGACACGTTGGCCAATCTATGGTGTGTTGACTTGTGGTGCTCCAAACCAAAGAATTGATTGGATGAACAATAAAGGCAGTGTTTTCCTTCAATGTGAATTTACACCTGACTTGAGCGGTCCATTTATGATTATGGGAGAAGGGTGTTTTGGGTGGGGCAGGAAAACTCAGAGGTTTTCCTGGGTGGCGTGTGTGAAGGGGATAGGATAATCTAGAGCGGATTCATCCTTTCTCTAAGGGGGAGGGCTTGGGAGGGTAGGTGGGGGAAGAGATGGAAAGAAGGAAAACATACGGATGGTATGAAAACAAGTTATGGCTATTTGGAAATAAAGCATTGGAAAAGGAAATGGTTTATATGGAAAAGGTTTGGAGAAAATAAAAGCAAAAGGATTGTTTGGAAAAAGTTTATGTTGCGGGTCTGTCTTTGGCTGTCCTGGTAATAAAGGTGACCTTTTATGCTATATTCAGAGTTGTGTGAGAGTCCTTATTTGCGCGATGGGTCCCCAGGGGGACCTGGCAAAGCCAATGTCCCCCAGGGGTATTTCGCGCGAGGGACGATCTCACGCGGCCTGATTGGGTGGTGGGAGGGGCTAGGTCCAAGTGAAGGGAGGGGAGGGAGGGTTTGACGTCACTCTGAGCGAGTGAGAGGAGCGGTGGTGTCGTGTTTGACCCACCCACCCACCCTGGTTTTGAAAGAAGTCAAGGGTAGGGTGTTCTTTGTCCATAGTCTCATGTTAGTGTTGTTATGTGTTATATAAAAAAAAATACAGATAAGAAATAAATAAATAAATACATACAAGCATAAATACTTATGATACATGAAAAAATTGTCCAGGATGTCACCTCAGGACACTACGGGCAGACTCTTTTGTTGTGTTGTCGGCGTGTGTGAAGGGGATAGGATAATCTAGAGCGGATTCATCCTTTCTCTAAGGGGGAGGGCTTGGGAGGGCAGGTGGGGGAAGAGATGGAAAGAAGGAAAACATACGGATGGTATGAAAACAAGTTATGGTTATTTGGAAATAAAGCATTGGAAAAGGAAATGGTTTATATGGAAAAGGTTTGGAGAAAATAAAAGCAAAAGGATTGTTTGGAAAAAGTTTATGTTGCGGGTCTGTCTTTGGCTGTCCTGGTAATAAAGGTGACCTTTTATGCTATATTCAGAGTTGTGTGAGAGTCCTTATTTGCGCGATGATATCCGGAATTCCAGCCTAGTTTTTGGGGACAAATGAGACAGTGTGTACATATGATATATACTATAGGATTATCTTATCAGGAACTTCAGCGTGTGCAGCATTTATGAATTATTCTTGTGCTCTGATTATATTTCTTAGAATACTGTCAAGTGTTGTGTTGTAGTCGTGTCCTGTTATCTATGAAGGAACAGGATTTGCTGCAATCACGAAAAAGTAATATATAAATCTTTTTAGAAAGGTTAGTTATCCAACAATATAATGTTTCACTGGGGAAAGTTTTTAAAATCGGGCTCTAAATGTATGTTTCTATTTCACATTCTTTTCTTTTCTCTTTTCACATTTTGACAACTGCAGTAGTATGTCTGCGTACACTTGCTGGAAAACTTTTGTTCTTTAGGAATGATGATCTTTCCTATTGTTCACGGGAATGTTATACACCTAGGCACTGGCTTTTTCTCATTGGAGATTATTTTCATGATCTTGACTCAATTAAGACTTATGAAAGATTTATTTCGAGGATTATGGTTGAATAATTCTTTCACGATGCAGGCTAATTGAAATATGAAGACTGGGACCAGTTTCGGGTTCATAACCCTCATCAGCCAGGCTATATTGAATCCAGTGGCAAAGGGAGCAAGGGACCCACGTCTGAGCATACCCTGCCAACTTAGGGTGAACAAAGCGACATAAAAGACATGGCTTGGCATTTCGGGCTGGACTGTTTCCATGAGGCACAGGGTCAGACTGATTTGCATTTGGCCATGTCTGAACTGGGGTGGTGGAGTGAGCTAAAGAATGATGATGGATTAAACTCAGATCAGTTGACTTGGGGTGAGTGTTTGATTTGCTCAAACGCTCCGTCCATCATCCCCTTTGGTATCGCTTTGATCGCCCTAAGTTGCAAGGGTATACCCAGGCGTGGTTCCCTTGCTCACTTTGCCACTGGATTCAAGATAGCCTGGCTGATGAGGGTTATGAAACCGAAACCGGTCCCAGGATGCTTGTTTCCCGTCCAGGGAAGACATGGCTTGGCAGTTCAGGCTGGACTGTTCCCATGAGGCACAGGGTCAGACTGATTTGCATATGGCCATGTCTGAACTGGGGCAGTGGAGTGAGCTAAAGAATGATGATGGGTTAAACCCAGATCAGTTGACTGGGGGTGAGTGTTTGATTTGCTCAAACGCTCCGTCTATCATCCCCTTTGGTATCTCTTTGCTCGCCCTAAGTTGGCAGGGTATGTCCAGGCGTGTGTCCCTTGTTCACTTTGCCACTGGATTCAAGATAGCCTGGACGAGGTGGGTTATGAATCTATCATCAGGGTTCAGTGAGAGGAGGTCAGGGAGTGGCTCACTCTCTTCCTCCTGTCCCTTATCAGTTGCCAAGAGCAAACCCATGTCAGCCCTGTCAATTTATTGCTTGTGCCTGTTCACATGGAGCACCCGGAGGGGGCTCCTGGGAGTACCACAGTCCACCAGGTAGGTGACCTCTCCCTTTGGCTCGCTCAAGAATGGTATGGGGTACACTCCATTTTCTTGGAGAGCTGCTGGGGCCACAGGCTCCAGCACCCACCCCTTCTGCCCTCACTAATAACAGTCAGAACAGCATTTTGGTCATGCCAAGCTTTATGTAATTCTTGACCTGCCTCAAGGTTTTTAATGGCCTTCGTCATGTACTCAGCCATCCTGGAGTGGAGACCAAGTACATAGTCCACTATGTTTTGTTTAGGAGGTTTGAGAGGTAACTCCCTTCCCTTCTTCACCAAACACAAGGGACCCCTAACAGGGTGCCCAAACAAAAGTTCAAAAGAGCTGTACCCAACCCCCTTCTGTGGGTCCTCTCTGTAGGCAAAGAGAAGGAAGGGCAACAGGACATCCCATTTTTGCCTCAACTTTTCTCGGAGGCCCATAATCATGCCCTTGAGGTTTTGGTGAACCTTTCAACTAACCCATTGGATTGTGTGTGATATGGTGTGGTGAACTTGTATTTCACTCCACACTCCTTCCACATTGAAGTGATATAACTTGACATGAAGTTTATACCTCTATCAGTTAAGAGCTCCTTAGGGAAACACACCCTGAAAAGATTCTCAGGAGGGCCCTGGCCACCACAAGGGATGTGGTGGTTCTAAGGGGTATTGCTTTTGGATACCTTGAGGCATGGTCTACCACCACTAGTATGTAACTGTGTTCAGATGCTGTAGGAGGGTTCATGGGACCAACAATATAAATCCCAACCCACTCAAAGGGAACCCCCACCACTGGTAGTGGTATGAAGGGCGATTTTGTAGTACCACCTGACTTACCACTGGCTTAACAAGTGGTACAGGAGCGACAACACTCCTTTGTGTCCTCGGACATGTGAGGTCAGTGAAAGTGAAGGATAAGCCTGTTCCAAGTCTTACTTTGGCCTAGATCTCCTGCTAAGGGAATGTCATGTGCTAAGGTGAGTAGGAAGCTCTAAACTTCAGAGGTAGGGCCAACTCCTGGTGGCACCAGGCTTCGGGTCTCTACCCTCTGAGTATAGGAGTCCCTTATCCCATAGATCTTGTGAGATCTACTGACACTTCCAGCAGCCTCAGCAGCAGCTTGCTGTCTGGGGGGTTCAAGAGAAGGGCAGGTTTGCTGCTCCAAACTCAAGTCTGCCCTGAAAGGGCCCCCAGTCCCCATGAACTCAACCTGATCAGGTTCCAGTTCATCTGAGACAGTTCCTTCGCAGGGACTGAGATCATCTCCCTCAAGAGATTGATCCTCACACTGTGTCTGGGGGGAACATCCTTTCCCCTCCTGCTCCTTCTCTTGGAAGGTTCTTGGTCAGGATTCAAGGTCTGTTTAGTGTTAGCCAGCTTGGCCTGTGACCTGGTCACAGCAAAAACATCTGCAGTGATGCCCAGCATTGTTGCATGATTCCTTAACTCTATCTCAGCCCAGGCTGAAGTTTCCAAATCATTGCCAAAAAATATTCCACTGGAAGGTGTGAGCGAACCACAACTTTTTTAGGGCCAGTTACCCCTCCCCAGCTGTAATCAACAACTGCCAAGGAATGATCACTCCGTACATTGTTAGCATTGGTCATTTGGCACATTCTTCAAGTATAATTTGGTCAGGGCACACAAGATTCTCTGTTACCATAATAACACTTGCACCTGTACCCCTGTATGCCATGATCAAAGGCTGTTGTCTGTATTTGCTAAGATTACTGGGACTGACAAATAAGGTGGCAAGATCCATGCCACCATCACAGACTAGCACAGCCTGAGCTGGAGTTCTGACTAGGCCAGAACCCATCCCAGAGCCCAAGGTTAACCCTACTAATACCCTGTTCCTGGTACCACCACCTGTACATGTTCTAGGGGGCGCAGTTGCCTTAGGGGCAGTGGTGGTAGGAGGATTTTCCTTAGGCTTTTGGACAATCCGCATCCTTTTTCCAATGTGTCTTCTGTTTACAGAGATAACACCAAGGTTTCTTTTTGCCTTTACCTTTGTTGGATTGTGACTCCCGCCCCCCCCCCCCCCCTTACGAGATGCAGGTTTTTGTGGCCCTAATGAAGATCTCTGATCTTTACCCTAGTCTCCACCTGTATCTGGAGTTTTAGCATCTTGCTTCTTTTGGTCACCACCAGGGTTCTGGTTTCTCTGTTTCACCCTGGTTCTGACCCACTTATCTGCCTTCTTTCTCAATTCTCTGGGAGAAGTCAGATCAGAGTCAACCAGGTATTGATGCAATAACTGGTTTTGGCAATTATTGAGGATCTGTTCCCTCTTAAACAAATTGTACAATCCCTTGAAATCATTCACTTTGCTGCCAAACAACCAGCCTTCCAGAGCTTTAATGGCACAATCCACAAAGTCTATCCAATCTTGATTCTGTTTCTTCTGGGTATCTCTGAACTTAATCCTGTACTGTTCAGTGATTGAGTCAAACCCATCAATAAGAGCAATCTTCAACATTGAATAGTTGTCAGCATCCTCTTCTCTAATAGTGAGGAGCTTATCTCTGCATTTGTCAGTAAAGGAGAGCCACACGATAGCTGACCACTGCTCTTGGGGGACCCTCTGAACTTTATAAGCCTTCTCCAAAGCACTTATCCATTTATGGATGTCATCCCCAACATGGTCTGGGGGGACAATCTTGCTCAGTTTCCTATTATTAAAGGAATGTTCCTTAATTCTAGGGACACTGTTGCTGCCACCATGGGACTCTAGTCCTAACTTTATTCTGGCTCTCTGGATTTCTAAGGACTCTTTATCAAAGACCAATTGCTCTTGCCTGAGCTTAAGCCTAGCTTTCTCAAGTTCAAGCAATTGACATTCCCTATCATAAGAGTGCTCCCTCTTGCTAGATACAGAGGCCCCTACAGACTGTCCTGAGTGATTACTCTCTGCAGAGGGAGATCTAGATCTCCTTGGTACACTCTGCACTCTTCCATGAGGGGTGAAGAGTGGGCCTTCTTGGCCTTCTCCATCACCTCCCTGAAGATCTGAGTTATCCAGGTGGGAACCATCTGGTTCCCCCTGGTCAGGGTTGGAGTCTAGGTCATAAAATGTATAAATTCCTGATCTGTCCTCATTCCTTGTCCCACCCACTCTGTCCTGTTCATCTGACCCAGGGTTCTTCTTTAGGTCATCTAACTGTAACACCTCTACAAGGCAGTGAGTGTTGGCACTTCTCCTTGTCTTCAGCTTTCTAGAGGCACAAAGGGCTTTCAATTCTTAGAATGAAATCTCACTGAATCTAGAGAGCAGAGAGCCGCTTGCATCGTTTTTAGTAGGCATACTAAGTGTGGGGAGGTGTTGCACCAACCTAAACTAGTGGGAACTAAACTCTCTCAGGTTGAAGAATGAGTGTGCTAAACCCTTGACTTACCCAACCCTCTAAGTTCAGTAGAACTTCCTTATTCTAAGCTAGTAATATGTGAACCTAGTACTTAATGGTTTTCAGTTAATCAATACAAAGATTAATCTGGTAAAACAACGCAGGTTTGAAACCCAACCACTGCACATCAATGTGAGAAGTTGGCCTTGTTTATGCTGTCCACTAATTAAAGTGGGCCACTTGCACCAGTCCAAACAACCTTTATGGTGATTTAAGAGGCCAAAGATAACCTTAGAAAGCTATCCAAATGGTAGCTGTGGAGAGCAGCCTTGTGGCTTAGTCTTGAAGGAATAGTAAGCAGCTTGTCTTACCAGAATGCAAACTTATAGTATTGGTTAAATGAAAGGAAAGCACACAGTAGTTATAAAAAATATATATTTATTAATATAACACACTATAAGTACAACACAGTATCTTCTACACAAAGATACTCACAACGCACACAATACTGTAGCACTGAAACAATAGTAAACAGTACTAATACACAGTTGGCTCCAGGGGGAGACCAAACCATATACTAAAATAGTGTTATAAGAACCACGACTCGAGTCAAGACAGTGTCTAGAGGATGTAAAATCACTGGGAACCCAAGGAACAATCCAAGGTGAGTAAGTAGGGACCCCGCGGAGGACGGGTGAAGTGTGGAAACATGACCACGTGCTCCATACAATTCTATGGGAGAGTCGCGCTTGCAGTTTTAAAGTTTAAGGACCCTTCTAAATGGACTTCGAAGAAACCCCGTGAAAGTTAGGAGGTTGGAGAGCCACCCCATCCGTGGATGCCTTAGTACCAGAGTTACTTATCTCAGGGAAGCCTTGTGCATAGGCCTGAAGTGGCATCGGAAACCGCCTTCGATCTCTATGGAGGACTTCGAAGAAGAGCCATTGCTGAGAAGAAGAAAAGTGTCTGATGGAGCCCAAAGTTGGATTCTTTGTGAAGATTACCTGAAAGCAGAGGGTACGGAGTGTGGGTCACTGAGAAGTGACCAGTGGCTCAGTAGACGAATGCCCACCGATGCCGGGTGCTTCAGGTGCATTGAGGGGGTTGTTGACTCTGCAGCCACAGGGACAAGGAGATGTCGAGGATGACCAGGAGCTGGATGTGAGCTGTACCATGAAGGATGTCGAGTGCTGAGGCATCAGTGTCTGCCGGGAGCACCAACAAGCCTTGGCAGGGGCAACCCACGCAGAAGGTCAAGAAAGGTTATGGTTTGGACCAGCAAGGTCAAGAAGACTCCTCAATACAGGGGCATCAGGGCCAACATGGAGTAACCAGGGGAGAGTAGTGTTGACCCTCAAGAGGACCCCAAGGCCAGAGGCACAGGAGTTGCAAGGGGACCTCAAGCAGTTTCACAAAGCAGCAGCCCACAAATAACTCAGTGTGAGGAGGCCGGATTTCTTTGTAGGAAATGGTGCCAGAGGTTGCGGCTATTTAGAGCCCCGTGCACTTGTTTAGAAAATGCCAACAAGCATATGCACTTGCATAAATGCACAGGGGGTACGGGTATTGCAACCCCCGCGAGGGATTCTGACCTCAAAATTGGAGAGAGGTCAGCTCAGACCTCAAGGGAATTGGAAACCCACTCCTGTATTGCTGGAGCCTTTGGAGTCCATAGGCTTTAGGAGCAGCAGACCAGTCAGTTGAGATGAGGAGCCTGGGAGATATCTTCAGTTGTCCTTGATGCTCCACGGGTCGTACACGGATCCTGTATGGTGCACGGGTACAGACGAAGCTTTGGACGGAGTAGCAGTTAAAGTCGGACCCATATGAAGTCCAGCGAAGTCCAGAGTTTCCAGACAGTCGGAGCCCAGTGGTTTCTGGTTCAGAATCTTGTCCACCTCGAATCTAGGGTCCTACAGCCAGGTAAGCACTTTTGTACCCACGGGAGAGGATTGGACAGATTCAGATGACCCTCCTAGGGGAAAGTCTGGATAATGGGGAGAATAGTCAAATGTCCTTTGTCCAGTTTCACGTCAGAGCAGGAGCCAATGGCTCCCAGGACTGGTTTAAACTGGACTATGCACAGGGATACCACGTTTTCCCCTCCTGCACCCACCCAGGCCTAATGCACTAACCGCCCGATTCATGACCCTAAATTGCGCTCGCAAGGGGCCGGATTCTGAGAATCCGGCCCTTTGCGAGAGCGATTTTTGCATTTGGGATTCAGCATCCCAAATGCAAAAATCGCTAATTGCGATGTCGCAAATGTGCGAGGAATTACATTTAAGGAATCTCCATTAGAGATTCCTTAAATGCAATTCAACATCCAATTTAAATTTGCGAATTCGCAATTTCTTGCCGCAATTTACCGCGAGGTCAGACCTCGCGGTAAATTGCGAAAACTCAGAAAAATGCATTTAAATGCATTTTTCTGAGTTGCATGTTACACACACACATGTCCTTTGGACATGTGTGTGTGCAACACCTGTGTGAAATTTCATTTGAGGGGTGCTACAGGGTGTCCTGTGGACACCCCTGGCACCCTTCAAATCGCAATCTTATTTGCGATTAGCTTATTGCTAATCGCAAATAAGGAATACTCCCCATTCATTCCTATGGGCCTTTTGGCCCATAGGAATGAATGGCGAGTTCTTCCTTATTTGCGATTAGCAATTTGCTAATCGCAAATAAGGAATCAGTAGGAATAGCATTTTATTATGCGATTCCTACATGATTACCGTTTTGCGAGTCCTTAATAGCGAATCGCTATGATTCGCTATTAGGGGCTCGCAAAACGGCCCGTTGATGAATCAGGCTGTAAATCATGTCTGGGAGGTGGTCACACCACCCTGTGACAAGATGCCTATTGTTCAGCCTTCCCCCGCTCGAGTTTGGCTCAGCAGCTTGTGGGCTGAAATGTGTCTCCGGTCGGCAGCAACCCTTTCCAGTATCCAATCTGGAGTGTACCAAAGTACAAGACATCACAGTTTAGGGAGAAAGCAGATAGACTGAGGTCCTGATTAGCAGGATCCCAGTCACACTAGTCAAAAACAGTATCACATGAAGCAAAAAGTGGGGGCAAACATAAGAAGCAGATCCTACTTCCCTAGAGAGACTCATGCCGTAAACAAATCAGTGGGTCAACCATGGGAGCTGCTTTGCTCCCAGTTTTGCTTGGATTTTTATGGGGTGGTGGGAGGCTCTACATATCTGGACAGTCACTAACTTGAATTAGACACAGCACATTGTGTTTTGGACACGTTATATATTGATGACCTATTTGTAATCTGGGATGGACCACAGGACAAATTAGAGTCACTCTTAGAATGGATGAACATCAACAAACTGAATTTGAAATTCACTTGGAAAAACCATGAAAAAGTAAAGGAATTTTTGGACATTATGGTAATAGTGGAGAACGGCATGGTACAAACTAGCCTTTTCCACAAGAAAACTGCTCGGAACAGCATTCTTCATGTTAGCAGTCATCAACCGTCCAAATGGAAATGGAGCATCCCCTATGGGAGTTGCTTCATGCAAAATGAAATAACAACAGCCATGAATAGTTTCTAAGGGAACACAATACGCCCGTTCAGGTGAAGGGGCTATGCCACCAGGGTCATCAACCTTGTCCAGCCGGGCAAGGAATTTATTTATCACAAAATAGAAGGTAAATGATTATGATGCATTTCTACAACAATAGCAAGACACAATCCTGTGCTGTACTAGAAGGGAAAAGAAAAATAGAAGAGAGTGAAAGGGGAGTTTCAGGCAAAAGAAAAGAGCAGACAGGGTACTGTTATAAATAAACAATATTGACAGTATCGCCTGGAGTAGCACATATAACAACAAATATAAATTATTTTTATGTATGCCCACTCATGGGTGTCGACGTTTCGATCCCTCGCTCAACAAATCAAGGAGATCATCTTCAGGACTTATGAAATAAGAATTGCCTGAATTGAGAACGCCTGTTGAGGAAATAATAAAGAACAACAAACAGGGAAATTATCAGAAAGGAGTCTTGGAGAGCGGTCAATTCATACCCTTCTTGGCATTTACAATATTCAGAATCGCGGTGTGGGTGCAGTGCTGTGACAGTGGTCTCGTGCTGAATTAAAATCAACATTGAAATACATGAAGTCCTCGGAATCGCAGTGTGAGACTTATATTGATGGTGAGTGATCAAAGGGTTGTGAAGAGGCAAGTGAAAAAGAAGCTCGGGGCCCGGTGCTATGGTGGTTGAGCCGAGCATTGTGCACCTAAGGTTACACAGTGGAGAGGGTTCTCTGTGGCTAGGGTGGAGGGTTGGCTTTGCATAGAACGTACCTCTTGGTTAGAGGTAAAGGATGGTAAGGTTGGCGGAATGGATCTTAAACGAAGCCTTTAGGCGAAGTATTGATGGTATCCCCGGGGCTTGGCAATCAAGTGCTAGTTCCTATATTTGAGGAATCATGAAAAAATGTTAAGTACTGTTATTGTTATTTGTGGTGTGGTACATAGTAAATAGGCGCGAGGGCGATGTACCTTAAAAATGTTGGGTAACTGATTGCTAGCTTGAGGATGAAGCAATAGCGGTATCCACGTAGCGTCGGTTACGGTGTGTAGCCGATCTGTTGGGAAAAATTAGGGAACCGTTACTGATGAGGTACGGGCGTTGAAGTGCATACCAGGGTGTGAACGGGTGAAGGGTTAAAGCCATACCATTCAGCGTTTCTTCAATGCCAGAATGGGAGAAGATATAGTCTTCACGGGAGGCTCAATGGCCGTCACCGAAATTCGAACAATGTCAGGGATGAACCGCTGTAAAGAAAGTGTACAGCTATTACCCATCCGTCAGGACGTGAGCAACGAGGGGCTGTGGATTAAGAGAGGCTCAGAGGTGCTTACTGGGTCAGATTCGAGCTCGCGGAGCACCGCCGGCGTCCTAGGTCCTGCTTCCGGGGTGTAGAGTGGAAGCTAGGCGGGACCTTTTGTGCATGGTGACAGGTGGTCACGTGACGGTGGTAATGAGCGCCATCTTGGAGTGGAGGTCACCCCAGCAAACAAATGGGGAAAGTTAATCGTATTTAGGTGATATTAATGGTGCGGTCTGGGTACAATGGAAATAACAATATTTTATTGACAATTAGGTAGTTTTATTATTTATTTCTATTTCGAAAAAAGTACTCCTAAATTGGACATCAGGATAGCGCAAGAAGCGTTTGGGTGTGCTGAAGGGCAGGCACTCTTAAGGGTTTCGTGGTGGTTGATCTAGGTAGTATCACATTCGCACAGGGGATATGGCATGCGGGAGTGAAGGTGACATAGAATTATAAACACAAGTGATGATTAAAAACAGCATTCTTAGTTCAATCACTATCAGAGGCAGTATCAACAGGTTGCTGAGCCCAGCAACACTGTGTCTTTGGTCAATGTTCAGCTTATCATGAGACTTATAATGACAAAATGTTCTTTCAAAGAAGCGTTGTCCAGTCCTCACTCCGGTTGAGTCCCGTGTGGATGGTGTTGAATTGGATTATGGATTTCAGCTCCTCTCGGTTCAAGAGTTGTTGTAGGTTGCCTCCTCTCGGTGGTAGTTTCACAGATTTCAAAATGGTCCACCTCATTTCATCTGCTGTATGTTTCAAGGTCACATAATGTTCAACTAGAGGGGCAGTGGGAACCCCACATCTAATGCGGCTCCTATGCTGACCTATGCGTGTCTTGACCTTTTGGGTAGTTTGACCCACATACATTTTTGGACATGGACACAGAACTGCATAAATTACATTTGTACTATTGCAATTAGTAAGACTTTTCATATTGACAGTTACATTGTTGTGACTGAAAGTGCGAATCTGACCCGGTAAGCACCTCTGAGCCTCTCTTAATCCACAGCCCCTCGTTGCTCACGTCCTGACGGATGGGTAATAGCTGTACACTTTCTTTACAGCGGTTCATCCCTGACATTGTTTGAATTTCGGTGATGGCCATTGAGCCTCCCGTGAAGACTATATCTTCTCCCATTCTGGCATTGAAGAAACGCTGAACGGTATGGCTTTAACCCTTCACCCGTTCACACCCTGGTATGCACTTCAACGCCCGTACCTCCTCAGTAACGGTTCCCTAATTTTTCCCAACAGATCGGCTACACACCGTAACCGACGCTACGTGGATACCGCTATTGCTTCATCCTCAAGCTAGCAATCAGTTACCCAACATTTTTAAGGTACATCGCCCTCGCGCCTATTTACTATGTACCACACCACAAATAACAATAACAATACTTAACTAGCACATGATTGCCAAGCCCCGGCGATACCATCAATACTTCGCCTAAAGGCTTCGTTTAAGATCCATTCCGCCAACCTTACCATCCTTTACCACTAACCAAGAGGTACGTTCTATGCAAAGCCAACCCTCCACCCTAGCCACAGAGAACCCTATCCACTGTGTAACCTTAGGTGCACAATGCTCGGCTCAACCACCATAGCACCGGGCCCGAGCTTCTTTTTCACTTGCCTCTTCACAACCCTTTGATCACTCACCATCAATATAAGTCTCACACTGCGATTCCGAGGACTTCATGTATTTCAATGTTGATTTTAATTCAGCACGAGACCACTGTCACCAGCACTGCACCCACACCGCGATTCCGAATATTGTAAATGCCAAGAAGGGTATGAATTGACCGCTCTCCAAGACTCCTTTCTGATAATTTCCCTGTTTGTTGTTCTTTATTATTTCCTCAACAGGCTTTCTCAATTCAGGCAATTCTTATTTCATAAGTCCTGAAGATGATCCCCTTTATTTGTTGAGCGAGGGATCGAAACGTCTACACCCATAAGAGGGCATACATACAAATAATTTATATTTGTTGTTATATGTGCTACTCCAGGCGATACTGTCAATATTGTTTATTTATAACAGTACCCTGTCTGCTCTTTTCTTTTGCCTGAAACACCCCTTTCACTCTCTTCTATTTTTCTTTTCCCTTCTAGTACAGCACAGGATTGTGTCTTGCTATTGTTGTAGAAATGCATCATAATCATTTACCTTCTATTTTGTGATAAATAAATTCCTTGCCCGGCTGGACAAGGAAGGTAAACGTATAGCAGCCTATTGTGGTCTGTTTATTATCTGTTCAATTCCCAAAAAGCTAAGAACCTTTGTTTTAAAAAAAAAACTCAATTGATACACATGGTTCATAGCTACCCGCTGGGTCCCCCTTGTTTTCTTAAACACCAGGGTCATCAAAGCAGCATTTGAGAAGGTGGCAGAAAGGAGTAATGAGAGCCTTTTAACATCGAAAATTAGGTGACAGGGTTCAAGTGCTGTGAGACAATAATGAATCCACAGCAGTCAAGCACTTAATTGGGAAACATTGGACTCTGGTAAAATCAGATCAGATAATTGGACATCTAGAGAGCCCCCTTCCCCAGGTAACATACAGGAAGAGCATTGCCCATATGTATATATTGGTACAAAGTTATCCTCCGAATCATCAAGCTAATACAGGGTCCTGGTTAAGGGAGCAACTAGGATTTTACAAGTGTGGAACTTGCATGACCTACACACACAGTAAAAACAAGAAAACATACACTTTGACCATGGGCAGGGAGGACAAGATAAAAAATGTTATCAATTGTAACAGTGACTTTACTGTATATGTACTTGTATGGCTGTGTGGCTTAAAATTTGTAGGGAGCACCATCTTGCTAGTGAAGAAAAGAGTTTTTGAACATTTGCGTGCAATCAGAAACAAGGATCAAAGTTACCTTTTTTGCAAGGCACTGGCAACAGTTTCATTCAAAGGAGACTGATAGAATTTCATTTTTTGGAATTGACAGGGTGACAGTGAGCAAGCAAGGTTAGGACTGAGAATGAGCCCAGCAGAAACTGGAATCTAAATATATTAAATTGCTGAAGAGTATCCATCCCACTGGACTCAATCAGGGTAAGGAGAGGAACACACACGTGTTTTTTTTTTTAAGTTTCAAAAACCTTTATTGTACACCGGATAATATGATACAGAGTCGTTTAGAGCTATCCGCTCTACAGCAGCATGTATTTTACAATCGTATATCAGAGATAAAACAGTCTCCCCTCAATCCCCCAACTTCACCATCATTCCTGTCTACCCCTAAGTCCCTCCCCCTCCCCCAGCACACTAGATAGAGCTTGGCCCAACAGGTCGACTATATAGAATGCAAGGTCCGAAAGTCCACTCGCTTAGCGAGGCATTATCCTGGTTTCCTCGGCTAACAGCATACTAGGGTCTACAGTCAACTCACACCATGACCCTCCTCCTTGGTATCTCAGTGCCCATTCGCTCTTCAATTGCCTTCCAGTCTCTCACTGCATCTCATTCATTCCCCCGCAGCCCTCCCTCGGCTCCCTCCTCATTACTCTCCAGCTGCAATAAATAAGGCAGCAAGGGCCCCCAGATGTCCCGGGGCCTCGACCGCAGCGGTAGTTGTTCTGAATACACATGTAGGTACTCCTGCCAGGTGGACATTTCGTGGAGCCAATCCTTAAATTAAGGGGCTCTCCCCCTGCCCCATCTGCAAGCCACCTGTCTATGCGCTAGTAGAATACCCATGGCAAGGAACTGTTTGGGTGTTGTGCGTATGTCCCCTGTCAATCACAATAGGGCTCTCACAGGTGTCAGTGTCAATGGTTGGCCCACCATGCTGGTTAACCCTGTGAATACCTCCTCCTAGAAAGAAGCAACGTGAGGGCACCTCCAGGCCAAGTGCATAAAATCCGCCTCCCCTTGTCCACATCGCAAACATTTGTCATCTTCTCTAAGGTGAATCTTTTAAAGGCGTGCTGGGGTGTGATAGAGTCGGTGCAAAAATTTATAGTGTACCAATCGCAGTTGACAGTTTCTAGATATGGCGTCTGTTTGAAGACAGGCCATCTCCCACTGCTCGCCCGTTAGGGGGCTGTCTAAATCCGCATCTCACTCCCGGTGAGCGCGGACAGAGTGAGTGGAGGGTGCGCTGCGCACCCTTTTGTATAGCATGGAGATTACATGTGAGGGTGCTTCCGGCTGCAACATTAAATATAATGACGTAAACGTTTCCGGTTCCTGCGGGAAGTCCGGAGTTAGAGCACGAACACTTTTCCTAAGGCGCGTGTATAAAAACATATCCATGAAGGAATATTCCTGGTCTTCAAAAAACTGTTCTGCCGTGCGGAATTTCCCTGCAATATATAGGTCTCCCCACATCCCCAGCTTCAATCTATCTAACAGGCGGTGGCAAATCTTTTCACCTGTGACAGACAGCAACGGACAGTGGCGCAAGGACACTCTGGGGGAGTACATCAGTTGCACACCCTCAGTTTTTGCTAATCAAATCCACGCCCGTACTGTGCAGTCAACTGTGGAAGGGTCTTCCTGTCGCCCCCCAGAGGGCATGTATACATATTCGGGCGTAGGAGTAGGGGCCATGTATCCGTTCTCAACCGCGTGCATATATGTGGGTGGGTGAAACTAATATACAACGAACTGTGCCTGGGCACTGTAATAGTATTGTTCAAAATTAGGGACATCAAAGCCACCCTTGCGGTATGGCAGCATAAGAGTGGTCAATTTCAATCGGGCCTGTTTGCCCCCCCAGATTAGTCGGACTACTTGTGAATTGAGAGAGTGGAAGAAGAAGGTTCCGGGATAGTACGGAATGTTGATGAATAGATATAAGAATTTTGGGAGAATGTTCATTTTAATAAAGGAGATACGGCCAGCCATGGAAAGGGGCAGTTTAATCCATGTAGAGACATTGTCTGTCACCCTGTCCATGGCTTGTCCATAATTAAGCCTCATCAGAGTGTCCTTGTCTCTGGAAACGTGGATGCCTAAGTACTTAAAGTCATCCATTTCCCACGCTAGGGGATTATCTGGCGGTGTTGCCTAGTGTGTTCAGTCAAAGGGAAAATCGCTGATTTGTTCCAATTTATTTGCACTCCAGCCACCGCTCCATACTTAGGGCCATATGTAGGTAAAAGGAGAATACCGATTCCTTAATACCGAATTTTACCGAATCGGTATTAAGAATTCGTTAAACACTATGTAGATAAAAAATCGGTAAAGTTTACCGATTTGTTAAGATTCGGTATTAAATACTGAATCTGAAAGAATCGGTAAAAAAAAAAAAAATCCAACAATGAAATACCGAATCGGTGTTACCGAATCCATTACGGAATCGGTAAAAACCGATTCGGTAATTCAAAAATTCGTACGTAGGAGAATCAGCCAATCCTGATCAACCAATTACCTTACAAACAGGAAGTGGCCACACCCAGCCAGGTGTACAGGAGCACACAGTGAGGCAGGCAGGCAGTCAGTCAGGAGAGCTGAGGAGGCAGCAGCAACACAGCCACACAGCCACGAAGCAAGACAGAAGAACCCGAAAGCAGTGAAATGGCAAGCCAGGACAAGGAGAAGGAGGGAGGTGACAGAAAACGAAAACTGAAGTTCAGTGACAAGGAGCTGGAGGTCCTGATCCAGGATGTCAACCAAGAGCACCACAAGCTGTTTGGAGCCCAGTCCCAACAAGTGCCAGAGTCACAGAAGAGGCAAATCTGGAGTGGCATTTGTGACAAAATCAATGCCATAGAGGACATCAGGAAGAGGTGGTACGACCTCAGGAAAGCAGCAAAACAGAGGATGGCAGAGGATGGCAGAGAGTCTAAGGGGGAGTCAGACTTAACTTGACCAATTAATTCTTCAACCTCACTCAGGCTAATAACAGGAAACGCAGTGAGCAAGATGGAATTAGTAGCCGTAGAATTCTGTGATGAAAACAAAGGGCAACTCATAGGGTTGCTCATCCTGATGATCTTATCATAGATCATCTCTATCTTATTGGTGAAATATAGAGAGATGTCATCACATAGTTGTTGTGAGGGCAGATCAAGGCTCTCACAAGCCTTAGGCTTAGTGAAGGATTGTAAAATCTGATACAATACCCGAGAAGAATTACCAGCCTCGGCCAGCTGTAAGGCAATATGGACCTTTCGGGCGAGTTTGATGTTTTTATGGTAACTGGCCAGGGCGACATGATAGCAATTATTATCCTCCTCAAAGTGAGTTCTCCTCCAGACCTTTTCTAACTTTCTACATGCTTTCTTTTGCGAGCGTAGTTGATCTGTATACCAAACTTCCTGACACTGTGTGGGACGCTTCCTGCAAGGTTTCATGGGAGCTATGGAATCGACCGCAGCGGTGATAGCAGAATTATATTTAGATAAAGCCATCTTGATATTATCTGAGGCCTCAATTTGGGGTTCAGTTAGAACATTTTGAAAACTTTCCAAAGAAATCTTGTACCACTGTCTACGCGAGAAAGATGAAGCTGGAATCCAATTGCTGGATTTTACCATGGTGTGCATGGCGAATTCAATAACAGAGTGGTCCGACCAGTTCACCTGCATGGGAGGGCCACATACAATCTTCGATGAATTGGAAAGAATCATATCCAGCATATGGCCAGCTAAACGGGTAGACCCTTATTATGCTGCACTAGTCCTAATGGGGATAGGTCCGCCAGAAGGGACTGGGCCTCAGGGTTTTCAGTCAAATCACTATGCACATCAAAATCCCCTAACAATAAAAAATCATTGCCGGATTTAATATGTGGGGCCAACAATTCGACTAATGAGATAGCAAAATTAGTGATTGGACCCGGAGGACCGTATACCAATGCCCCTTTCCAGCAGGCCTTTGTGGGAGTATTGATCCTAAAGACCATTACTTCCATACTGGCAGTACTACTCTGATCCAGTATCAAGACAGTAATCCCACTCTAATAAATAATGGCAATACCACCACCAGTTTTAACTGGGCTATCCAGCCTCAGCATTTTAAATCCCTCTGGAATGCCCAAGGAGATTGCTGGGACCGAGTGTGGCTTCAGCCAAGTCTCGGTCAAGAAACTCATCTCAGGCTGGACAGTGGAGATGAGATCCCATACCTCTGCATAATGTTTGGGCAAAGATCGAATATTGCATAGCAGATTCTTCCTCCCTCTCAATGTGGTTTCTGTAGGGGGAGATTTGGGATGATCTAGATAAGAAGCCTGAAACTGACAGTCCCGGCATGAGAACGGGCTGTCCAGACATGACCATATTTCAGGGGCACAGCTTGGAGATGGTACTGTCTGCAGACTCAGTAGCTTCTGTTTTGTATATCTAATGCGCCTGTCTGCATTATAATCGTTAGCCAGACAACCAGGGTTTTTGGCCCCTGGCCCCGGTCGGCCGCGGACAGGTGCAGACGGGCTTCTCTTTGGCGCGTCTTCAGCGCGTTGACGGCGCTCCCGCTGCGCACGAACGCTGCGCGTCCGCAGATACATGAGGGCTAAATAGCCCTTCTCTTCCTGCAATTAGAGCGCTAACCGCTTCAGTGGTAAAGCGTAAGTACTTGGTTCTCCCTGTCCCACCTAACAAAGAGAGTGCATAGGCATTAGAGAAGGGGTAAGCTCTATTTTACTAATACATTCGAAACATATGAGTAACTGGAGGATATCCACAGCTTCTGTAATAGTCTTTATTTGAGTTCAAAAGGGAAGCTATAGAAATATGTGGATCTGAAATAAAGACATACCAAACAGAACATGCCTGTAGTATAATATAATGTAAGTCTGCAATATATACAGGGCTGTGAACGGAGATTTATTAAATTAGAAAGAATAGACCGCTGATTGAGACATATATAGGATAATATTACTCTGGATGTGATTACATCCTTAACTTTGGAACATGTCCCAGGGTAATAAAACAGGGAACAAAGTGGAAAACAAGGTATTTATGATATCGTAACACAACCTGTCTTGGGCTATTAGTAGACACAGTATTAGCAAAAGTCATAAGGCTGTGGAAATCCCGTAGGATGGACTTACGGAAAATGACTATCTCTACATCAAAATACACCTCACTCAATCTACATGATAATAAGGTAGCTAAGTAAGCAGTCTACAATGAATTTTTAATGGGGGAATGAGAAGGGACATTTGGTTTTTATCCACTAAAATAAATAACTGTTTCTATAAATAAAGATTTTATTATAAATGTGTCCAGAATAAGATCGATATTTGATACCTCTCATATATATATATATATATATATTCACTGAAAAAACCATAGGTTTTAGCCCATATATAGTTAGGGATTAGCATTTACAAAACCTTAATTTACTCGCACAAAACCATAGAAATTCGCATATATAGTTAGATGCAATAACTATATATCGCGCACCCGCAACCCACTGCTGATGATGTCACATATTACATCATTCATGACATGGTCAGTGACATCACTGATGACATCACTGATGACATCTCAAATGACATCACTGATGACATCTCAAATGACAACATCCAGTGACTGTATGTTTCTGTAAAGTTAAAATATGTCTTACATATTGAAGAATGAGTGGATGTATAAGTGTTTGGATGAAGGATTTAGTAGGTGCATGACTGACTGTATGAGAGAATGATTAAATGTGTCTCACTGAGTGCATGGGTTAGTGACTAAACTGTCTTAATTTGTGCATCATTATTACTGTAGTTCTGTAAACTGCTGCATGTGCTGATCAGTAGCTATATGAGTAACTATATGGGTTATTGATTGGTTGCCCAAATATTTGTATGGGAGACTGAGTGTGTGTGTGGGGGTGGCTGAGAGGTGTGTGACTCTGTGCATAGATGTGTGAGCAGTTGATTCAGTAGATGTATGGGTTCAAATGTGCATGTGAAAACAGCTGTATGGGCGGTTGACTGTGTGCATGAGTGTATTGGTGAGTGAATGGATATCTCAGTGCTACATGTCAAAGTAACTACATATGTAAAACACAGTACATGTAAGAGTTGACATATATAAATAACTGTGCATAAGAGCCAGTGAATGTGTGAGTGGCTTTATGGAACTTTGTGAACTTGTATCAGGGATTGTATAAGAGAGTAAATATGTGTTAGTATATGTTTGATTAAATAAGGTGTGTATAACTATATAGTTGAGGAAATGGAGGTGTGATTGATTCTTTGCATGACTGACTCGGTGTGTGAGTAACTCCATGGATGAGTGACAGTCTGTGAGAGTCTGTTTACACTGATTGTATCCAAGGTTATATTAGAGTCTGAAGAGGTTGATCGTATTATCACATGAATGATATCATCAGTGATGTGATCAGTAATGACAAATGAGATGTTATCAGTGATTTTACAAGTGATGTCATTTGAAATATCATCAGTGATGTCATCAGTGATGTCACTGACCATGTCATCAATGATGTCATTTGAGATGTCATCAGTGATGTCATCAGTGATGTCACTGACCATGTCATGAATGATGTAATATGTGACATCATCAGCAGTGGGTTGCGGGTGCGCGATATATAGTTATTGCATCTAACTATATATGCGAATTTCTATGGTTTTGTGCGAGTAAATTAAGGTTTTGTAAATGCTAATATCTAACTATATATGGGCTAAAACCTATGGTTTTTTCAGTGAATTTCAATTGTTTTTTAATAGCAAATATCAAAAGCTGTCAAATGTCAAGTACGTGATAGGTAAAAACTTTTTCGTGTTTATGCACGCTGATGTGCTTTGAACGCTGCCCCCCCCCCCTCTTTTCTCTTAGTAGTACTCTCTCTTTGCAGATAGTGAAGGGTAGTTAACGCAGGCCTTTACCCCCGTTGTAATCCGTCGTGCCTGCTTGTCTCTCGATTTGATTGATTGTTATCCAAGCATTTACTGTTTTACAATTGATTCTCTTTGGTTCATTCTCTATTTACAAACAAGCACAAAGTCGCAATACTCTATTTAGTCTTTGCAGATAGTGAAAAATCGTGTAAAAAAACAAAAGTAATCGAGCAAAATCAGTAGGCCACTAATGGGATCTCTTTTTGACCTCGCTAAAATAGAAACATTAGGAACAACCCTTCATGAGAAATACGAAAATAGTGAGATGAACTGAGCCACACCATGAGGGCTGCAAGACAGCTCGGCTCCGCCACCCACCCCGCCCAAAATAACGATAAACTCTATGCAAATATTATAAATATATACAACACACCAGCAAAGTAACAGGGTAAAACATTTTATTAAATAACTATTTACATAACTATTTTATACTTTTTGTTGCCTGATCCGGCTAGCTCAATCGATCGAGCATGAAACTCATAAACTCTGATAGCAAGCGTTGCTGCTGATGCTATGCAGACAAAAACTGGTTTTCAGTTTGTACATTCATCAAGATTTTTCCATCCAAGGCTGGTTGAGAGTTTGTAGAACGATAGCTTCAGATTTTCAACATACGGTGTGGTGGCGCGGACTGGGAGGGGGCGCTTGGCTCCTGCCCCCTCCCCAAGTTGTGTTGCCCTGGTGTGGCCTAAGATCGCCCCCGACATAGGCGGCCGGCTCCCGGGGTCCAGCGGAACTTTTTGCCTTTTGATGACTCTTCCATTCTGGACCTTGTCCCACAATCCGTTTGACCTGAAGACACGCTGTAGTGGGGCGCCCCTTTACCGTTTCAGTTGCCATTCCGCCCGCTTTTGCTACACTGTGCCTCTTCCGCCATTCAGCTGTTTACCGCCCGCTCTTGCGACTACAGCGTCTCGCTCACCATGTAGTTGAGTTGCTCCCGCTCTTGCGATGCAGCGATAGGCGGCTGCCACAAGACTCTCAAAATGGCGGCCGGCTCTTCAGATTTGGGCGTGATCCGCTAAAATGGCCCTGGGACACCTTGGAACTCGGACGCTTGTCTGCTAGGGCTTGGGCCCCATTCTCGAAAGCGTCCCCTGAGCCTTGAAGATTCTACAAAAGTCTTGGGGGCCCGACTCCCGCAGGCTTCTGGTGGGGAGCGGCTGCCATGGTTGCTCGTGGAATGGCCACAACTGAGCTACGAGAGGGTGGTGCTCTCATGCTGGCGCCAGCTTCAGTCTGAAACATCCAGAAACACTGTAGACTACCAATTCGATCAGTTCCGGTAGCGCCCCAACATGACCCGGTAGGGAAGAACTTGCCCTCCCCTCTTTGACTGATGGTTCTTGTTGCCTGTCCCTTCTGTTGTCATTTAACAGAACTTTTTAGACTACTGAAAGGGGTTGTGTTCCGACCACTGGTTGGTGGAGACATTTTGACTATATTCTGGACCTACGTTGTCGCGTAATGCGTTATATGACACGCGCGTTAGCGCACCCGGAAGTGCTCCGGTGCGCGAAGCGCAGCTTCCCGGAAGCGGTCTGGGGCGCGGCGCGTAACGTAAGCATAACAGGTCATGTGACTTGTTTATAAAACTTTTCATTGGTTCATTTTACTTTTGTTATTCTAATGATGAAAGGCTTGGTCATATGACCTAAAAATTACGCTTTTTATTGCTTTCGAACATTATTTTTTCTTAAACATATATGTTATAATGTTCCAGGCTAATGTACTTTCCCGGAAAAATTACAACTGTCCTGCAAGTAAAATATATTGCTTTTTCTCGCAAAAGGGCGTTTCTTCGTCCCATGACGGAGCCGTTGAGCAAAAGATGCTCGGCCTGCTGTCTTAGTCGCCGATACGCCTGAATATCAGATTCTTATCGATCACTTTATGTTGCAGGAGTAAAAAACACAACAGCCCTTGACCATTTATCTTAACTGCGTTCCTGCGTATTATACCTTTTATCCGTCATATAATTGGACTGCTTTATTTCACTTGCCTTTTACTGATTCGAAAACAGTGACTAAAATTAACAACTTTACCAATGTAAATACTACTACCATGTTTTGTTTTAAAAACCTTTATTGTGAAAATGTCAGTATACAAATACGGGCCTATAACCACGTGGGCCGGCCACGGAGCAAACTGGAATCGTATATGATGAGGAAACATTTACACTGTAGAGGAACATAACGAGCGGGCCATTAGGTTGCAAGAACTAAGGTGTCTAACAGTTGCAGAATCGGTGGACGTACATTTTGTAATTAAAATACGACAGGGCCACTTACAATAAAATGTTCTAGATATACATTTGCGGGCAAGTACCATGGGTGACGTTAATTCGAACTTACAATAGTACAGTAACCAATAACACTTAAGAACTTAATATCAATAAGGATGTCGAAATATTCAATCAATTCTCGTCCCCGCCCGCCATGTGCTTCAAAACTGCATACGTATCTCGTGATATCAAGGTTGTTCTACCAGTAAACAACAAGGAGTTACGAGTCCCATTTATACCGGCGCCATTTTGGGCGAGGCCGGGCAGGTCCAGGATATAGTCAAAATGTCTCCACCAACCAGCGGTCGGACCAGAACCCCTTTCGGCAGTCAAAAAAGGTTCAGTTAAATGACAACAGAAGAGATAGGCAACAAGAACCAACAGTCAAAAGAGAGGAGGGCAAGATCTAAAGCCATTGTTCTACAAACTCTCAACCAGCCTTGGATGTAAAAATCCTGAAGAATGTACAAACTGAAAACCATTTTTTGTCTGTATAGCATCACCAGCAACGCTTGAGTCAGCTTTGTGTGAAGCCGCCATTTTGATTCAATCAATAGCGTCCCCCTGCACACATTCAGGGACCTGGTCGTGTCTTCAGGTCAAACGGATTGTGGGACAAGATGCAGAAAGGAAAAGGAAAAAAGTTCCGCCGGACCTCGGGAGCCGGCCGCCTATGTCATGGGCGATCTTTGGCCACACCAGGGCAATAGTGAAGCTGCAGCAGGTGCAAATAAGCTTCAGACAGTGTTACAAGCACTGCTCAGAACTCTCAACTATGGCACCCAACATCCAGGACTTGCCATCCGGATCTTGGCTCTCAACTATGGCACCCAACATCCAGGACTTGCCATCCGGATCTTGGCGCCTTGTGCTCGTTCCGGCCTATTCACACATCGGTCCGCTACTGACACCACCTCATAAGCCAACGGGGCACCCCACGCCGACTTTCGGCGCAGCATTGTAGGATGGCCAAACCAGTGCGGCAACTTGCTGGACACCACCTCGGTGCCATCCAGATCTCGGCGCGTTGTGCTGCCTTCGGCCTACTGTAGCCGCAAGTGCGGACGCAACTCAGCTGGATAGCGAGTGAAATACCAAGGGGCGCCCCACTGCAGCCGAGGAGCCTCCATCTTGGGGGCGACGCACAGCATCACATTGCTTTCTCAAACAGCCCCCACTGACTGACGCGACCTCACAGGCCAACGGGGCGCCCCACGCCGACTTTCGGCGCAGCATTGTAGGATGGCCACACCAGTGCGGCAACTTGCTGAACACCACCTCGGTGCCATCCGGATCTTGGCGCGTTGTGCTGCCTTCGGCCTATTCGCACATCGGTCCGCTACTGACGCCGCCTCACGTGCCAACGGATTTTCTACGCTTTTTATACCAGCGCGTAACGTAAGCATAACAGGTCATGTGACTTGTTTATAAAACTTTTCATTGGTTCATTTTACTGTTGGTTTCCTAATGATAGAAGGCTTGATCATATGACCTAAAAATAACACTTTTCATTGGATTAAAACATTTTTTTTCCCAAACGATGAAAGCCCCACCTTGTTTCTGGATGTTTCAGACTGAAGCTGGCGTCAGCATGAGAGCACCACCATCTCGTGGCTCCGTCGTGGTCATTCCGCGAGCAATCATGGCAGCCGCTCCCCACCGGAAGCCTGCAGGAGTCGGGGGCCCTCAAGACTTTTGTAAAATCTACAAGGCTCAGGGGACATCCGAGTTCCAAGGTGTCCCAGGGCAATTTGGGTGGACCAGGCCCAAATCCGAAGAGCCGTCTGCCATTTTAAGAGTCCTGTAGCAGCCGCCTATCGCTGCACCACAAGAGTGGGCGCAACTCAACTACATGGTGAGCGAGACGCTGTAGCCGCAAGAGCGGGCGATAACCAGCTGAATGGAGGATGAGGCACAGTGTAGCAAAAGCGGGCGGAATGGCAACTGAAATGGTAAAGGGGCGCCCCAGTACAGCAGACGAGCCTCCACCTGGGGAGGCCCGTTCACGCCGCCTCCCCCCCCCCCACCCCCCGGGGCGCCCCACTACGTTTTTCGGAGCAGCATTGTAGGATGCCAAAACCAGTGCGGCAACTTACTGGACATCACCTGGTTGCCATCCACATCTCAGCACGTTCTGCTGCCTTGGGACTATTCGCACAACAGACCGCTACTGACGAGGCCTCCCCCCGCACCACCCGGGACGCCCCACGCCGTTTTTCGGAGCTGCATTGTAGGATACCAAAAACAAGTGCGGCACCCAGGTAACATCACCTGGGTGCCGTCCAGAACTCAGCACGTTGTGCTGCCTTGGGACTATTCGCACAAAACACAGCTACTGACCATTGTTGCTTCTTTTTAAAAAAAATGTTTAAATGTATTTACTGTTTTTGTTGCGTTGTATATATTTATAAGTTATTAAAATGTTATAATCCTACTACTTTGTTGGAGTGCTATATATTTTTAATGTGACACATAATTGTAAAAACTTTGATGTACAAAGAGGCATCCCTGGAATCTTCCGCTTCAGGCACACACCCTCACAGTGAGAATCCCCTCCCCAAGCACAATACAGGATGGTTATCAGATAGTAGGAACGCGTGTGGTGTGACGGATCTCATCGGGTGGGGGCCTTGATCTACTGTAACTCCTTTGAAGAGGGGTGATTCTCTACAGCTGGGGCCATAAACTACACCTGCAGGACTAGGTGATAGCCTGGGACCGGCCTGGACAATCGGACACAGAGGAAGAGGAGTGTCAGAGGGTGCGGTAGTGAATAGGGTGAAAGGGAGGTGTCGGGCGGGCACAGGGTGTGATTCTCAGAGAAGAACAGCGCAGATGGGAGGAGATTTCTGGCCCATGCATGAGAGAGAGAGCGGGGGTGACCAGTGCGTGGGGGAGATGCTTGCGAGGGTGGGAAGCCGTGCTGAGGATCAGCGGCGTGCAGAGAGTGGGTCTGGTCAAGGCATCTAAAATGGCTGCCGTGCTCAACAAAAGTGTGGCATTGCAAAAAAGGCAAGATGGCGCAGACAATGTTTATCAATAAGGATTAATTTATAACAATTATTTTTAACAAAATATTTAATCGCAGTGACAAAATGGCGGTCAACCGTTCCTGATTTCCATCGAATCGAACGTTAACAGACGTCACGCGGCAAAAAAAAAAAAACGCTCACGAACAGCCCAGATGGGAGGAGATTTCTGGCCCATGCATGAGAGAGAGAGCGGGGGTGCACGCAGCAAAAAAAAAAAACGCTCACGAACAGCGCAGATGGGAGGAGGTTTCTGGCCCATGCATGAGAGAGAGAGCGGGGGTGACCAGTGCGTGGGGGAGATGCTTGCGAGGGTGGGGAGCCATGCTGAGGATCAGCGGCGTGCAGAGAGTAGGTCTGGTCAAGGCATCTAAAATGGCTGCCGTGCTCAACAAAAGTGTGGCATTGCAAAAAAACGCAAGATGGCGCAGACAATGTTTATCAATAAGGAATAATTTATAACAATTATTTTTAACAAAATATTTACTCGCAGTGACAAAATGGCGGTCAACAGTTCCTAATTTCCATCGAATCGAACGTTAACAGACGTCACGCAGCAAAAAAAAAGAAAACGCTCACGCACAGCCGCTGGAAGACATGTATCAACATATATGAGCCTCCTCAGCCACCCTCAGAAAACATAAGGAGTCAGGATACGTCTCCCGTACCCCCTTATACCTAGTAATTTAATTAAATCGAAACACAAAATGGCGAATTCATGTTTCGCTACCAGTTTGCGACCCGGTTCGCGCACCGAGAAGCGCTTCTACCGCGAAAAATCTAATTTTTATTATTTGCCCCACGGGACCCTTTAATAACCCCAACATCATTCCTAGGGGGTCAAGAAGGATCTACCTTGCCCCCTTTCATTAAATTCCCCCTTCGTTTTTCTCCTCCTCTTGTCTCTCGATCCTACCGAGAGACAAGATGGCGGCCGCACCGGACTGTTTAGAATGTTGACAGACACCGGAGAGCCAATCAGCTTCGCTACGCAAAGCTCCGTTACGCGAAAAGTACGCGATCTGGTGCGCTATCTGGGACGCTGTCACAGATATATCTGTTTTTTTAAACGTTAATTTCTCAAAATCCACTGGAGCACATATATTGAGACCCAGCAAAGGCACATCGGGCTAACAGTCCCTATAATTTTGCCAAGTTTCGTGTAAATCCATTCAGCCATTCGAGCTAAAAGTGAGGCCAAAGGCCCTATGGAAAAATGAATGGGAAAAACGCGTTTTGGGACCCCCCTTTTTTCTCGGCCCCCCCTTGACGGAACCCCCCCCCCCAAATTTTCAGGGGCTGCCCAGAAACAAAATGTGCCATTTTCCTGAAAATTTCAGCCGATTCCGTCCACAAACGCCAAAGCTATTAGACATAGAATTTTCAAAAGTTCCATAGAGAAAAAATCCTAACTATATATACCTACTGGCGACCGCCAGTAGGTAATATATATACATATATATATATATATATATATATATATATATATATATATATATATATATATATATATATATATATATATATATATATATATATATATATATTCATTCCATAAATCCCTTGTTGTAAGAGAATAAGTCAGCACTCACAAAGGATATTCTTCCCCAATCTTTTAATTCGTTTGTCAAAACTCCAGCAGTTTCAAGTACTTGAAACTGCTGGAAATTTGACAAACGAATTAAAAGATTGGGGAAGAATATCCTTTGTGAGTGCTGACTTATTCTCTTACAACAAGGGATTTATGGAATATATGAAAGCGGGGTTCTGCTGAGAAGTCCAAGCACCGGTGGCAAGAGCGCCATGGGACCGCAAATTTGAGCCAAGGCTGTGTATATATATATATATATATATTCACTGAAAAAAAACCATAGGTTATAGACCATATATAGTTAGGGATTCGCATTTACAAAACCTTAATTTACTCGCACAAAACCATAGAAATTCGCATATATAGTTAGTTGCAATAACTATATATCGCGCACCCGCAATCCACTGCTGACGATGTCACATATTACATCATTCATGACATGGTCAGTGACATCACTGATGACATCTCAAATGACATCACTGATGACATCACTGATGACATCATCCAGTGACTGTAAGTTTCTGTAAAGTTAAAATATGTCTTACATATTGAAGAATGAGTGGATGTATAAGTGTCTGAATGAAGGATTTAGTAGGTGCATGACTGACTGTATGAGTAAATGATTTAATGTGTCTCACTGAGTGCATGGGTTAGTGACTAAACTGTCTGAATGTGTGCATCAGTATGTCTGTTGTTGTGTAAGATGCTGCATGTGTTGATCAGTACCTATATGAGTAACTATATGGGTTATTGATTGGTTGCCCAAGTATTTGTATGGGAGAGTGAGTGTGTGTGTGGGTGGCTGGGAGGTGTGTGACTCTGTGCATAGATGAGTGAGTAGTTGATTCACTATATGTATGGGTTCAAAAGTGCATGTGGAAACAGCTGTATAGGCGGTTGACTGTCTGCATGAGTGTATTGGTGATTGAATGGATTTCTCAGTGCTACATGTCAAAGTAAGTACATATGTAAAACACAGTACATGTGAGAGTTGACATATATAAATAACTGTGCATAAGAGCCAGTGAATGTGTGAGTGGCTGTATGGATCATTGTGAACTTGTATCAGGGATTGTATAAGAGAGTAAATATGTGTCAGTATATGTTTGAATAAGTAAGGTGTGTATAACTGTATAGTTGAGGAAATGGAGGAGTGATTGATTCTTTTCATGACTGACTAGATGTATGAGCAACTTCATGGATGAATGACAATCTGTGAGTGTCTGTTTACACTGATTGTATCTAAGGTTATATTAGAGTCTGAAGAGGTTCATCGTATTATCACATGAATGATATTATCAGTGATGTGATCAGTAATGTCAAATGAGATGTCATCAGTGATGTCATCAGTGATGTCATTTGAGATGTCATCAGTGATGTCATTTGAGATGTCATCAGTGATATCATTTGAGATGTCATCAGTGATGTCATCAGTGATGTCACTGACCATGTCATGAATGATGTAATATGTGACATCATCAGCAGTGGATTGCGGTTGCGCGATATATAGTTATTGCAACTAACTATATATGCGAATTTCTATGGTTTTGTGCGAGTAAATTAATGTTTTGTAAATGCGAATCCCTAACTATATATGGTCTATAACCTATGTTTTTTAAGTGAATTTCAATGTTTTTTTAATAGCAAATATCAAAAGCTGTAAAATGTCAAGTACGTGGTAGGTAAAAACATTTTCGTATTTATGCACGCTGATGTGCTTTGAACGCTGACCCCCCCTCCCCCCTCCCCCCCTCCTCTTTTCTTTTAGGAGTATTCTCTCTTTGCAGATAGTGAAGGGTAGGTAACGTAAGCCTTTGCCCCCGTTGTAACCCGTCATGCCTGCTTCCCTCTACATTTGATTGATTGTTATCCAAGCATTTACTGTTTTAGAATTGGGTGCTCTCATGCTGATGCCAGCTTCAATCTGAAACATCCAGAAACACTGTAGACTACCAATTCGATCAGTTCCGGTGGAGCCCCAACGTGACCCGGTAGAGAAGAACTTGCCCTCCCCTCTTTGACTGATTGTTCTTGTTGCCTGTCCCTTCTCTTGTCATTTAACAGAACTTTTTGGACTGCTGAAAGGAGTTGTATTCCGACCGCTGGTTGGTGGAGACATTTTGACTATATTCTGGACCTGCGTTGTCGCGTAATACGTCATATGACGCGCCGCGTTAGCGCACCCGGAAGTGCTCCGATGCGCAAGGCGCAGCTTCCCGGAAACGATCCTGAGCGTGGCGCGCAGCGCGTAACGTAAGCATAACAGGTCATGTGACTTGTTAATAAAACTTTTCATTGGTTCATTTTACTTTTGTTATTCTAATGATGAAAGGCTTGGTCATATGACCTA
Source organism: Lissotriton vulgaris (assembly GCF_964263255.1). Taxonomy (NCBI): domain Eukaryota; kingdom Metazoa; phylum Chordata; class Amphibia; order Caudata; family Salamandridae; genus Lissotriton; species Lissotriton vulgaris. The sequence continues at coordinate 1,463,565,988 of NC_141689.1, read as the reverse complement.
AAAATAACGCTTTTCATTGCTTTCGAACATTTTTTTTTTTCCCAAATGATGAAAGCCCCACCTTTTTTTTTTCTCACTCTGACTTGTAAAGCAAAGGACCCAGATGCATTTACAGTTTATCACTAACAATGTTCCAGGCTAATGTATTTTCCCGGGAAATGTACAACTGTCCTGCAAGTAAAATATTCCTTTTTCGAGAAAAAGGGCGTTTCTTCGTCCCATGAGGGAGCCGTTGAGCAAAAGAGGCTCGGCCTGCTGTCTTAGTCGCTGATAGGCATGAATATCAGATTCTTATCGATCACTTTATGTTGCAGGAGTAGAAAACACAACAGCCCTTGACCATTTTTCTTTACTGCGTTCCTGCGTATTATACCTTTTAACAGTCATGTAATTGGACTGCTTTATTTCACTTGCCTTTTACTGATTCGAAAACAGTGGCTATTATTCAAAACTTTACCAATGTAGGTACTACTACCATGTTTTTTTTAAAAAACCTTTATTGTGAAAATGTCAGTATACAAATACGGGCCTATAACCACGTGAGCCGGCCACGGAGAAAACTGGAATCGTATATGATGAGGGCACATTTACACTGTAGAAGAACGTAACGGGCAACCCATTAGATTGCAAGAACTAAGGTGTCTAACATTTGCGGAATCGGTGGACGTACATTTTATAATTAAAGTACGACAGGGCCAATTACAATAAAATTATCTAGATATACATTTGCGGGCAAGTACCATGGGTGACGTTAATTCGAACTTTCAATAGTACAGTAATCAATAACACATCAGAACTTAATATCAATAGGGATGTCAAAATGTTCAATCAATTCTCGTCCCCGCCCGCCATGTGCTTCAAAACTGCATACGTATCTCGTGATATCAAGGTTGGGCAACCAGTACACAACAAGGAGTTATGAGTCCCATTTATACCGGCGCCATTTTGGGCGAGGCCGGGCAGGTCCAGGATATAGTCAAAATGTCTCCACCAACCAGCGGTCGGACCAGAACCATTTTCGGCAATCCAAACATGTTCCGTTAAATGACAACAGAAGAAATAGGCAACAAGAACAATCAGTCAAAAGAGGGGACGTTTTGGTGAATGGGGCCCATGCCCTAGCAGGCAAGCGTCCGAGTTCCAAGGTGTCCTAGAGCCATTTTAGTGGACCAGGCCCAAATCCAAAGAGCTGGCCGCCATTTTGAGAGTCTTGTTGCAGCCGGCTATCGCTGCACCACAAGAATAGCCGCAATTCAGCTGGATGGCGGGTGAGTCACTGTACCGCAAGAGCGGGCGGAACTCAGCTGGATGGGGGTTGAGGCACTGTGCCGCAAGAGCGGGCGGAACTCAACTGGATGGCGGGTGAAACGCTAAGAGGCGCCCCACTGCAGATGAGGTGCCTCCACCTGGGGAGGAGGGAGAGGCCCGTTTGTGCTGTCTCCCCCCCCCCCGGGCACCCCATGCCGTCTTTCGGTGCAGCATTGTAGGATGGCCACACCAGTGAAACTTGCTGGACACCACCTCGGTGCCATCCGGATCTCGGCGCGTTCGAGTCACTGTACCGCAAGAGCGGGAGAAACTCAGCTGGACACGCCGTCTTTCGGCGCAGCATTGTAGGATGGCCACACCAGTGCGGCAACTTGCTGGACACCACCTCGGTGCCATCCGGATCTCGGCGCGTTGTGCTGCCTTCGGCGTACTGTAACAGCAAGAGTGACCGCAACTCAGCTGGACACGCCGTCTTTCGGCGCAGCATTGTAGGATGGCCACACCAGTGCGGCAACTTGCTGGACACCACCTCGGTGCCATCCGGATCTCGGCGCGTTCGAGTCACTGTACCGCAAGAGCGGGAGAAACTCAGCTGGACACGCCGTCTTTCGGCGCAGCATTGTAGGATGGCCACACCAGTGCGGCAACTTGCTGGTCACCACCTCGGTGCCATCCAGATCTCGGCGCGTTGTGCTGCCTTCGGCCTACTGTAGCAGCAAGTGCGGGCGCAACTCGGCTGGACGGCGTGTGAAACGCTAAGGGGCGCCGCACTGCAGATGAGGTGCCTCCACCTGGGGATGCGGAAGAGGGCCGTTCGCGCCGCCTCCCCCCGGGCACCCCACGCCGTCTTTCGGCGCAGCATTGTAGGATGGCCACACCAGTGCAACTTGCTGGACACCAACTCGGTGCCATCCGGATCTCGGCGCGCTGTGCTGCCTTCGGCCTATTCGCACATCGGTCCGCTACTGACGCCGCCTCATGGGCCAACGGATTTTGTACGCTTTTTATAGCCCAAAGCCGCATAACAGGTCATGTGACTTGTTTATAAAACTTTTCATTGGTTCATTTTACTTTTGGTTTCCTAATGATGGAAGGCTTGATCATATGACCTAAAAATAACACTTTTCATTGGAATAAAAGATTTTTTTTTCTTAAACGATGAAAGGCCCACCTTTTTTTTTCTCACTCGGCAATCAGAAAAGGTTCCGTTAGATGCCAACAGAGAGGACAGGCAACAAGAACCATCACTCAAAAAAGGGGAGGGCAAGTTCTTCCCTACCGGGTCACATTGGGACTCCACCGGAACTCATCGAATTGATAGTCTCAGTGTTTCAGGATGTTTCAGACTGAAGCTGGCGTCAGCATGAGAGCACCACCATCTCGTAGCTCCGTCGTGGCCATTCCGCAAGCAATCATGGCAGCCGCTCCCCACCGGAAGCCTGCGGGAGTTGGGGGCCCCCAAGACTTTTGTAGAATCTTCAAGGCTGAGGGGACGCTTTCGAGAATGGAGCCCAAGCCCTAGCAGACAAGCGTCCGAGTTCCAAGGTGTCCCAGGGCCATTTTAGTGGACCAGGCCCAAATCCGAAGAGCCAGCTGCCATTTTAAGAGTCCTGTGGCAGCCGCCTATCGCTGCACCGCAAGAGTAGGCGCAACTCAACTACATGGTGAGCGAGACGCTGTAGCCGCAAGAGCGGGCGATAAACAGCTGAATGGCGGATGAGGCACAGTGTAGCAAAAGCGGGCGGAATGGCAACTGAAACGGTAAAGGGGCGCCCCACTACAGCAGACGAGCCTCCACCTGGGGAGGCCCGTTCACGCCGCCTCCCCCCCCGCCCCCGGGGCGCCCCACACCGTTTTTCGGAGCAGCATTGTAGGATACCAAAACCAGTGCGACAACTTACTGGACATCACCTGGGTGCCATCCAGATCTCAGCGCGTTCTGCTGCCTTGGGACTATTCGCACAACAGACCGCTACTGACGAGGCCTCCCCCCCCCTCCCCCGGGGCGCCCCACGCCATTTTTCGGAGCAGCATTGTAGGATACCAAAACCAGTGCGGCGCCCAGGTGACATCACCTGGGTGCCGTCCAGAACTCAGCACGTTGTGCTGCCTTGGGACTATTCGCACAAAAGACAGCTACTGACCATTGTTGCTTCTGTTTTAAAACATTTTTTTTTATTGTGTTTACTGTTTTTGTTGCATTGTATATATTTATAAGTTATTAAAGTTTTATAATCCTACTACTTTGTTGGAGTGCTATATATTTCTAATGTGACACATAATTGTAAAAACTTTGATGTACAAAGAGGCATCCCTGGAATCTTCTGCTTCAGGCTCGGTCCCACACACCCTCACAGTGAGAATCCCCTCCCCAATCACAATACAGGATGGTTATCAGATAGTAGGAACGCGTGTGGTGTGACCGATCTCATCGGGTGGGGGCCTTGATCTACTGTAACTCCTTTGAAGAGGGGTGATTCTTTACAGTTGAGGCCATAAACTACATCCGCAGGGCTACGTGATAGCCTGGGACCGGCCTGGACAATCAGACACAAAGGAAGAGGAATGTCAGAGGGTGCGGTAGTGAATAGGGTGAAAGGGTGGTGTCTGGTGGGCACAGGGTGTGATTCTCAGGGAAGAGCAGCGCAGATGGGGGGAGGTTTATGGCCCATGCATAAGACAGAGAGCGGGGGTGACCAGTGCGTGGGAGAGATGCTTGCGAGGGTGGTGAGCCATGCTGAGGATCGGCGGCGTGCAGAGAGTGGGTCTGGTTAAGGCATCTAAAATGGCTGCCGTGCACGACAAAAGTGTGGCATTGGAAAAAAAGCAAGATGGCGCAGACAATGTTTATCAATACGGATTAATTTATAACAATTATTTTTAACAATATATTTACTCGCAGTGTCAAAATGGCGGTCAACACTTCCTGATTTCCTTCGAATCGAACGTTAACTGACGTCACGCAGCAAAAAAAAAAAAAACGCTCACGCGCAGCCGCTGGAAGACAAGTATCAACATATATGAGCCTCCTCAGCCACCCTCAGAAAACATAGGGGGTCAGGATACGTCTCCCGTACCCCCTTATACCCATTTCTCACATTGTTTTTCCTCCATCTTGTAATTTAATTAAATCGAAACACAAAATGGCGAATTCCAGTTTCGCGTCGCGGTTCGCGAACCGGAAAGCGCTTCTACCGCAAAAAAATCAATATTTTTTTATTTGCCCCACGGGACCCTTTAATAACCCCAACATCATTCCTAGGGGGTCAAGAAGGGTCTACCTTGCCCCCTTTCATTAAATTCCCCATTCGTTTTTCTCCTCCTCTTGTCTCTCGATCCTACCGAGAGACAAGATGGCGGCCGCTCCGGACTGTTTAGAATGTTGATAGACACCGGAGAGCCAATCAGCTTCGCTACGCAAAGTTCCATTACGCGAAAAGAACGCGAACTGGTGCGCTACCCGGGACGCTGTCACAGATATATCTGTTTTTTTAAACGTTAATTTCTCAAAATCCACTGGAGCACATATATTGAGACCCAGCAAAGGCACATCGGGCTAACAGTCCCTACAATTTTGCCAAGTTTCGTGCAAATCCATTCAGCCGTTTGAGCTAAAAGTGAGGCCAAACGCCCTATGGAAAACTCAATGTTAAAAACGCGTTTTGGGACCCCCCTTTTTTCTTTTTATACTAATTTCTGACATTTTTATTTTTTTAATTATATTTCATATTCTTAATGTAAAATAATTCCAAAACTAAATCCCAATTTCTTTTTTTTATAAATAAATTTTACCTATTGTATACTGTAGTACCTCCGAAGCACTTCAATGTAACACATCCATATAAATATGTTACAAGTCTATGCTTCAATTTGCACTGCTGGCGAAACTGTCTGGGTGAATTTGTATGTGTTAGGAGCGGCTTTACAACCCCCTTGTGCCTCTTTTACACATCTTTTCCCTCACTTTTGTGATGCAGCGGTGGTGCAAAAGATGTGCCATGGTGTCTGATATTTACAATGTGATGCATATGGAAGGTACATCACATTCTAAAGCCCTGCACCAGAAAGAGGCTTTCCTGTGCAGAGAGGGGGGAGGGAGTGGAGGTTTTCTCGCATTGGAACGCCTCCTAAAAGTGACTAAGTGAAATCTATAGGATTTCATTCAGTCACTTTTAGGCCTATGCTAAGTCAAAAGCCTGCACCTGCTTGAAACAGGTGTAAGGATTGACACAGCATTGTGAGCATAGAACCCCAAGACCATTGCTGGAGCTGCGTTGCGCTTGGAACGCAAGTCAAGCAATGCACCACCTTCACAACACAAATACATCACATATCTGTGCCGTTTTTGCTCTATAATACACCACATTGTAAATACGATACATCCATTGTGGTGGTATCACAGTGCACAACAACCAGCATATCTCTGGGGGTGTACCACTTATTGTACATCTGCTGATTACTGTTTGAATGTAGTGAATGGATTACTATACACTGACCAATGAGTCACTACAAAACTATAACAGGAATGACAGAGTGCTTGGTGGAAGTGTAAAGATAAAGACTGAGGAATTCAAAATATAAAATGAATTTGCAGGTGCATAGAACAGTACATGCATATTAAATAGGAGTGTGAAGCAGTCCATACACTAAGGCCTACTTTGGTCCATAATTGCATGGGTACTGACTGCATGATTACAGTTCTGCAAAGAGAGTGCATGACTGAATTTATAGGAGCTTTAGTTTTACCACAGTACATATATAAGGAAATACTGCTGAATGGCTCACTACAATATTGAAACAAGAGAGTTAGATTGATTGTGAAAGTCTAATGATACAGACTGGGAAATTGAATGTATAAAAAACAAGTGGGCAGCTACATAGAAGACTGCATGCATAGTCTATACATGTTTAAAGCTGTACATGGTCTAAGGCCTACTTTGCACCATGACTACTTGGGTACTGGCTGAATTATTACAATTCTGCAAGGAGAGTGTCTGGCAGAATGTATAGCAGCTCCACTTTTAGAACAGTGTATACATAAACACAAACTGCTGAATGGCTCACTATATATAGCAGTACCAAAATGTTTGGAGGAAGTGTAAAGATACAGACTGGGCAATTGAAAGTTTAAAAGCCAAGTTTGCAGGTGCATAGAAAAGGGCATTTATTATTTATTAACCTTCCCAAAGCCCCAAGCGCCAGCACACCTTTCCGAGGGTAAGATTACGATTTACAAATGCTAGTATTTTTTAAATTAAGAATCATAAAAATAACAAATAATAAACCTTTTGTTTTTTCTTCGAATGATAACGATATTCTTTTATACATGTTCTATTAAGATGCTTTTAATCATGAAAATGCACAGAACACATTTTACAGAGTAACACTTTTTAAACTCTCCAACGTATGTAGATAATAATACCTTATACGTGTTACTATCAAAATCGAAACCTTTACAGCTTCACAGTTTGTAAGTTTTCCAAACACGTGCAGAAGAAAAACAGTTAAAACGTATGCACGTGTAAACTGCAAAACGTGCCATCTAAATAGGCGGGGCCACATCTTCCTTCCATATACTACTAAACAACCAAAAACTATATAAACCACACCTACTGTACAATTAGTTTCGTTTTCGCGAGTTATTTCTGAATCAGCAATCTCTGTTGCAGGTTCCGTTTTCTACCATCAGATTCTCTTTTTGCGTCAACAAGCATATTCTGGAGTTGTAAGTTGTTTCAATACGGCATAGGCATAGTATTTAGTTATAAATTGTGGCTATTTGTCAATATTTAAACATTTATATGCAGAAAAAATGTTATTGCATGTTTTTTGCTTTTTCTCTGTAACGTCAGCAGCTTGTTTTTAGAAACAGATAGATTATAACAAAGATTGCTCCTTTTCTGGCTCCTTTCACCTTATATTTAGCGACTTTATATATTATAATATTGATACTGTACTTCGCTCGAGAGGTGCTGCTGACCCGTCGACGCAAACCCTAAACATTTACAATCAACGTCACAATCTTACACTTGTTATTGTGTTTTCCCCTAGAGATCACATACTGTTAATATGTATATTATAACATTAACGGTCTTGGTGATCTTAGTGGAATTCACAATCCGTCGTCACAAACAGTAACGATAAGTAAGCAACGTTACCGGCTTGCGGCTTTCAGTCTATTTTTCCCTTGTGATCATATGCTGTGAGAATATATACATATTATTATTCTCACCATCATGATCTCAGAGGAGTTTATGACCCATCGCCACGAAGATCAATATTTTTCACCTCCCGGAGAAAAGAAGTTCAGTAAATAATTACCGCTCAACAGTATCTCATTATGGATGTTCTGTTAAATACATAATTTTATTGTCCTTTTCTTTTTACTGTAACAATGGTATCAATTGTTATATATTATAGATTGTCCTATTGCTAAAGAAGAGGAATGGTAGATTTTTCAGCGCCATCTGTAATATAATTATCAAATATTTATAAGTACTTGATTAAGCATTTTTATATATATTAAAATATAGCTATCATGCATACTTTGGGGCATATTATCAAGGGGGTTTATCTCCGCTTTTTTGGCTTTGAAAGCCAAGAAAGTGAGATAAAATTATCTGCCTATTACCTAGCTGTCTCTAACATGAGTTAGCGACAGCTAGTAGGAGATAGCGACCATCTTGGGCCCCACTTTGCATGTCAGAGAAATTTATCACTAATGATATGCAAAGTGGGCGTGCCAAGATGTTAGCGACTGGAAACAGTCGCTAATATCGCTATCTCCTATTACCAACTTTTGGAGATATTCGCGCTAAGCGCGAATATCTCCAAAAGCTAACACCTGCCCGGAGCAGTTCTTAGCAATGGTATCCAATGGGAGGTGGATGACATGGCTAAGATCATTTGCTCGGTAATGCATTAATATCGCTGACTTTACAGCGATATTCATGCATTGCGGCCGATGTTTTTCGCATTTGCGATAAACCTTGGTAATACCAAGGTTTATCTGCGATAAAAATCGCCGCAGGTCGGCGATAAATTTTTGTCTCTAACCAAGCAATAGCGATAATTATTGCTATTGCTTGGTAATATGCACCTTTGTTACTTTAAATATTTAATAAACCTTACATTTCTGAATATTATTTTCTAATTTCTATTCTTATTTGCAATTCCTATTCACCTTCTCCCTAAAGAATATATAGGACCTGTACTATATATTATATGAGTACCATTCTATATATTCTTTAGTGAGTATGTGATTTATTAGCGGAACAGTCTGCATCATGTAAACACTACGACAGCACGTTTCTGAATTGTACAGAATACAAATTTGAAAAATAATAATGCATGCATTTCTATGTAATATGAAATAATTTATATTTAACTGTTTTACTTGTTCTCTTGATCTGAAATAATGTAATGCAGGAGTGTTTGTTGTAGCACTTCTATTCTACTTTACCTAAAAGTAACTGATGCCCTCTTACATCAACAAGAATGTGGGGCAACACTTTTACAAACTGTAGCACAAAACAGAAGTATATAGCCACGCTTAACTGATATTTTATGAAATTCCATTTTTAATTGGCACCCCTTTCATATATACAGCTACAGTTTCTGAAGAAAGTTTATTTGTATTTGCTTAATAAAAACAGTTTCAAACCGAGACTGATTTTTTTGCTGCGCAACCACACCTCCCCATCAGGAAAGTAAACACCACATTATAGGTAAATAATACTCCTAAGAAGTATGTCACCTACAAACTTTATAAAAGAAAACAGCAAAATTGTTTCCCTCATAATTCCTCTCCACCACCTTATGGGCACTGTACAGAGTTAATAGTGCTCCTAACCTGCCCTCTACTACTTTCTTTCCCCATATTCCTTTGGAAAATGCATCACAACATCACTGACAACAGTGAACCGTTCCCACCCAATAAGGAGCAAACTTGTGCTCGGAACACTTTAGCCAATAAATGAATGACTGCTAAACCTTCTACTTTTAACACTATACACCCAATGAACATTAAGCTTCATAAATTTCCGCTTGGAGCACGTTACCCTAATACTCCCCGAACAGGAAGGAATCCCTAACAAAACTTTTCCACTGACTTCTTCTACGACTAACGGTTGCTATGAAAAAAAATATATATAAATCTCCAGCACAGTAACTATTTCAATTAGCAACATATTGTGCTGAGCTTCTAACCTCTGTACTAATGCAAGTGATCCATGAACAGTTACTATGGTAACAGGCAGAAAGATAGTGGCTGTACAAAAAAACATTATATTTACCCTGGATCCTCTACAAGACAGAAACAAAAGCAAAATACCACATTTACAACCCCTTTGCACACTTTTTTGTAATAAAAAGAGGCCCATGGGGGGGAGCTCGAGTGGGGAAGGAAGCGGTCCCCAGAACTCCGGGGTAGTGATCCCTGCGCAGGGGAGACCCTCTAGGCCCACCATTATGAAAAACAAATTGGCCCAGGGATTTAGCCCCCCCCGGAGGCTAATTAACAATAAAGCGGGCTTCGCGATTTTTTTCTTTTTTGCCCAAAACTCGTACCCTGCGTTTAAAAAATATATATATATATATATATCCCGCGTGACGTCATATACGGCGCCCGTACGCGTACGGCGCGAAAGATTCTAATTGTTCAAAAACATATATTTATGAATTTAATGTACATATTAAGGGAAGACATTATCTGGGATAATCATGAAAATAGTTTTTTAAAACTTTAAAATAGCGTATATTACTTTTACAATCAATTATGGAAATAGCGGCCGTTACGTCATAAGAGTAAAGATAGTTTGAAGACTTATACCTTTTATAAAACAATATAGTACTGCACGCTAAAGGAGAAAAGTCAGCACAATTATTGACCCCTCTCCCAACATTTAAAAACCCCTGGGGGAGGTGGTAAATTTATCGAGACTGAATACATTAGTACAGCCTACTGTGCTTACGCTACCAGGAAAACACAACAACAGTACAAAGCCCAGATTTCCATTGTAGTGATTTCTTAGTTGCAGGTCTAGTTGTCAGATCGACACACACTCTCTAATGGCTGGTATACACCCACACCACACCCATCCACACATTCGTCACTACACATGTGACCTTAGATATAAAAATGACGGAGCGCACGTGTTGTACACCATTTTAGAGTTGTTCCCAAACTACCGAACCAGGGGGCCCACTACTACATGTGTGGCCTCTTTGGTCACTGAGTTAGTGGTGCCTGAAGCACTGAGCGGGTGAAGAACCTGCGATGATAATGATGGGAGCACGAGTATGTCATTAGCCAAATATATTTACCACCCATGATAAAGGCATAAGCATGATAATGGCTTTCTGTTGACGGACACGCGTTGTAATGGCTGTGGCTTCATCGGAGGCCAAGGACAAACACCGTAGTGTCTGTGGCAGGAAATCTCATCGATCACAGACAACATAGGCAGAGGGGAAAATGAAAGTAACAGGTATAAAAAAATAACGGAGGAAAAGTACTAAAATGGCGGAGTACGCAGTATGTAATCAACGTTTGGTGCCTCGACAATATGATTATTAATATATTACAAAAGTATAGCATCGGATGACACACACGGCCCGGGAAAAGAAAGCGGCAAATTTAATACCTGTAATGAGGACAGCTTTGCTTGGCGAACTTAAAGAAAAAGAATGAAACATGGGCTTGGAAACGAGGCTGCTCATGCATAGAGAGTACAACTGGTGCACAAAAAAACCCGGAAAGTTTCACATACTATCATACAAATATAGCTCTTTTTTTCATCAGTAAAGTTAGTTCTCAAAAAAAACTGTTTTTTTTTTTAGCCCCAATGCCCCCATGTTCCTCCCCGCGTCCTTCGAGAGCCGGCATTGCTTTGTCAGAGAGAGCAGCTTACATGCTGCTCTCTCTAACGAAAAGCAATCTGCTTTCCTACTTGAAAGAGAGAGCAGATTAACTTGCTCTCTCTTTCGAATAGGAAAGCGGTTTGCTGTGGTAAAGTGGGAACAACGACGCTCCCGCCCTACCATAGCAAACAGCAGTGTCCCGGAGGTAGGTACCCTGGGACACTGCAGGAGCTGGCCCTGGGAGGCGGTGGTCCCCATGGCCATCAACGGCTCCAGGAGGGGGGCCGCGTGACCCCCTCCCAACATTAAAAAGCCCCGGGGCAGGACCCGGGGCTGAAAGGTCATTTTACATATTACTGCCCCAGGAAGGTAGCGATCCCCGGGGTGTGTACGGGGGGAGGGGGAGCTGAAAACATATAAATATATATTTTTTTAAACCCCGAGGGGGTGGCGGTCCCTGGGGCTGCGGGGGGCCTTTAAGCCCCCCATTATGGAAAAAATTGCCAACGAGATTTGGCCCCCCAGAGGCTAATTGAGAATAAAACCGACTTCTAGTTTTTTTTTACCTATACGCGATCCCCACGATTTTTAAATTTTTTTTTTTTAATGGGAGCCTAAAGATCCATGTGGGACCCCCTTAGCAGGCCTAGAAGGTCAGGATGTTTCTACACTGCCCCCTTTACTTATTTTTCAACTTTGTTTTACTGTTTTCTTGTGACTCGGTTTTACCGAGGCACAAGATTGCTGCCAACACTTCCTGGTTTGGAGTGTTGACAGACAGTTGACATCCAATCAGCATGCAGCTCGTGCTCGTAATTGTACGGATTTCCGTACGCGTGCAGGACTTCGTCTCCAGATATCACTATGATTTTACTTTTGATTTTCTCAGGAACTACTGAACGGATTAACACCATTTAACAAAAAGCACAATCTGCGAACCGAACTCTACCTCTCTGCCAAATTTGGTGTAATTCCGTTCAGCCGTTCGGGCTGTAGCCCTGGCTAAAGGTCCCTATGGAAAATTGCATGGGGAAAACACGTTTTGGGACCCCTTTTTTCTCGGCCCCCACTTAACGAATCAGGGAAGGAGAGGAGTGGAGCAGGCCTTGTCTTGGAGAAATTCACGAAGATTCGTCCACTGGCGCCAAAGTTATTCCAAATAGAATGTTGTGGATTTCGTATGGAAAGTAGGTCCTAACTATAACAACCTACTGGTGACCGCCAGTAGGTAATATATATATATATATATATATATATATATATATATATATATATATATATATATATATATATATATACACAGTATATATAGTTAGGATTTTTGAAAATTCTATGTCTAATAACTTTGGCGTTTGTGGACGGAATCGGCTGAAATTTTCAGGAAAATGGCACATTTTGTTTCTGAGCAGCCCCTGAAAATTTGGGGGGGGTTCGTCAAGGGGGGGCCGAGAAAAAAGGGGGGTCCCAAAACGCGTTTTTTCCAATGTTAATTTCCATAGGGCGGTTGGCCTCACTTTTAGCTCGAACGGCTGAATGGATTTGCACGAAACTTGGCAAAATTGTAGGGACTGTTAGCCCGATGTGCCTTTGCTATGTCTCAATATATGTGCTCCAGTGGATTTTGAGAAATTAACGTTCAAAGTAAGATATATATCTGTAACAGCGCTCCGGGCTGCGCTCCGGTTCGCGTACTTTTCGCGTAACGGAACTTTGCGATGCGAAGCTGATTGGCTTTCCGGTATCTGTCAACATTCTAAACAGTCCGGAGCGGCCGCCATCTTGTCTCTCGGTAGGATCGAGAGACAAGAGGAGGCCAAAATAAAGGGGGAAATTACCATAAGGGGGCATAGTAGATCCTCGTTGACCCCCTAGGTTTTATGTGGAGCTTTTAAAAGGTCCCAGCAGGGCCAAAAAAAAAACATTTTTTTTTTTTTGCGTGGTGAGCGCCTAGTACGCGAACCGGAAAGCGTTCTGGGCAGCGTACTATAAGGATAAAAGAATGATAGACTTTTCTAATACTGTATGTTAATTGTTTGTTGTTTTTGTTGTTTTTTTTTGTTTTCTTTATTTTTAAAGTATTTTTTTTTATTTTGATTGTGTTTCATAATTCATTAAATTTTCTAACATTTCATTGTCAGAAATTTCAAAATTGAATATAGGGTGTAACATGTCCTCATTTTTAAGCAGGTTATCCACTGCTTCAACACATTGTAGTAGTTCCTGGTCTCTACTTTGATCCATAAAATCATCAATTTTTCCTTGGCTGCTCTCCTCCAGTACAATTGTAAATTTAACTTGTTGCTCGCCTTCCATTTTGCCTGAAATTTTGATTAAAAAAATATATATTAGTAGAGATAGGGCACTGTTGGGATTAATTTTAGATAGGCAGTTTTTATCAGTGAATTTATCTTTTGGCAGTGTATAGTATCAGAGTGGAAATAGGACTATAAAAAAGTGTATGTGATTTAACCAAGACAAGCCTAACTCCATTCATAACTATAACAGAGAAGTCTATCTAAATCCATAACTACTACAGAGGGATAGTATATATCTATCAGAAAAAGTCTACCATATTAAGTTATAGTGCACAATATACTTCAGTTTTAAAAATAACAATTTACCTTCACAAACAAGTTGAAGTGTTTGATAGCTATTCAAATGTGATGTACAACAAGAAGTAGCAGTCAAAATGGCTGTGTTTTCTTCTCTTCCTTTATATATATTCAGGTATATAACCAATCAAATGTCAGGTAATATAAGTAGAAAATGAAAGTAACATTTTCATTGGTTGTCAATTCCAACACTTCAGATGTGTTTTGTGAAGTAATTTACCTCACGGTATTTAGAGAGGTCTACAGGCTTAATGGCTATATGGAATTTCAATCAAATTTGTGAAAATGAAAGGAATTGTTATGTAGTATGAGCTAATCTATATTTGGTGAGAGTGTCTCCAGTCGTTTTTCTGTGAATTACTTTCCCACCTTTTTTTTTGGACCGCTTTCCGGGTAGCGGTCCGGTCCGCGAACTAGGAGCGTAACGGAAGTCCACCATTTTGTGTTTCGGTCGAATTAAGATATAAAATGGAGGGCAAATAATGTTCAGAATGGGTAGAAGGGGGCACGGTACAAGTATTTTGACCCCCTAGGTTTTCTGAGGGTGGCTGAGGAGGACCATATGTGTGGGGAAAAAACATTTTTTTTTTAAATTTTGCGCGGTTAGCTTCCAGTTCGCGTACCGGGTAGCGCTCTTTGAGCGTAGTTTGTTGAAAATTAGAGAAAAAAGTTAGAGAAAAATAATAATTGTGAGTGATCAGATGTAGGGTAGCTCTGAGAAGAGCTTTTGGGTTTATGGTACATTTTGGTACTTATAAGTAGGTACCAATGCACAGTCTTAAATTCAAAATGAAAATTCTGTTGCCCTCATCTGAGAAGTGAACTCCATCTCCTCTGTAGATATCTTGCATGTAGTAACGCAAGTTATTGTTGTACAAGGAGCCCATTCCATGGTCTCTCATGTAAGCTGAAACAGATTTGTTTACATGCTTCCTCGCTTTCTCAATTTGTGGACAAAATTGGTTGGACCATTTCCATTTCTGTCTTTGGCATATATTGGAATATACCAAGGCAGTTTGAGGAAAAAGTGCCATTAATTGCTCAAAGGTGTCCTTTAAAAGCATTTCCAGACCTACCCCAGTCAAAGTGCCCAAATCATTACCTCCACAGTGCACAATTAACAGGTCAGGTTTTGGCAAATGCATAAAGGTTTTCACCAATGGTATCAATTGGTGACATTTTAATCCTCTTTGGCCCAACCACTTAATTTCCACATCTTGTAAATTGAGGTTAGGTAAATTTCTGTTCTCAGCATACCTTTGAGCCCAGTAGATGTAACTATGTCCAACAATCCAGACATTAAACATGGTGGGAGAAGGTTGTGCTGCAGTCAGATGAAGTGTGGTAATGAAAGGGCAGTTGAAACAGTAGGAGTTTGTAAAGAAAAAAACTGTGGATTTCCAGTGCTAATGATTCATTAGCAGTGATTGGTGCATTTCCATTTCTGAATACAGAAAGTTAGGGTGCATGGATGTGTTCTTTGAAAGATGTAATTTGAATGGTCAAGGAAGAAACATTTAATGAAAGATTGCACTGGATACGCAGGTGCACTGAGAGTTCAGAGTTCAATTGAAACATTGTTGTGTGAATTTGCAAACATGAGAGGTCTTTCAGGAGGTGGCTGCTAAGCAAAAAAGGCAGAGAGGGCAGAGGGGGGAAGGGTTTTGATTTGAAAAAAGTGAGGGAAGAGTTATGATTGGCTAATATGAGAGATATGTGTAATGAATATCTGTATTTGTGTGCTTTCAATAGCTGCAGCCTCTGGAGTGCTTCTTCTTTGTTCTGCTGAAGACAATTTGGAGTATTTCTGAGACTGTTTTGAAACTCAAAAAGTATTTGCTAAGGTGAGAAAAGATTTATTTAATTTAGATAGAGAATAGTATGATTTAAGAAGAAAATGATGAAGAAAGCTGTGTTTTTAAAATGAGGCTTTGTCTCAAGTGATATACAAATAGATTTTGTTTTTTGGGAGAAATTGTAATTGCATATTCGGTGTAGCATTCTGGCATGCAGTAACACAAGTTATTGTTGTACATGGAGCCCATTCCATGGTCTCTCATGTAAGCTGAAACAGATATGTTGTTTTTAAAAACGATTTTTGAAAACAATTACATTTCTGGATATGTACTGCTAGAGCTTCATAGGTTGTTTGGGTCATATTTATAAGGCATTTGAGTGTCTATGATGTTATTTTTCCCTTTTTAAATGGAAAGCGTTCTTCATGGGGCAAGTTTTTTGTAAATACGCTCCCACCTGTGCTTGGCAAATTTAGATTTTGATTATGGGAGTTACATAGCCATGTTAATAATGTCCCAAAAATGGTGCAAGGGCATTCAATAAAACGCTTTCATGTGTCTCAAGGACATTTTCAGTCATTTCCTCTTGAATGCAGGTATACAATTGATTTATATGCTGTGTTTAAAAACGATTTTTTGAAATCTATTACATTTCTGGATATGTACTGCTAGAGCTTCATAGGTTGTTTTGGGTCATATTTATAAGGCATTTGAGTGTCTATGATGTTATTTTTCCCTTTTTAAATGGAAAGCGTTCCTCATGGGGCAAGTTTCTTGTAAATACGCTCCCACCTGTGGTTGGCAAATTTAGATTTTGATTATGGGAGTTACATAGTCATGTTAAAAATGTCCCAAAAATGGTGCAAGGGCATTCAATAAAACGCTTTCATGTGTCTCAAGGACATTTTCAGTCATTTCCTCTTGAATGCAGGTATACAATTGATTTATATGCTGTGTTTAAAAACGATTTTTTGAAATCTATTACATTTCTGGATATGTACTGCTAGAGCTTCATAGGTTGTTTTGGGTCATATTTATAAGGCATTTGAGTGTCTATGATGTTATTTTTCCCTTTTTAAATGGAAAGCGTTCCTCATGGGGCAAGTTTCTTGTAAATACGCTCTCACCTGTGGTTGGCAAATTCAGATTTTGATTATAGGAGTTACATAGTCATGTTAAAAATGTCCCAAAAATGGTGCAAGGGCATTCAATAAAACGCTTCCATGTGTCTCAAGGACATTTTCAGTCATTTCCTCTTGAATGCAGGTATACAATTGATTTATATGCTGTGTTTAAAAACGATTTTTTGAAATCAATTACATTTCTGGATATGTACTGCTAGAGCTTCATAGGTTGTTTTGGGTCATATTTATAAGGCATTTGAGTGTCTATGATGTTATTTTTCCCTTTTTAAATGGAAAGCGTTCCTCATGGGGCAAGTTTCTTGTAAATACGCTTTCACCTGTGGTTGGCAAATTTAGATTTTGATTATGGGAGTTAAATAGCCATGTTAATAATGTCCCAAAAATGGTGCAAGGGCATTCCTAAAAACGCTTTCATGTGTTTCAAGGACATTTTTAGTCATTTCCTCTTGAATGCAGGTATACAATTGATTTATATGCTGTGTTTAAAAACGATTTTTTGAAATCAATTACATTTCTGGATATGTACTGCTAGAGCTTCATAGGTTGTTTGGGTCATATTTATAAAGCATTTGAGTGTCTATGATGTTATTTTTCCCTTTTTAAATGGAAAGCGTTCTTCATGGGGCAAGTTTCTTGTAAATACGCTCCCACCTGTGCTTGGCAAATTTAGATTTTGATTATGGGAGTTACATAGTCATGTTAAAAATGTCCCAAAAATGGTGCCAGGGCAATCTAAAAAAACGCTTTCATGTGTCTTAAGGACATTTTAAGTCAATGAGGAAACACAGGTGATGTAATTCTGAAATGAGGAAAAGAAACTCTACATTTTTCAATTACATCACTAGTGTTTCCTAAGTTTATGAATGACATTGTGCAGATGAAGTTTAGGTGTGACCACAGATTCAAAAGAGGTCTGCCCTTTGTTCAAGAGTGAAGTGGACATGACTTACTTCATTGGTAGGCCTTCACATGTATTATCTCCTTTGTTTTCTTCAAGAAGTGAAAATCTCATCTGCAACCATGTGTTGGCCTCACCTCAAAGAAACAAAACAGGTGATGGACCGAATGTGGATCAATGACACACATTCACCCCAGTCCAAAGATCTGGGCCCAAACAAATCTTTAGATAGGCCACACCTTATCGTCAACCTGAATTAATCATTTAAAATGTTAGGGAGAGATTTATGATTGTTGTATGCCTGTTTTGTACCACTGTGTGTCATTTTTGTGACGCAGTGCTGATGCAAAAGATTTGCTATGTTAAATAATAAGTAGGGTGTTAAGTTTTTGATGACTGTTATTCATTTACTGTTTGGTAATAGTGGTTAATAACATTTTTTATTATATTTTTCCACAGATTCAACTGCAGATCATTTCAAAATTTGAAAAATGCCAACTAAGAATCGAATTAGAAAGGCTAGAAAACGTCAAAGACAGCAAGATCATGTATTATTGCAGCAGTCCTCTTCCCAAAATACTTGTGAAATCACCAAGAAAGCTCCGGGTAAGAGCACGAAATCATTCTTAAGAAATATTTGTAGTAAAAAAAGTATTTCTACAAAAAATGTTTCAGTCCAGAAAAAGAAAAGCAATTTAAATGGAAAGGAAAGCCCAATCAAAAATGTTACTGGTAGAGCAAGAGATAACTCTGTGCATGATAGTAGAAGGAAACAACAGTTTACGGACATTCGAAAACGAATGTTCCGCAACAGGATAATAGTTAATTTATTAAAAAATATTAAGAAAGGCCAACAGAAAGTGGCATTTTATAAGAAGAAGAAAAATGTAGAGAAAATTATTGATCATGCTTTTGAAATTAAGCGAAAGTTGTTTATTTTGGTAATCAATAGAATTAGGAAACTAAGCAAGGTAATTTCTGATTTCAAATCAAATAGTAGATGGAAAAGAGTAGTAAATCGTAGTAACTTTTGTGAAGTTTTTTCCGGACAATGGATGCATAGTTCAAGTTGTGAGGCATTTTTTAATGAGGAGAGTTATTTTCGGGATAATGATTTGGTGTTTGCAGTTGACACCAGTGGTCGAGCTTATGAAGTGAAGGATGGTTGTCCAGTTGAAAAAGAAAAACTTGTGACAACAGAGACAGACGAGGTGTTAGGTAATGATGTTTTAGGAAGACGTCCTAAGGGTCCTGTGTACATTTGGAAGTGTAGTTCTATTTGCAGTGTGCGACAGGTTTCCATCAATTTGCTTTGTGATTTTATACGGACATTTAATAAGAAAGGTTTGAAGCAGAAAATGAAGTTGTTGCAAGATTTAGATCCTTGCAGAGTGAGACAAATGACAGGTTTGCGTGGTCATTCACTGGCTTGTCTTTCCAGGAGGGTATGCCAGAGTGTTTTTCATCATTTCAGGATGCTAGCAGTGCATCATAATAAAGTGAGAAAATTAGTGAGAATGTTGTATTATGCTAAGAGTCCAGCAATTATGCTTAAACAATTATGTGCTGCTCTTTTGCATGGTTCTGAAATAGATGTCAAGAATATTTGTGAAGAAATTGAGTTTTGTTACTTTGGTAGTAAAGATGAGAATGTTCAAATTGACCCAGAAGTAGAAGGTAATGTTGAAGATAATGTACAGGTTTCTAGTACAGATAAATTTCAGAAGGAAATTGCCACGTTTCAGATGAAATCAAGTGAGAGGCCTAATTTCACTTGTGTGTGTTGTCGACGCACTTATTATAAGAATCAGACTAAGTTAGTGGATTTATATGCAAAAAGTGAAAGGGAAAATAATAGTGAATGGAAGGATTTCGCCACATACTTGATGGTAGAAAATTGTTTTGATTTGGGATCAGATCAACGTGTGTGTACTTATTGTTGTAACAAATTAAACCAAAACCAGATGCCTGCTAGGGCGGTTCATAATAATCTTGAATTGGTTGAGGTTCCTTCTGAATTGAAGGATTTAAATACTTATGAATCTATTTTGATTCAAAGTATCCATCCCTTTCAGGCTATTGTAAGAATGGAGCCAAAGACAGGGAAGTTGCCTCCAGCAGATTTACAGAGAGGATTAAAGGGAAGAGTTGTTTATTTGCCTCTAGATTTGAACAAAAACATTAACACAATTGGAGTAGAAAAAGTTGAAGAGGAACCTCTGGTTATCTTGGTTAATGGGGTTCCGACAAAGAATAAGAAAATATGGCAAGATTTAGTGGATGTTAGGAAAGTCAAAAAGGCAACATTGTATTTGAAGAAAAATAATAAGTACTATATAAATGTATATGTTGCAGAAGAGGAAGAAAGTGATGAAGAGGATAGCGATTTGTGTGCTGGCCAAATTGAGAAAGTAGAGGCCTCTAAAAGTGAAGAAATATATGAACATTATAGTGTTCATCCTTTGCATTCCAAGGAAGTCATGGGGAATGCAATTGAGTTGTTTCAAATGAAACAAGCCAAAGGGAGTCCCATTAGTGTTTGGGAGGAAAGTTTGGAAGCTCGGTGTTTCCCACAGCTATTTCCCACAGGTCGAGGAGGAAGATATGATGAGCGACCTCATCAAATTCCTGCGTCTGAATACCGGACTTTACGATTGTATGCAGAAGATCCTAGGTTTCGTCAATGTATTCCTTATTTGTTTCATCTCCTGTTTGAAAGCGATCTGTCTGGACTGTCATATGCAGTGAACCACATCTTAAAAAGTGGTATACAGATGCGAAACATCTCGGCAAGTGACTTTATGCATAAAGTCAATGTCCAAGACAGTATTTTGGATTCTCACCTAATTAATCTCATGGCGTGTCAGCGTGGTACTAATGAGTACTGGTACCGTCGTCATGGTGATTTAAAATGTATGCTGAGGAACTTAGGAACTCCAACATGGTTCCTTACTCTGAGCTGTGCCGAGTATGGCTGGGAAGACTTACTTGAATTTCTACGAGAGGCAAATGGAAATATTGAAAACATTGAATTCAAGACACCTGGAGAACTGTGTTCTTTGGATCCAGTGAATGTATGCAGGTACTTCAATCATAGATTTGAAGCTATGATGTCTTTCATCACAAATAAGAAGAATCCACCTCTTGGAGAGGTGTTGGATTTCTTCTGGAGAAAGGAGTACCAAGCAAGAGGTGCTCCTCATATACATATGTTGTTGTGGATCAAGGATGCACCTAAATTTGGAACAGATCCGGATGACTTAGTGATGAATTTCATAGAACAGTATTCTACGTGTGCTGTTCCAAACGCAACGGAGAAGAAAAGCCTAAAAAAACAAGTTCTACGTTTCCAAAGCCATCATTGTGGAAAGTACTGTCGTTGTAAATTCAGAAACAAGGACAAGTTCTACACTAAATGTCGTTTCAACTTTCCACGACCGGTGATTTCTAAAGGAAGAGTGAACAGTTTGATGTCTTCGCTGCGACATAATGTGACGAGGAAATCACCCAAAAATACATACAATTTGAAAAGGAACGAAGAGTCCAAGTACATCAACGACTACAACCCAGTGATTTTGTCCATGTGGAATGCTAACATGGATATACAGTTTGTGGCTGACAACTGTATGGCTGTGGCTCGGTATGTGACATCTTACATCACCAAAAAAGAAAAGACAGAATTGAAGGATATGTGGGAGGACATTTCCCATGAAAAGAGCCTCAGCAAGAAGTTGTACAGTTTCAGTCTGAAGATGTTGTCCCATCGAGAAATCGGAGCTTACGAATGTTGTGACCGGTTGTCTTCAGCAAGTCTCAATGCCAAATCCAGGAGTATCGTTTGGGCGAGTCTTGGTCTTGCTGCAACGCGAAATCGAGTTCTAAAACCTGTCCGGGAAATTGAGTATTTGGCAGAAAAGGAACCAAACAGTACCGACATTTTGAAGACCAACATGTTGGATACATATTATCCAAATCGAAGCAGTCACCTTGAGAATGTTTGTCTATATGAGGTTCTACAAAATTATATATTCAAGAGGAACATCAAAGAAGATATTGAGAAAGGAGTGTATGCTGTAATTGGAAGTGAGGGATGTCTGGTCAAGCAAAGAAAATGCCAATTAGTAAACCATCGAAAATTGAGTGGCGAATCTCCAGAAAAAAAGGAGTTTTTCTATTTAGCACTTTTGCAACTTTTCAAGCCTTGGCGTGCAGAAGAGGAACTGCTTGGAGATTTCCTCTGTTACAAAGACTCTTTCACTGCTGCTAAGGAGACCATAGAATGTCCTGCTTTTCCCAAATATCAAGAAATGTTGACTTTGGAAATTGAGCAGGAAGCAACGATTGCAGCCGAGATTGCCAGAGACAGTTCTCAGGACAGTCAGAGTTCTGTTTCATTGAGTCAGGATCCACTAGGAGGACCTATTATCGAAAATGAAGCTGCCACTGCTATGAATGAAGTGGAAAGAGCCATGGCACATGCTCAGGAGGATGCAGTTAACTTAGAAGACTTGGAAAAACAACTCAACGTTGAGCAGAGGAAAATATATGATGAAGTTACCAAGCAAATTGAGCATGGATTAAGTCATGAGAAGAAAGAGTGCTCATGTACATCGTTGAAGCCTGTCCGACTGTACGTGAGTGGAGAAGCGGGAACTGGAAAAAGTTTCCTCATTAAAGCAATTTCATGTTATTTGCAGAAAAGGACTGAGACATCGTTGTCTTGTGTTGTTACCGCTCCAACTGGACTGGCAGCACATAACATTAAAGGGATTAATTTGCATCGTCTACTGATGCTGCCGGTGGAGCATGACAACAAATTACAATACCACAAATTATCTGGGGATGCTTGTTGTGAAGTTTCAAGAGTCTTGAGGAAAATGAAACTTCTTATCATTGACGAAGTAAGCATAGTTTCCAATGTCATGCTTGCCTTTGTGCATTTGAGAATGCAAGAAGTTCTTAAAACTGAATATGATGTGTTATTTGGTGGCAAACACATCATTGTTTTTGGAGATCTTCTGCAGCTGACACCAGTAAAAGGACAACCTGTGTTCAAAATACTCACGCATGAAGATACCAGGAAGTGCCTAAGGAGCATTGGCAACGTCAATATATGGTTAAATTTCAATTATGCTGAACTGCGAAACATAAAAAAAATTGTCTAAAAAACATGTAAATTTTTTTTTAAGATTTAAAGAAGAATACATTTTACAGCTACAGATATTAGCTTTTAAAAGACCATTGAAATTCAATGAAAAAACCATAGGTTAAAGACCATATATAGTTAGGAATTTGCATTTACAAAACCTTGAAAATTCACTGAAAAAACCATAGGTTATAGACCATATATAGTTAGGGATTAGCATTTTTCAAAACCTTATTTTATTCGCACAAAACCATTGAAATTCCATATATAGTTAGTTGCACTAACTATATATCGCGCACCCGCAATCCACTGCTGATGATGTCACATATTACATCATTCATGACATGGTCAGTGACATCACTGATGACATCACTGATGACATCTCAAATGACATCACTGATGACATCTCAAATGACATCACTGATGACATCTCATTTGACATTACTTATCACATCACTGATGACATCATTCATGTGATAATACGATGAACCTCTTCAGACTCTAATATAACCTTAGATACAATCAGTGTAAACAGACACTCACAGACTGTCACTCATCCATGGAGTTACTCACACATCTAGTCAGTCATGCAAAGAATCAATCACACCTACATTTCCTCAACTATACAGTTATACACACCTTACTTATTCAAACATATACTAACACATATTTACTCTCTTATACAATCCTTGATACAAGTTCACAATGATCCATACAGCCACTCACACATTCACTGGCTCTTATGCACAGTTATTTATATATGTCAACTCTCACATGGACTGTGTTTTACATATGTACTTACTTTGACATGTAGCACTGATATATCCTTTCACTCACCAATACACTCATGCACACAGTCAACCGCCCATACAGCTGTTTCCACATGCACTTTTGAACCCATACATCTAGTGAATCAACTGCTCACACATCTATGCACAGAGTCATACACCTCCCAGCCACCCACACACACACTCAGTCTCCCATACAAATACTTGGGCAACCAATCAATAACCCATATAGTTACTCATATAGCTACTTATCAACACATGCAACAGTTTACAGAACAACAGACATAATGATGCACAAATTAAGACAGTTTAGTCACTAACCCATGCACTCAGTGAGACAGATTTAATCACTCACTCATACAGTCAGTCATGCACCTACTAAATCCTTCATCCAGACACTTATACATCCACTCATTCTTCAATATGTAAGACATATTTTAACTTTACAGAAACATACAGTCACTGGATGTTGTCATCAGTGATGTCATCAGTGATGTCATTTGAGATGTCATCAGTGATGTCATCAGTGATGTCACTGACCATGTCATGAATGATGTAATATGTGACATCATCAGCAGTGGATTGCGGGTGCGCGATATATAGTTAGTGCAACTAACTATATATGGAATTTCAATGGTTTTGTGTGAGTAAAATAAGGTTTTGTAAATGCGAATTCCTAACTATATATGGTCTATAACCTATGGTTTTTTCAGTGAATATATATATATATATATATATATATATATATATATATATATATATATATATATATATATATATATATATATATATATATATATATATATATATATATATATATATATATTACCTACTGGCGGTCGCTAGTAGGTAGTTATAGTTAGGACCTAGTGTCCATAGGAAATCCTCAACATTCTATTTGGAATAACTTTGGCCCTGGTTGAAGAATCTTAGCGAATTTCTCAAAGAAGATGGCTCGGTCCGCTGCGCTCCTTCCCTAAAAGTTTGGGGGGGATTGGTCAAGTGGGGGCTGAGATAAAAGGGGGGTCCCAAAACGTGTTTTCTCCATGTTATTTTCCATAGGACCTTTAGACTCGGCTACAGGTCGAACGGGTGAATGGATTTACAAGAAATTTGGCAAAACTGTACAGTCCGGCTCGCAGATTACGCTTTTTTTGGAATGGTGTAAATCCGTTCAGTAGTTGCTGAGGAAATTAAAGTTAAAGTCAATTATATATCTATACGCGCGCACACGTGCGCGCACTCAAGCGGCTACGCGCGCGAGCGGAATTTTGCTGCGTGACGTCTGTTAACGTTCGATTCGAAGGAAATCAGGAAGTGTTGACCGCCATTTTGTCATTGCGAGTAAGCATGAGCGAATTTTGCGGATCTCGCGTTCGCGAATTTTGCGGATTTGCGGATTCGCAATCCGCAAAATCCGCGAATTCCCGCGAATTTGCGGATTTTTTTTTTTGTGTGTTCGCAATTGTTTCTGCCAGTTCGCGAGGATTTGGTACTAGTTCGCAATTGCGAACTTACTTGTCGGCTCGCAACGGTCGCGACTATGTTGTTTCTACGTCTGGTTCATCATCACAGCCTCCCAGCACCCTCTGTTTTACCACTGGCACCCTCTCTTTGACCCATGCCACCCTCTGTTATATCAATGCCACCCTCTGGTTCATCATCACTGTAGAAGATGGGGGGGAAAAGCAAGCCCACCTGCCCTGCTTGAACTGACATGAATTAATTTGGGGTTAGTTTATTAACAACACCTGCCCTGCCCCAACTGACAATAATGAATTAGGGGCTAATTAATGTGTCACTGAAAGAATTTAAAGTTCCAGCCTGGCACCTGCTTGTCTGCTCCTTTAGCTGTAAATCAGGACCTTTGTGGCATACAGTTAAGGTCAGAGCAGGGTCACACAAAATAGTTGCAAGCAGGCAACCGAATTCTGGAGGGCCCCCTCAGGAAGCACTACAAAGAATCGTTACAAATCATGAGGTTGACCTTTTGCACCTGCTCATTGCTTTTGCTTTTGCTGAAATCGTTTTTCTGTTTTTTTCGCGCTATTCGCGGGGCGCGGCGTCGTGCGAAACCGACCGCGGAAGCCGCCAATTCGTGCGAATGAGCATTTTATTTTTTTTGCGGCTTGTTGTTTCGCGAGTTTTTTTGCAGTATTCGCGAGCCGCTTGCAGCGCAACACGCGAATTTACCCCAAGGTCGAGTACGGGCGCGGCCATTTTGTTTCCGTGACGTATTTCCGTTTCCGCCCGCTATGTATAATCTCGCGCAGTAAGCGCATTGTGAGTAGAGGTTCGCACGAGATCGCGCGGGAAATCTACAGGTTCGCACGAGATCGCGAGGAAAATCTCGCGCAAACTTTCTTTCGCGCTCGTGAACGGGCGCCGGCCATCTTGTTTTTCATTCATTTCCTGTGTCTGGGCATGGTGTTTAATCCTCTTGGTATCTTTGCCATCCTTTGCTTGTTTTCAGTTTTTTTTTTACGATTTTGCTTCTTATCTATCCCTCTCTTTTCCTAGCTGTATATTTTTGTCTTTTCTGCTATTTTTCTTTACTTTTAAACTACTTTTTTAAACTCTTTTCTTTTCTTCTTCCCTATCCTATTCTTTCTTAATTTTCTACTTCTTCCTACCTTACCTGCCCAGACCATGGTCAAGCCAGGCGCCGTGAAGCTGCCCAGGCACTTGAGGGCCGCAGCGGCGGCGGGGAGTAGTGCTGGACCCAGTGGCAGGACAGCATGCGGGAGATTGAGGGGGGAGCAGGTGACGCGACGGGAGATATTCAGCCCGGAGGAAGTGGGCGCGCTGGTCTACTTCGTCCGTACAAATAAGGTTAGGTCTGAGTTAAAACAGTATCAAATAATTTCAAAAAAACACCCACTCACCATTGAATTTGAAAATGGGTCAGAATAATGGAACAACTTATTCATTTCATACATTTTGGCATTTTAATCGTGCAAGGTCAGAACGATCCAATTGCAGCCAAAGTTAAAGAGTAAACATATTATATCCATGTAATTATAATATCATTACATTCGGTATTCAAAGAAGGTGCTCTCAGTGGAGAAAAGGGGGGAAAAAGTAAGTGAGTAAGTGAAAGGGACAGGGTAAAGGTGTGGTGACAAAAATGGTTACATCCAAATTAACGATTGCAAAACCTCTACAAACAAGTTAATGAGCAAAGGTTCCCAAAGTCACATCACACATAGGTAGCAAGAATCCATCGCTTATTTAGCTCCTATGGTGTGTAGAGTGGAGGCGTAGTTCTACGTTTCGACCCCTGGTTACGCTAAAGGGCAATTCACGGCCTCATGGTGGGGTCTTCATCAGGAAGAGAAAGGGAGAGCGTCATCAAACGGTCATCAAATGTTCCGTCTGCGAAAAGGGGGGCTCCCTCGAGCTCCACAGTGTATTGGCGTATAGGTCAACACACAGCCGATGGGCACATGTAGCCGTGCTGTATCACCGTTGGCGTCCTGCACACTCGGATGCAGGACGCCAACGGTGATACAGCACGGCTGTGCGTTCCCGTTTTCTAAGCATAAAGTACACACCGAGGATCTAACTACATGTACACACTCGGATGCAGGACGCCAACGGTGATACAGCACGGCTGTGCGTTCCCGTTTTCTAAGCATAAAGTACACACCGAGGATCTAACTACATGTGCCCATCGGCTGTGTGTTGACCTATACGCCAATACACTGTGGAGCTCGAGGGAGCCCCCCTTTTCGCAGACGGAACATTTGATGACCGTTTGATGACGCTCTCCCTTTCTCTTCCTGATGAAGACCCCACCATGAGGCCGTGAATTGCCCTTTAGCGTAACCAGGGGTCGAAACGTAGAACTACGCCTCCACTCTACACACCATAGGAGCTAAATAAGCGATGGATTCTTGCTACCTATGTGTGATGTGACTTTGGGAACCTTTGCTCATTAACTTGTTTGTAGAGGTTTTGCAATCGTTAATTTGGATGTAACCATTTTTGTCACCACACCTTTACCCTGTCCCTTTCACTTACTCACTTACTTTTTCCCCCCCTTTTCTCCACTGAGAGCACCTTCTTTGAATACCGAATGTAATGATATTATAATTACATGGATATAATATGTTTACTCTTTAACTTTGGCTGCAATTGGATCGTTCTGACCTTGCACGATTAAAATGCCAAAATGTATGAAATGAATAAGTTGTTCCATTATTCTGACCCATTTTCAAATTCAATGGTGAGTGGGTGTTTTTTTGAAATTATTTGATACTGTTTTAACTCAGACCTAACCTTATTTGTACTGACCCACGGACCCAGGTCCTGAGTTTTTAGGGCCCCCCCCTTTAATACTCATGGTCTACTTCGTCCAGCGCCGCCTGCCCAGGACCATCGCGGGAGGCGGCAGGATCGCGGCCGGCGGCTACAACATGCGGGAGCGCCGGAAGCGGTGGGAGAAGGTGTGCTGGGCCATATCCCACCTCTACGGGGTCCAGCGCACCTACAGCCAGGTCACCCATCGCTGGACGGACCTCCTGGACCGCGAGCGCGACCTGCTGGACCAGCTCGGCTTGGAGATCCCCGGGCTTGGTGAGTAGTAGTAGCCATTTAATCACTCACTACTATGATGTTTTCTCCTGCTCTGTGTTGTTGTATTGCAAATATTTGTTTTTTACATGGAGCAAGCCAATAATGCAGCTGATGACGATTACATTGTAGTTAAATTATATTTCAAAATCTTCTGTGCATTTCAGGTGCACTGCTCTCCTTCTCAGTGGCGTTGCTACTATGCTTATTTGTTTTCTATTTCGTGGTCTCATTGGCCTGAGTAACTATTATGTATGAGTGTACTTTACAGAACTGCGTAATGCTAGACACTAGGGGGCAGATTACATTTACAAGCCCCTTGTGCCACGTTTACGTTGCCTTGCGTGACGCAACAGCGGCGTAAACGTGCCGCATCCCTGCGAGTCATTTACAGCATGACGCATCTAGGGAGATGCGTCACGTTATAAAGCCATGGGCCTGCACCACAATGGGTGCGTTCCTAGTACGCAGGGTGGGCGGTCCAGCGGCTGTGCGCCTCGCAAAATTGCCTGCGTGAAATGTACAAGATTTAACGCAGGCACTTCTGCGACGCTGCTACGTCAATTCAATTCCTTATGTCTGCTCGAAGCAGGCGAAAGGACTGACACAGCATGTTAAGTATTGGGTGGCCCTGAGCATTACTGGAGTTGCATTGCGTTGGCGACGTGACTCCAGCGATGCGCCGCTCTTACGTGACGAGATGCGTCACGCAAGTGCCTACCCTTGCGCCAGGGCGCGCCGCATTGTAAATGAGGCACATCTGCCGTGTCGCAAGGGTAGTTTTGCGTGACGCATTTGATCTGGCGCATCTCTGGAGATGCGCCAGAACGCGTAAGTAAGTATGCCCCTAAGGGGCAGAATTGCAATTACCGTCGCATCCCTGCAAAGTAGCAGGGATGCGCCATTAATTGTGCGGCCCGCTACCACCACCAAACATGGTGCGCCGTATTTGCAATGCGGCGCACCATGGGCCCAAAACGTCACCGAAGCTTTACTGCTGGAGTTGCGTCGCAACGATGGCGCAGCTCCATCAATGCTCTGGGGTACCCTATCTCCCCAATGCTGGGTCAAGCCGTACGTCTGCTTCAAGCAGGTGCAGGGTTTGTGTGACGCATCATTGTCCTAAAGGTGACTGATTGATATTTTGTAGATTTCCCTCAGCCACTATTAGGATGTGTTCCAGCGCAGGAATGCCCTCCCTTGCGCCGGAACGCCCCCTGATGGCGCAGGGCTTTATAACGGGATGCATCTCCCAAATGCGTCACGTTGTTATAATATTATACGCCGCACCATGGCGCCCTTTTTTGTTTAGCTGCTGCGTCACAAAAGTCACGCAAGAACGGCGCAAAAGAGCCGCAAGGGCTTAAATCTGCCCCTTCCTTTGTAACCCTGACAATAAGAAAAATAGTGGCGGTGGATTGATAGTTTGACTATTTAAATGACTGGTAATGTAGCAGGCAACTGTTAGTGTTGTCACTGATCTGACTGAAATCACAATGGAGTTTGTCTGTCACTTTGCGTCTTGCCTGCGGACTGCTGCCTGCCAGTCCTAGGTGAACGTTTCAGTACTTTGTTTAGTGAGTTACGTGACTTTCGAAGTCACAGGTCCGCAAATAAATGAAAAGTAACCATAATCAATATAATTTCGCGGAAATATTTTGTTATTGTTCTTTTGAAATGTTTGATTTGGTTGACATTGACAAGCAACAATCATCCATGTTTTCTGTTCTTTCTTTCATGTTGTACGTCAGCTCCCCCCAGGGGCGAGAGGAGGACACAGGAGCAGCAGGCGGCGGATGCTGTTCAACAGGGCCAGGATCGGGCAGGCGAGGGCTCCTCTGCTGGCCCCAGTAAGTTTTCATTTTAGACTAGTACCTATTTTTCCTAGCGTTCCTCATTTGACTTTTTTCAAAATTGTCTTTGCTCTTCTTGTAGACTGTATCTAAATTCTTATCCTGCCTCTACTATGACTCCCTGTGGTATTACTAGATTATTCTTATTAGTCTGTCTGTGTAGCTAACTAAGATTGCACGGTTGGCGAAACTCCCATGATTCTAGTCAGCAATAGCTCTATCAACTTAGTGCAGTCCTCTGGGATTGTCCATAATGTCTTTTGAAGTGTTCTATCTGGACTCATGCTTGCAAAAATTGCAAAACCTTTCGCTCAGTCACTCTAGTCTGGACCAAAAAACACAGATTGTATTTAAGTTTAAAAGCTTTATTAAAAGTAAACACATTTATTAAAATGAAGTCATAATAAAACTAAACGTTTAACTGATAATGGAAAAGTGGTTAGTGCTGACGATTAATTGAAGACATTTCTTGTGGTCGAGCCGAGCTCTCACCTGGTTTCAACTTGATCTTGTTGTTAGAAGTCCATCTTCTGTCTGTGTGGAGAAAAATGGTGCGTGTTAAAAAAACAGCCTTCATCAGTTGTGCCAAAAAGTGCAGCAAGACAACCTTCCCTGGAAAAAGGGACATTTTTTTTAACTTTAACGTAGACAGTCACAAATTACATTGTTTTCACATGTCTTCATTCCTAGACCAAATACTAGTGACTAGTGAGTGCTTTATTCTAACATTCTTAAATGTACATTGTAGGTGGAACATCTGGTGGCGGGGCCAGTGTGGAGGTGGTGGTGCTCGACACGGAGGCGGAGGGCGATTCTTCAGGGGAGGAGGCGGCGGCGGCTGTGAGAGTTGAGACGGTGGTGGTGGCGGCCAGAGGTAAGCTCTTATATATTCCTTACTTATTGAGATTGAAGACTAGCTGGGAAGGCAAGAATATGAGATGCATGGCTGGGTGAATGATGAAGCAATGATGGGTGGAAGGACAACAGCCTGGGTGGGTGACACAGAAACTGTATGTGTCCATATACCTGGATCATGCTACTATCTGACTCTTAGATAGCATATGTGTATCTAGAGCAGGGGTACTCCTAGTACGGCCCGCGGGCCGGTGGTGGCCCGGCAAGCCTTCCTTGGCGGTGCGCAGACCTTGCAGACAATCACTGCTCCCCCGGCCCCCACAGAGCAGAGGCTTGTTTGTATTTCACCTGTTAGCGCCCCTGCATCTCCACTCTGACAATCACTGCTCCCCCGGCCCCCACAGAGCAGAGTGGAGATGCAAGGCCACAAAGAGGTGAAATAGAACAAAGCCTCTGCTCTGTGGGGCCGGGCAAGCAGTGATTGTCAGGGTGGAGGAGCAGGGGCGCTAAAACAAACAAAGCCTCAATAATATGTTAATGGTCTTTTAAAGACCTGTTAAGTACTTTGGTGTTGTTGTCTGTGTGTGCGCGTTGAGGAAGCGGTCTCAACCCGGGCTGAAGGCTGACACAGATAGACACACACACAGTGAGATGACAGAGGGGGAGGGAGAGGGAGGGCAGGAGGGAGAGAGAGATGGAGGGAGGGCAGGAGGGAGAGCAGGAGGGAGAGAGATGTATGTAAATGCTGGGTCTGGTGGCTCAGTGGATGAGGGCATCTGCTGCAGGGACCTGTGTGCAACCTCATGGTCACAAGTTATCGTTTTGCTTTAGCCCCGCCCCCTCTGACTCCGCCCCCACCAGTGCGGCCCTCGGCCCCAAACTACACTGTAAATGTAGCCCCTGAGAGAAAGTTTGTGAGTACCCATGATCTAGAGAGAGTAGACGGTCAGTGGATGAACTAAGTGTAACTTTGAAGAGCATGTAACACTGCACCCGCACGTCCGTTCCAGTGTAGGAAAGGCAAGGAAAAGAACTTTTAATTTTGTCCAAATACTACCATAAATAGTAGCAGTAGTTTGTATTGCAAGCACTGCATAGATCCGGTTATTATGGTGGCCACTCCCTACCTCTCTTAATAAGTTTAGTAGTACTCAGTCATTCATGTGTGGATGTATCAGTGGTCACTCAATAAAAAGCAAAGCACCTAAAGTCATCCCATATATAAGCAAAAACATCCCATGTGAAGTGATAGATAATCAGATTATTTATCTTCTTCAATTTTCCATTTCTAGTACTCATTTCCACTGTAGGGTGAAAGTTAAATTAATTAAGCAGTAGCCCTTGAGTTGTAACAGAGTATTCTCAGTGCCACCCGTAATAGAAAAGTAAGAGCTTCACCACCTGCATGTACTGGACGGGTACAGTAACGCAACGGCAACGCAAGTCTAGGTCACTCCTCATGGCGTGCGTCTCTTTTTCTCGGGTGCAAGTTTACTGCGCTGGCATTATGCCGGCTTGCAGAAAATAACGTACCAATTTTCCAAAACAAGAGATAAGAAGAAGAATAAGACTGGTGTACTTTCATAGTCGACTCCAATGGAAGTCCACAGTGCTCGTAGAATTTGTTCCTTAAACTCCCACTAATGTTAGAGCAAGGATGAAGAAGTGTGAGGTTAGATAGATACTGGCCTCAATAGTTATGTAATGCGCTTGCAAGTTGCTAGTTGTACTGCAACACAAATTTCTGCTGAATGATTGAGTTAATCTTAAAGAGCATTGGTTACAGACTATGTCTTTCTTTCTTCATATAGGTTCTCCTTCCAAACGAACAAGGAGGAAGGAGCTGGCTAGAGCGGCCCGGCAACGGAGGATCGAGGCCACTGTTGCGGAATATCGGCGGCTGGTGGCCCTGGAGGACGTGGAAAGTGTGCAGTCGACAACTACAACAACGTCGTCTGCATCGGCCTCCGTGGCCCCACGGGCTGCCACCCAGCACAGTGGTCCACCCAGACTGAGCCGGGCTGCCAAAGGCAAACGCCACCGCCGAGCAGCAAGGCCAACAGCTGCCTCTCACAGGCATTGCACCTGCAAGGCAGTGAAGGCACGCCTGCGCCGCACTACCCTGATGGTGTCCCGCCTTCAGCAGGAGCTCGCCTTGCTCCGCGAGGAGCATGATGCCCTGGCCCAAAAAGTTAACAGCATCCACCCATAGTGTCCCTTGCCCCTTTTTTAGAGACTTTTGGGGGGTGGGAATTGAGAGTTGGGTTTTTGGGGACTTTTGAAGGACAATCGTTGGGGTTAGGGAGGGTCTTGCGGGAGATTATTTTGTTAGGGATATAAATATACTTTTTCAAACTTTATCTGAGCATACCTGTTTTTTACTGCTTGCCTGGTGGGTGGGGGTTTAACGTTGACTGTTTTCCTGAAAGTTTAGTTCCATTTTCTTCCTTTAAGTGTAAATGCCCAAATGTTTTCAACACTAAGTGCCTCTCACAGACTAAGTGAAGTGAATCCAAGAGTCCTAGGACTTTAGTAGTACTACCTTCAGTCTCTCGTCTCTCGTACTAATACTCCATTATACCCCCAAACCACCAAACGCTTATCTTACCTGTAATTTGTGTTTGAAAGTAGGGCTAGACCCAGGGCTGGCTCCACGGGAAACACCGAATAACGTTGGCAATCTTGGTCGGATAAAATTTCCTCATAGCGGTGGTACTAGTGGTGTGACACAGTGGCAGTTGCATGCCTATGAAAAAAAAGAAAATGAAATCTGGTTTGTCCTCCTGAGCAATTCAACGGTACAACTGAGAATATAGCAGGTGACAGAAGTACAGTAGAGCAGTGCCACATTGTAGCCTAACAAATGGTAAAGTATAACTACTAATTCGGTTGAAGTTCTTTCACATTAGCAATGGTTCTTTGTCAAGCAGAGTAAGAATATATCCTCGGATTTCTTCACCAGCCTGTTGCTATCACCTTATCCTCCCCACCCAGCAAGTGTGTGGATTTATTGCTGTAATAATAATTTAGTCACACATCAATCAAAACCACACAGCCCGGGGGAAGAGGGTTAGGGTTTGAAAAATGGATGGGTACGGGGGTTTTTGGGAAAGGTTTTGGGAGACAAGAAAAAATAGCACAGCATAGACAAACTATTGTGAACATAAACAAATCTTTGGGTACAAACCTATCCATCAATCTTTGAAAGTGCATGCACTACTGCATGCATGTCAGTGAAAAGTAAGTAGTACATTCGACAACTGTGGAAAGAAAGAATGCGACAGTACAGGGCCTGTGTGGAATTATTGATAACGATATTCAACATAAGGTCTCTGTAGCCAGATACCCGAGAGCCTTGCTGGTCACTATAAATCCATTCACAACAACACTCAATGGGGTTGGTCTGGAAGGTGTCAGGTTTACTCCCCGTGATCCAGTCGATGCAAATATGGTTCCACCTCCAAATGTCACCAACACCCAGAAGTGTAAACACAGGGTGTTCGAGCCATTAGGCGGGGGAGAAAAATAACAAACTAAAATAAAAAATGTGGGATGGGTAAAGGTAGGGTCAGCAGGGAAAGGATACCTGTAACAGAAGACAAGACAGGCATCAGTGAAGTGCTGTCCTAACATACAAGGGTACTCTCATATAGTCTCACTAAATAACCAAGGAAGTAGACAAGTACCTGAGCACCAAGAAAACATGACCTTGGATAGGAAATACTATAGCCCTTCTGCCACAATCTGTGAGGAAGGCCTAAGAAACACATAAACATATAGTTAACGAACATACTCCTGTCGCACCAAACACACTCGCGTTATACTAAGACATCAAACCCACTACTCACAACATACCACAAACTTGGTAGAGGACTCAATGTACAAAGGGGGTTCCAAATAGTCAAAGCAAAGATGTATGGTCCAACAAAAAGGAAGAGGGAAACGGTAGTGTGTAGGAAGCAAGAACTACAACACTGCGCTCTCTAAGTAATGACCCAGTAGAGAATCTTTGGTGAAGGTCAAACAGAAAAACGTAGTTGCGACCACCACTGAATTCTGCCAACAACACACCCCACGGTGCACTACACAAAGAGAACTGGGGTAGCCTGTAGTTACCTCACTACATGCCCAGTTATGGAGGTCCTTTGAAATACACAGTTATACAACGGAGACGCGTAGTTGTCCTTACTACCGCGCTCCGTTTTAATAGTACAAAAACGATCCCCGATGTGAACGCTAACACGTGGTATAGACCGCCACTGTGCTCCGCCACACACAATTCAACCAAACAGGAATTCATCAAAGGTAGAATTCTGTTAGAAAACAGTCACAGAACCTCCCTTAACAATCCGTTCAGGCAGTAATCAGCTGACCGCACGGGCGGCCGAAGAGTTTAGAGCGGCTTTACCTGAAGACGCGTGAAGTCCGTCTACCGCCAAGGACAGAACACGGAAGCGCTCCCCA
Source organism: Lissotriton vulgaris (assembly GCF_964263255.1). Taxonomy (NCBI): domain Eukaryota; kingdom Metazoa; phylum Chordata; class Amphibia; order Caudata; family Salamandridae; genus Lissotriton; species Lissotriton vulgaris. Next base: position 1,463,530,726 of record NC_141689.1, on the reverse strand, counting down.
CTGAGCCTCAGGGGGGGGGGGGGGGGGGGGGAAGGTGATAGTCCACAGGAGACACGATAGAAAAGCATGCAGAGCGTCCGCTCTCATGCCGGTGCAGAACAGAAACCAGAATAACGCGCAACAGGAAGCGCGTCTGTTCCCCAGATAAACTTCCTGCAAGTCTCCCGCCTACTCATGGGAAATGTAGTTTCATAGTACGGTAGGCGCTTAGGGGCTGCGTAACCTGACAGAAGGTATAGTAGATAGAAAAGGAGAAATTGCTTTTTTTCTAGGTGTCCCCTCACTCACCAGGGTTGCCCCTTGGTGACATGCTTCATCATTGGGGCCATCCCAGTCCTCTACGGCCTGGGGCGTGCTGCGACTTGCGAATTACGTAGGAGCACTTACAAATGACTATGTGTGGTGCAGATGTGATAGTGGAGTGGACTAAGTGATGTGTTAAGGGATCAATTTAGAAGCCTAGAGAGAGCCAAGAAATGCAGTCACAGTCAGAGAAAAAGGCAAGGGATACTGTATCTATGTGGTTGTAGTGGTCCTGTTGGAAGTGGTAAGTAAGTTGCCTGCAGAAAAAAAATCCTCCTATTAGCGGCACTCCTCCATTGCAGCCGACGCTTCGTCCATCGATGTTGGTCACCAGAAGACACCCTGTAAAAAAAAGCACAGCATAGACAAACAATTGAACATAAACAATTCTTTGGGTACAAACCTATCCATCAATCTTTGAAAGTGCATGCACTACTGCATGCATGTCAGTGAAAAGTAAGTAGTACATTCGACAACTGTGGAAGAAAGAATGCAACAGTAAAGGGCCTATGTGTAAATTATTGATAACGATATTCAACATAAGGTCTCTGTAGCCAGATACCCGAGAGCCTTGCTGGTCACTATAAATCCATTCACAACAACACTCAGTGGGGTTGGTCTGGAAGGTATAGTAGATAGAAAAGGAGAAATTGCTTTTTTTCTAGGTGTCCCCTCACTCACCAGGGTTGCCCCTTGGTGACATGCTTCATCATTGGGGCCATCCCAGTCCTCTACGGCCTGGGGCGTGCTGCGACTTGCGAATTACGTAGGAGCACTTACAAATGACTATGTGTGGTGCAGATGTGATAGTGGAGTGGACTAAGTGATGTGTTAAGGGATCAATGTAGAAGCCGAGAGAGAGCCAAGAAATGCAGTCACAGTCAGAGAAAAAGGCAAGGGATACTGTATCTATGTGGTTGTAGTGGTCCTGTTGGAAGTGGTAAGTAAGTTGCCTGCAGAAAAAAAATCCTCCTATTAGCGGCACTCCTCCATTGCAGCCGACGCTTCGTCCATCGATGTTGGTCACCAGAAGACACCCTGTCCACTGCCTGCCTGATGCTGAATTGTGGCTCGCTACTGTGAAGCCTGACTCCATCCTTTTTTCCCCATTGCAGAGACTGAAACCCGGCCTGTAATTATTCAACGAAAAACAGGAAGTGATATAATATTACAACACCACTGATAAATAAATATAAGGTATGTAGGCTGTGGAGTGCAAAAAGTCACAATTTGTTTTTCCTAGTAGACAGTACAATATTTTTGAAAGTGCGTACTCTGAGTCACCTTTTGAAGGATAAATAAGTATGGGCAAATTAATGTAGCGGATCTTGCCCCTCAAGCTAGGTGTACTGTAAACTGTGTTTTAGAACAAAATTAGATCTTCCTATCAGTGCTCCCACCCAGACCCTTACTAAAGCCAGTCGCAAAAATGTAGAAGACCCCCAATCAAATCTCAAAAAACGAGGCCTAGCAGAAAACTGGTGACAAAACTTACTTTGAAAGTAAAAGTAGGCCGAAGTACCCCCTTCCTAATTACCCATTACCCACCGTGGATTGCATTCAAACCACTTGCAAGCAACCAAGCAAAAGTAGCCATAGCCAGCATCGCTCCAAGACTCAAAATCCCCCCCACTCAAACACATGCAATAGAAATACTGCTAACCCTAACGAACCCTAAGTTAAGACTAGTGGCAAAGGCTTTCTTTAACTATGCCAAATCCCCCCTTTCCCACCATGGATTTTCTTCAAATGACTTGCAACCAAAATTACACATTCTCACGAGTGCTCTAAGACCCCAGAACTCAGTTGGAAAAATCTAGAACACCCCGAAACACATGCAATCCTGCTGCTAGGGCTAACCCTAACGAACCCTAAGTTAAAAAAAGTGCCAAAACTAAAGGCTTTTCCGCGCGGATTTTGTCCCAACCACTTCTACCCGGTATTAGACCTTCCCAGGAATGCCCCAAGACCCGGCAACCCACCCGCCAAGAAGCGTAACACCCCCAAACAGGCCAAAAGCAAAATCTCTTCCTTGCAATATTTCTGGGCCTTCGGTCCAAACGCGCTGCGTAGCTAGGCCATAAGTCGGGGTTGGCACGACGGATTTCCTGAAAAGCAAATGCAATCAAGATTAGAGTGTCCCAGCAGTGCTCCCAGACCACGAAACTCACCCACAAACACCAGGAAGCCCCCCAAACAGGCCCCCGAAAACGCTACATAGAGCAAAATGTCAGAAATAGACCAAAAAAAAATCGGCCTGGATTTTGTCCCAACCACTTCTAGCCGGTATTAGACCTTCCCAGGAATGCCCCAAGACCCGTCAACCCACCCGCCAAGAAGCATAACACCCCCAAACAGGCCAAAAGCAAAATCTCATACTTGCAATATTTCTGGGCCTTCGGTCCAAACGCGCTGCGTAGCTAGGCCATAAGTCGGGGTTGGCACGACGGATTTCCTGAAAAGCAAATGCAATCAAGATTAGAGTGTCCCAGTAGTGCTCCCAGACCACGAAACTCACCCACAAACACCAGGAAGCCCCCCAAACAGGCCCCCGAAAACGCTACATAGAGCAAAATGTCAGAAATAGCCAAAAAAAAATCGGCCTGGATTTTGTCCCAACCACTTCTACCCGGTATTAGACCTTCCCAGGAATGCCCCAAGACCCGTCAACCCACCCGCCAAGAAGCATAACACCCCCAAACAGGCCAAAAGCAAAATCTCATACTTGCAATATTTCTGGGCCTTCGGTCCAAACGCGCTGCGTAGCTAGGCCATAAGTCGGGGTTGGCACGACGGATTTCCTGAAAAGCAAATGCAATCAAGATTAGAGTGTCCCAGCAGTGCTCCCAGACCACGAAACACACCCACAAACACCAGGAAGCCCCCCAAACAGGCCCCCGAAAACGCTACATAGAGCAAAATGTCAGAAATAGCCAAAAAAAAATCGGCCTGGATTTTGTCCCAACCACTTCTACCCGGTATTAGACCTTCCCAGGAATGCCCCAAGACCCGTCAACCCACCCGCCAAGAAGCATAACACCCCCAAACAGGCCAAAAGCAAAATCTCATACTTGCAATATTTCTGGGCCTTCGGTCCAAACGCGCTGCGTAGCTAGGCCATAAGTCGGGGTTGGCACGACGGATTTCCTGAAAAGCAAATGCAATCAAGATTAGAGTGTCCCAGCAATGCTCCCAGACCACGAAACTCACCCACAAACAGACGGAACCCCCCCTAAGAGCACCTCAAAGGCAAGCAAGTCATCAAAAACACAAAAAAAATTCCGCCTGGGATTTGGTCCAAAACACTTTTATCCGGTATTAGAGCTTCCCAGCAATGGCCCCAGAGCCGTCAACCCAGGAGAAAACGAGTAGAAGACCCCCAAACAGCCAAAGAGCAAAAGTACAAAAATGGGGACTTAGTCAATTTTTCACAAATTTCCCAAATCACTCCGCGCGCGCTCTGCAGCTAGGCCCTAAGTCCCCTCTGCCACCATGGATTTGCTTCAAACCTCTTGCAAAGTAAAGTATATATAGCCAGCAGTGCTCCCAGACCACGAAACTCACCCACAAACACCAGGAAGACCCCCAAACAGGCCCCCGAAAACGCTACATAGAGCAAAATGTCAGAAATAGCCAAAAAAAAATCGGCCTGGATTTTGTCCCAACCACTTCTACCCGGTATTAGACCTTCCCAGGAATGCCCCAAGACCCGTCAACCCACCCGCCAAGAAGCATAACACCCCCAAACAGGCCAAAAGCAAAATCTCATACTTGCAATATTTCTGGGCCTTCGGTCCAAACGCACTGCGTAGCTAGGCCATAAGTCGGGGTTGGCACGACGGATTTCCTGAAAAGCAAATGCAATCAAGATTAGAGTGTCCCAGCAGTGCTCCCAGACCACGAAACTCACCTACAAACACCAGGAAGCCCCCCAAACAGGACCCCCGAAAACGCTACATAGAGCAAAATGTCAGAAATAGCAAAAAAAAATATCGGCCTGGATTTTGTCCCAACCACTTCTACCCGGTATTAGACCTTCCCAGGAATGCCCCAAGACCCGTCAACCCACCCGCCAAGAAGCATAACACCCCCAAACAGGCCAAAAGCAAAATCTCATACTTGCAATATTTCTGGGCCTTCGGTCCAAACGCACTGCATAGCTAGGCCATAAGTCGGGGTTGCCACGACGGATTTCCTGAAAAGCAAATGCAATCAAGATTAGAGTGTCCCAGCAGTGCTCCCAGACCACGAAACTCGCCCACAAACACCAGGAAGCCCCCCAAACAGGACCCCCGAAAACGCTACATAGAGCAAAATGTCAGAAATAGCCACAAAAAAAATCGGCCTGGATTTTGTCCCAACCACTTCTACCCGGTATTAGACCTTCCCAGGAATGCCCCAAGACCCGGCAACCCACCCGCCAAGAAGCATAACACCCCCAAACAGGCCAAAAGCAAAATCTCATACTTGCAATATTTCTGGGCCTTCGGTCCAAACGCGCTGCGTAGCTAGGCCATAAGTCGGGGTTGGCACGACGGATTTCCTGAAAAGCAAATGCAATCAAGATTAGAATGTCCCAGCAATGCTCCCAGACCACGAAACTCACCCACAAACAGACGGAACCCCCCCTAAGAGCACCTCAAAGGCAAGCAAGTCATCAAAAACACAAAAAATTTTCCGCCTCGGATTTGGTCCAAACCACTTTTAGTGCTTCCCAGCAATGGCCCCAGACCCGTCAACTCACCTGCAAAGAGGTAGAACAACACCCCCACAAGTGCTGAGTCTTTCTTCATTGGGCGTAAACCAGCCCTCTGCTTTGATGGAAATAGGAGTCTGGAGGAGGAGGATAGAGGAGCATGTTCTTCTGAACTTGTGAACCTGAGGAATGCAGACTGCGGCACCTTCAAATAAATTAGCAAACAAGTGAAGACAGTTCTGCTGATGGGCTTGTTTTTGTGATTATCTGATTAAAGTTTGAATTATATTAACTGTGCACAACAAAGAAAGACAGACACACAGGAATAAAAGTGAATAAGGATGAAAAAGAAAGTTATTGATTCGTTGTCTCATTTTCAGGGCTCGAAGTCGGTATCACGGTCCAGGAATAAGAATAAGGCTTCGTCATCATACTCTGCGAATTCAGACAGGGAGAGCTCAGTGTCACCTGACAGAGTAGAAATTCCCTCATCTATGTTGCTGGCCACCTCCTCTTCATCCGGCACGCTCTCTCGTACTCTGAAATCTGGTGGTATGAGGTGCTGATTCATCTTGATCATTGTTAACCTCTCCACATTTTTGGGCGAGAGGCGGCTCCGTTTGGGAGTTACAATCCCACCAGCCGCACTGAAAACCCGTTCAGAAGACACGCTTGCGAGTGGGCAAGACAAGTAGTTTAAAGCCAGGTTGGTGAGCTGTGGCCACAATTCTTTTTTCCCATGCCAATACGCCAATGGGTCAGAATTAACATAGACCTCTGTTGAGTCATTCAGATAGTCCTTCACCATCGACTCAAGGTCCTCATCCAAGGTTCCTCCACTTTGCTTAGCTCTTGCTGTGCCTCTGACCTTTTGAGAACCAAACCCACGCAGAGCTAGCCAATCCTCTTCAGCCTCCAATGTTTCTGTTGTCTTTCGTGCAGATGATCCGGTTGCCGGTGTCTTTAACGGCTGAGAGGTCACTTGTGCCACAGCCACAGGTGCAGAAGTGGATTGTTTTGACTGGGGATGGCCTGCTGATGTACTGCCATTTCCTTCAATTTCCAGCCGTTCTGTTTCAAACTTCTTGGCTGACAAGGCTAGCCAACGTTTGTACTTTAGAACATGTTCATCATCAAAAGGAAAGAATGCTTGGCCTGCCAGCGCCTTTTTGTAGCGTGGATCCAGAATAGTAGCACAAATGTAATGCTGTTCTGAGTGGATCTTTTTAAGACGTTCATCACCTTGTAGGAGCTCTAATAATTGCTCGGCCAGAAGCAAAGAGTCTTGGTTTTTATCTTTTCTAAACACAGAACACACCTCCTTCAGTTGGTCCTCCAGCATGTACAACAATGGGATAGCTTTTCCCAAATTAGAGTCCTCCTTGCTGACTGCACGCGTGAAGAACTCAAAAGGACGAAGCATGCGTGTCAGGCTTTCAACTATGTTCCATTGCGGCCCACCCATCCTCAGCTCCTCTGCACCCTCTTTAAGGAAATATTGATCGAGTTCCGTATACTGCTCATATAGACGCTCAAGCATGTAGAAGGTTGAGTTCCAACGTGTTACCACCTCCTGGATGAGTGCTTTCACTGGCATTTGATGTTGATATAGCAGGCTCCTCAGCTGCTTCCGGGCCTTAAAAAAATGGCTGAAATGCTTGCACATTTTTCGGCAGGTGTCCAATACACCGTACGCTGCACTGCCTTTATTACCCAAGAATTTTTGGACAACCAGGTTTATACAGTGCGCCAAACACGGCACTCTGAAATAGTAACCGTCCCTCATGGCCTTAACTATATTGGAGCCATTGTCCGTGGAAACATAACCAACCTTGCGTTTTAGTGGGGACAGACAGTTAAGGACCTTTGTGTTAAAGACATCCAAAATGTTTTCTGCTGTGTGACGTTTCTCCAAACCAAACATGGCTTGTGTTGCATGTTTCCGAGCACCTTTAAAAACAATGTTAGTGTCAACACCTGAGTTTAGCTTTGCTTTAGCCCCTGAAAAAGAGACCCAGTGTGCAGTGATGCACATGTAATCAGCGCCTGCGCCACTGGTCCACATGTCTGTTGTCAGATGTATAGTGTGAACAGCACTCTTCTGCAAAGCTGCCCCAATCACCTTCAGAACATCTTCATGTAGTGCTGGAACCGCAACTCGTGCAAAATAGAACCGGCTAGGAACCTTCCATTTAGGGCAGAGCGCTGTCACTAATTCTAGAAAACCAACCCCTTCTACAAAAGAAAAAGGGAGAAGGTCCAGAGCTAGCATTTTAGCCAGCTTAGTGTTATACAGACGGGTCATTGGGTGGTTGCGTTCATATTGTGCTTCTGTAAACAACATCTTTTTAATGTTGCCCTGGACCAATGATTTACGGGATGATGATGATCTCTTCGACCCAGTTACGCTCGCTGATGAACTTTTCCGCATTGATGTCTCACTCTCTCCCACACTCTTAGTGTGGCTCCCATGGGGTGTGCTGCTGACATGGGAACTGGGTGTAAGTGAAGTGTTTGAATCGTCTTCTTCTACCTCCTCGTCATCAGCAGATGAAAAATCAACGTTTTCATTACGTGCAATTCCGGCTTTCTTGACCGCCTCTAGGTGCGGAAACCATTGGACAGGGTGCCTTCTCTCAAGATGACCTCTCTGGCCTCCGGTACCATAGTTAGAACCAAGCTTACCACGACTAACTCGAAGCTTACAAAGGCTACAAATGGCTACGTTTTCCTTTTTTGGGCAAACACTAAAGAAGTCCCAAACTGGAGACTTGAAATGTCTTTGGGGGCGGGAGGAGGCGGCGATACTGGTGGTGGTGGTCCTGCTGCTAATGCCAGATGAAGTGGAGGATGTGGATTGCCGAACTTCAGTACGTTTTGCACTTTCACCACCACGAATTGAGGTCGAGGACGAGGTGGGTACCTTCTTGCAAAGAAATATGGAAGCGGTAGGTTTTGGTGTACTACTTAACTCCAAATCTAATGATTCCATTTCCATTGCCTCCTCGCCGACATCATCATCACGCTCAGCAGCTTCTCGGGATAGGGTCAAAATGTCTCTTTGCTGCATGCCCGGTGGGGCTGCAGTGACCTTTGTGATGACTGGCTCGTCGTCATCGTGAGAGGCTTCATCACCAGCAGTATCTGTCACTTCTTGTTGAGCCTCATCACACTCCATAGGTTTGAGTTTTTGGACGACCTTCCTTTTACGCTTAGGTACCGGTGTCAGATCATGGTGTGCCTCACTGTCAGACCGCAGTTGTGGTTCCCAAGACGGATCACTTGCATCAGAAGGAGGTGGGCTTGAAGAAGATGTAGACACCCCCCTTGATCTTTTCCTTGCTAGGGATGTGGAAGACAATGAATGATCATCAGGAGGAGTGGCTTCCAATGATACCTCGGCTTCATTGTCGATTTCCTGATGTGCCCCTACTTCGGGAGGAACAACTATTGTGGGCACTTGTGAACCTCCATGCACCTTTGCTTGCGCATCTCCTTTTGCTGCCTCTCCTTCCACATGTACTTGGGCGTGTACTTGCACATGGTGTTGTTGTTGCGGCTGTGGTTGTTCAACACTTGTCAGATGAGTTACAACAACCTGTGTTGATTCAGGGACATTGCTGCTACTTTCTTGCGATGAGCCAACATCACTGGTCGATGGTGATTGGAGAAGTACACTGACTGCCTCTGAAGCACTCAAGGGCTTTGACTTAAGTTGGCGTGGTGGTGGAGGCACTGAACCCAATGGAGCAGGGGTGCTGCTCCCAGCTTGGTCCCCAGCAGATCCTGCTGCTGCAGGCGTACTTTTTTTTTTGCTCCCAAAAAAAGTGGCGGGTGGCACACCAGCCTCCTTGGTAACTTGCTTCTTCTGCTCCTTACTAGCAACTTTCTTGCTAGAGGAGCTACGGAGAACTTTCTTTGGGGGCGGGGCCATCTTCTTCAGAGCAGGTCAGACAGCAGGCCGCAGTTGCACGAATTGTAGAGTTGTCTGAGGCCAGACGTGACGTCGCGTGACGTTATGCTGCACACACACACCGCTGCAGGACTTCTTCCAGGCACTGGTGGTTCTCTTGAGTCTTGTGCACCTAAAAAAAATGGAAGACAGAGGAACATCAGTTCAGTTATAGAGCACAAAAAAATCGAAAAGCACTGCAAAATCAGCACAATCCCAATCCATCCATGCCCTCCATAATGTTTAAATTCAAGACAACCCACAGAAAGACTAGGCCCATGCAAGACTCACTACCCCTGGGCATAAATAAAGGTTGAAAAGTAGGCAAAATGGTTGGAGGCCTAACAACAAAGCCTGCATTTAAAATGGCCACTTGACTGCCAGCACATGGCCAGTGCCTGTAGCTGCACTCAAAATGGCCACCAGCCACATGGCATGTCCCTCCCCATGAACACCCCCAAAAATCGAAAAACACTGCAAAATCAGCACAATCCCATTCAATCCATGGCCTCCATGATGTTTAAATTCAAGACAACCCACAGAAATACTAGGCCCATGCAAGACTCACTACCCCTGGGCATAAATAAAGGTTGAAAAGTAGGCAAAATGGTTGGAGGCCTAACAACAAAGCCTGCATTCAAAATGGCCACTTGCCTGCCAGCACATGGCCAGTGCCTGTAGCTGCACTCAAAATGGCCACCAGCCACATGGCATGTCCCTCCCCATGAACACCCCCAAAAATCGAAAAACACTGCAAAATCAGCACAATCCCATTCCATCCATGGCCTCCATGATGTTTAAATTCAAGACAGCCCACAGAAAGACTAGGCCCATGCTAGACTCAAATACCCCTGGTGAAAAGGCCACAAGTACAGGCCCAAAAAACGAAAATCACTGAAAAATCTGCACAATCCCATTCCATCCATGGCCTCCATGATGTTTAAATTCAAGACAACCCACAGAAAGACTAGGCCCATGCAAGACTCACTACCCCTGGGCATAAATAAAGGTTGAAAAGTAGGCAAAATGGTTGGAGGCCTAACAACAAAGCCTGCATTTAAAATGGCCACTTGCCTGCCAGCACATGGCCAGTGCCTGTAGCTGCACTCAAAATGGCCACCAGCCACATGGCATGTCCCTCCCCATGAACACCCCCAAAAATCGAAAAACACTGCAAAATCAGCACAATCCCATTCAATCCATGGCCTCCATGATGTTTAAATTCAAGACAACCCACAGAAATACTAGGCCCATGCAAGACTCACTACCCCTGGGCATAAATAAAGGTTGAAAAGTAGGCAAAATGGTTGGAGGCCTAACAACAAAGCCTGCATTCAAAATGGCCACTTGCCTGCCAGCACATGGCCAGTGCCTGTAGCTGCACTCAAAATGGCCACCAGCCACATGGCATGTCCCTCCCCATGAACACCCCCAAAAATCGAAAAACACTGCAAAATCAGCACAATCCCATTCCATCCATGGCCTCCATGATGTTTAAATTCAAGACAGCCCACAGAAAGACTAGGCCCATGCTAGACTCAAATACCCCTGGTGAAAAGGCCACAAGTACAGGCCCAAAAAACGAAAATCACTGAAAAATCTGCACAATCCCATTCCATCCATGGCCTCCATGATGTTTAAATTCAAGACAACCCACAGAAAGACTAGGCCCATGCAAGACTCACTACCCCTGGGCATAAATAAAGGTTGAAAAGTAGGCAAAATGGTTGGAGGCCTAACAACAAAGCCTGCATTTAAAATGGCCACTTGCCTGCCAGCACATGGCCAGTGCCTGTAGCTGCACTCAAAATGGCCACCAGCCACATGGCATGTCCCTCCCCATGAACACCCCCAAAAATCGAAAAACACTGCAAAATCAGCACAATCCCATTCAATCCATGGCCTCCATGATGTTTAAATTCAAGACAACCCACAGAAATACTAGGCCCATGCAAGACTCACTACCCCTGGGCATAAATAAAGGTTGAAAAGTAGGCAAAATGGTTGGAGGCCTAACAACAAAGCCTGCATTCAAAATGGCCACTTGCCTGCCAGCACATGGCCAGTGCCTGTAGCTGCACTCAAAATGGCCACCAGCCACATGGCATGTCCCTCCCCATGAAAACCCCCAAAAATCGAAAAACACTGCAAAATCAGCACAATCCCATTCAATCCATGGCCTCCATGATGTTTAAATTCAAGACAACCCACAGAAATACTAGGCCCATGCAAGACTCACTACCCCTGGGCATAAATAAAGGTTGAAAAGTAGGCAAAATGGTTGGAGGCCTAACAACAAAGCCTGCATTCAAAAAGGCCACTTGCCTGCCAGGACATGGCCAGTGCCTGTAGCTGCACTCAAAATGGCCACCAGCCACATGGCATGTCCCTCCCCATGAACACCCCCAAAAATCGAAAAACACTGCAAAATCAGCACAATCCCATTCCATCCATGGCCTCCATGATGTTTAAATTCAAGACAGCCCACAGAAAGACTAGGCCCATGCTAGACTCAAATACCCCTGGTGAAAAGGCCACAAGTACAGGCCCAAAAAACGAAAATCACTGAAAAATCTGCACAATCCCATTCCATCCATGGCCTCCATGATGTTTAAATTCAAGACAACCCACAGAATGACTAGGCCCATGCAAGACTCACTGCCCCTGGGCATAAATAAAGGTTGAAAAGTAGGCAAAATGGTTGGAGGCCTAACAACAAAGCCTGCATTCAAAATGGCCACTTGCCTGCCAGCACATGGCCAGTGCCTGTAGCTGCACTCAAAATGGCCACCAGCCACATGGCATGTCCCTCCCCATGAACACCCCCAAAAATCGAAAAACACTGCAAAATCAGCACAATCCCATTCCATCCATGCCCTCCATGATGTTTAAATTCAAGACAGCCCACAGAAAGACTAGGCCCATGCTAGACTCAAATACCCCTGGTGAAAAGGCCACAAGTACAGGCCCAAAAAACGAAAATCACTGAAAAATCTGCACAATCCCATTCCATCCATGCCCTCCATGATGTTTAAATTCAAGACAGCCCACAGAAAGACTAGGCCCATGCACCACTCACTACCCCTGGTCAAGGCCCCAACAACAGGTCAAAAATCGAAAAACACAGAAAAATCAGCACAATCCCAATTCATCTATGGCCTCCATGATGTTTAAGTTCAAGACAACCCACAGAAAGAATCAGTCCACCCACCACTGAGTACCCCTGGGCAAAAGGCCCCAAAACAGCCCAAAAATCGAAAATTCCAAAATTTTAGTTGCAGCAACTGTAATGCCCCAAACAAACTTACTTGTAAAATTTCTAATCCAACAGTGATCCAAAGAAAGTCAAAAAGGCCTCAAATCCAAAGATCCAGCAGCATCCACAAAAAGTAATCCTTCCAGCTCCACATCCAAATGAAAAGTGACCAGGAGATGGACAAAGCACTGGGAGGAGCCTGCTGAACAGGAACAGGAAGTTGAAGACTATGGGGCACTTCCTTCCTTCCACCCCCCTGCCCCCCTCCCCAAAATGGACTCCTCGCTAAAAAAGTGCAGGCAAATGTCAAACTAAGGAGTTATTCACATAAAAATCATCATTTCTAGAAGGTTTATGCTGCTTGCTGGTGGATTTCTTGTGCAGAATTGCAAATTTATATTTTCGCTCGCCGCATCTCAAATCTCGCAATTGCGAAGTACCGCGAGACGTGATCTCGCCGTACTCGCGTTGACAAACTATCGCTGGCAAGCCGCGATGACGTAATCGCGCTCGCCAATTCCCGCGGGATCACACAGCAAGATCCAAAATGGCGCAGCACTCGCAAACTATCGAAAAAAACAACTCGGCAAACGATGATAAACGCCGCGCGCCGCAAAAATTGTATCACCAACGCCGCGCGCCGCCAAAAAAATCCGCTGCGTGCGAATTTGCGGATTTTGCGGGAAATCCGCAAATCTCGCGGATTGCGGATTTCCCGAAAATCCGCAAAATTCGCGAGCGTAACGGATTTTCCGCCCATGCTTAGTAAATATATTGTTGATTTCAAAGCGTTGGAACATGGAAAGGGGAGAAGGTACAGATTGTTTTGCTGCGTAAGTTTTCTCAGGGTGTGCAGTAAGGCCCTTAAAGGCGAAAATATATATATATATATTTTTTTTAAAGTTGCGTGGTACGCGCACTCGGTCGCGCACACCTTTTTACAAGAGTGTGAAAATGGAGATAAATCAGAAGTTTGAGTGCTTAGATATAAGGTGGCTCTGAAAAGAGCCATTGTGTTAATTGAGTGTTTTCTGCATTTATAAGTAAGTACCGATGCAGAGCCTGATGTTGCAGAGGAAGATTCTGTTTCCCTCGTTCGTGAAATGAACACCGTCTCTCCTATAGACGTCTTGCATGTGGTATCGCAAGTTGTTGTGGTAAATAGAACCCATGCTATAATCTCTGAGGAACGCAGAAACAGATTTATTTACATGTCTCCTTGCTTTCTCAAATTGTGCACAATGTTGATTGGACCAATTCCATTTCTGTCTTTGGCATATATTGGAATATACTAAGGCAGATCGAGGAAAAAGTGTCATCAATTGTCGAAAGGTGTCTTTTAGAAGCATTTCCAGACCAACCCCAGTGATTGTGCCTAGATCGTTCCCACCACAGTGCACAATTATAAGGTCTGGTTCTGGGAGATGCATAAAAGTTTTCACCAATGGAATCAATTGGTGACATTTCAATCCTCTTTTGGCAATCCATGTTATGTGTACATTTGGTAAGCCGAGGTTGCAAATTCGTCTGCTTACTGCATATTTTTCACTCCAGTGAATATAACTGTGTCCTATTAGCCAGACCTTCATTTTCAAGGGATTTGTAGTCGTCCTCCGATCGGTTCTGGAAGTGGAATGGTAGTTAGAAGTTGAAATTCTAAATAAAGAAAAAGGAAGAGGCTGGGTGTGGTTTAAAAAAAAAAATGATTGGTTGATTGTAAGAAGTGGAGATTCAACAGTACGTTGCATGTTAATGTTTATGTTAAACGAAAAGTACTATTGGGTGTGAAAAAAAAAGACATGTAACAGAGCTGTGGATTGGCAGGTGTTTCTGGAGGGAAAACAGTGTTGTTACTTTGCTGTAGAACGTTGAGTCATGAACTTTTGACCTGTGCCTTCAGCAACGTGCAGGATGAGGTGTAACCATGGAAACAGCCGGAGATGGCAGTTGGTGATGGGTGACTTTTATGTGACATTGAAAATATTGTGAGGGAGAACCAACTGAAATGTAAATGCTTACGTTACGCGCTCCGCGCCGCGCCCCGGATTGCTTCCGGGAAGCTGCGCTTCGCGCCTCGCGCACCGGAGCACTTCCGTGTGCGCTAACGCGGCGCGTCATATGACGGATTACGCAACAACGCGATACGTCGTTGGGGCTCCACCGGAACTGATCGAATTGGTAGTCTACAATGTTTCTGGATGTTTCAGACTGAAGCTGGCGTCAGCATGAGAGCACCCAGTGGCTACGTCGTGGCCATTCCGCGAATAATCATGGCAGTCGCTCCCCACCGGACGTCTGCAGGAGTCGGGGGCCTCGGTGACTCTTGTAGAATCTTCAAGGCTGAGGGGACGCTTTTGGGAATGGGGCTCATGCCCTAGCAGTCAAGCGTCCGAGTTCCAGGGTTGCCCAGAGCCATCCTTGCAGGCCAGGCCCAAGTCTGTGGAGCCGACCGCCATTTCCTGAGCTCCGTGGCAGCCGCCTGTCGCTGTATCGGAAGAGTGGGTGCAATTCAGCCGGATGGCGGGTGAGACGGTGTAATAGCAAGAGCAGGCGTAATTCAGCTGGCCGAGCGAGGCACTGTGCCGCAGGAGCAGGCGCAACTCAGCTGGCCGAGTGAAGCGCTGGGGTGTAGCTAAGAAACCTCCACCTGGTGAGGTGGGAGAGGCTCGTTCGCGCCGCCTCTCCCTTCCAGTGCACCCCACGCCGTCTCCTGGCGCAGGTATATGTGATGGTCGGACCAGGGCACCGCAGGACGTGTCTTCAGGTCAAACGGATTGTGGGACAAGGTCCAGAATGGAAGAGGCATCAAAAGGCAAGACGTTCCGCCTGACCCCGGGAGCCGGCCGCCTATGTCGGGGGCGATCTTAGGCCATACCAGGGGTACAAGACTTGGGGAGGGGGCAGGAGCCAAGCGCCCCCTCCGAGTCTGCGTTTCTTGGACCCTGAAGTATGGCACTCAACATCCAGAACTTATGACATTTGTGCAAGGCAGGGACATCGAAGTCTCTCAGGGACCAAGCATATCCAGAGTCCTTCCTACAGAAGGTGGTGGGGGTGGCGGCATTAGCAAGGCATCCCCCCACACAACTTGTCGGACCCTGAAGTATGGCACTCAACATCCAGAACTTATGACATTTGTGCAAGGCAGGGACATCGAAGCCTTTCAGGGACCAAGCATATCCAGAGTCCTTCCTACAGAAGGTGGTGGGGGTGGCGGCATTAGCAAGGCATCCCCCCACACAACTTGTCGGACCCTGAAGTATGGCACTCAACATCCAGAACTTATGACATTTGTGCAAGGCAGGGACATCGAAGCCTTTCAGGGACCAAGCATATCCAGAGTCCTTCCTACAGAAGGTGGTGGGGGTGGCGGCATTAGCAAGGCATCCCCCCACACAACTTGTCGGACCCTGAAGTATGGCACTCAACATCCAGAACTTATGACATTTGTGCAAGGCAGGGACATCGAAGCCTTTCAGGGACCAAGCATATCCAGAGTCCTTCCTACAGAAGGTGGTGGGGGTGGCGGCATTAGCAAGGCATCCCCCCACACAACTTGTCGGACCCTGAAGTATGGCACTCAACATCCAGAACTTATGACATTTGTGCAAGGCAGGGACATCGAAGCCTTTCAGGGACCAAGCATATCCAGAGTCCTTCCTACAGAAGGTGGTGGGGGTGGCGGCATTAGCAAGGCATCCCCCCACACAACTTGTCGGACCCTGAAGTATGGCACTCAACATCCAGAACTTATGACATTTGTGCAAGGCAGGGACATCGAAGCCTCTCAGGGACCAAGCATATCCAGAGTCCTTCCTACAGAAGGTGGTGGGGTGGCGGCATTAGCAAGGCATCCCCCCACACAACTTGTCGGACATCACCTTTGGATGTACTGGGTGTTCAATTTCAGAATTGAAACTACTAAGAAGCAATTAGAAGTGTTGTTTTCATGTTGCAGCAGGCTGCTATGTAAATAGTTATTTAATAAAACGTTTTATCCTGTTACTTTGCTGGTGTGTTATATATATTTATAATATTTGCATAGTGTTTGTCGTTATTTTGGGGTGCACTTATTTGACATGCCGCACCATGGTATGTATGGAAAAGGAATATTTTTTTGCTGGATTTCTTCTTGAGAGAACCAAGTTACATATCGTGCAGGTTACTTTTGGTGCATTCACTTTCTTTTGATCTTCAGGATAAGTGAAAAATTGCCAGATGAAAGATTTATTTTTTCTTATTAAAGGTAGTCGATCATTTTGGTCAGATTCGGAAGATGAATGAGATACGGTAGCCATTTCACCAAAGTCTTCCGAAAGATGTAGGACGTTGTTCTCTCTTGAGAGTAGAAAAGATAGTGAGGGAAGTGGGTGGAGTGCTGCGTGTAAATTCCAGAATTGAAACTATTAAGAACCAATTCAATGTGTTGTTTTCATGTTGCAGCAGGCTGCTATGTAAATAGTTATTTAATAAAACGTTTTACCCTGTTACTTTGCTGGTGTGTTGTATATCTTTATAATATTTGTCGTTATTTTGGGTGGGGTGGGCGGCG
The DNA here is from genome assembly GCF_964263255.1 of Lissotriton vulgaris. Classification (NCBI taxonomy): domain Eukaryota; kingdom Metazoa; phylum Chordata; class Amphibia; order Caudata; family Salamandridae; genus Lissotriton; species Lissotriton vulgaris. The sequence goes on along the minus strand of NC_141689.1, from coordinate 1,463,513,967 downwards.
AGCTGAGCTGTCTTGCAGCCATCATGGCGTCGAGCTCGGTTCCTCTCACTAGTTTCATATTTCTCATGAGGGGTTGTTCCTAATTTTTCTATTTTAGCGAGGTCAAAAAAAGATCCCATCAGTGGCCTACTGATTTTGCTCGATTCCTTTTGTTTTTTCTAACGATTTATATGTTATAGTTTGCTAGCACGATACAGCGGCTTGTCCGCATTTTATATATATGTCCTTTTTATTAGGGGTGTCCTCCGGTGGAGTCGGACGATCTACCTCTAATAAACGGTCCGGGTTGAACCAACTACCATCCTGATTTTGTATATCTTCTGAGCTGGATTTAAGCACACAATTGTTAAAGTATGAAACGTTTTATATTTCTAAAAAAAATACCAAGGTGTGTACATCCGGTAACGCACGAAAGTTTAAAAATACATTAGGCTCCATTTACTGAAAAGTTTCATAAGAATAAAAAAGAAATCTAGGTACAGTCTCTTTGACGTACTATAAGTTCTTTGAGGGGTGTATGAAGAAATTCAATAAGTTCAAATTGCAAAGTTTTCACGAAATATATAGGCAGGTGCGCGCACTCGGTCCGCACGAAAGCCTGGAAATGCAATATCCATTTTATTGACAACTGTTGCCAAGAGTGCGCACACCGGGTCGCGCACAAAAGTTTAGTAAGGCTATTTTTATTTACAGACAAATTTTAATGTGTTTAAAAAAAGGCAAGGTACAGACTTTCGAATTCTGTATCGCTTTACAAGGAGTCTCTATGCAACTTGAACAGTGAAGAAAACGGCTTGTTTTCGAAAAAAATATTGCCAGAACTTTATTGACAAAAGTATAGGTTGCATACACGACATTTTTCTGAATTAGCATTTTAAAAACCAATGAAATTCACAGAAAAAACCATAGGTTTTACACACGTTATAGTTAGGAAGTAGCATTTAAAAAACCTATGAAATTCACTGAAAAAAACATAGGTTTGACACATGTTATAGTTAGCTGGAAATTTTACTGATATAAAACCAATGAAATTCCACGTTATAGTTAGTTGGACTCACTATAACTTGCGTGTGCAATGCACTGCTGATGACGTCACATATTACATCACTCATGACATGGTCAGTGACATCACTCATGACATCACTGATGACACCATCCAGTGAATATGTGTGTTTCTGAAAAATAAATATTAGTGACTAATGTTTAAATATTTAAATATATATATTAGTGTTTCACTTTGTGTATAAGTGGCTACATGTGTTGGTAAGTAGCTACATGCGTATGTATATGGGTTATTAGATGTTTCTCTTAGTATCAGTATGAGTGTCTATATGGTTTGGTGGGGGTATTACTTAGCACATAGATGCATGAGTGACTGACTCTCTGTTTGTATGTGTTTTGAAGACAGCATATGTGCAGGACTGTATGGGTGGATGAGTGTGTATATGTGTTTGTTAGTGAGTGAATGACTGTCTCACTAGTGTCTTTATCAGTAACTACATATGTTTTAATCTAGTATATGTGAATATTGATGTATATAAGTGAGTATATGTGAGAGTAAGAGATTGTAAGAGTTCTTGTTTAAATAAGTATGTGTTTCTATAAGTGATTGTTTAAGAGAATAAATATGTGTAATTTTCAATAGAAGTAAGGTGGAAGTGTGTGTATAACTCTATAATCAAATAAATGGATGTTCAATAGTTTATTTGCACGTGTGAGTATGTGTGTGAGTTACCTTTGGATGACTGTCGGTGTGTAACAAGATGTATAGGTGTATCACTTCATATGATGAGTGAGTATATGTATGAGTGACTATATAGAACTGTTAGTGAATGACTGGATGTGTATATAGATGGTGGAATTACTGAATTGCTTGTTGTAACTGATATGGGTATCTCCATTTTTTTTTAAATTTCAGTTTCTATTTTTGAATATATGTTTCAAGGGTTACATTACAGTGAAAGGAGGTCTGTCACTCTGTCACAAGGATGGTGTCATCAGTGATGTCATGAGTGATGTCACTGACCATGTCATGAGTGATGTAATATGTGACGTCATCAGCAGTGCATTGCACACGCAAGTTATAGTGAGTCCAACTAACTATAACGTGGAATTTCATTGGTTTTATATCAGTAAAATTTCCAGCTAACTATAACATGTGTCAAACCTATGGTTTTTTCAGTGAATATATATATATATATATATATATATATTATAAACACAAAAAAGCACCCCATTTGGAAGAGCCAGACTTGCAGGTAGGTAAACTTTCGTGTTTATTTGGCAGGATAACACGAAAGTTTACCTACCTGCAAGTCTGGCTCTTCCAAATGGGGTGCTTTTTTGTGTTTATAATAAATAACGGCCGATCCCGGTCGTGGAGGAAACCTGCTACTGAGAGGTGGACCTGGCTGCAGTCATTGTCAAGCAGCGTGAAGGGCAGGAAGGAAGTGTGGCAGGTTTGAAATATTCAGCGCAGTGTTTGCATGACAATTTACGGACCCACTGGGGCATTTTACTTTTTGAAAATTGACATTGTGAAGGAGCAGCTAACTGTAGCGATACTTTGGCACTACTATTACCAGCAGGCTCTGGGTGAGCCCACGCCCACTGGGGCAGGTGATAAGGATTAAATGAGGCCGGTGCTCCACGCAGTGTTTAAATGAAGCCTCTGAGGAAATGCTGCATAGCATGAAACGCATCAGGCTTAAATGATTCTGGACATTGTTTTCCTGCACTGCGCTGTTATCCTGCCAAATAAACACGAAAGTTTACCTACCTGCAAGTCTGGCTCTTCCAAATGGGGTGCTTTTTTGTGTTTATAATATATATATATATATATATATATATATATATATATATATATATATATATCGGCACACTTCTTTTGTAGAAAAGAAAATAGAAACCACAATGGGGAAGTTCCAGGGAGCAGCTTATATTCGCAATGCAACAGGCAAATGCATTTCGGCCGCGAGGCCTTTCTCAATGCCCACAGTTGATGAAATGAACACGCCGCCTCCCCTTGGACTGCTATGAATGTCCGGCTCAGTCTTGATTGGCTGTTTTCTCAATTCCTCGCACTCCGGCCGGAGTGGGCTGCCAACGTGCAGTTCTCACCAGATTACTGGACTGCATGTCCCAGAATGCCACGTTCCAGCGAAGGGATTTAAAGGTTAGAGACGACATCCCATTCGAGTGTGTGACTGGCAGGTGAGTCCAAGAGTAGAGCGTGCCTCCATTCCAATAATTATAGAGTTAATAGTACTCCCTCGAGTCCCCAAGCCGCAGCTACCTTAAACGCCCAGGTTGCGTTTTTACGAGGCTCCGAATGGCTCAGCATCCGATCCACAGAGAGGCGGAATTGCCTCTACATCGCATCTCTTCCTTCTGGGGTCACCAGGTGTACACCGGAAAATCTGCTACCGCAGAAAACAATCGCACACCAGCTGGAGCTGCCGCTGCCAATGGTTCCGGTGTAACTTGCGCTGCAGGTTGCTTCTAGACCGTGTCACTGGCAAAACACGGTAATTGATATCGGCACACTTCTTTTGTAGAAAAGAAAATAGAAGCCACAATGGGGAAGTTCCAGGGAGCAGCTTTTATTCTCAATGCAACAGGCAAATGCATTTTGGCCGCGAGGCCTTTCTCAATGCCCACAGTTGATGAAATGAACACGCCTCCTCCCCTTGGACTGCTATGAATGTCCGGCTCAGTCTTGATTGGCTGTTTTCTCAATTCCTCCCACTCCGGCCGGAGTGGGCTGCCAACGTGCAGTTCTCACCAGATTACTGGACTGCATGTCCCAGAATTCCACGTTCCAGCGAAGGGATTTAAAGGTTAGAGACGACATCCCATTCAAGTGTGTGACTGGCAGGTGAGTCCAAGAGTAGAGCGTGCCTCCATTCCAATAATTATAGAGTTAATAGTACTCCCTCGAGTCCCCAAGCCGCAGCTACCTTAAACGCCCAGGTTGCGTTTTTACGAGGCTCCGAATGGCTCAGCATCCGATCCACAGAGAGGCGGAATTGCCTCTACATCGCATCTCTTCCTTCTGGGGTCACCAGGTGTACACCGGAAAATCTGCTACCGCAGAAAACAATCGCACACCAGCTGGAGCTGCCGCTGCCAATGGTTCCGGTGTAACTTGCGCTGCGGGTTGCTTCTAGACCGTGTCACTGGCAAAACACGGTAATTGATATCGGCACACTTCTTTTGTAGAAAAGAAAATAGAAGCCACAATGGGGAAGTTCCAGGGAGCAGCTTTTATTCTCAATGCAACAGGCAAATGCATTTCGGCCGCGAGGCCTTTCTCAATGCCCACAGTTGATGAAATGAACACGCCTCCTCCCCTTGGACTGCTATGAATGTCCGGCTCAGTCTTGATTGGCTGTTTTCTCAATTCCTCCCACTCCAGCCGGAGTGGGCTGCCAACGTGCAGTTCTCACCAGATTACTGGACTGCATGTCCCAGAATACCACGTTCCAGCGAAGGGATTTAAAGGTTAGAGACGACATCCCATTCAAGTGTGTGACTGGCAGGTGAGTCCAAGAGTAGAGCGTGCCTCCATTCCAATAATTATAGAGTTAATAGTACTCCCTCGAGTCCCCAAGCCGCAGCTACCTTAAACGCCCAGGTTGCGTTTTTACGAGGCTCTGAATGGCTCAGCATCCGATCCACAGAGAGGCGGAATTGCCTCTACATCGCATCTCTTCCTTCTGGGGTCACCAGGTGTACACCGGAAAATCTGCTACCGCAGAAAACAATCGCACACCAGCTGGAGCTGCCGCTGCCAATGGTTCCGGTGTAACTTGCGCTGCGGGTTGCTTCTAGACCGTGTCACTGGCAAAACACGGTAATTGATATCGGCACACTTCTTTTGTAGAAAAGAAAATAGAAGCCACAATGGGGAAGTTCCAGGGAGCAGCTTTTATTCTCAATGCAACAGGCAAATGCATTTCGGCCGCGAGGCCTTTCTCAATGCCCACGGTTGATGAAATGAACACGCCTCCTCCCCTTGGACTGCTATGAATGTCCGGCTCAGTCTTGATTGGCTGTTTTCTCAATTCCTCCCACTCCAGCCGGAGTGGGCTGCCAACGTGCAGTTCTCACCAGATTACTGGACTGCATGTCCCAGAATGCCACGTTCCAGCGAAGGGATTTAAAGGTTAGAGACGACATCCCATTCAAGTGTGTGACTGGCAGGTGAGTCCAAGAGTAGAGCGTGCCTCCATTCCAATAATTATAGAGTTAATAGTACTCCCTCGAGTCCCCAAGCCGCAGCTACCTTAAACGCCCAGGTTGCGTTTTTACGAGGCTCTGAATGGCTCAGCATCCGATCCACAGAGAGGCGGAATTGCCTCTACATCGCATCTCTTCCTTCTGGGGTCACCAGGTGTACACCGGAAAATCTGCTACCGCAGAAAACAATCGCACACCAGCTGGAGCTGCCGCTGCCAATGGTTCCGGTGTAACTTGCGCTGCGGGTTGCTTCTAGACCGTGTCACTGGCAAAACACGGTAATTGATATCGGCACACTTCTTTTGTAGAAAAGAAAATAGAAGCCACAATGGGGAAGTTCCAGGGAGCAGCATTTATTCTCAATGCAACAGGCAAATGCATTTCGGCCGCGAGGCCTATCTCAATGCCCACAGTTGATGAAATGAACACGCCTCCTCCCCTTGGACTGCTATGAATGTCCGGCTCAGTCTTGATTGGCTGTTTTCTCAATTCCTCCCACTCCGGCCGGAGTGGGCTGCCAACGTGCAGTTCTCACCAGATTACTGGACTGCATGTCCCAGAATGCCACGTTCCAGCGAAGGGATTTAAAGGTTAGAGACGACATCCCATTCAAGTGTGTGACTGGCAGGTGAGTCCAAGAGTAGAGCGTGCCTCCATTCCAATTGTTATAGAGTTAATAGTACTCCCTCGAGTCCCCAAGCCGCAGCTACCTTAAACGCCCAGGTTGCGTTTTTACGAGGCTCCGAATGGCTCAGCATCCGATCCACAGAGAGTCGGAATTGCCTCTACATCGCATCTCTTCCTTCTGGGGTCACCAGGTGTACACCGGAAAATCTGCTACCGCAGAAAACAATCGCACACCAGCTGGAGCTGCCGCTGCCAATGGTTCCGGTGTAACTTGCGCTGCGGGTTGCTTCTAGACCGTGTCACTGGCAAAACACGGTAATTGATATCGGCACACTTCTTTTGCAGAAAAGAAAATAGAAGCCACAATGGGGAAGTTCCAGGGAGCAGCTTTTATTCTCAATGCAACAGGCAAATGCATTTCGGCCGCGAGGCCTATCTCAATGCCCACAGTTGATGAAATGAACACGCCTCCTCCCCTTGGACTGCTATGAATGTCCGGCTCAGTCTTGATTGGCTGTTTTCTCAATTCCTCCCACTCCGGCCGGAGTGGGCTGCCAACGTGCAGTTCTCACCAGATTACTGGACTGCATGTCCCAGAATGCCACGTTCCAGCGAAGGGATTTAAAGGTTAGAGACGACATCCCATTCAAGTGTGTGACTGGCAGGTGAGTCCAAGAGTAGAGCGTGCCTCCATTCCAATAATTATAGAGTTAATAGTACTCCCTCGAGTCCCCAAGCCGCAGCTACTTTAAACGCCCAGGTTGCGTTTTTACGAGGCTCTGAATGGCTCAGCATCCGATCCACAGAGAGGCGGAATTGCCTCTACATCACATCCCTTCCTTCTGGGGTCACCAGGTGTACACCGGAAAATCTGCTACCGCAGAAAACAATCGCACACCAGCTGGAGCTGCCGCTGCCAATGGTTCCGGTGTAACTTGCGCTGCGGGTTGCTTCTAGACCGTGTCACTGGCAAAACACGGTAATTGATATCGGCACACTTCTTTTGTAGAAAAGAAAATAGAAGCCACAATGGGGAAGTTTCAGGGAGCAGCTTTTATTCTCAATGCAACAGGCAAATGCATTTCGGCCGCGAGGCCTTTCTCAATGCCCACAGTTGATGAAATGAACACGCCTCCTCCCCTTGGACTGCTATGAATGTCCGGCTCAGTCTTGATTGGCTGTTTTCTCAATTCCTCCCACTCCGGCCGGAGTGGGCTGCCAACGTGCAGTTCTCACCAGATTACTGGACTGCATGTCCCAGAATGCCACGTTCCAGCGAAGGGATTTAAAGGTTAGAGACGACATCCCATTCAAGTGTGTGACTGGCAGGTGAGTCCAAGAGTAGAGCGTGCCTCCATTCCAATAATTATAGAGTTAATAGTACTCCCTCGAGTCCCCAAGCCACTGCTACCTTAAACGCCCAGGTTGCGTTTTTACGGGGCTCCGAATGGCTCAGCATCCGATCCACAGAGAGGCGGAATTGCCTCTACATCGCATCTCTTCCTTCTGGGGTCACCAGGTGTACACCGGAAAATCTGCTACCGCAGAAAACAATCGCACACCAGCTGGAGCTGCCGCTGCCAATGGTTCCGGTGTAACTTGCGCTGCGGGTTGCTTCTAGACCGTGTCACTGGCAAAACACGGTAATTGATATCGGCACACTTCTTTTGTAGAAAAGAAAATAGAAGCCACAATGGGGAAGTTCCAGGGAGCAGCTTTTATTCTCAATGCAACAGGCAAATGCATTTCGGCCGCGAGGCCTTTCTCAATGCCCACAGTTGATGAAATGAACACGCCTCCTCCCCTTGGACTGCTATGAATGTCCGGCTCAGTCTTGATTGGCTGTTTTCTCAATTCCTCCCACTCCGGCCGGAGTGGGCTGCCAACGTGCAGTTCTCACCAGATTACTGGACTGCATGTCCCAGAATCCCACGTTCCAGCGAAGGGATTTAAAGGTTAGAGACGACATCCCATTCAAGTGTGAGTCCAAGAGTAGAGCGTGCCTCCATTCCAATAATTATAGAGTTAATAGTACTCCCTCGAGCCCCCAAGCCGCAGCTACCTTAAACGCCCAGGTTGCGTTTTTACGAGGCTCCGAATGGCTCAGCATCCGATCCACAGAGAGGCGGAATTGCCTCTGCATCGCATCTCTTCCTTCTATATAATATATATATATTACCTACTGGCGGTCGCCAGTAGGTAGTTATAGTTAGGATTTTTTTCAATGTTAAATCTCAAAATTCTATTTGGAATAACTTTGGCGCCGGTTTACGAATCTGCCTGAAAATTTCCTCAAAATGGCCTCGTCGAGCTCCGGTCCTTCACTGAAAGTTTGGGGGGATGCGTCAAGCCGGGGCCGAGATAAAAGGGGGGTCCCAAAACGCGTTTTCACCATGTTAATTTCCATAGGGCGGTCGACCTCACTTTTAGCCCGAACCGCTGAATGGATTTACACCAAACTTGGCAAAATTGTAGGGACTGGTAGCCCGATGTGCCTTTGCTATGTCTCAAGATATGTGCTCCAGTGGATTTTGAGTAATTTAGGTTCAAAAAAATATATATCTATAAGCGCGCCCCGGTACGCGCTCCGGGGAGCACTCCGGGCGCGCCACGCGACTTGCGCACAGAAAGCTGATTGGCTCTCGGGTGTCTGTAAACATTCCAAACAGTCCGCAGCGGCCGCCATCTTGTGTCTCGGTAGGATTGAGACACAAGAGGTGGCAAAAACAAAGGGGGAAATGACCATAAGGGGGCAGGGGTAGACCCCCCCTGACCCCCTAGGTTTGATGTGGGGGTCATAAAAGGGCCCCGCGGGGTAACATTTTTTTTTTTTTTTCGATTTTCGCGGGGGGAGCGCCCGGTACGCGCACCGGGAAGCGGACCGGGGAGCGTACCATAGGGGAAAAAAGAAAGACAGTTTTTAAAAAATGTAGCATTTTCATATAAATTGGAGGTAGTTCTGAAAAGAACTGTTTTTTTTTCTTTTTGCTGTTTTTTGGAACTTTTTTTGGGGGGGGATTTTCAGAACAATTTTATATTTTTTTTGTAGTTTTTCTGGGGTGAAACAAAAGACAGGGAATTGCAAACAGCTCAACTGGAGCAAAAAAATAGAAAAAAATTAAGGTTGCTTGCTGCAGTGATGGTTGTCTGCAGCTCGATTAAGTAAAGTGATGCTCTGCTCACCATATGAGATCGTTTTGTTGCAATATATGCAAACGAATTTAAATTTTGAAAACTCGGTTTGGACATTAGGGACCATCTCCCTAGCCTCTTCACCCGATGGAGTGGGTTGGTTGGAGGTGCTGGAAGTAAAATGTTCTTTGGGTTTGTATGGGGGATTGTCCTCAAGCAGATATTGCCTCTCCTCCTGCTCCTCTTCGTCCTCCTCTTCTTCATGACCACCAATGTGGTCTTGTGGTGGTCCTTGTGGTGGTGGTGGAGGTGGTGGTGGTCCAGATGCACCTGCAGCTGCTACTACTGAAGCCATTTCTCACAGAATGCAGGTCTTCTTCACTCAAACAACAAAGTGAAAATGAGGAAAAAAGGTGGCGTCTTTCATCATTTGAAAAACAAAGCTGTTGTGAACCAATAAAAAGTGTTATTTTCAGGTCACATGACCCGATGCGCTTACGCTACGCGCCCCGAGCGCGCCCAGGGGCGCATCGCATAAGCACGTCAAATGCTTTCGGGTCCGTTTACGCCGTGCGTATCATGCGGACGCGGCTACGCGATACGTCACGATCATGTTTTCGTTCGCGACATTGGCGCTAACGGGACGCTTCCCGGTTCGCGCACTGGGGCGCTTCAAACGAGTACGCTCTCCGGGGCGCTCACCGGGGCGCGCACCGGGAGCGCTCCAAGGCAAAAAAAAAATGGGAAAAATTGTAGGGACTGGTAGCCCGATGTGCCTTTGCTATACTCAAGTGGTTTTTACGAAAATTAACTTTCAAAAAAATATATATTGTGCTACGTTGGGCTATATATATGTTAGAGCCCAAATTTAGCCCAAATGTAGCCCAATGTAGCCCAATGTAGCACAAAGATGGCAACCAGAGACAAAAAAAACAAATGTAGCCCAAATATCAGCCATATGTAGCCCAACTATAGCCCAATGATAGAATGTACCAGAGTGTTCTAAAGAACAACTAGAGCATTAACAGTCTTACTTATAAAGTGAGACTTATAGTTAGGAATTAGCATTTAAAAAACCTATGAAATTCACTGAAAAAAACATAGGTTTCACACCAGTTATAGTTACCTGGAAATTTTACTGACATAAAACCATTGAAATTCCACGTTATAGTTAGTTGGACTCACTATAACTTGCGCGCCTGCCACTCATGCCATGTCATGAGTGAAGTAATATGTGACGTCATCAGCAGTGCATTGCAGGCGCGCAAGTTATAGTGAGCCAACTAACTATAACGTGGAATTTCAATGGTTTTATGTCAGTGAAATTTCCAGGTAACTATAACTGGTGTAAAACCTATGGTTTTTTCAGTGAATTTAATAGGTTTTTTAAATGCTAATTCCTAACTGTAACTGGTGTGAAACCTATGTTTTTTTCAGTGAAAATATATATATATATATATATATATATATAAATATATATATATATTAGCAGCCCGTCCCGACGTTGTCCGGGAGCAAAAGGCTGCTTCTGGGCGGCAGCCCGTCCCGACGTTGTCCCCTGGAGCGCAACCTCCACCTTCAGGGCCCCTAATCAGCCGAACCGCCACCTTCATGGCTCCCAATCATCCGCACACAGTTCACCGCTCCTCCCCGCGCTAACGGGCCACTCCTCCCCGCGCTTCACTTAGCCGCACACGTTCCGCCTACACCCAGCACTTCACTGAGCCGCACACGTTCCGCCTCCACCCAGCGCTCCTGCGCTTCACCTACCTCAGCTCGACTTGACCGCTCCTCGTTCCGCCTCCTCCCATTGCTTGAGTCAGCCGCACATGTTCCGCACCTACCTCAGCCCAACTTCACCGCTCCTCGTTCCGCCTCCTCCCATTGCTACAGTCAGCCGCACACGTTCCGCTCCTCCCCGCGCTTCATCTATCTCAGCCCGACTTCACCGCTGCTGTCCGCCGCTCCTCCCCACGCTAGATGATGTCAGCACGCACGTCCACGTTGTTTGCTCACACGGCTGGCGCTACTTCTTAGGGACTACTTTTTTTTATTGTTCATTTTTTAAATAACATTTTTTTTTATAGCCTATGTCCATCTACAGGACCCCCCTTTCCAACGCTGTATTGGGTGTTGCGATTGGTTGTGTACTTTTCGAGTTTACCTGGCTCAAAGGACACAGTTCTCTCTTTACAATAGTAGTATAGATATATATATAGATATATATATATTACCTACTGGCGGTCGCCAGTAGGTATATATAGTTAGGATTTTTTCTCTATGGGATTTTTGAAAATTCTATGTCTAATAACTTTGGCGTTTGTGGACGGAATTGGCTGAAATTTTCAGGAAAATGGCACATTTTGTTTCTGAGCAGCCCCTGAAAATTTGGGGGGGGGGTTCGTCAAGGGGGGGCCGAGAAAAAAGGGGGGTCCCAAAACGCTTTTTTCCCATGTTAATTTTCATAGGGCGGTGGGCCTCACTTTTAGCTCGAACGGCTGAATGGATTTGCATGAAACTTGGCAAAATTGTAGGGACTGTTAGCCCGATGTGCCTTTGCTAGGTCTCAATATATGTGCTCCAGTGGATTTTGATAAATTAACGTTCAAAAAAATATATATATCTGTGACAGAGATCCGGGTAGCGCTCCGGTTCGCGTACTTGACGCGTAGCGGAACTTCGCGAAGCGAAGCTGATTGGCTCTCCGGTGTCTGTCAACATTCTAAACAGTCCGGAGCGGCCGCCATCTTGTCTCTCGGTAGGATCGAGAGACAAGAGGAGGCCAAAACGAAGGGGGAAATGACCATAAGGGGGCATAGTAGATCCTCCCTGACCCCCTAGGTTTGATGTGGAGGCTTTAAAAGGGCCCCGCGGGGGAAAAAAACCAAAAACAAAAAAAACGTTTTCTTTTGCGTGGGGAGCGCCCGGTACGCTTTTGTGCAATGGGCGGTGGTAATCTAAATGATGAGGGGGGGGGGGGGGCATCGTTCAAAGCACATCAGCGTGCATAAACACGAAAATGTTTTTATCTACCACGTACTTGACTTATCTCTCTGAGATGCATTCCCTTGTGTTTCGGCAATGGTAGTCTGTTCATTACATAGATCGCCCGAGGGCGGTAGTACAGACCGCGCATAGGAAAGGGTCAAAAGCCAGGGGTATAGGAGTATGTAACAAGCGAGCCATTTAATTGAAAAAACTAAACGTGCCAAACGGTTGCAGGATCAGTGAAGGTTGATTTTTTAATTGAAAGTATAACAGGATCAGTTACAATAAAATCGTCCATACGCACACCATAGGCGAGTATCATGGGTAACATTACTTCGAAGCTTTATTAATACAATAATCAATAATGAAAAATCGACATCAATAGGGTTGTCCGTATTCCCAGTCAGTACCCTTCCCCGCCCGCCATGTGCACAAATACCGCATACATCCCCCATAACGTCATGGCTAAGTAACTAGAACGTCATAAGGAGTTGCAAGTCGCTCCCATACTGGCGCCATTTTGGTCGAGGCCAGGCAGGTTCAGAGTATAGTTCAATGCCTCCAATAAGTAGCGGCAGGACCAGAATCCCTTTCGGCATTTCTGGCTTCTTCATTACGAGCACTAGAAAACAAGACATTCTGGGCAATATCACCCTTGACGCAGCCCTTTATGCTACAAGATGGTGTCTTCCATTCAGAAAATATTGTTGGCAGCATTTTGAAAGGAAAGATAAATGGTCGTTCTCCTAGTGAGTCTCACATTGTTACATTTATGAAGAATGTTGAAGAGTAGTATGTTGAAAATCAAAAGCCATCATTCTACAAACTCTCAACCAGCCTTGGATGGAAAAATCCTGAAGAATGTACAAACTGAAAATCAGTTTTTGTCTGCATAGCATCAGCAGCAACACTTGAGTCAGCTTTGTGTGAAGCCGCCATCTTGATCCAATCAATACCGTCCCCCTGCACACATTCAGGGACCAGGCCGCATTGCGAGGGCACCGCAGGATGTGTCTTCAGGTCAAACGGATTGTGGGACAAGGTGCAGAATAGCAGAGCCACCAAAAGGCAAAAAGTTCCGCTGGACCCCGGGAGCCGGCCGCCTATGTCGGGGCGATCTCAGGCCACACCAGGGCAACAAGACTTGGGGAGGGGGCAGGAGCCAAGCGCCCCCTCCCAGTCCGCGCCACCACTCCGCCCCTCAGGGGCCACCGTCAAGCGGTTCAGGGAGGCACCGCAGGCAGCGGTTCTTCAGATCAGTGGCTCTCACCGGCAAGGCTCCCCTCCGTTAGCAGCGATCGTTGGCGCTGTGGTTGCGGCCGGAGGCCCCGCCTAGTCAACGCCCCGGTCTCTCCATGTCGTAGGCCGCAAGAGTGGGCCAACTCTGCTGGCCGAGCGAGGAATACCGTCCCCCTGCACACATTCAGGGACCAGGCCACATTGCGAGGGCACCGCAGGACGTGTCTTCAGGTCAAACGGATTGTGGGACAAGGTGCAGAATAGCAGAGCCACCAAAAGGCAAAAAGTTCCGCTGGACCCCGGGAGCCGGCCGCCTATGTCGGGGGCGATCTTAGGCCACACCAGGGCAACAAGACTTGGGGAGGGGGCAGGACCCAAGCGCCCCCTCCCAGTCCGCGCCACCACACCGCCCCTCGGGGGCCTCCGTCAAGCGGTTCAGGGAGGCACTGCAGGCAGCGGTTCTTCAGATCAGTGGCTCTCACCGGCTAGGCTCCCCTCCGTCAGCAGCGATCGTTGGCGCTGTGGTTGCGGTCGGAGGCCCCGCCTAGTCAACGCCCCGACCTCTCCATGTCGTAGGCCGCAAGATGTCATCAGTGATGTCATCAGTGATGTCACTGACCATGTCATGAATGATGTAATATGTGACATCATCAGCAGTGGATCGCGGGTGCGCGATATATAGTTAGTGCAACTAACTATATATGGAATTTCAATGGTTTTGTGTGAGTAAAATAAGGTTTTGTAAATGCTAATTCCTAACTATATATGGTCTATAACCCATGGTTTTTTCAGTGAATTTTCAAGGTTTTGTAAATGCTAATTCCTAACTATACATGGTCTATAACCTATAGTTTTTTCAGTGAATATATATATATATATATATATATATATATATATATATATATATATATATATATATATATATATATATATATATATATATATATTATTTTAATGCCGCATGTTTAGTGACATTCACTTATTGTGATATGTTTTCATGTGTATATTTTTAAACATGTGTAAATATAGGCGTTATTGTAACAGGATTAATGAAATGCTTGGTATTTCACCAGAATTGATTTTAGCATTACTGTGTTAATCTGCCCTTTTAGTAATAAGGATAAATGTACAACGTTATCTGTTTTTACTGGGAGTCCTTTCACCATGCTGACTAATGGTGGCCCAATCACAATGTAGCACTAGCACTTTAAATATGCACCTCTCACCACAGCTCGCTGTCATGTGAGCAAGGCTCAAGGGAGCCGAAACGTCATGAGGCGACAAGCAAAATAAAACATTGAAGAAAAACACATTTTGGTCCGTGCTCTATTTTCTGTTCGAGGCTGCTTTGGTATTGCAGCACGTACGAGGAATCGAGGTTAAAGGACATATATATATATATATATATATATATATATATATATATATATCCAAAATCAATTCCACACGGTGAAGAAAGGAATGTCCAGGCCAGCTTTGCAGTTTCCAAAGAGCTTTAATATTAGCTCCTACTCAACGCGTTTCGAGGTAAAACCTCTTGATCACGAGCGTGAGTGTGAGTGATTTCATTGCTTAAGTATGGTCACATGACCTTCAAAAAAACATGGTAAACAGACTCGTGAGAAAGTCACATAACATTTGTTGGTAATCCTTGCAATGCAAAAATTAAACGCGATAAAACAAATAGCACATATTTTAAATGCTAATGAGAAAAGAAAATTAATTAATGAATGGAAAGACATTACATTCCGAGGACATTACATTATTGCATCATGTTTAGTCTCTCAAAGTATGGACTCATAGAAATGCGGCGCGCATTGCAAACGGGATCATGCTAATCCGGTTTATCATTATGTATTGCAAGGTACAACTAAAATAACACATGCAAACAGGCACTCTCAGTCCAATGCCCACTTGGGCTGCAATAACTTCTGTGTATTAGAGATGCAAATACGACGGACAGACATTATATTAATGTGCCCGCGGCAAGGGTTAAAGCATATGTTTGAGGTAACATTAATATTGCATGACTATCTAATGCAATATTGTTCGACCATTGGTAAAGTGCTGAGACACGTCTTGGACTTGCATGTGTTATTTTAGTTGTACCTTGCAATACATAATGATAAACCGGATTAGCATGATCCCGTTTGCAATGCGCGCCGCATTTCTATGAGTCCATACTTTGAGAGACTAAACATGATGCAATAATGTAATGTCCTCGGAATGTAATGTCTTTCCATTCATTAATTAATTTTCTTTTCTCATTAGCATTTAAAATATGTGCTATTTGTTTTATCGCGTTTAATTTTTGCATTGCAAGGATTACCAACAAATGTTATGTGACTTTCTCACGAGTCTGTTTACCATGTTTTTTTGAAGGTCATGTGACCATACTTAAGCAATGAAATCACTCACACTCACGCTCGTGATCAAGAGGTTTTACCTCGAAACGCGTTGAGTAGGAGCTAATATTAAAGCTCTTTGAAAACTGCAAAGCTGGCCTGGACATTCCTTTCTTCACCGTGTGGAATTGATTTTGGATACCTGGGGAGTGGCTACCCCGTCCAGGCCCTCCGCTGCAAGGGGCAGGGGTCCAGAGCACAAAACTATCTTTGGATCTAAATGTTTGACCCCCGCCCGCCCTTCTCGGCACTTATCGAGTGCTTTTGAACTTCCCTGGTGAGCCGCGGTCTGCTGATTGAAAGCAGAACACACCCTTGTTTCCTGACGGCGTGACTTTCCGGAACTGCACTCCACACGGAGATGCAAGCTGAAAATCGAAACACGTCTATAACGAGGTACTGTGTCTAACCGCTGCGAGCTGAATTCATTTGTGTATTGGACGAACGCAGCACGCAAGGGAGCAACACCGGTAGGAGGGCAAGCGGATAAATCACACGCTAGCGAAACTGTCGAGCGTAGTGATTAAGCAGACATAAGAGCAAGCGCAGAAACGAAGGCGCTTTCGAATGAAATAATTTACAGCGATGGCTTCGACAAGAAACCAGAAACGCGCTGAACTGGCTGACACCATGTTCCTTGGTGAGGGAGCAGCAGCGCCACCCAGCAAAAACACCACCCGAGGCAGAGACGAAGGAGCAACCATAAACAAACAAACTCTGTGGAATAAACTATGGAAAGCCTTAAAAAACGAGCAGAATAAATGGTGGGAGGCAAGAGCACTCCAACAATATATAGAGGCGAATCGGATCCCGAGAGGTCTTCGCATCTATACAACTCCCACATTTAATGAGCCTGATCCCCAGCTGGTAGAGGAATGGGCGGAGAACAGTCATGGATGTTCTCTTGTAATGCTAAAATTGCTCGTCAAATATGCCACAAAAGAGGTTGAGATATACACGAAAGAAATAGATGAGATTACCAGCCAATTGAAGAGTCTATATGATGATGAAACAGAATATGAAACAGAATATAAAAAATTGGAAACCAGACTTGACAAAATTGAGAAAGAAATCAGAGAGAAAAAGGAGAGAAAATTTAACAGGGATAGAATAGACTATGAGAACGGGCAGGTACTGACTTTTGCCAAAAAATATGACCACCTCAGATCCCGAAGCAAAATCCAGGAATCAAACGAGGCAACCGCAGGTGGCTCTCGATCTGACAACGATGACCAGCAAGCTGTGAATGGTGCAACAGGGAGCACAGATAATTTGCATGAATTGAACCCTCTGAGAAGCCCGGGCTTACTCAGCCCAAAAGACCAAATTTTAAAGGAATTTGTGATGATGGCGCCGGGGCGACTGGAATCACAGAACAAAGGCAACGCAAACGCTCCAAGAGGACGTGGTCGAGGAGGGAGAGGCGCCGCAAAGTCAAGAATAATAGAGAACGACAGAAGCAATATGTCAAGCCCGGTGGGATCCAGGACAAGGGGCCAACAACAAAAGAAGAAATAATGGATTCCAAAACCATAATCAACCTTTCGGAGCGTGAACTCAAGGAGGCTGAGAAAGAGGTACTGTCCCTGGGTCTCTCTTTCTGTCCATCTGCTACATTTGACTAAGCTAGAAGCAGAGTGGATTTGTTTCACTTTACACGTAAATTAAGACTACGGAAATGGTTTAATACTAAAGTTAATGACAGTACTTCAAAAAGTAGAGATGTACCAAGTAACATTTGTGTGAATGATTTGGAATTTTTTTAAAGTATGTTTGAAATGGGCAACAATACTGAATCAGTGGGCCACCCATTGCTAGATTTTATGGAAGGGGACATAGACATTAATCTTAGCACACATAGTGGGTTTAAACCCAAGTCTGTTTTTATGCCACAGATTATCAATGACTCTGTTGATGTTTTTGAGAGAGGTGTAATCAGGGAGCTGGACAAACTTTCTAAAAAAGTAAAATATGGAAGGAAGAATCTTTCTATAGCACAGTTTGACGCTATTAATACTCTTAGTAAGGATAAGAGTATAATAATTAAGAAATCAGATAAAGGAGGGAACATAGTCATCTTACCACTCCAAATGTATATTGATGAGGGACTCTCCCAGTTAGGGGACTCACTTAAATATGAGAAAAGTAACAGAATGACGTACAAAGCTAGTTGCAACAAGTACCAGGAACAACTAGAAGACTGGAAGGATAGAGAGCTCATAGAAAAGGAAGAATTTGAGTTTTTGCAGTGTAAGAATCCCAAACTGCCAGCACTATACTTATTACCAAAAGTGCACAAGAGTCTCACCAACCCCCCTGGGAGACCTATTGTATCTTCCAGGGGTAGTTGTTGGGAAAATACCTCTAGATATGTGGATTTTTTTCTACAGCCCCTGGTTCAAAACTTGCCCTCATATTTGAAAGATTCAAGAGATTTCCTGAAAAAGATAGAGGGTGTTCAGTGGGAACAAGGATGGCAACTTGTTACCCTGGACGTCAACAGTTTGTACACCTGCATCCCACATCACTTAGGGATACAGGCATGCAGGCACTTTCTGCAAACCAGATCTGTCTCATTTATGTTACACACTGAGATGATTCTGGACATGGCCCTGTTGTGCCTTACCCAGAATTTTTTTACCTTTAATGGGGAGATTTTCCATCAACTCCTTGGGACCGCGATGGGTTCTTGCTTTGCTCCAAGTTTTGCCGGACTTTTTCTGGGCTGGTGGGAAGAGCAAGAGGTCTACAGGTCCCAGGAGTTTCAGTCCAAGGTTATCACCTGGCTGAGATACTTGGATGACATCTTTGTCATCTGGAATGGTACTGCAGAGGAAGCGATGGATTTCGTTGAATCCCTTAATACTAACAACCTGAATCTCTCCTTTACCTGCCACATTAACAAAGAGCAAGTGGACTTTCTTGACCTGAAGGTACGAGTGGTGGAAAATACCCTTACCACTATACTCTTTAGGAAAGAGACAGCAGGCAATAGTCTGCTCCATGCGAGCAGCTGCCATCCATACTCCCTGATTAACTCCATCCCTCTTGGCGAATTCCTGAGAGCCAAGAGGAATTGTTCTGACAATTTAGACTTTGAGAAGGAAGCAAAAATCATGACCCAAAGATTTACAACAAGGGGTTATAGCAATAAAAGTATTAACGCTGCTCTTTCTAAAGTGAATACCCTCAACCGAACGGACTTGCTAAAAGAGAAGGACCTGATGAATGAAACCCCCTCTCTCACTACCAGATTCATAACAGATTTCCATGGCCAAAATAGGGAGGTGAGGAAGGCCCTGGACAAATACTGGAATGTCCTCACACTTGACAAGGACATTGCAGCAGCTATTAGCCCGCACCCCCAGATTACTTTCAGAAAAGCGAAATCTCTCAAGGACACGCTTTGTACTACGCTTGTTCCCAAAAAAATCAGGAGTAATCCTGTTACTGGATTTTATATCTGTGGCAGGTGCAAAGCCTGTAAGAATAGTACTAGCACAAAGACCATCCAACTTTCCAAACATCTTGACCCTTTTACCATCCGAGTGCACACAACATGTCAAACTGACTATGCTGTGTATGCACTCATGTACCCTTGTAAACTGACCTACATAGGTAGCACGAAATTACCTGCTAAAGACAGAGTGCTGCAACATATGAGGGCCATTAATCATAAAGACAAAAGCTACCCCATAGCTAGACACTTTGAATCCTTTCACAAAAGTAACCCCAATCTCTTATCCTTTTGTTTGCTTGCATCCATACCCTCAAGGGAAAGGGGGGGTAACAGGATACAGGAACTCCGCAGGTTGGAATCCCTTCTCATCATAAAATATCGAACTAAGCAGCCGGATGGGCATAACCTTGATGAAGAACTAGAAGTCCATCTGGGTTAGCTGGTGGATACCATCACCTAATAAGATTGGCACCTGGCTGACGGCCAGTTCAGCAATGTATATAACTTTGGTTTGTGAGAAACTTGTGTATATTTAATGATGTAATGAAATATGTCACTGATGCACTTCTAATCACTGAATATTATTATTTTTTTTCACCAGATGTTTGTGAGAAGTCACACGAATTGGCAATGCACGAGCACTTAAGCACGTTATCACGTATGGAAGTTGACACGTATGGACGGTAACACGAGCAATGGCGGTTCAGTAGGTCCAAGACATTGTTCTGTTCCTCATGACATTAACTGCATGCCCACTGGGGCGTAATAATGGATGCAAACAGGCACTCTCAGTCCAATGCCCACTTGGGCTGCAATAACTTCTGTGTATTAGAGATGCAAATACGACGGACAGACATTATATTAATGTGCCCGCGGCATGGGTTAAAGCATATGTTTGAGGTAACATTAATATTGCATGACTATCTAATGCAATATTGTTCGACCATTGGTAAAGTGGTGAGACACGTCTTGGACTTGCATGTGTTATTTTAGTTGTACCTTGCAATACATAATGATAAACCGGATTAGCATGATCCCGTTTGCAATGCGCGCCGCATTTCTATGAGTCCATACTTTGAGAGACTAAACATGATGCAATAATGTAATGTCCTCGGAATGTAATGTCTTTCCATTCATTAATTAATTTTCTTTTCTCATTAGCATTTAAAATATGTGCTATTTGTTTTATCGCGTTTAATTTTTGCATTGCAAGGATTACCAACAAATGTTATGTGACTTTCTCACGAGTCTGTTTACCATGTTTTTTTGAAGGTCATGTGACCATACTTAAGCAATGAAATCACTCACACTCACGCTCGTGATCAAGAGGTTTTACCTCGAAACGCGTTGAGTAGGAGCTAATATTAAAGCTCTTTGAAAACTGCAAAGCTGGCCTGGACATTCCTTTCTTCACCGTGTGGAATTGATTTTGGATACCTGGGGAGTGGCTACCCCGTCCAGGCCCTCCGCTGCAAGGGGCAGGGGTCCAGAGCACAAAACTATCTTTGGATATATATATATATATATATATATATATATATATATATATATATATATATATATATATATATATATATATATATATATATATATATGTATATATATATATACATATATATATATATATATATATATATATATATATATATATATATATATATATATATATATATAATGGAGGTAGTTAGTAAATAGTTTGCACTGAATAAACCTATGACGTAAGGAGAGTATATGCTTAAATTAATTAACTTTGACATTTTGTCTCTTAGAATAAACAACCGTTTTTTATATGGAAATATTTTTAAAGGCGGGGATTTGATTCAGAGAACCAGCAAAACCTGCATCAACATAATCCATAGAAATAAAAATAAAAATATTTGATATATAGTTAATGATTGTCCCTATAGGTATATGCTCAACAATGAATGGTTCACAAAAGGTATATACAAATAGAGGATTTGCTCTAAGAAGTATTGAAATTGCTGTACATATGATTTCTTTATATTGATTACGAGCTTGAACTTTTTTAGATCTGAAACTGTGTGCGTTTTTATTGTACTGTATATATGGCATAATTCATACAAAGATTTTATTTTATTTGAAATATAGTAATTGATTGTCCTTATAGGTATATACTCACAAAGGAAGGTTCACAACAGGTGTATTCAAATATAGGATTTTTATAAAGAATATTACGTATTGAAATTGCTATATAGATGATTTTTTATATTGATTACGAGACTGAAAGATTTTGGATCTGAAACTGTATTATGTTTTTATTGTACCGTATATATACTGATATGTGCACAGTGTGTGCTTGAATTATTGTATGTGCTTGAATCATTGTAATAAATATTTTGTTTATATATAAATAAATAAGGAGACATTAATGGTGTAGCTCATTCTATAGACCTGGAACTTTACTCAGTGCATTCTGATTGACTTAACGAGGAATGGTTATTAACTGTGAGCATAAAAGGAAAGTTTTTTTTCATTGGTTCTAGATGCCCCGTTCCTTTTGGCTTTAAAATGTTACTCTCTGATTTTTTAGAGTTCAGATGAGCAACTGCACATTCCACGAGGTCAGCATGGTTTGGAGTTGAGTGCAGGCAGCTCAAAATTCTCCATCTACATAAATGTTTACTTTTCTCTGGTATGTCCTGAGAAAGAAATTGGATCTGACCACATGTGGAACTACTTGGATACACCCTTTACAAAGGGTCTGAAATGTGGGCTGATTCCAGGCTTGAACGAGATTCAATTTTGGAAAGTGAACTGAAAACTCAACTCACTTTGCAGCTTTCTCTTCCACTGAACTTCCATACGGTCTACAAGTACTGCATCTTAAGAAGTAGAAACAACAGTTTAATTCGGGGAAAAGTAGGTTAATAACTCATGAAAACATAAAATTAACGTCCTGGTTATTACTTTGTTGATCTTGGGACCACTGTCTCATCATTGTTGGCTTCACCACTACCAACTAGGTGATTCGCTTGACACATTACGATGTTGTTGGTTTTCTGAACGAAAGACAACCGAAGCACCGCCATCACGACAACCATTCGTAGACCACCTCAATGGCGGTCAGGTAAAACCAGTTGTCATAGGGCGGTTTGGAGAAGTTCACCACCATCCGAATTATGAGCTGGCTTTCCAATGAGCCGACCATGGTGGTAAGACCACCTGCTTTGAGTCTACAGAATTGAAGGAATTGGGGTGCATACTCCCCATTTGCTTTTCTTCCTTTCAGTCTCCCTTGTGGATCTCTTCCTCCAGGTCCCCCCTTCGCAGTAGCATCTTGACCCCGGAGAAAGTGACCCAATTGGCCCCATATTCCAGGTAAGTACGTGCCCCACCACCGCAACTGCGGGGCTTCCGCCATGAGTGCTGAAGCCCCTTTGTGACTCGACCCCTTTATTTCTAAACATGGATTTCAGGGCCCATAATATTTTCTCTCTTTTTGACTTTGGTACAACTCAGTGAAGTATAGGACAGATTTCCTAACGTTTCCAGCAACATAGAGCACCTAGCAAAAACACTAAAAGATGGATGGGTGTCCGGTAGAGCTGTGTGACAGCCAAAGCGGCTGAACAAAATTACACCAAGTTTGGCTGTGTGCCCAGCAGTGTGCCTCTTCTACTTTGTCAATGCATACATTGTGGTCCTGGATTATGTTCACCAGAAAGGCTCGCATTTATCTTTCAGTGCTATCTTTAAATCCCTATTTTTTCACAAGTGATTTTGAAACCCCTAGATATAAATATATTGCACGATTACCTATTGAGAAGGTGTCACACATATAGTATATGCTTATATTTTTAGCGACTCACACTTTTATTTTATCTATTTATGTTACATCAAAAACTTCATGGCCTAATGTATTATTATAGTATTCATTGTCTTCATCATACATTAACTTGGATCTATTTTGTACAATAATAGTTTTTCAGTGTATTTTTTTTTAGCAAAATAAATTATTTTGAATATAAAAAAATATAAAAACCTTTACGAATTTGACATTACTTGTCAAAATGTTGTGGGCGGACAAGCAATTCGAGATGTTAGTTATCTCGCAAGGAAAAGCAATACAACCAACAAAGGTGGCCATCTTGAATTGACCTGCCATGTAACCAGCCCTGGGCATTAAACCATTTTGCAAAAATGAAATATGAACTGAATTATTTTGCTCTAAGACTACCAGATCACAGATGCTCCACATTGTTTCCAGAGAATTATAAATCACGTTTATAGCAAGTAATGCACAACGACCTGCACTTTGGAACTCTGCCAACAGGTTTCACATAGGACATTGCTGCAATCTAAAGTATCCAAAATATTATATTCCTCCCCATCTCGGTTTACAAATTCTAAATATCACTATGTACACACATTTATGTTTTGACCTAGCTTTCCCGTGATTATAGTGATTACAGACTTGATTCAGCATATTCTCCCCCGAGTCTAGTCTCTTTAAAGAGCTGACAGAATGGCAGCTGCCTTTCACGTAAACACCAAGCAAAGGCCTATTTTTCCCAGGTGGGCCAGTGATTCTGCTGGGTACCTCCCTCAGAAAACAGTGAAGTAAACATTAAAGTACAAGTTTGGCACTGAATTTCCACATGCCACGTCTGGCTGCATTGCACAGAAAAAGCCTATTTGCCCACTGCTTGAAAAATGCATTCCTGAACAAGTGGTGTGAGATTCACAAGGCTTTGCAATCTTGAAATGTGCAATGAATTTCATCCGGTGATATATCAGGGTCTACACATGTAGTTAGAGCAGTTGTTTAAATCAATTCTCACTGGCAAGCCCCCAATACTGCAAAGTTTACTTGCTGTCTTGAAATGTTGTTGTCGAAGATACCCACCAGGATTTTCATGGAAGATGTCAAAATAAAACATTATTGCTGTTCATTTAACGCCATATGCAGACAGAGGTTGGATAGAAGAAGCCGGTGAAAACCAATATAATTCGAGATGGCTGCCATCTCACAGCATGCCATCAGCGAGTGCCTCAAACCTCTAGTGCTACCAGCTCTCAAAAGAACAAACAAATCTGAGTTATAAAAATTAAAACGGAGAGACTGTGTTTCGCAATTTAGATATTACTGGTCTTTCTAAGTAAAGTGTATTATAATTAATAATAGTATTATATTGTTGCAAATATGATTATAATTGAACTGTTTAATGCATCCATATGGCCAGAATTAAATTTGTACTTTCTGTTTCACAATTCAAGGCTGGCTTAAGAGCCTGTGGCGCCCAGTGCAGCAACAATTTTTGGAACCCCCCCCCCCACATCTCTGCAATCATAAGATACTGCTAAACACAGCGCCCCCTTGAGGTCAGCGCCCCCTCCACAGGTCAGCACTCAGTGCAGCCGCACAGGTCGCACTGCCCTAAAGCCCACCCTTGTTTCACTCTTCCCCTACAGTTAACAATTGTAAATTGGGATCGCGCGTCTGCACGTTTTCGACTTTTATTTATTTATCTAACACATGAAAAATCGTGACATGGTCATTCAGTATCACTACAAAATA
Organism: Lissotriton vulgaris; assembly: GCF_964263255.1. Classification (NCBI taxonomy): domain Eukaryota; kingdom Metazoa; phylum Chordata; class Amphibia; order Caudata; family Salamandridae; genus Lissotriton; species Lissotriton vulgaris. Next base: position 1,463,489,336 of record NC_141689.1, on the reverse strand, counting down.
CTGAGTTCTTAAAATGATCTCACTTTACACGGGTTTTGTGCTTATTGTGATTTATTTTATTATTGCTATGAAGGGCGACTTTCTATATGTTGAAATTACAAAAGAAAGAGGAGAAAACGAACGAAAGGCAGGAAGATATAAACATAGTCAGATAAGGAAAAACAACGGGTTCCATTTACATTTAGGCACCAAGTCTAAAAAACAAGTAAATCACATTTTTGAGCCTTGCCATTTTTTATGTTTATGAAAGTAAAAGCATTCTTGATAATTAGGATGTCTCCACTGAGCATTACTGGCATTTGTGTAAATTAAAGGCAGGTGTGTCATTAATACCGCAGACCTCTTGCTAATTTAAAAAAAATGTTTCCAATAATGCTGAGAGCCTTTTGCTTCTGGAAGAGATCCATGGTAATATAATAACTACCTCACACACGGAGCCTAGTATAACACGTCTTTATTCTTCTGTGGGTAACCAAGCTCAACAGTCCACATTCACTTCTCTATGATCCAACATTTACCTCACCGTTCTATGGAGTCCATCTGTAGTCAGAAGGGTTCTGCCATTGTTAACTCACACAATGCTACACCACCTGCTTTGTTAAATAATTGTTTTTATTTTACAAATATATACAATCATAGCTCTTCGGTGACTCTTCTTGGTGCTCTGATCACACTTCCTACCAGTGTCTTTGGACACTGGAAGCAGGCGAGTAAAGTTTACCCATTGAGGTAACTTCATCGTCATGGCTCTCCCAAACATCAAGAATGCATGGCTTTCACCTGTGGATGAGTGAGGTTCAAACTGTAAGATTGAAGAGTAAAATTCAATACAGTTGAGCTTTTCCACTACAGCATGCTGAACAACTTTCTTTAGAATACTCATAAATTGTTCGACAAAGCCATTGGCCTGTGGCCAAAGAGGTGTGCTTTTCTGATACTTTACTTTAATGACTGAGAAAGTCTCAGAATTTTCAACTGTTGAAAGGTGGGTCGTTGTCATATTTTAGGATTGCAGCTTTGCGTGTTCGCAGGGCGTTTTGGCATGTTCGCACGTGTTCGCGGTTTTTTTTTGGGCGAGACCGTGATGCCACCCTCTCGTTTTTTATGCCCTTCTGCCCTCTGTACCACTCGTTTTTGTGCCTTTCTGTCCTCTGCCCCACTTGTATTGGTGCCCTTTTGCCCTCTGCCCCACTCGTTTTTGTGCTCTTCTGCCCTCTACCCAACTCGTTTTTGTGGTCTTCTGCCCTCTGCCCCACTTGTTTCTGCCCTCTGTCCCACTCGTTTTTGTGCTCTTCTTCCCTCTGCCCCACTCGTTTTTGTGCTCTTCTTCCCTCTGCCCCACTCGTTTTTGTGTCCTTTTGCCCTCTGCCCCACTCGTTTTTGTGCTCTTTTGCCCTCTGCCCAACTCATTTTTGTGGTCTTCTGCCCTCTGTCCCACTCGTTTCTGCCCTCTGTTCCACTCGTTTTTGTGCTGCCAGCGCCATTCTTAAATAGCTACAAAGTCAGCTTCAACAGGAAGCACTAATAGATAAAGTAAAGCAGGTGCTCGAGTTGAAGGTCAAATTAAGTTACACAATCATTAATCACCCCAAGTTTGTACCGCTTTTGGCCGCCATAAGTGTGGCAGGGTATGCTCAGACGTGAGACTCACGTCTGAGCATACCCTGCCACACTTAAGGCGGCCAAAAGCGGTACAGAAGGGGGTGGTGATGGACGGAGCATCTGAATCAATCAAACACTCACACCCAGTCAAAAGATCTGGGTTAAATCCATCCATCACCACCCCCTTCTGTACCACTTTTGGCCGCCATAAGTGTGGCAGGGTATGCTCAGACGTGAGTCTCTTGCTCACTTTGCCACTGGATTCAAGCAAGCCGGGCTGAAGATGGCTGGAATGCCAGAAACTGGTCCTCGGAAGCTTGTTTACGGTCCAGGGAAGACATGGCTTGGCAGTTCAGGATGGACTGTTCCCATGAGGCACAGGGTCAAACTGATTTGCATATAGCCATGTCTGAACTGGGGTGGCAGAGTAGGCTAAAGAACGGTGATGGATTGAACCCAGATCCTTTGACTGGGTGTGAGTGTTTGATTGATTCAGATGCTCCGTCCATCACCACCCCCTTCTGTACCGCTTTTGGCCGCCATAAGTGTGGCAGGGTATGCTCAGACGTGAGTCCCTTGCTCACTTTGCCACTGGATTCAAGCAAGCCGGGCTGAAGATGTCTGGAATGCCAGAAACCGGTCCTCGGAAGCTTGTTTCCGGTCCAGGGAAGACAAGGCTTGGCAGTTTGGGCTGGACTGTTCCCATGAGACACAGGGTCAGACTGATTTGCATATAGCCATGTCTGAACTGGGGTGGCGGAGTGGGCTAAAGAACGGTGATGGATTAAACCCAGATCTTTTGACTGGGTGTGAGTGTTTGATTGATTCAGATGCTCCGTCCATCACCACCCCCTTCTGTACCGCTTTTGGCAGCCATAAGTGTGGCAGGGTATGCTCAGACATGAGTACCTCGCTCACTTTGCCACTGGATTCAAGCAAGCCGGGCTGAAGATGTCTGGAATGCCAGAAACCGGTCCTCGGAAGCTTGTTTCTGGTCCAGGGAAGACATGGCTTGGCAGTTCGGGCTGGACTGTTCCCATGAGGCACAGGGTCAGACTGATTTGCATATAGCCATGTCTGAACTGGGGTGGCAGAGTGGGCTAAAGAACGGTGATGGATTAAACCCAGATCTTTTGACTGGGTGTGAGTGTTTGATTGATTCAGATGCTCCGTCCATCACCACCCCCTTCTGTACCGCTTTTGGCCGCCATACGTGTGGCAGGGTATGCTCAGACGTGAGTCTCTTGCTCACTTTGCCACTGGATTCAAGCAAGCCGGGCTGAAGATGGCTGGAATGCCAGAAACCGGTCCTCGGAAGCTTTTTTCTGGTCCAGGGAAGACATGGCTTGGCAGTTTGGGCTGGACTGTTCCCATGAGGCACAGGGTCAGACTGATTTGCATATAGCCATGTCTGAACTGGGGTGGCAGAGTGGGCTAAAGAACGGTGATGGATTAAACCCAGATCTTTTGACTGGGTGTGAGTGTTTGATTGATTCAGATGCTCCGTCCATCACCACCCCCTTCTGTACCGCTTTTGGCCGCCATACGTGTGGCAGGGTATGCTCAGACGTGAGTCTCTTGCTCACTTTGCCACTGGATTCAAGCAAGCCGGGCTGAAGATGGCTGGAATGCCAGAAACCGGTCCTCGGAAGCTTTTTTCCGGTCCAGGGAAGACATGGCTTGGCAGTTCAGGCTGGACTGTTCCCATGAGGCACAGGGCCAGACTGATTTGCATATAGCCATATCTGAACTGGGGTGGCAGAGTAGGCTAAAGAACGGTGATGAATTGAACCCAGATCTTTTGACTGGGGTTAGTGTTTGATTGATTCAGATGCTCCGTCCATCACCACCCCCTTCTGTACCGCTTTTGGCCGCCATTAGTGTGGCAGGGTATGCTCAGACGTGAGTCCCTTGCTCACTTTGCCACTGGATTCAAGCAAGCCGGCCTGAAGATGGCTGGAATGCCAGAAACCGGTCGTCGGAAGCTTGTTTCCGGTCCAGGGAAGACATGGCTTGGCAGTTCGGGCTGGACTGTTCCCATGAGGCACAGGGTCAGACTGATTTGCATATAGCCATGTCTGAACTGGGGTGGCAGAGTGGGCTAAAGAACGGTGATGGATTAAACCCAGATCTTTTGACTGGGGTTAGTGTTTGATTGATTCAGATGCTCCGTCCATCACCACCCCCTTCTGTACCGCTTTTGGCCGCCATTAGTGTGGCAGGGTATGCTCAGACGTGAGTCCCTTGCTCACTTTGCCACTGGATTCAAGCAAGCCGGCCTGAAGATGGCTGGAATGCCAGAAACCGGTCGTCGGAAGCTTGTTTCCGGTCCAGGGAAGACATGGCTTGGCAGTTCGGGCTGGACTGTTCCCATGAGGCACAGGGTCAGACTGATTTGCATATAGCCATGTCTGAACTGGGGTGGCAGAGTGGGCTAAAGAACGGTGATGTACTAAATCCAGATCTTTTGACTGGGTGTGAGTATTTGATTGATTTAGATGCTCCGTCCATCACCACCCCCTTCTGTACCGCTTTTGGCCGCCATAAGTGTGGCAGGGTATGCTCAGACGTGAGTCCCTTGCTCACTTTGCCACTGGATTCAAGCAAGCCGGGCTGAAGATGGCTGGAATGCCAGAAACCGGTCGTCGGAAGCTTGTTTCCGGTCCAGGGAAGACATGGCTTGGCAGTTCGGGCTGGACTGTTCCCATGAGGCACAGGGTCAGACTGATTTGCATATAGCCATGTCTGAACTGGGGTGGCAGAGTGGGCTAAAGAACGGTGATGTACTAAACCCAGATCTTTTGACTGGGTGTGAGTGTTTGATTGATTTAGATGCTCCGTCCATCACCACCCCTTTCTGTACCACTTTTGGCCGCCATAAGTGTGGCAGGGTATGCTCAGACGTGAGTCCCTTGCTCACTTTGCCACTGGATTCAAGCAAGCCGGGCTGAAGATGGCTGGAATGCCAGAAACCGGTCCTCGGAAGCTTGTTTCCGGTCCAGGGAAGACATGGCTTGGCAGTTCGGGCTGGACTGTTCCCATGAGGCACAGGGTCAGACTGATTTGCATATAGCCATGTCTGAACTGGGGTGGCAGAGTGGGCTAAAGAACGGTGATGGATTAAACCCAGATCTTTTGACAGGGTGTGAGTGTTTGATTGATTCAGATGCTCCGTCCATCACCACCCCCTTCTGTACCGTTCAAGTAGTACGAACCTGGGTGAGTGCCCAAGCAATGGAGTGGGTCAGAAACAAAGGGGTTTGTTGGCAGCAAAGCTGAGGCGCTGCATCCACCACAGACATGCATACCAAAGAAAGGTGCGCAATTGTGGCACTTTTTTCACATTTCAAATGAATATTATCTCAGCATTCTCTGTTTTCATCAGAGTTGGGCTCACTAAACCTTATTTTATAAGAAACGTGTGCTTACTTTCTTATTGTTTGCAGCTTCAGCACTGTCACATACACCAGTACTCACTTTTTTTTGCACATCAACATCCAATTTGCCTTTGAAATCAAGCAACCTATTTACTAGCCTATGTCCCTGTGACATAAGCAGCCAACCAGTATAAAGTCCTAATAGAAAGTTCCTTCCTATTACTAAAATATTGAAGACAAACTAGCTCCCCAAATGGAATACTTCGAGCACTCATAGGTAGGCAGAATGAATAGGTCATGACACAGACAAAATTCCACATAGCAGGCTGTAATGTCTACAACAGATTCTTGGCACAGCTGTCAAAAATAAACAATGCTGTAGAAGGGTGGCCTTTCAATTCACACCTGGCAGAACTCAACCTACACTAAACAAATTACTAGAAGCCTTTCAAACCGAGCAAAGCTACCAAGAACTTAGGGACTGATAATGACTTAAGCGGTGTAGCAGTGGGCAGCATGCCACCACCCTACTCCCACACCACCGAAGTTGACCGCCGTCTGCTCCCTATATTAGGTGTTTTCCCCTGATCTAGCAGGCGTTCTTTGGCATTCCCACGGCAATGCCTTTGAAAAGGGAACTGCAATGGAAACACCTAAGCAAGTTCCTGGATGACATGGACAGTTTAGTGCATGCCGTCCTGGAACTGGGCATGCATGCACACAGGGGGCACACCATGTGCCCACCTGCATGCACCCCAATGTACAGAGGCAATAGGGGTCTATCTGGCCACCAACAGCCTTCTTATGGAGGGCACACCGCCATGAAATCTTTGGCAGGGGGAAAGTCATAATAAGCTTGGCGATGTATTAGTGGCACCACTGATCATATTGTTGTCCCAGATTGTCCGTGTCACTACCAGGGAATGTGGATCTCTGACAGTTGCCGAGGTCTCAGAATGGTCTGATCGGCATACTTGTAATACAGCGACCCGACCACCACCGCAGTCAGATGGACCACCAAACTCGTAATCAGGCCCTTAGACAAGAACAATCTGTTATAGAAATCTGTCCTAAGCTAACCAAACTAACTAGAAAAATGTATGAAGATCTACAATTCAAAGAAGGACTGTTTATAAATAACAAAAGACTAGATCTAGAAGTAATAGTCAAATATATCCTCTAAACAACATATACATTCTACCAGGCATCTAAGAAACTACAACATGATACACCCAAATAATTTAAATATTGTTTTTAAAAGCAGTAAAATAATATTATAATGTCATTGAAATAATAGTTCTACATTTTGCATTACTTACTGAGGTAATACAAATAGTAATGCTATTTTATAAAATATATTTTACATTCTTTAATACATAAAACAGCATAAAATACCTACACATAATTTTTAAAAATACATCACATATTTTCAACAAAACAACATAACAAATATGTCTACATCCCATAAATATAAATATATATATATATATATATATATATATATATATATATATATATTCAATGAAAAAACCATAGGTTATAGGCCATATATAGTTAGGAATTAGCATTTACAAAACCTTATTTTACTCGCATAAAACCATTGAAATTCCATATATAGTTAGCTAACTATAAGCGCTAACTATATATCGCGCACCCGCAATCCACTGCTGATGATGTCACATATTACATCATTCATGACATGGTCAGTGACATCACTGATGACATCACTGATGACATCTCAAATGACATCACTGATGACATCACTGATCACAACATCCAGTGATTGTATGTGTCTGTAAAGTTTAAATATGTTTTACATATTGAAGAATGAGTGGATGTATAAGTGTCTGGATGAAGAATTTAGTAGGTGCATGACTGACTGTATGAGTGAGTGATTAAATGTGTCTCACTGAGTACATGGGTTAGTGACTAAACTGTCTTAATTCGTGCATCAGTATGTTTGATGTTGTGTAAGCTGCTGCATGTGTTGATCAGTAGCTATAAGAGTGGCCATATGGGTTATTGATTGGTTGCCCAAATATTTGAATGGGAGGCTGAGTGTGTGTGTGGGTGGCTGGGAGGTGCGTGACTCTGTGCATAGATGTGTAAGCAGTTGATTCACTAGGAGTATGAGTTCAAAAGTGCATGTGGAAACAGCTATATGGGCGGTTGACTGTGCATGGGTGTGTTGGTGAGTGAATGGATTTCTCATTGCTACATGTGCAAGTAAGTACGTATGTAAAACACAATACATGTGAGAGTTGAGATATATAAATAACTGAACATAAGAGCCAGTGAATGTGTGAGTGGCTGTATCGATCACTGTGAGCTTGTATCAGGGATTATATAAGAGAGTAAATATGTGTTATTATATGTTTGAATAAGTAAGATGTGTATAACTGTATAGTTGAGGAAATGGAGGTGTGATTGATTCTTTGCATGACTGACTAGGTGTGTGAGTAACTCCATGGATGAGTGACAGTCTGTGAGTGTCTGTTTATACTGAGTGTATGTAAGGTTATATTAGAGTCTGAAGAGGTTCATTGTATTATCACATGAGTGATGTGATCAGTGATGACAAATGAGATGTCATCAGTGATGTCATTTGAGTTGTCATCAGTAATGTCATCAGTGATGTCATTTGAGATGTCATCATTGATATCATTTGAGTTGTCATCAGTGATGTCATTTGAGATGTCATCAGTGATGTCATCAGTGATGTCACTGACCATGTCATGAATGATGTAATATGTGACATCATCAGCAGTGGATTGCGGGTGCGCGATATATAGTTAGCGCTTATAGTTAGCTAACTATATATGGAATTTCAATGGTTTTATGCGAGTAAAATAAGGTTTTGTAAATGCTAATTCCTAACTATATATGGCCTATAACCTATGGTTTTTTCATTGAATTTTCAAGGTTTTGTAAATGCAAATTCCTAACTATATATCCACTATAACCTATGGTTTTTTCTGTGAATTTCATTGGTTTTTTAATAGCAAATATGAAAAGCTTTAAAATGTCAAGTACGTGATAGATAAAAACATTTTCGTATTTATGCACGCTGATGTGCTTTGAACGCTGCCCCCCCCCCTCCCCTCTTTTGCCTTAGTAGTACTTTCTCTTTGCAGATACTGAAGGGTAGTTAACGCAGGCCTTTACCCCCGTTGTAATCCGTCGTGCCTCCTTGTCTCTCCATTTGATTGATTGTTGTCCAAGCATTTACTGTTTTAGAATTGGTTCTCTTTGGATCATTCTCTATTTACAAACAAGCACAAAGTCGCAATACTCTGTTTAGTCTTTGCAGATAGTGAAAAATCGTGTAAAAAAATAAAAGTAATCGAGCAAAATCAGTAGGCCACTAATTGGATCTCTTTTTGACCTCGCTAAAATAGAAATATTAGGAACAACCCTTCTTGAGAAATACGAAAATAGTGAGATGAACTGAGCTCCACACCATGAGGGCTGCAAGACAGCTCGGCTCCATCACCCATCCCGCACAAAATAATGACAAACCCTATGCAAATATTAAAAATATAGACAACACACCAGCAAAGAAACAGGGTAAAACATTTTATTAAAAAACTATTTACATAACGTTGGTTTATAAGATGATATCAGTAGTGGACCGATGTGTGAATAGATCGAAAACAGCACAAGGCTCCAAGATCCGGATAGCAAGCTCCTGGATGTTGGGTGCCATAGTTTAGAGTTCTGAATTTCAGCCTTTTTCAATGCCTGTGCTTTGTTGAATCAAAATGGCGGCTTGACACAAAGCTGACTCAAGCGTTGTTACTGATGCTATGCAGACCAAAACTGGTTTTCAGTTTGTACATTTTTCTAGATTTTTCAATCCAAGTTTGGTTGACTTTGTAGAACGATGGCTTCAGATTTTCAACATACGGTGTGGTGGCGCTAACTGGGAGGGGGCGCTTCGCTCCTGCCCCCTCCCCAAGTAAGATTTTCATACGTGAAAGTACGTTAATGGTTTTGGTCCCTGAGATGCTTCGATGTCACTACCATTCTCAAATAGCATAAGTTCTGGATGTTGGGTGCCATAGTTAAGAGTTCTGAGCAGCGCTTGTAACACTGTCTGAAGCTTATTTCCACCTACTGCAGCTTCACTATTCTCAAAGTAAGTGAGTGTCGTTTGTGGACCTGACTGCATTAGAAAACAATGTGATATGTTACCTTCCTAAACAGCTTGACGGAGGCCCCTGAGGGGCGGTGTGATGGCCATGGACTCGGAGAAGACGCTTGGCTCCGACACCCTCCCCAAGTCTTATAGCACTGGTGTAGCCTGAGATCGCCCCCGACATAGGCGGCCGGCTCCCGGGGTCCGGCGGAACTTTTTGCCTTTTGATGACTCTTCAATTCTGGACCTTGTCCCAAAATCCGTTTGACCTGAAGACAAGCTGTAGTGGGGCGCCCCTTTATCGTTTTAGTTGCCATTCCGCCCGCTTTTGCTACACTGTGCCTCTTCCGCCATTCAGCTGTTTTCCGCCCGCTCTTGCGACTACAGCGTCTCGCTCACCATGTAGTTGAGATGCGCCCGCTCTTGCGGTGCAGCGATAGGCGGCTGCCACACGACTCTCAAAATGGCGGCCGGCTCTTCGGTTTTGGGCCTGGTCCACTAAAATGGCCCTGGGACACCTTGGAACTCGGACGCTTGTCTGCTAGGGCTTGGGTCCCATTCTCGAAAAGCGTCCCCTCAGCCGTGAAGATTCTACAAAAGTCTTGGGGGCCTCCGACTCCCGCAGGCTTCTGGTGGGGAGCGGCTGCCATGATTGCTCGTGGAATGGCCACGACGGAGCTACGAGATGGTAGTGGTCTCATGCTGACGCCAGCTTTAGTCTGAAACATCCAGAAACACTGTAGACTACCAATTCGATCAGTTCCGGTAGCGCCCCAACATGACCCGGAAGAGAAGAACTTGCCCTCCCCTCTTTGACTGATGGTTCTTGTTGCCTGTCCCCTCTGTTGTCATTTAACAGAACTTTTTGGACTGCTGAAAGGGGTTGTGTTCTGAACGGTGGTTGGTGGAGACATTTAGACTATATTCTTGACCTACGTTGTCGCGTAATGCGTTTTATGACACGCCGCGTTAGCGCACCCGGAAGTGATCCGAGGCGCGGCGCGCAGCGCGTAACGTAAGCATAACAGGTCATGTGACTTGTTAATAAAACTTTTCATTGGTTCATTTTACTTTTGTTAATTTAATGATGAAAAGCTTGGTCATATGACCTAAAAATTACGCTTTTTATTATTTTCGAACAATATTTTTTTTTCAAACATATGTTATAATATTCCAGGCTAATGTACTTTCCCGGAAAATTTACAACTGTCTTGCAAGTAAAATATATTCCTTTTTCGAGAAAAAGGGCGTTTCTTCCTTCCATGACGGAGCCGTTGAGTAAAAGAGATTCGGCCTGCTGTCTTAGTCGCCGATACGCCTGATTATCAGATTCTTATCGATCACTTTATGTTGCAGACATGAAAAACACAACTGCCCTTGACCATTTATCTTTACTGCGTTCCTACATATTATACCTTTTATCCGTCATGTAATTGGACTGCTTTATTTCACTTGCCTTTTACTGATTCCAAAACAGTCACTAAAAGTAAAAACTTTACAAATGAAAATACTACTACCGTGTTTTGTTTTAAAAACCTTTATTGTGAAAATGTCAGTATACAAATACGGGCCTATAACCACGTGGGCCGGCCACGGAGCAAACTCAAATCGTATATGATGAGGAGACATTTACACTGTAGAGGAACGTAACGAGCGGGCCATTAGGTGACAAGAACAAAGGTGTCTAACAGTTGCGGAATCGGTGGACGTACATTTTGTAATTAAAATACGACAGGGCCACTTACAATAACATTTTCTAGATATACATTTGCGGGCAAAGAGTTACGAGTCCCATTTATACCGGCGCCATTTTGGGCGAGGCCGGGCAGGTCCAAGATATAGTCAAAATGTCTCCACCAACCATTGGCCAGACCAGAACCCCTTTCGGCCCTTTATGTTACAAGATGGTGTCTTCTATTCAGAAAATATTGGTGGCAGCATTTTGAAAGGAAACAGAAACAGCCGTTCTCCTAGTGAGTTTCACATTGTTACATTTAGGAAGAATGTTGAAGAGTAGTATGTGGAAAATCTGAAGCCATTTTTCTACAAACTCTCAATCAGACTTAGATGGAAAAAAAACCTGAAGAATGTACAAACTGAAAACCAATTTTTGTCTGTATAGCACCAACAGTAACGCTTGAGTCAGCTTTGTGTCAAGCCGCCATTTTCATTCAATCAATAGCGTCCCCCTGCACACATTCAGGGACCTGGTCGTGTCTTTAGATGAAACGCATTGTAGGAAAAGAAGCAGAAAGGAAAAGGAAAAAATTTCCGCCGGACCTAGTGAAGCTGCAGCAGGTGCAAATAAGCTTCAGACAGTCTTACAAGCACTGCTCAGAACTCTCAACTGAGGCACTCAACATCCAGGACTTGCCATTCGGATCTTAGCGCCTTGTATTTTTGTTTTGTTCTTGATGGAGGGGAAACAACAAAAAACAGGCATTGAAAACGGCTCAACTGGAGCAAAAAAAAAATTACTTCTTGGGTGCATTAGGGCATTTATGATTTTCGAATGCCGTATTCATCAGGTTGGTGCTCATGTTGCCATAGGACAGCATAGCACCACAGTGTATACAAGTTAACTTCATATGTTCAGATGAGGCAGGTGGCATATTTAGCATTCACCTTCTTTGATCCAGGAGGGATGGAGAAAAACTGCCAGATGAAACTTGAAACTTGGCCATCCAGATCTCGGCACATCGGTCCGCTACTGACAGTGACCGCAACTCAGCTGGACACGCCGTCTTTCGGCGCAGCATTGTAGGATGGCCACACCAGTGCGGCAATTTGCTGGACACCACATCGGTGCCATCCGCATCTCGACGCGTTGTGCTGCCTTCGGCCTATTCGCACATCGGTCCGCTACTGACAGTGACCGCAACTCAGCTGGACACGCCGTCTTTCGGCGCAGCATTGTAGGATGGCCACACCAGTGCGGCAATTTGCTGGACACCACCTCGGTGCCATCCAGATCTCGGCGCGTTCATTCATTCAATAGCGTCCCCCTGCACACATTCAGGGACCTGGTCGTGTCTTCAGAAGAAACGCATTGTAGGAAAAGAAGCACAAAGGAAAAGGCAACAAGTTCCGCCGGACCTAGTGAAGCTGCAGCAGGTGCAAATAAGCTTCAGACAGTTCTACAAGCACTTCTCAGAAATCTCAACTGAGGCACTCAACATCCAGGACTTGCCATTCGGATCTTGGCGCCTTGTGCTGGTTCCGACCTATTCACACATCAGTCCGCTACTGACATCACCTCATAAGCCAACGGGGCACCCCACGCCGACTTCCGGCGCAGCATTGTAGGATGGCCACACCAGTGCAGCCACTTGCTGGACACCACCTCGGTGCCATCCGGATCTCAGCGCGTTCGAGTCACTGTGCCGGAAGAGTAACCGGAACTCAGCTGAACACGCCGTCTTTCGGCGCAGCATTGTAGGATGGCCACACCAGTACGGCAATTTGCTGGACACCACCTCGGCGCCATCCGGATCTCGGCGCGTTCGAGTCACTGTACCGCAACAGTGACCGCAATTCAGCTGGACACGCCGTCTTTCGGCGCAGCATTGTAGGATGGCCACACCAGTGCGGCAATTTGCTGGACACCACCTCGGTGCCATCCGGATCTCGGCGCGTTGTGCTGCCTTCGGCCTATTCGCACATCGGTCCGCTACTGACGCCGCCTCACGTGCCAACGGATTTTCTACGCTTTTTGTAGCCCTATGTCGCATAACAGGTCATGTGACTTGTTTATAAAACTTTTCATTGGTTCATTTTACTTTTGGTTTCCTAAAGATGGAAGGCTTGGTCATATGACCTAAAAATAACACTTTTCATTGGTTTAGAACATTTTTTTTTCCCAAACGATGAAAGCCCCACCTTGTTTCTGGATCATTCAGACTGAAGCTGGCGTCAGCATGAGAGCACCACCATCTCGTGGCTCCGTCGTGGTCATTCCGCGAGCAATCATGGCAGCCGCTCCCCACCGGAAGCCTGCGGGAGTCGGGGGCCCCCAAGACTTTTATACAATCTTCACGGCTGAGGGGACGCTTTTCGAGAATGGAGCCCAAGCCCTAGCAGGCAAGCGTCCGACTTCCAAGGTGTCCCAGGGCCATTTCAGTGGACCAGGCCCAAAACCGAAGAGCCGTCCGCCATTTTGACAGCCATGTGGCAGCCGCCTATCGCTGCACTGCAAGAGTGGGAGCAACTCCACAACATGGTGAGCGAGACGCTGTGGCCGCAAGAGCGAGCGCAACTCAGCTAGATGGCCGCCACCTGGGGAGACCCGTTCACGCCGCCTCCCCCCCCCCGGGCCGCCGCACGCCAATTTTCGGAGCAGCATTGTAGGATACCAAAACCAGTGCGGCAGTTTACTGGACATCACCTGGGTGCCTGTCGTACATGTTGTGTCAGCCATGTGACACTGGACACAGACCGCTACTGACGAGGCCTCCCCCCGCACCACCCGGGACGCCCCACGCTGTTTTTCTGTGCTGCATTGTAGGATCCCTAAACCAGTGCGGCACCCAGGCGACATCACCTGGGTGCCGTCCAGAACTCTGCACGTTGTGCTGCCTTGGGACTATTCGCACAACAGACCGCTACTGACGAGGCCTCCCCCCGCCCCACCCGGGACGCCCCACGCCAATTTTCGGAGCAGCATTGTAGGATCCCTAAACCAGTGCGGCACCCAGGCGACATCACCTGGGTGCCGTCCAGAACTCTGCACGTTGTGCTGCCTTGGGACTATTCGCACAAAAGACAGCTTCTAACCATTGTTGCTTTTTGTGTTAATAAATGTTTAAATGTTTTTAGTTTTTGTTCTGTTCATTATCGTTAAAAGTTAATAAAGTTTTATAATCTTACTTTGTTGGAGTGTTATCTATTTTTTGAAAAACGGGTGAATGGGGCCTTGAATCGGGTTATTGTCATGTGTGGGCTTTGGAAGTGTGCTGCTGCAGGATCGGACATTTCAAACTCAAATGCACGTTCTTTTTCTTACCTTTCCGAAGCATGGAGCGCAATAGCAAGCAGAGAAAGGGTGATGCACGTGTTGAACACTACCTGACCTGGCAAGTTGCTGGCAGTGCCCCCCCGCCCGCTCCTGAAAGAGGGCACACACACACCGCCGCCCCGAGTACTTCAGAAATCTTTAAAAGACCATGCGCTTGTTCATGAGGCTTAAATGGTTTATCACCTCTTCTAGAACCCCTACATCGACCCTCTGACGTTTCATGGAAAAATTACCATGTAACACAATACCAAGCCCTATCAGCTGAAACCCCCAAGGAATCGTGGGGCATATTAGCAAGGGGGTTTATCTCCCCTTTTTTGGCTTTAAAAACCATGAAAGCGGAGATAAAATTATTTCCCTATTATCAAGCTGTCGCTAACACCAGTTAGTGACACCTAAAAGGAGATAGCGACCATCTTGGGCCCGGCTTTGCATGTCAGTGATACTTATCACTAATGACATGCAAAGTGGCGTGCCAAGATGTTAGCGACTGGAAACAGTCCCTAACATCGCTACCTTCTATTACCAACTTTTGGAGATATTCGCACTAAGCGCGAATATCTCCAAAAGCTAACACCTGCCCTGAGCAGGTTTTAGCCATGTTATCCAATGGGAGGTGGATAACATGGCTAAGAGCATTAGGTCGATAATACATGAATATCGCTGACTTTTCTGCGATAATAGCAAGGTTTATCTGCGATAAAAATCGCCGATGTGCGGCGATAATTTTTGTCTCTAAACAAGTTATAGACAAAAATTATCGCTAGTTGTTAGTAATATGCCCCCGGGTTTTTGCTTGCAGAAATCGGGAGGCGGGAGACTAGCACTGAAATCAGTACTCACACGCCTGAATCAGGAGGATTGGCATGTCTGAATTCTCTACAGCTGGGGCCATAAACTACATCCGCAGGGGTAGGTGATAGCCTGGGACCAGCCTGGCATCTAAAATGGCTGCCGTGCACGACAAAATTGTGGCATTCGAAAAAAGGCAAGATGGCGCAGCCGCTGGAAGAGATGTATCAACATATATCAGCCTCCTCAGCCACCCTCAGGAAACATAGGGGATTAGGATACGTCTCCCGCACCCCCTTATACCTAGTAATTTAATTTACGAAGCACAAAATGGCGAATTCCCGTTTCGCTACCAGTTTGCGGCCCAGTTCGCGGCCCGTGAAGCGCTTCTACCGTGAAAAATCATTTTTTTTTTCTTTTCCCCACGGGTCCCTTTAATAACCCCAACAACATTCCTAGGGGGTCAAGAGGGGGATACCTTGCCCCCTTTCATTAAATTCACCCTTCGTTTTTCACCTCTTCTTCTCTCTCGATCCTACCGAGAGACAAGATGGCGGCCGCTCCGGACTGTCACGCAGCAAAAAAAAAAAAAAAGCTCACGCACAGCCGCTGGAAGAGATGTATCAACATATATCAGCCTCCTCACCCACCCTCAGGAAACATAGGGGATTAGGATACGTCTCCCGTACCCACTTATAACTAGTAATTTAATTTACGAAGCACAAAATGGCGAATTCCCGTTTCGCTACCAGTTTGCGGCCCAGTTCGCGGCCCGTGAAGCGCTTCTACCGTGAAAAATCATTTTTTTTTTCTTTTCCCCACGGGTCCCTTTAATAACCCCAACAGCATTCCTAGGGGGTCAAGAGGGGGATACCTTGCCCCCTTTCATTAAATTCACCCTTCGTTTTTCACCTCTTCTTCTCTCTCGATCCTACCGAGAGACAAGATGGCGGCCGCTCCGGACTGTTTAGAATGTTGACAGACACCGGAGAGCCAATCAGCTTTCTGCGCGCAAAGTTCCGATAAGCGAAAAGTAAGCGGACCGGATCGCTGCCCAGAGCGCTGTTACAGATATATATCTTGATTTAAACGTTAATTTCTCAAAAACTACTGGAGCACATATATTGAGACCTAGCAAAGGCACATCGGGCTAACAGTCCCTACAATTTTGCCAAGTTTCGTGCAAATCCATTCAGCCGTTCGAGCTAAAAGTGAGTCCAACCGCCCTATGGAAAAATGAATGGGAAAAACACGTTTTGGGACCCCCCTTTTTTCTCAGCCCCCCCTTGACGAAACCCCACCAAATTTTCAGGAGCTGCTCAGAAACAAAATGTGCCATTTTCCTGAAAATTTCAGCCGATTCCATCCACAAACGCCAAAGTTATTAGACATAGAATTTTCAAAAGTCCCATAGGGAATTAATCCTAACTATATATACCTACTGGCGATAGCCAGTAGGTAATATCTATATATTTATATATATATATATATATATATACATATATATATATATATATATATATATATATATATATATATATATATATATATATATATATATATATATATATATATATATATATATTACCTACTGGCTATCGCCAGTAGGTATATATAGTTAGGATTAATTCCCTATGGGACTTTTGAAAATTCTATGTCTAATAACTTTGGCGTTTGTGGATGGAATCGGCTGAAATTTTCAGGAAAATGGCACATTTTGTTTCTGAGCAGCTCCTGAAAATTTGGTGGGGTTTCGTCAAGGGGGGGCTGAGAAAAAAGGGGGGTCCCAAAACGTGTTTTTCCCATTCATTTTTCCATAGGGCGGTTGGACTCACTTTTAGCTCGAACGGCTGAATGGATTTGCACGAAACTTGGCAAAATTGTAGGGACTGTTAGCCCGATGTGCCTTTGCTAGGTCTCAATATATGTGCTCCAGTAGTTTTTGAGAAATTAACGTTTAAATCAAGATATATATCTGTAACAGCGCTCTGGGCAGCGATCCGGTCCGCTTACTTTTCGCTTATCGGAACTTTGCGCGCAGAAAGCTGATTGGCTCTCCGGTGTCTGTCAACATTCTAAACAGTCCGGAGCGGCCGCCATCTTGTCTCTCGGTAGGATCGAGAGAGAAGAAGAGGTGAAAAACGAAGGGTGAATTTAATGAAAGGGGGCAAGGTATCCCCCTCTTGACCCCCTAGGAATGCTGTTGGGGTTATTAAAGGGACCCGTGGGGAAAAGAAAAAAAAAATGATTTTTCACGGTAGAAGCGCTTCACGGGCCGCGAACTGGGCCGCAAACTGGTAGCGAAACGGGAATTCGCCATTTTGTGCTTCGTAAATTAAATTACTAGTTATAAGTGGGTACGGGAGACGTATCCTAATCCCCTATGTTTCCTGAGGGTGGGTGAGGAGGCTGATATATGTTGATACATCTCTTCCAGCGGCTGTGCGTGAGCTTTTTTTTTTTTTTTGCTGCGTGACAGTCCGGAGCGGCCGCCATCTTGTCTCTCGGTAGGATCGAGAGAGAAGAAGAGGTGAAAAACGAAGGGTGAATTTAATGAAAGGGGGCAAGGTATCCCCCTCTTGACCCCCTAGGAATGTTGTTGGGGTTATTAAAGGGACCCGTGGGGAAAAGAAAAAAAAAATGATTTTTCACGGTAGAAGCGCTTCACGGGCCGCGAACTGGGCCGCAAACTGGTAGCGAAACGGGAATTCGCCATTTTGTGCTTCGTAAATTAAATTACTAGGTATAAGGGGGTGCGGGAGACGTATCCTAATCCCCTATGTTTCCTGAGGGTGGCTGAGGAGGCTGATATATGTTGATACATCTCTTCCAGCGGCTGCGCCATCTTGCCTTTTTTCGAATGCCACAATTTTGTCGTGCACGGCAGCCATTTTAGATGCCAGGCTGGTCCCAGGCTATCACCTACCCCTGCGGATGTAGTTTATGGCCCCAGCTGTAGAGAATTCAGACATGCCAATCCTCCTGATTCAGGCGTGTGAGTACTGATTTCAGTGCTAGTCTCCCGCCTCCCGATTTCTGCAAGCAAAAACCCGGGGGCATATTACTAACAACTAGCGATAATTTTTGTCTATAACTTGTTTAGAGACAAAAATTATCGCCGCACATCGGCGATTTTTATCGCAGATAAACCTTGCTATTATCGCAGAAAAGTCAGCGATATTCATGTATTATCGACCTAATGCTCTTAGCCATGTTATCCACCTCCCATTGGATAACATGGCTAAAACCTGCTCAGGGCAGGTGTTAGCTTTTGGAGATATTCGCGCTTAGTGCGAATATCTCCAAAAGTTGGTAATAGAAGGTAGCGATGTTAGGGACTGTTTCCAGTCGCTAACATCTTGGCACGCCACTTTGCATGTCATTAGTGATAAGTATCACTGACATGCAAAGCCGGGCCCAAGATGGTCGCTATCTCCTTTTAGGTGTCACTAACTGGTGTTAGCGACAGCTTGATAATAGGGAAATAATTTTATCTCCGCTTTCATGGTTTTTAAAGCCAAAAAAGGGGAGATAAACCCCCTTGCTAATATGCCCCACGATTCCTTGGGGGTTTCAGCTGATAGGGCTTGGTATTGTGTTACATGGTAATTTTTCCATGAAACGTCAGAGGGTCGATGTAGGGGTTCTAGAAGAGGTGATAAACCATTTAAGCCTCATGAACAAGCGCATGGTCTTTTAAAGATTTCTGAAGTACTCGGGGCGGCGGTGTGTGTGTGCCCTCTTTCAGGAGCGGGCGGGGGGGCACTGCCAGCAACTTGCCAGGTCAGGTAGTGTTCAACACGTGCATCACCCTTTCTCTGCTTGCTATTGCGCTCCATGCTTCGGAAAGGTAAGAAAAAGAACGTGCATTTGAGTTTGAAATGTCCGATCCTGCAGCAGCACACTTCCAAAGCCCACACATGACAATAACCCGATTCAAGGCCCCATTCACCCGTTTTTCAAAAAATAGATAACACTCCAACAAAGTAAGATTATAAAACTTTATTAACTTTTAACGATAATGAACAGAACAAAAACTAAAAACATTTAAACATTTATTAACACAAAAAGCAACAATGGTTAGAAGCTGTCTTTTGTGCGAATAGTCCCAAGGCAGCACAACGTGCAGAGTTCTGGACGGCACCCAGGTGATGTCGCCTGGGTGCCGCACTGGTTTAGGGATCCTACAATGCTGCTCCGAAAATTGGCGTGGGGCGTCCCGGGTGGGGCGGGGGGAGGCCTCGTCAGTAGCGGTCTGTTGTGCGAATAGTCCCAAGGCAGCACAACGTGCAGAGTTCTGGACGGCACCCAGGTGATGTCGCCTGGGTGCCGCACTGGTTTAGGGATCCTACAATGCAGCACAGAAAAACAGCGTGGGGCGTCCCGGGTGGTGCGGGGGGAGGCCTCGTCAGTAGCGGTCTGTGTCCAGTGTCACATGGCTGACACAACATGTACGACAGGCACCCAGGTGATGTCCAGTAAACTGCCGCACTGGTTTTGGTATCCTACAATGCTGCTCCGAAAATTGGCGTGCGGCGGCCCGGGGGGGGGGAGGCGGCGTGAACGGGTCTCCCCAGGTGGCGGCCATCTAGCTGAGTTGCGCTCGCTCTTGCGGCCACAGCGTCTCGCTCACCATGTTGTGGAGTTGCTCCCACTCTTGCAGTGCAGCGATAGGCGGCTGCCACATGGCTGTCAAAATGGCGGACGGCTCTTCGGTTTTGGGCCTGGTCCACTGAAATGGCCCTGGGACACCTTGGAAGTCGGACGCTTGCCTGCTAGGGCTTGGGCTCCATTCTCGAAAAGCGTCCCCTCAGCCGTGAAGATTGTATAAAAGTCTTGGGGGCCCCCGACTCCCGCAGGCTTCCGGTGGGGAGCGGCTGCCATGATTGCTCGCGGAATGACCACGACGGAGCCACGAGATGGTGGTGCTCTCATGCTGACGCCAGCTTCAGTCTGAATGATCCAGAAACAAGGTGGGGCTTTCATCGTTTGGGAAAAAAAAATGTTCTAAACCAATGAAAAGTGTTATTTTTAGGTCATATGACCAAGCCTTCCATCTTTAGGAAACCAAAAGTAAAATGAACCAATGAAAAGTTTTATAAACAAGTCACATGACCTGTTATGCGACATAGGGCTACAAAAAGCGTAGAAAATCCGTTGGCACGTGAGGCGGCGTCAGTAGCGGACCGATGTGCGAATAGGCCGAAGGCAGCACAACGCGCCGAGATCCGGATGGCACCGAGGTGGTGTCCAGCAAATTGCCGCACTGGTGTGGCCATCCTACAATGCTGCGCCGAAAGACGGCGTGTCCAGCTGAATTGCGGTCACTGTTGCGGTACAGTGACTCGAACGCGCCGAGATCCGGATGGCGCCGAGGTGGTGTCCAGCAAATTGCCGTACTGGTGTGGCCATCCTACAATGCTGCGCCGAAAGACGGCGTGTTCAGCTGAGTTCCGGTTACTCTTCCGGCACAGTGACTCGAACGCGCTGAGATCCGGATGGCACCGAGGTGGTGTCCAGCAAGTGGCTGCACTGGTGTGGCCATCCTACAATGCTGCGCCGGAAGTCGGCGTGGGGTGCCCCGTTGGCTTATGAGGTGATGTCAGTAGCGGACTGATGTGTGAATAGGTCGGAACCAGCACAAGGCGCCAAGATCCGAATGGCAAGTCCTGGATGTTGAGTGCCTCAGTTGAGATTTCTGAGAAGTGCTTGTAGAACTGTCTGAAGCTTATTTGCACCTGCTGCAGCTTCACTAGGTCCGGCGGAACTTGTTGCCTTTTCCTTTGTGCTTCTTTTCCTACAATGCGTTTCTTCTGAAGACACGACCAGGTCCCTGAATGTGTGCAGGGGGACGCTATTGAATGAATGAACGCGCCGAGATCTGGATGGCACCGAGGTGGTGTCCAGCAAATTGCCGCACTGGTGTGGCCATCCTACAATGCTGCGCCGAAAGACGGCGTGTCCAGCTGAGTTGCGGTCACTGTCAGTAGCGGACCGATGTGCGAATAGGCCGAAGGCAGCACAACGCGTCGAGATGCGGATGGCACCGATGTGGTGTCCAGCAAATTGCCGCACTGGTGTGGCCATCCTACAATGCTGCGCCGAAAGACGGCGTGTCCAGCTGAGTTGCGGTCACTGTCAGTAGCGGACCGATGTGCCGAGATCTGGATGGCCAAGTTTCAAGTTTCATCTGGCAGTTTTTCTCCATCCCTCCTGGATCAAAGAAGGTGAATGCTAAATATGCCACCTGCCTCATCTGAACATATGAAGTTAACTTGTATACACTGTGGTGCTATGCTGTCCTATGGCAACATGAGCACCAACCTGATGAATACGGCATTCGAAAATCATAAATGCCCTAATGCACCCAAGAAGTAATTTTTTTTTTGCTCCAGTTGAGCCGTTTTCAATGCCTGTTTTTTGTTGTTTCCCCTCCATCAAGAACAAAACAAAAATACAAGGCGCTAAGATCCGAATGGCAAGTCCTGGATGTTGAGTGCCTCAGTTGAGAGTTCTGAGCAGTGCTTGTAAGACTGTCTGAAGCTTATTTGCACCTGCTGCAGCTTCACTAGGTCCGGCGGAAATTTTTTCCTTTTCCTTTCTGCTTCTTTTCCTACAATGCGTTTCATCTAAAGACACGACCAGGTCCCTGAATGTGTGCAGGGGGACGCTATTGATTGAATGAAAATGGCGGCTTGACACAAAGCTGACTCAAGCGTTACTGTTGGTGCTATACAGACAAAAATTGGTTTTCAGTTTGTACATTCTTCAGGTTTTTTTTCCATCTAAGTCTGATTGAGAGTTTGTAGAAAAATGGCTTCAGATTTTCCACATACTACTCTTCAACATTCTTCCTAAATGTAACAATGTGAAACTCACTAGGAGAACGGCTGTTTCTGTTTCCTTTCAAAATGCTGCCACCAATATTTTCTGAATAGAAGACACCATCTTGTAACATAAAGGGCCGAAAGGGGTTCTGGTCTGGCCAATGGTTGGTGGAGACATTTTGACTATATCTTGGACCTGCCCGGCCTCGCCCAAAATGGCGCCGGTATAAATGGGACTCGTAACTCTTTGCCCGCAAATGTATATCTAGAAAATGTTATTGTAAGTGGCCCTGTCGTATTTTAATTACAAAATGTACGTCCACCGATTCCGCAACTGTTAGACACCTTTGTTCTTGTCACCTAATGGCCCGCTCGTTACGTTCCTCTACAGTGTAAATGTCTCCTCATCATATACGATTTGAGTTTGCTCCGTGGCCGGCCCACGTGGTTATAGGCCCGTATTTGTATACTGACATTTTCACAATAAAGGTTTTTAAAACAAAACACGGTAGTAGTATTTTCATTTGTAAAGTTTTTACTTTTAGTGACTGTTTTGGAATCAGTAAAAGGCAAGTGAAATAAAGCAGTCCAATTACATGACGGATAAAAGGTATAATATGTAGGAACGCAGTAAAGATAAATGGTCAAGGGCAGTTGTGTTTTTCATGTCTGCAACATAAAGTGATCGATAAGAATCTGATAATCAGGCGTATCGGCGACTAAGACAGCAGGCCGAATCTCTTTTACTCAACGGCTCCGTCATGGAAGGAAGAAACGCCCTTTTTCTCGAAAAAGGAATATATTTTACTTGCAAGACAGTTGTAAATTTTCCGGGAAAGTACATTAGCCTGGAATATTATAACATATGTTTGAAAAAAAAATATTGTTCGAAAATAATAAAAAGCGTAATTTTTAGGTCATATGACCAAGCTTTTCATCATTAAATTAACAAAAGTAAAATGAACCAATGAAAAGTTTTATTAACAAGTCACATGACCTGTTATGCTTACGTTACGCGCTGCGCGCCGCGCCTCGGATCACTTCCGGGTGCGCTAACGCGGCGTGTCATAAAACGCATTACGCGACAACGTAGGTCAAGAATATAGTCTAAATGTCTCCACCAACCACCGTTCAGAACACAACCCCTTTCAGCAGTCCAAAAAGTTCTGTTAAATGACAACAGAGGGGACAGGCAACAAGAACCATCAGTCAAAGAGGGGAGGGCAAGTTCTTCTCTTCCGGGTCATGTTGGGGCGCTACCGGAACTGATCGAATTGGTAGTCTACAGTGTTTCTGGATGTTTCAGACTAAAGCTGGCGTCAGCATGAGACCACTACCATCTCGTAGCTCCGTCGTGGCCATTCCACGAGCAATCATGGCAGCCGCTCCCCACCAGAAGCCTGCGGGAGTCGGAGGCCCCCAAGACTTTTGTAGAATCTTCACGGCTGAGGGGACGCTTTTCGAGAATGGGACCCAAGCCCTAGCAGACAAGCGTCCGAGTTCCAAGGTGTCCCAGGGCCATTTTAGTGGACCAGGCCCAAAACCGAAGAGCCGGCCGCCATTTTGAGAGTCGTGTGGCAGCCGCCTATCGCTGCACCGCAAGAGCGGGCGCATCTCAACTACATGGTGAGCGAGACGCTGTAGTCGCAAGAGCGGGCGGAAAACAGCTGAATGGCGGAAGAGGCACAGTGTAGCAAAAGCGGGCGGAATGGCAACTAAAACGATAAAGGGGCGCCCCACTACAGCTTGTCTTCAGGTCAAACGGATTTTGGGACAAGGTCCAGAATTGAAGAGTCATCAAAAGGCAAAAAGTTCCGCCGGACCCCGGGAGCCGGCCGCCTATGTCGGGGGCGATCTCAGGCTACACCAGTGCTATAAGACTTGGGGAGGGTGTCGGAGCCAAGCGTCTTCTCCGAGTCCATGGCCATCACACCGCCCCTCAGGGGCCTCCGTCAAGCTGTTTAGGAAGGTAACATATCACATTGTTTTCTAATGCAGTCAGGTCCACAAACGACACTCACTTACTTTGAGAATAGTGAAGCTGCAGTAGGTGGAAATAAGCTTCAGACAGTGTTACAAGCGCTGCTCAGAACTCTTAACTATGGCACCCAACATCCAGAACTTATGCTATTTGAGAATGGTAGTGACATCGAAGCATCTCAGGGACCAAAACCATTAACGTACTTTCACGTATGAAAATCTTACTTGGGGAGGGGGCAGGAGCGAAGCGCCCCCTCCCAGTTAGCGCCACCACACCGTATGTTGAAAATCTGAAGCCATCGTTCTACAAAGTCAACCAAACTTGGATTGAAAAATCTAGAAAAATGTACAAACTGAAAACCAGTTTTGGTCTGCATAGCATCAGTAACAACGCTTGAGTCAGCTTTGTGTCAAGCCGCCATTTTGATTCAACAAAGCACAGGCATTGAAAAAGGCTGAAATTCAGAACTCTAAACTATGGCACCCAACATCCAGGAGCTTGCTATCCGGATCTTGGAGCCTTGTGCTGTTTTCGATCTATTCACACATCGGTCCACTACTGATATCATCTTATAAACCAACGTTATGTAAATAGTTTTTTAATAAAATGTTTTACCCTGTTTCTTTGCTGGTGTGTTGTCTATATTTTTAATATTTGCATAGGGTTTGTCATTATTTTGTGCGGGATGGGTGATGGAGCCGAGCTGTCTTGCAGCCCTCATGGTGTGGAGCTCAGTTCATCTCACTATTTTCGTATTTCTCAAGAAGGGTTGTTCCTAATATTTCTATTTTAGCGAGGTCAAAAAGAGATCCAATTAGTGGCCTACTGATTTTGCTCGATTACTTTTATTTTTTTACACGATTTTTCACTATCTGCAAAGACTAAACAGAGTATTGCGACTTTGTGCTTGTTTGTAAATAGAGAATGATCCAAAGAGAACCAATTCTAAAACAGTAAATGCTTGGACAACAATCAATCAAATGGAGAGACAAGGAGGCACGACGGATTACAACGGGGGTAAAGGCCTGCGTTAACTACCCTTCAGTATCTGCAAAGAGAGAGTACTACTAAGGCAAAAGAGGGGAGGGGGGGGGGCAGCGTTCAAAGCACATCAGCGTGCATAAATACGAAAATGTTTTTATCTATCACGTACTTGACATTTTAAAGCTTTTCATATTTGCTATTAAAAAACCAATGAAATTCACAGAAAAAACCATAGGTTATAGTGGATATATAGTTAGGAATTTGCATTTACAAAACCTTGAAAATTCAATGAAAAAACCATAGGTTATAGGCCATATATAGTTAGGAATTAGCATTTACAAAACCTTATTTTACTCGCATAAAACCATTGAAATTCCATATATAGTTAGCTAACTATAAGCGCTAACTATATATCGCGCACCCGCAATCCACTGCTGATGATGTCACATATTACATCATTCATGACATGGTCAGTGACATCACTGATGACATCACTGATGACATCTCAAATGACATCACTGATGACAACTCAAATGATATCAATGATGACATCTCAAATGACATCACTGATGACATTACTGATGACAACTCAAATGACATCACTGATGACATCTCATTTGTCATCACTGATCACATCACTCATGTGATAATACAATGAACCTCTTCAGACTCTAATATAACCTTACATACACTCAGTATAAACAGACACTCACAGACTGTCACTCATCCATGGAGTTACTCACACACCTAGTCAGTCATGCAAAGAATCAATCACACCTCCATTTCCTCAACTATACAGTTATACACATCTTACTTATTCAAACATATAATAACACATATTTACTCTCTTATATAATCCCTGATACAAGCTCACAGTGATCGATACAGCCACTCACACATTCACTGGCTCTTATGTTCAGTTATTTATATATCTCAACTCTCACATGTATTGTGTTTTACATACGTACTTACTTGCACATGTAGCAATGAGAAATCCATTCACTCACCAACACACCCATGCACAGTCAACCGCCCATATAGCTGTTTCCACATGCACTTTTGAACTCATACTCCTAGTGAATCAACTGCTTACACATCTATGCACAGAGTCACGCACCTCCCAGCCACCCACACACACACTCAGCCTCCCATTCAAATATTTGGGCAACCAATCAATAACCCATATGGCCACTCTTATAGCTACTGATCAACACATGCAGCAGCTTACACAACATCAAACATACTGATGCACGAATTAAGACAGTTTAGTCACTAACCCATGTACTCAGTGAGACACATTTAATCACTCACTCATACAGTCAGTCATGCACCTACTAAATTCTTCATCCAGACACTTATACATCCACTCATTCTTCAATATGTAAAACATATTTAAACTTTACAGACACATACAATCACTGGATGTTGTGATCAGTGATGTCATCAGTGATGTCATTTGAGATGTCATCAGTGATGTCATCAGTGATGTCACTGACCATGTCATGAATGATGTAATATGTGACATCATCAGCAGTGGATTGCGGGTGCGCGATATATAGTTAGCGCTTATAGTTAGCTAACTATATATGGAATTTCAATGGTTTTATGCGAGTAAAATAAGGTTTTGTAAATGCTAATTCCTAACTATATATGGCCTATAACCTATGGTTTTTTCATTGAATTTTCAAGGTTTTGTAAATGCAAATTCCTAACTATATATCCACTATAACCTATGGTTTTTTCTGTGAATATATATATATACACACACACTTGCTTAAAGGAATTATGATATTATGATGCTTATTTTAGAATAATGTGTTTTCTTTCTGATATAATTGACAACAGGTTTACGAGTTGATTTCATATATTTCTCCTCGTTGTGTGTGGTTAGTCACCTTTGACTCTGTTCTGATCAGGGAAGTTAAACATACCTCTGCTGATGCTTTAAAATAATCTAGCACAGCTATAATAGAATAGTATGAATCTTCAAAATTCCGGTATCCACAACTTCCATCTTTTCTGTGAAATGATTTTACAATAATGATGTTATCACTAGAAATCCTTTCTTTTCAATTTTGGCACGGGCACTTTATTTTAGACACCTCATGTATATTTCACAGCTGCTATTATGGGATTTTCTTTGTAAGAGCAATATAGAACAGGCGATGGCTTCTTCTCTGTGGCTTGGATTAGTTGCTCATTTGAGCACTTCCAAGAAATTAATTAACAAAAGCATAAATGATCG